>NC_051246.2:52932385-54182385 GCF_015237465.2 Chelonia mydas
GCCAGGGGGCTTATCCTGGTGGGCTGTGGGCCAAAGGTTGCTGATTCCTGGTGTAGAATGTTCTTTAAAGTATCCCATTTTAAATAAGGGAAAATCAAGATAGAATTCAGCACTTCCAATCCAGGAATTCTACCCCAAACATTCTCTTGCTGAGGCTTTTTAGTTTCTAACTATAAATATTGATACTGTCAGATGCTGAGCACCTTCAGCTCCCATTCATTTTACTAGGAGCTCAGCACCTTGCAGGCTCCGGTGTAGTGTGTTCAATGGGAGCTAAGGACCATCAGCACCTTACGAGAAAGATTCAGTATTTTGTCGGATTGGGCCCAGTGACAAGAACTGGATTTGGGAAGAACTCATTGACAAGCAGTGGAGTGATATGAACAGCTACCTGAACAAATCTCCACACACAGGAATAAATAAAACAACCTCAAAGATTATGAGAGCTGCTTTGGATTAGTGCCCATAGGCTCAATGCTGCTCTGAGCTTAGCTTTTAATTATCTCATGTTTTATTCAGTGATGCATCAAATCAGTTATGCCTCTGAAATGTGTGCTTTCTGCTCACTGAACTATAGTACCAACATATGTGGATCAAAATAGCCATTGCCTTCTATTGATAGCTCAACCGGCATGAAGGAAAGATACAAAATCTTACACTGTCAACCAAGCTGATTATTCTGGAGCCATTAGACATGCTTATGTTAAAGAGTTCATGGAGTAATGACTCAAGTCAGGTTTTGTGAATCAAGTACAAATGGGTTTGATAACTAGAGCAATCATAGTCTGCAGTAGCCTCAAAGCCCCACAGATAATTGAATATAAGAAACCATTAGGACTCTGGAGCTGTCTACAGACTGCATGCGTGCACAAAAGCAAAGGTATTCAAAGTTCAGATTAAAACTGGCCTTTACTACATGAGGCTGTACCTGTAGATCTCCATCATTGATAGCATCAAGCTACAGGATTGGACCTCTGTCCACTTTCTTTCCAGCTGCACCCCTCCTTCAGCTTCACTATCACATAACCTGGGTATGGGTTACCCCTTGTACCATCCTCTCTCTTCTTGGTATTTATGTGTTTATGGTATTTGTAGCATAGAAATACTTTGAAATTCCTAGGCTTCCCCTGACCTCAGGGGTGAGCAAGTTTCTTTATCTCATCAATAGAGGGGAAAGACTGCACAATACCTGTTGCTAAATGGATTTTGTCCCTCATGTTCAGAACTGGTTCATCTCTCATTTTAAATAATTTTTGGGAGGCGACCAGCACTATCCATAGAAGGTGAATACAAACACATTCAGAAGCACACACAGTCCTGATGTGGCCTGGGCAGCAGGGTTGCAGAAAATCCTCAGCCTTGTGCAGGAATGTAAATTGCTTTCACAGTGTGATCCCAGGAAAGCTAATCAAGCAAGAGCACTTTTATCTTACCCGGAGGGGCAAACACAGTTTGATACACTTGTGAAACCAAATGTAAAAGAGACCGTGCTGCTCTCTCCTAGGCACTTTTGTTACAGATGGGCACAGATAAGCTCAGATTCATTAACGTGATAGCAAGTATCAGGGGGTAGCCGTGTTAATCTGTATCCACAAAAACAACAAGGAGTCCGGACTCCTTGTTGTGATAGCAAGTAGGTATCATCCCTTCTTCGGAATGCTAAAGAATGAATGGCTTTCCTGTCTGTTCCTGTTTTTTTTCCCTTTTTTTCTTACTTTGGGTCTAGATTTAGGGCTCTTGTGTTAGTATGCAAGAGTTAGGGTGACCAGCTATCCGGTTTTCGACTGGAACACCCAGTCGAAAAGGGACCCTGGTGGCTCTGGTCACCACTGCTGACCGGGCTGTTAAAAGTCTGATCGGCAGTACTGCAGCACTAAGGCAGCCAGCAGGTCCAGCTCTTAGGCGGGGGCCATGGGGCTCCGTGAGCTGCCATGCCCCGAGCACTGGCTCAGCACTCCCATTGGCTGGGAACCAGGTAACGAGAGCTTTGGGGGTGGTGCCTGCGAGCAAGAGCAGCGCGCAGAGCCACCTGCAGCATCTCCGCCTAGGAGCCAGACCTGCTGGCCATTTCTGGGGCACAGTGAGGAGTCAGGACAGGCAGGAAGCCTGCCTTAGGCCCCCTGCTGCACCACTGACTGGGAGCCACTAGAAGTAAGCCTGCACCCCAAACCCGTGCCCCAATCCCCTGTCCCAACCCTGAGCCCCCTCCTGCACTCAACCTCCTGCCCCAGCCCAGAGCATCCTCCCACACCCTGAACCGCTCTGCCCCACCCCCAGCCTGGAGCCCCCTCCTGAACCCCATACCCCTCATCCCCAGCCCCACCACGGAGCCCTCACCCCCTCCCGCACCCCAACCCACTGCCCTAGCCCAGTGAAAGTGAGTGAGGGTGGGGGAGGGCAAGACACCAAGGGAGGGGGAATGTAGTGAGCGGGGGGGCAGGGCCTCGGGGAAGGAGCGGGCCAGGGGGTTGGGCCTCGGGGCAGGGGTGGGGCTACGGTGTTCAGTTTTGTGCAATTAGAAAGTTGGCAACCCTAGCAAGAGTAGGGGCAGTGTTCAAAATACCCCAAGAAAAGTTAGGGAAGAGTATGGAGGCCCAGCTCCCTCTCTACCCCAGCTAGCAGAGCTAGCCAGCTGCACACTGCTCCTAGGGGGTAGCATAGCAGCTATGTACCACAAGAAGTCTAGAAGATATTGCTTCCTGGAGCTCTCTTTGGGGCAGAGCTGCTGAGCAGCACTTCCAGTGTGGGCCTATACTTTATAGCCATCTTCTGGCCCTGGGAGTTTTGCTAATAGAATTTGTGTAAAATAATGATGCGGGATGCTGCTGTGAAAACATTGCTTTAGCTGATACACAATCTTACTTAATATGCTGAAGGGAGTACTTCTGCACAGACACAGGGAACAGCTGCATGATCTAATACCATAATTATTTCCAGTCGCTAACATCTACAGCCTGCAACTCTGTTTCTTAAATGAAGTGATGTAGACTCTTTGAAGGAAGGGGTGGATTCAGTTTCCTAGTATGGCCATTGCTCTGGCAGTGTTACCAGGGGATTGGAATGACTCAGATCTTGGCATTTGAACAAAAGTCACAAAATAAGAATAGAGTTTGCAGATGGCCTCTAGCCATGGTGGATGGCATGAAGTACTTTAGATGTGTATTGATTGCAAAGCTAATATTATCTGATGTCCTTGCAGCTCATTGCACATCTCTCCTGCTTTTGTCCTCTGGAATTAATCACTATAGCCAGGTCCTTGGGTACATTCACTTCCTACTCTATTCAGTCTCTGATTTCAAGGGCCAAATTCTCATCCATGCAGGCAACCTAAATACACAAACTTTGCTCAGGGGAGGTTTCCTAGGGTCCACGGGATGGGATAAAGAAACTCCCATGCAGGTCACTCAGGAGCAGTAGAGACACTGTTAGTCTCCTCCTGCATCCATAGGACAGCAATAGCTTCCATGCCTGTAGCACACTTCCTATGAAGTATTTGAGGATTACTGGTGGACGTGTGCAGTTGAGGATCCATCAGCTCTGCCCCTGCTTCTGTCTCAAGGTGCTGGGCACAGAGAGCATCAACAGAATTGTGCTCTGCAGAGTGCACAGGGTGTGGGTTAGCAATGCAATAAAAAGTTTCTCTCACTCTTTTGTCTCATCAGGGAGACCAGGATAAATACTGCAAAAAAGCACTTGGGAACAACTGTCTGCATAAAAGCACTGAATTTGCTTTGGCAATACTTGCCAGCCCTCTTATTCACTTTTCCTCAACAGTCAAGTTAACGAAATGCTGTTGACCAGAATGCTTGTGAGAAGAAGAAATGTCAAAAAATGCACACAATTCTGCATTTGTCCCACCATGCACTCGACAATGTATTTGCATGAATGCTCACAGCAGAAGTGTTCTTGTAGTCATCTTGAAAGATCTTTGTGGGTTTTGAAGTCTTCCAGTCAGGGAGCAGAAACAATAGCATGTGACCTGGGTTACAGAATGAATAGGGCCTTGCAAATATTCAAAACAAAAGTGAATGATTGGTCAGAAATGTATAGGTTGAAATAGATTTGCATAAGCCATTAAGAAAATAATTCGGAATAATGAACTGGTTTGTAAAAGTCTTAGATGGTCCATGGATAATTCACAATAGAGAATAAACTGATCTCTGCATCATTCCCCCACCTCTACTCTTATCTCAGTTAAGAATCACCAGCTCATCTCCTTGAAGGTGAATTATTAAGTAAAAACCTGGGAGGGAAAAAAATCAGTGTGCCAGGTTTACCTTTTGTTACAGATGAACAGAGTGGGGAATAATTGCTTCATGTTGCTGTAGCAACTGATGCTCCGAATCCATGCACATGAGGAATTTCTCAGACAAATAAGATACTTTCCTTTTACATCCTTTCTTGGAAGAATAGAAGACCTTTACATCTTTGCACCCCTTTGGGGTTGAGCTTTGCACAATAGTATGTATTAGTGTTAATTCACAAGTTGTTTGGCTGCCTAGGTTTTATCTGAAAGGGTCATTCATATGTATTCAGGTTTGTATCTATAGGCTTTTCTCTAGCACTCATTGTAAAGATTAACAGATTTATCCTCACAACATTCTTGTGATGTAGGGAAGTGCTATTATTCCATTTTACAGATGGGGAACGGAGACACAAAAATCACATAACTTGCCTAAGAGCACATAGGAAGTCTGTGGCTAAGCCAGAAATGACTCCTAAACCAGTGCCTTAAACACAAGGCGATGAAGGGTCAAGCCTAAACTCTGAATTTGAAACCAGATTTTCATGAATTTGAAAACAGACCTCTGGAAATGAAAGGCAAGAAATGGATATTTTTTCCCTAAGATGGTCTATGTCTGAAATATGCTGGTGCTTGATGATATCATGAAATTAAGTACTAGAGCATTTTCTGGGTTTGTGAAATGCTTGCACATGGACTTCCTTTTCTCTCCTTCTGTGAATTCCACACTTATGAAAGTGAGGGACTGACAAAATCAAGAATGGTCCAAAATATAATGCTTGCGATGATATTTCTACAGCATGGACACTGCCACGTGACAAGAGTAGAGCATCAGAAAGAGTTAATTTCTTGTAACACCGAACAAGGAACTTTATTACAGTAAGGAAAGTGGTATTATTGTTCTGACTCCTTCAGCTTCATTGCAGAGTTTTTGCCTACCTTCCTACTACAGATTTAAAGAAAGAAGGCACTTTTCATAATAACCATGGAACAGTGATAGCATGTTTTAGGGGACAGTACAGGTGGATGTGATGAAAACATTTCTCACGTGACCCTGCTAATTAATGCATTTTCATTTTTATCTGTAATATCATCCACAGCAGCAATCCTGGGTTTCCTTTGAGTTAAAGCTGCCAACTGCACAGGGCTGGTGTGCAGAGACCGCACAAGGGAGACAGACAGCCAGGAGAGGTATTATGTAGCAGCTCTGTGTTCTTGGGGAACCAGGGTGTGCCTGTCTGGCTCATGAAAGACCTTCCTCCTCTCCCCCCAAGCCTCTGCTTGAACCAAATCTGCATCAGAAGAAAGACTTACAAAAAACAATGAAAAGGCAGTGGGAGATACACCTAAACGCCCGGGATAAGGATGACAGGATTAAGGAAATGCCCCTGGGCTCATTTCCATCAAAGATGGGACAAGGAGGCATCTCCATTAGCATTCAGAATGGAGAACAGAGATTCCAGGCAAGAACCTCATGGAACTCTGGGACCAGAAAAGCAGGGAAGCACTGCATGATGGGGGAATCTCTACTCCAGATGTTAATGAACCCATGCCTGCACACACCCAGCTCAGTAGTTATCAGACCAATTCTGTACATAAATCCTTTATTGGTATCCAAAATAGTGAAGCTCCCGAATTGCATTGTGAGCTCCCTCTAAGGAACACCACCCAAAGTCAGGAATGATCAGCTCCCATGGTCTAGCCTGAACAAAACAACTTTGGTATATTCCCTTGTTTACACATAAACAAAGCTAGTGTTCTCCCTTGATCCATTGTTCTTTCTCTACAAAAACCTCTACCTATGCTCAAGTAAGCGTTCTGATGCCTGGATCCAAAATCTACGTCAGTTCCATTGGGACTTCATCTTCTCCTGACAGATCATGCTGGGGGCTCTGCCTGTCTCTAGCACTCCGGACCCTCAGCTACCACCATCACCTGGGACCCCCGATTGATGGAGTGGTGAGAACCCAGCGCTCTCTCTCTCTCGGTATAGCCTTCTGACCCTGACTTGTGTGATCAGTTATAGTTTTCTAAGCCTGACTTTTATAATCAAGTTTAAGTTAGATTTAATATTATAACTGTTTTGTTTGTTTGGCTCCCCTATGGTAATTACCTGGCAATAAATAAATTTCATGATTAAGCTGGTTGTTTTTCTCTCTCTCCCCCCCTCATGGGTGATTTTCCTCATTTGCTCTGCAGCAACGCTCCTGCTACCTAAGCTAAAAGATCCCTGCAGTGCCCAAAAATCCTGTGGGGTTTGCTCATCAAGTGGGTTACTACCAGAACAATTGTAACGTGAGCGTGGGGATAGAGACATGGTGAACCTGGGACATAGGAGGGTGACAGATTGAAAGTGCTTGCCCCAGCCTGCTCAGGCGTGCTCTATTCCGGTGCGGTGCCCAGGGCATATGAGGGTGACAAATTGGAGGTGCTGTTTGATCCAGCCTGCTGAGTCCTGGGACATATAAGGGGTCAGCTTGGGAGTAATGATTAACTGGGCCTCTCAGATGTGCTCTGTTAATGTGTGTGTGTGTGTTCGTCTGATGCTGGGGCTGGAAGAACCCAGCCTTTGGGAGCCTAGGTCCTGCAGGATAGCTCCATTGGGAGGGAACTTGCAGAGGGGAGAAGTAGAGCTCTGTATAAGAACACAAGTGGCACAAGCAGTACATTGATAGAAATACAGAAGCCCCCACCCAGAAGAGTAACTCTAATAAATGAACATACCCCAAAGTAACGGGCAAAGCTGGTAACAGAGTAGGCGGCTCACGTGATTCCCTGGCACAGCCCAGTTCCGCCTTCTAGCCTGGTGGAGAGACCTGGCCTAAGGGAGGGGCTGGAGCATATGTTCCAGCCATCAGGGCGGGGGACAGGGCACTGGTATCTGGGCAGGGGGGCATCGGCACATGGGGCACCAGCCACCGAGTAGGCAGGGGGAAGCACAGGGCACCAGCAGTGAAGGAACTGCTGGGTTGCTCTTTCCCAGCCAGGAGCTAGCTCCCCTGTCTCCACATCCTCATAGCTGAATCTCAGTAGTTCCCCTCACTCCCCTCCTCTGCCCCTGCCCCCCCATTCACAGCAAGCTTCCACACACACACATGATTGTCAGCTGGGAACTAAGATGACACCATCAAATGTACTTCCTTTGAGAACGGAGAATTAGATCCTGCAAGCTGTTGATGACCCTCAACCCCATTGGCTTCAGGATTAAATCGTAAGGATTTGAATCCAGAGCTGCAGAAGTCTGAACCTAGATCACTGGGAATGAAAGCCAAATGCCTTCATTGACTGAACTTCCCTTTCTTTGCTAACCTTAACATGATATCCTAACAGGTTGGAACAGATGTTGGTGATGTTCTGGGACAAACTTGATTGTTTATATTTTAAGTCATAATAGCTGGGTTTGCATCAGTTTTTGACTGGTGTTCAGAGGTTCAAGTTTACACTATTCATTATGCTGTCCATTTGTAACTATAGCAAAAGAAAACCAGTACCACCACTTGCTTCTGCCTGTGATGACTACTGACCTCTTTGTCTCCGGGGTGAAAAGAGAAGCATGATGCACAAAGCAGAATGAAAATGATCGTTATTATTATACCCATTTTAAAGGCACACATCAGAGCAGTAGCTGAGCACCACAAGAAACAGAGCTGGGCTGGGACAGGAAGGAAGTACCTGTTAATTACTGGTTACTAACAGGAAGCAGAAAACCAATCCATCCTACTAATTACATGCACATTCATTTTGGCCAGACAAGTTGACCTACATTTTATTAAATGGCAGAGAGCAGTGGTTTGGTTTCTAGTGTTTCATACAGAGATATTTCTCAGAATATTTCCTGAGAAACCCAGATTTCCTTAGCAAGTTGGAAACAAATGAATAGTATTTTTCAGACATGGTAGCTGATGCATTTTATTTGCAGCTTGCATTGTCGCCTCAGGCACATCCCTGCCCTTTATTGACACAAAATGCAACAGCTGGGTCATCCCCCAAAGAAACTAAATGTTTTCCATGTAGAACAGGACTGGAGCCAGCATTCCATATATGGAGTGGACTCTCTCACGACACAGAAGGCACAAACCCACAAAACCATAGCAATTAGATGTACCATTGTAGCTGCTTTGTGCCAGATGCACAATATCAATCATAAACTTATGTACAGTATAAAACTTATGAAAGCAGTTCATGAAATTGTCATTACAGAGCAGACAGATGTTAGGGGTTGTGGTTATAGGACTAAACAATATAGTTGATGTTCTGAATCATTATTGTACACATTAAAAGATGTTGGCTTTCATCCCACATCCATAGACTAATTGTCACTATAACAGGCCTCAGTGAGTTGTCATTCAAGTAAATGCTCATTCATTTTCCATGTACTGTATAGTAAATCACCAGGGTCAAGATTTAGTATCCTTACTTGCAAGAGATTTGCAATCTGCATAGCTTGATTTCAAGGGGTGTCTGGGTCTATAAAGTTGTCAGTTGGAACAACTTGAAAGATACTGACAAGTAGACAATGCATCTTTTCTTTAGGGACATATTTTTATATTAAACATTAAGAGGATTTGGTTTTAAATGAGAAAACACAGAACTTCAGATGTATCCAAATTCAGTGCTGGGTTGAACTTCAATCTTCCTCTGAGAACCAAGGATTGGAAGTTTTCCAGAACACTCCTGACTTCTTCCTTCAAGTCCTGATCTTTATTAGGACACTAAACCTCTCACGCTGAAAATGAATTTACATGATAACTATCAAAAAAACAATTCCCCTCACCCAGCAAAACAAACAAAACCAAAAATTGCTTTGTTTTGAAACAAAACTGATTTTTTTGTTTTTTTTCTCAATGAAACAAAAAAAATGAAAAATTAATTTTGGGTGAAACAAGGTATTTCATTTGACCAATTTTTTTTTCCACTTTTTCATTTTGTTTTTAGGTGTTCTCTACTTTTTGTTTAATTTTTTGTAAACAAATCTAGCTAAGTTTCCAAAAAAACCCCCACTATTGTTTCTAAGTGATTGCCGTGACTCTTGAATTTTTGTTTGTTTTTTATTCAGCTGAAACTACAGTTTTGTCTAATTTAATATTCTACTGAAAACTTCACCCAGATGTACTCAGCAGTTAGTTCTTCCTCAAAGAACATTACATTAGAGATGGGCCTGAACCAAATCCACAAGATCTTCAGGTAGTTTCAAACTCGAATCCAGTTCTAAATTTTGTAAATGGTCATTATCTTTCAAATAAGCTGAGCCAAAACTCTGTATCTAAAAAACCCTGCACTTTGGGGTGCTGGAAATCTGCATTTTGATTCAAACTTTACAGCTTTCATCCTTTTCTGCTTTAAATAAGATTGTGAATTTCACCCTTATAGTTCCAAGATCTACAGATGTCTATGATATTAGACTATATAGCTGTGCATCTTTTTATAGATAATTAATCATTTGAAGTGAGCCAGGCACCTCACAAACAAATATGGAAACTAGGTCCTTGTCTTAAGGAGCTCACAATTTAAATAATTCATAATATGCATCATGACTTAAATTGTGTGTTTCTTATCTCTGCAAACATATTACTCTTCCTGAAGTCCTTGCTCAGTGTTAGAGGATGATGGAATGGTAAGGCTTGACATGCATGCAGGTTCTAACATCTCTCTTCCATTAGTAACCCAATGAATGATAGATCCATCAGTGTACATTATATGGATAAACTGATCTGACTGCCACTGTGTTTCCGAAGGGGCATGGGGTGGGAAAATCTTCAAACCGAAAGCAACTGATATCTCATGTAAAAATCTGAAAAATACTATTTGGAAATAATTCCGCTTATGTATTATAGTCACTATTTTCTGAGGCGTTTTCTTCAGTCATTCTTTATTTGGTCACTAGGCACAGTTGCATGGAAATAAGTAGTTTCTTGGAGATCAGAAACTTGTTCCGATTTAGAAGTTAAACTTCAACATTTATCCTCATCAACAAATGGTGGGGCCACAAATCTGGAGATATGACTTCAGATGCTGAATAACTGGTAATGAGCCAATTATAGATACTTCTCAGGATACTACAGAGCAGGGGTTGCCAACCTGAGCCTGAGAAGGAGCCAGAATTTACCAATGTACATTTCCAAAGAGCCACAGTAATACGTCAGCAGCCCTCCCATTAGCTCCCCCCGCCCTGCTCCCAGCGCCTCCCACCCACCGGCAGCCTTCCCCACACCTCACGATCAGCTGTTTCATGGCATGCAGGAGGCTCTTGGGGGCAGGAGCGAGGGCATGGCAGGCTCAGGGGAGGGCACAGGGCCTGTGGCAGAGCCAGGAGTTGAGCAGTCAAAGCCCTCCGGCACATTGGAAAGCTGGCGCTTGTAGCTCCAGCCCCGGAGTCGGTGCCTATACAAGGAGCTGCATATTAACTTCTGAAGAGCTGCATGTGGCTCCAGAGCCTCAGGATGGCCACCCTTGCTACAGAGGACTGGAGCAAAAATGAAAATGAGAGGGGCAAGGTTGAAGTTGGCTACAAGGCTATAAACTTCCTGACAGTAAATGTGATAGCATTAGGCTCTAGAACAGTTTCCCAAGGGAAGCAATGGAAGTCCCCATCAATAGGGACATTTAAAACTAGACTAGATGTATCTACTGATGAATATACTGTGATATCAATCCTGCTCTGCTAGGGAGCTGGACTAGATGACCTAATAGGTATTTTCCATCTCTCATTTGTATGTTGCTATAAGAAAAATATAGAGAAAGTGATTGTACCTTTTATAACACAGTCCACACAGTATATAAAGTCCAAATTCACCCCTTCCTGGGGTGTGGCTTTAACAAACAAAACAATAATAAGATAACACAGGCCTTGTGTACACTAGAGAAATTTATCATGTGAATCACTGCATAGTCCCCTTACATTGTGAGAGCTATAAGAGATAGATATGCCTGGAATGGTTAATAACTATCAATGCATCCTGGACCTAAAAAGTCAGAAATGCTATCCACCTCTGTTTACTCCAGAACAGGGTCCACTTAGTACAGAAATCCACCTAGAAAGTAAAGACAATATGAAAATGATTCACTTTGTGAGAGACACTTTTGTCTAAGGACTCACAACTCTCAGCTAAACTTAAAAGTTCTGTTCCCCAGGTATGGAAATTAAGGTGGCTAAATAAGTGTATTGTTAAAAGCTGAGGAAAGAATCTCTCATAATTTACATATGGATAAAACGTGTCTCCCTGTCCTGGCCTAGCCCAAAAGGTGGCCAAGTAGAGTAACACACTGCTTGCCTACATAAAGTGGTCCAAGAGATGTGTGGGGAAGCTGTGAGTTTAAATCCATTATGAACAGTTTACTGTTGCCATAAGAAGTCCAGTGCATATGTTTTCACTCCAAATTATAAACTGTACATTTGTTTGCATTATGAACCAAATAAACCCTGGATAATCTATTTTGTTCCTTCAATATGTCTTTCATCCCCAATTAGAAGATATACATCTGTCTGCCTTGTGAATCAGATAAACCATCTCTCTCTATGTGGACAATGTTTCTTGTTCTATTGTAAGGCCTAAAGCATGTGAAATGCTCATAAACAATAAAAGAATGTATGGACTATGTCCCTTGATTTAGAAGGCTAAGAAACTTTTGTTTTGTTTGTTGCACGGTAGAAGTGATAGGAAATGTCCAGCACAAGAAGGAGAAAGGAATGTTAAAAGATTTAAAAGCACCTAATTTTGGAATGTTAAGAGAAATTTCTTTAAAAATGGCATTCCAATAAGTAGTCTGGGCGAATACTGAAATACAATCCACAAATTGAATCACATATAAAAAATCCCTCCGACTAAGTGAAGCACAGGAGAAATTTGTCATATACCAATGCCATCTACTAGATACCAACAAGAAGCAGCAGAGAACTGAAGGGAGCTGAAAGCAATTTGGAAAGTGTACATTAAAAAATAAGATTGCCCTCCTCCATGGGACCCCGAAACAGGGTATATAACTTTGAGACCACCACAGACAGCCTGTGCCCCCCTCCAGTGCTACAGGTTGAAGCACAGTTGACCAAACCCACAAAGAAGCTGCAGAATCCAGAAGTGCTACTGATACTTGGACAAACCCAGCGGAAAGGATTAACCGTACTTAGGATTAACAGAACTAAGAAAAAATGGTGAGATTTCATTTCAAAGATCGTATTTCTGCTTCTGGTCTTTAACGTAAATAACTGAAAGTTATCTTGTTGAGTTTACACTATAGTGAGACCTCAAGTAACCATATTTTGGATTTTAGCTCAATAATGCTATGCACTGGGCTCTCCTTTGTAAGTCCAAGAAGGTTGGCCTAAGAAAGATTTAAACAGCAACTTTAAGCAATTGCTTTTGATATTTTAAACTTGTCCTTTTCATACCTTACTAATCACATAGCAGGAAGCCCACTCTTAAGACTGCCATTAAGACAAGTGCATCTTTACTCCTTAGAGGTACTGGAAGCATAATAATTGTATTTGAAGAGGTACTAAAGGATTGATAATTGATTATTATAAGTAAATGTAATAAGAAATTTTGGTAATTTGCATTGTTACATGGTATAACTGCTAAACCTCAATCCTGGTGTATGATAATTTCTTGCAAGACTGTACTTATGTGTTCAGTATATGCCTAGAATGTTTAGTGTAGTTAAAGTTGATCTATAAACTATATATATATATATATGGATGAATTAATAAACTTTTGATTGGCTAAGAACACCACGTGTGCTGATTGGAGGAATACTGTCCAAGGTAAAAGTTGACCTAAAGATAACCTAACATTAAAATTAGTAAGCTAACTCTCCCTGGACTCAGTAAGAAAGGGTTATCTTAATTAAATTGCATTCCAATATTGGCTAAAACATTTATCAAATTGGCAAATCTAGTTTTTTATTTCAGCTTTAAAATCTAGCTGGCACCATAGCAAATTCATAAAATTGACCCACATTCACACTTACAACATGTTTGCTGCACACTTTATGTCCACACCCAAAGTGGCCCCTATGGTAGGCATGTATGCCAAACACCATTCAGGTTAGACTATCAACGCTAATTACCACATCAGGCTGCACCATGTTACTAGCCATGTGGGCAGAGATTGCTGATATAACAATATCCGCAGTGCAAACAGATGCCCCACAGTTGTCCTGCAGTGCACCGGTAGGCTTTCAAAGTCTCCAAGAATCCATTGCTTCTGGGATCTGTGCCAGGAGATGTGGGAAACATACTGAAAGGAAAGAGTGGCCGTAATGGTGTGAGCACAGACCGCTAATGTGGACACAGGAACAACTACATTGGTTCTTAACTCACTGCATCACATAGGATATGATACTATCCTATTGGTTCAAGTAGAGAAGGCTTTATTGCCTAGTGTAGAAACACTCATGAAGAGCAATTCAAACCTTCTTTCAGTCATGGCTGCTTCTTAGATTCTTCCCTCAGGTCTGCTCAGTGCACACCATAGGTCGTCTCTAGAGGCAACTCCCACTTTCTGTCTGTGTGTGGGCAGTGGTAATGATAATGAGTCACCTGCTCTGACAGTCAGCAGAACCCACTGAACCCTTTCCTAGCCGCATCAACACCCTTTAACAGAGTGGAGTCATTCAAATAAACATGAGCAGCCTATTACACTGACCTTAGAGACACAAGGTAGGTGAGGCAGTATCTTTTATTGGACCAACTTCTGTTGGTGAACGAGACAAGCTTTCAAGCTACACAGAGCTCTGCTTCAGCTAACCAATTATCTCCACAGAGAATAGAGCACCCATCAGAAAAAGCTGTTTTGACTAAATCTTTTTTTTCATTAAGTCATATCAATGTTGACAAAACGTCCATAAAAAAAAGTATCCAAACTGAAACATTTTGTTTCAGAAAATTTTGTTTTGGAAAATTTTAGAAATGTTCTGGTTTGTTATTTTTATATTACTTTTGTTATTTTTTCATTATTTCATGACTTGTCAGTAGTAGTTCATGACATGTCACAATATGTAATAATGACATAATAGAACAGCTGAAACTTTTGATTATTTTATTTTATATTTATTTTATTTTTATAGTAATTTATTTTTAAAATCATTAAGGGCAGTTGGTACTTAATACTGATTGAAATATCATATCTTATTTTCTAGATCAAAGTATGTCCTGTTTGCATTGTAATGAAACAGCTTGACGCTTTGAACAATAAATATTCTTGCGTTAACCTGGAACAATTTTTTTAGGATAGTGAAAACAACACTAATTAGTTCACTGAGTTCTTATCTTCCTTTCTTGCAAATATTATGACATGTCAGAAGTGCTACTGCAGAATACGTCTTGTCATGATGACACAATATTCTGTACAACTACTCCTGAAATGTCGCAAAATAGTATAAGAATAATAAAAGTAATATAAAAATGGGAGGAAACCATAAAATAAATTTCAAATTAAAATTTTGTTTTCAAAGAAAATTGCAAAGTTTTCCAAACAAAATTTTCCAAACTGAATTTTTTTGGGAATTTCCATTTTGCAAGGAATTTTGAAAACAAAGTTTGAAATGTTGACATTTCCTGCATAACAGAAATTCAGAGTTTCAGCCAGCTCTAAAAGAGGATATTTTAAAGTTTCCTATGAGGAATCAGTATATAAATTAAAGATTGGCCCAGAGCTTTAATGTCCTGAGATAACATTTCCCAAAGATCAGGGCTGTTCAGATCCAAGGATCTGGTTTGGTCCATTATAAAAATATGGGTAGGATGCAAAGTTTGGCTCTGGATCTGACTGCCTCAAAATTCAGTGCTGTGGGCTTGTTGGGTCTGATTCGTCAGCTGCAGAATAAGAATGAAGTGACTTCAGTGGGAGTTATTCATTCTCTGTCTCTCTCTTTCTCATTCTCACTCTCTCTTCCCACAGATCCACTGCCATGTATCATCTGCTAGACAGGGCTGGTTTTAGGGGGAGTGAAAGCAGGGCAGTCACCCTGGATTCCAACTTCTGGGGGGTGTCAGACTGCTATGCCACTCAGCTTTTTGTCTGTTTTGCTCTGCTGACTGGCTAGCCATGGTGTTTTTTTTCCCCTCCACCACTCAGGAGAAAGGGAACAAGGGTGGGGGCAGTGAAAATATTTTCTGCCCTGGCTGGCAAAATGGTAGGACTGCTCCTTTTACAAGAGCTATTGTAGAACAGGCATGGGAGAAACCAGGGAGAAGGTTTTTCTTTTTAAAATAAATCAAGCCATGAGCACTGAGTAATGCAATGTTCAAAGTAATCTGGCACAATGGATGATGAAATGCCAGCTCCCAGCCAGTGCTTCATTGCAGTATCTTGTACTCTGTTCCAATGGTAATTTTCCAGGATTTAATAATGAAGTTGGTAAAGGATAAACAGAAAATAATCCCCTGGTGCTTGCTGATCAAACAGTCCTTCCCTGGGCAAAAGTTTTTAAGGTATACACCCCTTACTTTCAGCTGGGATTATGTCACAAGCTAAAATGACCTGCCAAATTGAAAGGCTGGCAGAAATGAAACATTTGCAAAGGTCAAACCTCCTGACTCATACTGTAATGATCAGATGTGAACAGCCCATCTCTACGAGTTATGCCACATAAACTTAAAGACTGAGAGATAAATTATGGGAGCCCTGGTGGCACAACATCACAATTAGCAGTAGTACAGCAGGCTGGGATCTGGGAGACCTCGTTTTGAACTGGACCATATTTATTTTCCTTACAGGATTTTCTATGGCACTCATCAAACAGTAATGAACTTATCTTTTACAGCCCTCTGGTATCAAGAAGCATTATTACACCATAGTATAAGTATACTAGACCCATAGTACTAGTGTGAAAATTGATGCAGAGATAGAGGAAGAGACCTGACATTGGTCAGAGAGAATGTCTGTGGCAGAGACACAAAAATAATCCAGATATCCTGATTCTGGTACCTTACCAAAAGACAAGGTGACCATATTTCTTAAAGGGAAAATGGGACACCGTGCGGGGCAAGCCTGAGCCCTCCCTCCCCACCCGGTGGGGCTGGCCTGAGCCGCTCACCCGAGCTCCCCTCCCCATGCGGGGCTGGCATCACCATTGACCCTCCCCTGCACCACACCCCACTTTTTCACAAAAGCGGGCATTTGTCCCATTTGCTCTTGCCAACTGATCAAGTCAGCAAGAGTGAATGGGACAAATGCCCACTTTTGCCAAAAAAGTCAGGACGGCCAGGACATAATAGAAAATATGAAATAGAAATAGAAATAGAAAATAGAAATAGAAAATAGAAACCCGTCCCGGTCAAAATGGGACGTGTGGTCACCACTGTTCCCTCTAAGCTGTGCGCATGTGGGCGTGCACCCAGATCCTAAACCCCGCACACACAGCGAAACACCGCGCACACAAAAATTTGCACAGAAGAATTTTTTTGCGCACACAGCCTGTCAAAAATTAGAGGGAACATTGATGGTTACCCTACGACAAGACTGTCCTCTGTAGGAAGGGTTTCTGCTCCTTAGGTTAGTAGTGATAGGTATTATAGCAGTGACAAATTGGGTTTTTTATGGGACGAGTGTAAAATCCTTATTCAGTATTGTAACACTGGCCTCAAGGCTGCTCATGCATCAGTCTCACTTCTCTCTGACAGAGGAGGTACTGTGATGGCATCTACTGCTAGAGGGCATGAAGGGAATGCTTAGATGTAGGTGAGAGTGGGTCACTACATGCTGTATAAACCCTATATCTATGACTTATTCTGTCCTTTGGACCAGCTAGTAAAGTTTAAATATAACAAGTAGAGGGTGTAATGTTTCAATTTCACTATACAAGCAAATAAGTGTACTTGGAATTCCCTGGAATTTTAAAGCAGTTAATCATAAACCTGATATTTGCATATCAGTGCCACTGAACATTGTACTGATACTAAAGATGGTATTAACTCATTCAGGAATATTTGCCTGCAGTAGCATACAAGGGTGAAGCTAACTACTCAGTGCAGACTGAGTAATTCAGAGTCCCAAACGCAATACCCTCAAAATAAGAGAAAGAGAGAGCATGCTGCAAGAGAGTGTGTGTACACCAAATGTTATAGCATGGATCCATTCGATCTGGGGTGACCCCCAAAGATCTGCTCTGGCAGGATCCCTATGGGCAGTGTTAAACACAAAAGGTCAGATTTTTTACTCTCATTTGTACCAGTGCAATTCTTGGGTAGCTCCATCAACTTTAGTGGAGTTACTCTAGATTCACACTGTAGTAAAACGTGATCAGAACCTGACCCAAAATGCTAAGATCTCAGAGGCCTGATTGACTGCAGTTCCAAAATTTGTGAGTAAATCCATTTTGAGTGCACCCAGCTCATCACGTTTATGCACCAAAACAGATGTACTCATAATTGATATGAGCACTGGTAAGGCGACCTGCTGAAATTCAGCTTAAAGCTGCCTCCTTTATCTTTCCTATCCGACACTCCCTCCTTTTTCCTTCCTATTCCTAATGCTCTACCCTACTGAACCTTCCCCATAAACTTCACCTTCTGCCCAACTTCCTTCCCCTGTACTTCTCCTCCTTGATCCCACCAGTTGTACTCATGTCCCTTGCTTCACTTTGCACCCTTTCCTACCCTCAATGAGTCCCTTGCTTCTCTCCCCCATCCAACTGACTGCTTCTGATTCTCTTCCCTCCCTGTTCTGCTCTCTTTTCCCCACCTTCATAATCATTCAGGCATGTGATATTGATGCATACACAGAACAAGTCTACCGATGCTGTGAAAAGTTCTCATACACAACTCACTCCAGAGGACAAACTATAACATATGCTTGGCCACCCATCCTTTCTGGCCTCCATTCCCTACATGTCGATAGCTGGACTTGGACCCATGCCAGTGGAAATGGTGACATAAATTCAACATCACTGATCTATTCCATGGGTTTGCGTAGCTCAGTGTTCCCTCCAATGGACACACTTCACCACACAAGCTTTTTGCTTTGTAACCAGTTCTTAACTCCTACATAAAAAGTCCTCGGTTTTTTGGATTCAGATGCTCCACCTACTTCATATCCTAATACACACTAAGAAATGTGCTAGTGCACCCTGCCACCCAATCACAGCTTCATTTCACCAGAGCATCTGGTGAACACCTGTAGCCTTGCTGGCAATGTACATGATTGTAGTATAGGAAATTCCCAATTTCACACCCCCACTCTTGTTATCTTATTCCCTAGGAAAAGTTTTTATTCCTATTTTTATATGGCTCCTCAATTTGCTCTTATAATGAATCTCACCTATTTTCCTCACCTTTCAATTTGCTACTTAGCCCGTGCATAAAATGAATCACATGTGGGCTAGAGATGAGCCATAACCAAAACTTCTGATCTGATTATCCCTGAACATTGAGAAACTTGGAATCGTCTGGATCCAGATTTTGGAGCTGCTCCCCTATCTTTATAATGAGCCAGAATCCCCACAACCCAACAACCCCGAACTTTGAGAGGTTTGATTTGTTATGAAGATGGATTTGGATCTGAACTCTGCAGCTGGGACCCATCTGTCATTCACTAGACTTTCTAAAGGCTTGGATTGTATATCTTATACTAGACCGCACTGTGCCACCAATAAAACATCCTGCTACACTTAGGAAATCAGAGATTCCATGGGGACTATTTGAACTTGCATAAGGACAGAGCACAAACATCTTTCCGTAGTTATATTATGCTGAGAGAAAGAACCACAGGCTCAAACCCATATCTGTGCCTGTCCTGGTCCTAGTGGTGCAGTTCCCTGAACCGTGTGTCTATCAGCAAATACTCAAGCTCTGCTGTTTGTGCTGTTTTGTTTATCTTGGTATCTGCATACCAAGATAAACAGATTTTTAAAACAGGCCACAAGGAGAACTAAAAGGCTTGGTTTGACCTTAGCAGAGGCTCAGTATGTCCTAAGAAATTCAAATAGAAGGCAGAAAAGCCCTCAGATCATTTTGCGCTCGTCCCAGGATTGTTTCCTACAGTATATTTTCAAGTGCTCTATCGAAGCTGGAATGTAATGACCCAAGTCCTGTGACTTTCATCCTTTCCTTTAGAAGACTATTCCACAGTCTAACCAAATTTTCTTCATGTTCCTCTTAATTTCATCCCATTAGTTCTAATGATACCATCTTTGTATCACTGCAAACAATTCCTTACCTTCCTTGATGTTTACATCCTTCAGGTATTAATAGATTATTGACCATTTTCTGCTTGGCTTCCTTCACACTCATAGACTCGTTTCTCATAGATTTTAAGGCCAGAAGGGACCATCATGATCATCCAGTCTGACCTACTGCACATTGCAGGCCATAGAAGCTCACTCACCCACCTCTGTAATAGACCTATAGACCTCTGGCTGAGTTACTGAAGTCCTCAAATCACGATTTAAAGACTTAAAGTTACAGAGAATCCACTATTTACACTAGTTTAAACCTGCAAGTGACCCGTGCCCCATGCAGCAGAGGAAGGCAAACCCCCCCAGAATTTCAGCAAATCTGACCCAGGCAAAAAGTCCTTTCCAACTCCAAATATGATGATCAGTTAGACCCTGAGCTTGTGGGCAAAAGCCACCAGCCAGACACCCGAGAAAGAATTCTCTGTAGTAACTGAGAGCCCTCCCCCATCTACTGTCTCATCACCAGCCATTGGAAATATTTGCTGCTAGCTCTTATAGATCAGCTACATGTCATTGTAGACAGTCTCATCATACCACCCACTCCATAAACTTATCAAGATCAGTCTTGAAGCCAATTAGGTTTTTTGCCCCAACTGTTCCCCTTGGAAGGCTGTTCCAGAACTTAGCTCCTTTGATGGCTAGAAACCTTCACCTAATTTCGATCCTAAACTTGTTGATGGCCAGTTTATAGCCATTTGTTCTTGTGTCCACACTGGCGCTTAACTTAAATAACTCCTCTCCCTCCCTGGTATTTATCCTTCTTACGTATTTATAGAGAGCAATCATATCTCCCCTCATTCTTCTTTTGGTTAGGCTAAACAAGTCAAGATCATTGAGTCTCCTCTCACAAGGAGGTTTTCCATTCCTCAGATCATCCTAGTAGCCCTTCTCTGCACCTGTGGAGACATATAACCTCAATAAATTAATGGGACTATTTGCCTGAATAAGGAGAGAAGGATTTGGCTTTTAAGTGTCATTTAGCTAAGCTATACATATTTATGGAAAAGTTATCTTCTGGCATAAATGGGCAAAACTCCACTTAAGTCAATGGAGCTGGACCAGTTTATACCAGCAGAGAATTTTTCTCATCTTAACTAATCAGCCTCTCACAGTTTGCATGTTAACTTCCAACTTATCTGTATGTGTGTATATATATATCTTACTATATGTTCCATTCTATGCATCCGATGAAGTGGGCTGTAGCCCACAAAAGCTCATGCTCAAATAAATTTGTTAGTCTCTAAGGTGCCACAAGTACTCCTGTTCTTTTTGCAGATACAGACTAACACAGCTGCTACTCTGAAACTTCTCATATTCCTATAACCTTTCCTCAGAAATCATTCCCTGCAGACCCCTTCATTATTTTTGTTGCTCTTCTCACAGATCAAAAATATATTTGACCAAATTTTTGATGTTTGCGGTGGGGGTTTCCATAACTACACACTTTAGTCTAGGTAACGGTACCTTACACACTGTATTGTCCCTATCTCTTCTGGGGACTTTTTTTTTTTTTTTTTTAAACAAATTTCCCACAGTTTTTACCCTCAGTTCAACCCCACCACTGTGAGCAACAATAGGAGCCATAGTTATAAAGGGATACAACTGTGTTTTTATACTCTGTTGATTTGACCTGTACACTGTGGGTATTAAACAAATAAAGAATAGGCCTACTGCCTCTCGAATGTTTGCATTTTTCCTGCAATATTTGTATAAGCCCTTCAGCTTCCCCTTAATCCTACTTGCTCATTCTGCTCTTTTGCTGCCCTTATCTTTTCCATGGAAGACTCAAGTCACTCTGAATAGTCCTGTTTGGTTTTCACCCCACCCCGGTTCTATTTCTAATAGAGATTGCGCTATAGTTATATTACTTTGTCATCTTTGACTCAGTGTATGTTGATGTAAGATTCCTTGTATTTTTCCTTTGAAAGTGACTCTCATCCCAGATGCACATTAGCAGCCCTCCCCGGTTGCTAGCATTGAACTCTGGGCATACGAGTGCTGCTGCTGGTTGTGGGGCTAGTCAGAGCACTTCTGTTCCTCAAGCTGCAACCTCTATGGGAGGGACAATGGGATTGAGGATGGGGCTCCCTTCCACTAGCACTCGCAAAGGAAAAGAGGTGCCTGGGTGTCACACTAGATGCAGGGGAAAGGAATCACTGGAAAGCAGGGAGCTGCTAACAAAGCCAGAGTAACTTTAGTCGAGTGCATGTTAGGGCTTGTCTACACTGCCCTGCAGTTTGGACTATGGGGTGTAGATGGCAGGTGCACAGCAAATTGCTGTGCTGTGACTCCCCTGTGCAGACGCTGTTGGTGCAACTAAAAGGTAGGTAGTTGGTGTTCACATCGTCCTCTTCAAACCAGACTATGCTAATGCGTCCGCAGCATTCACACAGGGGAATTATAGTGCAGCACTTTGGTGTGCACTGCTATTCACACCCCCGGAATCTTCACTGCAGCATGGGATAGGCATAGCCTATGTCACGGTGCCTATTAGGATGTTCCATAACCCTGCCCTGTACAGCACAAATGCAGGGGAGGGGAGGAAGGGGAGAGGCTGCAGGGCATACTCCTGCCCTGTGAGCAATCAGACAACACATAAAACACTATGTACAAAGGCCCACTCCTGCTTCTTTTCAGGAGTTAGCCTTCCAGCCAGATCATTTTAAAGTCTTAGCCTTGCTGGGGTATCAATATCCCACACAAACAGTCTCCCCCGCCCCACCAACTAATTATCAACACAGTGTCTTCCGCTGACCCTGAGAGCCTCTGCAATCCCACTATTCTCTCAGAGTAGTGGGTTCCCAGGCTTGCATTCCCCCAACAGAATGCAGAAAACCCCAAATAAACCAAACACAACTAAAACAACTCTATCCATCTAGGCTTGAGCTTTTATTTCTACCAGGTTCTCCCCAGTTCCCAGTTCCCTGTTTCTGTTGTAGAACACCTACCCCTCAGGCTACTTCCCTAGAGCCTTCTCCCTTTCCCACGGCCTTCTCTTTTACAGTCTCCTCCTGGTTCTTTCCCCAGAGTGAGGGAACTCAAACTCTTACCCTCTCCCTCTTGGGCCTCTCTATTTTGTACCCTCCCTTGTAGCTTTCACTTCCTTCCTTTAAGATCCAGCTCCGCCCCAGCTGGGTCTGATAACAAACCAAGCCCAGGACAGCTCCAGGTGCAGCAAAGAGAGCTAACTGAGCTCTCAGACTCTTGTTAACCCTTTGTTCACCTGTGTGGGGTTTACACCCCATCATAAAGGGGACAAGATGTGATCCATTGTAATTCATGCCCTTTAAAGGAAGTCAAGTTCTCCATCTCTGCCTGCTCTTTGGCAGTTTCCCTCTTCCCTCCTCTGTGCTGATTTGTCTCTCTGATCATTCAGGCTTACGTACTTTTATGCTAATATGGTGAGGATGATGAAAGCATTAGTAAAAATAGTTACTGGTAGGATGCAGATAGTTGGAATGCAGATAGTTAGACCCTGTGATGTGAGTGCCTGGAGAAACCTAATAGATGCTTGGCCTGCTTGCAGAAGTTCCAGAACTGCTGAAGAGCTGGTTTCAATGCCATACCCCTTTGTGTTGCAACCTGAGGGTGGCATTCCTCAGAGTGATAGACGTCAGTGATATCTTCCTCAATGCAACTTTCCTAGAATGGTAGGAATCAGTGTGAAAAGGCAAGGTGTATGATGGTAATAAAGGTGACAGTGTCTAGCCTAGCTATAGATCATCATCACGAATAATATCTGTATTCTCTTATCTGCTTTATCTATGCTGAAACAGATCAGATTACATTTTAATACATTTAAGTGATTTTAGTGCTGGTGAAAGATGCGAGACTGACAGTCTCAGAGACTGAAATCCTTTGTTTACCTAAATATCAGGCACTGCACAAGCTGCAAATGTGCAGATTTCTCCCCACATCATCCTGACAATGTGCCTTAAAACTAGTACCACCTCGAGAAGTAAAAAGTTAGACTCTTCATGCCTATTGAGTCTTGGCTCCTACAGCAAGTATGCTCATCAGCACCGGTTGTGAAGATGGTTTTATAATGCGTACTAGCAACTGGGTTGAATTCACACCACCGCAAACTTATTTTGCATAGCCACTAAACAGTCTTTACATAATAATGCTTCATACATCTCTTGTATCTTATGCACACAAGAGAATTAAACCCCCTGCATGTGTTATTTTCATGTTATATTCACTTTTCAGATTGGGAGACAGAGGCACAGAGAGATTAAGTGACTTGTCCAAGATAGCCTGTAGCAGAGCCAGGAACAGAACCCAGGAGTCCTGAGTACAAATACCTTTAAGTACAAATATCAACTGTGGTGAGGGCTTTCACACCCTATTCATCTGGGTCTAGAGCCGAACTAGTGAAGGCTTGGTATCATGGGCTGATCCAAAATTCATTGAAATAAGTGAAAGTATGCTCATTGTCTTCAATGGGGTTTGGATCAGACCCCTTAATAAAAATGTTTGAATCCCTGTGACAGGGTAATATCCCCAGCAGGGGACAGAGAAGGCCTGTTTGAACTCACAGTCCCTCACATTGATGTAATTTTATTCTGAGATGAGAGCTATTTGCTGGAATTAGAAGGGCAAACACACATCTACAATGATCCTCTTGCACACACATTTGCACACCTGGGGTGGGATTCAGAAGGGGGTTTAGGCACCTGCCACTTAGGTGCCTAAGTCCAAAATTTAGATCCACAGAACTGCAGCTCAGCTGTTTCCTAACCTATTATACTCCAAGGGTGCCTAAATTTCCATGTTTAAAGTCTCCTAGGTGCCCAAATTTCTGCCAGTAGGTCTGCGCACAGCTACCCCACTGCTGACAGAATGGAGCAGCTTGACGCCTACTCACACTTAGGCCTGGTGGGATTCACAAACTAGGTGTTACCGCACCAATTTTGTCTGTGGGGCCTGATCAGATAGGTATGCACAGAGGCCATCTTAGGATTATCTGCACTGCAGCTGTAAGTGAGCCTCCCTGCCTGGGTAGACAGACCACACTAGCTTGGCTCAAGCTTTCTTCTTCCCCTTATCCCATCATTTGGTGTCAGGTCCTTGTGCAAGCATCTGGCATCTTCATCTGCCTGAGAGGGCATTAAGGTTCACCTGCTTACCCTCATCTTTTGTGCAATTCATACATCGCTTTCCTGGCTTTTGTTGGGCTCTCTTTCCTACCAGCTTCTCCTGTGACGCTATCTTCACCAAGTGTTCTTCATTCTTCCTCTGCATGTCTCCGAACCTGTGATTTTGTCAGCCATATCACGGACTTTGACATCTATCCTAGTGCTTTCTTTTCTAAATCTATCCCTTTGTATAACTCTTTTTACTGCTCGAAGACATCTTGTCTTGAACACCGGTAGGCATTGAATCTGCCATCTCTTTACCGCCCATGCTTCTGCACTACACAGTATTGGGGACGCATTACTATTGGACTTTCAGTCTCAGTGGCATATGTCTGTCAGACACAATACTTGAGATGTAACTCCACATTCTTCTAGCATTTCTCCAGTCTAGACTATATCTCATGTCCATGCTTGCCATCTTCCGTAGCCCAGCAATCAAGGTAATTGAACTGGTCATTCTGGTTCAGTTGTGCTCCATTAATCTCTGTTCAGTTTCCCTGCAGCAGCTCTATTGACCTACATGACCTCAGTCTTAGTCATCCTCATTTTCATCTCATGCCTGCTTAGCTGGCCATACCACTGGCTTACTATTTCCTTTAGGTCTTCTTTTGTAACAGCTTCTCACCTTTTCCCATTGGGTTCTTCTTGCTGATATAGTCCATCAATATCATAAACAGCTGCGGACTGAGGGCCAACCCCTCTGCAATCCAACTTTCACGTCAAAGGGGCTTGACATTCCAAAATATTGTTTGAATCATTGTTTTGGGTGATCTATGTAATCCCCATAGTTATTACATCCTTAGACACTCCATATTTCATTAGCACTGGTGTGAGCAACCGTCTGTCCATTTTATAAAAGCCCAGAAGCTAT
The DNA here is from genome assembly GCF_015237465.2 of Chelonia mydas. Taxonomy (NCBI): domain Eukaryota; kingdom Metazoa; phylum Chordata; order Testudines; family Cheloniidae; genus Chelonia; species Chelonia mydas. The sequence goes on from NC_051246.2 coordinate 52,957,809, forward strand.
CCTGTTGGAACTCTAGCTGCTTCTCTATCACTTGCCAAATTACAAACATGGCATCTGTGGTACCTCATCCTTCCCTAAAGCTGAATTGTTCTTGTTCAAGGAGGGATTCCACCATTCTCCTAATGTTAGCATCCAAGATGCATTCCAGTATTTTCATCCCATGTGACAGTAACTTTATCTCTTGATAATTTCCACATTCATGAATAATTCCCTTCTCCTGTATGAAGAGCAAGAGATCCTTGCACCAATCTTTGGGAATTCTCTTGTCTCATCCATTTTATGCCTTTCTCACCCAGGACTTCACCAGATCCACCATCACTTTGTCATGTCCTGCTGCTTTACCATTCTTCATTATATGGACTGCATTTCTCACCTCTTCCTCCATAATGTCAGACTCAGGAACAACATTAGGATCACATGTTGGCAACTCTGCCAAAAAGAGGTTTGCCTCTGTGACACTCTGTACCTCAAAGTAGCACCCTGGAACTCCCATATTCACCACTGTTATATGATTATGATACATTTTGTACAAAATTGCTTTGTGAGGAATCATTTTAAAAAGTCTTGATCTGTTGAACCTTAATATCCTGTTGGATTGTAGGTGCTATCGTTGTATGTGAAGTTAGAAGTACTGCTATAGGTGTTACCGAAATATGTTGTGAGGCTGGGAAACACCTACAGGCAGCCTTTCAGTTGTAACAAAGGAGCAGCTTTCACTGGCCAGACAGGTGTTAATGGCCCATCAAGGAGAATCCACTCTCTGAGATGCATTTTGGAGAGGGCACATATGCAGTGGGGACTGTCTGACCAATGAAGACTGCCTGACCCCCATGTCACAGCAAGGATCTTTCTAGCAGCTGAAAGAAAGTATAAAAGAGGGGCAGTGATATCATCGCTTGGCCTCCTCCCAATCTCAAACCTGGAAGACAGTCTGGAAGACAAAGTCTTTGAACTAGGGAGATTGGTCCCAGACTGAAAGGGAATCCGGTCTGTGTATTGAAGAACTGTAAGCTGCCTGTAATGTTTGCTAGTGTGAGAGACTGCTTGATTCAAACTTAGTCTGTTAAAGTTAGAATTTGGACTGCATTTCTATTTTTACTTCTTAGGTGACCAACTCTGATCTCTATGTCTGCAACTTATAATCACTTAAAATCTATCTTTAGTTAATAAATCTGTTTTATATTTTACCTGAAACAATGTGGGTTTTGTTGAAGTGCTTGGGGAATCTCAGCTCGGATTACAAAGACTGGTCCATGTTCACTTTCCTGTGAAGAAGTGGTGAACTAATTAATGAACTTGTGCTGTCCAAGGGAGTCTTGAGCAGTGTAAGATGGTATATTTCTGGGATGCAAGGCTGGGGTGATTGGCTGGTGCCTTTCTCTGTGTGATTCATGAGTGGCTCAGGGAGCATTCATGCAATTTAGCTGGGTGTGTGGCTCCACATGTTGATGACTGAGTGATCACAGCACCTGGAGGGGTTTTGCTGCTTGTCACTGGCACAGCATTGTGTGAGATAACTCTCCAGCCTGAGCTAAGGGAGCTCAGTGGTCCCACACTGTTCCAGACTGTACCCCAAGGATCCCATCACAGCCTCATTTAAAAGACTCTCAAAATATTGTTTCCGCCTCTACTTCACTTGTTCTGGTGTTACTAGAAGTCTTCCCTGCTCATCCTTTACAAATGGTGTTGTAATACCACCCTCATTTGCGTCTCATTTTTGCAATGCTATAGATCTTTTTGCCAGCCACCTGTGGGTAGCTGACAAGCTTGGTGTACAGGCTGTCTAGGACACTCTCTTTGGCCTTCTTCACTGCTTCTTTGTATCTTTGTATTTGCTCTCATTTGCACTCCATGGGTTCACTTCTTTTACATGCCAATTATTCAGATTACTACCTGCACTTCATTGATCCACCACCACTCCCCTGTTTCGTTTGGTTTCCCCACAAAACTGTTCCATCATTGCAATCCCTGTTCCCTTAAGATGGTTTCACTCCTCTTCAGCTGGTGCCAAATCTGTTTCCGGATGCCTATCCTGGACTGCCTGCATAAACTTCTCTGCCACACTTCCCCTTAACTTCCTGTACTTCAGTCTTGTTTCTTTCTAACTTATTTCCCTCCTTGTCCAACGCTCTACTGCAGCTTTTGCCACAAGAGGCTTGTGCTGCAGCACTAACGTCTCTCTTGGTATCTCTTTGCAGTTCATAAGTCCACTGAGATTTCCTCATCAAGATCAGTCTGGCATATGTTTCCACCATTGATGTACATGACCGCATTCCTGATTGTAATAGGGCTGCCACCTACTGCCTCCAAAACACCCCCTTCTGGCCAGTGGTGCCACTGCAGTCTCCTGCCTCTGTTTTCCCCTTTTCAGTGCTTCTTAACCAAACTCCACAGTCCAAAGGTAATTAACCATTCCCCATTTGGGGGTCCAGTTTGTCCAGTCCTCATGTCCAGTGGCCATCCAGACCCCAACCCAATTTCAGTGTGTCTCTACTGTTAATAGAAAATAACACAAAGTCTTTCAAAATAGAACACAAACTGACACAGTCCTCACCCCAACTTCTGCTGGGCACAGCCTCTCCTCCCTGGGGCTCTGTCGTTGTGTCCCCAGCACCTCCCTCCTGGAGTTTGGCATTCTCCACTGGCCTCTCTGCTGGTGCCTTCCCCCCTTCAGGCTCTACAGGAGCCTTCTTAATATCTGCAGGTGTAGCCACACTTCTCTAGACTTTTAAAAGTTTTAAAATATAATTTTTCCCCTTCCCTGCAGCTTCCTGCTGCTTTTATACTGGAGTCACCTGAGTCTGTGGGAGCTCATTCTGCAAGCAGGGTTGGCTAGTCCTAGCTCTCCAGCTATTTTGCTTTTGGGACCCTGTATCGGCTATCATCTATTGATGGGCAACGCATTTGTCTAGTAACACTTTCCCTTCTTCTTTCATGGTGCCTAACGTGAAATTTCCTAAGCATTTGTCATACCCCCTTCCTTTCTTGCTTGTGTGTTCATTCATACCACCCAGCACCAAAAGCAGCGCCTCTGGTGCTGCTGTATCCGCTAACGCCCACAAGTTGGAAACTCTCCTTTACTTTTGTTGCATCCTTGCTGAGGTGCATAGGCTGATATCACAAACAGAGCACACTCTTTAACTTGGACTCATACAGCCATCAGTCTGTCACTTAGCCTAAAAAGTTCAGTCACCATCTTCTTCAACTCTCCTCTTACTACTGCTCTGACTCCATTATGGTTCCTTTTGTCACCCATGTAGAAGAGTTTACAATTTAAGACCAACTCCTTGGCTGTGTTCCCAGTCTATCATGTTTCCTGTGGGCACAAAACATAACTACCTCTCCTTACTGTCATATCAGCTACTTCCACGCCTTTCCCGGTCAGACTGTATACGTTCATTGTTGCTACTTTTATGGTATGGGATTTCTTTGGCTGTGCAGGAACTGCTTTTTGTCTGACTGGGCTCCTATCACTCGTCCCCTGACTCTAGAGAACAGTTCAGGTGCCGGCCACCAGAAGTCTTACTGGCCTGGGGCTACCAGGCTGGAGGTGAGCAAACATTTGGTATAGGGCTGAGACACCCTTCCACCATTAGCAGTAATCCCTGGAGGAGAAACATACAGACTAGTCTCACCCCTCCTCATTACCGGTATCTACTACTGCTCTTTGGTAACTTGTCAAAAAGAAGAAACTGCTTGCACCAATGTATTTCAGCTTCAACTAGAGAGATTAAGAGATATACATCCTAGAATATCCCATAACCCAGTGGTTAGGGCTCTCAGCAGGGAGTTAGGAGAGCTGGGTTCAAGTCCCTGCCCTACATCAGGTAGGGTGGGGATTTGATCCCACATCTCCCCCATCCTGGGTTAAGGATCTAACCAGTGGCATCTTTGAAATAAGGGGGGGGGGCTCTTCCTCCCCCCCCTTGGTTTTTCTTGAAAAAAGGCTGACCTGGCTTAGGTGAAATCCAAGTGTGTGTGTGTGTGTGTGTGTGTGTGTGTGTGTGTGTGTGTGTGTGTGTGTGTGTGTGTGAGAAGTCTGCCTTTGGCCCAGAGGGTGCCTAATGCCTTTTGAAGGTAGGACTTAGGCCCCATTCTTCTCCTCAGCATTTGCCACTGGCCAACTTAGGCAGCTCCCTGGCTTTGGTGAATCCCTATTTTAGGCTTAATTCTCCCCATGCATTGGACAGTGAGCCTTGGCACCTAACTCAGGGTTGTGAATTCCAGTAGGCAGCAGGGCACCTAAAAGTTCAGTACTGTAACGCTCAGTCCTAAGTCCGCCTTCTCCCACCTTTGCCCTGTTGCACATAACATATGCATGTTCATCCTCCTGCACATATGAGCATGTCCTTGTCCCAGAAGATATTTTTCTCATTATCTTTTCCTTCACTCAGATATTTACAAAAGTTAGAGGTGAAAATGAAATAATGCACTCAATTCTCCCTCACACTTGTGAAGCCCTGTTAAGTTAAATGGAAGCCCACAGGTATAAGTGAAGGGAGAATTTAGCCCATGACATTGGATCATCCAGTCTATCTCCCTGCTAATGTACGATTGTTCCTCACAGTACATTTTCTAGTGTTATTTCCAGTCTAATTTTAAAGTCCTAAGTTTTGGACATTCTTACATTTTACTTCTCCTTGTTCTAATTATAAGCTGCCTATTTACCTGAAATAACCTTTTGTAAAAACCAACCAACCAACCAACCAAATAAAAAACGAGGAGGCAGGACGGTCTTTAAAAAACAACTACAGAGCAATCAAGACCTCGTCCATTGACTGGTTTCTTTTTTGTTCTTGACATACATGTGTAACCTGGTTAGACCTGTTTTGTTTGAACACTAAGGTGTGAGTTGGCTGTATGCAAATGTTTGCAGTGTTTCTTTTTTTTCCTCTCTCTCTCTCTTTTTATTGCTGCAGACCCAATCAAAAGAACAGGAAACGACGTAAGGAATTCCCCCATTGGCTGATTAAATGTTCTGCAAAATGTTTTAAAATTAATATCACATTCATTTATCATCACTCGTGTGAGGCTTTTGAAGTGCTAACCTAGCACCTGTGTTTACTTAACACCTGCCATTCTCTAGACAGCCTTCTCATTGCCTCTGCTAAAGGATTTCCCCTTCAGAAACAGCAGCTAAATGAGGTAAGTTTTATTTAACTTCCTTTTAAACGAACACCACTGAAGATAAAAGAGTGCAGAAGTGTGCACTGGAATCACTCCCATTCAACACCCATCTCAGCCCCTTTCCCCCCACTTTGAAACTGCAACTAACCTCTTTTAATCAAAAGTTTTTGAGCATTAAAATAATAAACGCTTTTACTCTCCTGGTTTGAACCTGCGTCCTGCCCTTGCTTGTGTTTAAGAACACGCACCTACTATTTGTATTTCCTTAGGGACAAATCAGCCAGCCTTACTAACTTTGAATAGTCCCATTGATTTCAATGGGGCTACTCATGCGAGTAAAGTTCTATACTCATGGCGAGTAAGGTGGTCAGCAACTGCCCCTTAGTTTTATGAGCGTGGTTTTTATAATAATGTATTTAATGATGTTTTGGGGCCTAATTGTGTCACCTTTACTGACATTAATAATACTTTTATCCCCTGAGTAACTGCAGTCAAATCACTGGGGCTAGTTATTTAATAAAGTACCATTCAATGTGAGCAAGGGTAGTGGAAGCAGACCCTTTAAAATTGACGGTGAAATTGGCATGGAGTCTCCTTAGTGTCGCAGCATGTGTGGGCACTATACAGATAAAATGATCTTGCTGGTTTTGTAGTAGTGATGGTGATAATTATGAGGATGATAGAAAATCCTACCTGACTTACTTTTTGCTCAGTCCTTGCTCAACTAAAACTCCCACTGGTTTCAGTTGGGGCTGTATCCTAAAGTCCTTAGCCCCTTCACAGTTAAAACTCTTCACTGTAGAGTCAATGCATGTTCTGTGTGAGTAAGGACTGAATAAAATCTCAGTAAAAGCTTTAAGAATTCGTCTCTCAGAGTTTTGCCTGTTGTACTCCCATTGACTTCAATGGTAGTTTTACTTGAATAAATACAGTGTATGGTCTTTAAGGTTTAGCCCATTCCAAATAACAGTATCTACTAAAGTCTTGTTGTAATATTTTAGTAGAAGAGATTGCACTGATTTTTACAGCAGGGCTGATCAGGAAATGACACTGAAAGTATAAAGTAGCAGTAATACATTTACTAGTATTTCACTGCTTGAGAGATTTAAAATATTATTTGTAGACCTCCTGGATATATATGTATATATATTTGCTTGTGTCTATACCATATGTTTGAATTATTTTTACCTAAAAAAGACATATCACATTGTCTTTCCATCTAAGTTTAAAGTGCATCCAGCTTCTTCGTTTTGTTCATGGGCTTTGGAAAACAGAAACCAGTTCATAATGATAAGAGCTATACCATAGCCAACTATAAAGTAAAACTGGTTTACTTAACACTATTGTTCTAGCTTTCGGTATATGTGCTTATCTTCAGTGTGTCTATCTTCCAGCAATATTTCTTTTAATCTGTGAATAGTCCTGGTGGGACAATGGATCTGTTCTGAGTGCTTTTTGCTGGTAAATTTGCTGGTAGCAGTTTAAGTCAGTTTTCTGATGTAAACTTTGCATTTTATAGTTACCAGAGTTGGAGAACAGAAAAGACCTATTGTTAAAATAAGTCTGACAGCCAAAGAAAACAATTGCAATTAAAGTCTTCAGACAAATATGACAAAGATGTTAAGCAACAAATCTCACCATAAAATGTCAATTTCAGCCTAGAGTTTCAATAGGCTGTAGCAGAGCAGACTAATCCTTTATTTTTCCCACATTGGGACATCATGACAAAGTAGGCAGTTGTGACTCAGCCCTTGTCAGTGTTAAAAAGCTTTGAGAGAGAAACAGCATTTCACAGCTAGTTAGAGGGTGGCAAGAGTTCATATTATTCCAGTTGTGGTAGGATCTTGTAATAGAACATGGTCCAGTGAGCACTGGAAATAATAGTTTACCTCTGTGTAGGAACAATCTGGTGTCATCCCAGTCAATTAAGACATTATCGTAACATCAGATATTTTCTCATCACTGAGTTTTTATGAGTGAAAAGAAAGTTCTGTGTCCAGTTCTGGTCACCCCACCTCAAAAAGGATATAGTGGAACTGAAAAAAGATTCAGAGAAGGGCAACAAAGATAATCAAGGGTAAGGAAATGCTCCCATACAAGGAGAGACTAAAAAGATTAGGGCTGTTCATTTTAGAAAAGAGACGACTAAGGGGGATATGATAGAGGTCTATAAAATCATGAATGGTATGGAAAAAGTGAATAGAGAAATGTTATTTACCTTTTCACACAATAAAAAAACAACAGGTGTCACCTGACAAAAATTAATAGGCAGCAGGTTTAGTACAAACAAGAGGATGTACTTTTTCACACAACACGCAACTAACCTGTGGAACTCATTGTCATAAGATGTTGTGATGGCCAAAAGTAAAACTGGGTTGAAAAAAGAATTGGAGAAGTTCATAGAGGATAGGTCCATCAATGTCTACTAGCCATGGTGGTCAGGGATAGAACCCCATGCTCATGAAGATCCTAAAATTATGATTTATGGATGCCAGGAGTGGAAGATGAGTGAATCGCTTCATAATTATCCTGTTCTATACACTCATTCTGAAGCTCTGGTATGGGCCACTATCAGAAACAGGATACTGGACAAGATAGACCATGGTCTGACCTAGCATTGTAGTTCTTATGCTCTTATGGACAGATAATTAGATATAGGAATTAGTGGAGAACTGTGAGATGACAAATTCAACTCTAAAATCGTTCAGATAACTGTAGAGCCTCTTTCAGCTGCTTTCATTCCCAATGAATACTCATCTAAACACTGGTACTCATTGTGTCTGGTGATATAGGAAGAGGAATTTAGGATGGAGATAAAATAGTAAAAACAAAACATCCAAAATCATAGATTAACAGCGATTAGAGACAGAAAAGCTCTGTCACTTTAGGTGATCCATTCTATCTCCTGCTCAGGCAGAATTGTTTGCTAGAGTATGTTACCCCATCCCATTTCAAATTATACAGTCAAAACTATGAGGACACAAAATAAAGAACATAACATAAATTAGGTGGGTTTTCCCTCCTAAAATCACACTTGTCATGCAGAAGTGAGCATCAAGTCGTTAATCTCAAAGCCGAGGACTACAGGCAATATCTGAAGGAAGTCTTTCAAGACAGTGGAGATATTAACACTGCACACATATGCACACATATTTGAGTCTGATCATGGAAACTCTTCCAGACTCAGTTCTTTACATTCACCATGCATCTTCATGCTCTCCCTATTAAAATATCCAGACCAAGGTAAGAGCCACAAATTATATTGATGCATTCAACTTTTCTGCTGATGATCCTGATCATTGTGATGTTTAGGGTCTCAGACAGATCTAATCGGTGCTTGAGCTCCTGAAGTAATTTAAGTGGAATGTGGTCTTTTTGAATCATGCTGGTTACACACAATGCTACATAGTCTCTGATGTGCCTTGGTTTGCAAGGTGGATGGCACAGAACACAACTGGCTGACTTAATATTGGTCAATGTGCCAAGACTGAGATGTAATTGAACAGCTGACCACTAACCAATGTATTTCTGATGATAACAACGTGATTCCCCTCAGTGTGATTCCCTCAGATCTTGCATTGCTCAACTTCTCTTCATGCTGCATACAGCTGAGGATTAGATTTTCAGTTGTTGGTGAGAAGAGCATACAAGGAAAGGAATCACAGGCAGAATTTTCAATCATGAATTTTATAAATGGTTTGCTGAAAAGAAGGTCGGGACATATTAAGTTAAGATGTACTTGGTGCTAAAAAGAAGTATTAGTGACTTTAATACCTGTGCAGCTTGCAATACTGCTGTAAAATTAAATCTGGGTCCAGTAACAGAACTTTGGGACAAAAAATGTATCGGATTTTGTTACTAATTTTAAAGACAGTGCAGTATTATTTGTAAACCTACTGTTAGCAGAGTAGAAGGCTAACAGCACCAGTGGCAAAGCCCAATGCTTTCAACTGCTCAGTGATCCTGGAGCTTAAGAACTCTCAAAAAACAGTAACACCAAAAGTATGTTCTTCTTTCTTCTTGTCTCTGAGTTAAGCCGGTGAACTGACATGGCAGCCTGCATATACCAAGGACCTGATCCAGTTTCTATTAATCTCAATTGTTTGAGGACATCAAGATGTCAATGAGAGGAGTTGTGACAAGTAGCTGCGAGAACTTTTGTTGTCCAAAAAATGCAGACGTGGGTAGACACTGTGTGAATTCATGTTGAATTTGCCAAATTGTTTGGATTAAAAAAAAATCCCCTGAAAAAAAAAACATTTTGTTCTGACATTTTGGAAACTAAATGCTTCATTTTTTAAATTTCAAATGACTCTTTGTTTTGAAATATATTTCAATTTACTTAAAAAGATTAAAAACTTTTTTGAAACTTGGAAAATAAAACGATTTTATTTTTGACTTTTGGGTCACCAATTTTTGTTTTGACTTTTTCAGAATGGAGTTATTTGCACAGCTCTAGTGATAAGTACATGAATGCCTATAAAGATTTAGTAAAGAAATATTTTTGGCGGTAGTGGCACTGGGACAAGAAGAAGAAGAAAGGCCCAAAACTAAAAAAGGGAATTGGTTAAGGGCTAATTCAGCTTCCATTGAAGTCAGTGGGAGTCCCTCAATTTACTTTCATGGGAGTTGAATTGAGCCTTATTAGGGATGAGCCCTGTACGAAATGCAATGATCTGAATACCCTTAAACATTGCTTTGCAGTAGTGGTATAGTCATGATAGTCCCTGAAGAGCTCTGTGTAGCTCAAAAGCTTTTATCTTCCCCCCAACAGAAGTAGGTCCAATACAATATATTACCTCACCTACCTTGTCTCTTTAAAACTTTGGGGAGTTTGGACTTGTGACTACTGAAAGGTCTATCCCTATAAATCAACAGGAAACAGTTTGCAACAATAGGGTTAATTAGTCAATGCAACTTTTCCCCATTGTGAGTCATTCCATGAGAAAGAGATTACATCATGAGCCCCCAAGCAAATTCCCCCAACATTACAGATGGCATTCACTGTGTGTTTTTCTGATGGCCCAGTGGAATGGACTGTGCAGGTCCCAGTAGGAGAACCTTTGGAATAACATACTATAGGGTACCATGCAATCACTATTAACGCCAATATTCAAATCAATATTACCCAGGGCAGTAAAAAAGTATTACCATGCAGCAATGGAAAGAGAACCTTTCCTAATAGCTATAAATCCACAAAAGAAATGTAAAGTCCCTGCCCACTATGCAGAAGATACAGACAGTGCTGTATGATCACTCCTGAGCTGTTTGCTGTAATAATCAGCTCAGATGCAATCAGAAAAGGCTCGGAGCCTAGAAACGTTTGTAAAGATTCATAAGCTATATGAAAAGTCCCCTTTTGTAGAGTGAGAACAACAAAAATAATCATTTTCTGTTTTTAGATATTGCCCTACACTTCTCTGCACTTGACATTCAATAAGTGATTATTTATATCACTGTATAATTACTTTCCTATTTAACAAAGCCACGTAAAATTGGCCAAGATGTTGTAGTTAGAAAATCAATGACTAGATGCATGATATATTTATCCCTCCCAAATTGTCCTAATGATTTTTACCAAAACACATAATTATTATTACACAGCAGTATGAAAGGAGCCTGCCTGTTGTGTCTCTGTGATGTATTATCAAAGGATATCTGTTTCTGCAATTGACCAATAGATTGGAATGACTGTGAAGGAGCATCACTGGTGTGTCAGGTACTGGGACATACTATTGGGATATTTTCATCTTTTGCAGAGAGATTACTGTTTGCAACACCCATACCCTGCAACGATACTACTCATAACATTTGCAAGACATCAAATAAAAATATATCCGTTAGTGTTGAAAATTCCCACCAAACTCCTATTGCACAAAAGCAAAATGGTTGTGAAAGTCTGAATGAATGATGGGTCTGGTCTCTAGATAAATGATTTATCATTATAAAACTGACCAAAACCAGGATGTCCAGAATGAAGACAGACACCATTCATCCTTCACTTAGTGACTTCTAGCTTTTTTGTTTTTGGACTGGACCCGTTTTATTTTGCTGATCTGATTGAATCATTCATTATGAGTCCATGAAAAAGTGCTTAGCTAGTCATTTTGCAATGTACTGCACTGGTATGTCTGACTCATGTTGCTCTGTAATGGAAGAATGGATATAGGAACTTTTACGACTTCCAGGAGCAGAAGGAAGATTACTCTACTTAGGTGCTACAAGACATTGGTTCTGGACCCAGCTTCCCGGTTGTAAAGGATTTATATAGTCACTGTGCCTATTTCTACAACACATAGCTTTACTATAGTATTACTCAAGAAGACATTTTATTGGAACACCTCATGTTAGGAAACAGGTATCACTGTAAGTGTGACAGCACAGTGAGGGTAAATCAGTTCTCTGGATTTTCTAGATAATGGCTGCCTGTTTTCAGGATCACTGATAGGTCAATGGCAGCTTGTTCTGATGATGCAATACTTTTACCATGCGTTTGATTGGTTGAGTGTGTTATCATTCAGTACCCTGCTAGGAGTATGATGGCTTTGAGGGGTGGAATGGTGTGAAAGCCAGTCTGAACTGGTTTCTTGTGTAGAGAACATTCCATCCCTCCCTACCTGTAATTTCAGTTAAGCTTGCTAGATAAAGCATAATCTTCCTAACTCACTTCCATACCGTAAATTTAGTGCAGTGATTACGGCATTGGAATGGGAGCCATGAGATCTGAGTTCTGTAAGATCTGCCAACGAGCTCCTGTGTAACTTTAAGCAAGGCACTTTACCTCTATGCTTCCGCTTCACCATTTGTAATATTGAACTAATGATAGTTACCTTCTTTGGTAAAGTGCTTCATGTAGTTATGGAATATTATTCTAAAACATCCCTTATCTCTTAGTAACTCAATGTTCATGCTCTTGGGGTGTCACCATTTCACTTGTTCTCCAGTCATCATAGAGTCTGGATGGGACTTGAGGGTCAGATTTTCAAAAGGAACCTAAAGGATTTAGGCATCCAAATGACAGTGAATTTCAATGGAAATTGGTTGTCTAACTCTCTTGGGCTCCTTTGAGAATCCTAGGCTGATTTTCTAATGTCGGAAGCACGACGAAAAGAGCCCTCCTCTTTTGAAAACAAATCCCCCAAAATTTCAGGTCTTTATCCATTATAAAGAAGAAAGAAAAGGGCGCAAGCTCAATCAGTTTCTTTTTCCAGTCACTTTTAAGTCCATTTTGGCTCATTTGACTTTTCATGGGTTTTGGCTGAGGGAAAAGTACAGGGCCAAATATTTGATTATGGCACTCCTTCTCTTGAAACTGGGTTATTCTGTAGCCAAGGCCTATTATGAAGCAGCAGGGATTCATTCCAGAACTGAAAGCATACATTTATATGAAAAGTAATAGGAAAAGCTCTATCGTCAAACCGGCCCAGGCTGTTGAGGCAGATGCCTTGCTTTGCTCTTTTGTTTATATTCCAACAAATCAAAGCTGACCTGTAGTGTTATCGGAGTAGAGCAGCAGGTGCAAAAAAATAACTCTGCTGCCAACTCAAACGAAAGGGTAGGGCTAATACCCTCTGGGAGGTATAGTGAAGATAACAGAAAGCCATGCCAGCAACTGAATTAACGGCTCTATTTATGGTGGGCTTTACCTCAACAACCTGCTTCCAGCCCTCTGTCACATAAACACTTCATTGTACTGTTTAATTCAGCCAATGGAGAAATAAATGGAAACAGGATGGGGAGCATTCATAGCACCAGCTGAAGAGGAGGAGAGGGGCTGTGTAGGAGCACTGTTCCTCAAAGCCAGGGCTGGCGGGGGGATGGGAGGATGGAGAGAGGAAGCTGCCCTCTTCTTTTTTGCAGAAGGTGGAGAGCTGCTCTTGCTCACCGGTCCCCCTTTCCTTATCCTCAGAAGGAACCACAGAGCCAGACTCTTTAATGAGCCCTGGTGAATGTGCTTCTGGCTGGGCTTGACTGATGCAGGAGCATTTATGAGCTTTGTTGGGGCGTTAAGCTACAGACCTGCATTAAGCAGATACACTGCTGCGCTGCCTCAGGGGAGCACCATGGCATTGTGGCTCAGGAAGGCACCATGCCTCCTGGAGTGGTCTGCCACACTGGGTGAATGCAGCTGCTGTTGCACCCCATGAGAGGGGGAAGCATACGCTTCTGTGCAGCCAGGAGGTGGGATGCCAGGGCTATGCTCCTGCCACTTCCTTGTGTTGTGTCTTTTTGCTCTTTACACTGGAAAAATACCATGAGGAAACCACAGGGGCACAGCTAAGTCCCGAACAGCCATGCTTACTAAAGATATATAAACATGCCAGACCTACCTACATACATACTGCTGCTCTGGCTGGTTTCTGGCAGCTTCTAGAACAGTGGTGCCAAAACTTGTCCTGCCACACCCCCCTTTGCCGGTGAAGGAATCTGTCTGTCCCTGTCCCCCGCCCACTCCAATTACTGCACTTGGCTTAGCAGAGGAGCTTGGGCTGAAGGCGGAGCTGGGGACAGAACTGGGGATGGGGGAGGAGCTGGGACTAGAACTGCCTGGGGGCAGAGAGGGAATGAGGGCACAGCTGGGCTGGGGCCAGGGCTGGGCTGGGGCCAAAGCTGGGAGCCACGGTCAGGAGCTGGGGCTGGGAGCTGGAGTCGGGGTGGGGCCAGGAGCGGAGCTGGGGCTGAGGGCTGGGAGCAGAGCCATGGCTAGCGCCGGAACTGTGGCTGGGGATGGTGGGTGGGGCCGGGAGCTGAGCTGCTGCTGGGGCCAGAGCTGCCTAGTATAAACATACGAGCTATTTTCAACATTTAGCTCCAGATCCAGATTTGGAGATTTTGACCTGCTTCCCAAAATTTGGGAGTGTGCAAGGCTCTGAGATTAAATCTTTTTACATGATGAATAAGATTCTTCCCACCAATAGCAACCATTCCGCTCTGTAAAGGGAAGAGAAAATGAACTTTCTTCCTTTTCCTCATTCTGTCTAATTCTCATTTAGAAATGAACCCAGCAAAGAAGAAACCTCCAAGCAGAAGTTCTTACAGAAAGGGAGACTTGTAAAACAAAACAAAATAAATAAATAAACCCATCCTCATTTTATTTTGGGGGACTTACACTTTAAAAGACAATACAATGACACAATCATCAAAATCACAGAGAGCAGAAAGATATAACGAGAAGAAAGCGGAGAAGATTTAGAACATGATCGTAGATTTTTGTTAGCTTGCTCTTTTCTATCTAATTACAGACACGTGGCCTGTCATGTTTCTAGGGTGGTTTGGGGGACTTTTTTGCTCATCTTTGTTTTAGTTATTTTACATTGTTAGCAAGGGAGTAGCTGAACCCGAGTGTAAATCAGTGGCAGAAGGGTAAGTGAAAGAGAGAGAGTGTTCAAGAGGGGTTTGAAGGAGAGGGAGAAGGTGACTAAGTTCACAGGTGGAGGAGGTTACTCCAGGTAGATATGAGAGGTGTGGAGTTGCAGTGGGAGAAAGAGGCAAAAGGAACATGGTGAGGGGAAAATGGCTTCCCCTATTGTATATCCCATTCTATATCACTCAGACCAGATTGATATATCTGGCTGAAACTACTAAAAATTCTGGGAACACGGTTGACCCAAATTGTCATCAATTCTATCCTGAGACAACATGGGAGCCATATGTGCCAGTGAAAGTCCTGCCTTCATCTCCAGTTATTTTTCCCTGCCTTTCTAGAGCTGGTCAAAATTTTGCCATGGGAATATTTTTTGTGAGAATTTTTTTTTTTGACAAAATGGAAGTTTCCACGAAAAGTGCCCATTTTGGGGGTGGGGGGAAGAAAAAATGTAGGTGAAAATGAAAAAAAATGTTCATTGACATTTTTCACAAGAAATAAAATCATTCCCTGACTGGCTCTAGTCCTTTCCCTTTCAGCTGGAGTACTACAAGTTCTCCTAATGTACAGTGGTCTTGTACACGGAACTCCCTCTCCAGTAGAAGACACCAGCCCTTTCAAATGTGGGACAAATGACAATGTCTTGTATGTTATTAGAAAGCTGTGGAGGTGGGAGGAAGAGAATATCTGAGGAAGGTAACATTATTGCTGGGGGACTGTAGAGGTAAATATTGCAACACTGCAAGCCCTCTCTTGTCTTTGGAAGTTTAGGGCTATATCCTACTGTCTGATACATATACCCTCTGAGAGATCCCTGTCAAGGGCAGTGCTTGTGTTTTCTTCTGATTTAGGCAAAAAAAGTGTTTAAATTCTCTCTAACTACACTAATATACATCTTGAGCTTTAAGGCTGGCTCATATGAAGTGAATGGATTGTGAAAAGGGGATAGAGGAAAATTAGCATATTGGACTATGAGCAAATAATCAAGTAATTTTTCCCTTGCTCTATTAAAGTGAAACTCATGCTGTCTCAGAAAAAGGAGACTGGAGTATGGTTTTGTCTTCAGATTACGTAATCAGTGGTAGAGATAGAGCCAAAGCAAAACCTTAGAACATAGGAGAAGTGGACCAGGATCCTAACTTTCCCACTCAGTCTCATCTTAGTTAAAAGACACATGCAGGATTTTAAAGTCCGCCTGGACATGTTGAAACAACCACCACCTACACTTAGGTGTATCACACTGCATCACAAGAGTCAGGTCTTTAAATTTGGTGGACTCTTTTTATTAGTGATTTGCTTGTGTTTATAACAATCGTATCTGTTACAGTGTAAACATACTTAATGTTCCCCTTCTATTTAGATAGATTTTTTTTGTCTTTACGCTTACCTGCATGTATAAATTTAATAAACATGAAGCTAAAAACAAAAACACCCTAACCCCTTCCATCACACAACACAACCAAGGCTAAATGTTGAAAGAGGTCCCAACATAGCCTTTGAAAACGCCCACTGCTTTTGTTGCACGCACAAACTTGGTTTTGTGCACACAAACAGCAATTCTATACACCAAAGAGGTTGTTAAATGTCTGACAACCGGATTGCTGCATGCAGTTGCACACATAAATATAGGCAAGAAAATTCTGTACTAGAATTGCTGCTATACAACAAACTGTGGGTGCATGTTCAAGGGCATGCCCATCTTGTAATCCTCCTTGCTGGTCAAGCATGGCTCTGGTGAGGCCTACCTCAGTTTCCCCTTCACTCAGGGTCCTTTGAAAAGTCCACACAATCCATTCCATACAGTCAAACACTCCACCTTCCGAGGTCCAATTTATTAGGTCCTGCACAAAAGTCTTTCAAAAGAAAACTCAGACTTACAAAGTCTTCGTCCCTGTTCCAAGCTGGGTACAGCTCCTCTCTGAGGGTCTGTCATCCCTTCAGAGTTCTAACACTCTTCGGTGCCATTTCTAAGCTAGGTACAGTCCTTCCTCCCTGCTGCTCTGTCTTCCTGCTTGCCCAGCACCTCTTGCCTGTAGTTTGGCCTTCTCCACTGGTACCTTCCCCCAGCTGACTCAGGGCCCTGCAGTGTCAACAGCTGCAGCCATTGCTCCTTTGTAAGGCCTAGGTGTCTTCCCTTAAACCCTACTGCGCAACAGGTAACTGGTCAAGTTGCACTGGCTCCTTTAAGAGTCCAGTCACCCTGTGTCAGTGCAATTTTAGAGGCTGCTTTAATAAATTTGGTCCAGTATCAAAAATAATTCCTTGAACATTACGCTCAGAATATAATTTGATAAATATATCTATTACTATGGTGTAAGGCTACATGGGATGTAATCAATACATTGCCTTGAATATGTTACATAAGTAACAGTATTTTGCCCTTCAATGTCATCTTTCATCCAAGGTTGTCAAAGAGCCTTGGAAACAAGGTCATGCAGGATGAGAACCCAGGAAGTACTGGGAATCATATGGATTAAAGTGAAAAAAAAATACTGAGGCTGATTTACCAGGAAAGCAGAAGCTCAAGGTCACACACAAACATGCACTCAAAATTATACACCTAATTTGTGCATGCAGTTACTGTAAATGCATATGTAAAATAGGTGCTTGCATGCAAAACTCCTAATTCGTCATTTGCATGCACGAATACCCAATATGTTCATCTAAGTACAATAACCATGTGTGTAAATTAGGCCTTCTTCCTTTTCTGTGTGTGATGTTGGGCTTCTGACGTTTAGAAAAGCAGACCCGCTTGGTCATGTAGTCCATATCCTGACTCTTAGAAACAGTGTGCAAAATTCAGTCTCTCTTTACGCAGCAGCAATTATTTACAGATGCCATTTTAGTTATATTGATGTTTAAGTACTTGATTGAATTGCCAAATTCAGTCCTTAGATGTCCAAATTGCCCTACTCACTCCTGCTGTTACTTTATTGCATATATAACATACAGTTCCAGGTGAAACCTACACTTGCAGTTCAGCCATGATAGTAAAAGGGAAAAAATGGGGAATGATCCCATGTATATCAGCTATCTCAAATGAAGCAAAAGAAAGGCTTCTCCCTTTTGGCCAAACCAGGAGGAGCTGCACTGAGCTTGTCTCAGCTGGAAGCAGAGGTGCTGAAACAATTTGTATAGTGACAGTGCTGAGAGCCATTGAACCAAACTATAAACCCTGTATATGATGGAAACCACTTCAAGCCAGGGGGTGCTGAAACACCTAGTTCCAGCACCTACGGCTGGAAGCCACTTTTAGACTTTGCACAGTTTGGAATTTCTGAACATTATAGATGACAATTTCCTAACTCAAAATGTGTTTCAGCCAGCACTGGGGAATACCATATGAGACCTTGTCATGGGGGGGAGGGATAACTCAGTGGTTTGAGCATTGGCCTGCTAAACCCAGGGTTGTGAGTTCAATCCTTGAGGGGGCCAGTTAGGGATCAGGGCAAAAATTGGGGATTGGTCCTGCTTTGAGCAGGTGGTTGGACTAGATGACCTCCTGAGGTCCCTTGCAACCCTGATATTCTATGATTCTATGATAACACACATAGAGGAACTGACCACAGAACTAATAGTTATGATAGGGAGGGTACAAGTGCTCATAACTGGATTACATTTATAATGTGCAAGCAGAATAAAGTCCAGAGTAGTAATATATGTACTTGATGCTTTAATTTCACAAAGCTGAAAACAATTATGAACCAAATCAGCTGGGAGGAAGAATTTAAACAGAAAAATGTGAATGATAATTGGGAATCATTTAAGAACACCTTACTACATACCCAAAAAGCCACAATTCCACAACTGACAAAGAAGGCTGTGCTCATTAAAAAACTGACCTGTTGTAAAAAATTAAACAAAAATATAATAAATGGAAGAAAGGGGAAATGGATAGTAATTAATATAAATCAGAAGTTAGGAATTGTAGAAAATTGATAAGGGAAGCCAAGGGACACAAGGATAAATCTATGGCCAGCAGAGTTAAGGACAATAAGAAGGAGTTTTAAAAAATATATTAGGGACAAAAAGAATCCTGATAATGGTATTGGTTCATTGCTAGATGGAAATGGTAGAATTATCAGTAATAATGCAGAAAAGGCAGATGTGACCAATAATATTTCTGTTCTATATTTGGGGGAAAAAAGATAATACAGTCTCATCATATGATGATTACATTCTTTCCATTCCACTAGTAGCTCTGATGGATGTTAAACAGAAGCTACTAAAGTTAGACATTTTACATCAGCTAGTCCACATAACTTGCCACCAAGAGTTTTAAAAGAGCTGGCTAAGGAGCTCACTTAACCATTACTTTTGATTTTCAATGAGTCTTGGAGCACTGGGGAAGTTCCAGAAGACTGGAAGACAGCTAATATTGTGTCAATATTTTAAAAGGTAAACAGGATGACCCAGGTAATTATAGGATTGTCAGCCTGACATTGGTCCTGGGCAAGGTAATAGAGCAGCTGATACAGGACTCAACTAATAATGAACTAAAGAAGAGTAATGTAAGTAATGCAAATCAACATAAGTTTATGGAAAATAAAACCTGTCAAACTAATGTGATATCTTTTTTACAAGTTTGGTTGATAACAGTAATAGCGTTGATGTAATATATATAGACTTCTGTAAGGAGTTTGACTTGGTGCCACATGACATTTTGATCAAAAAACTAGAGTAATATAAAATTAACATGGTGCACATTAAATGGATTAAAAACTGACTAAATGATAGGTGTGAAAATGTAACTGTAAATTGGGAATCATTATTGAGCTGGTCTGTTTCCAGTGGGGTCTTGTAGGGAGTGATTTGTGGCCCTACACTATTTAACATCTTTAGCAATGACCTGAAAGAAAACAAAATAATCCCTGATAAAGTTTGCAGATGACAGAAAAATTGCAGAAGTGGTAAATAATGAAGAGGACAGGTCACTCAGAGTGATCTGGATTGCTTGGTAAACTGAGCACAAGCAAACCTTGTGCATTTTAATATGACTAAATGAACGTGTATACACTTGAGAACAAATAATGTAGAATGTGGGACTATATCCTGGGAAACAGAGACTCTGAAAAACATTTGGAGGTGGTGAATAATCAGCTGAACATGAGCTATCAGTGGAACACTGTGGCCAAAAGAGCTAATGCAATCCTGGAATTCATAAACCAGGGAATCTCAAGTAGGAGTAGAGAGGTTATTTTACTACTGCATTTGGCATTGATGTGACCGCTGCTGGATTACTGTATCCAGTTCTGGCGCTCACAATTCAAGAAGGATGTTGATAAATTGGAGAGGGTTCAGAGAAGAGCCACAAGAATGATTAAAGGATTAGAAAACCTGCCTTAAAGTGATAGACCAGAGGAGATCAATCTATTTAGTTTAACAAATAAACAATTAAGGTGTGACTTGATTACAGTACCTCCTTATAAGTACCTCCATGGGAAACAAACATTTAAATAAAGGGCTCTTCCTTGTAGCAGAGAAAAATACAACCCAATCCAATGGCTGGAAGTTGCAGGCAGACAAATTCAGACTGGAAATAAGGCATGCATTTCTGACAGTGAGGTTAATTAGCCATTGAAACAATTTACCAAGGGTCTTTGTGGATTCTCCATCACTGACAAGTTTTAAATCAAGATTGGATGCTTTTCTAAAAGCTATGCTCTAGGAAATATGTTGGGGGAAATTCTATGGCCTGTGCTCTACAGGAGATCAGACTAGATGATCATATGGTCCCTTCTGGCCCTAGAATCTATGAATAGCTTACAAGTAGAGTCATAGTTTAATAGTTTCTGTCTAATTTTGCTTAGTTTTGTTTTATTTGTCTTTTGCAGAGGGCATATGGTTAAACAAACAGAAAGCAGTGTGCCTCCTCCCCCTTAGGGCTTCATACCCTCTGATACTTGCTGTTTGCACATAAATTGCATGGTTTACCCCTGACTTATCTCAACTTTGCAACCCTCGCATCCCTACAAAAGGATTTCAGAACCACCACATGGATTAGAATAATTTGAAATTTGCTCATTTTTTTCCTGTGCTACTCTCTTCCCCATCGCACTATTTTTCAGCATTATCAATGACACCATTCAGGTCCAAAATTATGAGGACAGTTCCAGATTCAGGTCCAAACTTATGAGGACAGTTCACCATCTAGATCTGCAGATTCATTGGAACAAAATGTGAAAATGGGGATCAGAGTCATTCAGATTCAGAGCACAGCTGTTGTATAAAGAAGTAATTTGCATATGGTATGCTCTACAAGACTCAGTGGTTCTTTGTAAATGTGTTTTTCTGAAATGCTGGATCTTATCCATGGTCAGGCAACGACTGGTTAAAACTAAATTACAAACATCAGCTTGGAGTGGTCATATGGTCAAGAAAGAAAAGGAGATTTTAGCAAACTAATTCCTTTAGCACCAAGTGCTGAAGTTGAAAACACTTACTGAAGTCAATAGGACTTTTGACCAAGTAAGTCCTTAGGCTTTGGCCTTTAGACTGCACCTGATCCTCCAACTGTGGGTGAAACCAATATTCTGAATCCAAACACCAGAAGCTTTGGGAGAGTTTGGATTAGGTTAGAATCCAGACCCATACCTGTCCAGTCTATCTCCAGTGTTCTCTCCCATGTATAATTGTATTCCACAGATAATGTTAGAAAGATGATGCAATTGTTTTGTTTGAAGTAACCCTGTACTGGTGCTACTGTGAAAGCATAGCTTTAAGAAGGTATATATATTGGTTTGGTTAATTTGAAAAGCAAAATGCTTGCCAATCTCCATACGTTTTAATCTGCACACAAAGTCTGGTGCTCCTGCCTCAACTCTCATAAAATACTTGGTGCTGTAATGAGGTCTGATGTTACTCAGACTTCACTCATACAATGTTTAATGACTACGAAATATTTTCATAAATAATTAAAAATAAGATGACAAAGAACGATGCAGCGGCATTACTCAGTCAATATGCTCTCAGAGATACGTGCATATATGGATAAATGAATGCATAGCATGTGCTACATAAACCAATCAGTGCTTAAAAGAAACTCCAGATTTTCAGTGTTACATAAGATGAAATACTGCATGGGTGGCAAATTATTTTATAGTCAATTTAATTAAAAGAAAACCTTTCTCCCCCAGGGTAGCAGATAATGTGGCACTGGTGTGTCTTGAGAATCTGAGGCCAAAACCTGTCCTAACTTACTCCGTGCATAAACCTATTGGCTTCAGTGAAGCTGCATGGGGAATAAATCTAGACAAAATTTATTCCATTATTTGGCAGAGGTGTGATATTAGAAGTGTATTATCCAAATCCTGCAGATGTCGTAGATGCAAAGTTCCCTTTATGCAAGATAAAGTCTGACATGTGGATGGTTATAGAACTGCAGATTCACAGGAAACAGAAATGGAAAGCAATTATTATATTATCCAGGGTCCATTCCAGCAGTCCCTTATTCATACAAGTAAGGGCCTTAGTCCACCTCCTATCAGGGTAGGATTGTTCTCTATATTACATTTCCTAAGGCTTTGGTATTTAATACAAAATACCAGCAATATTTTACATTATACATATATGTGTTCTTATTGCTCCTGTAATATGTGTATTGGTAATTTTCTAATAAGGATTGTTATCTCATTCAATATACCCACAGTTGAGATACTGTGCAGTGTACTGGACTTTCAATGTTTAGTTTCCTGTTTCAATTATTTATAATGCAAAACTGCAGTGCACTTAATCATATTCACATGCTTATGTGACTTTTAAAGTTATAGTTCTAAAAGACAATGGGGCTCTAAAATCAGAAGACAATTTAGAATAACAAATCAGACCATATTTAACAATATATTTAACTAACTTGATAGAAATCAGCTGCCTTTATAAATCCTTAATATGCTGCTATAAAACTCCTCCAAAACATTACAGAATATATGTTTATGAAACAAACTTTTATGCTTTGCATCTTCCAGCCTGAGGTATATAATGTACCATATTAAGAACGCATATCAATGGAGAATTTCCTTACATTCACCATGTGTTCAAATGAATAGCATGTTTTTATATGTTATTACAAAGGGAACATTGCACAACAAATTTATAGCAGACATGAAAGACGCGGTTTTGTATAGCTGCTACAGGCTAGATTCAATTTTTTTTAAAAAAAGTCTGTGTGACTCCTTAATAAAATGATATTTTAGAATGGTGTTTTTAAGTAACTCTCTGTCCATGGATAATGGCACCTTTCTCTTTCCATTTCTATTATGTGTCCACCAATTGCTCAAGAGCTTTTAACCTGGACTTCTGAGTTTGCTGTGGTCTGAATCTTATCGTCTGCACATCTGTCAGATAAAAGTGGCTTAAAAATACTACCAACATAGGTTAGACAAGAACCTATGCCACGGTGACAAAAACATCCATATACCATTACCTCGTAGGGCTTTATGAATGAAGGATTTTCTGTGCATGTGTCTCTGGAAGTCTGTTACATTCATGGTTGCAAGTATCAGTTATTCTGAAGTCCAAAATAAAATAGAAAACTAGGTGTTTTTTAAAAATGACAGCAGTCAGAGTTTACCTTGTGAAATTTCATTTAAATAAAAAGAAACCGCTTTGTATTTCACTTCACAAAGCTTGGAGCTCTTCCAGCATTGCTCTGTCAGAAGCCGTGCATTTTCATTCTACTCCATTCCTGATCAGAGATTATTCATTTATGGATGGGTGGCTGTAAAAACTTGCCTCATGCATATGAAAATGGTAATGTTTACCACAAGGAGATTTCATTGCAGCCGAAAAGGGGTTGTGGCAACAAGTTCCTTAGCTGGGCTGTGTCTTCTACAAATGGACTTGGAATTGCTCACTTCACTCTCAATGGAATTTTTTGCCACTTGCCTTGTGGCATATACACCACTAGCTAAGCAAGCTGTTCGATTCACTTACAGATCATGATTTTGGAAGGAACTGGCAGAATGAGTATCAATTCCAGCAGCAATCTACTCCACCAGCAGCCTTCTTGGACAGATGGATATCCCACATGTAATGGTAGGAGGAATTCAACAATGGTGTATTGTCTATATTTTGGGAAGTGTGTGTGTGTGGGGGGGAGGCGGGGGGCGGGGACGGGGGTATTATGCCTTTAAATATACGTAGATATGATTTTTGACCTCTGCACTATCCAAACTCCTTTATACTCTATTGGAATTTCACCAGGAGGACGGTGTGCCTAGAAATGATAATAATTTGTGGTTTATTACTGGTTCTTTTTCTTAAAGTGAATTGAGTGCTGATGAAAAGTGCTGGATTGACAGCCCCAAAGTTCCCTCTTCACAGAAGAAGTACAACACAGGCAGCAGCACTGCAAGCTTCACACACACACTGCTCAGACATTATTCTTTGACCTTGACCTGCAGGGACCACTTGAGAAGGGAGTTCAGTTTTCCTGCTCTGGCACAGTATTTGCCTTCTCAGCTCAGACTACTAAAAAGACAGACTGACACTGAGGGTTATTGCCAGTGATAGGGATTTTTTGTGATATGGAAACCTGTTCAATTCATAATGGACAGAGCTGTCCAGTTCCATTTCACATAAGCCACTAAACAGCCATCCTATGGTGAGGGCTTTGGGTCAGTACCAACCCAAGTTCAAGCCTAAGCAGTGACTTAGAGCTATACCTCCTGTGCCATTATTTTCTGAATTCTGGATGGTGGTAGAACTGTGCACCTATATATTATATTAGATACACCTTTTAAGATCTTTCACCCAATACAATGTCACAGTAGCAGCAGTAAACCTTAAAATCAAGCCAGGCAAGCACCCTATATCACACACTAATCACAGTCCTGTAAAATGCTATAACAAAATGTACAGTGAAGATTCTCTCATTCAGAACTTAAAGGAGCTCTGTTTCTTTTCTCTGTGTGATTCCTAAATACCTTATAATATATAATAGTGCCCTTGATAAACACACAGGGTTGCCTTTCATTTTGTCTACTAGGATTCATGGTATGGTAAGGATTCATACCATGGTAGGATTCAATTCATGTTTGATTGAGAAGCGCTAGTTTCAGTTTACATGGGATTTTGCAAGCCTAAACTGGTGGGTTTTATTTTCAGGGATTTTTACCTTTGCAATCATTCAGGATTCACTTCCAGTTTTGAATTCACATGAGTCTGAAATTCCAAGTCAACCTGTATCTTCCTCTCTGCAATTCCCTCCACATGCCCACTCTCCTCTCTCAACAAGAACCCCCCTTTAACCTTTCAAGTCGTCTGGTTTGAGAACTGGTGGCCTACAAATGTCCTCTTCCCCTTTCTAAGACTGCAGCCTGCAGGGAAACAGGCCAACCACCTTTCTTAGGTCCTTCAGAGGGTGCCCAGTGGCTTCTAAATCCCATTGTTACTTTCTGAAGCCCCCTACATAGCAATTAATTCCCCACAATCCTGCAACTGCAAGCTGCAAATGGTTCTGCACCCACAGCAATCTGCTCCTGAGATACCCCTTGTTCCCTGGTAGCAGTAGCTAGGGAAACTTGGGGATTGTATTACTAACATTTCTCACAACCATGTTGGATATTCTTGTTTTTGGCTAGAATATGCAATACTGTATCAGTGCCTGGGATGGAAGGCTCATACAGTAAAGCTGGTTCTTGACAATTTTTTGACTTGCAGAGCAGGAGCTTGAAAATTCCCCCTGCGTTCCCACCGATCAGTCAAATATAGAGCTGGAATTTTAAAACATGGATGACATCTCAAATTTTAAAAATTTGAATTTAAAATTTTAGAAAAAAAAATCACTCAATTTCCCCCCCTCATCTCTCATGACCTCCAGAGTCCAGGACTGAGATGTGTGGGGGCTGAAATATGTTGTCCTTAGTATCACCTATTGGCACATCATTCCACTTGGTTTAGCTCAGTATGGCCGGGGCGAACCTTTATTAAGATGGGAGAAGGGGGATTCTCTGTGGGACCTTCTGGCCAATTTAATAATTCTAGCTAACACATAAGCCTTATCTGATTAATAAGCCATCTTTATATAGTGCTGCTTTGCTTTGCCTACACAGAGCTTTTTCATCGAGGTGGCTAAGCAGCCTTGCTCTGGTCCCTTTTTGACTATATATTTGTTTTTGTAGTGTTTTCACCAACATTTCAATTTTTAGAAATATATGTAAAAACATCAGGGGCCTGCACCACCATTTCGTGGGCCTTAAAGTTAGGATTCCCATTCTGTGCTATTATCAGAAATATCTGGTTTTGCTGTGAAATTCTGATAAAGTAAAAAAAGAGCATTTTGCCCACCTTCAGACAGAATTAGAGTTTTATTATTTTCAATCTGAAACTGGCAAAATTTCACACCCCCCCTTTTGGGGATTATTTTTTAACCAGATATAATTTATTCTTATTATAGAAAGCGAATAGAAAGGTATAGTATGTGCTTCTTATATCTTAGCTTTAGATTTTAAGCTTTTTGGAGCAAGGAACTTGACCTCCTCTATTTATGCAAAGTATCTAGCACACTCTTGGTGTTAAATAAATATAAATAATATAAATAGTAATATTTAGTTAAGCAATGAGAATACTGTATCAATGTTGTACATAGACACTGCCACATTTTCAAAGACAGAAACAAACAGATTAATAGAATTCAAGGTCATAAGGGATGACTATGATCACCGAGTCTGCCCTTGGGTACAACACAGGGCATAGAATTTCACCCATTAATTGCTGCATTAAGCCCATATCTTGTAGATGAGCTAGACCAGTGGTTCCCAAACTTGTCCCACTGCTTGTTCAGGGAAGCCCCTGGCGGGCTGGGCCGATTTGTTTACCTGCCATGTCCGGCGGAACAAGTTTGGGAACCACTGACCTAGAGCAATCTGGCCTTTCCTTATGCCCCCATCCTCCCCTGCTAAAACCTTATTCATATCCTAATGAACTTGACTGCTGAAATCCACACCTACTTGGCATCCCTGCTTCTCAGATTTTTGCCACTCGAGTATTCAAATTATTGCTGCTAAAGTCATCTTCCTCTCCTATTGCTCTGGCCATATGATCCCTCTCTTTGGAGCCCTCTTTTTGGTTTCCTGCTCCTTACTGCATCAAATTCAGATTCCCTATCCTCATCTCTAAGGCCCTATCTGCATCTGTTCTCATTTCCCACTACTTCCCCTGTGCCCTTTCCAATAATAGTTTGTCTCCTTTCCCCAAGTTTCACCTCATGCCTTTTTTCATACTATAGACTATGTCTGGAACCATCTCATTGTCCTCGTTTTCCAAGCACCCTCTCTCTCCTGCTTCAAATTCTTCCTTCAACCCCACCTCTTCAAGCAGTCCTGTTTTTGTTCTTTTCCGCACGAACAATCCAGACATATCATCCCCTCTCCTGCCTTGTGTGTGCTTGTCCTGGCTTATCTAGGTTGTAAACTCTTTAGGGCAGGAAATATTTCTCTTTCTCAGGGCCAGACTCTGATATGTTTATTCACTGAGTAGTCCCTGACACTGTGAATAGTCTCATTTACAGAAGAGGTTACTGGTCAATGTGAATAAGGTCTGGTGTGTGTGTGTGTATAAAGTGCTGTGCAAATTTACAACACTGCATACATATTAATACTAATATTTGTTATTACATATTAGGTGTATTACTATACATAATATAGTTAATATTTTCACCACTACATTGTGCACACTAACTTTTGCACACACAAGTCTCAGGATTCCCAAGCTGCCAGATGTAGAAATCAGGCTATGAGTTACATTGAATTACTTTCCATTCCAGTCCTTCTGCCGGAGATTAGACAGCCCACAAGTGGTCAAGTCCGTGCAGGATTGTTGCTCTCCTCCCCGTACCACATGCAGTACTCCCAACAATCACTTGTGGTGCTTGCGCTCGCCTTGGTAAATTAGGACATAGAATCATAGAATCATAGGACTGGAAGGGACCTCAAGAGGTCATCTAGGCACTCAAGGCAGAACTAAGTATTATCTAGACCATCCCTGACAGGTATTTTTCTAACCTGCTCTTAAAAATCCCCAGTGATGGAGATTCCACAACCTCCCTGGGCAATTTATTCCAGTGCTTAACCACCCTGATAGTTAGGAAGTTTTTCCCAATGTCCAGCCTAAACCGCCCTTGCTGCAATTTAAGCCCATTGCTTCTTGTCCTATCCTCAGAGGTTAAAAAGAACAATTTTTTCTCCCTCCTCCTTGTAAAAATCTTTTATATACTTGAAAACTGTTATCCTGTTCCCCCCTCAGTCTTTTCTTCTCCAGACTAAACAAACCCATTTTTTTCAATCTTCCCTCATAGGTCATGTTTTATAGACCTTTAATCGTTTTTGTTGCTCTTCTCTGGACTTTTTCCAATTTGTCCACATCTTTCCTGCGATGTGGCGCCCAGAACTGGACACAATACTCTAGTTGAGGCCTAAGCGTGGAGCAGAGCGGAAGAATTACTTCTCGTGTCTTGCTTACAACACTCCTGCTAATACATCCCAGAATGATGTTTGCTTTTTTTGCAACAGTGTTACACTGTTGACTCGTATTTAGCTTGTGATCCACTATGACCCCCAGATCCCTTTCTGCAGTACTCCTTCCTAGGCAGTCATTTCCCATTTTGTATGTGTGCAACTGATTACTCCTTCCTAAGTGGAGTACTTTGAATTTGTACTTATTGAATTTCATCCTGTTTACTTCAGACTATTTCTCCAGTTTGTCCAGATCATTTTGAATTTTAATCCTATCCTCCAAAGCTCTTGCAATCCCTCTCAGCTTGGTATCGTCCGTAAATATTGACATCTCATTACCCCATTGGCAGGCACAAATCCTTTTTGCGTACTCAGATTCTAGCATTTTTAATGCAAATTATTGTCATGAAAGAACATAATAGAGGCTGTTCTGGAGGATTTGGCCAATCAACAAAGAATTTAGATATTCAGTAAAACCTCTGAGGAACAAATTAGGGAGCCTTGCATATTAAGAGATCTCTTTGAGGTATCTCCAAACACAAGGCATGATTTGTTTCTCTGCCTTGGATGCCAGCTCTGCTATACAGCTGATGTTTGTTGGTGGTTATATATGATAGATTTTACTACGTAATAATATACCTTTAAATATACATTTATTTGATCATTATTGGGCTAAATACTGAAGTTCATATTCAGCATTTATTCAGTACTTATTCAAGCCAAACTCCCACTCATCTCAAAGGGAGTTTTGCCCAAACAAGAACTGCAGGATTTGGCCCATCATTATTATACATACTTCAAAGGTGCCTTTTCCCACGTGGGCGTCAATACATCTATGCTCTAATATTTTTCCCACTGGTAGAGCCTTCCACCCAAGAATTTGAAAGCATGTTACAAACATGAATGAATTAATCCCCACAATACCCCAGTAACCTACGTTAGTTTGATTCTTTCCATTTTACAGATCGAGAAGCTGAGTCAAAGAGCACTGAAGTGACTTGCTCAAGGACAATCAGCAAGTTAGTGTTAGGGACTGGGAAGAGAATTAAGATCTGCTGGCTTCCAGTGATGTGCTTTAAGGACTAGACCACGCTTTCTTTCCTGTACACGGTACATAGATATTCTATCTCGGTATTACTGTTGTGTTAACAGATACAGTAAATTCGTAACATTTCTCTTTCCAGTGCCTGGCAGTTTCTATGGAACTCAGTGGCATGAGATACACCCTCAATACTGGACCAAGTACCAAGTGTGGGAGTGGCTACAGCATTTCCTGGATACCAACCAGCTGGATGCCAACTGCATACCTTTCCAGGACTTTGACATCGATGGCGAACATCTATGCAGCATGACTTTGCACGAATTCACCCAGGCAGCTGGGAGAGCCGGCCAACTTCTTTACAGCAACCTTCAGCACCTAAAATGGAATGGTAAACATACACTAGCGCATGGACAGGACTGCAACCACAATTTTGTGAATTCTGGGTTGATCTAAGGCCACTTATGTTCCTCAGCCTTGCAGTGACTGAAGCTCTGCTTGTGAGGGGTTTAAGAGTTTCCCAAGAGTGCAACTTCATTGCTGCTGAGCTCCTAAGAGACACAGGACTGAAACTCCTGGTTATCCCCCACTTTACTAAGGTCTTACCTGATCTACAAGACATTAGTCAATTTAGCAGTACTGGGGAAAGACCATGAAAACAGATGGGATGTTTGATCAATAAAGACAAAGTTTTTCTTTATTAACAAGTAGCCCACATTCTTATATTACAGAAAGGAGCTCTGTAACCCACTGATTCTCAGGAGATTCATAGGTGTGCAGAAATGTAGAACTCCCTTCCATGCTTTTGAGGCCTCATGTAGCAAGAAGGCAACTCATTCTGTTAAATGACTGAAATAGATGTATGCAGGGTAGTTGTAGCTGTGTCGGTCCCAAGACATTAGAGAGGGTGAAGTAATATCTTTCATTGGACCAACTTCCATTGGTGAGAGAGAAATACATCAACTTAAAGCGGCACCAGTCCCTTCCAGAACAACAGATGCAAATCCTGTAGACATATCTCCGCTCTACAATGATCAACACCCCCCACAATACACCTTTCAAGATCCATGGATCCTACACATTCCATATCACAACATGCCGCGTACCTCATCCAGTGCACTAAATGCCCCAATAACAACTATGTGGGTGAAACCAGACAATCACTACCCTCTCGAATGAAATGACACAGGAAAATGATAAAAGACAAAAACACCCTATTACCTGTGGGTGAACAAGTCACAAAACACTCACTCTATATCTGACCTATGAGTCCTCATCCATAAAGGAAACCTGCACAACACTTTCAAAAGATGAGCTTGGGAGCTTAACTTCATAATTCTGCTAGACACTAAAAATCATGAACTGAACAGAGACACTGGATTTATGGTTTATTACAACAATCTATAACCCACTAACCCCTCTTTTTGTCCTATGACTTCTGGGGTGTTAATGGGCCACTCTACCTTGACTGGTCCTTTAGAATACGTGCTAACTACTTATGCCAGACAATCTGTTCCACCTTGCATTTAGCTGTGATGCTCAGAGTACCTTTCCCAGAGCTGAAGAAGAGCTCTGTGTGCCTCGAAGGCTTGTCTCTCTCACCAACAGAAGTTGGTCCCATAAAAGATATTACCTCACCCGTCTTGTCTCTGAAATAGACGTAGTAAGATAAAAATGACAGACTCTTCCTTCCTTTCTTCTATCCACCCACCTGACACTTCCCATTTCCAGTCATAGCATAGTAATTTAACAGATTCACACTAAGAAGTTAAATGAGGAGTTCACAGGGTGTGGGCGGAGGATGTATGTGTGCGTATGTATGTGTGTCCGTGTGTGTCCTCATGTCTTTTAAAAATTAGCCCTTTGGTATTGATCCCTGCTTGAAGCCCTATCTTTCCTTTGTGTGCCGTGTGCATAATTACACCTCCCCTCTCCCATGCAATCTCTTGCAGGTCAGTGTGGCAGTGAAATGTACCCATCACATAATGTCGTTGTTAAAACAGAACAAACAGGTGAGTAATAGCAATTGTTATGGTGTACCAGGTAACTTGACTTTACTTGGGTGTCAATGATCAAGGAAAATAGCTGCTAAGATAAAGTTCATAGTGGATGTTTTAGCAACAGCTTCACTTAAATACCAAAACAAGTCTGTTTTCCAGAGAAGAGGTCATTAAATAATGGAAATGAAATTAAAACTGAGCTTTTAAAAATGTCAGTAAATTCTCTTTACTGAATCTCTGAGGTCTCACATGGTACCAGAAGCACTAGATTGCATAGGGTTACTCAGTTAGGAGACCTTTAAAATGTCACATGTCCAGTGTCTTCATCACCTTCCTCCAAAGACAGTTTGCACAATTTGTAGTGGCTCATAACTTCCTCCCTTGGGCTTGGTTTCATTGTTAAAAAGAATTACAATGGAACAACACAAAATCAAGCTCAAGTTTTCTCCTCAACTTTGGCCATTTTCAGGGTTCCTTTCCAAGAATGGCTCAGCTCACATTCCAGATCTTCTCTCTACAGAGCCACTCTCAAGTCCCTTATATGTGGGTGTGTTAATGAGCCACTGGCATACCCACTTACTATTTCCCAGAAGAATCAACACCAGCTTATAGCGTGGAGTGTTTCAGACAAACACTGACAGCCTATTTCATTCATCGGTCTATTGCCTGTTCCCTGTGGCACAGAATACAGCTAGGCACAGATCAAGGCAGGAATTTAGGGTCTTTGGTATATGTTCCCCTTGGTCAGAGCTGGGTCAGACAGAACAATGAGACACAGAGGTAGAGTAGCAGGTAACCGTCCTGTGTATAGCTACAGGTTGGCTTTCTGCTGGAGGGGAGTTGACTGTATTTGAGATGGAGAAAGGAAAGGTCTTCTATATGAGAAAGAAAAAATCTCTGAGGAGGAATCCCCAATATCGTTGTGGATCTTGGCCTGATTAAGTCTTAATCCACCCCTCAGTAGAGATACACAAGGCCTTCACAAAGTATTCATCTACAGACTGTGCAAATTTTAAAGCCTTGTGTGTTCCCTTTTTTTTTATGGTGGCCACTTCTCCACTATTAAAAACTACTGCTGGATTGGGGCTGGTGCAGTGGGGCTGTGGTGATGCTCTACTCATTGCCACATGAAAAGCCCAGGTTCAATTATCCAGGCACAGTCAGTATGTCCATGAGCTGGCAGGGGCTGGGCGTGCTACTTTCTTGAGGATGGGAGAACTTGATATGGCTACACGCCAGCTCCTTGTGATGAGATAGAAATGAAGTTGGTGGGTTCAGAGGGGAATCCTATCTGGTCCTACTAAGTCAAGGAAGGTTGCCTCAGTGTGGATGCTGGCATAGCTGTAAGCATGAGGCCAAATAATCCCCACAAGCTTTAGCAACAGTCGGTGGATCAGATGTCCAGACAAGAAAAGGGTGTGTGCTACTGTAAGAACATGGGCTCAGGATGCCCCAACATGTAGCTATAAGTTTGAATGCCTGCTAAATTCCCATGTCATAAATGTTAATGCAGCCAAACAAGATGATTTAGCTAGTGACTCATTTTCAGTTTCCAATTGCATTAACTTGAAAAAATAAATAAATCCCAAATTTGAGTCTTATGCTTCATTGCCTTTGATTTGGAAAGAGAAAGAAAGACAAACTTAACTTCTCTGGCCTGAAAAGTTGTAATGCAAAAAGCATTATGATTTCACCAGCTGCTGACAAGAAAATCAAATGTATGCAGATTATGAGTCTGCTATTATAACATTCCATTGAATTTTCCTTGTATTGTATGGAGCACTATGAGTCTAAGGGTGGCTTTAAAAATCTTCCATATTCATGGGTTATGCATTTGGTGCCCAATAAAATGTCCTTTAGGTTAAGGATATATGTAAGTTTAGCAACAGGCCCTCAGTATGATCCTCAATAGAGATTCTGCATTGGTTTCTAATAATATAAAATGGGACCCACAAAGAAGATTGAACTTTCAGTTATATCATGTTTTTTTCACTGAACTGATATGTCACCTAACCAAAGGGAGCCCTGGCCTCAGTGAGGGCTTCTGGGAACCACCATAATACAAACAAAGAATAAACCTTAATTTCTTCAATTCTACTAGAATGCTGAATTGTTGAGGATGCAATCATTTCTATAGCAACAAAGCATAACATCACACACTTCACTGCTGGGTCAGGAAGAGGAGCTGATCTTCCATTGGAACACACATAGTTGAAATATTACCTGAGAGAATAGAAAAATTCAGGCCAAGACAAAGTATTTTTAAAAAATAAATATTCTGTATTAACAAATTTGCCCTAGTGTACAAATGACATGGGTGAATGTAATAGTCTATGGTGTAGCAACTTGCATGTTTTTTTCCCCATGGTCTTTTATTTGTCACCTTTCTCTTATTCCTACTGGTTCAGTGTCTCATTGTTACTCACCTCACTGCTGGATAGTATTCTTTTACTGATACAGACTTTCCTTTTGGTCCCTATCTTCAGATCCGTCTTTAATGGCCTCCTGGAAAGAAGAGAATTATTTGTATGACAGTGGTTATGGTAGCACAGTAGGTAACTAACATCACAATGCTTCAGGCATTTATAAAGTGTTTTATTGTGGTAAGAGGATGTTAACGTTAAACTTTTTCTTTTTAATCTCCAGAGTTATTGGACAGTAAAACTTTCTGTCGTGAACAGATTTCCACGACTACTACCAGTCACCAGCCTCTTGGTAAGAAGCTCTTAATTCTATTGCTGATCATTTGTGTCACACACCCTAGAATTACTGCTATATAAAAGTCTTCTGTTGCAGGTCTGAGTGTAGGTATCCAGTAGTTTTAAACCAAGCAATATTGATGTTGATATTAGTTACTTTAGCGATCCTAACTAAATAGTTATTTGAAAGGTGCACGGCTCTCCTCTCTTTGTCAAGAAAAAAGAACTTCAGATAATCAGTAACCTCAGGGTGACTCCCCATATCTTTTCAAGTGACTGACTCAAGGTGGAAGAGACAGTGTTAGAAAGATAAGATGTCCCTATCCTGTCATAACCTGTTGTGTAGTGTGGCTGTGCACAACTTCAGAAGTGCATTTCAGTGGTGAGCAAAGTGATTCATATACAGGTATCAATGGCCAGATATGGTGTTACATCAGCACAGAGCGGCCATAGGGCAGGCATAAGTCTCCCCTACTGAACTGCCCCAGAGCAGCGGGTGTTCCCGGACATACTTCCCAGGCAGCTTTCCCACAGCTTCAGCGGATCACCTACTCCAGCCCTATGGCACCTCTGCACATCATGTCCACAGCGTGCCATTTTACCCCTTTGATTGCCTCTTTGCACCTCCTGAGCAGTATAAAGAGGATGTAACAAGAATATAATCTGCCTTTTTGTAGGCAAGTGTGATAGTGGGTGAGTGACAGGTGCGTGGGGAGTAGAGATGGTAAAAGCATAAATGGGTGATGGACACATGAAAATGTGGCAAGCATGATTTAGAGGATGGTGTCTTAGTGGCAGCTGTGGGCTGGAAGTGAGGAAAGAGAAGAGAGAGAACTGATGAGAAGAGAAGAAAGGAAGAGTGATTAGAGAATTGGTAGAAGAAGGGAAAGAAGAGAGAGAAGGAAGGAGAAAGATGAGAAGAAGAAGTCGATATAGACAAGAAGCAAGGACTCTTGAGGGAACATGGGGAAGAAGGAGAGAAAACATAAGGAAAGAAAAGGGGGAAAAGAGAAAGTAATCCAAAGAGAAACAAATACTGAAAAAGAATCAAAGGTAGAAAACTATCAGGGTGAGAGAGAGAAAGAGAGAAAAGAAAGGTGAAAGAACCGGATATCGGGAAGAGATAGAAAGAAGACATGCAATGGGACTACACTCCTCCCACTGCCTCCGCAGCTCCCCACTGAGACTCATGCTGGGTGCTATCCAGTTCATTTGCCCACTGGGCCCTCGTCCTTAAATTCACCTGACACAATTAAAGGGCAGATTACAGTAACAGTATCTGCATAAAGAACAGGAGGACTTGTGGCACCTTAGAGACTAACTAATTTATTAGAGCATAAGCGTGGCCCTCACCTAGAAGCACAGCAAGGCTCGCCAAGGTGATGTGCAGTTTAAACAAATGTATTCAGCAATAAATGTTAAAAAACCCCACCAAATCCAATTGCTCTTTTTCTTGCCAATGCCCATTCTCATAAAATGGCTGCCAGCTCTTCAGAGCTTTCTGACAGTGCTGGGAATCAGCAAGATTCTTGGCTTGGTGTGTTTATACGCTGACTTGTTGAGCCTACAGCTAGGGTGTCTCGCCAAGGGCACAGCCTGTTGTAAAAACTAAATTTGTATATCCCGTAAAGAAGTAGCTCATTCTGAATCATATGCAAATAATGTGAAATCTTTTGTCACAAGTTTTGCAAGGTTGAAACTGCATCATAATTCTTTTCATCTGTCAAGCACCAGCCTTTTAATGGTGTGTCCTCAGAACAGGGCGCCGTGGAAGAGTAAAGGCAGAATGGGAGGCTGTTTACACAGGTGTAATAAGGAATAAATCACTAAGTAGAAGGCAACTGACTTTCATTGAATAAATTACCAGCTAAGTCGAGCACACTAAAGCCATTTTAAGGTAATTTAGGGGATTCTAAAATCAAGTGTTTTTTTTAATAATCGTATTTTTAGGTAAAACTACCCACAAATTAAGGACCTGACCCTGCAGTCCTTAAACAAGACAAAAGTCCCACTGACTTTTGATATACAGTTGACAAGCTCAGTGACTTCGATCAGTGGCTGGTGCTCTCTGAAAGTGGGCAGGATATATAAAATGAGCCCAGAGCTGATTTGCAGCTGTAGGTCAAGACCATGCTATATCAGACTTAAAACAGGGTAGGCAGGGACTGTCCTCTCTTCCCTGAGTAGAGCTGAGCAAAAGCTTGGATGAAAAAAATGTTTCACACATACAAAAATGCAAAATTGGGTTAACCGAAACCAT
This sequence comes from Chelonia mydas, assembly GCF_015237465.2. Taxonomy (NCBI): domain Eukaryota; kingdom Metazoa; phylum Chordata; order Testudines; family Cheloniidae; genus Chelonia; species Chelonia mydas. The sequence goes on from NC_051246.2 coordinate 52,993,749, forward strand.
TCACAAATTTAGACCCATTTTGGCAAATTGTTTTGGTCAGAATGTTTTTTTCCAGAAATGTCAGAAAGGGTTCATTTCAGCATTTATGAAATGAAACATTTTGACTTTGTTTTGGGAAATTTTAAAAATAATTTAAAATGTATTAAAAATACTCAACATTGAAATTAATTTTTTTGAACATTTTGGTTCACTAAAAATTTCACAACACTTTCATCCAGGCTGACCTGAAATGATTTCTTTTTCAATTTTTCAGGCCTGCACCCAGACCTAATATTCAGTTTTTTGGAGAATCCTACTTTTGAGTTCATATTTCCAATTGATGTAGAGTACAGTATGTCTGTAAATATTTTTGCACCCATTTTTTTACATGCAATTATTGCAGATGCATGTGCAAATTAGGCAAGATTTTATGCAAATAGATATTTACATTAAGTCATTTGCACATGTAAATTCCTGCTTTCCATGCAAAATTATGGTAATTGTGAATACTTAGCCACTGGAAAAACATGCATGGGTCTTAAGCATTTACTTTATGGAATTCAGGCACTAAATATCCTGTAGAGCAAGCACAAGAGGGACTTATAATTAAAATTGTCTCATAGACCTTGTGAAAGTTCTCAGCCTGATTATAAGAAACCTTTTGTGTTAATGTCAGTAATAGATTCAGATTTTGTTAATTTCCAAGAAGGTGACTACTAAACACAGAAATATCATCTTCTAGCTAGGTGATAAGAAATGAATAAATATGACTTCTTTATTTTTAGTTTCTGAGGAATGGCTTGAGCTAGAAATCTGATGCCTTTTAAGAGTGTTTACAGGCAAAAATGTTGCACTGATGAGAAGCAGCATATTCTTGTGGCTTATAGCTGTAAAAATAAAATATATGTGCCCAGCTGTCAAAAATTCCTAACAACACTGGCTTGAGTTCTGGGACTACTCGGCTTGTATTTATTTTCTTAAGAACAATGCCTTGTCAGATAATTCTGCATTTAGGCAGGTGGGTGTACATTACATTTGTACCAGTGCATACAATTCACATTAGATCATCTATAGAACAAACAAACAAACAAACAAACAAACAAACAAACAAACAAACAAACAAAAAAGCCCCCAAAGTAACATGCTACAGCAAAGTCTGGGCCATAATGGGAGAATTCTGGATTGCTTTTATAGATATGATCCTCTTATTTTTCACTCTGACATACATGGTGCAAGGGACATGTGGTGAGGTATTTGTTAATCTAATTAACATTTCCAGAGTCAACTGTATACCTCTGTATTTGTCTTTTATTCATCAATGATCTCTTTGTGACGTGTAGCCTGGCTGATTAAAATATAACTCAGAACGCAAAAATATCCCCCTGGATTACTCATTTACTTTTTGAAAGCTGATTATCTTTAAAACAGGCACTTATTCATTTTTGAGGTTATGTTTTAATCTGCTAGTCTACAGAAAACCTTTAGCCAAATTTATTAGAATGGTTTCATTTTCATCCTCTGCAGAGTCTTCAGATGAGAAAAAAACACAAGATCATCCCCCAAAGTCCCACACCAAGAAGCACAGTAAGTCAACTGCTTATGGCAACACTGGTGGCTTGATTAACGGCCCAGAGACAGTATAAGCTTAGGTTCAAGTTTTGGGAAGGAAGGAAGCAATAAAAAAAAAAAAAAGCCCAGTTTCAAAGCATATGGGTCAAATGGAGCTACATTGATTTACACCAGCTGAGGATCTGACCAACTGTTTCTCTCTGTTATACTTTGCTCCCATTGTTTGAGTTGGCTTTGTCCAGGGTACAGTAGAGGTTCGAAATAATGCTCTAATCAATAAGGACCTTTCAGAAACACAGAATTAGATGAATGTTTATTGTGTCCTCCTTTAAGACATGATTGCTGTGTTGAAAAGAAGTTAGAAGATGCCTTGGCCACCAGAACGAACTCCTCTCTGAGAAATTCAATCCTTGCAATGCCCTGGGCTTGTCCCTCCACTAAGGAAGGATTCATTATCCACATCCATTATGGAGATTTAAGGGAAGGTTACACCATGGGTGTGCAAATATTTCCATCCAAATATTTTGGCAAATGAGTCATGAAAATCTCCTTCTTAGTCTTTAGTAGGGGAGAACGCCACAGCTTTCTGGGCAAATCACTCCAAGTGCTTTTCCTTCCTTCCTTATAAGTGCCAAAAGTCATGGTGTAGAAGGATTAAGCAACAGAGCAGTGGTCTGAGGTATGTGGCTTCAACAGGGTACACACTTGATAGGATTAATGCAAAGAGCTGAGCTTTGAAATATGAAATAAAGACTGGCTTAGGCGCCATTTCTCTGTGTTGCATGCAAGTTTCTGAGGGTGAGTTGGTGCAGTATTTTGCTGCAACCTTACTGAGATATGCAAATCTGTGAGTAGCTATTCTGAAGATAACCTCAATTTGAGAAATGTCAAGATTACTGCTTTATGCAGTGTAGTTGTAGCTGTGTTGGTCCCTGAATATGAGAGACACAAGGTGGGTGAGGTACAATCTTTTTGGGACCAACTTCTGTTGGTGACAGAGACAAGCTTTCTACCTTGAATGGTCCCTTAGACTATGTGCTAAGTACTTATGCTAAACAATCTGTCCCACCTTGCATTTAGCTGAGACGCTTAGAGTACCTTTCCCAGACCTGAAGAAGAGCTCTGAGTGGCTCGAAAGCTTGCCTCTCTCACTATCAGAAGTTGGTCAAATAAAAGATATTACCTCACCCACCTTGTCTCTTAGATTACTGCTTTACACATCTCAGACAACATACATGGAAGTCTGGAGGCATAGTCAGATTATGGTTTCTTTGCAGACAAGTCATTTTCTGTGAGCAACCTACCATACCAAAATAAAACAAAAACAAAAAAATACCCCAGAGAAAGTCTTTCTGTTTCTTCCATCTTCTTGCAGATCCTCGAGGAACTCACCTCTGGGAATTTATCAGAGATATTCTCCTGAATTCAGAGAAGAACCCAGGATTAATAAAGTGGGAAGACCGATCTGAAGGTGTCTTCAGGTTCTTAAAATCTGAGGCGGTGGCTCAGCTCTGGGGAAAGAAGAAAAACAATAGCAGCATGACTTATGAGAAACTCAGCCGGGCCATGAGGTAGCATGAGTTGAGAAAACATGAATCCTGGAATAATTAAAGAGATATTGCATCCATCTGGAATTTTGTTTATTTTAAAAAATTAGTTAAAAGTAGTTTCATTGGCTACACCTGCCATCTGAGTTCCCTTATTGATTTTGAGGCAGTTATAAATACATTTTCTTATTTTTTAAAGTATTTTTGTCTCCCTTGTTGCTGTGTGAACAAGCCACACAAACAGGTGAAACTAACTGATATAGAAGGTAAAACACAAAAGGTAAAACTCACCCCTCTGCAAAGGAACCAGCTCAAGGACTTGTCACTGCTAAACCCAAAGGGTTTAATTTGGGCCTAAGCAATGCCTAAGCAGTATTGCCAACCTGAACATAAGTCAAGCCCACCAAAATAATAAGACTGGCTTAAGAATCATGGGATCCTTTTGATTTTCACATTTTCAAGCTTTTCTTCACACCCAGTAGGGCTAGAAACTTCTTTTTTGTTTTAAATGAAAGCTGAGATTCTTACCTGATCATGGGATTCCAGAAGCTGGCACTTTTACAGAAACGTCAAATATCATGAAACTTGCAATACAATTACAAGAGTTGGCAACACTGAATAAGCTATGAGCTGGTGTTCTGAAAAGTGGCAGAGTCTGCAAGGTGCAGTCAAATGTATAAACTAAAACAAAGTAAAATAAAAAAGAGATAAGATGTTTTCTCTAATCTCTTTCAATCACAATAACGTTAGATATTATTTGTAATAATAGTAGGTAAAACATGTTCAGTTACAAGTGTGATTTCTTAGTTGACAGTGTCCCTTAAAGACTATTCTTAACTCCAATGTCTAGTATCAAATCTATTTCTGTGTTTTTCTTTTGACAGATACTATTACAAAAGAGAAATACTGGAGCGTGTGGATGGCCGGAGATTAGTCTATAAATTTGGAAAGAATGCCGGTGGCTGGAGAGAAAATGAGAATTGAAGATGTCAACAAAAACAGCAGCAAAATCTTCTGGATGTAAATATTTCAAAGACTGTTCCCTTCTATTTATGTACCAAAATGGGGGAAAAAAAACTACTTCTAACAGGAAGAAGGAACACTATCATTGGTGTCAAAATTATTTTAGTCGAAGTATGTCCTTTATGGGGAAAAAATGTACACAGTTTTCTGTGATATATGGTAACTATGATTGTGATTAATTTTCCCATTTTATGAAGTTTTTTTTTATATAGTGTAGGAGTAATGTGATTTATGACAATGCTGTGAGTCATGCAGATAAAGGGGGGAATCATGGGGCATTACGTATTTTTATGAGTAAAATAATTTAAAATAAGGCAGCCTGTGAAAAATAATGATTTCCAATGTTGCTTATCTTTGTAAGAGGACTCCCGGGTGATTGTTCAGTTCAGATCATATTATTTCAACTGTGGATACCTGTGGAGTATGAAGTAACATACGACAGCATGCCTCATGTAGCTATCCCACAACAGCTGCACATGCTGGAGCATGTTAGTACACTTAGAAAGTGAACTTTGAGTGGATAACATAGTAAGCATCTCTGAGCCATGCGGTGGTTTTAATAGATTCCTAGGCCAGAAGGGACCTTTGTGATCACCTAGTCTGACCTCCTGTATAACACAGGCCATAAAACTTCCCCAAAATAATTCTTAGAGCAGATCTTTTAGAGAAATACCCAATCTTGATTTAAAAATTGTCAGTGATGGAAAATCCACCACAACCCTTGGTAAATTATTCTAGTGGTTAATTACACTCACTGTTAAAAATGTACACCTTATTTCCAGTCTGAATTTGTCTAGCTTCAATTTCCAGACACTGGATTCTGTTATACTTTCCCTTTATTAAATGTTTGTTCCTTGTGGAGGTACTTATAGAAGCAAATGTTCCATAATCACCTGGGTTGTAATTTTGTTGTCCAATAACAAGTGTTCCATCTCTCCTATCAATTTCTGAGTACCTTAACATTCGGCTGGCCTCCCTTTGCTTCAGTTACTTCAGATGCTGGGTTATTCTTCAGTTAGTTTATGACAGTAACAGTAGTGAACTGCAGGGAAAGCATTGTGTGACTATGAGCATTTCTTTGGAGAACTTGTAATAGCTCTTATATTGGTTAGGACTGGATCCTGCAAGGTGCTAAAGTACTTCCTGCCTGGTGCTGAATGCCCTCTATCTTCATTAACGCCAGCGAGCACGCAGCATGTCCCATGATAAGGGCCCTAGATTTTTTTCCTACTTTGAGGTGGACTGCTAGGCTGACATAGCCTCAAGGATCAAAAGCCATAAAAAAAAGACACATCTAACAGGCAAACTTATTTAAAGGAAACAACTGTTCAAATTGCAGATGCGTCAAAGGTTACCGTATCCAAGTAGAAATAGAGAAAAATGTTTTCCAGTGGTGGTTTAAAACATTTGAGAGCATATGGGAGAAACTGGAGAGGGATTAGACAAGCATTGAGGGTGGGCTGGTGGGAACAGTGCAAGGCAGGAAAGCTAACTTGGTGGTGAATGAGTGCAGGGAGGGAGTCCTAATTTCTTCAAATGAAGGCCCGCTGTTCCCTCTGGCAGGCAAAAGTTCACCTGAGAAGGAGCTTCCAGAACACTGCCAAGGAATGCAAAGCACCATTGCACTTACTCTATGATTTCACCCAGTACTTCCCAAACACTGCTAGCAAGGGAGCGTCTACTTTTTTGTAATATCTGTCACTTCTTCCTGTGATTCTCAGTTGGATGAAAAACTCTCTCTACACATTGTAATAATCAGAAACTAGCTCATACCAATCATATTCAGACTGGGGAAGTTCAGGTCTGGGTCTTCTGGCCCTTCTCTCGTGGCAATCATGCCATACAGGGAGTGAGCATGCACTTCTAGCTCTCATTTGCTCTTGGTTAAAATCTCTTCCTTAACACATCAAACATTTCAGAATGCAGGGAAGTAAAAAATATGGAGGCAGCCCTGTATCATGGCATTGGGAACAGAAGGGATGCTGAAGATCAGGATTTTGTAAAAGGGTGAGGTTAGGATCCAATCTGAGATGATGATGGAGGAAGTAAGAAACTGAGATAGATTCTAATTAACGTTTTTTTAGGGGTGGGGATATTGCAAAAAAAAAAAAAAAAAAAAAAAGTCAACGATGAGAGTCATACAAAGCGTGCAGAGGCTGGACAAAAAAACATAACAAAACAAAAAACAGTGAGACAAGAATGCTACCACAGCTGTGTTAATGTAGAAGCAAGAGCTATCGGGAAAATAGCAGGAAAATTATTAAGGTTACATCTGCCCGGGCAATATCTGTCTCCCTGGGCATCCATTGGGTCCAAATCCAAACATGCTTGAAACCCAACAGGGTTGAGCCTCAGGTACTAGTTCTGCAGGTTTCTAGTTTGAAGGGAAGAAGGCTGTAAAAGAATATAGAGTTGAAACCCAGAGTTAAGGGAGGATCAATAGAAAAGGCACTAAAATGTGCTTACCAACACCCTACAGAAAACACAAGAGCCCAGTTTGTTACCTGTATGCACAGGATACATCAAACCATTACACCACCTCCTGCACAGTGCATGCCAGAGCTGTCAATATCAATTATCTGTACATGGCAATTTTTACTTTTCATTAGTTGGGTGGAGAGAAGTTCGTCTTATTTACAAAATTGGGTCATAAAACTTCAAAGCAATTTTTTTCTAAACATATTTTTTTTTTTCTAACTGGGCATTTCTCCTAGCATTGTTTGCTTTTGCTCAGTTCATTCATTTCCTCTTTGTTTTTTAGCTTGATTGGTTGCATTCTGTCCTCTTTATCATCATATGTGGTCTGAATAGCTATAGATATTAGGCTATCAAATCAGAATGATACCTTCAGTGTATAAAACGCGTGTGCCAGAAACCTTCAATGTTACTTTCTGCCATCTCCTTCATGCTTTTTGTCCTCCATGTCTCCAATGCAATCTTTAGACAAGAGACACTTTGGGTGAAAACCTGACCACACTGAAGTCAATGGTATAATTACTATTGACTTTCGGGGGTGGGGGGGTCAGGATTTCATTCATTTTGGAGGCATAAAGAAGTGGTAGGTGAGGTGTTGGTAGCAATATAATTATTGTTCTCTGCCTCAGGTTAACATAGATCTCATGGCAACCGAATGTAATAATATCCTGTAGTAATGCTGCTTTGCACCAGACCTGAAGGGAAACAACAATGAGATTGCAATATACATTTGTCACCCCTTCCATGGCACTGAATTTATTATTTAGCAGCAGCTAAACCTATCTGGGGAGTCTTTAGGGTTCTATATAGCAAAACACATGAACTATTAAAATAAAACAAATATTTTAAAAAGCTGACCTTTGCTTGGAGGTGTATTGTATAAAATTTAGGGAGCGATTTCTCCTGAGCTGCAATCTAGTCCTCCATTGGAATATTTACCAATAGGTGAGAATCATGCAAGCAAAATTTTCCACTGTTAAACTTGTCATTTGAGAGTGGAAACTTGTCATTTGACTTTGTAACTGCACAGATTTAGAAAGGAAGCCATCTGACACTTGCTGTTTTACAAATGTCAGCCTTTGCCTAACACAGATAAAGTGGATTTCTTAAGACTGATTCCTGCCATGTACAAATGCAGCCACGCAAAGGTGAACCATTTTAAGCAGTCCTAACCAAAGCAAGATAATGAAGATATGAATGTTTATATAAATTGCTATTTAAAGAAAAAGCATTTCTGAGATTGCTCTTTTTACTTTGTATTGCAAAGAGCTGAGCAGTCACTTTTTAAAAAGATGTATATTTTAGGTTAGCAGCAGCAGCAGAACTGCTAACACCATATGTATAGATTTTTATTGTATCATAATTTTTCATATGTACAAAACTCTATAGGAAAAAGTAATTATACTATATTTATATAGTTGCATGCCAATCAGTAATGTCAAAAGTGGTGTTATCAACAACAATCACTCTTAGGATATATTTTCTGTAGATAAGTAGAGCAAGTTTCTTAAAGAAACATCCTGAGAGCTGTATGTATGTTGGTGAAATATATAGACATGACAATGCTTAGTTAAATTTTCATCTCTCTCTTCATCAAATTGCATAATCTCAGCTTCCCTTTCATTCCATCTTCAGTGTTTAAATATGGAAAAATATATGTTATCAGGTATTTTGGTGTTTCTATTCATATTATACGTAGCATAGAAGTGCCACACAGTTCTAAACACTTTCTATGTTAAATGGATGTTATCAAATAAAAAAACTGAAACAAGTTTGCAGATGAATGTTTATTTCAGTGCTTTTTGAACTTTGAGAATAAGTAAAAATAATACAAAATTTCCCACTAACAGTGAAAGAAGTGATATAGTCAGTGTCTGAAATTTACAAAGATCATGGCTCCATCTACAATAGTGCATTCTTTATTAAGTCATATGTTTTCAAACTGTGGTCCATATCCCATACTAATCTCTGGAGCACTTGCTGCTGATCTGAGGAAAGCCAGTTGCTTACATTGGACTGCTTCTCCTTGTGTTCAGCTGCTAAACTTCACTCAGGCCCCAGTTCAGTACAGATCTTAAGCATATGGTTAACTTTATGTGTCATTAGGATTTTGCAAAATGCTTAAGTGCTTGGCTGAATAAGGATGAGATTACTCATAAGCATGTCCTTAACATTAAGCATACATACTTTGCTGAATCAAGAGAACTAAAACATATTAAATACTTTCCTCATATTATTTTTCCATTTAATAACTGTGATGGCTGCAAGAATATGTAAAACTTGTATTTCAAGCAGGAAAAGCAGTTTCCTACCACATTAGTGATGTCATGATTGATCCACAGCCAATACAGCACCTCTCATGCTTGTTGTTTGCACTTCTCAATTCCTAAATGATTCTTGTGGATCTTCCATAGCATTTCTTTTCAGAGGCTCATTGGAATAAAAACCTTATTTCCCTTGAAAAATCACCCCATCTATCGCAATAAGTTCATGTCTGCATTTCCAGTAGTCTCTTATACTTGGACAGCAACTGCTTATTTCTTCAGGCCACCCTTTAATTATCACTTCTTTAAGGATCCCCAATGATTCATCTTTCTCCATTACCTTTCTTATTTGTTGCAGTTTCCTGTTAGCTACGGGAATAGACTTCACAATCAGATCTACATAGGCTTGCATCTCTGTCTCTAAAGTCTTCTCTAGTTTTGTGAGAGCCCCTGCTCTGGAAAGAATATCTGCAATGAATATGAATTTACCGGGTGTGTAGGTCACAACCAAATCATACTTTTGCAACTTTATCATCATTCTTTGAATCCTTAAAATACAGTTGTTCAGCAGTTTCCTAAATAACGCTATCAGGGGCTTGTGGTCTCTTTCAACTTCCACTGTCTGGCCATAAATATACTGTTTGAATCTCCCAGGCAAACAATATTCCTAAAAGCTCTTTCTCAATCTGTGTGTATCTGGTTTCTGCCTCAGTCAGTGATTTGGATGCATATGCCACTGGTTTACAACAATCTTCATGCTTCTGTAAAATCACTGCACCTAAACAAGACGGTGAAGCATCTCCTAAGATTATAATAGGCCTTCCTGATACATAAAACTTCAACACTGGCTCTAATAGTTGCTGTTTTAAACCCTCCCATGATTTCTCCTGTTCTGTACCCCAATACCATTCATTTTTATTCTCTAGCAGTTTTTTGAAAGCTGCTGCTTTGGTAGATAGATTAGATATGAATTTTCCAAGGTAATTAACCATTACCAGGAATTGTTGAACATCATTCTTGGACTGGGGACATGGCATCATTTAAAGGGCAAAATCTTCCTCTTATCATGTTTTACACCTTCATTGGAAATAATGTCCATAACAAAAGTCAGTTCTGTAACCCCTAAAACACATTTCTCCCTATTTAGTTTGATGTTTGCAGCTTTAGTTGCACACAGGACTTCCCAGAGTCTATGACCATGCTCCTCTTTCGTTGAGCCCCAGATGATGATGTCATCTATTGAGGTGTCAACACCATTAATATGTTCATGCATCATACGTATGGTTTTGCGGTACACTTCTGGTGCTGAAGCTATGCGGAAGGGTAAGCGTAAGTGTGACGTTCCCCTGTGGTGTTATCTGGATCGGTGATCTGCTAGGCCACTCCAATCCTTGACTCTGGGAGCCAGCCTTACCCTGCTCGGCTGTGAAAACCCCCACTCCCTGGCTGTTCACGCACAGCCTCTGGCATGTAAGCTGCTCCCAGCTACTTACAAGCGAATGACACTAGCCAATATCTCCGGTCCCAGAAACAACCCTAGAACCTCCATCTTGCAGTGTCCAGTTATGCCTGCTGGACGCTGCAAGCTAATATGAGTTCGTCAATTTAACAAAGAAATTGACATGTACCAGGCTTGTTATCCCAAGGAGAGCCTCTGACCCTCTTCAAACCAAACACACTGCATCAGGGAGAATAAACAAACAGATTTATTAACTATAAAGATGGATTTTAAGTGATTACAAGTCAAAATATAACAAGTCAGAGTGGTTACCAAAATAAAATAAAATATAAGCATGCAGTCTAAACTCTCAACCCTATTAGACTGGGCAGAAACTAGATTAAGCAGTTTTTCTCACGTCACTGGATATTGCAGTCCTTAATATACAAGTTTGTTCCTTAAACTCGGGCCAATCTCCTGTGTTGGAGTCTTTTCTTCTCAGTGTCCTGGTTGCTTGCAGCAGAGGTGGGGGCAGGAGAAGGGCCCAGTATGTGTCCACTCTGCCTGTTTTATACTCTCAGTCTATGTGCTTGTAGAATACAAGTCCAGGCATGTCTGGGGGGTATTGCTGAGTCTCTCCAAGCAAGGTTGAGCAATTCCCCTGGTGTGGCCTCATTCAGGTGAGTCATCGCATTGTAGCTCCCTTGCTGGACAATGGCTGTTGATGGGTTGACACCCAGATGTTGGTTACTTTCCTTGCTGTTGCCTCTGGGGAGCTAATATGTGGCTGATTCCCCAATTTACAGCATGTTTTTGTGACCACCATAGAACACAATTCTCATATCTTCATATGCATTAATGATATACATATATGGATAGAGAAATGACTTTCAGCAGATCATGACCTTTCCCCTGATACCTTACAAGGCATGCTTTATATGTAAGATCACGATTATTTGAAAATGAGGAATATGGGGGTTACAGTACGCTCTCCCAAGGCACAGAATGTCACAGTAAGAATCTGTGTCTTCCAGATGGGGTATTAAACTTTGAGCTTTCTTCAGCTAATTTTAGCTGCCAAAAGCCTGAGGATGCATCCAATTTACTGAAATAGCGAGCATTTGCAAATTGAGCCGTAATTTCTTCTCTGGCTGGTAGTTTGAAATGTTCTCTTTTTTTATAGCCGTTTTGAGTTCTCTGGGATCTAAGCATATGCGTAGCTGGCCGTTACTTTTCTCCATAATGACTAGGGAGCTTACCCATTCTGTTGGTTCCTCAGTTTTTTGTATTACTTGCATTGCTTCCATCCTTGCAAGTTCAGCCTTAAAGTTATCATGGAGTGCAATGGCACCTTTCCACTGGATGGATAACTGGAGGGATCTGCTTGTTTAGCCGGATTGTGTGGTCACCCTGCAAGCAACCCAACCCCTGAAACAGCTCATGATATTCCCAGAAGTGTGCCTTATAGCCAGGTGCAGAATGTTCACGTAGTGAGAGTACCCGTTTTACCAGATTGAGTTTCTCACATGCAGCCAGGCTTAAAATGGTGTCACCTCCGAAAGGGAGCCAGTACGTGGTTGATGCTAGCAACACACTCTCCTTCACTGGTATATTTGTTCCAGAATAATCAGTTACTTTTATTTTTGTTCATCCTAGTTTTAGTCTTATTTTCAATCTCTTATAATCTTGTTCACACAGAATATTAACCTGAGCTCCTGTGGCCAGTTTCAGTGGAATAATTGTTCCATTCACTGTCATCGGCAGTATCCAGTCCCTCTCATCAGGCTTGCTAGATTGCAGTAAGTCTATGAAAAAGTCCTCAACTAGATTGTCTTTAACTGAATGTACTTGACTTTACTGCATTTGGGATCTGCAGCATTTTGCAAAATGATTATTTCCCCAATATTTATGACAAAATTTCCCAAAGGCAACACACTGTTTGGGGCCAGACTGTGAACCGCACCTTCCACATGACTGTCTGTAACCAGTGGTTTTCATAGCGAGTGGTTCCACTCATTGATTTAACCTATTCTGGCTATATTCTTTTGTACTTAGTACATGGATAACTCCTTCTGGTGAATTCAGCTCTTTGACTTGTGCTTTCACAGTTTCTGCTGCCTTGCTTATTTGGAGAGATTTTTCTAAAATCTCCTTCAAAAGCAGTCTCTCTTAACACATTTTCTTTAATACCACAAACGATTCTATCTCTGACCAGAGACTCTGTCAGCTCACCAAAGTCACATGTTTTACTGAGTTTCCTTAATTCCGAGACATATTCCTCTATAGTGACATCAGTTTTTTTGCATGCATGTAAAGATTTTGTCTCTCTCAAAGATTGCATGCCACAAAGGAATGAAATGTCCCTCAAATTTAGTCAATATTTTAGTTAACTTCATGCTTTCACCTTCTTCAAACTTAAAGTTGTTATAAATATCCAATGCTTTCTCCCCAACAGCATGCAAAAAGATTGATTTCACTTTATCATTTTTCTAGGGCTGTCAAGCGATTAAAAAAAATTAACTGTGATTAATCACACAATTAAAAAAAATCTTGATTAATCGCAAGGTTAATTGCACTGTTAAACAATAATAGAATACCATTTATTTAAATATTTTTGGATGTTTTCTACATTTTCAAATATATTGATTTCAATTACTACACAGAATACAAAGTATACAGTGCTCACTTTATATTTATTTTTATTACAAATATTTGCACTGTAAAAAACAAAAGAAATAGTATTTTTCAATTCACCTAATATAAGTACTGTAGTGCAATCCCTTTATCATGAAAGTTGAACTTACAAATGTAGAATTATGGACCAAAAAAACCTGCATTCAAAAATAAAACAAACAATGTAAAACTTTAGAGCTTACAAGTCCACTCGATCCTACTTCAGCCAATCACTCAGACAGATAAGTTTGGTTACAACTTGCGGGAGATGCTGCTGCCCACTTCTTGTTTACAATATCACCTGAAAGTGAGAATAGGCGTTCGCATGGCACTGTTGTAGCAAGATATTTATGTGCCAGATGCGCTAAAGATTCATATGCCCCTTCATGCTTCGACCACCATTCCAGAGTAAGTGCTTCCATGCTGATGACACTCATTAAAACGTGTTAATTAAATTTGTGACTGAATCCTTGGGGGAGATTTGTATGTCTCCTGTTCTGTTTTACCCACATTCTGCCATATATTTCATGTTATAGCTGTCTCAGATGATAACTCAGCACATGTTCATTTTAAGAACACTTTTACAGCAGATTTGACAAAATGCAAAGAAGGTACCAATGTCAGATTTCTAAAAATAGCTACAGCACTTGACCCAAAGTGCTGTCCAAAATCTGAGCAGGACGAGGTGTGGAGCATGCTTTCAGAAGTCTTAAAAGAGCAATATTCAGATGTGGAAACTACAGAACCCAAACCACCAAAAACGAAAATCAACCTTCTGCTGGTGGCATCTGACTCAAATGTTTAAAATGAACATGCATCAGTCCACTCTGCTTTGGATCGTTATCGAGCAGAACCCGTCATCAGCATGGACGCATGTCTTCCGGAATGGTGGTTACAGCATGAAGGGACAAATGAATCTTTAGCACATACGGCACGGAACTATCTTGGGACGCTGGCTACAACAGTGCCATGCGAACGCCTGTTCTCACTTTCAGGTGATACTGTAAATAAGAAGCAGGCAGCAGTATCTCTCATAAACATAAACAAACTTGTTTGTCTTAGTGACTGGCTGAACAATAAGTAGCACTGAGTGGACTTGTAGGCACTAAAGTTTTACATTATTTTGTTTTTGAGTGCAGTTATGCAACAACAACAAAAATCTGCATTTCTAAGTTACACTTTGACAATAAAGAGATTTCAGAGTAGCAGCCGTGTTAATCTGTATTCGCAAAAAGAAAAGGAGTACTTGTGGCATCTTAGAGACTAACCAATTTATTTGAGCATAAGCTTTTGTGAGCTACAGCTCACTTCATCGGATGCATAAAGTGGAAAACGCAGTGAGGATGTTTTATACACACAGACCATGAAAAAATGGGTGTTTATCACTTCAAAAGGTTTTCTCTCCCCCCACCCCACTCTCCTGCTGGTAATAGCTTATCTAAAGTGATCACTCTCCTTACAATGTGTATGATAATCAAGGTGGGCCATTTCCAGCACAATTCCAGGGTTGGAACAAAAACGTCTGAGGAACAGTGGGGCGGGGAGGGGGGGGTAGGAAAAACCACGGGGAAAAAGGTTACCTTGCATAATGACTTAACCATTCCCAGTCTCTATTCAAGCCTAAGTTAATTGTATCCGATTTGCAAATAAATTCCAATTCAGCAGTCTCTCGTTGGAGTCTGGTTTTGAAGTTTTTCTGTTGTAATATCGCAACTTTCATGTCTGTAATCGCGTGACCAGAGAGATTGAAGTGTTCTCCGACTGGTTTATGAATGTTATAATTCTTGACATCTGATTTGTGTCCATTTATTCTTTTACGTAGAGACTGTCCAGTTTGACCTATGTACATGGCAGAGGGGCATTGCTTGCACATGATGGCATATACGTAAAAAAATAAATGGACACAAATCAGATGTCAAGAATTATAACATTCATAAACCAGTCGGAGAACACTTCAATCTCTCTGGTCACGCGATTACAGACATGAAAGTTGCGATATTACAACAGAAAAACTTTCCACTCCTGAATGCCAGCCCTGCAACTTGCGACATCCGCTAAACCCATCCCGCTATCCGCTGGGGGTCATGACACCCAGTTCAGAAAAACTGAACCCGGAAAATATCTAGATGAATTGATGTACTCCCGTAAGACTTCTGTGTACCCCGGAAGACCTCTGTGTACTCCCAGGGGTATGCATAGCCCTGGTTGAGAACCACTGGCTTAAGAGATATACTGCTTGCTGCAGCTTTATGTCAATGTAACTTGCATCAACCAAAGTTTGTAGTATAGACAAGACCTCAGTATGGATAGGGACGTGACAGATTTAACAGTTTTAATGGAACTATTAATGATCCATTAACTAAAGCATTCATCAAAGAGGCTTTGGCTTAATGAGGATTTGAACCCATGAGAAGCCTCTAAAGAAAACAGGCTGTCCAAAGGAGGCTTCAATGGAATCACGCTGAAACAACCGAACTCTCCACTACTTCACTTGTTTAAGATCCCGCTCCACCCGATGGACTTTCTTCATAAATCCTTGAAACCCCATGAAAATAATCTGCTTTCATTTTTCATTACCAGCACAGAGCTCAGCTGAGATTCACTGAAACATTTCCTCAGGCTCAAGAATCTTCCAAGGGAACAGAGATCAAGCGAGGAGGCTTTTTATGTTGAAACCAATGACACAGGAATCCTCCAACATCAGCACTGAGGAAGACAGCCATGAGGCTGCCTCCCAAGGATCACTTTGCAAGCCTTGGTGTAGGGGGTGTAACAGGGGCAGGGCTGGGAGTGGAAGGGGCATGCCAAAGGCATGGCTGCATCAAGCAGTGCTGTGGCTCATAGGGCAGGCTGGGGAGGATGCTGTAATTTAGGCTCCCAGAGCTGCCTAAGTTAGGGTGAGGGCTTCTCCAGCCCTTGGAGCACCTCGGGATCTGGAGGTCACAAAGGTAGTTAAAAGCCACCATAGACTCCCCCCTCCTCCTGAGCTGCAAGTTTGGTGCTGCACCTTTTAGAAGTGCCAGCAAGAACCTTGCCCATGATTTCTAATATGCTGTGAAATGAGTTTTGTTGTCTCGGTCCAGTTTCCTGTGGAGAAGAGCCCAATCCACAAAGAACGCTACCACAGTTGGCACTCCTTGACTAGCTCAGCAGAGACGTCACGGGCTTAATGAGGCCATGGAATCTGGACTGTTCTTGCATCTATGGCGGTGATTCCTCCAGGCAGGATGAGGCACTATTGTAGCTTTAAAGACATAACCCTACACTGGGGCAACATGAAACACAATGCTGCAGCTGGAGTTCTGCAGTGTGCACTCCTCCACAAGCTTTGCCACTTTACTGGTTAGCGTAGGGGTGTGTCAAACCCTGACTCCACTTCTTCACACTACTTCCTTCCCCCTTTGGGGTGGGTAGGAACCCTAGCAGTTCTTGCAAAGAAAGCAGTTGCTTTCAAGGACTGTTGCTTGCCCTCTGCAGCTAACCCCTTGTGTCACCTTTCAGGGGCTAGGCACAATCTAGCCTTTTAGTTTTATTCTAGCTCTGCAAGGGGCAAAGCAGTCTGGTTTGGGCTTTGAATTTGCAACACCTCATTAGGCAGGTTTAGGTTTACAAACCATAACCAAAACCTGAGGCTGTTCAGATAAAGTTTGGAGTAAAGGGATGATTGGACAAAAGGTTCTGTTTTTGTCCTACCTCTGTTAAGAATCCATTACTTGTCTCCTGCATATGAAGAGATGAGACACCTGTGGAGTGCATGCTCTATTTTCAATTACCCCCAAAATCCAATATCAAAGTGCTAGAAGGAACAAGATGATGGTCATGCCATCACACATACACTGCAGACTGTGTTATTTATACTCTCCCAAACCCTTCCTTTTCACATAAAGCCATAAACAGAAAGTTCTATTATTTTGGAAAGGGGAAAAAAACGTCTTTGAATTTCAAATCCCAGTGTTACAGCTAAACAGCCTCGGCCAAGTGTTATGAATCTGGTCAGTTCATGATTTCCTGTTTTAGTAGTACATAAATTCTACTCTATCAGTGATGTGAGGCAATCTCTCAGCCTTCAAGTATCTTTCTAGGGATCCATTATCATCTCTGTCTCCAAATAATCCTCTTCTTTCCTTGTGCAGATTTGGAAGATGCCTGCATCACCAATCAGAGGCAATTACATCTGTCTGATATCAATGTTCTCATGCAAAACCTGAGTTCAACATATTGGAATAATCTCACTACACAAAACAATTACAAATCCAGATGATTAGCCTGTTAGTCATGCCAGATTATTTCAGAATTCATGCATAAAACATTACAGTATATCCAGATTGAAATCTGAAATTGATGTAGCTGATAGGAAAGTGCATTCTACCCAGACATACATGGAATGTTCAGCAGCAGGCAAGCACCTCAGTGAGGCTAATTGCTACCCGTTCCCATCTCTTTTCTGGTGATTTAGATGATGCTTTCAAGGGAAATTGGTTACAAAAGAAGATTGGCAGTATGGAATGCAGGAGGTTTCCTCTGTTTAGTCTTAAAAGAGAGATAGCAAGGGTGGGCACTGTAAAATTTCCCTACCCATGTAGTGCCATCTTACTTCTAGGGCATGGAGTCATTTGCACCTTAGTCTCTCTGTTGATGTTGGCAAGAAGGCCACCAGATAAGACCAATTTCAAGGAGATAGTGTATCAACTATCTATATTGTCTGGAAGTGTATTATGACTATGTACAGCCAACTACATGTAAGGTTGGCAATACAACACATAAGGGGATATCTGCCCACATGTGTCTGAGGTGTGTAAAACATCAAAAAGGGAAAGGCTTTATTTAGGGTGTTTCCAACAGGTACAAATAGGAGTATGGAGATTAAATTAAGGCAAGGAAAACGATGAAGAGTGAATATTGGGAATGACTTCCAGACAGTGAAATCTATTATATCAGCTCTTCTCAAATTCTGGTAGGTGTACTGCTGGTGGTACATGGGCTACAATCATATTGCACGCAGGCTGGTTTACACTATATTCCAGGGATCGGCAACCTTTGGCATGCGGCCCATCAGGAAAATCCGCTGGCGGGCCAGGACAGTTTGTTTACCTGCAGCATCCACAGGTTCGCCCGATCGCAGCTCCCACTTGCTGCAGTTCGTCGTTCCAGGCTAATGGGGGCTGCGGGAAGCGACGCAGGCCAAGGGATGTGCTGGCCACCGCTTCCCACAGCCCCCATTGGCCTGGAACGGTGAACCGCGGCTAGTGTGCCAAAGGTTGCAGATCCCTGCCATATTATCAGCCATTATAACTGCAAGAATTGAAATTACCGGGGTGGTATGCCTAGGTTATGAGTTTTAGATGGTGCACACTAGGTCTTAAAGTCTGAGAATTGCCAAGAAAAGTAAAGGAGATCCTATTATTAAAGACAAATAGGCAATTGCAGACTCCACTAAGGTCAATGGGAGCTGTGATTACTAAGCACCTCTGAAAATCAGGTTGGAAAAAGCACTAGCAAATATAGTGTAAGTAACAATCTCGCACTAGCAGAGTAACAGATTAGATATGACTTAATAGGTTTTTCCCATCTCTACAATATATGGTCATGAATGAACATGTTCACTTGATTTTCTGGTTTTCTGAATTGGCCTGTGGTCAACCCACTTGACAACAATCTCTAGTCCCTCATCTATCAAAGAGCTTGCTTGAAAAAGCAAAGAAACCATGAGCAGAATGGATAATCGCAACACTCCGTAACATCTAGGTTATATCAAAGACAATTTCCCCTCACATTTATGTCATGTTTTAAGGCAATTGTCTAATCAGCTTATTAAAATGGGAACTTCGGTGAGTCACTGGAATCCTTTATTGAATCTTGGGTGTTGATAACCAACACTGGCAGTAATTCACCGGTTTCATACACAGCTGTCTGCCTTGTCAGGGAAAGGGTTCTTAGATTTTGAAAATGTTGCAGATTTTTTCCTGTGCACTGACTGATTACAGTCTACATACTGTAGTGCTGAATGCAAGAAAGGAACCAGCTAGAAGAAAAACCTCTCTTTTTGCTATGTTAGTGTTGTGTAAACCCTGGAGATTTTATCCTATTAATTATCAGAGTGGTAGCCATGTTAGACTCCTTGCTGTTTTTGTGGATACAGACTGGTGGCACCTTAAAGACTAACAGATTTATTTGGGCTTAAGCTTTCATGGGTAAAAAACCCACTTCTTCGTGCATCAGAAGAAGTGGGTTTTTTACCCACGAAAGTTTATGCCGAAATAAATCTGTTAGTCTTTAAGTTGCCACCAGACTCCTCATCCCATTAATGTGGAAATCATGGCATCTAGAAATGGTGTTAGTGCCGAATACTTATTTTAACTTCATGGAGGCAGCATTTCCTCTCTGGGTAACAATAACTGTGTATCTTGTTGAGTCCCTACTTTGCAGTTCCCTAGACAGTGGTTTGCACAGAACAATGACTTTTCTTTCTGGAAAGAGACACTGGATTCATTGTGTGTGTAATGTTCTTGGTGCCTGATCTAAAAACCCTTGCCATCAATAAGAGTTTTGCCACTGACTTCAGTGGGAGCAGGATCCAGCCCATAATCTCTTATTTACTAGAACATCTTGCTGCTGCTATCGACAGGGTAAATTTTCATAGTCAAAGTAGGTGGATTTATGAAAACATAGAAGCCATCCTATATATAGACAGAGACACATATTTAGTACACACACCAATCACCACACATTTTTGTTTACTTAGTATTTGAAAAAATGTTCATCAGAGTTAATCTGAAATTGTTTGTGTGTTCAGGTACTGTGAGAAAAATTTGCTTGACTGACACCAGATGAGATTCTAGTATTGGCTTCTTACCCTTGCTTGTGTGTTTTCTTCTGTTTATCTCTTTTACTTTTGCTGTCTCTCTCTCTCCTTTTGCTTCAGTGATTAAAGAGAGAACAGAAAAATTTCAGTCAGTATAGTATATAATATAATTGATGTCCAAATTAACTACTATGCAATTTTTAGATATCTGCACAGCCATTTAGTTCTACACTGTTGCTGTCAAAATAAAGCCCCTAATGTAAACATAATTCATGCAATCAGGAATGAACATGAGAAAGGCACTATTTAACTGCTCTAAAGCATATGCATGTCATTGAATGTCAAGATGAAGTGAAAAGGAAAGTGAAGGTGACTGTCTACCCCTCCTGCTGGCTGCACAGTAGGCTTGATTTCATTCTTCTCAAAGCATCCCAACTGTCAAGTCTAGCCTTGCATCTTTGCAGTGATGGGGATTAAACAGCTTCCCTTAGCAGCTTGTTTTATTGTCTGATTACACTTAGAGGTTTATGTTTTACAGTATTTAATCAAACTATCCCTTTCTTTAGCTTAAAATTATACCTTCTTGCTCTATTCCTGTTACCTAGTGAACGCTACTGCCACCTCTTTCCACATTACAACGACCACCTTCTCCCTGTGTAACACTTTGCTATGTATGTTCTGGTAACCCGTTACCATTGGTCTTTAATTGTCATTTTCCTAAGCTAAATTCTATGGGTAGTCACACACGTGCCAAACCAGAGTAACTCCTGTGACTAGCCTGAGTTCAGATTCTGACCCAACATCTTGTAACCTCTTCTAACAGGTTATTTTTTTCATGAGATATCTCACAGTGAGCTTCACAACCCACCCACCATCACCACACACACACACCAGGACAAGTGGGTAGAATAGCTGTGTGAATCCAGCACACTTTGAAGTCAATGAGAGTTTTGTCTCAGTTTACAGATCTGAAGAGGAGAGGCCAAAACCAAACTAACAGAAAACAAACAAACAGTCCCCTTTAAGAAGGCCTCCAAATCAACCCCAGCCAGCAGAGTTCCTAGTTCTCTAATTGTTCTAGGAGGCAGACAGGTTTTCTCCCTTTCCCTTAAGCATCAGGTCAGGGAAGGAGCAGCTTAATCTAGTTCATAAGGTCCCTGCCTCAGATCCTTGAGTCAAACCAATCAAATTATAGTCAGAAAACAGTTTTTAAGACTCAGGCCAGACTAGTGTCCTAGGGCCTGCAACCCATAGCAGCCAGCATGGCCTCTAGTCCCTTCTTGCTCAGCTTCCTTTTCCAGACAGGGGCTGGGTGCACCTTCATTGCACCCAGGCTGTTTTGGCCATAAGATGTCCCTTAAAGGGGTAATATGCTCCACCACAGTAAGTAAACTGCAGCATCAGGCCCTTTACCAATTAGTGCAAGTTTACTGAGGTTTCACACGCATGAAAGAGGTGCAAAGGTGATATCTAATTCCTATGGGCTAGATTGTCCCCTGGTCTTATTCATACAAAGGAGTGAGGAAGAGTCAGTCTTCCCACATCTCCTCTTTGGCCAAATAGGGTCCAGGAGTGGTGCACAGTGCCAGGTCATCGTCTCTATGGGCTCCCTCCTACAAACCAGTGGGGAGACTGAGGGGCAAGAAAAGGTGATGAGCCTTCATTGTGCCCCTCCCAATGCCTGACTGGCAAATGGAGCAGGGTCAGTGGAAATGGGGAAGTGAGCTGCCCTCTTTTGAGAGATACAGTAAGTTACTTCTTTCCAGGAAGAGGGAAGGAAATATCACTCAGACTCAGTTCCTTCACAGGGCTCCTTCTGAGATCCAGCAGCAACAAACAACCCCTTGCTCAACAACCCCTTTTGGTCTAGCCCTACATATGCAGCAAAGGGCTTTGGCTCTATATTACCTGAAAGATGTTGAGCTATCTCAACTGCAGCATGTTACCCTAGGCCACGTAGTAAAAATATTCATTATTCTATAGCTGCCCTCCGTTGCAGCTAAACAGGCAGCTGCACTGATGATGCATTGCAACGGGAGAAGCAGCACTAGAAGAGTTAAGTCTCTTATGTTAACACAGAATTTATCAGAGCAATTATCCCATTTACCAGTTACAACAAAAGCATAAATCATAACCATGAACTGGATCATTATCAGTATGTCAGAAAGCAGCCATGTGCCTGTACATGCTAATAGTTTCCCAGAGAAAGGCTGTTGCCTTCCCTGTAGTATACAGAATTATCTATCAGTGCAGTCCAGCATGGGTGTTCTGAAATTCTTCTATTTTCCCAATGTCAGTACTGCCTGTTATGCTTTTATTAGCTGGATTTAGACAATAAACTGAAAGTGGAAGGTTTCATTCCTTGCCATTACTGGATTTGCATGCGAACAATTTCTGAATAGATCCTGCTTCTGGCAGACAGGGTGGTACATTACTGACCAATGGGTGTGTCTTTGTACCTCTTTGGGGTGTGTTATGTTGATTCCTCTTATGAAATGTTATGTTGATATCTGGGGTGTTAAGTACACAGGAATCTATTTACCGTACAAGATGAGACAGCTGGTATGTATCTGGCAGGGACCAACACCTGATACTTCAGTGGAAGGAGAATCGCCCACCCCACAAGCAACTCTTCCATTGCACAATGTTATACAACAGCAAGAAAGCTTTCTTGTCCCGTGAACTGAATTTACAATTTGCCAGGACATGTGAAATGTGAGGAATACATGCATAGGTGATGCCATGTTTTACATTCCCCCATCTCTCTCTCAAGTATAGTTTCCTGAAGCTGATACTGAGATAGACGGAGAGCCCCTACCTCACACTGAACGTAATATCTTACTTCACAAGTACCCCACTGAAATCAATGGCATGACTTGCTGTATAAGGTGCTACTCAGCATGAGTGAAGCTATCACACTCTGGTCTGCCATATTGACCTGTTACAATGCAATAGGTTAGCAATATTGTTAAGCATATTGATATCTAAGCAACCAGAACTCAGAAGAGGTTGTTACAGCATCTACACATCTGTAATTGCCTGGTGGAAGACGCTATTCTGTATGCGTGCTGTACAGCTCAGAAGGAATGCCATAGCATGAGTGTCACTAAACTGTTATATGTAGATATCTAGCTGTGATTCTCATGGTGAAGGTTTAAACAACACATCTTCCATGAGGATTAGTATCTCAGCCCTTTTTGGGTATAGTAAATTTACAGGGATTATCATTGCAGTCTCTTTAAACTATAACCGATTCTCACTTTTCTATTTTATTATATAGAATTATTTTCTTTTACATTCTGCACTAGTAAAGATGAAGTTAAACCTTTATGAAAGAGGACACATATAACCAAAGAACTAGATAGCTCAGGGTGTGGGTAATGGGTTATGAAGCTACCAACCAGTTCCAATTTGGGGCCAGCTGATAGTGAAAATCATTATCATTTCATAGTGCATGTGAAATAGTTTTACAGTTTTGGGATTGAAGGAGTAGAGTGACTGAATTGCCCATTTAGCCCTAAGGGTTAGACCTGTTAGCAGGATAGGAAAATTGTTGCTCCTGCTAGGTTTTCCTTCCGGTGCATGTGGCCTTAAACTAAACAAGGAAAAGATAAAAAATAAACGTTAGTCTTTTTAAAAGGTAACCTGTATCTTTTATAGATAATATGCTGTAAGTAGAGCTGGCCAGAGAACAATTCTGTTTCATGATAAATTGTGAGATTTTGAATTTTGTTTTATATTGGCATGGAAACAAAACCTTTCAAATGTTTTTGCAAAGTAGAATTGTATTGAAACATCAGTTTTCAGATCCAAAAGGCCAGGTTTTCAGTTCACATCTCTCTCTCTGACCAGAGAGTCCACCCTGGATCTCAGAAACCTTCCCCTCAAAAATTTCATTGGAATGGACATGTTTCCAACAAAACAGCATATTTTGATGAAAAAAGTTTCATCAAAATGTTCCAACCAGCTCTAGCTATACCTTTTTACAATTGCAAGTACACTATTGTGCTTTGAGCTCACGTGCATTTTCAAGTACTTGGCTTTAATCTTTGTGAAAAGCTCATGAGTCTGTTTTCACTGTACACTTTTTAAAGCACTCTGGCATCCTGATGGGTCTATGCCATTTAAATGATAGTATGTGCAAAAGCCAAAAGGGATTATGGAGGAAGAAATGGAGACTCAGTCATATGGACCTACATTTGGATTTGTTTGTGCTAAACAAGCCCATCTCACCTGTTTGATTAACATTTTTTGTTTACTGTCTCACTAACATAGGTGATAAAAATAGATCAATGCTTTTAAAATAAACTAATTGGAGCTGTGATTAACACTTGAAGCTGATGGGAACTATAGTACATCAGGCAGTACCTCCACCCTCAGGAGGTCATCCACTGCAAATACCAGCTGCTCTAACTGTTGGAGGCTAGAAAGAAGCTTTTCCTAGCTATGCCTCCACTTACAGTAGTATCTGTGCACCTCACAATCTTTAGTGCATTCATCTTCACAACACCACTGAGGTAGGGAAGTTCTACCACCCCCAATTGCAGATGGGCAACTAAGGCACAGAGAAGCTAAGTGACTTGCCCAAGGTCACAAAGTATGTAGCAGAGCAGGAACTTGACTCTAGGTCTTCCACATTCTAGGCTAGTGCCTAACTATTGGCCCATCCTTCCTTTCCTTTCCCTGTGGGCCTGGTATTTAAAAAAAACAAACAAACCAACCATCTAATGCAGAGTGTCTCACCACAGCTGGTCAGCAAATGTGTGAAAGATATCCATAAAAGCAAAAGAAAAGTTTTCATCTTTATCAAAAGCATTTCTTCAGAAATTTTTATTTTTAGTGAAAAGCTACAAAAATCCTGGGTATTGGTTTTAGCAACTGAAAAATTTCAGCTGGATACCAACCAGGAATTTGGTCTTTGGGTTTTCAGGTTCACAACAAAACCCTGAAAAATGTTGTAAAAAAATAGACGTATTTTACAGACATTTGTTTTAAAAATATTTTTCAATCAAAAAAACGTTTAAAATAAAATCAGACCAGCTCTATTCCTCACATCTGCCTCTGCCAGTGAGAGTTGTTGGCAAGAGGATATTGGACTAGACGAACCACAGGTCTGACATGGATTAGCAATTCCTATCTCAGTTATCAGCACAGACATTCTCAGGGTGACTGGTGAAAGCTGCAGGGCACTGCTGTAGCATGTCCACTCAAAGGGACTGTAGTAGAGTACTCAGCTCACAAGGCCCCCAGGCAGCTCCACATGCTTCCCCTCACCTCAGCTTCCCTTCTTGGATCCCCAAAAACTCCACAATGGCTTTTGCAGTCCAATAACAGCAGCATCTGATTTACTCGCTTAAAGTTCAAAACTGAATATAAGAATCTTCCTTCCAGCCTTTAGCTAGGTATAGGCCAAACTCCTTTGGTCTGGTCAGAGTCTTTCCTGTTTTAGCAGGCTACTCCTAGCTCAAGCAAGTTCCCTAGCCTCAGAATCTTACCAACAGGAACCCCTCTTTCTCATGCTCTACAATCTTACTAAAACCTCCTGGCCTTTACCTCTACTGTAGCCACCTTCTGCTCTTTATACAAAATTACCTGATTCCCCCTCAGGTGGGGCTCATTCTGCAATCAGGGTTGACTTGGCTCCAGGCTCTCTGGCCCTAGGCTTTCCATCCCCAGGGCAAGCCACCCTCTTATAGGGACATTTCCCCACTGCTGTAAGGAGAATGACACTGATAGACAGAACAGCGCAATACTTCCTGTACACGTTTCAGTGGCAAGGAAAAGGGGATCAGCCAGGGGCAGGAATCATGTAATTTTCCACTGTTTAAAAACTGCCAGAATCTCTGGCACACAAAATATTCCCTGTGGAAGGCTGGACAAACCAGGCAGCAGGGACATAATAAAAATAAATAAAGAGAAGGATTTCAAACAGGACATTATTATATCTCTTGTTGGTGCCATTAGGCATCATGTCTCTTGAAAAACCACTTTTCTGTTTATTTCTCAGAGCTTGTACTCTTCAGTTCATTTTTCAGTAGCTACTGGAAGGAGGGAGTAGAGTGAGGAGTTTTTTTAGTGAACAGAAAGGACATCTTATTTATCTGGACTGATCAGAAATAACACAGCTCTGAAACCAGTTTGCAGACCACTTTGCTGCTCCCACTGAGGCCACTGGATTTATGGTTTATTACAACAATCTGTAACCCACTAATCCGCCTTTTTTGTCCTATGGCTGAGGGGTGCTAATGGACACTTCACCTTGAATGTTCTCTTAGAATATGTGTTAAATACTTAATCTAAACAATCTGGTCCACCTTGTATTTGGCTGTGACATGCTGAATACCTTTCCCAGACCTGGAGAAGAGCTCTGTGTAGCTCAATGGCTTGTCTCTTTCACCAAGAAGTTATATACGATCATACTAAACCACAGAAATAGAGATTAAATGCCACCTCCAGGCTGAGATAATAAGAAGACTGGTAAGGATTTCTTAAATGTAACAAATTCATTACTAGGGTTAAAT
This sequence comes from Chelonia mydas, assembly GCF_015237465.2. Taxonomy (NCBI): domain Eukaryota; kingdom Metazoa; phylum Chordata; order Testudines; family Cheloniidae; genus Chelonia; species Chelonia mydas. The sequence continues at coordinate 53,020,040 of NC_051246.2, forward strand.
ATTTTACCTCTCCATTAATTCCACTTGAATCAATATTTCCGTCAGAGAAATAAAATGTGTGTGTAAAGGAAACGTTAACACCTTGGCAACCCTATATACTTAGTATGAGCTAGACCATGGATGTCAGAGTTCTAAAAATACAAATACCCAAAACCAGATATTGCAAATACATTCAATATTTATCTGAGCCCACCCTTGCCAAAAAACCTGCAAAAAATCCCCAAAGACAGAGTATGTTTGCTAAAAAAAACCCCAGGAATAAAGCAAATCATTATAGAATGTACGTTCACCCAATGTGATATTTTGTCCACGTGCTACCACGCCGACATTGAGTAGTACCTTTTTCAAGAGTAATCCACTGATTTCATTGGAACTTCTTTGAAAGTAAAGGTAGGACAATCAAGCACTTAATTAACACCCTATAATTATTTTAAAAATGTTTAAGGAACTTATGCTTGTTTACCTTTCCTTTGTGTCTTTGTGAATGTCCCATGATCATCCTGGCTGCTAACTATGAGAAATAAATGGTATTTTAGTTATGAAATGGGCTGATTTATGTTCTGTCTGTGTAAAATACTGGTTTACTATTTTTCTATTTGAGATTTTTAGTTTTTTAAATATTAAAATATTATTTTAAAATTAGCTGCTGCACCAGAGAACAATGGGGGATTGCCAGCTTTAGAGACCAAACCCCTCCATGGGCTTAATCTGCAGCAAGGGAGATTTAAGTTAGAGATTAGGAAAAACTTTTTAACTAGAAGGGTAGTTAAACTCTGGAATGGGCTTCCAAGGGAGGTTGTGGAGTCCTTATCATTGTAAGCTTTTAAAAACAAGTTGGACAAACACCTTTCAGGGATGGTCTAGATTTATCTGGTCCTGCCACAATGCAGGGGCTGGATCTGATGACTTCTTGAGATCTGGTCCAGCCCTACATTCATGGCTTGGGGCTCCCCAAAAGGGGCAAGAAATGCCAGATGTGACACACCTTGGAGGCTCACCAGCCCACTGCCTGTGGAGCACCGCCACCAAAAGCTTTCAAGAAGTGAGACCCCGCCCATGCTCCACCTCCACTCTGCACCGAGGCCCCACTCTTACTTGGCCTCTTCCCCTGTGGCCCCGCCTACGTGGCATCTTTTCCCACCCCAGCTCCACCTCTTCTTCCTAAGGCCCTGCCCTCGCTTTGCCTCTTTCCACCCTCCCTCCGCTGCTTCCCCCAAGGCCCCTCCCTCCTGCCACTTGCTCCTCTCCTCCTTGGGGGAGGGGACAGAGAGGAGCGAATGGTGGGCAGGGCGGGCCTCAGGGTAGAGGCGGAGCAGGGGCAGGAAGAGGCAAAGTGGGGGCATGGCCTCGGGGGGAAGAGGCCCGAGTGGGATCATGGCCTTGGGGCAGAGCAGGGGCAGGGCCACAGTACGGGTGCTGGTGGCCCCCTCCACATCTAGGGAGCTTGTACCCAGCCTCCCCAAATGCAAGAGTCTAGCACTGCCTAAGCCTACATTTTATGATCCTATGATTTATACACAGCTTATACAGCACAGTTAATGGCAGTGCAAGTGTTATAATCAAACTGCAGTGACTTTGTCATGTTTAACATTGGCTGAATTTGATTTGGTTGCATACAGATGAAAGTCTCTATATCCCATTTCCCGCTGCTCAGCTCAGCTCAGCCCTATTACATATCGAGGGAGAGAGAAAACTTCTGGAAGGAAGGCTGGGTGCACTGCCAATGAATGAATAGAATTACTCCTTGCTGTACCAAGTAATTCAACTGCATGTAAAAGGCGCAGAAATTCACTGTAGTGAAGAAACTGCAAACGTTTCCTCCTAAAACTTCTCTCTTTCTTCTCACAGAGAATTCAGGTGAAATCTACAGTGAACAGCTAACTGAGTTAACTTAGTCTTTCATCATAGATTTCAGTGGAATCCTTCGTGATATGAGGGTGGAGGGAGAAGATAACAATTAAGAAGCTTTTCACCCTGTTTTGTAGAAAATTAGTTCTTTTTTAAAAGATAAAAGCAATAGAGTAAATCCAAACAAATAATCATTTGCACGCGTATAAGATGCTCCAGGCTAACTTTTATTTAATTATAGAGGACCCATAACAGATTTACCTCTCTGTTGTACAATAAAATTGTATAAATATATGAAAAATCTTCCATCAGAACTGACTCAAATGTTCTACCATTCACAGAAGCTACATTGTGCTGTAGGAAATGTTAAGCAACATGCCTTTGCACTTGCACTTAAAGGCAACATCCTTGAGAAGTAGGAATTATTATTTACAGAAGGGTATCTGAGGCACAATGAGTGATTTGCCCAAGGTCACAAAGACAGTCTCTGGCAGAGCAGGGAACTAAAGCAGGGTCTCCAAATACCAGCCCAGCACCAAAACAGGACCATGTCTCAGTGTGCTGCAGTGTTTTTTCTATTACACGGAAAGAACCAGATGAAGTCAAGATCTGGCATATGGCTCTAAAAGCAGAATTTTCCTCTAAAAATGTCTGTCAACAATTGCCAATGGATGCAAGATTTTCAACCACTTTGTCAGCTCCCAGGCTGCAAGTACACATTTAATGCCAGTTATGTTGACATGAAAATGCAGAACCTGTTTTGGAACACGCAGGCTGTGTTAATGTACTACTTGAGAAAGGACATTCCTGTGGCTTATTTTTATTAATCTGATATGTTTTTGTTCGTTATATAGAAGAACATAGTCTGAATTTTTATGAGGTAGTTCACATCGGGTTAGCAATGAAAACTTTTTAAAATTAATACAGTACTAGAGAACCTGGCTATAAACTGATTGAAAGGGTTAGCAGGAAAATGTCACCAAAATATAATTCCCCAGTGTCAGTTTTTGTCCTTCTTCTCAGAATAGAGAAGAGGTGTCTCCTTTCATTGTCTGGCAAATTTTGCAGTTATGTAGATCATTGTGGATTATGTCAGAAATAAAACACATATTCCCATCATGCTTCAGATACCTCTGAACAAAAGGGCGCCTACCATTGATGACGAATTGGTGGGGAGTAGGCTAGGCATTTCAATACTATAGCATTCTCAGGTAAATGGCATGGGTGTAACAATGCAACAGTATATTAAACATTTTAATCACACTCTCAGAAGTAGTTAGAGTTCTTTTCCAAGGTAATTTTGTCTCTCCTAATTTATACTCCGTGGCTGTGAATTCCTTCACCCCTGTGGGAGGCGCAACTGTATGTAGGAAGAGGAGCTTGTGGTATGGCCTTCTTAATCAGTGACTTGATTCTTCATGCTTGCTGTCAGGTGAGTGGGTGTTTCAGTCTCCGTGGTCCATTCAATACTTGGCTACTCTCTTGAGAACCAGTTGCGTTGTGATGTGGACACAATTGTTGCTCTTTGAGTTGTGCACAGAGATCCACTGGAGACTAGCATAAGGCATTTTATCTCCCTTTGCCCATAGACTGAGACAGCTGCCTTTGTAGCACTCCTGGACTCTTCTGGGCTTAAGGAATAGTATCTATCAGTGGGGATTTTTAAAATCATATTTTTATATATTTCAGTGTGTTACAGTTCTTTTTGTCAACCCGTGCTGCTCTTAAACTGAACTTATTGTCTGTCATCTGAGCCTGGGGAGTTACCCTGTCCTACATGTGGAGGTAACAGTTCCCTCTAGGTGTACTAGCTAAAGCAGTGTGTGTGTGTGTGTGTGTGTGTGTGTGTGTGTGTGTGTGTGTGTGTGTGTGTGTGTGTGTGTGTGTGTGTGTGTGTGTGTGTGTGTGTGTATACAAGGGCTAAAACCTTCAGTATACATTCAGTGTATAGATCATGAAATGGATTAGCATGTGGATTAGAACATAAGAATGGACATACTGGGCCAAACCAAGGGTTCGTTTAGCCCAATATCCTAACAGTGACTGATGTCAGATGCTTCAGAGGGAGTGAACAGAAATGAGCAATTTATCAAGTGATCCATCCCCTGTGATCCAGTTCCAGCTTCCAGAAGTCAGAGGTTTAGAGACACCCAGAGCATGGGGTTGCGTCCCTGACCATCTTGGCTAATTGCCGCTGATGGACCTATCTCCATGAACTTCTCTAATTCTTCTTTGAGCCAAGTTATACTTTTGGTCTTCACAACATCCTCTGGCAATGAGTTCCACAGGTTGGCTGCGTTAGAAATTGTTGATTAGAAATAGTCAAACCATTCATTACAAATAATATTCATTGTGAATATTATCCTATTTCTTTCTGCAAATTGTTCACAAGTCAATCCCAGTTTTTGCAAATGTATATGTTATTTGCAAGTATTTGCTATGAGCGAGGCTGAGACCACCAATTCATTTTAAATAGACAACCCAAAGAGCTATCATACTGCAATTATCTTTGGTCACTACTGCTAACTGAGCCTAGAAGAGAGACTTTATAGCAGGGGTGGCCAGCCTGTGATTACGGAGCCACATGCAGCTCTTCAGAAGTTAAGATGCGGCTCCTTGTATAGTCACCGACTCCGGGGCTGGAGCTACAGGCACCAACTTTCCAATGTGCTAGGGGGTGCTCACTGCTCAACCCCTGGCTCTGCCACAGGCCCTGCCCCCACTCCACCCCTTCCTGCCCCCTTTCCTGAGCCTGCCATGCCCTTGCTCCTCTCCCCTCCTCCCCAGAGCCTCCTGCACACCACAAAACAGCTGATCGGGAGGGAGGGGGAGGCACCAGTGGGAGGGAGGCGCTGGGAGCGGCGGGTGGGGAGCTAATGGGGGGCTGCTGACATATTACTGTGGCTCTTTGGCAATGTACATTGATAAATTCTGGCTCCTTCTCAGGCTCAGGTTGGCCACCCCTGCTCTATAGCCTAGGAACAATCTCCATAGCCAAGCAGGTCCTGTATACAAAAGGATAACCCTTCTTTGTCATTTCCCCTTATTTTTTATTTCTTTTCTTGTGTATTTATTTCTTTTAAAATAATTATAAAAGGTATATAATATTCACTGTATCCTGACAAAATTTGTAGCAACAGTTTAATGTAGCACTATGCTGGAAATCACAGTTTGAGTCTCAAAATAAAAACATCATTCTCAGCTAATCAGGGTTTGGGACTAACATTGAGGTAACATGTACGTTCAGCACATTTATCTAGCCATTTGCTGACTACACATTTCCCACTTACTGTCTGAGTATAATTTACCGTAAGCCATAGTTGATCTAATGAAAATCCAAGCCATAACATGTACCAGACAGTTCCATTGTAAATCAGGCTGATCTCTGGTCTTCAAGTCCTTTCTTCTTTTAAGAAGTCTGTTTGTTACATACCTTTTCAAATGGAGGTTAAAGAATAAACAATTCCAGTTACTAGGATAGGACAAATCAGTTCAGATGGACTGAGCATTTGCCAGAATCTTTGCCCAAATCTCATGTCAAAACCAATAAATTTTTTGTGGTTTGAAAAAGTTTAGTTAACTTTTTCTTTTTAAATGTATATTAACCACCTTTGCACTATCTGGCTTTGGCTGGGATTGAAAGGAAAAAAAGGTGTGGGAAAAACTATTCCTGTAACCTGTCTTATCAAAGCCAAAGCCAGAAGTTTTGGGTTTGTTCAAGATTTCCACCCAAGTGGCTCAATAAAAGAAGTTTGGATAAACATCTACACTTTGGAATGTTCATTTGAACTAAGCCAAATCCCTATTCTACCCACAGACAAGGTGAAGCATGGGCCATAGCAGTGCATGCTTCCCTCCATTTCCTCCCCATTGTATTTCAGCCCTTATATGGAGACACCACTTTACAGGTGAGACAACAGTTCTGTCTCCATAGATCATTTCATTCTTGGTCTGTGTTGAGACTGCCAATAAACTTGCAAGTTCTGGTGACTTTCTATTATGGATGCTAATTCACAGGGGACTGGAATAAAATGACATTTCACATAGATCTCCAAAGAGACTTCAGGTGGAAATAATTTCTGGTCACTCCTGATCTAGATTGGATTGAATCAGTGACCTACAGATAGAAAGCTCTGTATTGCATTACTAATTTTCTAAGCCGTCCATTGCACCAGTTCACACTGGTTGATATTCATTGTGTGTTTGGTGATCAGCAAAGGCTTCTGCTCATACTTTTACTGTAGCATATTTTTCTTTAGTTATTTCAAAAATGATCCAACTCAACATTGCCACTTTTAAAATCTTTAGCTGGGATCTAGTTGTTGCATTTGGACGTAGCATCAATGTGCCATAATATCCTCCCCAACAAAACCAGGATAGTTCCACAAAAATGCAAGAGGTAAAGATCCTAACATATAGGCATTCTCTTTTGCAGTGTTCTTGTCATCTAATAACTATAACAACTTATTTAAGGTTTCAGAGTAGCAGCCGTGTTAGTCTATATTCGCAAAAAGAAAAGGAGGACTAGTGGCACCTTAGAGACTAACCAATTTATTTGAGCATAAGCTTTCGTGAGCTACAGCTCACTTCATTGGATTGTCTCTTAGCTGTTAATCGATTGGTTGATTTTTTTAATTAAGGGTCAAGCCAACTGAACTCATTCAACTCTTTTTGGGTTCACAGTTTTCCTTGTGTACCATTAAGTTGTCAAAAACAAATAAACTATTTTTCTGTGGGCTGTAGCAATCAGATCAGCTGGCTGCTATGAGCTTCAATCTTCAAGCAGATGCTTCTCTGTGTGTCCTCCATCCACTAGGTCCTCAGCCAAGGGCAGAAACCAGAACATATACTATAATAGTTAGGTATTAAGGAAAGTAACTCACCCAAGGGAATCATACAATAAACCTATTTGTGACTAGTTATGCTGTGTAAACAGTTAAGCTATTTTGCAGTATTGTGTCTTATCTCCTATTTATATAGAGAGAAATTACTTCAGTAAAAATGAGAAACCCACATAGACAATTGCTGCCATAACTAGTCCATACAGCTAATCGCTGTTACAGCACAGTTCCCTTGACAGCATTCTTAATGCTCAGAACCTCCCCATCTATGACAGAGAAGGGGAGTCATGCAGGAGGTTGTGGTGAGGCATATTTCATCAACACTGAGGCTGGCTCAACCACATCTAACTGCTCTGTGGCTTCTTATTGTAGTGTGTATACTCCCGCTTAGTGCACTCATCCTTACATAGCTGACTGATGTGACTTGAAATCCTCCAGTAAAACCTTCCTGTGTTTCCTCTCTGCACCACTTACCATTAGGCCCAAAACTGAGGACAGAAACCAGCGCCCTCCTGGAGTTCTGTTTGCATCAACACCAGGAAATAGGGCTCTGGCTGGAAATGTCAGTATCCCTCCCTCATTACAGAGTTGGGAGCATCCTCTCTGTGGCATTTCCAAACCCTGCCCTCCTTGGAGAGAGCAACACTGAGCTTAGGGATTTGAATTCAATTCTCCCAATACAGACTTTTCCACCGCTTTGTTAACACAAGAGCAGGGTGCAGAGAAACAGAGCAACTGCTGGAGCTATTTATATTTTAATGAAGACAGACTGTACAGTATATTTTTTTGTATTGTCTTTATCAAATTGAAATCTGATGGGTCTGGTATATTTGTAAGAGTCTTGTGTGCATTGTTATGCTGTTTGGTTTTGATCAAACCTGATATTGTACTTGATGTTCTTTAGCTACGTCAAACCCTGCTTCATGATTAATACATGGCATTGATCCATACCACAAGTTGTGCAACTCTTTGCAGCAAAATACTGCTGCTTCTTGGGAATTAAGATAATTAGTTCAATGTGAATTTAATTAAAGAGAGAAGGGCAGAGATTAAGGGAGAATAAAATTCACTACAGAATGGGGGTGAGTAAACTGATCTGGAAGAAGTAAGAACTCTTCATCCGTCCTAACCCTACACCTTCACCTGTTTCAAGAACCAATCTCTTTTTAGCTATGTTGTTACATCCCACTCCCCACTTTTAGTTTCCACTAACACAAAACAAAGAAGTGCAAAAACAGAGTGAGAAAAGTTCTTAATATAGTAATTCCAGTCATAACTGTGAGTGGAAGTGGCAAAAATCTCACAAAGAATCCTCTGTGAGCATTTTCAGTCCAGTTTTGCAGATTCAAGAGTTTTGGATAGTTCAAACCAACGCAAACTTTGGAATGTTTGGCTTACTGGGTCAAATTCATGGTTGGTGTAACTCTTCTGAAGTAAATGGAGCTTCACCAGGGATTAGTTTGGCCCACTATGCTTAGAAGCACAGAAGCAACATTTGAGATCAGACACAGCTGCCAATGGAAGCTCCTCTGGTAGTTAAATATATGGTTTTTATGCCTTCCCCTTGTCTGGGAACTGGGTGAGGTGTGGGGACCTGAAGGTCCAATGTTAGCTGGGAGTGACGGCTGGGGTAACTAAATGGGTCAAACGTTCAGGATTTCTGGCAGAAGTCTGCCCTTGCAGGTGAGCATTGTCAACATTGTGGAAGAGCCTTCATCACCAGACTTCATGCCCTCACATTGAGGAAATGGGACTCCCTATCCCATCAGACACCAGAACTTTTTCCTGCCTCACCAGTGATAGTCTTGCACTGTCAAAAACACTATTTGTGTTTGCCAGCCAGTCAGGTGAGAGCCCTCTGCAGGGGAGGGACCAAAACAGAGAAAACTAATCCTGCCCAGAGGAGTAATAATGAGCTTGGGCAGGATTTGGAGAGGTCTATTCAAGGACTGACTTTTGGGCACAATGGGATCTGGAAAGGCATTGTAGAGCTTGTACTCCTGGACACATTATCTGTTGGTAGTATGCTAAGGCAATATCCACCTCCCTCAACATACTACAATATCTACAGTCTAGGAAATCTTAAAGAGAAAAGCTCTGAAGGCCTTTGAAGAGTCTAAAGTCACATAAATGAGCCATTGAGGGTATAGGGAGAGTGTAAAGGAAAGCTGAACATTATATCAGGAAATGGAGGAGAACACACAAAACACTAAAACTTTTCTGATATGGAAGCATCTGGGTTTTGGGCTCTATGGGATCTTGACTCCCTTCAGCAACTGATGGAGGAGGAAGGATAGTTAAGGGAGTGCCCTGGGCCTTCAGTGAGCTGGGTTCAATTCCCAGCTTTATCATAAACATATTTTGTGTGACCTTGGACAAGTAATTTCCTCTCTTTGCATGACTGTTCCCCATCTCTAAAATGGAGATATTAATCCTCCACCCCACCCACTGTTTGTCTGTCTTCCCTATTTAGAATGTGAGCCATCTGGTGCAGGCGCTATCTCTTATTCTGGATTTTTACAGCTTCTAGCTGTAATGGGGTCTCTGATCTCTGTTGAGGCCTGCAGTCACTAGTCTAATAGTGCTACTGCTTCTACTACTACATAATCCCTGTATGTGTCAAACAAGGAGTTTATCAGATGCCAGTAGTACTGCACATTAGAACACTAGTGTCATTGAGGACCAGATCCTCAAAGGTATTTAGAAACCTAACTCCCACTGAACTCAACAGAAGTTAAATGTTGAGGCTCTGGGTCTGACTCTCAGACTAAAAACTGGTTTATTGTCTTTCTTCCAGAGTGCATCTGCGTATTCTCAGAATGGCTTCAGGGTGAGGACCTCTGGCTGTACATATTGGGGCCAACACCAAATTGCCCTTTTAGTAACTGGATCACACAGCTGGCTGAATCAACCATTTTAATCTTGATAAAAAATGGACTCTCTCCTCCTAAGCAGCTATTTACTCTGGAGATGTCTATCTACCTCACTATGAAACTACCACTCATGCATTACAGATTAATCCACTAAAGTTTGCATATGGTGTTTTTGTTAATTACATTCTTGAGTCCTCTTGTCATCCTTTGCATCTCGTCTGCTACACTCTTGGGCTGACAATGTCACTGTGTATAAAAACAGTGAAGCTAATTGTTCTGCTATTACAGTGGCCTCATAAAACAAAGTGAGTTTGGAAAATACTCTATGTTGGGAGCAGGGACGAGAGAATCTACAGGAAGAAGAAAGTCTTAAAGTTAGTTGTTTGCCAGCAATATATATATTACAACAAAACAGAATTAATATTGTGCTCCCTTTCTCAGCTCTGCTAGTTTCTCTTTAGTGTACGTAATTACTCAGCCCTTTCTGTCCTTCATTGCAAGGGGGGATAGATTAGATAACCTATTAGGTATCTTTAGGCTTGGAAGAATTTGATTTTTAAAAAATAATTTTGATGGGTAATATTGAGGTTTATTTTTAAGCATTTTTAAAGATTTTTATACATTAAAATTTTCAGAGTTGTGTAAAATTATCGGGGGTGTCACACAATTATTTAATGACAGTAGATATTAAGATTCAAAAAGTTAAAGTTTTATAAATCATTAAAACACAAATTCTCTACATCAAATATCATAAATACAAAGTAAATCCCCTTAAATCAACAAATCACACCTGTTTTTACTACTCATTTGCTAGTCCATTTGTAACCAGTTTAATTCAAAAGTCTAGATCACTGGATTTTGACACTACTAAGTTCTCAAGCAGTATTTTTCTTACTTTGCCTATCTGTAAATTTCTATTATTATGAATGGAAATATTTTTCATCAGTTTGTGTACACATGGTGAAACTGATATTTACTGACATTTACAGATAAAAATCTAATCCTACAAAGGTATCTTTCATCTGTAAATTCTGTGATCGTATCATAGAAACTCAATAGGCTTCAATAGGAATTATCCTTTCTATAGTTTTTTTAACCTATCCTATAGAACAGTGGTTCCCCAACTTTTCCTGTTGTAGCCCCCTTACCAATAAAGGTATCTGTCTGCATCCCCCCACCTGTACTGCACAGTTGTCTCAACAGAGGAGCTTGGGCTGAAGGTGGAGCTGGGTGCTGATGAACTGGGGATGGGGCGATGAGCTGGGGCTAGAGGTGGAACTGGCCTAGGGCTGGAGAGGGAGTGAGGGCAGAGCTGGGCTGGGGGGCAGAGTGGGGCTGGGTGGCACTCCCTTCCTGCCCCTGTGGGAGCTGGCCCGGACCCTGCTGTGTGCCCCCAAAATATTCCTCTATGCCCCCCTAGGGGGACAGGTCCCACAGTTTGAGGATCACTGTTCTAGAATTTAAGAGAATTATATCCTTGAACAAGAATTCTGGAGATTGTTTAAAAATTCTGTAGATTTTCCACTGGGGAAAGGAGAATTCCCCCCATATGTGTATTGTTTACTGTCTTTAGATCTACTATCGCCAAGTTACAGTAAGAGGAGGAACAGAAAAACAGGCCAGTGAAATCAGAGCATTATAGTCACTCCACATTGGGTTTCTTGCCTGATTTCTTGCTAACTCTTTCAATTCCATTAAACTGCAACTACTGATGAAGCATGCCTTCCGGAAAAGAACAACAGATAATGCATGAGAGACAGACTCAGAAGCTAACATGTATATTCAGGGCCAACAAATTTTTTAAAGTAACCATCCATGTGTTCATATTAAATACAGAATTTTAAAACCTAAGCTTCACATTATTGTTTGATAACATTATAGATGTAAGGATCAGTAGGATTCCAACCCAGGTTGACAGAGCTACCAGGCAACAGACACTTCCATACCGCCACTCAGCAGCAGCTGTAATTTGCTTGTTCTCATTACCCACAAACTGCAGCAGACTAGTAGTACCCACAAACCGCAGTAGAGTATGGGAAGTTCTGCCCAGGAGACATGATTGGCAGCTTCCTGGGAGGCTCCTGGTTGGCCCCTTGAACCCGTATAAGCCCACAGGGCATACTAGGAAGGAATGTTCCCTCTCATTTTGGACAGGCCGTGTGCCCCAAAAATTTCTTCTATGCAAATTTTTGACAGGCTGTGTGTGCAAAAAATTTCTTCTGTGCAAATTTTTGTGTGCGCGGTGTTTAGCTGTGGGCGTGGGGTTTAGGATCAGCTTAGAGGGAACAGTGCTAGGAAGTATCCAGGTAACAAAGTGTCTCCTTAGTGAGCTGCTATGACTGACTTTGCTTCTGAACTTGGGTTCTGACTCATGCCCTGGACCTCTGACACCCTGGATGTTCTGAACTCTGCTACTGAACTCAGCCTGGAAATCTGACCTTGATTCCTATCCCCACCTCAGGACCCTGACAAAGGTTGCAAATGAAACTGAGCAAATCTAGGAATGTTTGCAGTGTAGTTGTAGCCGTGTCAATCCCAGAATATTAGAGAGACAAGGTGGGTGAGGTGGTATCTTTTATTGGACCAACTTCTGTTGGTGCAAGAAACAAGCTTTTGAGCTATGTCTGAGCTCGGCTATCGCACCAACAGACATCGGTCCAATAAAAGATACTACCTCACCCATCTTGTGAAATCTAGGAATGTCAGGTTTAAGGCTGAAACATAACTCTTAATTCAGAGGGGTAGCTGTGTTAGTCTGTATCCACAAAAACAATGAGGAGTCCAGTGGCACCTTAAAGACTAACAGATTTATTTGTGCATAAGCTTTCGTGGGTAAAAATCCCACTTCGTCAGATGCATGGAGTGAAAATTACAGATACAGGCATAAATATACTGACCAACTCTTACCACTGACTTACGCTTAATTCAGGTCAGTGTAAACAAAACAAAATACAGTGATAAAGCTATGTAAGTTAAGAGCAGAATAAGCCATTTTGCCTTTAGGGGCCTGATTTTCAGAGACAGGTGCACAATCCAGTCATATAGCAGAAAGGCACATAACTGTACATAGGTTATTTACTCATGACTGCACATACAATTTTTCTGTGCAAATGGCCATTTAGCTGCCTAAAAGGGTATTTATATATGCAATTACCTGATTTGCATGCAGCTTCTTGTGAGTTCTAAACACAAATGTAGCTGCAATTACACATATTTTCAAAAGTGCTAAGACTCAAATTTTTAAAAGTATTTAGAAGTTGCTGCATTTAGTGTCTCAGTGCCTAAGAGGTTTAGGTACCTAAATATACTCTTCAAAAGGGATTTAGGCACCAAGGTGACTATCAATGGGATTTAGACTCCTAAGTCTATACAGCACGTCCGGCAAACTTTTCAACAGTTACATCAGTTTGGAGTGTGGGACATTAGGTAAGTCACTTAGCCCCTCTGTGCTTTTGTTTCCAAGCAGACATTTTTACCTTATAAAGGTATTTTGAGATTTAACCAATGTTTGCAAAGCACTTTAACAAGTTTGGAAAGCTGCTACAGAAGTGCAAAGTTATTATTAATTATTATTATTATAATGATTAACCAATAAAAACTCCTGGCCTTTGTTTGCCACCATCTCCTACTGAATTAGACTTCCTGGAAGCTGCATTGTTTGCTATTCAAGTCACTGTCATGGAAGGGTGACTGAGTACAACATGGATGCTATCCAATTGTACAGGTACTGTATGCAAGGGCTGCATTTTTGTGAGTTTCTGCAGGCTGTGAGTCCATACTAAACATCCTGGGCTACATTCTCTATTTGGCTAAGGCCACCTTGCACTACTTAACTCCCTTTTTCCCCATGGGGGGCGGGAAAGCAGTTAAGTGAGAAAAAGCAAGGTAGAAACTTTCAACAGAAAATGGGGTTTCACTGACAATGAAACTTTTCACAGAAAAATATTGTCTCTGAATTTTGTTTTTTATTTCAAAATTTTGGGACAACCCAGTTTCTCCAGCTTTTTTTTACGTACCCACACATAAATATTCACCAGTAGATAAAAGGGGATTGGGGGAAGTGAGAGAAAGTGGGATTTCCCCCAACAATTTCAAAATGAAAAATGTCAACAAAAATGACATTTTCCCCACAATTTATCCAAATTTCATATTTGATGGAAAAAATGCTGATTAGCTCTAGTGTCCACACAATGGCTAGTAAATAGAGTTTTTCTAGTGTGGTGAAGGCCTGGGAGAGTTTCAGTTTTGCATGGCACCCAGAATATGATGGTAGAACTGTTCCTGTCTCTTTCCTTCTCTCATGCTTCAGTCTAAATGTTATCTAAAAACTCATGTACACATATTCTCTCTCTCTCTCTCTCTCTCTCTCTCTCTCTCCAAGATTCTCCCTTGAAACATGCAACTCATGAGTAACATGACAACATCTGTAAAAACAATAACCACCTTGGAAATATCTGTATAAGGAAATAAAGAGAGTTAAAAAACATAATCTAATCTTGAGCTCCTGGTGCATCAACATTCTCTAACATCAACAACATACACATAGCTTAATTAGCAGAAGCTGCTGTTCTTGTTTTTCATATTCCTCTTGTTCACTGACAACATGTCTAAAATGCATTTACTACACAGAACTGATACATCTTTGTTGTGAAACAAAAGAGATATTATTGGACACACTGCTGGTAACAACACACACCTATTTACATATCCTGATTCTACCTTGCAAACAAGTCCTGTAGGTTTGTGATCATGTGTCCCTGGAATGGGTGGGTTTCTGGTAATGTGACTCACACTGTAGATGTACACAATATAGTGGCCTTAGTGAATAATAATCATATCCCGCTCTCAGTGCAGAGAAGCACTTCTCACTGTCTACACTGGTGACACATTTGGAATGAAAGTTTTTGCTCCAAAAATGGATATTTCTTGAAGTTCATTGAAAACTTTTGAATTTAAAAATTTTTCAATAAGGGGGACAAATTTTTTGTGAACATTTCCCAATAGTTTGAACAGTGCTGGTATTTCTGAGCCTTGTGTTGGTGGTAGCTAAGCTGTCAAAAAGTGAGTGACAAAATTTATGACAGCAGCAGGCTCCTCCTTTCTGGCCTTCCTGACACACATATATCACCCCTCCAGATCATACAAAAAGTAGCTGCTAGGTTCATCTTCCTACCCCATTGATCTGACTGGACTGCATCATCCCCTGTCTTTGAATCCGTGCATTTTCCCTACCATTCTCCTTTCTCCAACACATTAAGTTCATGCTGCTTCATCTCACCTTGAAGTCCATATATAGTTGTCTCTGCCTACCTATCCGACCTTCTCTCTTACTGCATTGCCCCCTCCATTTTATCAGTGATAAGCCTCAATGCTCTATTCACTTGTGGCTGCCATGAAGCCCCAACACAGGCACCTTCTTTCCTAACTGGTCCACAAAGCCACTACCTTACCCTTGTGAAGTGTTGTGCCTCAGTGCAAAGTGAGTGGCAAGTGGGTATACAATGCTGCTAAATGAAAACAGTAGAGGTTTACACCTATGTATTTATTCCTTTTGTGCTGGAGTAAATGACTACACAAGGTGCAAGGCAATGAAAAAATTGGCCTTGCACATTCCATTCCATCCCTAAAGCCCACTTCTACCACAATGCCTACAAGAAACGAATCAGGCATGGATTGATTTTTATGTTTAATAACTATATTTTTGCTCTACCATACTGTGTACTAGCTTCTACTGAGTAACTGCATAATCTTATTGATGTTGCTCCTGTTCTTCCTCTCCCTCCTACAGCTTTGTTTACCTCTTCATTACATCATCTCTGAAACTAGTTTGGAAGCCTTTGAGAGCAGGGTCCATAATTGCGAGGCACCTACCACATATCTGGACTTTGTTAAATCACAAATCATTTCAACTATTTATTATTCATTAGTAGTATCGAAGAGTCTCCCTAGGGAACTGGTGAAAGCCCTGTTGTTTGAGACATTTACAACTAGTCTGGGAAAAGAATTCAAGAACATGTTAAGGAACAATCCTGCACCTTCTGGGGGATTGCCAAGAGAACTCAACATGCCTTCAACATGTTTATTGCCTATGAACTAAATTCTGAAGCATTTACTCTGTCCTTTCTTAGGCAAAATTCCCACTGAATTCAGCACATTAAAAACCACTTTGAAGACTCAAAGTAAACCTCTGCCAAAACACATGAATTGTGCATGGTTTGGGAGCAAACCAAGACAAAACCTTGAATCAAGTCACGTTTACTAGAAGCTCAGTGCAGGTTCACTTGAAATTTGACTCATCTGGCTCAGAAATTGGCCCAGACACTACAGTTTATTACTAGTTTGCATTCCTGTGACCTTCAGCAGCTCTGGAGAAGGTTTGGAGAGGGGAGAATGTGTAGAGTTCTGGCTTTGTGTGTACAAGTGATTGAGTTGGTGACGTTGCCCTCTAGTGGGTGGCCCACAGGGAGGATATGAAACTAGTACTGCCAAGAAGTAAAAACAGATTTCCTTTGGCTCAAATGATAGAGCTGTGTATGGCAACAAAGAGCCAGGGTACTAGACCCTGCTCCCTCTGTTTCATTTTATATAGCTACTGTACTTATCCTCTGCAGCACATAGAGTCATTCCAAAACACCAAAAGGCTGGTGAATATTTAGGCAAAGCTGGCCCAAATATTGTGTTTCATCTCTCAGAGTCCTTCCATGAATGACTTCTACTTTAGTTTAGTAGGATTTGCATAAAATTTACATGGAAGAAAACATTCAGCCACACGACTTCTCTTCCAACAAGGGGTCTTTCTGATTGTACCCAAATTACTGCCCCTTCCACACTAGCCTGTTATGTCACATTTATTACTACATACTATTTACATCCCAATAGTAGAATCCTGAATTTGAGGTTACAGAATATATTATTCAGGTTGATTCCCTCCTCTGACTCCTCTTGTACACTGCATCATGTTCAAACTTCACCTTCAAGACTCTGCATGATTCCACTCCACCCTACAGCTGATTTTGTCTTTTAGGAATTCTTCCCATTCATTCTAACAGGATTTATGTCAGGCCCTTATAGCATTACTTCACCAACCTGTCCAGTCTGCCAAGATATTTTATTTGTTTCATTTCCCCACTCACCTCTCTGTGATTTTTTCCCTCACTGCCCTACGTTTGGAATGTTCTTCCACTATCCTGGTTTGCCAAGCCACCATCTCTCCTCATTCAAAGCCCTTCTGAAAACCTACTTCTTCTGGGAGGCCCACATGAAGTCAGCATATAATAATTATTACACCCAACCCTGCCCCACACACACTCATGCTAATTAATACCTGTTCTTGGATTCCCCTTCGGGGTGTTTTTCTCCTGTAGACTGTATGCTCGTCGGTTAAGTGACTGTCCTTAAGTTTGTGTGTTGTACAGCACTGAGCTCACTACCAGTGCTAAGTACATAAATCCAGCATCATTTTACGTTTAAAACAGTAGTTTTCTTGGCTCTTATGTCCTTCATTTGGGCCCTCTCAGGGACAGAGGTATAGGAGAATGAGGAGAGCAGAAACATAAACCCCTCATATTCCTCATAAAAATTCCTAAAGCCACCATACTGTCCTCTTCAAATTCATCTTCAGAACTCACATTTGGTGTGATGGCTACAAAATGCTCGACAATAGCTAGGCCGAAGGCATTGAGAGTGCTGCTTTCGATAGCAAACACAAGCATTTCCCTGTTACCTTATCCCACTTCCTCTCCCTATTTTTTTCTTCACCTGTTGTCTCTTGTCCATATGCTAAAGCTTGTGAGCTCTTTGGGGCAGCAACTATTCTTTTGTTATGAGTGTTACTTCTAGCACAAGGAAGCCTTGATCCCAGGCTGGGGCATGTAGGTACTAATGCATTATAAATAAAACATGAATAAGTAATACCGTGGGGCCAGTGTGAAAGGTGAGGGAAAGAATGAAAGTGAGAGATAAACATATGGAAGGGGGGAAAGGTAAAAAGTATGAGGAAAAGAGGTGTCTGGGGAGGGGAATGGAGAACAGGGAAGAGAAGAGCAGAGGTAAGGTACAAGAAATGGAGAAAGAGGTAGAAAAAGATCTATCTATTTATCTAGATGCAACAAGAGTCTTTGGTGTTGATCAGGAAGAAATACAACATAATCTACAGAACAGGGAAGGACACGCAGAGAGAGTGCACAAGATAAACCCTAGGATGGGGAGGCAAAGAAAATAGTTACACAACCATTGAAAAGCAAAGGACAGAGCATGCAGAAGAAAAACACTGAATGCTGGAAGAGAGATGTACAGGAGCCAAATAAATATCACAATGCGTCTAAGCACATTATCATGCCTGTCTTTTTCAAGGGACCATTTCAAATGGGCGGAGGGCGTTAATTACACTGGCAACCAAAAATCAGTGGGTGGAGTATGAACAGCATCCATCTATCTAATCTCATGCTTGTCAGCACGCATGGCTTCTTTGATAATTCAAGAAAGCATCTGTTGTGTCTTTTCCCAAGTACTGGGAGTTCCTTAAATTAGATAGGAGAATGTTTTGGATGTAAATAAATGCACACATAAGAGCACATAAGAGATCTTCTGACCAATCTGAATGAATTCAAATCAGCAGGGCCATATGCTATTTACCCAAAGGTACTGAAGGAATTGGCTGAAGAAATCTTGGAGCCACTGGCAATAATATTTACAAATTCATGAATGACAGGAGAGGTCCTGGAAGACTGGAGAAGCGCTAACGTAGTGCCCATCTTTAAACAGGGAAACAAGGAGGAGCTGGGAAACTATAGCCCACTCAGCCTGACTTCGATACCTGGGAAGTTACTAGAGCAATCTATAAAACATTTGATTTGCGAATACTTGCTGGATGAAGGGCTAATCACTAGCAGCCAGCATGGATCTACCAAGAACAAATCATGCCAAACCAGCTTGATTTCGTTCTTTGACAGGGTAACTGGTTTGGTGGATGGGGGAATGCAGAGGACATAATATACCTGGACTTCAGCAAGGCTTTTGACACAGTCCCACATGACATTCTGATAAGTAAGCTGGAGAAATGTGGGCACAACAGAACTACCATTAAGTTTTTGGATACATGATTGGTTAAACAACCGCAAACAAATGGAATGATGTAGGATTGGAGGGATTCCACAATGATCTGTTCTGGGTCCAGTGTTGGTTACCATCTTTATTAATGACCTGAATGTAAGAATGGAGAGCATACTGATCAAGTTTGCAGATGACACACAGTAAAGTGGATTGCCAATACTTTGGCAAACAGAGCTAAAATTCAGAGGGATCTTGATAAATTGGAGAACTGGGCTATAGACAACAAAATGAAATTCAACAAAGACAAATGTAACGTATTACACTTAGGGAAGCAAAACCAAATGTGCAAATACAGAATGGAGAAAACTGGCTTGGCAGCAGCACTGCTGAGAAGAATTTGGGAGTTGTGGTGGATCACAGCCTCAACATGAGTCAGCAAAGTGATGCTGTTGCAAAAAAAGCAAATGCAATTTTAGGTTGCATAACAGAGGCATATCATCACTTTACTCAGTGCTGCTTAGGCCTCAGCTGGAGTACTGTGTCCAGTTTTGGTCACCAATGTATAGAAAGGATGTATAGAAACTGGAAAGGATCCAGAGGTGAGCGACAAAATAATCAAAGGGATGGAATACAAGCCACACAAGCAAAGGCTGAAGGAACTGGGTATGTTTGGTTTGGAAAAGAGGAGATTAAGAGGGGATATGATAGCAGTCTTCAGATACTTGAAAGGCTGCCACAAAAAAGATGGAGAAAAGTTGTTCTCTTTTGCCACAGAAGGCAGGACAAGACGCAATGGGTTCAAACTACAGCATAGTAGATTTAGATTAAATCTCAGGAAAAAACTTCCTAACTGTAAGAACAGTAGGACAATGGAACAAACTGCCTCGGGAGGTTGAGAAGCTTCTTCGCTGGAGGTTTACAAAAGGAGGCTAGATAGCCATCGGTCTTGGATGGTTTAGACATAACAAATCCTGCATCTTGGCAGGGAGTTAGATTAGGTGACCCTTGTGGTCCCTTCTAACTCTATGATTCTGTTATTCTAAATTCCAATCAATTACACCTGTGCAACCCTCTTTGCGGCACTAAGGTAGCACAGGTGTCACTGAGGGTATAGATTGAAAAGAATGGGGTTGCATAGGTATAATTGGAGATAGAATTTGGCTGCAGCCTTTATGACCAGTGATGATGCACAGAATGAAAATAACTAGGGTTGCATGGCTGGCAGTCAGAACATTTTTTTTTTCAGTTGTGAATTGAGCACATTGGATATGGAAATCATTGTGATATGGATTCCCATAATCCTTTCTTTTTGCAGTTACATGACAGAACAAACTTGCACTTTGTGCCAACCTTCTCCTATTGCGTTATATGTAGGATTTTGCTATTGTTTTTTGCGTAAGGCATCACAACTGATTGATGTGGAAATGGCTGTAATGTCACTAGTAGAATTATACTTCATAAAGATTCCCCAACATTAAAATACTTCACTCTTTTATAGTCTCATCATTATGAGTGGTTTACAAACAATCCTGTCAGTGCCCCAGTGTGACAGGTATTAGCTCCATTTTACAGATGGGGAAATTGAGGCACGTAGACGTGTGCTTGCTCAGTGCTGCACAGAGTGAATGCCTGAGATAGGAATAGACCCTATGAGTCCTGACTGTTAGTCCCCTACTTTAACTATAACACTACACTTAAGGTTTGTGCAAGAGAGGCCCTGCCCTCACTTTCTTGCCTTCTTTTCAGTTTCTGAGACATGGCTGCCTTTGAGTTTAACATTGCACAAGCTCTCAGACCTTTGATATCAACATAAGCACATTGAAATATGTTCTCCTTTTTTTCCATTCTTGTTGGAACTTTTGTGAAAACTGAGGACATACACATTCTCTTGTCCCTGCTGCTTATTTTATGAATGATTTCAGTCCATGTTTCTCTCTTTCCTCCTTAGGGCCTGATTGGGAAATGTGTGGCATTCCCATTTTCCTCAGTTGGGACATTGAACCTACTGTAGGATGGTCAAAGCTGTGATCCTGGACTCATGTTCTGTCATATTTGGGGTGGTATGAATGCAGAACAGCTTATTTCCACATCCTACTTATTGTGAGCAAGCTGAATTTCATCAACTTTCAGAAATTATTCAGAAATTTTGCAGCACACTGGATAATTCTTTGTCATATCTAGTTGTAAATGTTTCACCACTTACTTCTTTTTGTTACTTTTTTCCATTCCCAAAGAGTGAAAACATACACACTCACCCTAGTTGGTTTTCACTGGACATTAAAGAAAACAGCAAAGAAAGAACAAATATAATTATCCAGGAAAAAGAGATAGAGTGATAGGGCAGCTTTACTCTATTTTTAACATACTAGCTCATTCAGAGCTAGTGTGTAGTCTCCTCGAGCTGGGAATCACACTTCCAACTCAACGTGTAGAGATACTTAGAAAGGGAGCACAGTGTGTGAGACTCCGGACCAGCCAATTTGAATTGTTTTTCAGCACAGTCCTTAGCAGAGACAGGCTCTTTATATTTAAAGGTGCAAGACACAGAAAGCAGAATTATAACTTCTCACTTACACGTACAACTAGTAGCTTACACCACCCCTTTATGGGAGGGGAAATTATGCCATAGTCCAACAGATCTCCAGTTTCTTATTCCAGTATTTTATAGGCTTGTTATATACTATAACCCAAAGAGACGCAATTCACAATCACAAAGAAGAGGATGCCTATGGGGGTATTCTTTTTTTTTTCCTGACCCAAAAGATCTGTGCTGAGGCCATCAACTGGTGTCACACAGGTTACTAGCCAGCAGCTGACCACTGTTGACTTGGACTGGATTTGAATCACTGTTGAGCATTTCAGCCATGATAGACAGTTTCATTCCAAGCTCCTTCTAGAAAACTAGCCCTCGTCCTGGCCATTATTCACCAGCTTCCAGGCTGGTGCACGTATGCGTGACGAACCTATCACTGCTGTGGTTTAATGGGTATAAACAATTAAGCAATTATAAATCAATGACTTCTGTTGCTCTCATGCTGTAATAATTACATTTTAAAAGGCACTACTTAGTCACAACTCAGGGATTATTTGCAGGGAATAATTAAGGTCAGACTGACTTCCTGCTGTTACACAAAGTATTCAGAGCAGCGTGGCATGTGGTAATTAATTTAGGGCAAGAGTAATTGCATATTGTATTGGAAGTGTCATTAACCTGGAGAATATGATCCTATATCTACCACTGTTTATATTTCAATGGGAAAGGACGTCTTTTTAAAACCAAATTGCCTAATGTTGCAGTTTGTTAAAATTCAGTTTTTATTTAAAGTAGCAGTTGCTTTGAGTTTTTATATAGTCCACAGATAGTGGCAATCCCAGAAAGACAAGATGGAAAAGATCCATTCCATCCCTCTGCTACTGCAGAATCATTTCCTGCAGTGTATTTCCTAGTGCTTTGTCTGGTCTAATCTTTAATGATTTAAATGATATTGCTTCCCTTAGGGAAGATTATTTCAGTCTCACAATGTTCATAGGAAATTTTATTGATATTCAAACTGTTTTTCTTTGCTTCATTTTACCCCATTACTCCTAGTTATATACTTGTCTTGGTCTATTCTAAATAGTTCATCTCCTTCTTGGGTATTCTGAGTCAACCAATACATATTTAGTTCTTTTAATCTTTCCTCGAATCAAAGTGCTGTGCTCACTCAAGCCATAAAGAGACTTGTTGTTTGCAGTGTTGTTGTAGCCATGTCAGTCCCAGGACCTGAAGAGCTCTGTGTAAGCTTGAAAGCTTGTCTCTCTCTGCAACAGAAGTTGGTCCAATAAAAGATATTATCTTGACCACCTTATCTCTATAAAGAGACCTGTCATTCTGAACAGAGCACCAGCTTTCTACCACACCCTTCTCCTACTCTTGCCTGTGTGTGGATACAGGAATCTCCAGGTTCAACCATGAGATAAATACACACTGGGGAAGGCTGGTCCTCCTTGCTTAAATAGTGTTGTTACATCAGCTCTATTCCAATGCTCCAGTACCTCACCTCTACTGAAACAAAATGGCCACTAGTAGCTCTGCATTTTCCTTAGCCACTTTTTTGAGAAATATGGCCCCCAATCAGACACACATACATTCTGGGATCAATTATCCTGGAACAGACCTGAGCATCACATACTGCTTGATGAAATGCTAGTTACATTTACTGCTGCTGGTTGCCAGGTGATTATAAGTTTCAGCTTTCTTAAAAAAGGGTGTTTGGATTTTGTTGACAAATAGACTTTACATCTAAATGAAAGACAGAGTAAATCAATAAACTGAGTGACCAGATTTATTAGTCCATTGAGGAGAGACACCTTGGGGAGAGGTGCCGTCTAAGTACCGGACTGGGAGCTATGCCTTCCTGTGTTCCGATGCTGATCCAGGCACTTGCTTTATGGCGTTGAGCAGGTTACTAACCGGTTTCTGCCTGAAATTACCAGTTTGTAAAATGAGGATAACATTTGCATCTCTCATCTGAGTGATGCAAGAATTCCTGATTTATTTGTGAATTGCACTGAAGATGAAAAGTGCTGAGTATAAGTTGTGCCATACTTACATTGAGTAGTACTCTATTCTGTGATAGCCCCATTGATTCAACAGGGCTACTCATGTAACAAGGTAATGTTGCATATAAATAAGATTGCAGAATCTGGCCCTCAATCTTTTGTCCTTCAAAAAATGCAATGTAAAAGTCAACTCAACTCTTAAAATTCCTAAACTTTTTTAATAGCTCTCTGTTATTACTGAAATGTTACCAACATACCCGGTAGCACTGGTGAGCTGGCCATTTGAAACATGAATGACTTAGCTGCTGAACCATGACACAATACATGCATTGCAACTCAGAAATCCTCACCACAAACATGGAAGTGTTTATAGACAAATAGTAAATTGTTCATACATCTGTGTAAAAGTGCCTTAAAAGCACATGAAGCACATCCCAGCAGATCTTTGTTTTGTTTTATAAAATAAGCTTTTATGATTTTTATATAGTGAGAACTAATATATTCAAATCTGTGAGATCTCAGAGTGTTCTGAAGAGCCTTTGGGAGAAAGAGGTGTGATTTAAAAACACCACCTGTGAGCGCTGAGGTGGTTGTACATATGTGTGCATGTTGTCTGCGGACTAGGATGCACAAATAAAGAGCAATGGGAGAATTCAGATTCAAATTGAAAATCCTACTCTCTAGATTTAGAACAGATTTTAAAACTTTCTAAAGTTCAAGATCAATTTGCCCCTCATGAATACTATAAAGGCTGATCCTGCAGTATACAGAGTGGCCTTAGCTCCCAATGAAGTTAATGGGAGTTAAAGACACTCATTACGTTGAACAAGGTGCTCAGCATCTTGCAGGATTTGTCCCTCTCTGCATTGTTGTCCTAGAAGTAGTGCGAAAATTAGTTTAAAACATATTTTTCTTCTGTTTCTCTGAACTGACACACACATTTATATCTTAAAATCTTTGGGGTGGTCTCTTACTATGTCTGTCAGCACCTAACACAATGGAGCCCTAATCTCAGTTGCAGATAATGCTGAATAAAAAATGGTCAAGACAAAATTCTGGGAAGAATGATTTTTTTCCCCCCAAATAGTCATATAGCATTTTTCAATTAAAAAAAGAAGATATTTAATTTTATTTTAAATTTGAAAAATATTGAAAGGTGCTGTTGGGAAAAACCCACTTTCTCTCCTTTTTACTTTGTTACCCTTTCCTGCGTGGAAAAAAAGGATTGTAGAGGAGTACTTGAAAGTGGGTTTTTAACTGGAAAACATTTTTTTTACCAAAGCCAGAAATGTTCATTTTGGTTGATAATCCATTTTCAATAAAAAAATGTTATGAACATTTCCAATCAGTTACATTTAGGTGCTACTGCAATACAAATGATTAATATAGGAAATATTCAACAAAATTCATAGGTGAATCAAATAAAAATCTTACCAAGAATTGCTCTTGCAACACTTTGATAAACAATCTAACCTATTTACAAATAAAATGATGTCCAACGAAAACTCATATATGGCTCCCAAATCTTAAATGTCTTGGGTGATCTCCAAGTTGATAACACATAATCCTAACACCATACACTATTCCCACCCTTAATCCAATCTGACACCAAATTTATAGCTTTCTCTGCCAAGTGTCTCCATAGGCAAGTTCCTGCTACTGACAGTGCGACTCCCAAAAGTTCTCTTTGATGTTTGTTTAATGTAGCTCCTTCTAAAGCATTTGTAATGCAAACAGCTGGTTTAACTAACCCCTCTACACTCAGGACATTTTTCATGTATTTTATAACTAATGAAAAAATTCTGCAATCTTTTGGCATTTCCAAGCTGTATGCATAAAGGCTTGATCCAGAGCCCAGTTCAGTCACCCTGCCACATTCCTACATCAGCCACTTAAAGACTTAGTTCAGTCACTAAGAGTCTTTCTCCTGACTTCAATAGGTTTTGGACCAGGTCCTGAATCCCCAATGTGAAGTCCTACCTCCACTGAAGTCAACAGCAAAACCTCCATTGAATCAGGATTTTACCCCCAATCTCTAGTTTACTTATAGTACCGATCTGTGACTATACACTATGGTCAATTTTTAATGCCTCAAGTAAGGCTCCTTGTAACGGGACACACACCGTGCCCCTCTAGTTTGGCCCTTCTCCCCCTCTTCTCAGAGACTCAGGGACACTTCAAGTTGGTGCAACACCCATGCTCTTTATTTGTGATCAAGTCCCCACAACCAGTTTCCAACTATATACAGGCTTTTTACAACAACTTGGCCTACCACAGGCCTGGCCAGCAACAGACTAGGGGGCTCCCACTTCCCTGTGGGCCTGGGCCCGGGCCCGGGCCCGGGCCCGGGCCCGGGCCCAAGCCCAAGCCCAAGCCCAAGCCCAAGCCCCCTGGTCTCTGCCCACCTGCTTGCTCTCACTTCATCCCAACCTTATAGGTCCTGCTAACGAGGCTGGCAGGTGTGGTCAGTTACCAGGCAAGCATCAGGCTATCTACGAAGCCCCATCAGATCCCCCTGATTGGGACTGGAGTGGCAGCAGCTGATCAAGGCCTCTCTAGCAGCACCCTGCCACACTCCTACATCAGCCACTTAAATAAAGTGACCTGGTTCTCTGAGCACGTGTAGCTTCCACTGAAGATAAGAAGCACAGAGGAATAAATGGATACAGGAGCAAAGATATGCACAGTAGTAAATATTTACAGGACTGGATGCTTAATCTGCTAGTATATCAACATCTAATCTTACTCTGATTATTCTGTATTTTATTCTGCATTCCACATCTCTGTTGACCTTTGAAAATGGTCTTCACTACCAAGAAACAAAGTTATATGAAGTAGAAATTCTTTTATATCTTATTTGCATTATTAATCAGTCATATCTCCAAACAATCAGAGTGGGGTGTGTGTGTGTGATCTTTCAGTCCTTTTTCCAAAAGTGCATTCAAACAATTTCTGAGCAATAAAAAATGGCAGAAGTGACTTGTTCAAATATAATATTGTATTATCATATAATAAGAAATTAATACTCCCTTATGAAAGATATTAGTTAAGTGAGTTATGGCTTCCTCCTAAAGACGATATCTATATATACCAGGCAATCTAAAACTATGGTTTAATAGCAAATGTAGTTTGAGGTGAGATGTAATCCTTACTGGGGCTAACTGCTGATTGATATGAGATGTTGTTGTTGGAAAGGAGAAGGAGAAGGGTTTTGATTAATTTTGTAACCTTTTAATTGTGTTTTTAAATTTATGTCAAGGATGTTAAGAACTCAGCATAGATCTTAATTGGTCTGGAGTTTAAAATACAAATAAATAAAGGTTTTGGTTTTAATTTCCTGAATGTTAAAAGTTTATTCCACACATAACTTTTTACAATGATTGGATCATATTCTTATCAGTTATTTCCTTTAAATTAATTCATTTAATTCTATTTAAATTAAACAGAGATGACACCTGACACAAATAATAGTGTTACAAAATCCGTGTACAATATCTATCTTGTGAAATCCAAAATGGGAGGTATGAGGGAAAGAGATTTGAGGTTTTGTGAAATATGAAGCACCCATGCATGCACCCATCGCTATTTAAAAATGCCTTGTAAAGCAATAAATGAGCATGCTACATCAAATCTAGTTTTCTTTCTTTGTGTCTATATAATGGGGGCATACTTTTTCAACATAACTTCATGTTTCTTGGATACCAGCTATGCTGAAGAAAAGTCAATTTTAGGATAAATAGCAAAGCTAAACTATACCTGATTAAATCACATTTACAGACTGGAGATGAAAATTATAGCTTCTGCCAGGTTTATAGATGTTAACTTGTCTGGAGCCACTTAGCAAAACCATCTCTCAGACTAAATTATGACAATTAATTTATTGAAGTTAGGGATGGTCATCTAGTCCAGTGGTTTTCAATGTGTTTTCATTTATGGACCCCCTAAAAACTTCAAATAGAGGTACAGGCCCCTTTGGAAATCTTAGACATAGTCTGTGAACCCTCAGGGGTCCACGGATCGCCGGTTGAAAACCACTGACCACTGACCAGTGGTCTCAAACTTTTGCATTGGTGACCCCTCTCACACAGCAAGCTTCTGAGTGCGACTCCCCCCCACTATAAATTAAAAACACATTTTTTTATATTTAACACTATTATAAATGTTGGAGGCAAAGCGGGGTATGGGGTAGAAGCTGACAGCTTGCGACCCTCCACGTAATAACCTCATGACCCCCTGAGGGGTCACAGCCCCCAGTTTGAGAATCCCTGATCTAGTCCAATCTCCTAGGCAGATGGGCTTCTCCACCCAGTGAAAGGTGATACATAAAAACCTCATCTCTCTTTCTCAGGTCGTTCCCTCTGCATGGGAAAAATCTCGCTGTCTAACTTCGCAAAGCTGACATGTTATCCTCTTCTAAATCCTTCCTCAAAACCTATCTCTGCTGTGACTCGTATAAACCACTCCCTCTGACACTGGTTAGGCAAGTAGTGAGCTGCGAGTGAACTTTGTTGGCTCTATAATTATCCCATCCACCCAATCAACTCCTACCCTGTTTCTTTCATCCATCTTTTGCATCCTTTCTGATGTGTAGATTGTGATATCTCTGATGAAGGGACTGTCTTCTTTGTTACTTGTCTGCACCTCACCTAGCAAAACTGGGCCCTGATCCTTGATTGAGGTCCCTAGGAGCTACTGTAATGCAAGTAATAAATAATAATTAGTATTATTATCCCCACTTTGCAGATGGTGAAAGGAAGGCTGAAGTAGTAAGTGGTTTGCATATAACTAGAGAGGAAGTGAGTAACAGAGATGAGTTTGAGTTCCAGGTTCCTAGTCCTTTTACTCCTGAGGGAATTCTGCACGAAAAAATTAAAAATTCTGCACCAAAAAAATAAAATTTCTGCACACAATATTTTTAAATTCTGCATATTTTATTTATCAGTAAATAAATGTGTGGGCTCCAGCATGGCAGTGGGGAACACAGGCCACTGGCTGCATGGAGGTGGGAGATCACCCTGCAGCCCCCTCCCTGGGACATGGACTCAGCGGTGAGGCTGCACCCAACCCTGATACAGCACAAGGGCCAGGCCTGCCACAGGAACAGGCCCTGCTCCTCCACACCAGGTGCACCAAAATAGCAAATAAGAGGGACAGAGTCTTGCACACATGCCCAGCCCCAGCCTCCAATCTAGGCATGGGGCAAGCAGGCTCAGCCCAGCAAGATCCAAGTGTGGAGGGACTTAGTGTGTGGGGAGTGTGATGTTGCACTCCATATGTTTTATGGAAATATGCTAATGAGTGTGAATATAATGTAACTGGAATATGCTTTATGCAAAACGTCTCTTGTAAAGTATCATTACAAAGCTTATAATCTACTGAGTGTGTTCATCCTGTTTGTATGTATGTATCATTCTTGTATCTAAAGCTAGAAATATGAAGTATTACTCTAATGTCTTATTGTAACTATGCGAAGAGTGGGCCATTAATAATGGCTTGGAATCTTGATGGCACCTATTAACTAGGACAATTGGTTGTAAATGGCTCTGTTTACTTGCAAACCTTCCTCGGTACCTGCAGGCCAACCCTGAAAGAATGGAGAATAAGGTCTTATAGGAACATGTGATCATGTCACCTGGTACTGGAATCCACCTTAAACCTGGTGCTTTTCCATTTAGAAGGAAGGGTGGGAACCCAGAGAGAGACAAAGTTTCTTAATGTATTAGGCCAGGGGTCGGCAACGTATGGCATGCGTGCCAAAGACGGCACGCGAGCTGATTTTTAATGGCATGCTGCTGCCTGCCGGGTCCCAGCCGCCTGCCCCGCTCAGCTCGCTGCTGAATCCAGGCCGGCAGTGGGCTGAGCGCGGCCGGTGGCCAGGGGACCCCGGCAGGCAGCAGCATGCCATTAAAAATCCTGCTTGCCCTGGCCCCGCCCCAGGGAGCAGGGTGAAGAAGCTTTGTCCTGCTGGCTGCTGCAGCAGGGCAGGCAAGGTCCCCGCTCCCCCTCCTCTTCCCACAGCATGCTGGGTTCCTGCCCCTCCTTCTCTCCCTCCCTGCTGCTGATCAGCTGATGGCCCTTGCGAAGAGGGGGATAAGCGGAGGGGCAGCGTGCTTGCTGCTGCAGGGAGGAGGCGGAGAAGAGGTGGGGACAGGGCCTAGAGGAAGGGGGGTGGAATCAGGGCATATCCCCTCCAGCCGCCTGCCATGAGCCGCTCTTGGCAGGGGGCTGAGAGCACCCCTATGACCCTAGCCCACTCCCTCAGCCCTCTGCCCTGACCTCTGTATCCCCCACAACCCTAGCCCTGACTCCAGCACCCCCCTCACATGCCCCCAGCCCTCTGCCCTGATTCCTGCACCCCCACACATATCCAGCCCCCCCATACCTCATGGCCTGACTCTTGCACCCCCCACATTCCCACCCCCACCCTGAGCACCAAACGGGAGCTCCTACACCCCACCCCCCATTCCCACCTGCACCTCTCACACCAAACGGGAGCTGCCCAGGAAAACACTCCACACCCAAACCTCCTGCCCCAACCCTGAGCCCCCTCCCTCATTCTAGCTCCTGGCCAGACTCTACACCCTAACCCCCAGCCTGCTCCTTCACCCCAAGTCCTGTGCTCAGTGCACTCCCACCCTCAGCTCAGTGCAGAGAGAGAGGAAGAGAATGGGCTAGTACCAGGGAGAAGGTAGGTACCCACTCTATGTGGGCAGGGCTAGGACCCCAGACTGGCAGCGGGCTGAGCGGGGCAGACAGCCGGGATCCTGGCTGGCAGGAGTCGGTGGACGGAACCCCAGACCGGCAACGGACTGAGTGGCAGCGGGCTGAGCTGCTCAGCCCACTGCTGGTCTGGGGTCCCGGCCGCCGGCCCCGCTCAGCCTGCTGCTGGTCTGGGGTTCTGACTGCCAGCCCCTTGCCAGCCGGGGTCCCGGCCGCAGGCCCCGCTCAGCCTGCTGCCGGCCTAGGTGAACGGAACCCCAGGCTGGCAGTGGGCTGAGCAGGCCGGCGGCGTAAGATCAGCATTCTAATTTAATTGTAAATGAAGCTTCTTAAACATTTTGAAAACCTTGTTTACTTTACATATGACAATAGTTTAGTTATATAATATATAGACTTATAGAGACCTTCTAAAAAATGTTAAAATGTATTACTGGCACGCAAAACCTTAAATTAAAGTGAATAAATGAAGACTCGGCACACCACTTCTGAAAGATTGCCGACTCCTGTATTAGGCTTAGATTTGCATGTTTTTGCTTTATTTTACCTGGTGACTTATTTTGTTCTGTCTGTTATTACTTGGAACCACTTAAATCCTACTTTTTATTCTTAATAAAATCACTTTTGTTTATTATTGAACCAGAGTAAGTGATTAGTACCTGGGAGAGCTAACAGCTGTGCTGCTCTCTCTATTAGTGTTAAAGAGGGCAGACAATTTATGAGTTTACCGTGCATAAGCTTTATACAGAGTAAAACGGATTTATTTGGGGTTTGGATCCCATTGGGAGCTGGGTGTCTGGATGCTGGAGACAGAAATACCTGCTGAATGGTTTTCAGTTAAAGCCTGCAGGTTTGGGGATATAGTTCGGACCCTGCGTCTGTGTTGCAGGACGCTTACGTGTCTGGCTCAACAAGGCAGGGTTCTGGAGTCCCAAGCTGACAGGGAAAACAGGCTCAGAGGTAGTTTCAGCACGTCAGGTGACAGTCCCAAGGGGGTCTCTGTGACCGAACTGCCACAGGGGGATCTTGGTGTGAGGTGAAAGGGTTCTGGGGCAATCTGAGTGCGGGTGTCTCAGTGGGGGATTTGGCGGGGGGGGGGGGAACCTGGATGCACAGCTCATTCAGGGGTTCCAGGTGCAGGGGGACTGGGACTCTGCACGGAGGTCCAGGTGAAGGTGTCTGGGGCTCAGTAAGTGGGGTTAGGGTGTGTGGGAGTGGGGCTTGGCAAGGGGAGTCTGGGTGTGGAAGGTTTAAAGGGGGGACCTGGGTGCTAGGGGATTGAGGCTTGGTGGGGTGGGTGTCCAGAGGCAGCTGGTTATGGCTCAGTGGGGTGGGGTGTTTCACTGCAGGGGGCTCATTGGGGTGGTCCAGATGCGGGGGAGCGGCTTTTGAGGGTGGGGGTTAGAGTGCAGGGGGGTTCAGCAGGGGCTTGTCTGGGTGCAGGAGCAGGGTTCCAGATGCAGGAGGTGAGGCATGGTGGAGAAGGGATTCAGGTGAAGGGGACTTGGTGGGGTGTTTCTGGGTGTGTGGGGGGAGTGAGGGTGTGTGGGGTCTGGGTATGCAGGGGTCTGGATGCACAGGAGTTGAGTGGACAGGGAAGCAGCTCCCCACACAGTGACTCATCCCCACACAGCTAAGGAGTGAGGGAGGCAGGAAGCAGGGGGGCACTGTGGTGCCAAGGGAGGTTCCTGGGGTTGGGTCTGATCTGGCCCCAGCCACGGCTGCTCATTGCTGGGAAGAGGATGCCCCTTCCTCTCCAGCCCCCGGCACAGCTGGGACTAGTAGCTGACCCCAGTGCAAGGTAGCAGCCTCTGGTTGAGGTGTCCCCCACACCAGTGATTTATCCCTCTGTTGTATGCTCCAGGAACCTGAAACGATGTACCTGCTCTGCTGGGGAGGGCACGTGACTGGCCTTGTAGCTTCCCTTTCCTTCCCTATCAGAAGTTATTTTTCTTGGGGGAGCAAAGAAATCTAAGGGGGACATGAATTTTGCACATGCACAGTCCTTAGTATCCTTTGCACAAACCTAGGTTCATATTTCCACACTGGAAATTAGCCATCAGATAAATCCTGCCCAGTAGCCTGGGAGAGAGCTAACAGATTTAGGGAACTTTTTGGGTGCAAACTAATTCTATTGGACACTGAAAAAATCTGCCCGGAAAGAAGGTTAAAACAAGCAAGTGCCTCATTTGTAAGATGCTCCTTGGCTACACGTAACACATTTATTCATTCATTTCCACACATTTTGGGTGGGTTTATTGGTCATGAATGTTGCTGGAAGCTGGCTGGATCGTAGGACAGCGCAAGCTTCCCACAATACATTTCAGTCCTGCCCTACAAAAGCCTGCTTCGCCCAAGCTTAGACTAAATCTGTCAACAGTCTCTTTCATGCTCGGGGAAAAAGTACCTTACAAAAGAAGTAGGATGAGGCTCCTTATTGGTTTAACCTAAAGAAGAGTTGATCAGATATCTTCAGAGGTGAATCATGTACACTAACCCCACTCTGACACAATTTCCAGTATGTCGCCCTTCCTATGACCTATCAATAGATAGGTCAAAACCAGCACAAATAAATGAATATGTCGTGCATCAATAAGCCATGATGAGAACATTGTGTCTTTCAGGATCTCTGTGCAACTGGTCATTCCTGTTCTAAACTGAGTACATTCTGTTAGAAGCATAAAAAGAAACAGTCCTTACCCCAATGTCTTGTCAAAATAAATGACATGTTGAGTTAATTATTACTTGGTAATTCTTTATTTAAACTTTGTACCATGATTCACTTGCAATATATTCTTTCATGCAAAACATAAAAGATATTATTGTGTGCAGTGTGGGTGTGGCTAGCCCTAGAGCCAATTGTAGAATAATTTGTTTATACATTTGGCTTCTGTGAAGAATGTTGTACACATTGTGCAGCTATTTTCTCAGTTTATAAGACTAACTATTTACATTAGTTGTTTTCACAATGGAACTTGTACTAAATCTGGACTTTCTGGGCCAGCTGCACTCACAAGGGCTGAATCTGTCCCTCTGCAGTCAGGTACAATTTCACATAAAGCACCACACAAGATCTCATTTTTGCAGCAACCATAACACTAGTTTTTCATACACACATGCATTTTGCACATGTGATTGCTACAAAAGGGACATTTTGCAATTGCAAACAGGGGCACTGTACATGCAAACTGGAGCATGTGCAATTCTGCATGCATAGAATTAAAAGTCATTTTTGAAAATTTAGCCACCATGTCCACAAAGTAATGAACTTATACTGAAAAAAGGTGGACTGTTCAAAAACAGATTTTTTTTTATTTGCTGATCTACAAAATGTGAATACTGCTGTCTCTTTGTATGAAAAAATTAAAAATTCTCAGCCTGATTCTTATTTTACTTACACTAGCTTTACTCCAAAGTAACTGCAGTTGCTCCTGAGTCTGAGAGCAGTGTCAGGCTCACTGTGTGTTTAAAAGATGCATAAGACTAATTTTTATCTGCTGCTTGACCCAGGTCAATTGTTAGTCACTAACATTATGACTGTCTGATGTCATAATCCAGTTATTGCTAACAGAGAAGGGTCAACCGATCACAACTGGTACCTTTATCAGTCTCAAGAAGGAGTACAAGGAAACAGTGGGCATGGTGAATGGGAACTACTCTCTTATGCATCTAGGTCAGGGTGGAGGCGCATTGATTGGTTGCATGAGAAGAAGCAAGCAGTGCAATTGTGCATATTATACCTGGTCCTGTGGATAAAGATGGACTCCAGTTTTCAAGGCTGTCACCCAGAGACTTTCATAAGTGGTGAACTCACTAAACCACAAACCATCTCTGATCTCTCCATTCCATTTGCATATGTGCATTCCTGGTTCACTCCCAGATATTCTCTTCTTTGGGGATCACTGCACCATAGAGTTCTGATTTAGCTCTGGAGGACCCAGGATCTTTGAGGTGAGCACAACAGAAATACAACAAACTACAGAGGAAAGGGAGCTTGTTCTTCCTGCCAGGGTAAATAGATGGCATAATGTTGGCCTGCCACAGGGCACCCATTGTATTACAATACAGACAGGATCTTTTCTGTTATCAGCTATAGAGAAGGTAAATATTTTTTTAACCTTTGCTGGTTTTGTGTCTCTTAGGTACTCTCTGTTCTTAGTCCCTTTACCCAAAATTTCTCTTTCTGATGTTTTCCTTTTTTGTACCTGTCTCAGCTCCCTGAAGCCTTCCTGGTACATGTCCATTTTCTCCTTGCTGCTTTGTCACATTTTGACTATTGCAGTAGTAGGTTCATGGTTTCTCCTTCTTAATTATTTTTCTCTTTTTCTTTCCCCCATCCCTTTCTACCTTACTTTCTTCCTTTCCACATTTTCTTTATCTTTTTCTCTGTCTTCTTTGTTATACTTATTATTTGTAATGCAATTGCAGCTGGAGGACCCCAACTGAGATCACAGCCCCATTGTGCCAGGCACAATCTCAAAAGTATGGGAGAAAGCACGTATTATCCTAGTTTTACAGATAGGTAACCCAGGCCCATAGAAATTAAATAACTTCCCCTAAATTACACAGGGACAGTGTGGCAGACCTGGGAATCATAACCTAATTTTCTAAGTCCCAGTTTAGTGCCTTAACCACAAGACCATCCTCTCTCTTGTCCTTGTCATTTTGTTTGCCTGTCTCCTCTGCTCCTCTCTCCCAAATCTCTCTTCCTTTTCCCTTTTCTCCTCACCTCTTCTCTTTGTAACACAGCTCCTCTACAGATAAGAGTAGTTTCTTCTCCATGCCCATTATTCCCTATGTCTTTGCACAGCCTTCTATGTAGGATGCCTCCTCGTCTGCCTGACTTGGTGGCAATGTTCCCAGGATACACAGCATTACACGAACTACAGAAAACCTGTGTTACATAACTCAGACAAGAGAGCTGAGTAACATACCTGTCTTTTAAAATAACACTGGCCACAAAAGTTAATTGCATGGTTACTGTGAAATAACACAAACTATTTTGTGGTAATCGCACAGTAATTCCATTAGCAATGACAGTAATTATATGGGTTAACACAAGTTAACACATTAAATGCTTCCGTGCTGTCTTCCAATAACCTCGTAATTCACTGGTGTGCCAATTGTGCTGGACAAAGTTAAACAACACACATTAAAGCCCACGCTATGGTGCCATGAAGGAGCCACTATTACAGCTTCCACAAATGTTAGTAACAATGTTATAATTATTTCACTAATATAACAATATGAAAAGCAGAACAGAATCAGTATGTCTTATGCTGCAAACTCAGGGTCACTCCACTCAAGCACTGATGCAGGGATGAGGGGAGTCAACCCTCAACTCAGGGCCCTGCAGCTCTTCCTGGAGAGTTTAGTCCCAGAACTGTAAACCAGTCGATAAGGCATGTGCCAACCCAATCAAACACACGTGAAGAAACCAAAGGGAGATAGCTGAGAGAGAATTTTTTGCTCCTAAGGGCTAATAAGAGCACCCAGCTAACATTTAGAATTTAGATTGTCAAAACCATCTTGTGTCACCCTGCTTAGAACTGAGTACCATCATCATATAGTTCCAGAGCAAATTTCACAATATACCTTAAACTGTGCAAGCATAAACAATTGGCCAACACGAGTTTCTTTCTCATACTCCAAGACAACCTTTCTCTTGATAAAGAAAAGCCAGGTTTGCAGCCTAGTGACATTCTCTTATAGCTATAGACTTGTAACACCCTAACTACAATGGACTTATGCTGAAAAGATGGGCTGAAATACCCTTGGCACTTGGTATGAGCTAAAGAATGTTATAACATTTATAACCTCTGGGTTTTGTTATTGGTGGAAGAATGGATGTTAAAAAACCTAAAATGCTAACAAGACTCTGCAAGGCTGGGAGTATTCAGACTTGGGTGGGTGCCCCAGAGAAGGAGGAGGAGGAGAATGGAGAATGAAGGAATCTGACTTACATCCAAAGATAGAGTTCAACTAATCTTTCCTTCATTCCTTCTGATTAATTGTGGTTAATGATTTGCAAAATGCCCTAGACATCAGACATTCTGTTGCACTGAGTGACAAAAAGAAAACAGAAAAGAAGAAGAGAAAGGGAAAAAACAAAACATCAAAATTTCAAAATTTAATTTTTTTTTCAAAATTCACATATTTTAAGTGTTCAGGTTTGACTAAAAAATACCCACAAACATTTGAAAAACCTAATAGCTTTATGTAAACATTTTTGGTTTAAAAATAAGGCAATTTTTTCATTTTAAAATGAATTTTGAATTAATATTGACCAGCTCTACTACCAGCAGATGTTAACAGCCATGCTTAGATGTGGGCTGGGATAACTGGGTCCCAGTCTAATCGGACCTTTAATTATCACCAGCACCTTGAATTTAAGGCTTTATCTACATAGAAGTGTTGCATCAAGTATAAACTGAGGTATGAACTTAAGATGATACAGTTAAACC
This sequence comes from Chelonia mydas, assembly GCF_015237465.2. Classification (NCBI taxonomy): domain Eukaryota; kingdom Metazoa; phylum Chordata; order Testudines; family Cheloniidae; genus Chelonia; species Chelonia mydas. The sequence goes on from NC_051246.2 coordinate 53,056,376, forward strand.
TGGGCATATCCCAGTGTGGATACTCCCATTTCAGTATCAGAGTGGCTTTTATCAGTTTAACTTAATTCAGTTGGGAACGGGTTTAAGGCCTTGTCTAGATGGGAGAGATTTGCCAGTTATTCAGGTATATACCTCTCTTATTCCAATGTAAAAGTAGCGTTTTTTAAATTAGTTTTCCCAAGTGACATAATCTAAACTGAAAGAGAGCATTCACATGGTAGGGTTATACCTGTAAATCAATATCACTTCAAATCCACACCTTAGTTTACATGAAAAAGATTGCCTGTGTAAACAAGGCTTAAGTTGTTTGTAATGATGCTTGCATTTGATATCAGCTCTGTTGGCATTTTCTAGGCCAGTGGTTTTCAACCTGTGGTTCACAGACCCTGGGGTGGGGTCTACAGACTATGTCGAAAGTTTCTACGAAAGGTGACTATGAAAATAAAGTTTCAGATGCCAGAAAAGGCATTCCGTTTTTCTATTCAAACAAAAGTTTGTGAATACCCACACCTACAGGTCAAAACTCAGAAGCGTTGTCGTTATTATAGAAGCCCACAGTTTAACACCCTTTCTCACGCTGCATCAAATTCCATGCCAAGCATGTGCAACATTTATAGATAAACTCTGTTCAGTCAGTTTTCAGTCTAAGACTTCTATGATAGGGGTCCACGGCCTACAGGTTGAATTTCCAAAGGGATCTGCACCTTCATTCAAAATTTTTTATGAAATGAAAAAAGGTTAAAAACCACTGCTCTAGGCTCATTCCAAGATAAAGCTACAGTGAAATTGCTCCTCGGAAACTGATGGAGTGGAGCACTCAGAGTGATCAGTAACAACACTGTCTGCAAGGAGTTCACTACACCTGGCATTCTGTCAATATTAGTCAGTGATGGGCCTCCATTATTAATGGAAAATTGGAGGGAATTATTATCCCATATTGAAGCACAAAGATGACATTTCAATCTACTACTGAGCCTTAACAGCGACGGGCACAGTGCTCTTTTCAATATTAAATGGTTGGGGAACAACCTTTGGAAATGTTCCTACAGCAACACCCACCCTTCATGGGAAAGGGATTATCCATGCAAATTTCAGGGAGTATGTACTGAGGTTACTAATTTGAAAAATGAAGGATTTGCCAAGGTAAATGACTAATTAAATCCTCTGTGTCCTGTGACAGAAAGAAGAGCTGGATAAGAATAATTTGTAAGCAGGAGAGACATAAACTTGTAACCCAGGAGAACCGGATGTTATAAAGGTTTGGTTCTTTAGATTTGTTTTAAAAACATCTATTCACAGTGCCTAAAAGGTGCATTCACCCCTGTGCAGAAAGCCAAATCAAGGCCTTCAGTTTTTGAAACCTCAAAACAGAGCTTTGGTGGATCACAAGCAGTGCAAATAATGGTGCTGGCCCTCTGGACAGGAGTGAATTCCACCCCAAGGGTGAGATCCTGGGCCTCATCTCAAGGAAGGCACTGGAACAATTTGTGTTTTGGGGGGGGGGGAGTGCTGAGAACCCCCACTGTAAACCTTGTATATGATGGAAACCACTTCAAGCCAGGGGGTGCATAGCAACCCTAGCGCCAGCACCTATGTCCCCTTTCTTCCCTTGAACATGCTGAAATAAATTGCTTGTTGTCTTAATGTTTTTCTCTTCCCTCACTTTGGTTTCATAAATTATTCTCTTTTCATTCTATGGCTCAGAGCTTCAGTAAGTCATTGAACTCTTCGATGTATACTGGAATTCTTAATTTTCAAGGTGTGACAGGTGTTTCAAAAGTTATTGTAACCTCAACATTAAGGTACAAAATAAAACTATGACCCAGCAAAATGCTGTGGCTTGAATTCCAACCTGTGAGGTAAGTAAAGTACCAGAGTGATTTAATTTTATTGTGTAAATTAAATTGCACTCACTGTAAAGTTGAACTTAAAATAACTCTTTTAAAAATTGCTGTAAATAATGACTTAACCAGGAGAAGTTGGAACCTGTTGCTGCCGAACAGACTGCTGGGTAATTTGGGGTAGAGGCGGTGGATAAAGACAACATTTTCATATGTTTAAAGAAATTACACCTTAGGCTTGGCTTTGGCTTTGTCCTGGCATCAAACTGATTTGATCTCTTGGGTTTTCCCAAGATCTTCCCAGTCTGTGATTAGGCAAATAATCCTCTAATGTTAGTGATTCATTAACAGGAAATTAGTCTTAGATCTATGCATACTCTCATGCAACCAAGGGGACCTTTGCTTGCTAAACCCTGAATGAGGTATCTGATGCAAAGAAGGAATTTTAACCATTAAAATGCTGACAGTTACAACCAACCAAATAAGAGGGCACGATCCAATATATTATAACTCATAGAAGGGAGAAATTTTATTGCCCAACTCTGACACTCCCAGGTTTGAAAGTTCAGCAACTATCAACCGTCATTCAGTTCACATTCTATCTGGAGAAAGTGTGAAACAAGGACTAGAGAGAAAATAAATCCAATAGCAAAACAGGGTAAAAATGGAGATGAGACCAGAAGACAAATTCTAATGAAAAAATAAACACAAGAATCTGTGTAATAAACAGGTTGTGGATTACTCACACATACATGCAAACATGTTGCAAGGGTAGAATTTCCCAGAGCTGTACAAAAGAGTGGGTTGGGGATAGTCTAGGGTGTTTGGAGGGAGCAACTTGGAGAATGTGAATTTGGGAGTAATCTGTTTGGAGATTGCAAGGTGGGGAAGGCTGTCATCCCTCTGGGGGCAGAGTGACGGCTGTGACGGATGGCCTGTGGTATAGGCTAGTTGTGGTAAAATGTGTATCTATGGGTGGAGAAGTAAAGCTTAGCTTTTCATTTTTTTGATTTTGTGTCAAGTATATTTGTGGGAGGCAGCCTTTGCTATTAAACAACTAAATGTTTTGTGCATGGGTCTCTTCTTTTTTAAAAAAAAAAAAAAAAAACTGTTTAAGCATTTGTTAGCCTGGGATTTGCCTGCAGCCATCATTCTAAAATCCTTATTTTACAGAACTGAAGCACATAGAGATAAAGGCTAGGAATTTCAGAGGAGCCTAAGGAAGTAGCTAGCTCTGATTAGATTTCAGTGAGATTTAAGCACCCGACTCTTTCAGACTCTCTTTAAATCTCTGACCCAAAGTGACCTGCCTAAAGTCATACCTCAGCAATAGAACCCAGACTTCCAGTTTGGCGCTTTATCTAAAAAACCATTCTGTCCTCCCAACCACAAGTGAACTCCATTTCTAATTACCTGATTTTTGCTAATGATAATATTCTGTTGGTTTGAGGCATACTTAGAGAAGATGGAACTTATGCTATACGTTTAAGCTCTTGTAGAACTGGTTTCTGAAGATTAAAGTCTGTAATTTTATATGTGCCAGGTGTGAGAAACTTGCTTGGATTGTAGCATGATCTCTTACAGTTAAGGAAAACAATGGGTCTTTGTAATTGCTGTCTGACCAATTTGAAACAATGTCATTCATCACTGCTTCATATCTAGACAAATTTTCCCATTCTGCTTTTTGTATTTTACACCATCTGATCACTATTCCTTCTGATTGTGGTCTAGCAGAAGCAAAAGAATTGACACAAGAGACGTGGAAAAACTCACGACAGTTCAGCTCACGATTCATTAAAATGGAATTCCTGGTTTTGTTTTGAACAAACCTCAAAACTCTAAAACCCAGCTGAAGTTACTTTCATCTGTTCAGAATGCTTTGCAGTTTCAGTTTAATTGGCAACACAATCCAGAACTAAATTATTTATTTTAGGTTTTGTTACAAAAATCCAGCACAGCTCCACAGCCTATATTTGTATGCAGTGTAAGTCTAGTTGGTCTGATATTCTGCCTTAGGCACAGGAAAAAAACATCTCTTCATATCCCCCTTCCTGTAGTGTGTAGTGGCCAATTGTCCAATATTACTCCAAAGGAAGGAATGATTCCTTCCTAACCTCTGCTAGCCACATTGAGTTTAGGTGCTGAAGTAGTAGGACTGCTAACTTTCTTTACCCACAAGTTTGTAAGATGTAAAGTTCTTTACATCAAGTTTGAATGTGGCCTCTTATGGCAACAATTTGGATAAGGAAGTGTTAAAAGCAAGATAGCACTATTTGAATCTAATAATGTACGAAGAGGGCAGTGACTTATCCACAGATGCCTTTTTTTTTTTTTTTTTTTTTAAAAACAGAGGGGCAAGAGAGGCATTTACTTTGAAAACGTTACGGTAGCTTGCTTGGCTGCTACACACTCCCTTTTTATATAACTGAGTCTGGTAAATTTCTCTGGTTGAAAGAAATTGGGGAATATAGCAGTGGGGGAAAAAAAGCAAAACAATGGCAGAAAACTAAACATTCCTTGACTATGGTACAAACAGGGAGCATTGTATTACTTCATCAACATTTTTCAGAAGTAGATTAGTGTTCGACGGACAGTAGTGGAGACACAATCCTCTGTTTATTAGGGTACAGCATCAATGCACACTTCCCCATACTGTTCTCCCCCATTACCAAAGCAAGTGTGCCTCAATGTTGACATGGAGGTAACACCTGAAGGGTGGTTCAGTCTTCATGCCAATTTAACAGCTAGCCCCTCCATTGAGACTGCTATTGGTGGCAAATGCAGTAGTGTTTTCTTGGTGATGTGATTTTCCACAGGAAGAGAATCAAAACCAATTCACTTAACAGAAGCTGCCAAAAAGCAAACACGTAAGGATTTCAGAGAAAGGCTTCCGGTCCTGTTACCAATTTTCCTATGTTGCTCCTTCTGTCCTTTTAGGTTTTGACTTTTTAAAATGAAGGTTGAGGTGTCAGAGGAAATGTAATGCAAGATCAATTAACATAATAGAGTACTTATGGTAAATAATTATGAAGCTAATGTGGATTACAGGCATATCATTTAATATTGCAAGTTTTTGCATTTTGCCAACTTCTGCCTTCTGAAAACCAAATGGGATGTTTTTTGAAAAACTAACCAGTATGAAGTAACATCTGATTTTCATTTATAATTAGTAGTTTATATGATCCACCAGTAATAGATAGGTTAGCATTTTGTACATAACACGAGCTGGTGATACTAAACTCAGATAATCAGTTAGAATTGTGAAGGTGATCAAACACTTGCTGCAAATGTACAAAAACACCTTAGTCAAACAAGTACAGTAGACATAGGGCAATAGTTTTAAGAATGCTTAGTGCCTTAGGTCCAGATCCTCAAAAGGTATTTAGAGTTCTAACTCAGTCCTGACTAGATGATGGACCAGTCAGAAAAAGGGTGATAACTGCTGTTCTATTGGGACTAAATCTTCTATAAATTATTATGAAGAAAATCTCTCAGCTGGACTCAGAATAAAATGAGAGTACAGGGAGTTCAAAGGCTAGAAGGGACAATTGTGATCATTTAGCCTCACCTGTATAACAGGCCATGAAACTTCTGCACAATAATTTCTTTTGAACTAGAGCATGTCTTTAAAAAAAAATCCTATCTTGATTTAATTGGTAGTGATGGAGAATATGCCATGACCCTTGAAAAATTGTTCCAGTGGTTAGTTACCTTCACTGTTAAAAATGTATACCTTATTTCCAGTTTAAATTTGTCTAGCTTCAGCTTCCAGCCAGTTACAAAATACAGCTGGGGGTGGAGGAAGCATGTATTGAAAGAGAAAAAATTCCTATGTGGAGTTATGTTACCAGTGAAATTTTATAGAGGCAGTCTTTACACCTCTGTTAAAGAGAGGTCAAAGCAGGTCAAATGTTTATTGGTTATTAACATACAAATCTTGAAGAACAAAGATGGCAAGAAAAATGCTTGTCCTTGTACCCTCTAGTCTAGCCAGTCAGTGCAGTACTAATGGAGCAAAATAGCAAGTAACTGTGGAAGCTTTTTTGTATTTGTTTTAAACATCAGTACTGTACAATGATATAACTATGTTCCACTAGGATTGTAAATGCTAGGCTTGAAAACCTTTTTTTATTAATTCAATACTAACAGGAATTCACTTTTAAAGAGATAGTGCAGTTTAGAGAAGGTATCAGAGGTCACCATCAGCTATCAGATTGTAAACAGAAACTACCTGTAGTTGGATTGAAACATCAGCAATGAATCTGTTGCTAGCATATCTCTGGGGTGATAACAGCACTAAGGAAGACAGAAGCTGCTTAACATCTTTCAAATATATAGCATCTTAAATACAAAGATCTTGACACTGTTTACACACGTTAATCGGTTCTACAACAGGAGCAGAGGATGATTAGAGCAGAGAGATTACATGACCGGTCAAAAATCACACAGTGAGTCAGAAGGACACAGGAGTTCTTATTCTCAGTCTCTGCTGCAACCCACAGATCATCACTCTGACTGCTGCAGTGAATGCTTCCCACCAAAAACCAAATGTCCGGTACTGAGAAATACATCTAGTGATGAGAAAAATTAGCCAAGAAAATACAGATGCTACGGTAGCTCAGCTAGTGGATCAATAATGACACATTTGACACAGAATATGTGAACAATGATGTAGAAAAAGGTCACCACACTGTTGGTAATCACCACTGGAAGGTTGGAAGGGCAGACTTGGTTAACAGTGGCACAGGCCTATGCATCACACAGGACAAAGCTCCACCCAAACCCATCAGTTTGACAGTAAAAAGTACTGAATACGACTTTGCTGGGTGCTCAAATTGGGTAAAAAAGCATGAATAATAGGGGGAAAAAAATCACAGTAAGGCAAGTCTGAACTAGGAACTAGAGCACCTACGCGGGAAAGTGGGAGTAAGCCCTATACAATGGGTTTGATCAGATCCCTGTATTAACTGTTCACTTTCAAAATTCCTCTCCTTCAACTTCACTTGAAAACATGGCTCTTGTTAAAAAATATAGTTTCATTTTAATTGAGTAAATTTGCTCAGAACTGAAGACATGGAGTTCAGTAGATACAATACAGAATGGGTGTATATATGAAATAATAGAAATAACGAAGTCTAAGCCACAAAAGACAAGTAACTGAAAAGGAAATAGGGGTCCAAAAACAATAGAAGAAGAAGTCAAGTAGGAAATAGCCCATTAGCTTTTCAGTCATATTTGGGGAGAAAATATGAGATCCATTGTCAGTGAAAAAGAAAAGTGGCACTACTTTGATGAAATGCAGGGAAAGGGAGCGTGGTTGGCTACATTACCAGCAGAAGTTTGTTTTCTTAAGGTAGAGGGTGAATTATAGGGAAAACAGAAATAATTCAAGCTGCAATCACTCATACTCAGTGCAATGGCTGTGTTCTTCCTAAATAGTGTAAGGAATCCAAGACCAGCCAAATTTGGTCACTGGTAGAAAGTGGGAAATGAAAGACAAACCCGAGGCTTTCCTCACTGAATTTTGCTGAAGAAAATTCGTGTGAGGAGGTCATTTTAGGCCATTTCTACACTAGCGAGCTTACAGTGGCAGAACTGTACTGATGCAGCTGCACCATTGTAAGATCGTTCATGTAGTCGCTCTATACCAACAGGAGAGAGCCCTCCCATCAAAACAATAAAACCACCTCAACGAGTGACAGTAGTTATGTCAGCGGGAGAAGCTCTCCTGCGACATAGTGCTGTGCACACTACCACTTATGCCAGCAAAACTTTTGTTGCTCAGGGGTATTTTTCCACACCTCTGAGTGATGTAAGTTTTGCCAAAACAAGTGGTAGTTTAGACATGGCCTTAAACTCCATCCCTCAGAGATAGATGGGGTCTATCTAAACATTCACCAGTACTGCAGTTCTTTCAAGGAACTTATTCAAGAAGGGGCAGGATAGTGGAATTTGAAGGGATGAAAGATTAACTACTTCCTGGTGAAAGTACTTGAATTCTTCCAAGGAGGGAACAGTATATTGTCCTACAAAATGTATAGTGGGTAATGTTCCTCGCAATTAAGTCATTCCTAACTAAAAATGCCTATTTGCAGACCTTTGGTCACATCACAAAGTCCAATGCAAAGCTTGATCAAGACAGAACATCATATTTGTTGGATAAGTTCAGCACACCATAATTTATTTCTAAGCAGACCTGGGAGAACAATTGCGTAAGTCACAAGAGAGACAAAAAAAGGAGATAATTTCTCCTTACCCTAAAAGGCAAACCTGACTGTCGACATTATGGCACACATAATCAATATAATAAAGGAGTCAGCTGATCTTTTTCATAGAACAAAGTAAAATTTATTTCTATATACTGTAGCTCTTGATTTACAGAGGTATCCAAAGAGACATAATTACTCAATCTGATCAGACCATTAGCCCATCCAAACTGATACCCTGCTTCCAACACTGGCCATTCCCCAATATGGTGGAAGAAGATATTAAAATGCACTATTATGGAATACTGTATTTCAGTGAATAATGTACTTTTTGACCCTCATGGCATTGTTTATATCCGGAATCATGACATTTGATGAAATTTTACCATGGTTAATTATGGTCATAAAGACATTTATCAAGATGTTTTAAAATTCTAATGGTCTTTAACAAGATCTTATTGAAAGTGAATTCCTTTGTGAAGGAAAAATTAAGACAGAATATCAGTCTTGTAGTAATTCATTCCCAAGGGCAAGCTATAGAATTGTTAGCTTTTTCTTCATTCAGAAGAGAACCTAAGTTAGCAGAGGATTCCAAGGCCATCAGTTATAGGCTTGATTAAAAAACAACAACATTAACATAACACTCAGAAACAAATTAGTAGTTCAACTGGTGCTTCAGGCTTCATATCTAATTTTTGAATTCTGCAATTTTTTAAAAAAAGTATCCAGTCCAGTGGTATAGATTCTGTCAACTGATACTGAAATTTTCAACTTGAGTGGCTACAGACAACTATCAACAGAACCACCATGGGTCATTAGTCCTGCAGAAATTATGAACCACAGTCCAGCACACAGCTAAATATTTAGAAGCAGAGCTAGAAAAAATGCAATATCTCACAGCAATATAAAAGAGACATCACAATTAAAATATATTAATCCTTCATCGAATATGGTGCCTAGTATCTTTTTCCAGAATATACTTAACAGAAAATAGAGAATGAACTGTTGCCCATCTTCATTACCCTTTTTATTGACCTTCAAAAATAGATGTCCAAGTCTGACCAAACCAAAACCCTCTTTTTTGAGAGAAAGTGAAGGCAATATGATGGCAATAATAATAATAATTAATAAATAAAAATCATTTCAATACAGAGAGAAGTTGCAGAAGAAAATAAAAAAGTTAAATTATAGTAAAAGATTATATCAGTGTGTATTTGTCATAAACCTCCACCTAAGGTTTTCCACACCAAACCCACCACCCTACAAAATAATAATAATAAAATTATATGATTGTGAAGTTATAAACAGAAAGCTGCAAGAGCAAAAAAAGTATTTAAATTTTTTTTTTCATTGGCAGGTGGAGCATTTCAGAAACTTACAACTGAAGTGAGAAAATCAAAGTGATTTCTGGAAGATATTCATCCACAGCAATCTAAAAAAAACCTCTCCCTCCTTTTCTTCCAAACCATCTCATAGTCAAAAATAACTAGTAGAATCCACCTGTCAAATGAGTGGAATAGCGCCCCCCTCTGGCTTGGGCCACGTGCAGGAGAATCTGAGAGTTGCGTAGTGGATTAGGAACACCCAAACCTGGGTGGGAGAAGCAGGACAAAGGCAAAGATATTCTAAACAAGTTATTAAAGTAGAATAAATAGTCAAAGGGATCTTAATACTAATATGTGAAACCACTAATTAGATTAGAAAGGGTTTTGTTCAAATTTAGGCTCTGGAATCTTTGAAGATCGCTCTGATTTTCAGGAACAGGCATCTTTGGGTCGGTTCCTTACAATATGTGCTAACTGCTTATCCTCAGCATCTGTTCCACCTTGCATTTTGCTGTGATGCTGGGAGTATCTTTCCCAAACCCGAAGAAGAGCTCTGTGTGGCTCAACAGCTTGTCTTTCTCACACAAAAAGAAGTTGCTCTAATAAAAGATATTACCTCACCTGCCTCATCTCACTAGCATCCTGGGACCAACACGGCTACAACTACATTGCACAATTGCAGTGTAGACTTCTGTGCTCGGGCTGAAGCCTCGGCTCTAGGACCCAGCAAGGTGGGAGGGTCCCAGAGCTTGGGCTGCAGCCCTAGCCCTGAAGTCTACATTGCAATTAGACAGCCCCATGAGTCAGAGTTAGCTGGCATGGGCCAACCACAGGTGTCTGCAGTGTAGACATACCCTAAGTGCTATAATCAGTTTTTGCTCAGATACTATTTTGGACATTTTTCTCTTTCAATTAAATACCGTGCTATATTGATTTTAATAAAACCACTGATTCTAGAAAAATTACAAACTACCTAAATACTGATACTGGATGCTGCATAAAAATATAGAAGTGGGTTTATCCAAGACTGTCTTTGTGTCTGGCTTACTTGGTCCCTCAATCTCTGACTTTAAGTTTAACTAACTCTTCTCGTCTCAATAAAGATATTATTCTGAGTATATACATATAAATCCAGGTCACCTAAATGGACATTGTCCAGCAAGGCGAGTATGGGTGGTGGTGTTGTTTTCTAGGGATTAGGAGAGTCAGAGGAGCAGATACTCACTCAAGGTTATTTACACTGCACAATAGTGTCAGGTGACCATCAAGGGCAATCTAGCCTAGTAGTCAGAGTGAGCGTTAGACCTGGGGGTCGGAACAGACGTCGGGAATGAAGGTTAGGGTCAAAGCTGGAGTCAGTAGTCAGAAGCTGGAGCCAAGGGTCATGCTGGAGGTCAGGAGCTAGACACCAGAGCTAAGGATCAAGCCAGAGGGCAGGAACTGGATACCGTAGCCAGAGGTCAAGCCAGAGTCAGCAGTAAGAAGCCAGAGCCACGGGTCAAGCTGGAGGTCAGGAGCTAAATACCAGAGCTGACAGTCAAGCCAGGAGTCAGTAGTCAGAAGCCGGAGCCTAAGGTCAAGCCAGAGCTCAAGAACTGCAGCAAACAGGGTAGCAGGCAAGCAGGTTCAAGCCAAGGGTAAGACAGAGACAAGGCTGGGTGCAAGGCAAGAGCAGCAGGAACAAGGTAACATAGGAGCAGGCACAACGGTGGGAATGAGCGTTGAACAGCCAGTAAGCTGCTGCTGGCTTAAGAGCATGCTGGCCCCTCCAAACTAGCTCTGCTGCAGGCCCTGTTCCTGAGAGAGAGAGAGAGAGAGAGATGGGGGGCACAACTGACTGTACAATTAGCCTACGTGTACTATATGCTGCTGTATCAAAGTCAGGCACACTGAGGTGGAGTTAAGGTTTCTGCTCTGAATTCCTTTGTTCTGCTTAAAACATTCAATTACTGATTTAATGTGTTTATATATTTAAACAGATACAAAAATGATAATCTGATAAAATTAAATTTCTCATAAAAACTAACTAAGACAGTTTCAGCTATTATTAAGCAGTGATTTTTTGGCAACAGGGAGCCAAATCCACTGTAGTTTTCCTGTCCAAGGTACACAAGTGACACACCATGCGCACTGAAATTAATCAAATGGCATTCAACAATTGCTACTGAAGGAAAAAAAAACCAAGCCCGAAAGAAGGATTGCTATGCATGACCCTGATCCTGCAGTCAAGGTGTGCACCTGGGCATAGGGGTCTGCCTGCACAGATCAGCTTGCAGGATTGGGGGCTACGTTTCCTCCACTTGCTGTTATTAAACACTTTAGCTATAATTCACCTTTTGACAGACATAAAGCATGCTCTACTAGATGCAGTAGAAGGGCATTCAATTATAAATGCTTGAAGGTTGACAAATAAATTTCCACTTTTTGCACTGCAATTTTGGGTGGGTGGGGGTATAGAACTCTGTTGTAGTAGTTTATACAATCCCGTTTTCTTCAGCTGGATGTTTTGCAGGATTTAGTCCATGCTGCTTCATCTGTACTGCGATATCGAACAGGTAATCATAACATTCGCACCTTCAGTAAAAAGAGAACAGGAGAAATGTGGAGTTGGGAAGCATCCTTAGGAAGCTGCATATGTTTAAAAAGCGAACATTTTTCTTCTATACACTGACCATTGATAGCACAGTGGTCAGGCAGCACACTCCCGCTATCACTTTATTGCAATAGTCACTCCACCTCCACGGTAAAGTCTCTGGTGGGGGCGGATTAGCAAGGCCTCTGTGGTGCCCAGGGTTTGTGCTGCACAGCTCTCCGCTAGCAGGTGGGGAAATGGATTCTTGTTAAACAGCCCATCATGTGTGGCTGTAGGCTGAGGCTGTTGAGGAGGATACTGCAAGGGGCCCATGTAAGCAACTTGGAGATCTTCCCCAGAAGCTGATGTGTATGTGGGAATCTGGACTATCTGTTCCCACAGGTTGGCAAACTGGGCAATGATGGCTCTTCCAGATGCCAATGGCTGCTCCATAGCCATGAGGAAACAAGTCTAAGTTTCCTCTCCAACGGCCTATATAAACTCCACCAAAATCAATCCGAGTCTTTATATGCAGATTGTCAGAGGAATGATCACAGATTCTGTTTTCCCACATGAAAACAGAATCATAGAATCATAGAATATCAGAGTTGGAAGGGACCCCAGAAGGTCATCTAGTCCAACGCCCTGCTCAAAGCAGGACCAAGTCCCAGTTAAATCATCCCAGCCAGGGCTTTGTCAAGCCTGACCTTAAAAACCTCTAAGGAAGGAGATTCTACCACCTCCCTAGGTAACGCATTCCAGTGTTTCACCACCCTCTTAGTGAAAAAGTTTTTCCTAATATCCAATCTAAACCTCCCCCATTGCAACTTGAGACCATTACTCCTCGTTCTGTCATCTGCTACCATTGAGAACAGTCTAGAGCCATCCTCTTTGGAACCCCCTTTCAGGTAGTTGAAAGCAGCTATCAAATCCCCCCTCATTCTTCTCTTCTGCAGACTAAACAATCCCAGCTCCCTCAGCCTCTCCTCATAAGTCATGTGCTCTAGACCCCTAATCATTTTTGTTGCCCTTCGCTGGACTCTCTCCAATTTATCCACATCCTTCTTGTAGTGTGGGGCCCAAAACTGGACACAGTACTCCAGATGAGGCCTCACCAGTGTCGAATAGAGGGGAACGATCACGTCCCTCGATCTGCTCGCTATGCCCCTACTTATACATCCCAAAATGCCATTGGCCTTCTTGGCAACAAGGGCACACTGCTGACTCATATCCAGCTTCTCGTCCACTGTCACCCCTAGGTCCTTTTCCGCAGAACTGCTGCCTAGCCATTCGGTCCCTAGTCTGTAGCGGTGCATTGGATTCTTCCATCCTAAGTGTAGGACCCTGCACTTATCCTTATTGAACCTCATCAGATTTCTTTTGGCCCAAACCTCCAATTTGTCTAGGTCCTTCTGTATCCTATCCCTCCCCTCCAGCGTATCTACCACTCCTCCCAGTTTAGTATCATCCGCAAAGAAGTTGTCAAGAACCCTGTAGACTGGGACAATTGTCACTGGTGGTGTGAGCCAAGAGAGTGAAGTATCAACTGTGGCTGGGATGCATATGCAGTGATTCTACCTCCATTAATATTTCAGGGCTACTATGGCAACAGATATGACCTTCTTTAAATTGCACTCACATTGTTTTGGCTTTTTCCCACGTTTCTCCCCACACGTAAACTCCATGACGTCTGACCAATACAGCACAAGAGTCTGGGTATTCATTCATTGCACGTGCCATTCGTTCCTTGAGATCCTTCTCCTCTGGTGTGTTCTCAACGATGGGGACCACTAACTTATCATCATATCTAAATAGAAAATGAGGTATTATTGCAATTAAAAACCAATGCGTTCTGAAGTGTTTTCTATCAGGAGACTACTCTGTTCCTCCTCTTACATGGCATGGATGATATCAGTTCTTTTCCACATCTAAGAGCCATCGTCCTAAACTTTCCCCAATAAAGGAGGTTCTTCCCTCATTATTTGCAGAGGATTTGGTAACATCTTTAACAGTGATTCTCAAACTCTTTCATCTTGTGAACAATGCTATGCTATACATCCTCTCAAGGACACTTCTGGTCCCAAACCTGATCCAACATCTTCCCTATGAAAGCTATAGTGCTGGGTTACGCTACTCTGGGAATACTTGAACCGTATTCAGGACAAAAGAAAATAAAAATACTTTAATGCACTTCGTGTAACTGCTTGCTTACATATCATTATTTTGTATCCGCTGTTTATTCTCTCTCCTTGGATTTAGGAATTTACATTTCTCAGCACTAAATCTCCTTTCATTGCCTGTCCTTACTGCTTTCATCAATATGAGTCACTTAGCAGTTTTGGTCTGTCCTCTTCTGCGCTGGTTATCCCTCCAATATTGGCAACATCTACTAACTTGATCATGGCTGAATTTATTTTAAAAAAACACTTAATAAAGAAAGATATGAAGCAGCCACTTAGGATTAAAATGTCTAAATTTGGTTGGTCTAAAAAAGACTTTGGAAACCCTGACAGAGTCCTGATCAAGGATAAAGGTAGAAGTAAGTGTCAGTGCTTGAAGAATTAAAGATGTTTCTCTGTTGTGACAGAGTCCTCAGTGGGATACGTGCAATCTGCAACAATAGTTTGAGAACCACTGCACTATAGGTAAGATGCTGCATGCTGTTCAGTGGAACTTGCACAATAGTGTGTAGCAAAGAGAGACCAGGATATTTGGCATTGTTTGAACCTTAATTAATATTTGCAGAAACTTGTTTAAATAGATATAATAAATCTCTAGTTCAAATTCAGATTCACCATCAAGATCATACAGGTATTTTTTAAGTAGTTGGTGGGAGAACATCTTCAAAAAAGATCGAGCCACATTATAGATAAGAAGCAATGCTGAAAGTAGTAAATCTAGTATTAGATGTGTTTATTCATAGAAAGAGAGAAAATCTGGTTCTATACAGAATCTTTCATGCTGAAGGCATCCCAAAGCACTCTACAGTCTAATGAATGAAACAACTGTAGCAATGTTTGTGAGCTCACCTACTACTCACATACAGCGTGGAAATTAAAACAAGCGCTGAAGTGTTGGCTAGGAGTTAGAACAGACAACTGGGAACAACATGTCCTAAGTTCTAGTCCCAGCTTTGCCACCGTCTGAGTGAATTTAGACAAGTCACAACACTTCTCTGTGCCTTCTTCTATAAAACCACTTACCAGCTTCACAAGGTTGTTTGTGAGAATTAAGGTCTATAAAACACCTTGAGATTTTCAGATGGTATGCACGTGCTAAGTATTAATTTATTATTGAGAGAAAAATAGAGAGAGACCAGGCTCATGCTACTCTTTTTTAAAGATGTCCTGGGATAACTGAGGGTTGGGGATTTTCAAAACTGTTTATCAGTGGCTAGCATCGACTTAAGGAGCGGTGCACTGTAGGTAGCTATCCCACAGTTCCCACAGTCTCCGCTGCCCACTGGAATTCTGGGTTAAGCTCCCAATGCCTGATGGGGCAAAAACATTGTTGAGAGTGGTTTTGCGTACATGTTGTCAGTCGCCGCTCCCTCCCTCAAAGCAACAGCAGACTATCGTTTTGCGCCTTTTTTCTTGGGTAACAAGACGCCATACGACAGCAAGCATGGAGCCCGCTCAGCTCAACACTGCTGTTGTGAGCATTGTAAACACCTCACGCATTATCCTGGAGTATGTGCAGAACCGGGCTAAGAGACACCAGCATGAGGACGATTGTGATGAGGACATGGAAAAAGACGTTCCTGAAAGCACAGGCTGTGGCAATTGGGACATCATGGCGGCAGTGGGTCTGGTTGATACAGTGGAATGCCAATTCTGGGCCCGGCAAACAAGCACAGACTGGTGGGACCACAGGTATGGGATGATTCACAGTGGCTGCAAAACTTTCGCATGTGTAAGGCCACTTTCCTTGAACTTTGTGAGTTGCTTTCCCCCGCGCTGAAGTGCAGGAATACCAAGATGAGAGCTGCCCTGACAGTTCAGAAGCGAGTGGCGATAGCCCTGTGGAAGCTTGCAGCGCCTGACTGCTACCAGTGAGTCGGGAATCAATTTGGAGTGGGCAAGTCTACTGTGGGACTGCTGTGATCCAAGTAGCCAGTGCAATCACTGATGTTCTGTTATGAAGGGAGTGACTCTGGGAAATGTGCAGGTCTTAGTGGATGGCTTTGCTGCAACAGGGTTCCCTAACTGTGGTGGGGTGATAGACGGAACACATATCCCTATCTTGGCACCGGACCTCCTTGCCAACCAATACATAAACCACAAGGGGTATTTCTCAATGGTGCTGCAAACACTGGTGGATCACAAGGGATGTTTCACCGACATCAGTGTGGGATGGCTAGGAAAGGTGCATGACCCTTGCATCTTAGGAACTCCGGGCTGTTCGAGCAGTTGCAAGAAGGGACTTACTTCCCAGACCAGAAAATTACAATTGGGGATGTTGAAATGCCAATAGTTATCCTTGGGGACCCAGCCTACCCCTTGCGTCCATGGCTCATGAAGCCATACACAGGTAGCCTGAACAGTAGTAAGCAGTTCAACTATAGGCTGAGCAAGTGCAGAATGGTGGTAGAATGTGCTTTTGGACATTTAAAAGCTTGCTGGTGCTGTTTGCTGACTAGGTTAGACCTCAGTACAACCAACATTCCCATTGTTATTGCTGCTCCATAATATCTGTGAGAGTAATGGGGAGAAGTTTATGGCGGGGTGGGAGGTTTAGGCAAATTGCCTGGCGGCCGATTTTGAGCAGCCAGACACCAGGGCAATTAGAAGAGCACAGCTAGGCGCGCTGCGCATCAGAGAGGCTTTGAAAACCAGTTTCATGACTGGCCAGGTTACGGTGTGACAGTTGTGTGTGCTGCTCCTTGCTGCAAACCCGCCCCCTTTGTTGATTTTAATTCCCTGTAAGCCAACCACTCTCCCCTCTTCGATCACAGCTGGCAAAGGAAATAAAGTAACTATTGTTTTGAAACCATGCATTCTTTCTTTATTAATTTTTTTTTAAAAAAAAGTGAAATAACTGACAAGGGAGCCCGAGTGGGGTGGGGTGTGGGAGGAGGGAAGGACAAGGCCACATTGCTTATTGCAGCCACACTACAAATCAAAACTGTTTGAACAACAGCCTTCTGTTGCTTGGGCCATCCTCTGGAGTGGAGTGGCTGGGTGCCTGGAGTCTCCCCCCACCCCGTGCGTTCTTGGACATCTGGGTGAGGAGGACATGGAACTTGGAGGAGGGCAGGCCATTATACAATGGATGCAGTGGGGTCTGTGCTCGTTGGCTTTCCTGCAGCTCCAACGGACGCTTCATCATGTCCGTTAGCTTCACCATCTGCCTCTGTTCTTTGTGCTCACTTAGTCCTTTCCTGGCCTCTGCCACTGAATGCCTCCATGCATTAAGCTGTGCCCTATCAGTGCGGCAGGACTGCATGAGCTCGGAAAACATGTCATCGCGAGTGCGTTTTTTTGGCCTTCTAATCTGCGATAACCTCAGGGACGGAGATGATAGGGGGAGCATAGAAACATTTGCACCTGGAAAAAGGGAGAGTAAAATTTAAGATGATACATTTCTGAGAACAAAAGGGAGAGTCTTTCACAGTGAATCACGCAATTCACAGCAGACAGCACATGTGCTTTGGGTACAAGGTCGCATTTTGCCTCTTATATGGAGCGCCTGCTGGTATGGTGACATATCTCAAATGGCTGGGCAACAGAATTTGGTTTCCAGGCAGCCATGGTAAGCCTTTTGGTACGCGGGGTTGGGTTCTTATGTCTTCATAACATGTGGGAATGGTTTCAAACTGCAGCGCCATCCTTTCCCATAGCAAGCACTGCTGGTTGGGTTTCACATTTAAAAGGAGGGGCTGTGGTTTTCAGGTGGATGTGCAGCACACACCTCCCCCCACCCCATCGCATGGCTACTCTCTGGGATGATCCCTTTTAGCCAAGTGCAAACAACCCAGCATGAACGGGGTCTTTTTACTGTTTCCTTACAAAAATTCCCCTACTTCACCCAGGTGACCATGAATGATATCACTCTCCTGAGGCTAACACAGAAAGATAAAGACCGAATGTTGCTTGAATGCGATCAAAACCCAGGACCATTCGCTGCCATGCTTTGTGCTGCAATGATTCAAGACACTGGCTTGGCGTGGTAAAGTGTCCTACCGTGGAGGATGAAATAAGGCAGCACGCCCCAGAAACCTTCTGCAAAGGCTTTCAGAGTACCTCCATGAGAGCTTCATGGAGATGTCCCTGGAGGATTCCCGCTCCATCCCCAGACACATTAACAGACTTTTCCAGTAGCTGTACTGGCCGCGAATGTATCCCAATTCTTCAGGGCAAATCAAACATTAAACACTATTGCTTTTAAACCCTGAGCGACCATTTGCCTCCTTTGTCTTTTGGTAGGCTTGCCTGAGCTCCTTAACTTTCATGCGGCATGGCTGTGTGTCCCTGTTGTAGCCTCTCTCCACCATGCCCTTTGTGATTTTGGCATATATATTAGCATTTCTTCTTTTTTGATCGGAGTATGGCCTGCACAGATTCTTCTCCCCATTCAGCAATCAGATCCAGTGTCTCCCTTTTGGTCCATGCTGGAGCTCGTTTGCGATTCTGGGGGGACTGCATGGTCACCTGTGCTGCTGAGTGTGCAACGCCGACCAAACAGGAAATGAAATTCAAAAGTTCCCGGGGCTTTTCCTGGGTACCTGGCTAGTGCATCGGAGTTCAAAGTGCTGTCCAGAGCAGTCACATTGGAGCACTCTGGGATAGCTCCCAGAGGCCAATACTGTCGAACTGCGTCTGCACTATCCCAAATTCGACCCAGCAAGGTCGATTTTAGTGCTACTCCCCTCGCTGGGGAGGAGTACAGAAGTCGATTTTAAGAGCCCTTTAGATTGACGGGACAGGGTTGGTTGTGTAGATGCATTCATTTTAAAATCGACTTAACATGGCTAAATTTGACTGAACCCCGCAGTGTAGATCAGGGCTCGGTCAAAGGTAAAACTTCTGCTGACTTCAGTGAGATCAGATGTAGGCCAATGATAAATATTTTGAAAATCCTATCCTTAATATTTACCTGAACAATCACCAGAAAACAATACCCAGAAACACCCCCTGAAAATTGAATTAAAAAAAAAAAAAAGATTTTTATACAAAATTCGAGATAATAATCCAGTGCTATCAGGTGCCTTTGCCATACATTAAAAATACAAATACTAATGCAGACAAAAGAAAGTTTTCGTGAAGTTGCCATCTTTATGTGCAGAGAACACACCCTTGTGTCAAATCCAAACTTCAATGCATTTCTACCTTCCTAAAAGTTTCTGGGGAAAATGTTAGTTACAAAATTAACACCAAGAAAGTGCAGAGGTGTATATCTTTAACATCCCATAATTTCTCATCTTGTTGTCACACACTATCTGAAATGAGTGTGCTAGTCTCAACTCAGTGCTTTGTGGGAAAGAGTCCCACAAAAAACCACCACATAAAATCTAGAATAATTCAGCACCTTCTCTGGAGAAGTCAGTGACTGAGTTGTTACGGAGATCTTGTTACTTTTTATCCCTAACCATAGGGTGTTTTCTTTTCATCAGGTTAGGGTCACCCCTGAGAGAGCATGTTGGAAGCTGGGGCTGCTATCTTTTCACTATATCTAGCATCAGTATTAAAAAATGGCAGCCTTTCATCTTTCATTAGTACACAGAATCACTCAAATTCGCAATAAAAGCAGCATATTGAAATGTAAGGGAAATTCATAACACTGGAAAACATTGTTCTTCCCTAGGCAGTTTAATGTTCCTCAAACTGGATTTGAGCTTTGGTCCAAGACACGCGTGGTAAGTTTTATTCAAATAAGCCCCTTAGTGAATATTCCTCTGACAATTACAAATATCGCTCACTTGAATGCTGACACCACGAAAGACATTGACATTTTTGAAGATGACATTTAGCAGAAACATTGTACACCGGATTAGTCTTGTAAATGGGAATCTACCTGTAATACCCTCCTGAAGTGCATTTCTTGATCCCTTTTATCATTTCCTGATGGGTAATTCTAAACTCACTTCCTGGATAGAGAAGGGTAGCCATGACAGCAGCTTTTGAATGAGTATGGATCACAGCTCCAGCTCCTAGGAGGAGAAGAAAAAGGGATGCCTCTGTATTTCATCTTGAAATGTGACTCCCTATCTTCCATTAAGATAAACTGACATATGAAAATGAGTTTCAACACTTCAGCTGAACATCCTTGCTAATGGACTAGACAAGGAAAATAGTCAGTTCTTTCGAGCAACCAAAAGGTATGTTAATAAGAAGTCCTCTCTAATCTACAAAGAACAGTGAGAGTTATCTTTAGGGTGTCAGTAGCTGGTTTTAGTGCAAATTCCAGGCAAACCTTCTCCCTCATGCACCTAGTTTACATTTCCATCTGTTGAGATGACTAAAACATTTTAATTACATCACCAAAGAGCGCTGAGGTTCTAAAGAATTAAAAATTTGACTTATTTGTGGCAGAAGAGTACAAAGAAGATTCAAAGAACTCTGAAGAGAAGGAGAGTTTCTTTGATGTACAGCTATTTCTCTCTGGAGACTATAAACTGGTTCCCTGACATCACTTTCCACCACACCACAGTATAAAAAAAAAAAAATGATTGAAAGGTCAAGCACAGGAATCACAAGGTATAAACCTGCAATGTTATTGAAAATTGCAAGTTCTCCTTTGGATATGCAAAGGCTCTCCATGTGCAAGTTTCCTTTACATGAAAACAAGAATAGACTCCCAAAATCATTTTTTTTTTGAAGGGGGGGCGGGGATGAGGACAAAAGACACAAATCTCGTACAATTGCATAAAACCTTCAGCTACTGTTAAAATCAAATTCCATAAAATTAAACTGATAAAAATGTGCAGAAGTGTTAGATTAATATACATTTAAAAAGTTAAAATATATTTCTAAATGGGACCAGAGGCATTAGATAACGGTGTTGTATTGCCTTTTTTCCCCATTAGGATGAATTGGATAGAAGCAGTAGACAAACAGGGCCTCTAATCCAAGTTTACTGCAGCCATGCATGAAATGTCATGCCCATTACTAGATCCCATGTGGGTTTGTTTCTCCCAAAGAACTGATTTGGGGCATGATGCTTCCACTTAATGTAGTAAACAATTGTGAGAGTTGCACTCTCTGTACTATTTCTGGCATTTCTGATATCAACAGATGCAAGAGAAATAGAATCCTAAACTCATTACTTGGCCTGCACTGTAATTGGAGAAAAAGGAAAAAAGTTTTGCTTTTCAGAATATTTATAATTGTAAAGTAAATACATGTTCTGTCAATAATTTGGAATCTGAATAGTGTTACATTTCTTACACCATTGTAACTAGCAATTTGGTAACCTTTACAATTGCAAAAGATTGTAATATGGTCTAAAATCTATTGGTATGAAACTACTGCAAGGTCATGAGACTACAAATTTAGCTACTACGGTATTTTCCAATTAAGGCAATATTAAATTCCAGTGATGCTACACTTATGACTTAGGAGTTTCCATTTCATGAACTGATTTATATTGATTTATTATTGTCTGAATAAAATGCATTTATTGCATACCTCTCATGGTGTAAGCATTCATAAAGAGAGGTGTGCATTGGCTTTTCTTTAGTTGCTTGTGTGGTGGAGGGCCGCTGATGTCCCGTTCTTCTATGTCACAAACAAACATATCTTCGGGCTGCGAGAGAGGTAGAACTACTTAAATCTATTTTGGGGAAGAGTGTCACAGTTTACTTTTCTTCTGGGGAGATACGTAGAAAACAGGCTTGCTTTTGGCAGCTTTACATAAACTGTATTTTTGCATTAATAAACTGTTTCTCCATGAGATTAAGCCCAAAGCTTTTTTATTTAAAATCAATTATGCATCATGCCAGAATGTATCTTCCCCCTATCTTTTCTTCTGCAAATACATTTAATGATCATTATATGGAAACCCAAGTGTCAATCAGTGAGAGGATTCCTATCATCCTTCATTGTACTATCTCCGATGGAGATGTGGAGCAGTGATTCTTACTCCACATATGTTTCTGTTTCGGAGGAGTCCCTAGTATCATAAATCAGCTGGCAGTATTTACTATTCATCTCCAGCAGTACTTCTGTTTTTATCCTTAAGGGAGAGGAACTGAGATAGACTAAGGCAGTGGTGGGCAACCTGCGGCCCATCAGGGTAATCTGACTGTGGGCTGCAAGACATTTTGCTGACATTGACCATCTGCAAGCACAGCCCCTCGCAGCTCTCAGTGGCCGTAGTTCGCCGTTCCCAGTCAATGGGAGCTGCAGGAAGCGGCAGCAAGCACATCCCTGTGGCCTGCTGCTTCCCGCAGCTCCCATTGGCTGGGAACAGTGAACCGCGGCCACTGGGAGCTGTGGGGGGCCATGCCTGCGGATGGTTGTCAGCAAAACATCTCATGGCCCGCAATCAGATTACCCTGATGGGTCGCATGCGGCCCGTGGACTGCAGGTTGCCCACCACTGGGCTAAAGTCATCTTGATCTGGGGAAATCCTACCTGCCTAAAGAGCAGCCCTAGAGAAAGAAATATTTACATACAAACAAATAAAAATTAGGGCTGTCAAGACATTAAAAAAAAATTAATCGCACCTTTAATCGCATGATTAACAAAATGAACTGCGATTAATCGCACTGTTAATAAGAGAATACCATTTATTTAAATATTTTTGGATGGTTTCTACATTTCCAAATGTATTGATTTCAATTACAACACAGAATACAAAGTGTACAGTGCTCACTGTATATTTATTTTTGATTACAAGTATTTGCACTGTAAAAAATCCCAAAAGAAATAGTATTTTTCAATTCACCTAATACAAGTACTGTAGTGCAATCTCTTTATCATGAAATATATTACAAATTTAGAATTATGTTAAAAAAAAACACCACCACCTGCATTCAAAAATAAAACAATGTTCAGTTTTAGAGCCTGCAAGTCCACTCACTTTTTGTTTAGCCAATCGCTCAGACAAACAAGTTTGTTTACATTTGCAGGAGATAATGCTGCCTGCTTCTTGTGTACGTCACCTGAAAGTGAGAACAGGCGTTCTCATGGAACTGTTGTAGCCAGTGTTGCAAGATATTTACATGCCAGATGCGCTACAGATTCATATGTCCCTTCATGCTTCAATCACCACTCCAGGGGACATGCGTCCATGCTGATGACGGGTTCTGCTCAATAACAATCCAAATCAGTACGGACCTACGCATGTTCATTTTCATTATCGGAGTCAGATGCCACCAGCAGAAGGTTGATTTTCTTTTTTGGTGGTTTGGGTTCTTTAGTTTACGCATCGGAGTGTTGCTCTTTTAAGACTTCTGAAAGCATGCTCCACACCTCATCCCTGTCAGATTTTGGAAGGCACTTCTGATTCTTAAACCTTGGGTCAAGTGCTGTATTTATCTTTAGAAATCTCACACTGGTACCTTCTTTGCGTTTTGTGAAATCTGTAGTGAAAGTGTTCTTAAAATGAACAACATGTGCTGGGTCATCATCTGAGACAGCTAGAACATGAAATATATTGCAGGATGCAGGTAAAACAGAGCCGGGGACATACAATTCTCCCTCAAGGAGTTCAGTCACAAATTTAATTAACAAATTATTTTTGTTAAACGAGCATCATCAGCATGGAAGCATGTCCTCTAGAATGGTAGCCGAAGCATGAAGGGATATACGAATATTTAGTATACCTGGCACGTAAATAGCTTGCAATGGCTGCTATAAAGGTGCCACACAAATGCCTGTTTTCACTTTCTGGTGACATTGTAAATAAGAAGAGGGCAGCATTATCCCCTGTAAATGTAAACAAACTTGTTTGTCTTAGTGAATGGCTGAAGAAGAAGTAGGACTGAGTGGCCTTGTAAGCTCTGAAGTTTTACATTGTTTTGTTTTTGAGTGCAGTTATGTAACAAAAAAAAAGTTGTAAGTTGCACTGTCACGAGAAAGAAATTGCACTATGGTACTTGTATGAGGTGAACTGAAAAATACTATTTCTTTGGTTATAATTTTTACAGTGCAAATATTTGTAATAAAAAAATAATATACACTGATTTCAGTTACAACACAGAATACAATATATATAAAAATATTTAATATATTTCAATTGGTATTCTATTGATAACAGTGCAATTAAAACTGCAATTAATAGTGATTAATTTTTTTTAATTGCTATTCATTTTTTTGAGTTAATCACGTAAATTGACTGAGATTAATCGACAGACCTAATAAAAATATTTAGAACAGAAGCTTTAACACACAGTTACCCAATTGCATGTATACATTATTAACTAAAACTGTAGCAAACTAGCTGAATGTTGGGTTGTTGCAGAACAAATCTGGGGCTGAAGTAGATTTCAGATATCATGGTCAGTACTAATTTAAGGACAAGAAAACTCAAAAGGAGTAACCTACATACGTCACTGAAGAAGTACTGAATTGCTGCTCTGAGATCACAGAATACTAGGAGAAATCATCAGTGGTCTCAAGAAGGTAGTCAGTAATAATAAGGTGTTTCAGACTTCATAACAAGAAAAAAACCCAACCTGCTTTGAAAGAACACTCAGAATAAATAGCTCACTAAAAGTAATTTTGTTCCTTTTCAGGGATGAGTTCTGAGGTAAAAAACAAGTTTTACATACCTGAATTCTTTCCTTTTGGACTCCTGATGGCGCAATGTAGATTTCATCTCTAGGAAAAGATATAGAATTTAGCTCCATGTATAACAGTGGTTCTCAAAGCTGGTCCGCCGATTGTTCAGGGAAAGCCCCTGGCGGGTTGGACAGGTTTGTTTATCTGCCGCGTCTGCAGGTTCGGCCGATTGCGGCTCCCACTGGCCGCGGTTCACAGCTCCAGGCCAATGGGGCGGCGGGAAGCAGCGCGGGCCAAAAGATGAGCTGGCCGCCTTTCCCGCAGCCCCCATTGGCATGGAATGGCGAACCGTGGCCAGTGGGAGCCGCGATCAGCCGAAACTGCGGACGAGGCAGGTAAACAAACCGGTCCGGCCTGCCGGGGGCTTTCCCTGAACAAGTGGCGGACCGGCTTTGAGAACCACTGATGTATAAGATATAGAATTTGAAGTATATATAATTTGCTAGCGCCATTTTAGTACTCTACCTTTTATTGATAAAGAATTATCTTACACAGCACATGATTATGCAACCACACTTGCTCTCCCACCACACATTCACATACAGATGATTTTCAATATGCAACACTGATCTTACTAGAACAGTTGGAAGCTCTGAGAATATCCAAGATATAAATAGTTCTTTCAAACTGCCTACAGATTTAACTGAGTATATTTGTATCACTGAAGAAAAAAAAAAAAACCCACACCCCACATTAGTTGGAATCGAAGGAAACAGAAGGGAATTTGCAAGTAAACACTGAGTGATGCAAGAAAAAACAGGGCCAAACCTATCATTTATAGCTTAATATCAATTAGCTATTAGAGTTTGTAATCACCTTTAGTTACTGGGAAATACACTTATTTATGTGGTAACCATTAAATTGTATTATATATGTTTTAATGTATGAATAAATATACAGTATTTAATTCACACAGAAGAAAACATTGAACAATTCAATAAATTGAACAATTTATGTTCAAGTGGAAATACCTAAAGCTTGCAAGCCTTATGTGAATGAAGAATGTCAACGTCTTTACATAAATTAAAATTATTTAAAAATAGGATGTGAAATATTTTCAGTAAAGGCAATAAAAAGGATAATATTTGTAATCACTATTCATCTTCAAAGGTCTTATTTTAAAATCTATAGAGACACCTAGTGAACAATTAGTAAATCTACAGATAAATTTCCAGAAATTTCAGCACAAAGACTCTGTTAGCTTCCTAAGGAAAACACGGAGTTCATATTTATGGACAAGACAGAGTCCTTTGAATAAGATATAACCTTCAAGATAGTATACTTATCTTGACAAAACACATGATATCTGAGATACAAAAAAATGTGGTTTTAATGGATTAACTATTTGCAGTACGAATGTATTAATACTAATGAATTTAATCATTGATACTTGGTGCCATTCTATGAGCAAGATAACTAATGTGGCAGAGCTCCAACCTTGTCTCAGTGGGTCCCGTGCTTCCTGGCGGATTACGATAGCCTCAGAGGCTCACTGTGACCCTCTATGTAGCCCTTCTCCCTCTAGAGGCAAGGGTCACAGCCTACTGAGCCATTTTCATCATAAGCCAGCAAGGAGGTTGGTGAGAGAACTCCCACAGTCTCTGTTGTCCCTATGGACTTGTTCCAGAACAGTTTAGCCTCCTGTCCTGACAGGGGCCTGTCTTCCCCTTTTAGGAGGTGTTTCTGTAGTGTCAAGTTCGGGGGAACCCGGGCCCGACCTCTACTCCCGGTTCCAGCCCAGGGACCCTAATGGCAGCAGCTGTTGGCAGCTGACCTTTCACTGCCACAGTTGCTACATTTTCCTGGGCCACTTCCCCACAGCTCTCCCGCTTCTCTCTCTCTCTCTCAACACCTTCTTCACCCTTACCATAGGGCTCCCTTTCTAGTGGCTTGAGGGTGTCTTCATTACCCAGCCCGTCAGCTGCACTTTTGCTCCCCTTGGCCTGACTGGAGTGAGCCCTTTTATAGTATCAGAGGGGCCGTAATTAGAGTCAAGTGTTCACATTAGCTTAACAGCCTCACCTGACTCTTTGCAGGTTAATTGGAGTCAGGTGTTCTCATTAGCCTAATGACTTCAATTGACTCTTTGCAGGCTAATTGGAGTCATGTGTCCACCCTAGCCTGGAGCAGCCCCTTCTCTGGTCAGTCAGGGAACAGAAAACTGCTTATCCAGTGGCCAGTATATCTGCCTTCTACTACTCCGCTGTACCCAACTGGCCTGGGTCTATCACACTACGAAAGTAGTATGTTAAGCAATTGATTACTATTTGATTGCTCCTGAAACAAAGAGACGTACCTCCTTTCTAAAAGAAAAATTACTTGTTTTAAAATTAAATGTTTAATGAAGAGCTGACAATAGAATACAGTATTTGAAATGTAGGACAGTTGACCAAGAGTCATAGAACAGTTTTCCAATACACTGCCCTACATCCGAACTAGTGCAATTATTCTAAATCATTCATGAGATTCCACCAGTGAGTAATGATGATGAAAACTTGTTTCTCTCACCAACAGAAACTGGTCCAATAAAAGGTATTACCTCACCCCCCTTGTCTCAGACAGAAAATGAGGCAGAGAGATTAAGTGACCTGTCCAAGGCAACAAAGGTAGTCAATGTCAGCACACACATTAGAACTAAGGACAGTTCTAAATGGCTCTAACTGTGCTCAGACTAATACACCATTCCACCCTGTAAAAAACTTCAGAGGATATAGCAGTCTTTTGAGTTGCTTAACCTCACACTTTTAAAATCAATGTCCTCTACTTCAGATAAGATGCTTGAAAAGCAACATAGTTGCATGCATGTGGTCAGGTGAGGGGTACTGACAAGTCTCAGTGTTTCACTACTTTGTGACTTCAGATCACATTTATCTTGCACTAACGGTGCATCTGTGGTGTAATTATGACTAAGGCTCCGTGTTTGTCATGGAGGTCAAGGAAGTCATGGAAGACTTTCTGTGACTTCTGCAGCAGCCTTGTGTGGCTGGCCCAGGAGCCACCTGAGCAGCTTGGGCAGCCCCCGGGTCAGTTGCACTGGCTGCTGCTGCGGCAGTCTCGGGGCCCTCCTGCCCTGCAGCATCAGGAGTTTGAGTGTGTGGGGGCTCAGGGCTTGGGGCCGCTGCTTACCTGGGTGGGGGGCTCCTCTCCCTCAGCTCCTAGCTCCACTTGCTGTCTCTGCCCCCAGGCACCGTCCCGGCAGCTCCCATTGGCCATGGTTCCCAGCCAATGGGAGCTGCAGAACTGGGGCTTGGGGCCTGTCTTGGGGTGGAGTGGAGACAGCACGTGGAGCTGAGGCCACT
The DNA here is from genome assembly GCF_015237465.2 of Chelonia mydas. Lineage (NCBI taxonomy): Eukaryota > Metazoa > Chordata > Testudines > Cheloniidae > Chelonia > Chelonia mydas. The sequence continues at coordinate 53,084,344 of NC_051246.2, forward strand.
GCTTCCCAGGAACTGGGTAGGGAGCCTGCCCCAGCTCCACTAACCCTCCCCAGCACCCATGCCCCTTCCCCCCGCAGGCCATGACTCCTCCCCCACAACCCCCTCCCGGGCCATGAGTTGCCCCCCCCAAGCACCCGCTTCCCCACTTCCCCAGCACCCACGGCACCTCCGAGTCCGCCCCCACTTTTAGTCAGGGGTATTTTTAGTAAAAGTCATGGACAGGTCACGGGTCCGTGAATTTTTGTTTACTGCCCAGGACTTTTACTAAAAATACCCATGACTAAAACTTGGCCTTAATTATGACTACTGTTGCTTTCTTTCAATGGCCACTAAGAGGAGCTCTGCGTCCATTAATAACATCAAATTTATCAAGCTGAATAGATAGTGGTACATTTCATACAAAATTATATAGCAAAAAGTGGTTCCTACTGCAAGTCATCTTATCTTCTTGTTGCCTGACCTGCCCAAATTATCTCCCATTAATACATCTTCAGGATTTATCTGAATACAAGAATTATTCCTTCCTTCTCAGAGACCAAGAATGTTATCTCTGCAACATATCTTTGTCTAATGCCTCACTCCTGAATTTCAGCCATCCTTCATGAATTGTGGTGCACTCACCGCTTATTCAATTGACCCCATCATCTGTATAGTTATCGCTTTCAAAACCCCCACTTACCCATGTTTCAAGCTGATTCCTCCACCAGTTCCTGTGACCCATCCTAAATGATAAAACTGCTTACAGAGCTCCGGGATCAGATTTCTTGGATGTAACTTGTCCTAAAAAAAAAAAAAAGTAATTGTCCACTTATAAATGTTGGAATCAATTGCATGAGATATCTGATTCACATAGAAGGACTTCAAAATCAAAAAAATCTCACTGGTGCCTGAACTAAAGACTGACAGTATGTTTGTATGCTGCCCTGGACATTTTATGTGGGCCACATTAGAAAAACAAAAAAAATCAGATGGCATTCATAGTTGGAATGCCTGGTCCAAAGCTCAGGGCAGTCAATGAACTTTAGATCGATCCCACCAAGATTAGCGATAAAAGAGAAAGATTAGGTCATCTAGTCCATCCACTGACCTTTGCCAATACAGGATAACTATCCTTATCATCACAAAGTAGGATAATTTTTCTCTTATTTCTCCTTCCATGCCCTAAAAACATTTGCCATTCCTTAGTGTTTACATCCTTCAAATGTTCTGAAGGCAGTTAATTCCTCCCCTTGTGAAATTACACATATGCATCTATCCCACCATACCCACTACCCCAAACTTACATTGTAAATTCATACCACATGACTGAAGAGTTTCCACTGAGTGCCAAATAAAGGAACGTTTTCCATCATCTCTAGGAGTAAGTGTAGGACCTGCTTTTAGAAGTCTGTGTGATACATACTTCCTCCTCTTGAATGGTTTTTGTGTAGGGTTATTTTGCAAGATTTTAATTTGAATTACAATAACAAAATTCCTAATTTTATTAATGGGATATATCTACTATGATTATGAATATGTATGGATCATACTGTATAAGTTTTAGATCTGTTTTATTTTCTTTTTAATTAGCATTTAAATAATATCAAAAGAGGAAGGTTCACCTCACCAGATCACTTGACTAGCTTCACATTCCTACCATTTTACGATGTGAGAATGCCTCAGATGCTGTTTAGCTATCATCTTAATTGCTCCATTTTAATATTTCTTTCAGAGAAAACATTATTCAATTTAATATAATCACTAATTTTATAAACACAATGGAATATGAAATAAAAAAAAATATACATAGTTCCTGAAGGTGAGTACAGTGTCACAGACTCATTCATAGTTCATCTGGGATTTTTGCAGCTCAGCTTTGCTTTACTGTTCAAATATCAGACATACTAAAGGGAGCACTGGTTGAGCGCTGCATAAAACTAAAAAACACAGGGAAGAAGTATACTAAGTAACAGCACTCAGAAAATGAATACTATTATGCATCCAACGTTAGGGAAGTTGTTGAAATGTCTTCTTATTAGTATTTACAACATTAATGGATTTTACATACAACATGGAAATGCAGCTATTTCTGGGGTGGAGAGCCGCAATTTATAAATGCACAATAGATGTTTAATTTTACTTTGTTCTTGACAAGAAAACTGTTCAAACTTTTATATTTTTGTTTGAAAGACCTAAATCCACACTTTGATCTCCAACTTGTAACACAGTAACACATACTTCAGTATCACTGGTTCCTGAAGCTTCTACCTTTGAAGACTTGTCACTAACTTCACAGGCTATTGCTGCCTGTTCTGATTTCGCTACTCTTCCTGTAGAATCTCTTTTCATGAAAAGCATCATTTATTGATTAATTTTGGATTCTGTAACTCATTCTTTAGTTCACCTAGGAAAAAGGGGATGGTGATTGGGAACCCAAGACATTCCCATGTATCTGACACCAAAGTTAGTTTTGCAAACCAGATGCTTTGGTCTTGTTGCTTACAACTCTATGGAGCCAATAACATTCACCCTGAGAAACTGGTTTTCCCCTTCCTGATGTAGAAAGTTTGATTTCTCAAGCACAATAGATAGACAATATTTTACATTTATCTAAAACCAATAAAATACTATGTACAAGAATATCTGAAAAACACACCTTTAAGAAAGGTAATATTTTTCTACAAAGGAAACCTGAAACTGAAAATTCCCTAAATACTTTCATCTGCAGTATCATTTAGTTTCACTGAGCTGAAAATGTAAGTAACCCATTTTTGGTTCTCCCCTGATGGAAAAAGCTATATTAAATACATTTTAATTAAACAGTCAAATCTATTTCCCAAATACTTATGCTGTTTAACAATGCCATGATCCTGCAAAAACTCATGCACATACTTAATTTTACCACTACAAAGCAAGTGTATGTTTGCATAATATGGGCCTTAGTTTTGATAGCACACTAGTGTATATAAAATTATAAGTCAAATTTGATTTTAATAATTCCATCACCTTCCAGACACATAATACAATTCCCAGAGCCTCTTCCTTTTTTAAGCTTCATTCACAATACACTATTAAAAGTTTCTAACCTATGTACTACGTTCCTATTTTTTCTTTCAACTTCAAAGAAAACTTGTCTCCTTACTAATTTGATTAAAAATAACATGCCATTACGCTTGAGTGTATAAACACGTTAAACAGGTTTCATACATATACATATATATATATGCCTGTTATGTAATATGAGTTTATATATGTGTATAAATTGTATATGATGATGACACTATTTCTAGGTGCACCATATTCTCTCTGGTTGGTAGGGAGCCTGTCATAAATGCTGTGACCACGACAATACAATTGTTTCCTTTAGTTTTAACATCACTGGAAAAATTGAGATGAATTAAAAAAAAAGTTCACATTCAGCAATATTTTTTTTTTTTAAATCAAGAAGATTAAGAAATTCCCAACATTTTCCCACAGAATTCCAGGGTTACAAAAAACAAAAACACCCCTCCTGTATTTTTCCAGGATCAACAAATGCTCTATTTATGAAAGCATCTGGTTTCACCACATAGCCATGAAGATCAACTATGGTATTTTAAATCAAATACAACAGTGTTTCCAATTTTTAAAAATTAAATGGTTATATAGATTTAACATTGTAATCCTCTCCCATAACAGACAATGGCTGTATTCTTCATATGAACCTTAGCTGTGAACATGTTTAAAAGGCACTTGGAAATTCAACAGACATAATCCAGGATTAGTTTTTGATAAATCTGGGCTAGCTATCATTTGTACAACAGATATAAATTGAAACACAGTCATCACTGTTCTGCTGTGGCTTATTATCTTTTGAAAACAACATTGACTGTGTTTTGTCGTTAAGTGAAGCAAGACAGTTAAGAAAAGCAGCTTGTTAAAATGCACAACAGAAACTAGAAGATTTTAAACTATATAATTATAATACATTTTATCTGAGTGAGTCCGTGTATAAGAATCCTAAGCATTTATATTTACATTGGTGAAAAATAAATTAGACAATTAAAATTAAATCAGTTTTAAAAATCTAAATTGTCATTAGTAACAGTTAAAATACAGTTTTAATAGGAGTTTTATACTGAGATTGCTATTGATTTGTCATTCTTCATTTTTCACACTCAGGCAGATGCCAAGTAAACACACATTAGACCAGATACTCAGTTGATGTATATCAACACAAGTCTACTGAAGCCAATGGAGTTACTTGAGTAAGGTGATCTCTTTTGGACCAACTTCTGTTGGTGAGAGAGAGAATCTTTTGAGCCTACTCAGAGCTTTTCTTCAGGTCTGGGAATCTTACTTAACTGTTTCAGAGTAGCAGCCGTGTTAGTCTGTATTTGCAAAAAGAAAAAGGAGTACTTGTGGCACCTTAGAGACTAACAAATTTATCTGAGCATAAGCTTTCGTGAGCTACAGCTCACTTCATCGGAGGCATCCAATGAAGTGAGCTATAGCTCACGAAAGCTTATGCTCAAATAAATTTGTTAGTCTCTAAGGTGCCACAAGTACTCCTTTTCTTTTTACTTAACTGTGACACTCTGAGTAAGTTTCCCGGACCTGCAGAAGTGCTCTGTGTAAGCTCAAAAGCTTGTCTTTATCACCAACGGAAGTTGGTCCAATAAACGATATTACCTCACCCACTTTGTCTCTCTGGGAATTGGATGCTTTATTAAAGTTATTTGTTTAAAAGCCAATATAGTCTTAGATGTCAAGGAAAATTAGTTTTTTTCATGTGACTGCAACCATTTGTCCTACATTAGGGTCTCAAAATGTGTTAAATTATTTTTATATTGCAATATAAGGTAATTTGTTTAACAAGTTTAATAAATTTCATTAAGTTTAATAAGTCCATTAGTAGGACTTTTGAAGACAGTTTTCAATAACTTTACGATCCAAAACACAGTGGCCCACCAATGCTATTTTAGGACTCTAGGGTGAATATCCATATGTATTAAATATGTGTCTTCCCTTGACAAAATCTTAGGGACAATATGTATATTTCCCTTAGAAACAAGTGCAATGAACCAGACATATGGAGAAAAAATCATACAGCTGATATTTCACAGTAGCTGTTTCTAAAGGCACCAGATCCTTGCAGTAAATCACCACAAGTCTTCTTTGGATAGCTACCATACTTTAAAGCAAGTTTAATTTAGTAAAAGCAGCTATTGACATACATAATCTAAATGAAATTAAAAATATAGATAAATCTATCTTGGATAAATTTATTTGTCCCAAAGACAGATTTCTTTGTTTGTCCCAAAACAGGATTTGTTCTAGTTGCTCTTATGTAAGAGAATTATTTGAACATTTAAGATTGATAAAATGATTATAAAACTAAAGTTGACTAAAACACATCTTGGTGCATTATGACTAAGGCTACAATTTAGTCACAGAGGTCACAGAATCTGTAACTTCCAGCGACCTCTGTGACTTCAGCCTGAGGTGGTTGGAGCTGCCGGGTGCCCTGCCGCTCATGGAGCTGAGGGGTACCCTTGCCATCTCTGGCAACACCAGGAGCGCCAAGCTGCCATGGGTGGTGGGCTACCGCCGAGCTCACGGCCATGGAACCCCCAAAGATCCTGGCCGCCACTGGTGGCGGGGGAATCCCCTGAGCTCCTGGCCACTGCGGGGGAACCCCTGAGCTCCTGGCTGCTGCAGTGAGGGCTCCTGGAGCTGGTGGGGGAATCCCCAGTCGCCACGAGCAGGAGGAGCCCCCAGAACTGCAGGCAGCAGGGGTTCCCCGCAGCCACTGCAGGCAGCTCCTAGCCTCTGCGCAGCTGCCTACTTCAGGCAGTGTGGGGACCGGCAGATCCCCATTTTTTCACAGGTATTTTCAGTAAAAGTCACGGACAGGTCATGGCTTCCGTGAATTTTTCTTTTTTGCCTGTGACCTGTCCGTGACTTTTACTAAAAATATCTGTGACAAAATCTTAGTCTTAGTTATGGCCCTTATTTAACTACTATGAATGCACCACATCAGGCTTTCATTTTGACAGATCTTGAGTTGGGGTAGGTCAATCAATACTTGATGGGTGACCGCCAGAGAAATCTCAGCTGCTGCAGGAAAGCGTCAGGCAACTCACTCTTCCCCCTCAGTCAGTACCAATTCAGTGACAGAATGATATTATTGAGGTGTTCCCTGCTGTTGCTCATGCAACCTTTTAGCTAGTAAAACAGAGGTCCTTAAGTAATTAAAAAGATTCCATTGCCATTTCAGAAGAGTTAGGAATGTTTGCTCCTGTGTCCTCACCTAATTCCAGCGCAGGTGATCACACCGCGCCGAACTACGATAGTTCTCAAGTACGTAAAAGACTGTTACAAGGAGGAGGGAGAAGAATTGTTCTCCTAAACCTCTGAGAATAGGACAAGACTCAATGGACTTAAATTGCAGCAAGGGAGGTTTAGGTTGCTACATCGAGTAGCAGTTTTTTACAATCAATAACTGCTACATATAGCACACTCCTACACACACACACACACACAAAATAGTGCAAGAAACTGCTCCCTGTAGGCATTTGCTACACCAGGTAGCAGTTTTATAGAACAGCAGTTTCTTACACTCCGCTAATTATCAGGAACTGCTACCAGTAGCACATTCCTGTGGAGAGCAGTTTAATACACCACAAGCTGCATGTCACTGAGGGATAAAACCACTCCCGACGCCATTTATAAAGTGGCCTGGGAGCCTCCCAGCTCAAGAGCTGGGTCCCGCAGAGCGCTGAGCTTTCGGTCCCTGAACCACCCGAGCGCTTCCGCGCACGCGGCCAAGCCGGGCCCCGCGCCGAGTCCCCGCCGCCTACCTGCGGCGCATCCCCGGCCACGCAACCGCCTCCGCGCTGGCAGCCGAGGCCGCCCCCCGCCGCAGCCATGGCGCTGTCTGGACACACGGAGCCAGCCAGCGCCGGGGAGGACCCCGGGGTCCTTCCTCGCCCTCGGCGCAGGCAGGGACTCGGCTGCGGGGAGCCCAGGGTCCCCGCTCAGGGGGGAGGGGGCAGCCCCAGGGCCGGACTGTCCCCGCCGCTTGCGGGGGCGGCGCCGTGAGTCAGGTGCAGTCGGATCCCCGCCGGGACAAGGGGCCGCCTCGCCCACCCGCCCGCAGCCCGAACCCCTCCCCCCGGCCATGCCCCAGGCTGAGGCCGGCTCCCGCCCAGCCCAGACTCCGAGTGGCTGAGGCGGCCCCAGGCCCGGACCCGACGCAGAGCGGGGGGCGAGACGCTTCCTTCTCCAGCGGCCAACACGCCGGGGAGGGGAGAGAAAAGACCCGTGGCCGGAGTATCTGTCTGGGCGTAACCCCCAGCGGGGGCCTGACCTAGGCGGAGACCGGGGTGATGCGCCCGGGCACCGGTGCCCGGTGATGTGGAGGCAGCTGGCACCTGGGCACACAGGAAGGTGGCGGCAGAAGGAGCCTCACGTTGTGCATCCCGGCTGGCAGACGCAGGCCCCGGTCTGTCCTGTCCAGCCGTTGTGTCTCGTCTTAGACCCAGCTCCTGAGCTCTCCTGGGCAGGACCCTCCGCGGACCCCGCTTCGTGCGGTGGGGCCACGGCGCAAAGTACCAATCACGGTGACCAACGCTTGTGACTGTACCATGGGTTTCGCTTTAAATGCCCGGCTTCTGGAGTTAGGTGGTGGTTGTAAGGTGTGAATCTCGCTTGTCATTAAAAAAAAAAAAAGTTTTGTCACGGCGAAGGACAGCTTGGGCACGGGATCCAAGGGAACCCCCACGGCTCACACACCGGATAGCAAACAAACCTCAATTTTCTTATTTAAAAAAAAATAGTCTTTCTAAGTTAATCACATTATTTTGGGGCTCTGACTGATGATTTTTGAACGCTCTGGTTTGGCAATACTGAAACAAGACGGGTATTATGGGGAAATCAAATCCTACACCCCACCTGAAGCCCTGCCCTAGCCAGGTGCTCGACACAAATGACAACACTTCTCTGGCTTGCATTGATGAGAACGGGTTTTGAATTGAAGTGTGTGTCTTTGGGCAGGGAGGTAGCCAGTCCTGCTCCCTCTGTAGGCGGGGTAGCGGGTTCCACCATAACGGAGCACACATTAGCCCTGGCTGCAAGGGGGTGCTTATCTCTGTTGAGACAATTAGGGGTGGGACAGCTGTTGTGTGTGCCGGGCGGGGGGGGTTATCTCTTTTTCTCAGGCAGTGAGTTGGACAGCCCTAGCCTTGGGTGGGAGGAGAGCAAGATGGCAGCCTCCTTGTGGCTGAGCTGCCGCAGCAAAGGGATGGTCAAACTACTCTTGGGTGGGAGACTAGTCGCGGGGGCTTGTGCTTCTCTCCGCGTTGGAGGCGGCTGGAGGCTTCTGCACAGGAGCCACGAGCTGCTGGGTGAGTATTTGGCCTCAGTCACAAACAGGTAGTTCTTAGTTGGCTGCCTGTGCTGCAGCTGTGTGGGGGACAGCACTGACTTCCAGGGGCAGGGAAAGGGGATGGTAATGACAGAGGCCAGGTGTCTGCGAGGAGCTTGTGGTTAGGGCAGAGTATCTCTGCAAGCTGGGCATGGTGGTGAGTAGGTGATCCGGACAGAGGAGAGGGTCCATGGGATACCTGCTGAAGTGAGTGGGCAGTAATGTTGGGGTGTGAAGGCTTGGCGTGGGGGAGAAGCAGAGTGGACTTCATGATTAGCCAGTGGAAGAGAATGAAGGGGGTGGATAGCGATGCTCTGTTTGGCCAGTGGAAATAGGATGAGGGATGTAAGACCTGGGAAGAAAGGAAGACGGTGGTGTGGCACCAAGCTTGGTGTCTAGAGGACAAAGTATATGGCAAATGGGTTTAGACTATTTTCTAATGATAGTTGTGGCTGCTTTTGAGTTGAGTGGCCAAAGAATACTGAGAACTGTCTTCAAGAACTAAAGCTGTACTTTCTCAAAGTCCTCTAACTTCCAAATTCCTTCTGTGATTTACCTCCATCCATTTTTCTGCTCCTGGCTCCTGTCAAAGAAAATCCTTTAGTGTGAGATTAAGTCTGAAAATTGTAAAACAAAAGAAAGCATTCTGTGCAAGTTACAGGGTCAAATGTAGGACTAAAAATGGAAGCAACCTTTCATTCTGAAAGGAGGATTCCTGACTCCAGAATTTGCTCTGTCTCTCTGAGCCAGAGTTTGGTCTTCAGCTAAAATGAACATCTTTTAAACCTGGTAGTAGTTATTGGGAAGTTTTCTAGCAGTACTGCAGGGGGAGGAGTCTGTAGATTAGAGATGACATTGGTTGAAATGTTTTGAATGAAATTTTTCATCTTTATGAACTGAAAATGTTTGCAAAATTGTCCATGTTATTGAAATATTTTGGGTTTTGCTAAAATTTTCACAAATTTTTATGGAAAGTGACCATTTCAATAAAAGCAGTGAAATTTTGCCAAAAAATGGTGCCTTCAGACCACCGTGAAACTGAAACAGCTTCAGAATTTCTAAATATTTTGTTATTTAAACTCTCCTCCCCAAAATTCTGAAACATTGGGTTGCTGCTTGTGACTCCTTAATTAGTTCTCAAAATTCCGGTAAGCGTAGGTACCGGGTTTTTTTTTAACAGGATACCTATTTTTTTTTAAAATACCTGTTCAGTGAGACATCTAATGAACTGAGCACTCTGATCAGAAAAGGACAAATGAAGTGAAAATCATTAAGTGATCAGGGAATAAAGGGAGTGGGTGGAATAACTGACAAAGTGGAAAGGAATTGAGACAGCGGTGATGGGGGCTGCTTATTTAAATAGGAGTGGAAGTAGAGTGGGAAAGTCACAGCGAAGCCACTTGGAGCTTTTTAGATCTATGAATTTAATTTCACTTATTTCTGATTATCCCTGTAGACTTTATTCTACAGTCCTTACCTAGGCAAAACTTCAGTTCACTGTGTTTTGCCTGATTAAGGATTCCTGCTTCTAGTCCTACTTGCTATATTGCTTGCCTAAATGACAGCATTTAATTTTTTGTTGTGTGGGTGGGAGGGGGGTAATGCATGTTTCTGTTGAGGTTTGAAGCTTTTTTCTGACATCTCTCATTTTCTGGGGTGTATGTCTGTAAATTCTATAGTAAAATGAACATTTTTTTTAATTTCAAATAAGAGCTCAGATTAATATATAGTTTTCAAATTGCATTTTAAAATAGCTGACAAGTCTTTCTACCTTTGTCTTTTTTCACTTGCCAAGACCTGTGTTTTGCACTTACAATAGCACCTTTCATCAAAGGATCTCAAAACTCTGTCGTTTATAGAACTCAATTTTAGATTAAATCTCATATTCTCTTGTGATAAGGATAAGTAGCAATATCCCTATTTTACAGCTTTGTTGAGACACTGGAGCAATGAAGCACAGAGGAAACAAAGTAATTTGTCTTGTGTCCCATACCAAGTTATTAGTAGAACAAAAACAGGGCCACGACTCCTATTCCCTTGCTCTAACTGTTCTAAAATCACCTCATGTTCTTGCCACCAGTGAGTGGATTATTTTTTAATACAGTGAAAATTACTAAAACAAGAAGGAGTATTTATTTCCCTTCTGGACTGTTCTGTCAGAGTTCTCTCAGTCATCAGTTTCTGCAGAATGGAAGTTTTCATTTAAAAAAAAATTATTAGGTTTCTATCACTTATGGTTGCAAAGGTAGTACTCCTGTCTACTTGATTCTACATGTGTACAGCTTTTCTGCTGCTGCTGTTGCAGCTTATAGCTTCTCAAGTAGCAGCAGAGAAAATCTGATAAGACTCTGGTATGTTTTGGGGAGGGTCAGTGGTAAAACTGACAAGAATCATGTCACTTTCACTCTGATACTTAGGAAAGCTAGGAGCCACTCTACAGGCAGGTAATGGGACTATTCACTGGCAAGGAAGACCCAAAAATAGACTCTGGGGAAGAAGAGAATTCTGTATATAAGATGGAAGGAAGACGTTGAAATTTATGACACACCTACTAGCCAGAAAATGATGGGAAGGAACCCCAAGGAGGGTCAAGAGGCAGTACTTTGATAGGCTATATTCCTCCCCCTTCCCAGGAACTATGAGTTTCTTACCAGGATGTTATTTCTCAACCTCATTGGTAGTGTCCTTCTCTCACCTGGCATATCAGTCTCTGGTTAGTAGGTGTCTTGGATGCGTTTCAAGCCTGGGTGAGTTTTTATACCTTATAAAAATACACTATAACCTATTTGTAATACTTTGTAAATGTGTGATGTGATGTTCAGTGTTTAATGCCCTAGTTCACCAACTTTCATGTATACTTACAAAGAAGTGTGTTCCCATTGAGGACAGACGAGATCCCAGAAGACTTGGGAAGGGAAAACATAGTGCCTCCCTTTAAAAAGGGGAATTATAGACCAGACAGCCTAACTTTGATAGCTGGAAAGATACTGGAACAAATTATTAATCAATTTGTAAGCACCTAAAGGATAAGAGGATTATATGTATTAATCAACATGGATTTTTCAAGAATAAATCATGCCAAACCAACCTAATTTTCTTCTTTGATGGGTTTATTGGCCTGGTTAGTAGGGGAGAAGCAGTAGATGTGAGATATCTTGATTTTTAGTAAGGCTTTTGACATTCTCATACGTGAACAAGGGAAATGTGGTCTAGATGAAATCACTAGAAGGTGGGTGTGACCCAGTGCTCCCCTGTATTCACACCCTATACACAACTGTAATAATCTTTGTACAAAATATGCCTTGTGAGGTACCATTTGAAAACTAATAACTTGCTGGTCAATAATATCATGGTGAAATGTATGCAACAACACTATATGTGAAGTTATAACTTTCCCCTGTATGAAGGTGATAGCACATGTTCAAACCCACATAGACCTACTTAACCACTGCTGCCTAATTGGGGCTATTTTAAAGGAATGTGTGTTTACCTCAATTTACATATACTTAGTAAACAAGGTCCTTGAGACAGCAAGAGGGAGACAAGGCAAATCTGCACTTCAACATATACAAAGGAGAAGAAAGAGCAGGAGAGCACCTTCATGACCAGACTACACCTCACCTTCTTTATTGTTTGAATAAACTTTTCTTTGAGGGGTAATCCTTAGATGAAACCACTTCAAAGGGGACTGGACTATAAAAGTTAGGGGTAAAAACACCCCAGGGATTCTTTCTTTCTCTCTCTCTCTCTCTCTCACTCATTCACTCACTTTCACCTAAAAAGACAAAGGAACCAGCCCTTTGGACTTTCAGGGCAGATTCTGACTTGAGAATTTGGTCAACTATGTTGCTGGGAACATGTGGTAAGAATTTTATCTTGAATTAAGTCTAGTTTAAGTTGTGTCTTACCTACTAGGAAGCATTTTATCTGTATTTCTCTTGTAGCCATTTCTGATTTTAATGCCTTGTACTCACTTAAAACCTATCTCTTTGTAGTATAATACACTTTTTGTTCTGTAGTCACAACTAATCAGTGTTGTGTTTAAACTGAACTGTTTGGTAACTCCAATTAAAGTAGCAAACTGTTGTACATTGACCCCTTACAGGCATAATGGACCTCTAATATCTGAACTGCCCAGGAGAGGGCTGGGCAGTGCAGAACACTCGTTTTTGGGAGCAATCCGGGACTGGAAGTGTATTGCGGTCACTCTGAAAGTAGTAAGCAAGGCTGCTGGAAACCAGAGTGTGGCTGGTGTGCACCTGACAGGCTGCTAGTGTCAGAGTGGCTCCTACTGTGCGGCTGCCTTGAGCTGGCAGCCCCAGCGTCTTCATTCTTAGATGTAAGTGGCTGCCCTGCAGATGGGAGTGGGGACAGGCAGCCCAGATGTGCCTGCCTTTGAGATGCAATATAGACACAGTACAATATTTGCTTTTCTTTTTTTTTGGTCTCCGCTGCTGCCTGACTGGTTACTTGCAGTTTCACAGGGTGTCTGGTTGACCGGTCAGTCCGTAACTCTGGTGTTCGTATCTTTGAGGTTCTACCTTAGTACTGCTGAAAAGGATCTGGAGGTTATAGTGTATCACAAATTGGATATGGCTCAGCAGTGTGATGCAGTTGCAAGAGAGGCTAATATCATCGTGGAGTGTATGAACAGGAGAGTTATATGTAAGATACGGGAGGTAATTGTCTGCTGTCCCCTGCACTGGTGAGGCCTCAGCTGGAATACTGTGTCCATTTCTGGATGTGGACAAATTGAGAGAATCCAGAGGAAAGCAACAAAAATGATAAAAGGTTTAGTAAACCTGACCTAGGAGGAAAGTTTTAAAACAAATCAGGGCATTTTTAATCTTGAGAAAAGAAGACTGAGGGGGTTCTGATAAGTCTTCAAGTATTTTAAGGGCTGTTATAAAGAGGACTGTGATCAATTGTTCTCCATGTCCACTGAACATAGGAGAAGTAGTAATGGGATTAATCTGCAGCAAGGGCGTTTTAGGTTAAATATTAGGAAACCGTTATCAACAATAGGGATAGCGAATGATTGGAATAGACTTCCAGGGTAAGTTGTGGAATCCCCATCATTGGAGATTTTTAAGAACAGGCTAGACAAACACCTGTCAGGGAAGGTCTAGGTATTCTTGGTCCTGCTTCAGTGCAGGAGATTGGAGTAGAATACTTTTGGGGTGAAGGAGGGAATGCGAGGTCCTGGCAGTGCTTACCACGGCTCCCAGGAAGTAGCTGCCAGGTCCCTGCAGCCCCTAGGAGCAGGGCGGTCAGGGATGCTCCGTGTGCTGCCCTCGCGCCCTCAGGTGCTCCCCCGCCGTTCCCATTCGTTGTGGTTTCCAGCCAATGGGAGCTGCTTAGCTGGCACTAGGGGCGAGGGCAGCGTGCAGAGCTTCCCAGGCTGTCACTATGCCTAGTGGCTGCAGGGACATACTGGCCACTTCTGGGAGCTGCATGGAGCCAGGGCAGGCCCTTAGCCCCGGCCCAGGCTGAGCCGCCGACCAGACTTTTAACGGCCTGGTCAGCAGTACCGTCTGGGGCCACCAGGGTCCCTTTTCGACCAGGCGTTCTGGTTGAAAACTGGACGCCTGGCAATCCAATGGTCAGATAAACTATTACTGCAGTTCCAAAGGGACGTTATGTGGGAAAGTAATGCTTTTTCAGTTGTCTGTTAATGTGACTAGGCAATAGGAAAGGAGGAGAGCCAGTACCTTGTGATCAAACATCTGTCTGCAGATAGTCAGCAAGTGCTGGTTAGGGAGTCACAACATCCATTTCTTCTGTGCCTTTACACTGCAAAACATATCATAGGCCCTTTAAAGACAGACTAGAACTTTAAATAATGTTTGTGATAACTTTTTCTATTTAAAGATTTTCCTGTTATATCCATGACAACTGAAGACTTTTTAAAACAGGTTCTAGAACAAAAATGGACTAATTCAAATTGTACCCGTTTTGTACCAATCTAAGACCTGGTCTACACTGGGCAGGGGGATTGACCTAAGATATGCAACTTCAGCTACGAGAATAGCGTAGCTGAAGTCAATGTATCTTAGGTTGACTTACCTCGTGTCCTCATGGCGCGGGGTAGACTGCTGCCGCTCCCCCGTCGACTCCGCTTCCACCTCTCGCTGCGGTGGAGTATAGGAGTCGACGGCAGAACGATCGGGGATCGATTTATCGCGTCTACACTAGATGCGATAAATCGATCCCAGATAGATCGATCACTACCTGCCCATCCGGTGGGTAGTGTAGACGTACCCTAAGAGAAGCACACTTTCTCATTGTAATCCATAATTGCAGTATTAACATTTCTTGCCATTAGCCTTGCTATAATGTTTCCTTAGGTGCACATGCCATAGTATCTGTATTTTGTCTAACCTGCAGATGGTGCAAGTGTGTTATCTTTAGAGTGGTTTGAACAATGTTATTTTAATGAACACTAGTATTAAGGGAATTAGCTGTGTCTGACCCCCGTGGAATATAGAAGATGCGCGGTGGGGGCGGGGGAGAGAGAGAGAGAGAGAGGAGCTGAAGTGAAATATGACTGGGTAATTTATTCTGGCATTGATCCAACCCTCTACTATAGCTCTTTGGTTCACATAATGTGCTCCCATAAGCAGAGAGATTTGATATGAAATTCCAGCAATGCCATATGTAGACTAGTCAAAGTAATGAAGCTTAGATCTGCTTCATAATAGCAGCAAATTGGTTTGTACTACATTTATATTTGAACAGGTAATGGGCATGCTAAAATGCTGTAGGGCTGCACATTAAATGCAGTATAGGGCTAGAACCCTGATGAGTGAAGACACTGGTGCATTTTTTTCACAGAGAGAAGAAAATGGTCCCCTAATGTAGTACTTCACTCTAGTTTTTTAATATATCTCAGCTATTGCTGTGTTATGTTTGCACTGATATAGAAGCATAGTAAATTTTTTCTTTACAGCTGACTGGGTAATAGCATTTCAGCTGAGGATGCTGAGGTACTTATATCTCTAGTTCACTGCAGCTTTTCTGTTTTGACAAAGCGCTTGCTGTACCCATGTCAAGGCAGGTGAAACAATATAAGCAGTGAGCACAGAAGTTCTGACCAGCGCTTTGGAAGATAAAATGCAGTGCAAATCCATTAAATTAAATCTTATGTCTGGAAGGAACATAACCGTTAAAATGGTCATCAAACGTGGAAGTGTTATGGCCTCAGTGATGGTTTCAAGTTAGCAATTGGTTTGTGTTTAAAAACATTTTAAATTGATTCTCTAAATATAATTGGTGGTAGATTTAGATGTGGCCTAAATAAACAGTAGATGGCTATAAAAATATGAGTGACGGCAGCTGCATGGTCTGGTGGACGGGGCATGGAACTGGGAGCCAAGAACTCCTGAGTTCTAATCCCAGCTCCACTACCACCATAGTGAAGCTCTGTGCAAGTCACTGAAACGTGTCTGTTTCTCCACCTATAAAATAGGTGTACTACTTACCTCCCAGGAATCTTGTGAGAATTAGCTAATTGTTGTATAGATCTTTGAATCTGGAAAGTGCTACATAAATGCTAGGTATTATTAATACAAAGGCAGGATTGAGCATAGATTTGTTTTTGGTGAAGGGGAATTACTCTCATAATCGTTTGTAATAAACAACTGGGATTATTCTTTAATTAAATTAAGACTGTATGATCTGGTCCAAAAGTGATTGTAGCAGCCTTAAGAAAATGACAAAATGACATCAAAAGTCTGTTTGCTCTGCTTATACTAACTTTCCACTTTGGATGGTAAAGTTGTAGGATGAGACCATGGTGTCCAAGTTTCCACCAGTTGGCATTCACAGAGCTGCCTAAGCCCTGACGCTGTCCCACAGCTAACGAGCTGCTCAGGTCCCAGAGACCCCAAGGCAAAATTCTTAAACTAGGAGGTAGGGGAATGTCTCTTTTGCTAGTGGTGCCCAAACCTGTAGGTGTGCTTTCAACATGCCTTATACCTGTCAAACCCTGCAGTAGGAGGGCTAGACGCAGAGCACCTACACACAAAAAACAGCTAGGGACACAGGGAAATGGAAGGCAAGGCATGAGAATGGTGAGAGAGAGAGATGATATGGCTGCTATGACACTGGGCTCTCTAAGCAGCTGACATGGCCTAAGTACCTAACTCTAGGAGAGGATTCGCAGCTAAGGATCCTGAGTGATAGACTGGAGATTAGCGCCTCCCATTAGCCAGACTTGCTGTGTCAGTTGCTTAGACACCCACACTCCTCTCCTTTCCTGGGTCTCCCACTCCTGGCAAGGTTAGGTGGCTTCTGAAGATCCTTGTCTTAGGTCCTTAACTTTCTCTATGAATTGTGTGGGAAGCCTGGGTACCTATCTCAGGACTGAGGATTCCACTAGACAGCTGGCGTCTAGGGGTTAGGTATTGCAATGCTGAGCAGAGCAACCCCTGTGTCCTTTGAGGAACTGGACCTCTGTTGCTCCATCTGTAATATGAAGATAATACTTAAACCCACCTGTGCAAAACACTTTGTGTTTCCAGATGAAAAATCCGGTAAAAGTGCAGTGATGGTGGTGTTATACAAGGGTATAAGGAGTGGTTAGTGAGTTCAGGACCTGCCAGCTCCTCCCCTGCTCCCAACCAGCTTTTCATAAGGGTTGTCCTGTTCCTAGTGATGCTAGAAAGTTCTGTGAGAGACATAAGCTACACTGTCAAAAGCACTTTTATTTTGGTATAAGTGCATCTACACTAGGCCTTATAATATAGTAGCTTTAAAAAAAAATTGCACCCCTAACTAACATCATTATGCCAGTATAAGTTTTAAGTGTAGACCAGGCTTAACATCTGGTATTTTTGAACCACCATGGCTAGAAATAAATGCTATATATCACTGGAAAGCTAGAGATCTCTGCTTTTCTGTGGTGTGTGTCCACTCATTACTATTTGTATAGGCCCCCATTAGGCATTTTAAATGTTTTTAAATTGTTTGGATTTTAACATGAGTGGTAGGCCTGAAGTATGTGACCAAAAAGAATAAACTCATGAGAAATGTGGTTTGTTTGTGTTAAACTCATAGTGACCCTGGAAATACCAGTGTTATCTTGTTTAAAGTTTGGGCTAAGCTATAGAAATAAACAAAACATGGTTAAGTGGACACCAGGTGCAGTAAATAACTGGTTAGAAATGCTTAGTCCAGTAGCTGGGGGAAAATGCAGCAAAGTGAAATAAGGGGAAATCCTTGAAGAAAACAGAGTGCAGCCCTAAACTGTTTCAGCTTACTTTAGTGAAGGTCCACTAACCATCAAAGACATCACTTGTTTGTTATATAAAGCAGCAATGTTTTCTAAGTTTTTGTCAGAGCTTTTCCTTGCCCTTCTGGAGCCACACCATAATGGGAAAGTATCTCCAGGCCCAGATCTGGTTGTGTGTATTTGGTCAATGCTTATACAAAAAGAAAAGGAGGACTTGTGGCACCTTAGAGACTAACCAATTTATTTGAGCATGAGCTTTGTTACTAAGGTATATATGCTTATATTTGTATTTTGGGTGTAGCCAGCACCAAGTGGCCTTTGGACTAATAAAGAAATGCTTGTGTGGAAACTGAGTTGTGGTGAACCTTAATTAATTATTGGATGTTCATGACATAAGAACTTTAAATCCCATTATTCCTATTACCATGTTTTATTCTCAGCCTTTAAGGTTTGATTTACTAATTGAGGCCAGTGTCTCAAAACAGACTGTTAGAACTGGAACCAAGTCTGTGTATTTTATGAAATCTTTCAAGTCAATAAAGAGAGAATTTCTAATTCTGGGGGTCCATAATATGATCACACAGTCAAAATATTTGGTTAAACAAAGCCATGGACCCATGCTGTGAGATATGCACTATTTCACATAGTCTCAAGGATAAAAAGGGTTTGGCAAACTGATACAAATATTCTCAGGACCAGTAACTTTTCTAAGTACTAGTCCCGGACCAGCAGTTATCAGAAAGAAAGATTATCAATTACTGTAGATGATACAGCCACAAAAGGGAATTTGATCAGGAATAGTCTCTGGATTCACTTTACAAATGCTAAAATAATGAGTAATGCTAAAGTTAAATAATTTAAGTACCAGAGCAAAGACAGGTCAGTTTCTATGACTGATATGGAGTAAGAGAGAACTAATTAGGGAATAGAAGTCAGGAGCAAATTTATCTATATTTCTGCACTGTAGACTTTCTGGGAGCATGAACCATGTATAACTTCAACTCAGTTTTACAATTCATGTGCTTTAGGGATCATGACCCCTTGGGTGTGGATCTACAGAGACTTTAGGGAATAAATGAACTCTGTTTTACTCTTTCTCTGCAAGATCTTTATAGCCTGGAAGCATACTAAATCTTTGTTACAACATTTTCCCTTTGCCGGAAAGGTCCACATTGTATCCAGAAAGGATGAAAAAAAGACATCTTGTTTTATCTCTGCTGTTGAATAAATAAGCATTCTTCCATAAGTATTTCTTTACAAATGTAATAATTTTCTCTTTCAGTAGTCTATAGCACAATACAGAACAAGGGTGGATATTTTTTTTTATTTCCTTGGATTGTTTGTTCATTCACTCATTTTGCTTTTAACTCTCATTTCTTTCCTTTCTTAGGGATCTCAACTTTATTAATTGTGTGATAAGCAGAGGTTTTAGTGGTTAATTCCAGTGTCTTGTTTTCCAGGTAGTCCTGCTGTTAAAATACTCATGCCTGCACTGTCTCCTACGATGGAGGAAGGAAATATTGTGAAATGGTTAAAAAAGGAAGGTGAGAGACAATTATCTAAAATGACAAATTTAGTGAGCTGTGCATTGGTTCTCTAACTCATTATGTGGACTATTTTGTAAGACCAGGATCATTTACTGGATGCCAACTCTCTACCAAATACCCCATCCACAAATTGCTTGTTCTCAAAAATGTTTCTTTCTGCTGCCTACTAAGGACAAGTTCCGCGGACCATTGGTTCACTGGTCACAGTCTGAAAACTACCTCTAAGCTACTCTGTTAACATATTTTGTATTTTTGTAAATACATTCTTAACTCTCAAGTCAAGAAGCATTTTCGCACTCTGCTTCTGAGAGCGTGTGTGTGTTTTTAAAAACAGTAATGGACAAGTAATATTGTAGATTATGAATAATGTACAGATGACTAGATTCTTATGAAATATCACAAATGATTTTTGGAATGATTTATCAATATAGAAATCCTAGACAACTTCAGAGGTGTTGTGGAATCTCTGTTATTGCATTCCCAATTTCTTATGGCAATTTGAGTTTAAACTGCATTTTGAGAAAGAAACCTCTGTATGTGGTAATATTGCCTTATCAGTGTGATGTGAAACTTTAGTTTGTGCTAGCTAAACTTTATTTGAATCTTTAAGGGAGGGTATATACCCCATCTTTGGCACACTAGAATCATTAAGCTGAACATTTAGCCCTTGTCTACACTGGAGTTTTGTTGATGCAATTTATGCTGATGTACAACCACCACTGGAATTAAACTGCTGTTGCATGTCCACACTAGGCTTCTTGTGTTGGTGAAGTGCATCCCCAATAGCAGCACAAGAACAGGGCATTGTGGGTAGCTATCCCAGTATGCAACTGGCTGCAGGGTGCTTTGGGAAGTGTTTGCAGTGCCTCATGGGGGCAGGTACAGCATTACTTTCTCAATTCCATTGTTCCATGAGCATCCTACTAGATTGCTTGCTGCTTTTCAACTGCTCTGGTAACCTGCAACCCAGCTGTCTCTGGCAGAAAGCGCGGATCCTGCACTCCTGTTCAATATTGTTCTGTGTGTTATGAACACAAGGCTATAAGAGGAGCCCAATGGGGGAGGAGGAGAGGCTATTCATCTGGGGAATGCCTTGAAGGAGCATATTAACACTGAGCCACAGTAATGTGTGTGTGGTGAGCCTGGCCCTATTTGTTTGCATCATGCTATGGACCTTGTAATGGTTGCTGTGTGCGCCTGAAAAGTAACACATTTTAAATCACTTTTTAAAGTAGCACTCAGTAATTTGACCAAACTGACATTGCTGAACACTAACACAAGAAGCCCTCCGAAGTGTGTGTGTGTGTGGAGGGGAGTGTGTGTGTGTGTGTGAGAGAGAGAGAGACAGTGTGTGTGTGTTGGCAGAGTGTGATTGTTGGGGGAGAGTGAGTGTGTCAGCACCCTGTCTCTAAGTATAGCACTCACCAACCTGAACACTTGTTCAGACCGCAGCCGGAAGCAACCAATTCTGAGATAGAAGCTGGAGCACTGACGGCTGGTGTCCCCCCACCCCAGCTCAGTGGAGACCAGTACACTGGCGGGGGAGGAGGACACCCCTACATCAGCCCCCACGTCCCTCCCTGACTCTTCACAGCACAGCAGGAGTCTTTCTCTCCCATACCTCTGCCCCAGCAGCAACCCACTCTGCCCGCCTGCCACTGTGGTCCTAGTGCTGGGGAGAACAGGATTCAGTATTAATCTTTTGATGCCATGATTCCCTCTGAGTTCTCCCACAGCCTTCTCTCCCCAAAGACCAAGGAGATTCACCCCTTTCCCTGTAGTCCTAGCAAGAGTGTGTTTGCTGCTGGGAGCGGCGTGTCCAGCTGGGCAATAGCTATGTGAGCTCTGCATGCTGAGCAATTTCAAAATTTTGGGAGGAGGTGTATGCCTGCGTAGCTGGATGCAGGGCAGCGGAGTTCAAAATAGTGAGCAGAACTATCACGGTGGGCATTGTATGATAGCTCCTGGAAGGCAGATGTGGCAAGGTAACGAACGCAGTCTCTACACTGACACTTAATCGATCTAACTTTGCTGGAACATGCTTTACGCCTCTTGTCAAAGTGGTTTTATTTTGTTGACAAAACAGGAGAGTTTTGTTGGTGGGAGGAGCATTGTAGTGTGAACACCTACACTGGTTTGTCGACAAAAGCTGCCTTTTGCTGACACAACTGTGTAGTGTAGACAAGGCCTTAGCTGTCCTAATTATTATCTTGTGACCTTTCACACTATGGGCTTGATTTATTTTTCCCCCAGAGGTGCTAAGTACTTGCAGCTTCTTTTGATTTCAGTTGCAGTAGTGGGTGCTTAGCACCTTTGAAAATCAGGCTTCATGGCTTTAGGGGGCAACATGTTTGTGTTAGATTTGGAGCTGCCTATGATTATGAATACTATGTTTTATATGGTTCTCTGTGATTATTTTGAGGCGCTTCATTGTGTGACTAAATTGGGTTAATTCACCAAAGAGAGTGTTTACCTGCAGGTAGGAGGAAGAGAGCAATAGCTCAGATAATATTTATTAGCAAAAACTGGATGGACAGTGCTGGAGCCATTGGCTGTAATGTGCTGGATAGATCCCACCCCCCCCCCACGCCCCCCCGGGCTTGCTAAACTGTATTTTCCGGGAATGTTTCAACCCTGAGAGCGGGAGAGGGGATCAAAGGGTTTAAAGAGACCGACACATTCTTGAGGAGGTCAGATAGTTAAGGGGAAGACTTAGGCAGATAGTGTTGGGGAGCAGACTGAAACCCAGACTCCAAAGGGTTGGGAGAATGGGGTAAAATAGGCCTGCCTAATTCTTAAAATATGGGCTTTTGTGCACAGCAAGCAAACCAGGTTATGAATCTTCAACTCACCAGCTTGCTGCACAGTAATGTTCCATACGGACGTTGTTAGAGTTCAATGAAAGTCCTGGAGTGCTTCTTAATATATTACACTTTTGAAGTAGTAGTACACCAAGATGCCTTCTGGGACTTTCGCTGTATTGCAACAGCATCCCCATAGGATGTTACTGTGTGGCAAGCTGGTGAGCTATAGATTCATACCCAGGCTTGTTGAACAGAAACTTGTTGTGCAGATAAGCCTAAGATAATTATGTGTATAAACTGGTTTATTGCTTTCAAAATTCTTTCTCTTGTTATGCTGTGTTTCTGTTGTTAGGATTAAACAATACTTTGTTTTAAAGAAAGCTGTTTGGGTCATTGTGTTTACTGCTGGTCACAGCTCCCAAAGGGAAGAACTGCAGGAGTCCAGCAGGACCTGTTAAGAGTAATTAGAGGTGGTACACACAGGGCTGTAGCCCAGGGCCCCAGTTCTAAGAGTGGGAGAGTCACATGTTTCACCCCAAAGGGGTGAAAGCTCAAGGCCTAAACCTGGCTGGCCTATACTCCGAGAGAGACCAGAGCAGTGTCAAAGGTGCAGCTAGCCCTGAACTGTGATAAAGTTACAAGCTATTTGGTATGAATTCTTATGTTTCTTCCTACTAGTAAATTATGAAAGACAAGGAACTGTTATGGTGGGTATTCAGGGCTGACATTTTAATAATTAAATGACAGTCTATTCTTAAAGCTAATGGAAACGTAACAAATTTAAGTTGCCTAGACGTATCTCTAAATCTGGAAAGACTCATTTCCAAACCCCATTTCCTTTGCATGAAAAGATACTTTGGGTCCTCATTTATCTCTTGCTGCCTGAGGTCTGTCACCTGAAAAGTAATTGACCTTTATTAGAATGTGTTGACACTCCTAGATGAATGATCTCTGCAGTATTTTGTGTCTTCACATGCCTTGGCTGTAAATGAGGGTGCTCTAGCTCCATAGGTTCAATCAGAAGAATAATTGGTTCTCACTCTGTCATCAAGAAAACCTGTTTCTTTTTAGCTCTCTCTGGTCCCAGATTCCATGAAAATTCAAGTTAAGGCTGGATTTTAAATTTAATAATGGAGTCCAGGGAAAGAGACATGTTTATGGCTCCTATTGGTAGGTCATAAAGTTGGCAGTTGTACCTTTATGCCCGGGCCTTTAGGGACCAGTAAGATTATATCTTGGGCTCTAAAGACCACTGTTAGTTTCACTTTAGAGATAGTTGTAGTCTGAGCACAAAGCTGGGAGCGAAGACCTCCTGAAGTCTAATGCTAGTTCTGATATAGACTTCTTCTGTGGTCTTGAGTGTATTTTTAATTTTTTTCTGCATCAGTATCCTTTTCTAGAAAATGGGGATAATACGGGGACTGTGGTACCTCACAGAAGTTTTGAAAATTACTTGGAAATTAGGCTAGGTACTTATATCGCCCTTATTACCATAGTATCAGCATGCTTAATGTTTGTATATGCTTTGACTATGTGGAAAGTATATATATATATCTTCCCCCCCCCCCCCCCCCCCGGCCAAATTTAGTTACACTTAAGAAATCATTACTCTGATTCAAGGTTAAAATTCAGTTTGTATTTTGATAAAATTCTTTGAGAACCTCAGATCAGAGATACTGTAGGAGAGTAAAGTGTTTTACAAATATTAACCCCCACAGTAACACTTTTGGGAGGTAGGTATAATTATAAATTATAATTTATAAATTCAATAAATGAAATTGAAGATCCATGAGGTTTAACGATTTGCAGATAGACAATGACAACAGCCCTGGAAGTTGTCTTTCTCTAAGGCCTGGCATACATCTAAAACTTAGGTCGATCTAGCTATGTTGCTCAAGAGTGAAAAATTCAGATCCCCAAAGACATAACTAAACTGACCTAAGCCCTGGTATAGACCTCTGTAGGTTGGTGGAAGAAGTCTTCAATTGACCTAGCGACCGTCTCTCAAGGGGGTGGATTTACTACAGTCATGGAAAAACCCTTTCTGTTACTGTAGCAAGTGCCTATACTGTAGGGTTGCCAACTTTCTAATTGCACAAAACCAAACACCCTAGCCTTGCTCCTTCTCTGAGGCACCACCCCCCACTCACCTCATCCCCCTTCCCTCCATTGCTCGCTTTTCCCCACCCTCACTCACTTCCACTTGGCTTGGGCCGGGGGTTGGGGTGTGGGAGGGGGTGAGGGCTCTGGCTGGAGGTGCAGGCTCTGGGGTGGGGCCGGGTATAAGATGTTTGGGGTGCAGGAGGGGACTCTAGGCTGGGGCAGGGGCGGGGGGGGGAAGTGCGAGGTATGGACTCAGGGCTGGGGCGGGGGTTGGGTGCAGGCTTTGGAAGGGAGTTAGGGTCTGGGAGGGGGTTCCGACCTGGGGCAGGGAGTTGGGGTGGGGGTTCAGGCTCCAGTTGGGCAGTGCTTGTCTCAGATGGCTCCCAGTTGGCCGTGTGGCGGGGCTAAGGCTGGCTCCCTGCCTGCCCTGGCTCCACATGGCTCCCGGAAGCAGACGGCATGTCTGGCTCCTAGGCGCAGGGTGGCCAGGTGGCTCTGCAGGCGCCGCTCCTGTCTGCAAGCACTGCCCCTGCAGCTCCCATTGGCCATGGCTCCCTGGGCGGGGGTAATGCGCGGAGCTTTCCTGGTCGCCACTGTGCCTAGGGGCCACAGGGACATGCCGTCCGCATCCCGGAGCTGCGCGGACCCAGAGTAGGCAGAGAGCCTCCTTAGCCTGCTGCACCACCGACTGGATTTTTAGTGGCCCGATCAGCAGTGCTGACCGGAGCTGCCAGGGTCCCTTTTCAACCAGGCGTTCCAGTCAAAAACTGGACGCCTGGCAACCCTACTACACTGCAGTGCTATAGGGGTGCTGTGCTGCTCTAGTACTTGTACTGTGTAGATGTAACATAACTAACCACAAGTTTCTGATAACCATGAGACCATATTCTACAGCAGTTTAGATTCTTACTTTTGAATATTGTGTCTATAACTACAGTTTAAAGTACAAAATCTTTTAAAACCACTGTACAACTGTTATTTCTTATTATAAAGGTCTTATGCCAGTTCCTCCATGTGTGCTATAGAAAGCTATTTCAATCCCTATTATGCTTCCCTAAATAAGTATCTGAAAATCAGTTGTGCATATTAATTGCTCTTAATTGAAGGCTGGACTCAAAGACAAATTATTCTAACATTTTGAATACAATGAGATCTCTTTCCATTTAAAAAATCTGAATGTGATACATGGGCTCATTTAGCTCATCTTTGATAATAATTAGTTCTAAATATTATTTTTTGCCAAGCAGTGTAATAAGGGTTAAAGCAAATGGGTAGATAGATTTTTAGAGGGGGAAAAAAGGAAAGTGGAGTAATGCTTCTAAATTTACCACCATTAAGTGATTCTCATAAATGACTCATCCTGCAATGACTTGATGTATATGATTGAATGGCACTAGTAGATATATAGTCTTACTGATCTTATATCTGAAAAAATAAACATTATATGGTACCGTGTTTTAAAGTAAATGGAAAGAGACAAGATTGGAAAGGTAACATAACAGGTTTACATGTGGAAATGTGTGGGTTTTCCCCCATGTAACCAGCAGGGGTCACCAGAATACTATTCTGCTCACTAGTCCTGCTCTTTAAGTAAGTATCTAATATTTGTTTTTACAGTTGCACAGGAGAGAAATGATTTCACTTCAGCAGGAGAAAACATATTGTATTTAATAGGCAGCTTCACTATTTCTCCCTTACTATTAATGCAGCTTTCTATTGATTTCTGTGGGTAATGAAATCCATTGCTTTAGAATAAAAAGCAGTTTTATTTTTAAGGTATTTATTATGTATGAATTTAGTACTGGTGAAAGATGATAGATTGACAGCCTTGGAGACTACAATCCTCTGATTATCCTGAGCCAGGTACATAGAATTGGCAGCATCAGTGGATGCTTCCCCATATACTATAACTCAACTATGTTCTAGAGCACTGCTACTCAAAGTGGTGGTCCGCGGACCGCTGCCGGTCCGTGAGCCATCAGCTGCCGGTCTGTGTGCCCATTGGAAAAAAAAATTACCGGTCCCCCACATCAGGTAGCTTGAGAAAGCACTATTCTAGAGGGATCACCTCTAGAGACTGAGAGAAGGGAGTTCTCCATTGTCAATCCTTATGCATCAAGGGGTGCAATTTGTGTCTTATGATTTGGACATCTGTCCACTAATAACTGGACTGACACTACCAACTTTTTGCGTCTAGGCTACTGAACCTCTGTTGGGTATGACATAAGTTAAATTTGAAGGAAAACTCCAGTGTAGTAGAAGTCGTAATCACTCTAATATAAGGAGCTAACCACTGAAAACAAGGGTTTTCAAAGTGTCTGAATAATTACAATGAATTTAACTATTCACACAAAGAGTAGCCATCTGAACAATTTTATGATACCAAGTATCAGCTTTTCCATTTTCAGCAAAGCTCTCTGCTTTCCAATTCTTTCCGGTCAGAAAGCTGATCTTTTCAGTTGTACTTGGCATCAAATTGGGCACCTGCTGGGATGTATCATGAATTTGACAGCCCCCGCTGAGAGGTATCACACTCCCATTCATTGAACTGAGTTACTGAACCAGTGACCGGGATTTCTAAAGGCTATATCACAACATACTTCTAAAAATAGATATTGCATCAAATCTTCTGCCACTGGCTGCTGCTCTGGTGGGGCCAAGAGGCAGAAAAAGTTGGTGTTATCAGTTTCCCAGAGAGTCCCCAGTGCAGGGGAATCCCCAAGCACCTTGGAAGGCTTTGATGTCCCCAGAGTAAGAGGCGCATTGAGCGGGTGGGGACCCTGCTGGAGCGCTGCTGTGCTTTGGCAATCATGTACTGCTGGAGCTATTACTGTAAAGTAAAATTTAAAAATAAAACTGCTCTAAGGCTGCTGTAAGCGGCACCACGGCCTAGAGTAGCCACCGACAGGCCGCAGTCTAATGATAGGAGGTGTAGAGATGTCACTTGCCCCCTCAACTGTGCTGGGCACAGAATTGGCATAGCTAAGGAATGAGTCCATTTTATTTAGTAAATACCTAGCTAGCTGTCTAAGGTAGTATAAGTTATAACAAACCACACGAAATAACCATCTAACAGAACTAAACCACTGTGAATTACAGTTGACGAGCTTGGTAGCCCCCCATGAGCCATCCAGTCCCTAATTCTGTTGCAATTTAATGTGTCCTAATGTAGATTTCTTTTTTAACATGAAATAATGAAGTGCTAAGTTCCCTGTATATATTTGAGTGGACAAAGAAATTGGCCATCTTTCCTCTCCTTAGACTTTCCACAATGGAACCTCGGGGAAATATTTATTTAATTGAGGCTTGAATATAGCTGCTGTTTCTTACTGCAAAGGTCATCCAAACCATATAGCAGTTCTTTCTCTTTCTTTTTCCCCCATCCCTTTTCAAGTAGTCACAATACAAGAAATAATCAAGACAAAGATCTGCACATGTCACATACACAAACAGAGATCGTAGGTGGCAAAGTAATTTTTCTGAGGTTTAAGCACTTCAGAGAGCAAGTGGAAAGTAAAATTAGACATATAATGCTGTCACTTCATTTATTGTGCTGCGGAAAGTGTTAAAGCCTGTGTTTTGCATTTTAATTAAAAATACAGTACCTACAAACCTGATACATAATTGTACTTTTTCTCCAGTGCTGTGTAAGGGAAAGCATATTTTTATCTGCTTTAAGGCCAAAATATTCTGGATCCTTTCCAGGTTTCCCACTGTAATTTCGTTTAATGGCAAGTATCCAGTCATTATTCATCTGTCGGAACAATCCAGGCTCATAGGGCTGTTATCATGCTATAGCAGGCATGTATGTGCTTAAAAGGAGAGGAAAACCATAATATAACTTGATCCCATCAGTAGATTTGTGTAGTTCATGCAAATCCATTGCAGAGCCATTGGCCATTATCTTTGAAAACTCATGGCGATCGGGGGAGGTCCGCATGACTGGAAAAAGGCTAATGTAGTGCCCATCTTTAAAAAAGGGAAGAAGGATGATCCTGGGAACTACAGGCCGGTCAGCCTCACCTCAGTCCCCGGAAAAATCATGGAGCATGTCCTCAAGGAATCAATTCTGAAGCACTTAGACGAGAGGAAAGTGATCAGGAACAGTCAGCATGGATTCACCAAGGGAAAGTCATGCCTGACTAATCTAATTGCCTTCTATGCTAAGATTACTGGTTCTGTGGATGAAGGGAAAGCAGTGGATGTGTTATTCCTCGACTTTAGCAAAGCTTTTGACACGGTCTCCCACAGTATTCTTGTCAGCAAGTTAAAGAAGTATGGGCTGGATGGATGCACTACAAGGTGGGTAGAAAGTTGGCTAGATTGTCGGGCTCAACGGGTAATGATCAATGGCTCCATGTCTAGTTGGCAGCCGGTATCTAGCGGAGTGCCCCAAGGGTCGGTCCTGGGGCCGGTTTTTTTCAATATCTTCATTAATGATCTGGAGGATGGTGTGGACTGCACCCTCAGCAAGTTTGCGGATGACACTAAACTGGGAGGAGAGGTAGATAAGCTGGAGGGTAGGGATAGGATACAGAGGAACCTAGACAAATTGGAGGATTTAGCCAAAAGAAATCTGATGAGGTTCAACAAGGACAAGTGCAGAGTCCTGCACTTAGGACGGAAGAATCCAATGCACCACTACAGACTAGGGACCGAATGGCTAGGCAGCAGTTCTGCAGAGAAGGACCTAGGGGTTACAGTGGACGAGAAGCTGGATATGAGTTGACAGTGTGCCCTTGTTGCCAAGAAGGCCAATGGCATTTTGGGGTGTATAAGTAGGGGCATTGCCAGCAGATCGAGGGATGTGATCGTTCCCCTCTATTCGACATTGGTGAGGCCTCATCTGGAGTACTGTGTCCAGTTTTGGGCCCCACACTACAAGAAGGATCTGGAAAAATTGGAGAGAGTCCAGTGAAGGGCAACAAAAATGATTAGGGGACTGGAACACATGAGTTATGAGGAGAGGCTGAGGGAACTGGGATTGTTTAGTCTACGGAAGAGAAGAATGAGGGGGGATTTGATAGCTGCTTTTAACTACCTGAAAGGTGGATCCAAAGAGGATGGATCTAGACTATTCTCAGTGATAGCAGATGACAGGACAAGGAGTAATGGTCTCAAGTTGCAATGGGGGAGGTTTAGGTTGAATATTAGGAAAAAATTTTTCACTAAGAGGGTGGTGAAACACTGGAATGCGTTACCTAGGGAGGTGGTAGAATCCCCTTCCTTAGAAGTTTTTAAGGTCAGGCTTGACAAAGCCCTCGCTGGGATGATTTAGTTGGGATTGGTCCTGCTCTGGGCAGGGGGTTGGACTAGATGGCCTCCAGAGGTCCCTTCCAACTCTGTTATTCTATGATTCTATGATCCACTTCTAACACCACACACATTTTCATTTCACAAAAGATGTGTATTTCTTGTTTGTTCAGGATTTTATAAAAGACTGAGAGGAAACAAACTGACAGACTTGCCATTTGAATATTTTTCATTTCTTGAAGTTTTATTTGTATATCTGTAATGATGATTGGAGTCCATTGCAGAGGACAGTTTCATGTTTAACTCTTTGCTATAAATTCAAAATAACACTTGCCTCTCTCTCTCGCTTGTGTATATAAACAGACACACAACAATGTCTTATATATAGTTTTAAGACAATGCTGCTTGTTATCAGTATTCTATTAAGAAATACTTACATCACCATTTTCATCAATGGCTAGCAGTTATTGCCAAAGGCTGGAGATAAGAATTTCAGGGTTGCCTTCTTGACTATGCTCCTGACTGATTGTGACCTAAGGCAAGTCACTTCATTGTTCTGTCTGTCTGAATACTTACCGCAAACATGGGTAATTAATGACATTAACACCTTACCAAAGAGCAATGATTTTTATCCAGAAGTCTCAAAGTACAATATTATTTACTGCATTTTTAACCATCCTTACAATACTGGAAAACTGGTAGCCAGATGCATGCTTCAAAGTTATTCTACAATATTTTAAAATCATATCTTGTTTTGCAGGTGAAACTGTAAATGCAGGAGATGCATTATGTGAAATCGAAACAGACAAAGCAGTGGTAACCATGGAGTCAAGTGATGATGGCATATTGGCTAAAATAATGGTAGGATTAACTGTCTTTAGGGGGGTGAAGGTCGTTTGTCATGGGTTGAGGTCATCTCTCATATTAGTTCAAAAATTACTTTAATATGAGCTTCAGTCTGTATTTCCTGTCACCTCATTTTCAGAATAAGACACCAACACACTTTTACTGAATAGCTTTTATATTTGTAAATTTACAAGTGCTGAACTACTAAAGTTATAGATAAGTGTAATTTTCATCTATGAGGATAATTTATGGTTTTATACATTTTGTTGCCTTATGACTTGCTTCCATCAAATATTTAAATTTTATTCTTGGTGTTAATTAGAATTTAGGAATAACACCTAATTAATTTTTCACTATCTACCTGCTGAAGCATCTGGTGGGGGGCCACTGTTGGAGACAAGATATTGGACTAGATGGCCCATGGGTCTGATTCAGTATAGCAATTCCTATATTCCTAAAATCTATTTTAAAAATAGAAAATCTCCATGAGTGTAGAAAAAATAAGGGAATATTGAAATAGCCAGAGGTAGGAAATAATTGGAATTAATGTAGTGAATCTACCATCAGGCTGATTGGTCTGCCTGTTTGGGAGGGGGGGGTGTGTGTGTGGGCGGGGAAGATATCCTCTTTGTGTGTGTGTGTGGGCGGGCGGGCGGGGGGGGGGGGACGACGGGGACATGTCTTTGCAGTCTGATTGTAAGTAACAATAGGGCTTTGAGCTGGTCTGGAGCCTACCCATGCAGATCAGATTGCCAGATGGATTTTAAACAATTTGGGGCAGGAACAGTATCCTCTTATAAGTCCATACAGCATCTAGGACAATGGGGTCCAGATTCTCACTGGGGCCTGTAAATGCTACCAAAATACAAAGGATTAATAATAGTAATCACATTCTCCATTTTACTTAATTACAAGTTTTATATAATGGCGATCACATTCTGGTTTTGCACTTTAGAAATTCAGCTATTCCCTTTGTTATAAGTTTTTAGGACAATGATCCTAATTACATCATCATCTTTGATATTTATTAATTTGCTGGTGGAATAGTGTTGCATATTTTCTCTCTCCCCATCCTCACTTAGCTCTGTAGTCTTAAACTGTAGATTGTGAACTTTTTGGGCCAATGACCATATTTGTACAGAGCCTACCAGAATGGGGTCCTGATCATGACTGGGTCCTCTGGGTCCTTCTGTAATATAAACAATAATAAATAAATCTGATGTCACATGGTTACTAAGAACACATCATTGGTATTCAACATGTAGATAACTGATTCTTGTGGTAAGCTTCTGGATTCACAATGCAGTTGAGAGTCCTGTATTTGTTATGTAAGGTGCTAAAGAAATCGCCAAATGCTGTTTCTCCTTCTGAATTGTTTTTGGGATGACTCCGAGTAAAACTTCAGTTTTGACAGCTTTATTCTGACTTAATTGTTTTGGAATAGAGAAGAAGCTTTGATTGTCTGGAGATGGAATGTGTCAATGTTGCATGTGGCTGAGTATTTTCAGCTGTTCCAAGACCACTAACTTAGGCTGAACTCCACTCTAATTCTTCAAACTCATCTTTCCTCTTACAAGGCTTGATCCAGTGAGGACAATGAAAGGGTCAATGACTTCAGAGGGAACTGAAATGGCCCCTCAGTTCCTAGCCTCTGTTTCTGATACATTCATTTTGTTTTTTTCTAAAGGTGAGCATGCACTGCCAAGTCTGTGTTTTGGTAACAAGGACTAGAAAGGTGGATAGGATGTAAATAACAGCATGAGAAGGGGGACAGTGAAGGGGAAACAGCATTATATTGGAGAGATTCATCTTCTAGTGGCTTCACCAGAAGGGCAGTGAATTTGCCAACCATCTAAACAGTTCTTAAAGCCAGTCAGACTTCATCTCTTTTAATTCATTCGGTGATTTTTTTTTGTCACAGGAATGTTTGAGATGAGCTGGGCATGTGACTTGGGGTGGTCTTTCTTCACACTTATTCACATCATCTCTTGAGCCAGATTCGCCATACAAAAGGCTGATTCTATACTGCATGCTTCTATTTGATCTACTAATGTTTGTATTAGATTAAGCCGTAATAAATATTTTGCAAGTACTTATTGCTTTTTAACGTAAAGAATCCCAAAGTGCTTAACAGTTATACTAGTACCACAGAACTGCATCCACATTTGGGCTGGAGGGTGGTAACCAAGTGAACAACCCGGGGTGCACTGCACAGCCTGAAACTTGTCTAAGGACAATGGCACCGAGCTGTTCCAAGCCAGGATTTCACTAATAATGCATAGACCACTCAGCCATACCATCCTGATCTCAATGCAAATTCTCAACGGCACACAGTAGTAAGAGGTGTGCACAAACAGGTCAATTTCTTCACCAAAAAAGTATAGAATTAAGATTAAATAAGCAAGGTGTGTTTCCAACATTTACAGACTCATTTATACACTGTTTTCTTAACAAAAATAACTGTGATTGAGTACGTACTCTAATCATGTATTTAGGGTTCTTATTTTTGTATTAAAATATTAATAATGGTGTATCAAACTGCATAGGTTTTCAGTGAGCAACCTAGCCTATATTTCAAAACACAGCAACCAGCCCAGAGTCCTACCAAACTCAGTGCCACGTTCCAGCACAGAAAGTGCTCCTCTTTTGCCCCCCCCAAAATTTGATCAATAGTAATAAGACAGAATTGCCCTTGAGAATACACTCTCTCTGGCTGACTCCCTTAGTCTCCCAGCTACCTTCATTTTACGAGCCACTGCAAGCCTGGGCTCCACCTAGAATGGGTGACTCAACTGCTCTGACTAAGCTGCCTCTAATCACTGTCCTATTCAATCAGATCAAACCAAAAGTTATGTGGATAGTGTAGCATATGTACATGTTTAATACCATTCCCTATAGAAACATTTTTAAAACGAAGGATTGAAAATACTGTAGGGGGAAGTATTGGAAAAAAAAATTTCTTTTTTAGTCTCTGTTGGGAGGCCTGAGAAAAATGCCACCCAATCGCATCAATGGTGGGGAAACTTAATGAGGCCAGTGGTGAAAAGGGGACAGACTCAGTAGCAAGGGAGGGAGGCACTCTCTCAGAGACAATAGGTAGCTTCTCTCCCCTGGAAGTCTCTGGCACCCATTGACCAGCTGAGGCAGAGGAGTGCTGATTGGCCAGCATTCCCCAGCCTCATTGGGCTCCAATCCAGCAACCCATCCAATCCACCCACAGGTCTAGCCAATTGCCTGTTTAGGGGATCAGGAAGGAATTTTTTCTCCCATGGGCCAATTGGCAGAGGTCCAGGGAGGAATTTGCCTTCCTCGCAGAACCTTCAAGCCACGGTTGGTTAAGTAGGAATCTGCTTAGTACCTAACTGAGCTACTGGGGTGGAGTTGTTTATTTGTCACAACTTGTAGCTGGTTTCCAGTGTGGTCAAGAGAATAAAATGAATGGTTCCCAGAGGTAAGAGACCAGGGATTTTGATATTGGGCCTTGGGCTCATGTGATAGGGTCAGACCTTGTGGCCCTTGTGTGTTGAGGTCCCAACCCTGCTGACCCTCTGTCTCCCTCTTGACAATAGGAGTAGCGGGCCAGGACTCAGAGAGCTGAGTCCTGCGGGGTAGGCTGACGAGAACTGTCAAGGTTCCTTCCCCACTCTGAACTCTAGAGTACAGATGTGGGGACCTGCATGAAAGATCCCCTAAGCTTATTCTTACCAGCTTAGGTTAAAACTTCCTCAAGGTACAAACTTTGCCTTGTCCTTTAACCCTATGCTGCCACCACCAAGCGTGTTAAACAAAAAACAGGGAAAGAGCCTACTGGGAGACGTCTTCCCTCCCCTCCCCCAAATATCCCCCCAAGCCCTATACCCCCTTTCCTGGGGAAGGCTTGATAAAAATCCTCACCAATCTGTACAGGTGAACACAGACCCAAACCCTTGGATCTTAAGAACAATGAAAAAGCAATCAGGTTCTTAAAAGAAGACTTTTAATTAAAGAAAAAGTAAAAGAATCACCTCTGTAAAAATCAGGATGGTAAATAGCTTATAGGGTAATCAGATTCAAAACATAGAGAATCCCTCTAGGCAAAACCTTAAGTTACAAAAACAGGAATATACTTTCAATTCAGCACAGCTATTTTACCAGCCATTAAACAAAAGGAAATCTAACGCATTTCTAGCTAGATTACTTACTAACTTTTAACAGGAGTTCTGAACTGCATTCCTGATCTGTTCCCGGCAAAAGCATCACACAGACAGACAGACTTTTTGCTCCCGTCCCCCCACTCCAGCTTTGAAAGTATCTTGTCTCCTCATTGGTCATTTTGGTCAGGTGCCAGCGAGGTTATCTTAGCTTCTTAACCCTTTACAGGTGAAAGGGTTTTGCCTGTGGCCAGGAGGGATTTTATAGCACTGTGGACACAAAGGTGGTTACCCTTCCCTTTATATTTATGACAAGAGGCTATCCCGCGTTATGGGTTATATGGTAAGAAGCCCTGTAACTCCCACACTGGAACCAGTTAATACCTGGCATAGGAGAGTATTAAAGTTTAATGAAAGTTGCAGTCAGCTACTTAATTCCATGCATCTGTCTGTCCTCATTCTGCCACTCTCTGCATCGAGTGGCAGAGACGAAGAAATAAAATATAACTGAGAGAAATGGGATAAACTGAGGGGGAAGACTTAGGCTGAATACAGGTAATCCTTTCAGAGAGTGAGGACTCTTACGCTAGGAATTGTCTGCTGTGGTTTAATCATTTTGGACTAATGAAAAACTAGACTGGATAAAATGCTGTTTACTCTAGGGAATACTTTTACATTGTCACTGAGATTGGTTGGAGGATCATTCTAATAGGTATTTTCTATCTTTAAATTTTATAATCACCTAATCAATTTCAGTAAGGCATTTGATACAGTTCCACATGGGAAAATATTAGCTAAATTGGAAAAGATGGGGATCAGTATGAAAATTGAAAGATGGATAAGGAACTGGTTAAAGGGGAGACTACAGCGGGTCACACTGAAAGGTGAACTGTCAGGCTGGAAGGAGGTTACTAGTGGAGTTCCTCAGGGATCAGTTTTGGGACTAATCTTTTTATTACTGACCTTGGCACAAAAAGCGGGAACGTGCTAATAAAGTTTGCAGATGATACAAAGCTGAGAGGTCTTGCCAATACAGAGAAGGACCGGGATATCCTACAGGAAGATCTGGATGACCTTGTAAACTGGAGTAATAGTAATAGGATGAAATTTAATAGTGAAAAGTGCAAGGTCATGCATTTAGGGATTAATAACAAGAATTTTTGTTATAAACTGGGGATGCATCACTTGGAAGTAACAGAGGAGGAAAAGGACCTCGGAGTATTGGTTGATCACAGGATGACTATGAGCCGCCAATGTGATATGACCGTGAAAAAAGCTAATGCGGTCTTGGAATGCATCAGGCGAGGTATTTCCAGTAGAGATAAGGAGGTGTTAGTACCGTTATACAAGGCATTGGTGAGACCTCATCTGGAATATTGTGTGCAATTCTGGTCTCCCATGTTTAAGAAAGTTGAGAAGGGCTACTAGGGTGATCCGAGGAATGGAAAGCCTGTCTTATGAAAAGAGACTCTTAAGAGCTTGGCTTGTTTAGCCTAACCAAAAGAAGGCTGAGGGGGGATATGATTGCCCTCTATAAATATATTAGAGGGATAAATACCACAGAGGGAGAAGAATTATTTAAGCTCAGTACCAATGTGGACACAAGAACAAATGAATATAAACTGGCCATCAGGAAGTTTAGACTTGAAATTAGATGAAGGTTTCTAACCATCAGAGGAGTGAAGTTCTGGAACAGCCTTCCAAGGGGAGCAGTAGGGGCAAAAGACCTATTTGGCTTCAAGACTAAGCTTGATAAGTTTATGGAGGGGATGGTATGATGGGATAGCCTAATTTTGGCAATTAATTGATCTTCGACGATTAGCGTTAGATATGCCCAATGGCCTGTGATGGAATGTTAGATGGGGTGGGATCTGAGTTACTACAGAGAATTCTTTCCTGGGTGTCTGGCTGGTGAGTCTTGCCCACATGCTCAGGGTTCAGCTGATCGCCATATTTGGGGTCGGGAAGGAATTTTCCTTCAGGGCAGATTGGCAGAAACCCTAAGGGTTTTTCGCCTTCCCCTGCAGTGCGGGGCATGGGTCACTTGCAGGAGGATTCTCTGCACCTTGAAATCTTTAAACCACGATTTGAGGACTTCAATAGCTCAGACATAGGTTAAGGGTTTGTTACAGGAGTGAGTGGGTGAGATTCTATGGCTTGCATTGTGCAGCTGTAGCTCACGAAAGCTCATGCTCAAATAAATTGGTTAGTCTCTAAGGTGCCACAAGTCCTCCTTTTCTTATTGTGCAGGAGGTCAGACTAGACGATCATAATGGTCCCTTCTGACCTTAAAGTCTATGATTCTATGAGGTTATCTCTCTGGGAACAGGAATTTCTTTTACTAGGTACAGATGTGTGTGTGTTAGTGGTCGTGTGTGTGTTACATGTTCACCACATGATGGTTATAATGATGACACAATAGATGTATTTATTTTTCTTATTACCAAAGGGGTGTGGTGCCAAACTGAATAGCTGCAAATTGTTTTTATATATAAAATCCATAGGATAAGTACTATATGTCTTACCATTCTTAGTTTTTCCTGACAATAAACAAGAGCTGGGAGGAGGATGGTTGGAGGCTGAACAAGCACTACTTAGGCAGAAGCTATCAGCAAACCTGCATGCCTTTTTTTTTTTTTTTAATTTTTTAAAAAAGCCTTCTGTCAGCATATCTTATTCTAAGGCAGTATTTGAAACAGCCATTATAAATGGTACTTGTATTGCACATTAAATTATCATTAAAGTAGTAGTATTGTATGCACTTCCCTTATCTTTATTCATGTCACATCAGTGATGCTCAGCTTCCAGTTTAGAGTCACTGATGATATGTGGTCATAGATTGGAGAACACATTTCAAAGCTGACATGATGATGCGTGGAAGAGAAATGTTTTGAAGTCAGATCTAAGCATTTGTATTCACTGCTCTCTTCACCTCCCGCCTCCCCCCTCACAGTCTCCCCATATTATCTTACTTCAGGATTTCACAGAGTTAAATGGAAACAGAGTTAATATTTATCTGGAAAGTGAAAGGAATGTATTTCAGCTCACCTGAGACTTTTTAAACTTCTTTGAGGTTTTTAAACAGCATCCGATGAAGTGAGCTGTAGCTCACGAAAGCTTATGCTCAAATAAATTGGTTAGTCTCTAAGGTGCCACAAGTACTCCTTTTCTTTTTGCGAATACAGACTAACATGGCTGCTACTCTGAAAACTGTGATGAGAATGAATCTGTTAACTCACACCCACCTGCTATAGAAGGTAGATAAGCTGTTCTCCATCCTCCTCTTTGGTTGTCTTGAGCTCATTATGATTTCTCTCCTTTCCCCTTGCCCCCTATCCTCAAGGGATTGGAAAGCACTTCACTTAGTTGTAATGCTGCATGAAATATTGATGGAAGTGACATTAGCCTTTCCTAGTTGAACCTTTTAAGTATTCTAATGCTACCTATGAGTAAAGCATGAATTCGGATATAAGTAACATCTGCTGCCTTATCTATAGGTTCTGAATTAATTCACTACTGTAGTACTAAAACTCCTGGTTAAGAAATATCAGAGTTTAAAACACTACTCACATTTATTAATCATTGTTGCTTAATTAATAAATGAGTTTTGAAAGCTCTTAACACTGCAGGAATTATTCTTTTATGCTTGTGGGTTATTTGATATCAGTGAGATGATGCATAAGACAATTTCTAACTCAATGTACATGCTTTTAGGGGTGTTTTTTTTTTTTTTTTGGTTGTGGGGATATACATTTGCATACTGCTTGTATTTCAAGTATTAAAAGTTATTTAAGTCCAGACCCAAAACCAAAGTTTAAACTTTGGTTCCAAATAACCTATCTGGAAAATGCTTGAAGATGTTGCTGAACTGTTTGCATGTACAGATATTAAGTACAAAATTTAAAACTGCTGCTGACTTTTTAAAATGTTGTCATAATTTTTAACTGTATTCTCACCAAGGCACTCAGGCTGCTATACAACAGAAATTAAAATGCATTACTGCATTTTAAAGGTACATGCAATAGAAGCATGATAAAAAACACTCTTCACAATTTTAGAACTTATCTGTCATAAATAAAAAGGAGGAAGGGTAACTTTTCTATGTATTTGCAATATAAGGCACCTATAGTGTGGTATATGGAAACTTTTTTACATGGCTTTAACTCATATTAATAACATACTTTAAAGGAAGAGCAAAACCACCACAATCCTCTGCAGCTCGAGGCTTTAGAAACAGGACGGAAGGATCATCTATAGGCCCACCATTTCATAGGTCAGCCAGCTGAAAGACTGCAAAGAAATAAATCTTGCAGAGCCACATTTAGAATTAGCTGCTTGTGTTAAGCATGTCTGCCGCAGGGGTGATTTCCACATGCCTAGACCTGCTACTGAGGGAGGCCTGTACCTGGCTACTGTGAACTTTATCTCTAGAATGGTGAGTTCCAGCATTCCGGACAAGCATAGGTCAGAAGGCAAGTCAAAGGTCGAGAGTTGTGCTTAGACCACTTTATGGTTTTATATATAATGGCCAGTACCTGGAACTTCATTTGGTGCAGGAAGCTGCAGTGCACAGGCATGAGCGTCTCAACCACGTAATACATTCCAGAGGCAGGGAA
The DNA here is from genome assembly GCF_015237465.2 of Chelonia mydas. Lineage (NCBI taxonomy): Eukaryota > Metazoa > Chordata > Testudines > Cheloniidae > Chelonia > Chelonia mydas. The sequence continues at coordinate 53,123,261 of NC_051246.2, forward strand.
CTGCACTTGGGACTAGCTGGAGCTAAGTGCAAACCAAAAAGTCCCCAAAACATGGACAACCAGGCATGGAGTGTAGTTTCTTTGCAATTAATGCAATCTGAGAGTCTAGGAGTAAAGATAAAAGTGATATAAATATTGAACCCAGGTTGGTCTTGCTATATTTCTTAATGCCTCAGTTTCTCTCTTTAAAATGGGGATAATTATGTTTATCCACTTTTGTGAAGTGCTTTGAGATATATGGGTGAAAAGCTCTGTAAACATACGAAGCATAACTGAGATTGATGTGTTAGTTTCACACCTAGGGTCCATCCCACAGTAAAAGCACTGTTACCTGCCTACCAAAAATGGGACAGTGGGACCCCAAAATGTTTTTGGTATCAGAAGGCAAATATATTAGATGATTTTACTAGTTGGTTAATTATCATGACATAATAAGACATAGTAGTAAATGTCCTACCTGTTTAGTTGCATTTATATTTCACTGTGTGCTTGAAGCTGATTTCTAAATACCTCTGGCTCTAACCCTGCATCGTATGGTTATAAATGTCTCCTAGAATTGATAGTATTTTTCACTCAGTTGCTTGGTAATGTATTTTGAATTGCTAACATTGTCAATAGGCCAAAAACAGTTATTCATCCAGGCTTAATGCCACAGGAAGGGTGAAAAAAATCAATAGACCAGTTTCAGCAGCGTTGGCAGCAAGTGCTCATGCTTCCTCTAAGGTGAGAATTGCTCTCACTTGTTGGGCTTTGGGCTTGCAATGTGTGTTTGTGTGTGGGGGGAGAGGGGGGCAAGTACAGAGCGATATTTATAACATTTTAAAACCTATTTTAAATGATTTTTGCTTTCTAATGCCATTTGGTAGACTAATCTTGAGTGGGGAGTACTGTCCAGCTGTTGAGAACAGGAGGAGTCAGGACTGTTTGTATCTATCTCTACCACTGTTAGGTGGTGTACCCAGAACTGTGCCAGGCATATCACAAGGTTAATAGAAAAACATTCTTTGTCCCAAAGAGCTGACTTTCTTACATGACCAACCTTGCTCTGTTTCATCTTTGAAAATGGGGGCAACATTTACTTCACTAGGATGCTGCATATAAGGTGAATTAATAGAACAACAAACAACAATGAGTCTGTCTGGTGTAAAGTACTGCTGTATATCATAGCCATCAGCAGTTAATATAAGTTACTGTATGATTGATATGAATACATTTCACAGTTTTCTCACAAAGGGCTTGGTTTGACTGTCCACTAAAGTCAATTGGAACCTCCCCATTGACTTCGATGGGCCTTGGATCAGGCTCTTTACCTTTTTATGAGACTCTTACATGGTAAAAAGAATATTTCTGATGGATGATTTTGGTAAAAGCAAATCATCCTTCAGAATGGTCAGTTTTGAATTTATAAAATTGTTTAAAGAGATATCAGGTAGGTTAAACACCAAATTGTATTATAGTTTGCTCTTAAAACTGCTTTTGCAAAACCTGATAGAAAAATGTCTGATTTAAAAAAAAAATTAAATGGAAACAGATTTTTGATGGTTGATGTAAACATTCCCTTGTGATTTAAGCAACCCAAGTATTGCAGCATTAAACTAATGCATGGACTGAGAAAGTGAAACTGACAAGTCTAGTTTCCTTGTGCAAGGTGACTGAAATACTGTACAAAACAAACCCAAAAGCATCAGTAGAGAAAAGGGAATTTGGTATTTTTAAAAGTTTGTTTCCAGCATTGTTATATAATTGGCTTTCCCTAGCTTGCCATGGAGATCATTCACCTGGAGTATGGTATATGGGGTAGGAGTTGGACTGTGAATTTTCATTCAGTCTCCTGAAGTCTGCACAGAATTATACACTAGCGAGCTTATAGTGGCATAGCTGTACCTATGCAGCTGTGTGGCTGTAAGACTGCTTGTGTAGCCACTCTATGCCTATGGAATAGAGTTCTCCCATTGACATATTTCAACCACTTTCAATGAGCTGCCGTAGCTGTGTCAGCAGGAGAGCATCGCCTGCCAACATAGCCCTGTCCACACTAGCACTTCTGTAGGTGTAACTTATGTCGCTCAGAGGGCTCAGTAGCATGAGTGCTTATATCGTTAACTCTATTCAGTTGTCGGAGTCTACCCTGAAAAATGAAGTGTGACTGTTTTTACAGTTTCACATAAAGAATTGAAGTCAAATATTGCCTTGTAAATGTTACTTAAGAGAAATGTAATCTTTCAGTAATGAGACTTCCAAACTTAGCATTTAATTGAGACTTAAATAATAGAGTTTCTGGTGAAATCTTTTATTCTGAGGAATATGTAGCAATGGTATATTCTAAATATCTGTCTCATAGGCCTATGCTATGCACATTGAAGTAAGGGAGCTATTTTGGTTGCAAACATTTGTTTTGTTTTTAACTTGTACTGTGTGTGGAAAGGAGTGCTGGTGAAAGGATTGACTGTTTTTACAATTTTACAGACTGTTTATCCACAGAACTAAGACACTAGTCAGTGGCATTGCACACTTCTCCCCACACTCTGCTTATAGCCTGATAGTGAAAAACCACATCTGGGTTGTGAAAAGACTTTTCATGATCCATTCAGCTCTTTTCCCCTAAAATGCCACTGTGAGGAAGTTAAGTATTTTAAGGCGCATACAGAGTTTCGGTGATTTTGTCTGAAGTCCCACAGGAGATCTGTGGCACAGCCAGGGACTGAACTCAGTTCTTGTGAGTTCCAGACCAGTTTCTTAGCCACAAGCTCGCCCTTCCTCTCACTTGTCAGAGGCTGCCAACGAGTCATCAAATGGTGATAATTTTTAGTCACTACTAATTTGTGCTAGAGGTGAAAGACTCAATAACCCATCAATCCCCTGGCCTTTTCAGTACCCCTTGGCTTAAAATAGATCTATGTAAGAAGGATCATGGTACCAATCATAGTCACTTCATTAAAAATTAAACTTGGTGACGGGGGGAACCTTCCCATGTTCTTATTGTCTGTGTTAAATTGTGTTGTCCTAGTAGCTGTCCTATCCCAAGATCACTTTTCAGGTGAACCTTCTGTTGTGAAAGAAATCCTACTGAATTTTTAAAATCTTTTAGTCTGTCCTATGAAGTATGGGATCTGTAGGCAGTAATATAGTCAATGCAGTCACTTATTTATACCTCATAAGCAAAGGAACGTCTGTTCCCGAAGTGGGAGTATGGAAAGAGTTAGTTTTGTTATGTGAAAGATACAATTAAAGTGCAAATGAAACAGCAGTGTGATTGCTCAGTAGTGTTTGTCAGATCAGAAATGTTCAACAACATGTAATTTCAGTTGAAGATACTTTGCATTTTAAGTATTTGTTTTAAAATAGCTGTTCACGTTCATGTAACCATTTTTCCTCCTTTAGATTACATTGTTTTACATTGTTATTATATTGTTCCAGTTCACAGCACCTTGATCAAGTGAGCATTGAAAAACTAGAGTTTTAAAGCCTTCAGCTCAGCTTACAACCCCTTTAATAAATTGCATAGACACTGTTCTGTGCTGAGCATTAAAATTAATGTTGGACCAATTTTCATACTTATTCTTATGGTCCCTTTTGTCATCTCTGTTTTAATAATTGATGAGTGATACTTTTGCTGTACTTAACACTCTTCTCGTCAATTTGGAATACTTCTGTTTCTCCTGAATCTTACAGAGCATTTACAAGGAAATTTCATCAGAAACTGACTTGGTCACATCAATTTTTGTACTCCAGTACCAGTTGCAACTTTAATGTGGCTGCTGTCATGTTTTAGCTCAATGTCACATTGTTTGCTTGTGTGGAAGGGAAGCATAACTGTAGCCAGCAGAGACACCTAATGATTCTTAGAGAGATTAAGGGATGGATGATGTACTTTGGTGGCGCTATGCTGAGCACAGAGCTGCGTCATGGCTGGCAACTTCTTCAGGAGTTAACTCCTATATGTTCAGATAAACAAAACTAGCCAACCTCTCAGTGCTAGTGCCTCCTGGTGATTACCATAATCTTATTGAATGACTGGATTTTCCTGTTCCATACCAAGTACCCTAAATATTTAGTCTCTTAATGCAAGACCTGCACTCCGTTGCACTGACTTTGCAGATTATCTCACCGGGGCTGTGTCATTTTACCAGGAGCTTGTTAAACCTGAGTTTACCGTGCTTGGGCAGGGGCAAACTGCCTCACTGTGTTTAGTGTGTCTATGATGACATGTAAAAAAGGGTTTGGAGTCCAAGTGGGTTGTTTCTCCCCAACCTCTCTAATAAGATCCAAAATTTCATAAGTCTATTGCCCATGTAACAATTCAAAGGGGAGAATCCTATGAAAGCATGAGGGACTTCTTGAACTGCAAAGAGGAGGCAAGAAAGGAGCCTGTCCAAACCTTTGCATCCACCTCTACAGATTTACACAACCAATATACTGAGGGGTTTCATTGAGCCTTTCTGGAAGAGGTATGCATACTAATTTTGCCTTGAGACGGTCCCAAAACTCCTGCACCAGGTAGAGCATAACAATTATTCTTTTGTCTGTAAGGACCTTTGTAAGTCCAACTCTTGTGAAAACCTGGCACAGTTTCTGCATTTTATTGACTGCAACAGAATGGCCCCCAGATCATAATAGGGTATTATGCCACTTGCTAAAATGTACTGGTGTCCTCTTGCATTCTTCTTTCAGGGTCCACTTATGGGTTTCCCATTCATTGAAATGGGATGTTAACCAGGAATACAGGAATTAAGGATTCCTTGAAGCCTCCCTTTGAGGGCTACTCATTGACAAGGAGACACAGAAACTGGCATTCTCTTTATATGCCCCTGTTTAATGAAAAATGCTGTTGCAGTTGGACTACGGTTTTCACTCTGTTCAGATGCCCAATGCAGGATAATTCATGAGCTGGTCGTCAGATCTGTGTTTGTGCATATCTGGGTACGGCTATCAATGTGATACACCTCTTCAGTCTTTGGAATTCTAGTCACCTAATAAAGCAAATTCCTGCATTGCTTAGAGCAGAGATATTGTGTGGCTTCAGCCTCTTGAGTGACCGTTCCATTAACCACTGCTACTCAGGGAAGTCTATCCACAAATGTTGTCCTCATGGGCCAGGGCTGAGAGTTGATGGAGTCTAGCTAGATCCCAGACCTCCAGTAATTTTAGAGGTCTTTCTTTTGGGTGATGCATACACCTGGGCCCAGGTCTGTCTTGGCTTTCATCTCTGATTCTGATTTTTTTTATTCTTCTTCTTGCCCCTCCCAAAATGCAGAGTCTTGAAGTGGGAATACATCCCTTAACTCTATCAGAGAGACCTCCAGTCTGTGTACTGAATCTCAGCTGGAGACTGGTAGGGTGGGCCCAATTATGCTGGTGAAGTAAGGTTTAGAGTCCAGTCCCAGTTACTACATGGCCTAATCACTCAGGTGCTGGAGGATTAGGGGGAGATACCTTTTCAGATGGTATAGTATCCATTGGCAACTTTTCTTTGAACAAAAGGCCTGAGCCTTTTGGGCTTGTGATTGAAAAAAAAGACATGGCTGATGCCACAAGAAGTAAGTCTGAAAACAATACACATGTGGTCTGAAATCCTCCTGATCGGCAGTAACTAGAGAGATGTCCCTCCCTAGAGCAGGAGACTCCTTCTGGTGCATTTGTCTCTTTACCTGCTCTCTGATTGGGGCCAGCTTGCTGCCCTTTGAGAACTTTCTACTGGGTCCTAGCCTGTTTTGTAAAGAAACCACAACGTGGGGAAATCATGACCCTGTGGGCACTTCAGTGGGTCCCAACAGGTATCTATGGGCTGTCACAAATATCTTTCATCCAGCAATGTCCAAGTGCTTCACTAGCCCTATTTTATCAGAAGGAGTGGCTGACACACAGAAACATTGAATGACTTTCCCACAATCACAAAGCAAGCTAGTCACAGAACTGGGAGTAAAATCCAGATATCCTAACTTCCACGCCTTCACTAGATAAGACTGCTCCCTGTTAATTATGAATTCACAGAATGTATTTGAAGAGTTAACTTTGGGTGAAATTTACTTGTGTCCTGTACAGATTGGGCAATGTTTATCTGTGCATTTGGACCAACTACAGTGCTGAACTGTCTTGGTTTAAATTGAGACACAACCCCTGCATTGGAAGTCAGGTAAACATGAGCTGTCTGCTTAAAGCTCCTTGTATTTTCATTGTTTGTTGTGAAAAGATTTAACCTTCATTAACTTCAATTTCTGTGGGGAATGTTTCTGTCAAGTGGCGCTTCAGGTTCTTCTCTTGACTTCAATGTGTAGTTATCCTAAGCAAGTATGGTTCAGAAAACAGAAGGCTAAAAATACAACAGAATAAAATAAAAATATGTGAGAACTTTTAGTTGAGGTATTTGAGGTTGATGACTACTGTTACAGTAAAGATCATTCTTAAATTAGAACTGCATTTCTTTTCTCTAAAATTTTTATGAGCTGAGCATGGGAAAGAAAAGAGGATGAATAACTGTGTTCTGAAGAGCTGGATTCAATGTTCATTACTATTTTCCTCATTCATACCATTTCTCATGAAATAGTTAATGTCTGAGATGATGTGTCCTTTTTGTAAAACTTTGCAATAAAGTTACACCAATCTATTTTTTCCTCAGTTAAGTCTCCATCATACCTTTACGTCTAGTCCAGTGGTTTTCAACCTTTTTTCATTTGTGGCGCCCCAAAAATTTCTAATGCGGGTGTGTACCACTCTGGAAATCTTAGACACAGTCTGTAGACCCCCAAGGGTCCGTGGACCTCAAGTTGAAAACTACTGGTCTAGTCCAGTGTAAAGGGTGTTCATAGCTGTGCTGCTCCAGGAGCAACCCAGGGAGGAATTCTGACTGAGTCCAGAAGAAAGTAATCTGCTCCAGCATTCCTAAATGGAGATTACAAAGCCTTCTCCCAAATGCCACATCAGCTGTACTTCCTGGCACATTTGGGTGAGGTGGATTGTAGCTAAGGCTGCACCCTCTCCCCGGCTTCCTGCTCACGTAGGGAAATAGTACCTTTTTCTTCCTCCAGCTCCCGACCCCAAATTCTCTGCATATAGGATGCAGGGATGCCATGCAGGGGTCTTACTCCCGTACTGGCAAACTAAAATGCGTTTAAAAAATAACAATCAGACCTCCTCAAAATCATGAGATTTTTAAAAAGTGTTTATTTGCCTTCTAAGCTGTTAAGGGTGCACTTGGTTCATATTTTCAAACTTTGCAACCATGTGGGCTATAAATTTATATTTTAAAAAAAATGAAGTGATTATTGTGAGAATCTCAGCTTATCTCCAGGAGCTGGGACTCTTAAGAAAAGCACGAAATAATGTGAGATTCATTATAAAATCCAGGAGAACTGGCAAAACTGTAAGGCTGGGCCATAACTTGACCCGAATTAACCTAAGAAACCATATGTTTGTATCTATTCATCCTTCTATCCCTCCAGGGTTTATTAATGCCTCATTAGAATGCATGTGATACACCCCCCCCCCCCCCATAGTGCTGTTTTGGGTGATCATTTATGAAATGGAGGCTGATTATCAAAGGAGAAACTTTATTCTTACAAATGTAAACCTTTGTAATCTGCAAAGATGAAGAAAGAAATACAGAAAAGGTGTTTAACAGAAGTTTTGGAAAATGCACTAACTTTTTTATCATATACAGGTTTAAGAGAAGCTCTTCAGAGTGCTGGGTGGTATTTGCTTTGGGATATTGCTTGTAATGGGTTTTATGTTAAGCATCAGACATCTGACTTTGTTAAAATGATTGCATGCAAAACCTTAAATATCATCAGAGCACAGCTTATGAAATGCCTTGGGAAGTATGACAATACCACAGAGTTAAGGGTATTGGTGTTTTGTTGTAGGGGTTTGATTGTCCATTTACAATATTCTTTTTTTTCTTCCAGTCTGTTTTGTGTTATAATGATTAGGTCATTCAGGATACACTGAGACTGGATTCAAACTGGTGTTTTATTTCATTCAGAGTTACTTGTCAGTAGTAACTTAAAATGAGCATTTGGAGATATAGATAGATACACTTTTTTTTTTAAAAATTTTTTTGCCATTACTTGTGTTTAGTGCTGCTTCTCTGGAGTGACATGTACCTGGTTGTTCATGGACTCTTCATTTATTTTTTTTCAGTCAAAGCGTATGGTTTAAATTCACTTCAGGATTTTTTCTTCAGCCATCTACATTGGTAATATATGCCCAGATACTAGCGTAACAGATACTTTAGAAATGTATGTCATAATAATAAAATATTATCACATCTTGATTGACATGTAGGGTTTTTTCTCAAATAAAACTTTTTTGAATATATTCATTGTGCTAATGGAGGAGAATGTGTCTGGGGAGTAGTGTCAGTAGCGTCAATGTAGATCTTAATATGTCTTTTCATTTTATAAATACTCTTAATGTAAATTTTAGTGTTCATGAAAGGAGTTGGACTGACAGTGGTGTAAATGTAAAATCCTTAGTATTAGAACATGCTCAGCAGTGACCACCTCCCTATTTCCTCCTGTTGAGGTGCGTCAATCTTGAGCTGGAGGGACCACCTCTAAGGGGTGAAAGGATAATCTTGAATAAAATATGCTACTGTAAATGCACTTATGCCGCTGACCCCTGGTTTTCTGGAAAAGGGCAAAGAGTACGCAAAACCAGTGTGCAGAAAGTAGTCATACAGGGATAAGAGTAACTACATTAAATTCCAATATTTGGATCCTCCTAGTGGACTTAAACAATCTTGATAAACTGGACTCAGTAATGCTTGTTACAGTTATTTCAGCCAGGTTTTCAAGGTAAGGTCAATATGACATATTTATATAGGCTTGCTTACATGTGTCCTCTTTCATATTCTAGTTTGGATTTTTACTGAAACCTGGTGGGATGATTCATGAGGTTGGAATGCTAAAATCAATGGTTATACCTATTTAGGAAGGTTCAAGCAGGCAAAAAGGGAGGGAGAGTGGCACTCTGTATCAAAAATGACATTACCTGTTTCTGAGTTTCTGATAACTTGGAAGAAAATGATATTGAATGATTGGTGTCCTAATAGATAAAGCACAGATGAGGTACTAGTTGGTGTTGGCTACAAACGCCAAATCACACTATGGAACAAGATGACTGTTTCCTTGTGCACCCAGCTATAATGTGTGTATGGGGGGAGGGAAGCTGCATCATCATTGGGGACTTCAGTTTGAGTGACACACAATGGAGTTCTCATGCTGTCAGTACTAAAACATCCTTGGAATTACTGAATGTTACAGATGACAATTTCCTAACTCAAAAAGTGTTGCCGCCAACACAGGAGAAGGTCTATCATAGAGTTCCCCCAAAAGATAATGAGGAACTGATCAGAACTAAAATTAATGGTAGCTTAGGCACAGGTGATTGTGAGTTGATCAGATTCATAATGTGCAAGCAGAATAAAGTCCTGACCATAATACATACACACACACACACTCACTCTCTGTCTCTGTATCTCTCTATTTGCTGGTTTAGTAAGGCCAGTTCCACGAAGCTGAAAACAACCAGGGGTCACCCAATGAAGTTATTAGGCAGCAGGTTTAAAATAAACAAAAGGAAGTACTCCTTCACACAATGCACCATCAACTTGTGAAACTCATCACCCGGGTTGTTGTGAAGACCAAAAGTATAACAGGGTTCAAAAAAGAATTAGATAAGTTCATGAAGGTTATGTCCCTCAATGACTCATTGGCCGAGATGGTAAGAGATACAACGCCATGCACGGGGTCTCCTTAGCCTCTGATTGCCAGAAGCTGGGATTGGATGATGGGATGGATCACTTGATAATTGCCCAGTTCTGTTCATTCCCTCCGAAGTACCTGGCATTGGCTGCTGTTGGAAGACAGGATACTGGGCTAGACGGATCCATTGGTCTGACCCAGTATGGCCATCCTTATGTTCTTAATTATCAGTTAGGAGAAAGAATTTAATCAGAAAAATGTGAATAACTGGAAATCATTTAAAAATACCGTACTAGATGCCCAAAAAGGCACAACCAGACGGTGTTGGTTTAAAAAAAAAATGGTTTAGAGGGGAAGAGAAGGCAGTTATAAAAATAATATTTAATCCCAAAAGGAAGAACGGAGAAATTAATCGTAATGAATATAAATCACAAGTCAGGAATTATAGAAAATTGATAAGGAACACAAGGATAAATCTATGGCTAGCAGAGTTAAGGATAGTAAAAAGGAGTTTTGAAAAATATATTGGGAACAAAAAGAATCCTGACAGTGATATTGGTCCACTACTAGATGGAATAGGTGGTATTATCAGTAATATTGCAGAAAAGGCAGAAGTATTCAATAAATTCAAATTACTTAGGCAAGTTAGATGTCTTCAAGTCACCAGGGCCTGATGAAATGCATCCTAGAATACTCAAGGAGCTGACTGAGGAGATATCTGAGCAGTTAGCAATTATCTTTGAAAAGTCATGGAACACGGGAGAGATTTCAGAAGACTAGAAAAGGGCAAATATAGTACCAATCTATAAAAAGGGAAATAAGGACAACCCAGGGAATTACAGACCAGTCACCTTAACTTCTGTACCTGGAAACATAATGGAGCAAATAATCAATTTGTGAACATCTAGAAGATAAGGTGATAAATAACATCCAGCATAGATTTGTCAAGAACAAATCATGTCAAACCAACCTGATAGCTTTCTTTGATGGGATAACAAGCCTTGTGGATAGGGGGGAAGTGGTAGACGTGGTATATCTTGACTTTAGTAAATTTTGATACTGTCTCGCATGACCTTCTCATAGACGAACTAGGGAAATGCAATCTAAATGGAGCTACTAAAAGGTGAGTGCATAACTGGTTGGAAAACCGTTCCCAGAGAGTAGTTATCAGTGGTTCACAATCATGCTGGAAGGGCATAATGAGTGGGGTCCCTCAGGGATCAGTTCTGGTTCCAGTTCTGTTCAATATCTTCATCAATGATATAGATAATGGCATAGAGAATATGCTTATAAAGTTTGCAGATGATATCAAGCTGGGAGGGGTTGCAAGTGCTTTGGAGGAAACGATTATAATTTAAAATGATCTGGATAAATAGTCTGAAGTAAATAGGATGAAATTCAATAAGGACAAATGCAAAGTACTCCATTTAGGGAGGAACAATCAGTTGCAGACGTACAAAATGGGAAATGACTGCATAGGAAGGAGTACTGCAGAAAGGTATCTGGGGGTCATAGTGGATCACAAGCTAAATATGAGTCAACAGTGTAACACTGTTTCAAAAAAAAGCAAACATCATTCTGGGATGTATTAGCACAGTGGCTTTCAAACTTTTTTACTGGTGACCCCTTTCACATAGCAAGCCTCTGAGTGCGACCCCCCCTCCCCCTTATAAATTAAAAACCCTTTTTTATATATTTAACACCATTATAAATGCTGGAGGCAAAGTGGGATTTGGGATGGAGGTTGACAGCTCGTGACCCCCCCCCCCCATGTAATAACCTTGCAACCCCCTGAGGGGTCCCGATCCCCAGTTTGAGAACCCCTGTATAAGCAGGTGTGCTGTAAGTCCAGAAGGTGTGTGGGTTACATAAGCAAGACATGAGAAATAATTCTCCTGCTCTACTTTGCGCTGCTTAGGCCTCAACTGGCATATTATGTCCAGTTCTGGGTCCACATTTCAGGAAAGCTGTGGACACATTGGAGAAAGTCCAGAGAAGAGCAACAAAAATGATTAAAAGTCTAGAAAACATGACCTGTGAGGGAAGATTGGAAAAAAATTGGGTTTGTTTAGTATGGAGAAGAGAAGACTGAGGGGCGGGATGGGACATAACAGTTTTCAAGTACATAAAAGATTGTTACAAGGAGGGAGAAAATTTGTTCGTAACCTCTGAGGATAGGACAAAAAGCAATGGGCTTAAATTACAGCAAAGGAGGTTTAGGTAGGACATTAGGAAAAACTTCCTAACTGTTAGGGTGGTTAAGCACTGGAGTAAATCGCCTAGGGAGGTTGTGGAATCTCGATCATTAGAGATTTTTAAGAGCAGGTTAGACAAACAGCTGTCAGGGATGGTCTAGATAATACTTAGTCTTGCCATGAATGCAGGGGACTGGACCAGATGACCTCTCGAGGTCCCTTCCAGTCCTATGATTCTGTGAAACATTTCTGTTCCGTATTTGGGGAAAAAACGTGATATAGTGTCATCATATGATGGCGATATCTCTTTCCATTCCACTAGTATCTCTGGTGAATGTTAAACAACATTTACTAAAGTTAGACATTTTTAAATGAGCAGGACCTGATAACTTGCCTCCAAGAGTTTTAGAAGAGCTGACTGAGAAGCTCACTGGACTGTTAATGTTGATTTTTTTCAATAAGTCTTGGATTGCTGGGGTTGTTCTAAAAGACTTGGGGAGAGTTAATGTGCCAAATTTTAAAAAGGGTGAATGGGGTGATTTGGGTAATTATATGTCTGTCAGCCTGAGATTGATTCCAGGCTAGAGAATGGAATGGTTGATGCAAAATGCAATAAAGAATTAAAAAAAGGTAATGCAATTAATGCAAATCAGCTGGAAAATGCTTCCAGATTGTGGCTCCTGCACTGATTGGCAGGGGCAGGGAGGTGGGCAAAAGTGGTTTTGTGGAAGAGGTTTACAACCTTCACCCCAATCCTGAGGCCAGTTAGGGATGGGACCTGTCTAGTCTGACTTGTGCCTAATGCCTGTGATCCCAAGGTACAGTTCTGATTTCTGGAGATTGCCAGGACATAGAGATGCCCCTGGAAAACTTCCTATGCTGGGGACTGGAAGGGTGATGGTGTAGGAGCTGCTACAATGGCTGTAGACTAATTAATGGAGGAATCCTTCACTGACTGGTTACACTGACATTTACAAGCAGCACAGATCCCTCATAATGGGAATCAGGATCTGTCCTTGCATTTTTCTGTGCAATATGCCCTGGAACTGATCTGCTTTAGCAGATTAATAACACCATACTTGCTAGTATTTCCATTCACATGGTTCCCAGAGCATTTTATAGAGGTTACTTGCTCACAACAGAATTGCTGTCACTTTTCAGGTCAGACACAATAATCATTCCACCTCAGTAATATTAAAACAGCCATTAGAATTGGAAGCAAAGAATAACATTGTCAAATATAAATCATGGGGAATTGTAGTTGCTGTTGAGGGTCCCTCCCCTGCCCCAATTTTCTTTACTGTTGTTTCTTGCTGGTTGTCCAAGCTTCCAGGGGCTCTGATGGGTAGGATCCTACCAAATTCACAGTCCATTTTGGTCAATTGCGTGGCTAGGGTTTTTAAAAATTAGTCAGTTTCACATTTTCAGATGTTGACATCTGAAATTTCAGGGTGTTGTAACAGTGTGGGTCTCTACCCAAAAGACTTTTGGGGGATGGTGGTGTTGCAAGGTGATTGCAGTGGGGTTGTGGGATTGCTACCCTTACTTCTGTCCTGCTGCTGGCAGGAGTGCTGCCTTCAGAGCTGGACAGCCACAGAGGGAGGCTGCGGCTGAGTGCCCAGCTCTAAAGCCAGCACCACTGCCAACTAGCAGCACAGAAGTGAGGGTCACAGTATGGAGGGAGGGAGGTTACACGGCAGTCTTCTGCCCATGCACATGTGGGTGACTGCTTGAGCTGCAGCCTCCCTGCGTGTGTGTGTGTGTGTGTGAGGGTTGACAGCTCGAGCTGTGGAGCTTCCTGCAGCCAGGGCAGGTTCCTGGAGGTGTGTCTGACCTGTCCTGGGAGCAGCCCCTATAAGGGAAGAGGAAGTCCTGTCCCTCCTCATCCCCAGCCAGGACTAGCAGCTGGAAGCCTGCACAGGGGAGGAGCCTGAAGCTAGGCATAAGATTTCACAAGAGAGATCAGATTTCACAGTCCATGATGCATTTTTGATGGACTTGAATTTGGTAGGGCCCTACTGATGAGTGTATTTTAAATAAACTGGAAAAACTAAATATAATGTTAACAAGACACAGCGGAATTACCCAAAACTGAGAATTTGGCTTGGACACTTAAACCAAAATTTTCCAATCTGAGGCCTGAATTTAGGCATCTTAATCTATATTTAGGCATCTAAAGAAAGTGGCCTCTTTTTCAGAGGTGTTGAGCACCTGCAGCTTCCACTGACTCGATGGATTTAGATATCTAACTTGAGGTGCACTCACATCTGTTAAATTTTGGCATAATTTAACACCCCACCTTGGTTTCCAGTACCAACTGTTTAATATTGGTCCTAGACTTTTATTATAAGAATGAAACTTGATGTACTCATACGTCAATGGTATGCCTGCAACTTCTAGATCTTTTTTTTTTTAAAGAGTACATAGCACTATGTGTTACTTATATGTAATGTTCTCATTGTCTTTTAAATTTAGATGGAAGAAGGAAGTAAAAATGTGCGTCTGGGAACGCTAATTGGTTTGCTGGTAGAAGAAGGACAGGACTGGAAGCAGGTTGAAATACCAGCAGATACTGGCGATCCATCTTCTCTGGCACCCCTGATGGCTCCGCCTGCAGCTGCACCTACTCCCCCTCCAGCAGGCATTTTAACATTAGCCTCCACCAAAATGGAACATGGGCTTGGAAAACTGCCGTGAGTTTCTGTATTCCTCATGAACAACACTTTCAGTGTGAGACTTGAGGGTATTGCCACCACAACTGGGGCCAAATTCATCCATTTTGTAACTTCAGTGAAATCACTGGAGTTGCACCAGGGATGAATTTTGTCTCTGTAGCTAAAATCAAAGTACTGTTTGAGAAACTGTTTAAATTTGCCTGGTTTGTTTAGGCCTTGTCTACAAAGGAAGATTTTGTTGTTTTTTGTTTTCTGTAACTTAAGACATGAATTTAAACGAGTATAGTTATACTAGCATAATTCCCTGTGTGGACACTCTTATTCTGGTATAAGAGTTCCTTTTTTTCAGTTTAGCTTATGTCACATAGGAAGAATTTTAAGCAAAACTGAAAAAAGTTACTCTTGTACTGGAATAAGAGTGTCATGTAAGGGCTTCTCAGTAGAGAGGTGTGGAATGTTCAAAAGTGTTGACTTAAGTGTGCCCTCTCATTAAAACTTATGCAAATTTGTAAGGACACCATGGTAATAATCAGTCAAAACATCTTCATCACTGCAGATAACACAAAAATTGAGGGAAATAAATAATGAAGAGGACAGGATACAAAGCAATCTAGATCACTTGGTAAACTTGGCAAAAGCAAACAATATATGTTTTTATTATGGCTAAATGTAATACATCTAGGAACAAAGAATGTAGGCCATACTTACATGATGAGGGACTCTATGCTGGGAAGCAGTGATTCTGAAAAAGATGTGCAGTCATGGTAGATAATCAGCTGCATATGAGTGAGTGTCCAGTGTGATGCTGTGGCCAAAAGGCTAATGTGATCCCTGGATACAAAAATAGGGGAGTCTTGAGCAAGAGCAGAGAGGTTATTTTACCTCTATATTTGGTACTGGTGTGACCACTACTGGAATACTGTGTTCAGTTCTGGTGTCCACAATCCAAGAAGGATGATGATAATTTGGAGAGGGTTCAGAAAAGAGCCATGAGAATGATTAAGGGATTAGAAAACATGCCTTATAGTGATAAACTCTAGGAGCGCAATTTATTATTAGCGTAGCAAAAAGAAGGTTCAGGGGAGACTTGATCACAGTACCTACATGGGGAACAAATATTTAATAATGGGCTCTTCAATGTAGCATGGTCCAATGACTAGAAGTTGAAGCTAGACAAATTCAGCTTGAAAATAAGATGTAAATTTTTAACAGTGAAAATAATTAACCATTCAAACAATCTGCCAAGGATCATGTAGATTCTCCATCACTGACAATTTCTCAGTCTATATTGACTGGTTTCAGAGTAGCAGCCGTGTTAGTCTGTATTCGCAAAAGGAAAAGGAGTACTTGTGGCACCTTAGAGACTAAACAATTTATTTGAGCATAAGCTTTTGTGAGCTACAGCTTATGCTCAAATAAATTGGTTAGTCTCTAAGGTGCCACAAGTACTCCTTTTCTTTCAGTCAATATTGGATTTTTTTTTGTAAAAGATACGCTCTAGGAATTATTTTGGGAAAGTTCTATGGCCTATGTTATACAACAGGAATGACTAGATCAGGGATTCTCAAACTTCATTGCACCGTGATACCCTTCTGACAACAAAAATTACTACATGACCCCAGGAAGTGGGACCGAAGCCTGAGCTCGCCCAATCTCCACTGCCCCAGGTAGTAGGGGGCCAAAGTCGAAGCCCGAGCCCCGCTGCCCCAGGTGGGGGGAGGAGGGGACCTAAAGCCAAAGCCTAAGGGCTTCAGCCCCAGGTGGGTGGCTTGTAACCTGAGCTCTGCCACCCAGGGTGCCACGCTTTAGGAAAGGTGTGGACAAACTGAGAGAGTCCAGGAGGGGAGGGCAAAAAAAACATTTAGGAAAATCCTGACCTTCGAGGAAAGTTTAAATGTGCCCATTTTTTTCAGTCTTGAGAAAAGAAGAGTGAAGGGGGAACCTGATAAGTCTTCAAATGTGTTACACAGAAGTCTAATTGTTCTCCATGTCCACTGAAGGCAGGACAAGAAGTAATCGGCTTAATCTGCAGAAGGGGAAATTTAGGTTAGATATTGGGCAAAAACTAACCTTATAGTTAGAAAGTAAGATCTGGAATAGGCTTCTAAGAGAGATTGTGGAATCCCTTTCATTGGAGGCTTTTTAAGAACAGGTTAGGCAAACACCTGTCAGTAATGGTGTAGATAGACTTGGTCCTGCATTAGCTCAGATGGCTGGACTTGATGACTTCTTGAGGTCCCTTCCAGTTCTACAATTGCTATGGTTCTATGAGTGTTGACCACTATACAATTCAATTATTTTTTTAGCTTCTTGCCTAACTATCTGTCCAATTTTTGTTTAATTTTGCTACTAGCATTCAGGCTGTCCTAATGCAAGTAGAAGACACTAATTGGAAGACACTAACTGAGGCCTCTAACAGCATGCTTGCTATAGTAGGAGAATGATTAGAGCACTAACAAGGTTTAAATCAAGTGCTTTGACATCAGAGATTGTTAGAACAGAAACTGATTCAGCGACGCTCCTAATCACAAATACGTGACAACTAATTGAAAATCAAATTAACATCTTTAATGATTTACATTCCTTGTCAAGCTGGTATTACCGCACTTGGAATTCTTGTGTGGTTCAAAGGGCTCAGGTCCTTACCAGCTCTTCTGTTTGTCTGTTCAAGACATTCTTTCAAGAATTTGGGGAAATAAGATCTGGTCTCAAGTACTAATGTTGCTCTGTTGTTTTTGCGAAATTAACTTTTGCACCTAAGAATTCTAAAGTCTGTCTGAGTTCACTATGTTCTCATGTCATATAAATTATGTTAAAATAAAATGAATGCTCTGGAACTTTTCTCCAATATACCTCTCAATTAAAATGCAGAATTGGGTTATAATGTAACCTTTGTAGTTTCTGTATGGCAGTGGAGATCAGTGTTACGTGCTGTAGATGATGTGCTTAACTCTGTCTCCTCCTGGAAAGTTACTGCAAAGCATATCCCACATGGGTTGAGATGACACAGATACAAGTTTATAATGTTTGAGAGTGGGAGGAAACTGCATTAAACTTGTAAAACTGAAAATGAGATTAGAATTATTTGCATAAATTCCTTATTTCTCCGTCCAGATGATCTGTTGTATTTCTGGAAGTTTGTCCAGTAAACTTAAGTATAAAAGCAAAAACTGAAGATATTAAGTATGAAGATTGTTATAATTGAAATTAGACAGAACTAATGATGCAGTTGTCACTACCTCACCTGCTATTAAAGAAGAGCATGCTTGTGTAGATATGTATACATTGCCTTTAAAACTGTGGCTGGCCTGTACCAGCAGGCTTGGGCTGCGGGGCTGTTTAATTGCAGTGTAGATTTCTGGGCTCGGGCTGGAGCCCAGGCTCTAGGACCTTGCAAGGTGGGAGTGTCCCAGATCTTGTGCTTCTGCCAGAGCCTGAATGTCTACACTGCAATTAAACAGCCTGTAGTCCAAGCCCTGTGAGTCCGAGTCTGCTGGCACAGGGCCAGCCGCAGACATACCTTGTGAGACCATAAGCATACAGGGCCAGTTCCTCAGATGGGCAGGGCTCCTTTATACTGCCTTGCCAAGGGATTATATATGCAGCTGGCATATCTGGCTCTGTGGTGATTACCTGTTTATGTGGAGATCCTCCAATGGTGTTGAGGCTTCTGTGTCACCCCATTCTTTGCTGGTAGCATAAGGTAGATGGCTGGGACCCCGATGTTGGGATGATGCCCAGCTGTGGTTTCAGCTCCTTGGGGTCACTAGTAGCTGTAGTGTAACCTCAGAGCTCTGATAAGCTGGTATGGTAGAGCCACCCCTTCACATTGCAGCCCTGGGATCAGGGGAGTACAAAGGTGAACTTTATACTACTATTGCACAGACACCCACTGACTTGTACTGCATTCTCTCCAGCTGGAGCTGAGGCTCTGGACCATAGCATGTGGTGTCCAGAACCTTTTGACATATTATGTGTGAAATACATTCACCTAACCCTATTATTTAGGTGGTTTTCTTTTTTAACTTCAGGATTCGCTTAAGTCCGGCTGCCCGCTACATTCTGGAGACACATGGACTTGACCCAAGCAATATTACTCCCACTGGGCCTCGAGGAATCCTCACTAAAGAGTATGTATAAGCCTGCTATAATTAATCCAAATATTGTATTCATTTCCTTGTTTCAGCCTAGCCCGAATTCCAAGGTGTTCAGCATAGAAGACCCACTTGTTCTCTCACCCTTTTCCTTGGGGGAATTGATTGTTTGGATGACCAACAGAGGATGTGGGAGTCTGGTTTTGGTGACATTGTAAGAAATTTGTATTTTTCCTTGTATGATCTCTGCAACAGGGACTGTCCAGCCATGGGACAGCTGGGAGAGATAGTGCAGCCCTCCCATTCCCCTTAGCCCACTACTAGAATGATTGACAGCTCCCAAACTGTCAGCTGGCACAGGGGTTTCTTTGGGCCTGAAGAGCTCCCCCACATGCACAGAGGTGAATAAAGGGTCAGAAGAAGCAGCAGAGGCCACCCTTCCCTTACACCTGTTGTATGGGGGATCTGAGCCCCTGCTTTCCCGCACATGGGTCACTGCTGTAGCCTTGTATTTTATTTAAAGTGAATTTAGTAATGCTGTATTACGTCACTGTGAGTTCAGCTCTGGAGGCTACAGTTTCAAGTTCAACAAAGTAAAAGTCACCTCTGCTGCTTGCTTCAGATTTAGAGACTCTAGTAACGCGTAAAGACCAAGGATAGTGACTACACATGTATTTACAAGTACAAGGTCTAGTCTGATTTACAAGTTTTATTAAAGTTGATTACCCGTGCATACAGAAATCCTAAAAGACCTATGCACAAGTTACAAATATGGTCATACTCACATCCTTAATGATATTCTTAGGGTCTGATGGATGCCTTGCCAGTTGATCATCAGTAGAGGGTTGGTTCCTGCTGAAGTTTTCCCATAGGGAACTCATTTTATCCAATCTGGGAGCCCTCTTTTATCTTGTGATTCTGACTAACCTAACACTTTGTGCATGTGCGTGAAGGTATTCATCTTCTTTTTCCTTATTTGTATTGTCCCCCAAGAATATTGGGGTACCTCATTTTTCATAGGTTGTAGTTTTTTATTCTCATTAGCATTTACACACATGGTGCACCCTGCAGTTAGGGCATGTGTTAGAAAAATGTGATTACCCAGTATCTTGTAATCAAAAATTAATCTTAAATTTAATTTTTAGCAGTACCACCCATTGGCACATCTATTTTCATAACTTTGTGGCATAGGGTCATTCTTTGGTCGCTTAGTTATGTCAAGCATGTCTTAAGCCTAAGACCTAGTATGGCTAAGCTGATATCTCACATGCCTCAGCCTGTAGGCCTTGCGTTTCATCCCTACTTACTTAGATACCTAATACATAATTATCACTTCTAGATACTTATCAATCTTATACTTCAATAATCCTACAATTTAAATCTATTTAGCCTACAATGATTATATATGACATAGCATATGAGCTAATTATAACATCACACAATAAATGAATGATAAAATGAAGTAATTGGCTGCATTGCTGACCCCAGCAGACACAAGTATTCATTTGTGGAGTCCAGGGTCTGATTTGCTTCCAGTTTAGTACAGGTAGACTAAAGACATGAAACTTAGTTCTGAAATTCCTCAAAGTTTAAAGAGATTGGGGTCTGGAATTCTGTTTCACAACCATCTCTGTTTTTAGCCTGTCTTTAATTCTGTTGTGAATGTTGAGGATTCTGGGATGGTTTAATGTGCTCCTTAGGTGCCTTGGACGCACTACGCTCTCCATTAAGATGTGGTTTCAGTCAAGGAACCCAGCAGCCTTTGGAATTCGGTGCTCATTTGTTAGCATTATAGATCAGGGATTCCTGACCTTGAAATGATGACCCTCAAATCTGCATGTGTGTTCTGATAAGGTTGTGTGGGAAGGGTTTCCTTCAGGAAACTGATTTTGGCCTGGATAAAACCACTCCCTCTCTAGGCAGACTCCTACTGGTGGTATTCTTCTTCACACACCTGTTGAGCTGCTGTAATATGTTGGCTCTGTATGGTTTGAAACCTTATATCAAAGATGACAAGGTTTGGTAGGCTTGAGTTGAACACAGTAACAAAACAAGAAACTATGAAAGTGTTTCTTTTCTTAACCTTTGTTTCCTACAGACTGCAGCCTGGTTTGGATTAAATAGTGAGGTGGATCGATGGGGTATCATTTGTAAAGCAGCACATTATCAGGAAGCTTTTTAATTATATAAGTGCAACTGTAAATTATGGTGTGTAACTAGTCCATGGCAGGTGGGAACCCTCTGGGACTCTGAGCTATCTAATTAACATCCCCTAGTTGTCATGGAAATGTACCACAGATTCTGCTAGAGAGGTAATTATTACAGCTACAAAAATGTCTCTCTCAAAACTTGTGTTTCATCTGTTCAAGGAAGTTGACTCGGAAATCATAGACCTTAAGGTCAGAAGGACCATTATGATCGTCTAGTCTGACCACCTGCACAATGCAGGTCATAGAATCTCACCCACCTACTCCTGTATCAACCCCTAACCTATGTCTGAGCAATTGAAGTCCTCAAATCGTGGTTGAAAGACTTCAAGGTGCAGAGAATCCTCCAGAAAGTGACCCCTGCCCCATGCTGCAGAGGAAGGCGAAAAACCCTTAGGGCCCCTGCCAATCTGTCCTGGAGGAAAATTCCTTCCCGACCCCAAATATGGCGATCAGCTAAACCCTGAGCATGTGGGCAAGACTCACCAGCGAGACACCCAGGAAAGAATTCTCTGTAGTAACTCAGATCCCATCCCATCTAACATTCCATCACAGGCCATTGGGCATATTTACCTCTAATAGTCAAAGATCAATTAATTGCCAAAATTAGGCTATCCCATCCCCTCCATAAACTTATCAAGCTTAGTCTTGAAGTCGGATAGGTCCCACTGCTCCCCTTGGAAGGCTGTTCCAGAACTTCACTCCTCTGATGGTTAGAAACCTTCGTCTAATTTCAAGTCTAAACTTCCTGGTGGCCAGTTTATATCCATTTGTTCCTGTGTCCATGTTGGTACTGAGCTTAAATAATTCTCTCTCTCCCACTTCTTTCTTTGTTTTCTTCTTATTTATATGGCTATAGAACCTTTTACTATCGGTTTTAATTCCTTTTGCAAAGTCCAACTCTACATGGCTTTTGGCTTTTCTCACTTTATTCCTTCATGTTCTGATCTCAATAAGGTAGCTTTCCTTGCTGATCCCTCCCATCTTCCACTCCTGGTAGGCTTTCTGTTTTTTCATAACAACCTCTCTGAGATGCTTGCTCAACCAGCTAGGTGTACAACTCCTGTCTATGAATTTTTTCCCCTTTCTTCGGATGCAGGCTTCTGATAGTTTCTGCAACTTTGACTTGAAGTAATTCCAGGCCTCCTCCACCTTTAGATCCACAAGTTCTTCAGTACAATCTACTTCCCTAACTAATTTCCTTGATTTTTTTAAAGTTAGCCATTTTGAAATCAAGAACCCTAGTCACAGATCTATTTTTGTTTATCCTTCCATTTAGTTTGAACTGAATTAGCTCATGATGGCTTGAACCAAGATTGTCCCCTACCACCATTTCTTCTATGAGGTCCTCACTACTCACCAAAATCAAATCTAAAACGGCATCCCCTCTTATTGGTTCAGCAACTACTTGGTGAAGGAATCCATCAGCTATCACATCCAGAAAAATCTGAGCCCTATTATTATTACTAGCACTTGTCCTCCAGTCTATATCTGGGAAGTTAAAGTCTCTCATGATCACACAATTCCCATTAGTATTTACTTCATTTAAAACATTAAAGAGGTCTCTCTCCATATCTAAATCAGATCCTGGCGGTGTATAGCACACCCAAGCACTATCCCAGGGGAGGCTCTAGTAGCTTTCTTCCCCAACCTGATTATTGCCCAGACAGTCTCTGTCTTATCCATTCCATTACTTCTTATTTCTTTACAGTCTACCTCATCGTTGGTATACAATGCTACTCCACCATCTTTGCCTTTGTTTCTGTCTTTCCTCAACAGCACATACCCTTCAATACCTGTACTCCAGTCATGACTACTATTCCACCATGTTTCTGTTATCTCTATAATATATGGTTTCACTTCCTGCACAAGTAACTCTAGTTCCTCCATTTTGTTACATAGGCTCCTCTCATTGGTGTACAAACATATTTTCATTTTTGCTGTTTGGCTTCGCTCACATTCTTTACCCGATTAGGTACAGACATTCTACCACCAGTATCACCTATTAGACTCGTATCTACACTACCCTTCCTACTTATGACCATTCTCCTACCCATGGCTGTATCCTTTCTTACTGCGTTTTCTTCCCTCTCAATGTTAAAATCCGGCGTGGAGATTACCTGGACATCTCCCAACCATCTCCCCCAAATTCCTAGTTTAAAGCTCTATTAATCAGTTGTGCCAGCCTCCATCCTAGAAGTCTGTTTCCCTCCCTACTCAGGTGAAGTCCATCCCGAGAGAACAGTCCTCTGTCCATGAATGCCTCCCAGTGGCCATACATCCCAAAGCCCTCCTTATAGCACCACTGCCTAAGCCATCTGTTGATAGTCATAATCTTGTCACACCTTTGTTGCCCTTCTCTAGAACAGGCAGATTCCCGCTGAAGATCACCTGAGCCTCGATTTCTTGAAGCGTCTTCCCCAGCCTGGCATAGTCTCCCTTGATACATTCCAGTGAGAATCTAGCCATATCATTTGTTCCCACATGAAGGACAATCATTGGATTCTTTCCTGCTCCTGGTAGGATCCTCTTCAGCCTCAGGTCCAGATCTCATATCTTAGCACCCAGTACAGTACACCCTTCTGTTCTCTGGATCAGCTCTTGTTACAGGCCTGTCTGTTCTTCTCAGTAATGAATCCCCAATCACGTAGACCTGCCTTTTCCTGGTGTTGGTGCGAATCTCCAGTCTATCCCCTGTTCCCTCTGGCTGCAAGTCCTCTTGATTTCTATTCTCCCTTGCAATCCTCTGCAACCCATCCCGTATCCTCCTTTGACTCATATTTGGTGTCAACTCCATTGACTCTTCCCCTCTTCCTATAGAACTAGCTGCTCTTCTCTTCTTCCTTGCCCTCTCACCTTCAGTGGCCACCTGCTGTGCCCCTTCTTCATTTTCCAACTCCACAAACATGTTCCTGAGCTCTATTTCTCCTTCATTAGCCCGTCTTTTCCTCTGCCTGGTTCTCCTAGTCACATGCTTCCACTGTCCACTTTCCTCACCCAGCAGTCTCCTCTCAGAGTTCTTTGGTCCTGCTTCCATCTGCAAGTCTGAGCTTTTCCCTTCAGCCTCCTCGTGTCTTTGCTCCATCATCTGCTCGAACCCCCTTCTAAACTCAACCAGAGTTTCCACCTGCATCCCCAGTCCTCTGATCTTTTCTTCATGCCGACGAAACTCTTTTCAGGTACCCCCTCCAGGATCATGTACATGCCACAGCTTCCACATCCAGTCATCTTCCTTGTGTCTTCCACTGCTTGGGTCGCTATCACTGCTGCCTCTGTATCTGTCATCGCCTTCTCACCTAAATCCTGTTAGTCCGGGAAAAACAAACCAAAACAAACCCCCAACGAGCACTACAACACTGCCAGAACACCACACACTCCCTTCACTAGTCTGTCTGTTCCTCTGCCGGCTTCCCCCCGAACCTCCCCTTGCAAACTCCCCCGTTTACAGCTCTGTTTGCTGCCTGCTGCCTGTCTGTGCCGCTGCCTGCCTGGCTACCTTTATAGGACCCCTAGTCAGAGAAGCCCCACCCCCTAATCAGGGCTCAGCTTCTCTCCCAGCACACTGTCCCTACCAGCCTCCACACATATAAATACAAATACCTTCTCCTTCAACAGAACTCCCACTCAAACTCCCCTGTTTACAGCTCTGAAATGTCATTTTTAAAGATATATCCTGCTGTTTTAACCATTATTTTAAAATGGAGAAGTGTTTGTAAGTACCTATAGACCCCCTCTGTTTGATACTGTCTGAAAAGAAAAGTTTGCAGATATCTGTAGACAGGTACTCTCTGTTTGGATGAAATATTGCGTGTTTGTATGAAACTCAGCAAAATACACGCTGTGCTGCACAGCTAAACAATTCAGGCCTCTTTATCAAGTAGGCTAAAAGGTAATTAATCATGGAGTAGAGCACTACAACACAGCTCACTTGGATGTATTTAAAAGCAAATAGGTTGCTTGCTGGTCATGGATATCCAGTGTTGGCCACCAAAGTACAAGAGTCAGAGAAGTGTAAAACCCAGAACAGAGGTGGACATTAAATGTGGTTTTGTTTGTTTCCACCAACTTGATATCCCAAAAATAATATGCAACTTACAAGGTAAGTAGGGTGAACAGATGTCCCAATTTTAGAGGGACAGTCCCAATATTTGGGGCTATGTCTTGTATAGATGTCTATTACCCCTCACCCCCGTCCCAGTTTTTCACAGTTGCTGTCTGGGAAGGCTAAGGATGTAACACTGACAGACCTGTATTGCATCATAGCTTGCTCCTTTTAGCAGATTGATTTATTTCATTTCTCCATGGATCTATAGGAGGCTCAACTTGAGCCTGAGATCTTTCTCCTTTTGTTCTTGAGTCTTGTGGGCTGGCACGCAGGGGGAAAATACTGTTTTCCTTTTGAAAATATTTACTACAATCAATATTTAAGCGGTGGACTAAACTTTCAGACTTGTGGCCATAAATTCCAAATAACTAGATCTACCAAATATCACGATTTATCCACTCTAAAATTGTACAGACCCCATTTAACAGTGCAATGAGTGTGGGTAATGGCTGCTAAGCTTATCTTATTGAATCAGATTCTGAGTATAATGCAGTCTTGATTTTCACTCTTTTGATGGCATAGAAGAAGACACCAGACAAGCTGAGATTAGCACCCAAGTTTTTGCTTTGACAAGCTATCCAGTAAATCAGGTATTGACTAGGATCCAATACTTTTTGTTCAAGGAAGAATATAGATTGTTTGGAAAGCTGGCTAGTAAAAGCTTCCTGGATGAGTAATTGCCTCGTGCAACAAATAGAAAAGCATGGCACTTGTGAAAATGAAGACATAATTCAGTTGTACAGACACTGAAAATATCAAGTAAATGTAGAGGAAGCGCTAAAGAAAAAAGACTGGATGATAATAGAAGACAGTATAGGATACAAAGCGTATTGCCTTTTGGAAGGGCCAAAGTCACAAGCCTGCCCTGTAAATTCATGGTGCTCATAAAATTAACACAAATATTACATTTAAATGAGATTTCTTCCTCTCACTCTACCCTTTTTTAAATGGTGCAAAAAAGGAGGAAAAGAAGATATGGCTCCATATTTCAATTGTCTTTGTGTTAATCTGTTTAGCAAATGCATCATCCACTTCAGTTCTTAATGGCTAGTTTGCAGTTCTTAATTTATAGTATTTCTTTTTAAAAAATGAGGTAAAGAAATTAATGCTGTGGACAGTGTTTGCCTGCATTTTCTCTAATTTCTGCACATTGTAACTTGTTCATATTTTTCATCCCCTTGTCTTCTGGGACCTGCTAATACTCCGCCTAGTTGCGGGTTAGTTATTGTATACATTTCTCCATGTAGCTCTGCCAGTGCATCGGTCCTCACATGCCACATCCATACTGTTCCAATCCTGAGATCTCTCTGAATGTGACAGATTACATGGTGGTTTAGTGAGATAGATAACTGTCAAATTTAGACTAGCTTGATAATTCCAAACATGTGAGATATGGTCCATCAGTTCTTGAGTTCTTGTGGTTAGAGAAGAAAGCCTAGCAGATTAAACCATTCAACTCTTGACCTTAGTTCTTTGAACATATTTTGCTTTAGTAATTTATCTACAGCTTGTTTCTAGTGGAATCTGAAAATGGCAGTAAGAAGTATATAACTTTCAGCACAACTAAATTATATGATATAATTTCTGAACTAGCTAACACACTAATGTTTGTCTGCTATGAGGTTCTGCCTTGCAGTTGCATATTAATGTGCTAAAGATCTTTCTCTCTAGCTTTTTGTCAAACACATTTAGGCATCTTAGTGTATTTTTTGTCTTAAAGCTGGGACTATAATTGTAACAATTTCAAGTTAGAAGCTCTACCTGCTGTTAGCACAGAAGTAGCCTTACAGCAGTATTAAGCCTTCTCATTTCAACTATGGCTTCCTCTCCTCACCCCTTTCAAAATGCACCCCAGATACCCTTCCTCTCCAGTGGCATTGGAAGAGACTGTTACCTCTAAGATCATGTGTAGTACCTGTTCTTATCAGTTTAATATCTGATATGTCCAGTAAAAGTACAGAAGACACTCTCCCTCTGGATATTGTGAACAACATAAAAACTGGAAACAAATATTACCTTAAGCAGGGACTGAACCCACACGGTAGTGTTTCCTTCGTATGGAGCGCTGGTTTCAATTTTCACTTGCTCTCACTTTGTGTCTCTGTGTAGCAGTTTTTCAATCTATAAAGTGAGGACTTTATTTACAGTTCTATGTAGATTAATTATTGTTTGCATTGTAAAAATGCTTTGAGGCCTATGTTAAGAAATCATACAAGTGCAAAGTATTTGTAACTTTTTTATCCTTAAAATTTGCATTTCAGTATAAATCTCGGGATGCAAGTCATTTTAAAATTCTGTCACAATTTTTAATTTTTACTAAATAGCAATACCCAATGTATAACTTAATTGACAAGCTGTCCTTGATCAGTAGCCGCACATTTTCCATGCAAGCCACAGGGAACCAATTTAATTTTATCGAGGCTGTGGCTTCTAAAGGAAGATAAACACTAAAGTAATTTTTAGTACATTAAACACAATATGCATGTTTCGGCCTATTATTATTTACTTATTTATTTATTAAGCATTTACGTAGTGCTGTAAATGAATCAAAAGTCTGGCAAAACACAGACATCAGGTGCTGTATAGAATGGTTTTCAGTAATATTTTATAGCATGAAAATCAGAGTGTATAATGGAAAAACTACTTCAGCCTCAATCTCTGTATCTGTGTGAATAAAATGCCTATTGAGAATGCAACATCCATTACAATCTTTCTAGTTAGATTTTTTTAAATAGCTGACTGCTCGTTCTGTACATGGTAATTTGCGTTTATTAGATTACGATGTAAAAGTTTAATGGCTTTATTATATTGGATTTAAAAAGAGCTTGCTCCAAATGTGAAAAGTCAAATAATTAACTGCTTTTGTTGTTTTTCACCATAACTATCAACATGCAACTCTGTAAGTGGTACAATGTTAGGTTTATGCTGATAGGTGGTTGTTGGTTTGCTTAGCAGAGACGATATGGCAGTAAATGATCAGTGAGTACATCACACTGGAAAACACAATCAAGGAACTCTTATACTTTCTGGACTCTTAACCTGACTCCTTGATTTAGGGAGAGATTTTAGAGAAGGGGAGACAAAAAGTAATTACACACAATGGCCAGTTACAGTTGCCTTTTGTCAGGGCAATTCAGAAGTTGTTCCCCTTGTGTGCCCAAACGGATTGGAGAAGAGGTGGTGACCCAGCTCAGACTCAACAGAGCAACACTCCATGGAACAGGTTGCATCAGACTAAAGAGTGCACAGCTTACACAATCAGGGTCTAAATCCAAAGCCCACTGAAATCAATAGAAGGACCCCAATTGACTTCAATTTGCATTGGACTAGACCCTCACTGTTTATGCTGAGAAGCTCTGTGTTGCTCTGTACCCAAGGTTGTTCTTTAAAAGTATAAACTAGCTTTTATCTCTTGTTGGGTTTTTTTCAGGCCAAATTGCAGGTGGGATTTCTGGTTTTAAGGATAAAATAAAAACCATGTCATCAAAGTAAACAAAAGCCAGAGAGAATAGGTATTCTTCAAGTGTGTGTCAGTGCGGATCCCATGGCAGTTGCGCATGCACCTCGTGTGTCCAAGACTGCACCTTTTGAATAGCATTGTCCATTGGGGCTGCACATGCATCTTGTGCTGTCTTGTACACCTGTGTGAGGGCACGAAGCCATAAAGAGTGGAGCAGTTGTGGCCCTTCCTCTTGCTGCTTGAGACAGAATGTAGTGACCGTTCAACCCACTAATCTCCTTAGAGATTTAACTTTTTTCTTTCCCCCGGCTACAGTCTGTGAAGAAAACTTACCTTAAAACTCCCATTTTCCTTGACTTAGATGTTCTGGAGAAAAAAGAGAGAGAAAACTGTTCATGACATGCACCTTCCCCTCACACCTGTACAGCAGGGTGAAGTACTTTGAATCAACCATCATGCTTCATGGTGGACTCTGAAATGTCATGGTTCAAACCACATTGGTCTTGTGATTGACTGATTTCTATCAAAGATGGACATATTTGTTGCCTCTTCAGCTGAGGGGAGAGCCACATCCCTGATTATGCTCTGCATACAAATCCTTCTCTTCATTTACCCACAAATCCAGTGCTGCTGGGTTCAAGTTACATCTTCTAGAGAAACCCATGTGGGTCACTTTGGAACCAAAGGTGACAGAATGAGACCAATGGCCAGTGCGTTCTCAAACACACACCATACCCTGGGCTTGGTGGAGGGTGGGGGGACATGAGAAGGTGATGCTGGTGCTGACAGAGTCGGCCGTGGAGATTTCTGTGTTGACAGTCTCAGCGTCCATGAAATCCACAACACCAACAGCCTTGGTGCTGGCATCTCGGGCAATAAAGTCAGCGCCTCTGCAGAAGGTCAGCACCAAAACACAGAGCCAAATGGAGCATAACTCCAAATCAAGCATAACCCCAAGCATAAGGGGAAGTCCTAGAAAGAGTACATAAGACACCACTTCTCCAAGGACAGGAATGGAATGGCTTATGGGCAGAAAAAGAAACCTGATACTGACATTGACACTGGCATCATGACTGAGCCTGGCAAGATCCTGAGATACATCTGCATTTATCTGCGTCTCCCGAGAGATGTTCTTCATGTTGAAAGGATGACTAGCACAGGAGCCAGGTGGCTGTGCAAAAGATTCTGATCTTGTATGCATGGGGCACATACTTACAGTGAGATCCACACTGACTACAACATGTTGAAGAACTACAGTTTTTGTAGGTTATTTTTATAAAATATGAAGCACAGAAAGCATCACTCTTTGCAGGGTATCTCTTTCAATATATTAACATTCTTTGACCATCTTTCTCTCTTTCTGGGGCCAGGTCTACACTAAAAAGTTACATCGAAAAATCCACACACCTGAGCGACATAGTTAAACGTACCTCACCTCCTCCCCCTGGAGACAGCACTAGGTTGATGGAAGAATTATTCTGTCAACCTAGCTACCACCTTTCAGGGAGATGGATTAACTATACCAACAGGAGAACCCTTCCCATGGCTGTAGTGAGTGGCTACGCTGAAGTGCTAGAGTGGTGCAGCTGCAGCGGTGCCACTGTAGCGATTTAAGTGTAGACAGCGTGAGTTTTCTATCCATCCTTGTACTCTGACGTTCAGCAGAAGGAAACTGAGGTGGCTGAGGAACAGCACAGTACTTTATAACCACCACCAGGGATGCCAGCGTGCTCCCCAATGGGCACCATGTACTGCAAGGTTTTGTTCATTTATTCAGGTTTGCAGAATTGGGCCTTCTAAATACGGTTGTTTAGGATATTCTATTTCAGCTTGTCTACTTAAACTGTAAAATATACAAGTAGGCAGTTGCATTTGAGAAAAAGGTGTCCGAATTATGCAGAGAACTTCCTAAATCTGAGCTTCTGCTAAATTAGTACTTCACATGGAGACACTGAAAGTATTAGCTGAAAGGTTTCTAAGTATCTGGGCCATCTTATTATAGTGTGTAGTGAAGTGTAACTCTGAGTTGCCAGTCTGTGCAGACTCCATGTCGTAACAATTTTGACAAGGAATATTCAATTACTCTAATACGTGTGGTGGGAAGGAAAATGTGTGCTTACCAATGAATGTTTGCTGTTTTGACAATAGGTTTACCTGTCGTAAGATTTGCTTCCCCTCTGTGCTGCGTTAATGGGTTTTAGAAAAGCAGTGTTGCTGCCAACCTTATTTTTTTAAAATATTATAGTAGTTTGATATGAGAGGTCTTGTGTCCCCGGCCAGCTTTATTTGCAGGCCCCTGTCTTATAATGTTTTGTTTGTACCCTGTGGCATTACTAAATTGGTGTTCTACTGTGTCTTTTTATTAATCAGTTGAATTGCACAGATTCTGTAATAAGAAATTTAATGTGCTGCACTTACAGGATTTAAAGACTTCTAAATGAATCTTCTAATTTAAAAATAAAGATCTGTTTTCCTAATAGTTTTATATTTTTGTACACTTAAAATCTAAAGAAATCAAACAACAATAACCAGATGGTTTTAATTAAATACTTATTACTGCCATGTTAAAAAGCAGAAATAATTTCCT
This sequence comes from Chelonia mydas, assembly GCF_015237465.2. Lineage (NCBI taxonomy): Eukaryota > Metazoa > Chordata > Testudines > Cheloniidae > Chelonia > Chelonia mydas. The sequence goes on from NC_051246.2 coordinate 53,154,285, forward strand.
GTTGTCTTTTTGTGTCTTCTTTGTGACCATTTTCTCAGCTAAAACATCTAGTTTTTTCTTTAAAAATCATTTTATTTAGTAAAAGTTTTTCTTCCAGTAGAGGATCTATATTAAATAAGTGTTTGATTTTAAAAGAAATTCAAGTATGACTTTAATTTGCAAAAGTAAGTAAATTCTTTCTTTATTAAGGGTGAAACTGCATCCTTAGCTCACCATATTATGCTTAGGTACTTCAGCAAATGATATTTGTGTCAAAGCATCTTTGTACACCTGTGTTATTGACAGGGTATGTCGAAAGAAAGACGGAAGACATTTGACATGGGTTTAATCAGGCCACAACTTTATTATTAGACGTCCAGGACCTCCTGGCAGATAACAGTAGACAGTGTAGATAACCCCATGTTTATTCCATAATTAGCCGGGGGGCTTTTACCAGCTACCTCTCTTTTCCCCTCCAGGTCCCTCCAACAAATCCATTGCCGGGACCTTAATCCCTCCTCCCCACCCCCCACCCCCCCCGTCCCATAGGAGGGTTAAGGTGAGCTATAAGAATGGGGGGTTGGATCCCTGCCATACCAACGATAGGAATCCCCAACTGCCCTCCGTTTGTTCCTTTCATGAACACCTCTTTTTAAGTCCTTTTCCAAGCCATTTATCCGATCACTGTATACTTTTCCTATGGAGTACCTACACTTGACATCCGCCCTACACTTAAATAATGAGTTGCTTCAAACTTGGTTCATGTAAAAAGGAAGGCTCAAGGCACCATGCTGCCCCTTTTCAAAGCCTGCATTCCCAGGGGATGCCCCTTTTGCAGCAGTTTTCATCTCTTCCCCCACCCCAGCCATAAAGCACTGTTCCCTTCACTCACAGGGGAAGCTCTTCACACTTTGTTTTTAAAGCATATTTTCACAAATACACACTTATATCAGAGTAAAGAGATGTGAAACTTTATTATTTCCTAATCAAAGAGCTGTATGGTCTAGTAGACCAAATGTAGGGCTGGGAGCAAGGTATTCCAGAGTTCTAGCTTTGACACTAACTCATTGTTTTATCCTTAGGCAAATTACTTACCCGTTCTGTGTCTTGTTTGTACCATGGCCTGCTAGCCAAACATCCGCTTGTTTAAAGGTGCAGGGTGGTCATTAAGGATATTGACACAACTGTTGAAATAGTGTCAGAGGTAACCAGCAAACAACAGTACATATTTGCTAAACATATAAAAATAGTAGCTATTATTTTTCATTAATGTCTCAGCAATGGGGTATTACATTTGAAAATAAATAAATAAACTTTTAACTTTTGAGCCTGCAGCGGGTGAGAGCTATGGGGGCCTGTGCTGGCTGACTGCTCCAGCCCCACCGTCCCAGGGCTTCAGTGTAAAATGTCACAGAGGTCTCTGGAAGTCACTGATTCCACGTCCTCTATGACATAATCTTAGCATTATTTATAACTGGTCTGTTTTTCAATGTTCAGAGGTAATGCAGTTATGTATATGTGATCATTTATTTTAACATATAAATGTTTTGTTTTATTTGCTGTGTCCCAAATATAGTCTGAATGCACGTCTCATCTGTTCCCGTAACACCTTCATTTTAAGAATTGACAGTACAGTGCACAGTATAGTTTAGCCACTGTTGTCTTTTAATGATGATAAACATGCTCCTGTTTCTCAACTGCCCTGTGCTGCTGCAGATTTAAATCCTAACCTGGCAGAGATGAATAATCTATAAATATTTATGGTGTTTCTTCATGCTCCTAGGAGTTTTCTTTTTGCAAATTATTATTGATAAAAAAAATTGCCTTTTAACTTTTAGTTTAATATCCAGAATTTTAATAGCCAGAAGCTGCTCATTAGAGTTGACTCTTGAAATTGTAGTATTTCTTTTTTTGTCTGTTGTTATGCTTTGTTCTTTCTAAGTATTTTTCATATTACTGTTTAATCAACAGGGATGCACTCAATCTTCTGCAGCAGAAACAGAAGAGCAAAGCTGCGGAATCAGGACCTATGGTTTCTCCAGCTCCTACTCAGCCTACTGTAGTGCCTTTGGCTCCACAAGCAACAACTGTGTCCTCTGTTTATCCACGGCCTGCAGTTCCACCAATTTCTATACCAGGTCAGCCTGCAGCACAGGTAATAATTCTGTTAAAGCAGCAACTTGCATTCAGTTACAACTAAATAATGCCACATCTTTTCATTTTAAATAAATAAATAAATAATAATGACAAATATGCTGAACTTCATTTTAGTCAGTGTTATCTAGCGATTGGAGACAGGGGCCTGGGATTCAGAACTCATGGGTTTTATTCCCCAACTCTGCAACTGGCTTGCTGTGACCATAGGCATGTCATTTAACTTCTCTGTCCTTATCTACATTTAGAAAAAGGTTCTTCCTCCCACCCCCCAACTAAATTAGTTCAATTAAGCTACTTTAACTGGAGTGAAAACCTCACTTAACATCAGTGCAAACACAGTTTAACACATTTAGCATGACGTGGCTATATCTTGACCTGCTGAAGACATTAAATTGATGCTAACTGGGCGTTTAAGTTGTGCTAAAGTGGTCTTTTTGATCAAAGTTGATCTTCATTTTTACCTCAGTTGAGCTAACCCAATTGGGGGAACCTCCTCCCCCGAGTTTTTTCCCCCCCAGACTACATAAGGCCACAATGGCTAAGTTTTCCCTTACCCATACAATAAAACATTACACACATCTGATTATATGTATAGCACGTTGAAATCTCTGAATAATAAGAGGCATGTGAGTGCAAAAATCTATAAGCATGGATTAAAAATAAATATTGGTAAGGAGCATGGAGTTGGATTAGGCAAGGGTTAGAGCAGGGGTGGCAAATTTTTTGGCCTGAGGGCCACATCGGGGTGCAAAACTATATGGAGGGCTGAGTAGGGAAAGCTGTGCCTCTCCAACCAGCCAGGTCCCCGACCCCTATCCACCCCCTCCCACTTCCCGCCCCCTGATTGCCCCCCTCAGAACCCCCCGACCCATCCAAGCCCCTCTGCTCCTTGTCCCCTGACCTCCTGCTCCTGGGACCCCACGCCCCAAACTGCCCCCCCCCCGGACTCCACCCCCTATCCTACCCCCCTGCTCCCTGTCCCCTGACTGCCCCCCAAGACCCCTATCCACACCCCCACCCCCTGACAGGCCCCCCAGGACTCAACCCCCTTTCCAACCCACCCAGTTCCCCGTCCCCTGACTGCCCCAACCCCTATCCACACCCCCACCCCCTGACAGGCCCCACCGGGACTAACACACCTATCCAACCGTCCCCTGACCCCCCCCCCACCCTAGAACGTCCGCCCCATCCAACCGCCCCCTGTCCCCAAACTACCCCCCCCCAGGACCCCCTGCCCCTTATCCAACCCTCCCGCTCCCCCCCGCCCCCCTTATCATGAAGCTCAGAGCAGCAGGAGCTTGCAGTCCCGCCGCCCTACCAGAGCCAGCTGCGCTGCCCGTGCGGTGGCATGGATGCAGGGGGGGCCGGAGGCTAGCCTCCCCAGCCAGGAGCTCAAGGGCCGGGCAGGACGGTCCTGCAGGCCGGATGTGGCCCGCGAGCCATAGTTTGCCCACCTCTTGGTTAGAGGATTGGGGCTGAGTAAGGATTGTTTGTGTTTAAAAAATGTCAAAACCTTGTGAGCCTTTCTCTGAATAGTTGGGCCCTAAATGGCAGAAATATTGAAAGATCCATTATTTTGGGGAGAATTCCACCATGCCGGAATGCTTCCAGATAGGATCTGTGAAATTGGACCATTCTGGTTCTAGAACCAACTTTGAAATACAGCTGCAGGTTCAGGTCTGGTACCTGTTAACAATTTATAAGAGTTATAGAATGTTTTCAAAAAGAAAAGGAGTACCTGTAGCACCTTAGAGACTAACCAATTTATTTGAGCATAAGCTTTTGTGAGCTACAGCTCACTTCATCGGATGCATGCAGTGGAAATGCATATATCAGCTTATGCTCAAATAAATTGGTTAGTCTCTAAGGTGCCACAAGTATTCCTTTTCTTTTTGCGAATACAGACTAACACGGCTACTACTCTGAAACCTGTCATAGAATGTTTGGTATTCTGTGATGAACCATAGTAAATAATGTAGATTTTTTTTTTTTTTTTGGTAAGGTTAAAAGTCATAAAATTCCAGGCCTCGATATATTTTTCTGTCATGATAAAAAAGTGCTTTGCCTGCAGCTATATCAGAACACACTGTGATTTGTATTCAACACACAGTGTATATGCTGTATAATTTCAGAGAGTATTTCTTGTGAAATCCACCTGTTTTTCCTGCTTGATATTTTCATTGGCATTACAAGGAATTGCTTGCAATATAGTTCCCTTTCATGAAAAGGTTGTGAATGCTGAATTGCGACATGACTGAATGAATTGGGCAGGAAAGGCAGGTTGATGACAAAGGAGACAGATTTACAGTGAAACCTGTCTTAAGCAACCACTGAAGGGACTGATAAATCTATAGCTCAACAGAGCTTCTACTAACAGTTCTCTTCTAAAATAAAGGTTTAGCATAACTGTACTCTGCAGGCCCTAAGCTGGTGTAATACAGCAATGCTGATTTCGCCAGCCGAGAACCAGGGCTGATATTTGTGGAGTAATTTGCTAGATCTGTAGGATTCATTGTACTCTGTAAACTGAAGTTATCTTGTTCCTTATGAGTGATAGGAAATATGGGCAGAATAATAGAAATTGGGTACACTTTTTACCCCAAATGTATATGACTGTGGAATTTTCTTTAAAGAAGATTGTTACTTGTCAGTACTGTCTGTATGGATCACCCATCTTGATTTCCTTTATGTGCTGAAGATCAAGTACTTGTATAACATGTTATAGTACTGTGCCTAGAATCTCTGTGTTTATCCAGATTTAAGGCGTGGTGCAATGGAGCAAATATTCAGATTTTTTTTCAGCCTTCATTTTCTTACACTTCAGCTTTATGGAGTAAGATAAAACAAATACTGTACTGCATTAATTTCCTTGGTTCTGTATAACCTGTTTTGCTGGTCTGAATAGGATTTTTCTTTCTGCTATCTTTCAGCAAGAATAGAAAATTCAAATTATTTAAATTTAATCTTAGGCATGTTAATACTAGCTACATGTTAATGCTTTTTTAAAGTTGAGGTTTGTTGTAAGTGAACAAAAGCTACCAACTGAAAAGCATTACTGCCCTACTCTTGTTTCAGCAAAGGTGTGTGGGTGTTCTCTCCCTGTATTTAATATGCAAAATATTTGCTTTCAGGGTACATTCACAGAAGTCCCTGCCAGCAACATCCGAAGAGTTATTGCTAAGAGATTAACAGAATCTAAAACTACTGTGCCTCATGCATATGCTACTACTGACTGTGACCTTGATGCTGTCTTGAAACTAAGGAAAGAACTAGCGAAAGGTTGGTAGATGTTATTTATTATTCAAAATAAACTGATCTAAAGAGTACCCAGTACTAACTGGACTATCTTGACCTGCTATACAATTAGTTACACCCACGCTCTCTGTACAGAGTGAGTAGTCTTCTATATTGAGTTTCAATACTGGGCATTCAAATAAACTTTCTTTCTTTGTACTACGACAATTTGTTTTCATTAAGACACTTCCTGTTTCACTGTCCTGTCTTAAGCAACCACTTTGTGTCTGTTTCTGGGGAGGCTGGTGATGATTGTGATGTGATTTTTATGTATGTCTACAAATCTAAAATCAAGTAAAAGTTATTGTGGTGTGGGGGGTTTTTTTGGTTTGTTTTATTTTAAATTTGATTTCATTCAGCATGTTGTTTCTAAAAGCCCCTTCCTACGGAAATAAACATACTAGTCAAGGTGTTCTAATGTGACTCATGATTTTGGGTACCTTAATTTTTGGAAGCCCAATATCACTTTAAAGGGGCCTGATTTTCAGAAAGTGTTGAGGATCCTTCCTCTGAAGACCAGGCCCAGTTCTAATTTCTCAGGTTGGCACCTGAATTCACTAATCATTCTGGAAAAACCTTTGCCAGTCTATTCATAGGAGATGCACTTCATACAATATTTCTTTTTTTCATAAAGTCATGGCCTATCTTCCAGAATTTAGAATGCAGCCTAAAAATGACAGAATGGTTTGCCACAGATAGTGGTATAATCTTCAATCCTTAATTCTACTTTAGGGTTCATCTGCTGTATTACAGTTATCAAAACTGTCCGTTATTGTGTAGTCTTTTTTTTTTCTCAGTGCATTGATAGACAAGCAAAAAATTACCATTTGCTTCATCATCCTGTAGATAAGACACAAACTCTGTGATTGCTTGTGGTTACTGGAATCAAGCAGGTTCATAGGAGACCAGAAGACTGCAATGTTATTCAACCAACCAGTATGAGAATGCTCACGCAACTGCAGATTAACATAAGATTTCTAATTATACAGTAGGTTTTTGTTTCCTTCAGTCCTATCTCTAGAATACCTGCAGATTTTTCTGACTGACCACCTAGAGAATTAGGTGTATTAGAATCTTGGCATATCAGGATGGATGCATTATAGGTTGAATTCCTAAATGACAAATCTGTGTGTAATGTTGAGGGATATCCTACTGAAAGATACACACATGCCGTTTCCCATAGCATACGCTACTGGAAGCCTGGGTTTTGGTAGCCTAAAGCTGATGAAGCTACTGGGAAATGAAAGGTAATTCAGTATGACTAAAAGCTTTGTGTGGCTTTGTCTTCGCTAGGAAAAAAAGGTGTGTTCTTAACTCATCTTAACACATGAGGTAAAATCCATTAAAGACCAGGCAATATGTAGTTTTAATATGAACTAGGAGATCTTACCTTGAATTCAGTGTGATTTATGCACGTGCTTAAAGTAAATACTAGAGCTAGTCAGAAAATGGAATTTCTGTCCTGCGGAAAATTCTGACCGTATGGAAAAACTTCAATTTGAAACTAATAATTTCATTTTGATAATGCTGAAACATTATAATAAAATTAAATATATAAAAATGTAATAATAGAAAAGTTTAAATGAATCCAAAGGAGATAGTCTAAATGACTACTTTCAAAATGTTTCCATCAAAGATTTAATCTAAATTGACACATTCCTGCAAAACATTTTAGATTTTAATGACACTGCATTTTCTGTTGGAAAACTATTGACATTTTTTCTACCACCTTTATTAAATATGCATATAGTAGTACTCTGCTGAATTGCGGCCTGACAAACAAAATCCTACTGTTTGGTGGTGAATACTGAGATTTGTAAATCCATCCTATTCGAGAGTGCTACCTCAGCTCTATTCAAGGTGCAAAGACATTTTTTTAAAGAACTTCTGTTGTCCAGAATCAACTTGGAACCCAAGTGAAGTTGTATTCTTTATATTTGGTAAACTATGTAGACTGGGGAGTATTCATTGCCTTTGAAGAATATTATATTAGCTGACTTTAGTCACTGTTTGTGGGTACGAAGGAACTTGTACTTGTGGCAGAGGAAAAATGTAGGCAGCCACTTAGCAATCCCTATATTTATCTACTCAAAAATCTTCTCCTCATTGTAACTAAAGTAACAGTTACATTGTTGTTTGTGAATATATCCGATGTTTCTAGTTGCCCTCAGATACAGAACTGAGGATATTATAAGGAGTATTTGTTATTACAACCACTTATTTGATCTAAAGAGAGAACACCACCATAATACAGTCTATTTTTTTAAATGCTGTTACTAGAAATGTGAAAAATATCGAAACTGTTTCCATCAGACCTTGAAGTCTACAGGCTAACTAACTCAAACCAAATATAAAACTCAGTATGCCATAATGTCATACTAGAGAGGCTACGGGTTTACCGTGATCCAAGACATATTGCTCTTTAATAAATCACATTTATTTATTTATTTTATTTTAGAAGAATTCTATCTTCTGGCTTAGCCAAGTAGAAACTTTAGGCTGAGGCAAAGCTTCTCTTCTGTTCTGTAACATAATGTTTTACTGTGTTCTATTTAACGGACTAGTTATGATTAATTATTCATTTTAATAAGTTCATGTTACCACCTAGATAAAGATGAAACGAATTTGGTAAACTGTGAAGTCATGTGATAAATGAATTTACCATGCACCTTTGACCTGCTTTCTGCTCACTAATCTATCTCTTAAGGATTTATTCTAACATTGTAAATCCCTCAGTAGTTGCAAACACTTGCCATAATTCTTAATCAACCTGCTCTGGAACATTTTCCTTGGTCTCCCGCAAAATGTGAATTTTTCTCCACAATGATATGCAAGATTCATTCCTGCCCTAGCAATATCTTTTCTGTACATAAAATGTCATTACATTAGTGTCTGTCTTGCATCCCTGCAGAGGACTTTAAAGTCTATTCTCCCACTCAGTGGACAGTCCTCTGTCTAATTTAAACCAGTTATATCTGAATCTCTCACTTCCATGAATTATAATCACATTTATTACTTTTCATTTTTTAGGGGGAAAATGCTTTAAAATAATTGGGAAAACAATGACTGCTTCTCCTTTTGATGAATCTAATAAATTATGTTGATGGAAGGCACATATAATCACTTACAAAGCTTAATTTATCGGTGTATAAAATTCAGATAATCTAGGGACACAGATCTATCTTTGTCACTTTGCAAATCTAATTTTGGACCATATCTCTGTGAAATCTCATTTTTCTCCCCCACAGAAGTGTAGACTTCATAAACCCAGCAGCAAAGCTCAACTCTTCTTAATTTTTTTTAATGTGTTCAAGAACTCTCACAAATAAAGTTATGTAAGTAAATATTAGACTGAGCCAAGTCTGTTAGCGAATTAGGGTTAGAATTATGAATGTTGTTTCTTTTACATCAAAAGAAAAATTTGCCTTTAGCATTTCATAGTATTTTTTTTTTTTTAAATGAATGATGTATATTACGTTTTAGGAAGATACAACTTTGTTCTTCAAGGATTTTTATGGAAATGTGTGTGAATATTGACCTTTGTTTTACACAAGAAAGTATATAGATAATCCAACAGGTTTCTGATGTGATTTCTGAATGGAATGTTTTGATAGTTTTTCTTCGATCATTTGTGTCAGGTGTGCATATGTTCTCAGCTGTTGTTGAGCCAGTTTTAATATCTGTATACTCTCCATTACATCATACTACACATATTGACAAGCTGCTACACATGAGAGGGAGCTTTATAAATCCAAAGAAGCCATATACAGCATTTGCATTTGGTCTTAAAGCTTTCCGGTTGTGTTTGCCATCATCATCATCATGGTTTGAAAACTTGTAGAACCAGATTCAGCCAAGGAAAGTGATAGCTTAGCTTCAAAGGTGGCAACTCTGGCAAGGGCCTTGCACAATGCCTGTCTAGAGTGATATGGCTGATTTAGGAGATGGTGCAGCTAGTAGTACTGATTAAATGCATCCCCTCGCCAGCCTTCGCCTGATTGTAAAGCTGTGTTCCTCCAGCAGAATTCACAAGACAAGGCCACAGTGAAAAAACAGCCCGCCCTTCCTGGTGGGTGAACCTATCTTGTACTAGGTGCATTAACAATAGCTACTGCAGGGAGACATCATGGCTGGTAAGGTGGGGCCAAATCTAACCTGTAATCTGGTTAATGCACCGTCCTATTTTTGGAGAATAAAACCCAAGGACCTCACCACTGGAAACAAGATATAAAACTTAATCATGCATCAAGCCCTAGGGAAAACAGAAACAACAAAATGGAGCAATAAATACAGTAAAATCCAGTGCACAGAAATGCAAGTAACAGAATCAAGTTTAGTTTTCTAAAAAAAAACTGCCTCAGCACTTCTTCACAATGATAAAATACCAAGCTCAGCAGAGCAGTCTATTAGCTGAAAAGATGCACTGAATATGAGAAAACGTACGAGTTTGACCACAAATATACATCATTCATTGAGAAAGTAAAGATACCCACTTGGCAGAAAAACACACTACATGCCTCTTAAATTAAATATCAAGAGGATTTTAGGCCAGAACAATAAACAAACTTTAACATACCACTCACCCATCTTGCCTCAGTCCTATTACTTACTAAAGTGAGGCTTAATCCCTGCTAATACCCTCTAAAGAGTTTTATCACTTTAGTGTTTTAGTTACACATCTTCATATGTATATGATATTTCTTTGTACCCAGATGAATTTCATGTGGTTTGTAAACAACTTCACAAAATACAGGGCTGTCTACCAGAGCAAAGGAGGGTGCTACTAACTGCCTGTTTTAGTGGATTTGGGGCAGAAAGAATCCCTTTCTTTGCTCCTGCGATGCCACTGTGGTGTTATGTAGCATGTACAGTACACTTTACCTCTTATTCATTAGTGCACTGGAAGAGTTATCTCAGTAGAACTGCAGCAAACCTTTTGTCCCACAGTGAGCTCAGTAAGACAAGCCCATCAAAGCTTGCTTGCTCTATTTTATGAACTGTCTGCCCTTCACTTGAAAGCTTCAAACACATTAGACTTGTTGTAAATGAGGAGGCTAAATAAAATAATACAGACTGGGTGCCTCTGATCCAACTGGAAATGATACTACTTTGAATGATATTCTGTCCTCAATTTGTTGAAACATCTTTCAGTTGTAACAACTTCATGTTCTCCTGATGATCTGCATTGTGAGAAACCAACAAACTTTCTTTACTCTGAACAATCACCTAGACAAATCATTAACATGGTCTCATCATGGGTCATCCATCAATGTACAAATAAGAGACTAATTCATGTATGGATTTAGCATGTGAACTGTTTTGTAATATTGTTCATTTGACTTCAGTGGGAGATGCCCCAATTTACACCAGTTCATCTGCTCACATAGCATTGCATTTTAGATTTGGAGCAGGATGTCATGTGACTCAAACCCTGTGTGCATTACTTTTGTAAAGTTAGTGCTAGAATGCAAACAAAAAAGGCGCTAGTGAGCAGGAACTTTTGATTGAAAGATTCTGTGATATTTGGATTTATATATAGCTTTATTTTTAACAGTCTTTCTGAATTTATTGTAAGCATTGAATCATTCATGAAGAAAGATCATATTTTTTTGTTTCATGGTTCCTTGTGGAAAAGGCCAGATACTTTATTTCCTTGTATATATTAGGATCTATAATGTTTTCTATAGAGATTGTACAGAATCCAACATAGTAATTTAAAACTAAGTTTCAGACATCTATAGTTTTTCTATGTCCTCCCTCTACCATTAACGTTGGTTTAATTGGTTTAAAGAAAATGCATGTGAGCTGTTCTGTAATTCTTCCATTTGAGTATGAGCTCTGTTTTCTTTCCTCTAATGGCAGATTATCCCCTGAAATTCCATTTATCTTTTCTGCCGTCATAAAATATTTTTTTGGGCATTGGTCTCTTCTAAACTGTAATTCTGTTCCAATCAAAATGTTTTTTGGGGCAATGGAATTTTCTTTAGTCATTAAATATAGAGCCATTTGAGCTCAGCATTCACTGCTATCTCATGAAATTTATACTTTTTGTCCTTGCAGTATAAGTTGAGCTATCTTACTGAAGGGTTTGGAGTAGAGCACTTGGAGCAGGACTATCTATTCCAAACTCTGTCAACTTGTCCAGTGACACACAGTGAATCACTTTAGGTCCAATCCTGAACATTGCTGAGCGATTCCTATTAAAGTCTATGGCACCTGACGGAATTGGGCTATTAATCTCACAGGGATTTTGTGAAGCTTAAATAAAGTCTCAGCACTTAGTGTGTATAGCATATTGCATTTTCAGCCGAGCATCTCAAAGTGCTGTTCTTCTGCTAGTTGGAGTCCTCTCTTTTTTGAGGTAAAAATGTCACCCCCTCTAGGAGTTGTATGTTATCAGTCTGCTCCTGCTCCTTTTGAAGTGGTAGATGGCAAAACTGCTGTTGATTTAAGTCAGAGCAGAATTGGACCCTGTCCTTGTCATCAGAAGGGCAGGGTGAAGCTGGGAGCAGAAGCTGTGGCTTCTACTGCTTTTCCAATAGTGTGAACCCGAAGAGGGTCTGCAGGTTGAGGTTTGGGAGAGCAGGTTAACATGGGAGAGCTAACAAGGAGAGGAGCTGGTCATGGGGAAATCTCTGCTGTGGCAGGAAGATGATGGGAATACTGCTTCCAAGGAACTCAGTAGATCACCTAGCAGGCAGTGATTCTGGTCCCATCACTGAACTCCCTCCCACTCTCAGCCATCTGCTGCAGAGCTATATAACGCAGGTCTTTTATAATCCCCTGTCTGTAGTCCTTTAAACTGTTTCCCAGGAGGATCACATGCTCTGTTTTCCCCAACCCCCTCTAAATTTATCTATAGTCATTTTTTTCAGAGAACTTAGTATATTATAGCTTCTATTGCACTTGTGAGTGCGAGAACTTTGGCAGAACAGACCCCAGGGCATCAAATTGGTCACCCAGAAAACGAGGAACATGCTGTCACCTGTGAAAAGTTTGGTTTAAGCGACTTGCCCAGCATCGCACAAGTACTCTGGCAGAGTCAGGGATCAAATCCAGTTCTGCAGTATGGCATTCAACTGCCTAAACCACAAGACCAGCCTTATTCTTGCAATCCCCTGCCTCATTCTGCAACAGATAAGCAAGACAGACAATAGTCTCTTGACTACAAAAGCCTGATCCGTTCCTTGAGCCCTGTCTGTCCTATGCACTGAATGAGGCAGGGATCCTGTGGAAAACACAGTATGTGATCATATCTTCTTTTGTATGGAAATAGCAACATTTACAAGTTAATAGAAAGTTTGAGGGCTTCAGGAGATGCAGAGTGCACCTTTGCTATCCCTCCTGGAAATGAAAAGATGGGAACTTGTTCACAATGTGTTCTATGGTGTGGAGGTTTCCGCATTCACACTGTGGTGAATCCTTCATTCTCCATTTGTGCATCAGGTGAGTGCATCTTCCACGTAACATCCTAGTACAATTGATGGTCATCCAGCGTCTTCGGCAGAGCAAGAAAACAGGCAGTTTGGCGGTGGGATCATCTATGGAGTGTTTGCTCTTTTTACATCAGAGCCTGCCCTGTTACATGTTCTGTGAGAATGGTTGGCAGGTCTTAAGGCAAGTGCGAGGCAGGTGAACAAGGTTGTCATGAAGCGAGAGCTTTTGGCTAGTGAGTGCTTTCCCATACTCAGGCAATGTAGCCATCTCTCACTGGATAACTCAAGGAAAGATGTTTGCAAGAATTGGAAGCCAAGGCAGCAGAGTGAACTTCAGTTACAAGTCTCATAACTGCATTTAGCTGGATATTGACAAGGTCCGTAAGTGACCTTTTTCCCCAGACAGGTGTGCAATATTCGGCCGTGGAACAAACTGCTCTTTTAAACATAGAGGGGGGATGTGTGTGTAAAATAAATATAAGTACACACACACACACGAATATATAAATAATCACTAAGTATATCAGTAATAAATGCAAACGGTTGAGTATATATAAATTTAAAATAAGTGTGTATTAGGTCTGGAGTAAAATTTTCATAAGCGCTTAAGTGACTTACGAGCCTAGGTCCCATTGACTTTTAATGAGAGTTAAACTCCTAAGAGGTTAAGACACTTCTTAAAAAAAATGGGACTTTGGGTAAAATTTTCACAAGTACCTATATCAAATTATTAACTGCTGATAGTTTAATGAATATTGAACTTTTTCCTGTGACTATATTAATCTCAAATATTTAAATTACCCACCAAACAGAACTGGTGGAATAACATTCAACAATTGGTTCATCATCAAATAAATTATTTATCACTAAATTACTTCATGATTTGACTAATTCTATCATTTATCTATGTTGCAATGTCTTATTGTTTTGCTATTTTCACCTTGAATTTTTCTAACCAGTTTTTTTTTTTTTGAAGAAAGAGTTATAGTTGTTCTAGACACAAACCCCAGGTTTTCGGTAGCTTTCATGTTCCCATATGTAAGTGTCCTGTACAACAATGCCAACACCAAAATGAATAAGTAATTTTCTTTTCTTTGGGGAAAGGGTTCCTAGCAATCCAGTCTGTGCGCACAGTAATCTATGTGCAGCTGGGTAGAGATTTTTGTCTAAAATGAAAAACATAGCTTTCCTAATGTGTGGCATCTATTCCAATTCAAAGCTTAATATAGTCCTGTGCTAAAAATATTTCACACCAGCGGGGTCATCCAGATGCCAGTGCATGATGATAAAAGGATTTTGATTTACTGAAAGCTTGGCCTTTACTGCAAAGCTAAGCAGCTTTAATACTGTCACACTACAACAGCAAAAAGGAATAATCAAGGTCTAGGTTAAATTTCTTTGTGAGTGGGTTGTCACGTGGATGCTTTTTGGATTTTCCAAAGTTACTTTTACATAAATATAGAGCAAAACAAGAGGTGGGGTTACCTCCTTTAGGAGGAGGACAGGTCACTACATTAATACCTGATCATGTCTGAATTCTAACCTGTGCCTTCTGTTTTTGGAAGCTATAAAGGAGGTGACCCTGCCATCTTGTTTTGCTCTATATTTTACCTTGCATGTGCCCATAGCTTCCTCTTGCTTCTCAGTTAGCCTAAGAAAAACAACTTAAGTCTAAAAATAATGTAATATAAACTTCTTAAGCTAAAACAACTTAAGCTAGTTTTTTCTCTTTAAAAAAAACCAAAAACCTCTCCCATTGTGGGTGTGTGCGCACACCTCTTGGTGTGACATACTCTAAAACTCATCGGGGGGATTACATTTTTTTAAAGCATTTCATAATCACTTGCTATTCCTCACACTACAACCTGTGAGTGAGTTGTTCTTCCATTTTACAGATATGGAAGTTGAGGCACAGAGGTGACAAAGGCACAGAGCTGCGACTAGAACTAAAAAATTATAGACTCCTAGTCTTGTGCCTTAATGACTAGACCACACTACCTTTCTTCTTTAGTAAAGTACCAGGGGAAATTTAGCTGTTATATTCAGATTTCCCAGATTCTGATGGCATGTGGTCTGATCCCGCTGTCACTGATTGACTGACTACTTTTTAACTGCTGGAGTACCTAGAGTATTTTCCTTTTGGTTTTTTCCCCTCAGATGAAGTCTTACTCACAGGCTATCGTCAAAGGGAGTTTGAGTAGATTTCAAGCGACTAAAGGTCATAGGAGGAAATGGCATGGGTTCTGTTCACAAAATTATCTTGTCTTTATAAAATAATTCGCTTGCATTTAGAGTGGACACCTTTAAAAATTCACTTGTTTACCCCTTGTGTGGATTTCTAAGTGTTGCATGCATTGGTGGGGGGGGAGGGAGAAGGAGCCAGAATGTCCTTAAATGGAAAATTGAGTTGTGTTCTGAAAATTGAGTTGTGATCCCTTTTTAATTTGGTTTTAGGATGGTGGCTTCTAACAAATGACTAGCAAGCTGCTGTCCAGGAGGCAAGAGAATCCAGCATCCCCTAGACCAGTAGTTCTCAACTGTGGTCCACCGCTTGTTCAGGGAAAGCTCCTGGCGGGCCGGGATGGTTTGTTTACCTGCCGCATCCGCAGATTCGGCTGATCGTGGCTCCCACTGGCCGTGGTTTGCTGTGCCCAGCCAATGGGGGCTGTGGGAAGCAGCGGCTAGTATGTCCATCGGCCTGTGCCGCTTCCCGCAGCCCCCATTGGCAGGGTACAGCGAACCGCGGCCAGTGGGAGCTGTGATTGGCCGAACCTGCGGATGCGGCAGGTAAACAAACCGGCCCGGCGTGCCAGGGGCTTTCCCTGAACAAGCGGTGGACCACAGTTGAGAACCACTGCCCTAGACACAGAGCTTTTATTGTTCTGATTTGTTATGAATATACACAACTAAGGTGGTCCTTGTTAAAAGATGAAGTATATTTTCACTATGCCTTTGTACTAAGGAAAACAGACACTGATAGTTCTGGTTAGGCCAGGAATAATGTGGACAAGCTTGTGTCTCATACACACTTCCGCCAATGCAGCTCAGTATTGATCTGCAACATCCCCGCTATTATAATACAATCCTGGCTCTCTTTCGGGAAGACGCTACTAACCATGATAAATACTGTAGATTAGTTATGTGGACAAAAGGAGTCTAGGATATGACCCCAAATTCACTAGTTATAGTTAAGCAAATATCTCTTAATTATAGAGATGCAGCTTAATTTCCTCTGTTTTGAGAAATGTTTTCGAACACATGTATCAAGTGCTGTAAACTTAACCCCTTGAATTGAAGCATTTATGCTGCCTTTGCTATTCAGGAGCCAAGTTACTATGACAATAGACTAGTCCAGCAAGCTGTAGCTTTTTTGATTTAATACCCTAAAAAAGTCTCAGACATGCCTTCAGGATGATGCCATAGTTATTGTGAAGTTACACTACTATGTATCAGCAGCTATTCCTCTCCTGCCACACACTACTGATTGTATCTAGTTATCACAGCCTCCTCCTAAACACTCTGCAAGTAATGTTGTGAAAATATAGCCATTGACTTTTTCCACACTCTATCTGGAGTAGGGGGAAGGGAAGCAATCCTTGTGTCTAAGCAGTATGCACCATTCCTTATGTTCACATTGGAAAAATCCACTCTTCTCAAGTTCACAGTGCCTCTTTGGGCTAAATCATTACTATTGGGTTTGATTTGGTTTTAAAACACTATAGACTGTTGACCCATGCATCAAGAGCTGCTGCCTGCTTTGCTGCTGCTGCTAACAGAATTTCAGCATTTGCAGAGGCCTTCACCTTGGTAATCCTTGTAGTAAAAGGCTCCAAGGGTCATTGTAGAATGGCGAGGTTCTGGTTCACAGTTGAATACAGATAATCCTTGTGATTCTTCCAGTTTATGCATTACAGAACATAAAAAGGAACAATGAAATTTGAATATACAGGATTATTTTTCTTTATCTTTAGACCAACAGTAGATTTCTACATAAGATTTAAGCCAATGTATAATACACAAAATACATGGTCATCTATACTGTGTGTGTTACTCTTTATTAATAGACTCATTTATATTACTGTATTCTATTCCATGTATAGAGTTGCCCCTCCAAAGCTTTAATTTAATATTGTAATTAATACTGAACTAAAATTAACTTGCTCATTGTACTAAAACTGCAGAAATTTAGAATGAGACAAAAGGGGAGATTTCAAAGGAACACATGGCAGTCAGGCACCTAATTCCCATTGACTGTCAATGGAAATGAAATGCCATTGTACCATTTATACCTTTGAAAATCTCTTTGTAAATCTTGACATGGTCTCCTTTTAGCCATTCTTCCTACAGGTTTAGCTGGAAACTGAATACCTTTTATTCTTATCATAAACTGTTTAGTATTGCTCACGTACACCTTGTTAGAAAGCAGCTAGGTTGTACTCCAGAGGTGGCTACGTTTCATTAGTGTGTGGAGCAATTCCTGCATATATAATATTTACTATAGTTTGCAAAGTACCTTGGTAACTTTCTGGAAAAAAGGATAAATAAATGTAAAGTAAATATTACATTAAATATACCAAACTACAGATTTTTTAGTAATTAATTCACTGTAAGCCATTCTAGCAAAAGAAAATGTCTTCCCATTTTAGTCCTAAAGACTTCCAAAGTATTGTTACAAAAATATTTATTTTTAACATAATCTCCATGAATTATCTTGACGTTTTGACATATCAACATTGCCTAAAGTTTGGAGTTCTAAGTGACTGGCATTCTTTCCCTATTTAAACTCAGCACCGTTTCTGTGTATTTATTCTGCATGCAGTGTTATGAAGTAAATCATCATCCCATTATAATGAGTCAAGTGGAGATGTTGTCTGATTTATGATGTCAAAGGCAAAGAATGAAATTTGGCTCGTAGTGTCAGCTGGAAGGATAGGATTGTATTATAAAGTTCTCTTGATTTAGTGATTTTTTTTTTCTAGTTCCAGTTCCCATCTGAGAATAGCACATAACCACTCCTACATACAGTATGTGTGCTTGAGGGGGAAATTTTTTTTCTCACATTCTGCAGTAATTTCATCTCTTCACAGCCAGGAAAGGTCTAAAGAGTGGATATACAGTACATTGTAAAGAGAGTGTTCTGGCAGGATTTTGCTAATAGATCACTCATCAAAATCAGTTTGCTCATTATTCACTATTCTCCTTACTGTAGTTTCCAACCCCCACATTTAATGTCCAATTGCAATAACCGCTTGTGGATCCAAATGGGTCAGTCTAGCTTGATAACAAGTAATTACAAGATGTGCTGCGAAGACAGTTTCCCGAGTTGTATTAGTTTGTAGGTAAGGTCAAATTAGAGCTGGCATTTGGTTTTAGAGGCTACAGCTGGGAACCAAAGGGACCTAATCCCACTGAATTTCTGAATCCCTTAAATTACTTGGAAAACCCCAACCAACAGCATCATTTGTTTCCATGAGAGTTCTGCCATCTTGGGTCAAAATCTGGCAAGAATGGTTGTTTTCATGGTATTTTGGCAGCACACTGACTGGAAACAGAACACTGGCTCATCCTATATTGGAACAGACCTGGAATCAACACAGTAGGGGCAGAATTGGATCTTGGGAGTTGAATCAGAAGTCCCTTCAGTGGTGGTCACCAGTTCAAAACCCTTGGGGCAAAACAAGAACCTTTATGTAGAACCTATTTAAAAAATGAATCCATTTTGCTAGATTTCCCCCCCCAAAAAAAAAAAAATGTTCACTCAGCTACATGCACAGTTCCCAGGATTGTGCAAGGTAAATGTGGATGTAAATGACAGGTTGGAACTTTAACATACATTCCTATCCCTCAGCCCAACTGCATATTTGTAAAACACAGGACCTGATTCAGCAAGCACTGACTCATAGGAGTTACTTAAATTGCATGACGAGGCTTGTTATAAAATCAATGCAACTACTCAAATGAGTAAATATATGCACATAAATGGTTATGGGATTGGATTCTGATTGTTTAACCACATGAAATTTTGGCCTTTCCATGAAAGGGTTTTTAAAAAATTAGAAATAGCTTGAAAAAATGTAAACAAAACAAAACAAAAAACCCAGGCAATTGCTAAGGTTTTCGTCAGAACTTCAGTATTTAATGAACTAATTAAAAGATGATCTCACATGTTAACTAACAGTTAACATGTGATCTTCGAGAAAACGCCATCCTAGCCACTATGGATATAGAAGCTCTCTTCACGAACTTTCCACACAAAGATGGACTACAAGCCATCAGGAATAGCATCCCTGATACCATCACGGCAAACCTGGTGGCTGAACTTTGTGACTTTGTCCTCACCCACAACTATTTCAGATTTGGGGACAATTTATAGCTTCAAGCCAGCGGGACTGCTATGGGTACCCGCATGGCCCCACAGTATGCCCACATTTTTATGGCTGTCTTAGAACAACGCCTCCTCAGCTCTCGTCCCCTTATGCCCCTACTCTACTTGCGCTACGTTGATGACATCTTCATCATCTGGACCCATGGGAAGAAGGCCCTTGAGGAATTCCACCAAGATTTCAACAATTTCCACCCCACCATCAACCTCAGCCTGGACCAGTCCACACAAGAGGTCCACTTCCTAGATGCTACAGTGCTAATAAGCAATGGTCACATAAACACCACCATATCCCGGAAACCTACTGACCGCCATACTTACCTACATGCCTCCAGCTTTCATCCAGACCACATCACATGATCCATTGTCTACATGTGGGCATACTGTGGGGCCATGCGGTACCCATAGCAGTCCATTGTCTAAGATACAACCGGATTTGCTCCGATCCCTCAGACAGAGACAAACACCTACAGGATCTCTATCAAGCATTCTTAAAACTACAGTACCCACCCGGTGAAGTGAAGAAACAGATTGACAGAGCCAGAAAGGTTACCCAGAAGTCACCGACTACAAGACAGGCTCAACAAAGACCGTAACAGAACGCCACTAGCTGTCACCTACAGCCCCCAACTGAAACCTCTCCAGTGCATCATCAAGGATCTACAACCTATCCGGAAGGATGATCCCTCACTTTCACAGACCTTGGGAGACAGGCCACTCCTCACTTACAGATAGCCCCCCCAACCTGAAGCAAATACTCACCAGCAACTGCACACGACACAACAGAAACACCAACTCGGGAACCAAACCCTGCAACAAATCCCGGTGCCAACTCTGTTCACATATCTATTCAAGGGACACCATCATAGGACCCAACCACATCAGCCACACCATCAGGGGCTCATTCATCTGCACATCTACCAATGTGATATATGCCATCATGTGCCAGCAATGCCCCTCTGCCATGTACATTGGCCAAACCGGACAGTCTCTATGCAAAAGAATAAATGGACACAAATCTGACATCAGGAATCATAACATTCAAAAACCAGTAGGAGAACACTTCAGTCTCTCTGGTCACTCAATAACAGCCCTAAAAGTGGCAATTCTTCAACAAAAAAACTTCCAAAACAGACTCCAGTGTGAAACCGCAGAACTGGAATTAATTTGCAAACTGGACACCATCAGATTAGGCCTGAATAAAGACTGGGAGTGGTTGGTTCATTACAAAACCTAAACCTAATTTCCCCAATACTAATTTCCCCCTACTGTGATTCACACTTTCTTGTCAACTGTCTGAAATGGGCCACTCTCATTACCACTTCAAAAGTTATTTTTCCTCCCTTGGTATCCTGCTGTTAAGTGAATTATCTCATGAGACTGACCTCACACTTGGTAAGGCAACTCCCATCCTTTCATGTATTTATACCTGCTCCTATATTTTCCACTCCATGCATCTGATGAAGTGGTTCTAGCCGATGAAAGCTTATGCCCAAATAAATTTGTTAGTCTCTAAGGTGCCACAAGGACTCCTCGTTGTTTTTGCTGATCCAAACTAACACGGCTACCACTCTGATAATAGTGCATTGGTTTTTAATTAAGATATATCTCTTATTCATGTCATACCTAAGTATGTTAAACAAAACAAAACCACCTCTATTATGTTCATCTGACAAAAAGTGATTGCTCATGTGATGATTAATCTAGTCCATGTCAAGACTAAGCATGCATAATGGCTGTGATATGAGTTGGAGGTTTCAGTCTAATTCATAGAGGATGGATATTCAAAAACACAAATACAATCACTAGAGTTTATTCTAATCTTGTTGGTAGTCCTAGCCAGGAGGCCTGGGTTTGTGAAGCGATTAATACTGAATTCCCTATTGGCTCTAGCATCTGTTAACACCAGCTTCCCTTTGAGACACATAGGTGAGTGCAGGGCGGGTGTGAAGGGAGAGTTTTTCTTGATGTCCAGGAGGTTCCTGTTGTGGGAAGAAGACAGAGGATTTTGGTTTCTCCACTCCTCAGTCCAGCACTTTTGCAAATGCACTAGATCAACCATTAATATGTTCTCCTCTCCCCACCCCGCCCAAAAGACAGTTAAGCCACCAGATTGCTCATCAGCATTGATTAAAAACTGAACACACTTTTTTTTCCCCATCCTAAAATACACAGTAGGTCATTTTTGAAAACAAGGTATGTCTTTGCCTTTGGAAACAAGATATTTCTGTGGTGTGATATTTTCCCTGTCAAGTAAGAGAATTTTGGAGAACAGTTAAGTTGTTCCCAGAACAAACATTTCTTGTCAACTAATATAACTAAAATAATAGAAACTAATTGTTCTAAAGTTCATGAATCACAGTTCTCCTAATTGCTTGCCTCTCCATCCACATCTGCTGATTTAATTTTATCCTTTGTGCTTTAAATACTAGCGGAGCATTCAGTCATGGGGGATTTTTTTGGGTTTTTTTTCTACCTCTAATTTTTATTAGGGCATCTTGACTGCTCTTTCCTTTTCCTTTGCTTCTATGAGAGTATTCCCTGTAGTGTATTAGGCAGTGCTTTGTCCATTAGCATCTCCCTCATTGTCTGACACTTCAGTATGGAAACAAATAAACTGGATTTATAGTAGCAGCCGTGCTAGTCTGTAGCCACAAAAAGAATTTCCACTGAATGCATCCGATGAAGTGAGCTGTAGCTCATGAAAGCTTATGCTCAAATAAATTTGTTAGTCTCTAAGGTGCCACAATACTCCTTTTCTTTTTGCAAATAAACCGGAGTATCTTCTAGAGGAGACTAGACAGGTTTTCTCCTTTGTCTCTTGGGGAACTAATAGCACACTATTTCTGAACTGCTCTTACCTTGTGGTAATAGAAGCCTTGTGCTTTGTGTCTAGAGTTTATGCATTTTATATAGAGTTTACATGCTGTGATTATGTTGTTATAACCCAATTATTTAATAATTTGTGATAGTATGACTTTCTAAGAGCCCTAAAGACTAATTGACTGAAACGCTGGAATATTCAGTCATGAAACTGTCTGGTTTGTAATTTCTGGAGCTACACTAGTAACCACTACTCATAATATTTGTATTTATTTTTCCTCTTGCAGATGACATTAAAGTATCAGTAAATGACTTTATTATCAAGGCAACAGCAGTTACCCTCAAAGTAAGTAAATAATTTACCTTCAATAATATAGTTGTAGAATAAACTTTTTTTGAGGGGGACAAAAGAAGTATTGACAAAGCTTGGGAATACTACAGTACAACTGTATTTCTATGCATTACCTCTTTTTAGATGAAAGTATTGTGAGCATAGTAATAATGCTCCATGATCTGCACTGTGTATTGGTTTTTGACATGGAACTTAAGGTGTTGGCATTGACTTAATAAAGCCCTAAATGATCTATGATTAAGCTAAGATTTTGTCATGCATTTTTTAGTCTTCTTTTGTATGGCTGGTGTAGAGCAGCAACTACAATTTCATCTGAAGTTGGTTGAGTCAAATGGCTACATCCGCAGTAGCAGAATTTATTGCAGTAATATGGTGGAAGATGGCAGCCATTCTAAGTTAGAAATTCTCAGTGAATGCCATCAACTCGGCGACCGAACATCACTCCACGATCTCCCGGTCATCAGAGCAGTAACTCAACAATATTTTTAGTAAAAGTCAGGGACAGGTCATGGGCAAAAAAGAAAAAATGACAGAAGCCTTTGACCTCTCTGTGACTTTTACTGAAAATATCTGTGACAAAATGGGCAGTGAGGGCCCCGGTTCAGAGCTCCGGGCACCCCTACTGCCCACTGGGGCTTGGAGCTCCAAGGTTTCCTGTCCCGCCACGGCTTGGGAGCTCCAGCATCCCCCTGCAGCAGTTCAGGAATGGTGGTGGGACCCTGCAGTTTCCTGTCGCTGCTGGCTGAAGTCACGGAGGTCTCTGGAAGTCACCAATTCCATGACTTCTGCAACCTCTGTGGAAAAAATTGTAGCCTTCCCTATGATCTATATACCTGAGAGATTGCCTCTCTCTTTATGCCATATTGCTGAAGGTACAGAGACTCTTCTATGAAATTCAAAGGAATAGTAGAGCATTCTCTGTGAGAACACTTTGACTTTGAAACTTGCTCCCCTCTTTGGTCCAAAATTGCCTACATCTGATTACTTTAAGAATACATCGAAAAGCCTATCTTGTTGCCTAAGCATTTGAAAAGAGGAGAATTGGGAGGGTGTTTTTAATGGGGAGGAGTAATGTGTGGATTGTTTCCGTATTTTATTTGCATGTTGCTGCAAATAACTGATAGAGGATGGACTTGCTGTAGTTTAGTCATAATTTAGGGGGGGTTGTCTGTGTGTGTACACACACACACACACACACACACACACACACACACACACACGGATCGGCAACCTTTGGCACATGGCCCGCCAGGGTAAGCCCCCAGCGGGCCGGGCCGGTTTGTTTACCTGCCGAGTCCGCAGGTTTGGCCAATCGCAGCTCCCACTGGCTGCGGTTCGCCGCTCCAGGCCAATCGGGGCTGTGGGAAGCAGCGCGGGCCGAGGGATGTGCTGGCCACGTGCCAAAGGTTGCCAATCCCTGATATATACTATTTATTTTTGCAGTTTAGTTTATGTTGAGCACCCAAAGTAGATGAACAACTGCTCTTCCTACTGTATAGAAATCAAGTGAATGTTTTAGCTTAAGTGGTGGGGGCCTGGATTTTGGAATTGGGAGAAGTTCTGAGTGGCCATAGTGTATATTACACTGATAACTTTGAAGTTCTAGGGGGCCACAGATTTGTTGCCAAAATTAGGGATACTGTCTGTTTGCTAAATAGCACATAGCACAGTTTCTGTCTACAGCAATATACTAAAATGGAGAGTTCAAAATGAAAAATGTTCAATTTTTATGTATTCATTTCCTCTGTCAATAAAAGAATAAGTTCAATAATAGTATTAATGTTCTAAAACCCCCTTTTATATGATATGTATTGCAAAAACTTCCGAGTGCAAGTTAATACTTCTAACAGGTGCAGCCCGCTAACCTGGGGGTCTCTGCACTGCAGTTTGGAGGTGTGATTTTCAGGGCAGGTAGACAGACTTATGCTAGCTCAACACAAGAAAGTGGGCTAAAAATAGCATTGTGGATGTTGCATCTTATGGCAGTGGCGGCTGTCATGCTAGGCATCCATACTCCTATTTTTGATGTGCTAGTTCAAGCTGAACTAGTGCAAGTCTGTCTGCCCATGCTGGGAATCACATCTCCCTTCTGCAGTATAGATATACTCTTGAAGCCACTGTAGCAGGTGCCTTTCACAGTTTTGATTTTTTTCAATATGTTTTACCATATGGTGTAAGGATTATGCATGTTGTTCATTTGTTATTTAAAAGGGGATTTCTGCATTTATTATTACAGAATGATCTACACCAATCAATTTAGGAAATATGATTTTCTGTTCTTAATATCTGAATTTTAGTTGATTAGATTTTGCATTTTTGTTTTTTGTTGACTGTCATTGCTAATCCAGTGTTTGGCTCTTCTACTGAAGGATTAGATTGCTGCTGGGCATTAGAAAATCAGCAATAACATGTCCTCTCCAGGCTCTTATTAGAGTTCTCTGAATTTTCTTTAACTGGATGATGATGATGAACAGCTTGTTTAGTACATTGTGTATGTGCGCAGTTATAAATGAGTTGCCACAGAGGCTATTACTATTCCAGTTTTGATGCAGTTGATAACTAGCAGACGTTTGTGAATTAAAATATGTAAACTGGGGAGGGAGAATTGAATAGAGTATTTTAATGATGTGCTAATTTTATGTGTACATTACATAAAAGCTATTTATTGTTTTGGAAGATATTTAGTAGTCATAAGACTACTTCCACTCCATTATACTGTTGTGAGGTAAAAAAACAACAGCACACACTCAAATTTGATTTATTAACTTACAATGTTCAGAAATAATCAAATATATACATAGCATGTCAGAAATAAGCTTAGGTTAGTAGTAGCTTGTAAAAAAAAAAAAAATCCCAAACATTTTTGTTAAATGTTTGGGGATGTGGGAGATGGTTAATCAAAAAATAGAATTTTTGACAAAATTGCATGAAAAACTTGAAATTCAGAAAATTTTGATTATCTCTACTTGGTTTAATAGGAGATGTTTACAATTCCCTGGCTGCAAAATAAGAAATCACAATATCTTAATTCTTCTTTTCTTCATACACATAAGAAGATGATCTGAGAATGTTTATATGTTTCTTGCGTATTCTCCTCTTATGCAAATAGCCCAGAAGTACCATCTGTGGGATGACAAGGTAGAGATCTGAATGTTGGATGTTCAAAACAGTTTTTAAAAAAATCTTGCTTCAAAGTGCCAGCAAGATACCAAGTTTCAGCTTTTCAACTCCAGGTTATTTTATTATTTGGACTTTACAATTGCTAGATTGGCAGCCCTAGAGTCTGAAGCTTCATATAAACCCCCAGGTGTCCCTCTTGCTACCACTTGCCAGTGTATCTTACCCCATGATGACTTTAGACTACCAGAGAGTGAGGAAAGTTCAGTTCTTAGGCCAGTGATTGGATGGGCATTTCTACTGAGACATCTCCCCACTGGGAATTCGACTTTCTAATAACTCATTTCACACTGGACACAGAACAAACCTACAGATCATATATGTATGGTCACTGTGGACCAGGATTACTTTAAACTGGTGACTTAGACATGAAGGGCCAAATACCTTGTTACCAATTGCCTTAGTGATTCGTTATCGTTAATTGGTTAAGTCTGATCTGGATCTGTCCCTAGAAATATGCATGAGGCTTTTTTGGATAAGCGAACCTAACACCGATAATAGACTTCAGCCTATTGCAATGTATTCAGTTAAAACTCAACCAACTTTTTTGATTAGAGTGATACAAAAATGAGCAGGGCAAAAGCAATTAACATGACTATCCTGGTGTATGTTTAGTAGGATCTCTGCATCCCTTTTCCATTTTATTCTGTTCACTACCCTCTCATCTAAAATGTAAATACAGTATGTTGGCTCACGGTACTTTATGGTTGGCAAAAACCCCTCTGCTTTGTACTCTTGAATTTCAGGCATCCAAAAGGTGATACTTGTGAACGCCAAAGGAATTTGGAGGCTGCTGTTAGCATATCATTAGTTTCCCAGTGACCCGGAATGTTCATAAATATTTCTTTTTGCCCCCCTGCTGCACAATTTCCATCTCTGCAGCATACATTCGCACTTGCTGACAGTGTAGATATAAATAGATGCTAGCTAATAAAGTAGGTCTATTCTTAGAGTTACATGGCAAGTCTTTTATTATCCCTGTCTTGCTCATGGCAGTTCTGATGATAGATGTGACCTGTTCTCTCAAACAGCATTCTGTGTTTCATTAATTACTTTGGTGAATGCCTGTATATTGCTGTGCATTTTAAAGAGGTTTCCTTTTAATAATTGGCTGAACCATTATTCCTTTAACAGCTGGTTCTCTTTGTGTTTCTCTTTTCTAGCAAATGCCAGATGTGAATGTGACCTGGGATGGAGAGGGCCCCAGGCAGCTGCAATCCATCGACATCTCTATTGCTGTGGCAACAGACCGAGGTCTCATTACACCAGTCATAAAAGATGCTGCTGCCAAGGGAGTACAGGAAATTTCTGCATCTGCAAAGGTACGTCTCAGATGTACAGTAGGTTTAGGAATATCATGGCTGTTTAGCTTCTTGCAGCCAAGTGTATGGCATGACCCAGATGAACATGAATGATGATCTTAAAGCAGTTTTAAAATGGTCTTTAAAGCTGCTTTAGTGGTGTTGGGATTTTAAAATTATTATTAATATAGTAAGTCTCTGCCGTTCATTCTCTTAGCATTCTTTTTTAAATGCAAAGATAACTTAGCCATCAAATTCTGCAGTGAAATCCCAGCTAAACATGGCTCACTACAGTCTGTGAAATTGTGTGTCTTAATCGGAGTGATAGATTAAAAAACAACAACACAAATAAGTAATTTCAGATTTTTTAGTATTTGCAGTATTTTCTCCAGGCGCTAGGTGGGGGTGGTTTGTTTTATTGTAATTATTATATCCCTTGTTCGTGGCTGTGACCATTTGAGCATTCAACGCAAGTCATGAATGGAGTGTGCCTTGAAGGTGGCTTTAAACTAGCTCTGTACTTCCTAGAGCTGCATTGCCTTAAGCCAGGTGTAAATTAGAGCTACTTTCCTTTGTGGCAACTGATGCTAGGGGACTGTTGTGGCAGTTAGGAATTGCTTGGACTCAGAGATCCCCAACTACACCCTCTTGCTGTAGAAAGGAGGTAGTGGCTTAGGAGCCCTCCAGAGGGCAAATCCTACCCAAGCAGATAAGCAGTTATGGGTTTGTAAAACTGCCCACGTGCAGGAGTGAATCTGCCTCCACATATGTAAGTTCATTCTGTTTCAGAGCTACAAGAATTACAATAGCTTTGTTTTAACTGCATGGATTTTTTTTTCTGCATAATTGCACTGGAAGAAGTAAGAATTAATACTACTTAGTATATGGTCTTTAAATAATATCATCCCACAAAATGTACATGCAGTGGACTTCAGAATGTTCATTTTGATAAGTGTTGTCAAGGACACCCACACCCCCCAAAATATAATAATTGCTAAGGCCACGGTTTAGTCATGGGTATTTTTAGTAAAAGTCATGGATAGGTCACGAGCAGTAAACAAAAAGTCACAGCCAGTGACCTGTCCATGACTTTTAGTAAAAATACCCTTAACTAAATCATAGGTGCTGGGGAAAGTGGTGTGCTCCAGGATGCTGGTGCTCTTGTGGGAGGGGGTGCTCCAGCGGTCACTGCTCCTCTGTGAGTGGAGGGAGGGGTGTTCTGGTGGCTGCTGCTGCTCCTGGGAGCAGGCTGCCCCAAGGCCCTGTCGCCGCTGCTCCTGGGAGTGGGGCGGCCCAGGATGCCACAAGTGCCCTGGGGCAGCGCCCGGGACCGGATGCCTGGGGTCACTGGAGCAGCAGCCGGTGTGGCTGGTCCCAGGGCCGCCTCCACCCAGAATCCGTGACCTCCATGAAAGACTTGCAGTCTTAATCATTGCTAAATGAGAATGTTTTGTTGGATAGGATATTGAAGTCACTTCACTGATCCACCAGTTAGCCAAGGAGCCAGGGTAGCAATATAAAGCTTTAAATTCACCCATTTACCTCCACTTCAGTGTTTTGAGGGTTTATATGTGTTTTAACTGCTTTCACCAAGAGGTGGCCAACTTTCAGATCTCCCTTTCTGTGGTATAGTACATAAAAGTGCATTGAACCAGCTTGTGAAGTAACAAGGTGAAAACTCCAATTACCAATAGTGTGTGGGAAATGCAACTTCTATTCCTATCACAGACACCTTGAAATGGGATGCATTATTGAAAACCACAAACCAGTATTGCAACACCTCTGAGGTGAGGACAGAACACTAGCATAATACTTACAAATGTGATGCTGTTAATTTAAACGTTTTTCATTTCAACTAGTAATTCCTATTAAATGTGGTATGCATTACCAGCTACCGAGTGTCAGTACTTCAAAATCTACCATGAACAAGGGCTGCAGGATCAGCCCAACTGTGAATATCCACATAGAAAAGTGTAGCAATAATTTTGGTTTGCTAATTTCTTACACTTCTGCTCTATGTTGTTGAAAAATATTGTTTTATTTTATTCTATAGTGAGAGGTTGTGAAACCTGCGGCAGCTTCTTTGATAGTTTCCCTTTATAGGTTGGCAGATGCGTCATCTGATGGCTGGGTTATATCTGTGTCCCCTATTGCCCCATGTTAATTCTGCCTTATTTCCAGGTCATGTGCATATGAAATCATCTTGCTTTAATCATGAGTGCTTTTATTACACATAAGCATATGCTCATGGTATCCCTATTATATGGACAAGAACTGTTCCCAGGGATGTTGTTCTCTGGTTCAGTAACTACTATAGGATAATTTTTTTGCCATGCTCAAATTTTCTGTATATCTCTGGCAATTTTTACATTTATAGTATGCTGTCATCTTTTTATAATAGCTTAGGTATGCTTGAGTCATTGTTCTTGAGAAAGATACAAGGATAGTGCAAACAAACTTGGTCATTCTGTACACAAGCAAGGAAAACCAACTTGTTTCTGCTTTGATATATTGCTATTCTAGTTTAAATAATCTGTTTGGTTTTTTGTTTAGTCAGAAGCCATTAAACATCTTAATTCTTAGTCCTTACATGTACTCATTAGATGGCACAGCTTTTGAAAGCTCTTGACTGTAACATGCCCTATGAGCATCTACAAGGTACCAAGAGCAGCATCATCAGAGATGGGATGTTATTTCCCTTCATTCCACACCTCCTCTAACTCCTGTCCTATCCCAGTTAGGTTTAACTCATAAATTGTATCATTACAAGTTTTAGGAATTTTTCTAATGGGTTTTGTCCCTAGGGAACCTTAGCTTTTACTTTTAGTGGACAAAACCCATTAGAAAAGTTCATAAAACTATTTGTTCCACTTGACAGTAACACATTAGGTCAACTTCTATACAAGGAAACTATGCTGAAATCAGTGTCGGCCTGCATTTGTCATTCTTCTCTTCGGGTGAAGGTAGAGTTGTTGCAAGATAAACTTTCACCTTAAATTATGAAAATGAGATGCTTTATGGTTAGAGAGACAAGGTGGGTAAAGTGATATCTTTTTATTGGACCAACTTCTCTTGGCTAAAAGGACGAGCCTTCGAGCTTACATAGAATGCTTTTTCAGGTCTGAGAAAAGTACTCAGAGCATCACAGCTAAATACAAGGTGGAACAGGTAAGGAGTTATCACCTTTCTCAGACCTGAAGCAGAGCTCTGTGTGGCTTGAAAGCTTCTCTCTCGCACCAACAGAAGTTGGTCCAATAAAAGGTATCACTTTGCCCACCTTTTCTCTCTGATATCTTGGGACTGTCAACAGCTACAACACTGCAGATATACCTAATAGTTGTGATAAAATTAATTTAAATCCTGTCTCAAGTTGTAATTATGACTTTATCATAAATTACCTTGGGCAGATGCCATTATTATCAATGGAAGTAAGGTCTTATATCAGAGGCACATTCAGTGGCACTTGTGTTCATAAAAATACTTTATGCTTATATAGTGTTTTACAGTTTCAGAATATTGTACAAACATTAATCTGTAACTTGATAAAAACAGCTATATCACAAGGGAGTTATGAAGATTAGTTCATTACTATTTATAAAGTGCACATGATTCTCTGCAAGAAGGTGCCATAAAAGTAAAAAGTATTAAAGCAAGTATGCAGAGTAAGTATTATGCACATTGTAATATAGAGAAGCTGAAGCACAAATGTAAGTGAATTCCCCAAATTGACATGTGCTGGAAGTAGGGCCTAAGGCAGCTGGCCTGCTCAGGGTGTCTTTCTCTATCTGAGCCTGTGGACCAGGCTCTGAGTACCTTGACTGTCCTACAGGAGTCATCCTTTTAGACTGACAGCAGAAGCAACATCAAGGCAGACAAAAGCAGATAAGAAAGTAGGAAATGTCTGCAAATTTTTGATCTTTTTAGTAGAAAAGCGGACTATCTGATGTTTTGCACTGCATGCAAAGTTCCAATTCATAAAGGAAGAAACATCTAGAAGCATCACCATGTATGGAGAAGAATAGAGAGAGCTTGATACTTCTGCAGATTTTCTGTAGGCAAACAGGTGACTATGGAAGAGGAGTTTGGTAGAACAACAGTGCTACATAAGAGGTACCCCCTTTGTAATTTAACTAAATCATTTACATCTGCTAATACGCTGCTCTTTGCTCTGGATGATCCAACTCTCCATTTCTACCTTGAAGCAAACCTAAAATCTACCTTCTTACAGTATAAGTACCAGAACATATTTTACTTGAATTTACTGAAATTTATTTTGTTTCTGAACAAATTACACACAGCTTTTCCTTTTCATCCTTTGAGTTTTTCAAAGCAAACCTCCAAAAAACTAAATGAGTGGAAATTCTTTGGGCCACATTCTGATGCCCTGACACTGAATTGTACCTCACTCTTTGAGCAGTCCCTTCAATGTCAGTAAGAATCTTAGAGTCTGGTCCTTTTCTCTCTTTCTCCAAGTTGGTATTGAAACATTTTTAGCCTATTGTAAGACATTGTTCAGTTCACACTGGCTATTATAATATAAGTTTTTGAAATGTAACGTTGCCCTCTGTAACTTGCCCTTTTTCATAACAAAAAATAACATTTTCTCCACGGGAAAAAATAAGAGCCTGAAAAAGGAAAGGAAAATGGATTTATAACAAAGGTTATTTATTCAGATGTTTAATGTTGCATTTTGAACCGTGGCTATCTGTAAACTCATTGTTTATGAACTCATTAAAACTCCAAACTATTATAATAAGTAAAAACATTTATAGAGCTGTTTGGCTTTTGAATCCTTTCCTTCATATCTGTGAAGTCCCTAAGATAGGTGTAACCCATTAAAAGATGTTTTGTAGTTAGGATTTGTTAATATAACACACTGCATTCTAAACACAACCATTCACAAAAGACTTTCCTGCTTCTCATTCATGTGTAGTACAACATGCAATACCTTACTGAGAGTTCTTGTAAGCTTTTGTTATAAATAGTGTTTTCCCATTTGGTATCATTATGGTAGTTTATTTCTAAATTTCGTTTTGTGAGCAATTTAATGGCTTAACTGTTATCACTTCTCAGAGAGAGATTCTGTCTCAGAAGTAGTTTACAAAAAAACAGAAATACTTAATAATCCAAGAGGACTGACTGGTGCAAAGGACTAATAACAAAATATGTGTTTATCCTTTAGGTCACTGGTTGAAATCTAGCTGAAGTCACTCGTGACTAAAAAGACCGTTTGGTAGCGTGTGTGAAATGAGTTGATGATTCTCAGAGAGACATGGTGGGTGGAGTAATATCTTTTATTGGACCAACTTCTTTTGGTGAAAGAGACAAACTTTTGAGCTACTCAGAGCTCTTCTTCAGGTCTAGGAAGAGAAGAAGAGTTCTGTGTAGCTTGAAAGCTTCTCTCTTTTACCCACAGAATGTGGACCAATAAAAGGTTACCTCACCCACCTTGTCTGTCTGATATCCTAGGACCAACATGGCTACAACAGCACTGTAAACAACAATTAATGAGTTGGATTCATTTTCTAGGGGGCAAGTGACTGCATCACCAAAAAGAAAATCACCATATCTGGCACTAATTGGACAGATTTATAAGAATTTTTAGAATTTAGAGACTGAAAAGACCAGTTTGACCAATTAAACATGTTAGACCAACCAGTCCACCTCTATATGGCTAATGCAATATTATTTGCTACAGTTTGTATTAGTGCTTTGTCCAATTTAATTCCAAGCGATTGGGCTTGCACCACTTCCTTAGAGACTATTTCACAGGCAAATGGATCTTGCTATCAGGAAGTTTTTCCTGATATATAGGCTGTATTTTCCTTTTCCAAATTTGATACCATTGCCCCTCATTCTGATATCCCTGTATACTATAATAAATAATTCTTCCCCATCTTTAGTGTTTACATATACCAAATTTTTATAGACTGTTAAGTTTCTATTCTTCGTCCTCCCCAGTTATCACTAGCCAATTGCAGACATATTTATCTCTTTTAATCTTCCTTCATAAATGAATCCTTCCAGCCCTTTCAGCATTTTGTTACTTTTCCTCTAACCTCCCTCTAATTTGTCTTATCTTTATGATGATTGGGTACCCAGAACTGAACTTGGTATTCCTGGAGCAGTCACACCAACATCTAGGACTATTATCTCCCACTCCATGATTCGATGCCTTCATCTATGTAGCTTGGAATTATATTTGGCCTTTTTGCAGCCGTTTCTCATTGAAATCTCATTTTAGATCTGTTGTTCACTCTTACCCTGAAGTTTTTCAGTAGTGCTGCTGCCACGATTTCTTCCTCCCATTGAGCATCTGCATTTGACAATGTTTTTCTCCACCTGTATTAGTTTGCTTTATCCTAATTCATATATTGTGTAGTTTTCTACTCACATTTCTGATATTTCTAGTTCCTTTTGCATTATTTCTCTGTCCTCACTGTAGTTTCCCACTACTTCCAGTTTAGTAGCCTGTATGAATTTCATTAAGTAAGACCAGTCCTTAAAACTGATCCAGAAATGCCCCATTAGAACCTCCCCCAACTCTATACGTTGCTGGTTATAATTGCCCATTGCTCGTGGCCAGTATTCAGTCCACTTGACAAAGATTTTATCCGAGCAATTTTTAAACTCAGTGCAAAATTCTGTACAAAAATCCACATAGATTACATCCATATGCTCCCCTCATCCACAATTTATCCCCCCAAAATTGCCAAACAAGCGTGATTGGTTTTCTTCTTTATGGAAGAGATTCTCAAAGGCACAAAGGGCAGTTAGTTACCATGGCAGATAGGTGCCTAATTCCCATTTGTGCCATTGAAAATCTCCCCCATATCTCCTTATATTCTCCTTCTTGACCTTCCACTAGAAAGACTGAAGTTTGGATGGTCATAGAGACTGCATCACCCTCTTACCTCTGTGGCTGGCTGGTTCAACAAGGTCAGAGTTATGGTACAATGGCAGCAGAGCATGAGGAAATTTGAACAGCCTCTGTACCTGTTCTGTGCATAGTGAACTTTATGTCTCCAAGGCTGTTGATACGGTATTGTTCACATACACAAAATTCACACAAAAAGCGTCATATCACTGTCACTTATTCATGGATTCATTCTCTGTGGACTTTAAAGAAACTTGGTGTCCTGAGGAGCGATTTGAAGGTGTTATGGATCACTTAAGGAAAGGGAGGTGAAGTAACTTGCCCAAGGCCTCTCAGCAGACAGGAAGAGAACCCAGGCCTCTGCCCTAAACCTTAGATCATCCTGCCTTACCTAGGATTTTATGTTTTTTAACAAGAAAAGCTTTCAGTTTATTTCCCATGACTTTTTAGTTAAAGTAAATTTTTGGTCCTTTTTCTTCCAAATAAATCCCACATATACTGTTATCAGAACACTTTTATAAAGGGAGCAATGTAGTTTGAATCTTTTTCAATCAGATTAACTAAACCTAAATATTCCTTCATATCTGATGAAACTGTGGGAAATCCATCATTTGTTTTGTTGCCTCTAGCAAGGAAAAAGTATACAGACTGCATTCCCTCCACTCATATTCTTGAGGTCTTAGTGTAGATCTGAGCCCATCTTTCTCTGATTTTTCAGAAAAAAGCAACTGTTTCCAAAATTACAATCAGAGGGAGATGGGCTCAGACCTGCACTAGAATTTTGAGAATATAGATAAAGGCAATGCAGTCTGTGTACTTTTTTCCTTTCTGTAGGTGACAAAGCAAATTAATGTATATAAAAATACAACTAATTTAAAAAATTAAGATAAAGAATAAAAGCAATACTTAGAGGAGGGCAATAGAGGTAGGGAGGGAAGGAAGTTCGCAGAGAGGAGGTGTTGGGAGCATGCATTGAATAGGATCAGTCAGATAGTTCCAGGACAGCATCCCACATCTCTGAAAGCTTTTTCCTGGGTATTTGTTACCGTATTCAATTCTTTCCATGGTGACCACGCTTACAATGTGTATGCTCCAGTCTTCAGTCATTGGTCGCTGTTTGGATTTTCACTTTTTTTAGTGCTAGTCTTTTAATAATTATTAGTACTCTGCTAAGCCAAAGTTTTTCAGATTTATTCAGCTTCCAACGAACATCCGTTAGGTTCAAAATTACATGTTTAGTTTGCAACACAGTTTTGATAGAAAATAATTAATTCTTCAATTAAGTTCTGCCCAAAACATATGGACATAGGAGCATTCCCATAACATATGGGATAAGTTAGCACCTGCTGAACCACAGAGCCAACATTCTTCTGACTTAATCCCTCTATGACTCAGCTCCCCATCTATAAAAAGCGGGTAATATCCCCCTCCCCATCTCCCAGGGGTGTTGTGAGGATGGATTAATGTTTGCGAAGTGCTGAGAGACTATTGTGATGAACGCCATAGACAAGCCCATTTGAAAACTAATAATTCTGCCTTTAGAGCAGGGTATGGATAGTGTGCAGCAAATAAGGCCTTGGGCAACATGCTGAATAATGAGGAGAAAACAAAATATTGAGCAGAATAGCAGCTCATTAAGTGAGCACTGTCCATCCAGTGTACTGAATGAAATAGGGCTCCTATGGGTCAAACATAGTATGTGATCATGTAATTAAAGACTGTATAGTAATGTGTATGCAGAAGGGGGCTAAATTAAGGCATTTCCTAACTTTTGAGTGCTTGACATTGTAATGTTAATAATATTCTTTTAGTGTATTTTTTGTGTGTACTTCCTTAGGTTTTTAAGAAAGCAAACTAGAAAAAAAACCAACAAATTTAATTATCTGACATCATATTGACACACGGTTCATCAGCAGGTTTCGCTCTCTCACACAGACCCCTTCTACTAAACTAACAGAGTAACTGATAGAAGTAGTAGGTTATCATCCTGTGTGTGGACCAGCCCTACAGGAAGATGGGACACTTTGCCAGTGGGTTTCCCAGATATTTGCTTATAGCAGAAGAATGGTGAGACTCAGGAATCGTGGGTTCCATTTCAGGCTCTGGAGGAGGGTGTGCTCTAGTGGGTACAGACTCTTCTGCCTGCTTTGCCTACACTTGATCCCTTCTGCTCTATCCTCCCCAACCTGCCCCTGTTCCAGTCCTGACTCATCCACATCCCGGGGTCCTCATCCCAGTTCTGCTCTCCTTGCCTATCCAGCCCCAATCTCTCCTCAGGATTCTCATCCAAGTCTCATTCTCTTTGTCTGTCCAGTCCTAGTCTCCACATCCAGGCTCTCTGTCAGAGTCTCAATCTTTCTTTTGAATGCCGGCCAGTGCCAGTTACCCCCTTCCCGTTCCTCATCCAATCTCTCTGGCTACCAGTCCTAGTCTTCTTCCCCAGACACCTCATCCAAAATGTCTGACCCCTCACATCTTGCACAATTGCAGCAGCTAATCATTTTCAATGTCATATTTAAATAGCAAAACTATTTGCCTCAAATATTTGTGTAGACCAAAAAGCATAGAGGGAATTTTACTAATATTCTGTGTGAGCGGTATAACTTGGTCTGGGATTTTATTTTCTATCTTCACTTTCTTAGGCTCTCGCAAAGAAAGCAAGAGATGGAAAACTGTTACCTGAAGAATACCAAGGAGGATCTTTTAGGTAATTTTTTTTTTTTACCAATTTAATAGATACAATATGAGCTTAGAGCTACGAATGGCTCTCAGATATTCAGATGTGCATTAACACGTCACATTATAAAATCAGCCAATGTATCTGTGAAACCACATTGTGATTTTGAAAAGAGATGCAGCGATTTACACCTGCAAATTAGAGAGGATAATCTAGGCCTGAGATTCCTATATCAAAAGAAGAATCCTCACAGTTTTCAGACAGGTTCACCTTGATACAGTCTGTTGAGAGGAGAAAAAGGGTTTTGGCTTTTATTTTGCATGTCTGTCCATCTGCAGGAGATTCTGTTTGTTTATTATA
The DNA here is from genome assembly GCF_015237465.2 of Chelonia mydas. Classification (NCBI taxonomy): domain Eukaryota; kingdom Metazoa; phylum Chordata; order Testudines; family Cheloniidae; genus Chelonia; species Chelonia mydas. Next base: position 53,191,100 of record NC_051246.2, read on the forward strand.
TTTAGTAGTTAAGAAAACACAGAGTCAAATATTTACTTTATAATGTAAATATTAAGCTTTAAAAAAAATTAAAATGCCTTTTTATTGCAAAGACACGACTACTGCAATGTAAACCAATGTACTCTCGCCTCATTTAACCCAGCCTTGCAGAAAAAGGTCTCCAGCCAAACAAAAGCTGCTCCATAGCTGGGAAATAACCCTCCTTAGTCCACTCTGATCTTTGAGATGTAAACTTCAAAACTTAAATGGGACAATTTACATGTATTTAGCAGTTATGCCCCCACCCCCCATTTTTTTTAAATGTACAAAAAGAAATGAAATGATTTGTGCTAAACAAAATGTTAACATTTAAATGCAAGGCAATACAGAAGTTAAGTTTCTAACAAATTTTATATTGGCTTCCTTGAACATATGCTGATTGAGTTTTTTGTGGCTTAATGTGCATCTTAATATATTACACTTATGAGAAACAGAACACTATTAAACAGAGAGTGGTTAACGTTACTGTGGAAACCTGAACTTCATGACTTTTTAAAGTGATTAAGTGTGATTTTTTTTTTCAACTGTGCAGAATTATGGTATTAACACAAATCTTTGCATTTACAATGGATAATTGGTGACTATAAAAATGTGCTGGGACACACTAGTAATAAAGCTCTTTTACAGAGAGAGATCCGTTAATATGGGTAGTATAATTGGACTACACCAGCCTAGAGCACAGAACTATTTATTTTGCATGGTGTTTTCAGGCTGAAGCAGCTGTCAAAAGAAAATATCTCCTAGATGATCATAAGCATTTCAGCAGAAAAAGCTAATGGGAATCCAGCAGTGCAGGGATGGATGTCCTCATTAACAGAAATGGCTTTAGCGGGGGGAGAAGAAAAAACACCACCACACAGGTTTCAAAGGAAGGATGATAAATCTAAAAATAAATGGAGGCATTGGGCTAGATCCTTCCTGTAGCAAGTCATAAAGTCATCGTGGGGTGGTATTGAGTCACCGTAATGGCTTGTATGCCACCTCCAATGAGTGAAATAGGGGCATGCCCTTGGGAAACAGGATAGGACCAGGGTTTACCTGTGCCCCAGTGATACCCAGCTGCTGTAATGGTACACTGGCATTACCAGTAGCCTTTGTAAATTGAAGCACCCCTCAGTTACATCTGGGGTCCAACCTGGCACACATCTGGCCCAGGCTCAGGTGAGGTGCAAAGGTGGCTTAAAGCTTGCACACTCCTCAGCAGTGGTGTGTACTCATCATCTGACCACAAGGATTAGGGCTTATAGATTCTATATATATTTGCATTGAGGCGCAATAGCTAGTCCCCCTCCTCCCTGCACTCTGCCTCTTTCGTCTTTGTGCTCGTTTCTTTATCATACTTTTGTGAAATATTAGACAGTAGGTATTCTGTGAATCATTAGAACTTCGCTATGGTACAGGAGCCGAATTCAAATGCTAGATTGAGTTTTGCATCATATCTTTTATGCGCTTCCCTGCATCAGGCAACACCTTACCCAGCAGATAGGATTCATTCATAGGAGACAGCAGGCAGAGATTTGACTGCTGCCATCCCACTGGGTTTATTCCAGGGTGAGGGTCACTATAAATTGAAATCAGACTCCCATTGTTAGAGGCTGCAGTTGTGATGTGCTGAATGGGCCTTTTCGCAGATGCCTGGAACTAGGCCTCCTGTTCAGCCCATACCTCTCATTTTTTGGGCAGCGCTAATCTGTCTGGAGGAAGAAGAGGCTGCCACTGCAAATTCCCTTAGTAGTGACTTTTCGACAGCTGGGTGTATCTCGGTTGTGTGACGATGTGGTGATATCTTCCTGTAACACGTACAATATGTACATAAACTCTTCCCCCTTCCTTTAGCATTTCCAATCTGGGTATGTTTGGCATCAGTGGCTTCATTGCCGTCATAAACCCTCCTCAAGCCTGCATCCTAGCTGTGGGGCGAGCTCGACCCGAACTCAAGATTGTGGAAGATGAAGAAGGGAACGAGAAACTTCAGCAGCATCAGCTTATGACAGTGACATTGTCAAGCGACAGTCGGATGGTGGATGACAAACTGGCTTCAGTGTTTCTGGAGTCCTTGAAAGCAAACCTAGAGAATCCGATACGACTTGCCTTACATTAAACTGATCAGGGATTGGCTCCTTCTTTGGCAAAATACAGAACAAGGTTACAAACTGTTCCCCCCTCCTCCCCCGCTGCCCCAGAGAAATAACGAATACTAAGCATGAGGGGGACAATTAAAATATTTAATTTATTTGAATTAACTTGAAAGACTCTTCAGATCCACCTTTGTGACCATTTCCAGCTCCCAAGTTTTATACTGTAAAACTGAAATAGTTAAATATTAAAATAGAGTTAATGCATTAAAGTTCTTTCACTGCTTAATAGCAACTGCACCAAATTTAAACACGTACGTTACTGTTTAGTTAGAGAGAGAAGTTGAGAAAACCTTGAGACATTTGAGTGAGAAACGTGAAATCAAAAAGGGAATGAGACAATGCTTTGTTTAAGGACTAAACAACTAGCTTTCACAGTGAGGAAAGCAAACGGCATGACTAAGCAAGATGGCCCTATAAATCCCAATCATCATTAAGAGAATCAAACCAGCTACCAGCTCAAGCAATTATTTTAGCTATTTAATATGTGAAGAGGGTTCCAGCTAAAATCTTCTGTCAGAGTTGGGTGATATAAACTGTGAGAGCTCTGAGGTTTTGACAAGGATTTTGCTAGGGGTTCTATTTGACACTAGATAAGTTACTTTGGTTTGGTGACACATGACCCTATATAAGTTACTTTAGTTTGGTTCATGTCACAAACTCCACTGTTCTTGACCTTCTACTTTACTATGAGCTTTTCCAGATGAAAATAACAGAGGGCAGAAAAATTCTAGTGCACAAACCCCAAAGTACATAATGGATGTAAATGGAAAAACTCAAATAAAATAAAATATTAAATAGCCTATTAGCATCTAAAAGCTGGATTTGAAAATGCATTTAGCATTAGATTAATTAAAAACACATTTAAAGTGTGTGTGGGTATGCACTTCAGTATTTTAAGATCTCTACTTAATGTAGTGTCCCACAATGGAGACAAATAAATTTAATAAATGTGTCAGTAGGAGTTTTGTCATTTACTTCAAAAGAGCCAGGATTTCACCCTAGATATTTTTATCATTACAAACTTTCAATCTGCAATAAATTGTGAAAGTGATACTTTATTGTAATAATTTATTGGGTTAAAAAGTAGTCATGAGTTACATTAAATAATTTAAACATTGCCCTGTATCAAAATTTAATTGGTGTGTCCTTGTTTGACTATCGCAAATTGTAATAGTGCTTTTGCAGTTGTTCCATGGTATTGTTACCTGATGTGTAACTGAAAATTTAAGTATGTTTTGCAGACTGAATACCTTAATGAAAAATGATCTTTCTATCACATAGTGGTACCAACTTCTTCATCAGACCTGAGTGGTGAAGGTCAGATTTTGCATACACAACATTTGCTCAATACATCCCTTCTTCGAATGGAATGAATGAATGTACAATCACGAAGTGCATATCATAAGTAGATGGATACTGAATTCTAATTCAGTTTGAGGCTGAAGAACAGTAGCCTTGTATTTGGATTAGCACAATGGAATCCCTATTATGATAGTTTACTGTTATGTCATATGGAAACAATGGGGATTTCCAATGAAATAATTCCAATGAGGGGATCTGGTGACAACATAAGCCACTAGTGCCCCATTCAAGTCCTGGAGTCTGTCACCATTAGAGCCACCATATTTTGTTGTATGTAATTCACTACACCAATTTGTTCTTTAAGATCCAAACTTCTTAAGTATTTATTTACTCACCAAGTTGTTGCAATACTTACAATAGTAAGTGTATGTCTAAAACTTATGTCAATGCTCAGGTTGGAGTTTTCATGAAACTAGTTTGCTTCTTTAACTGATATAGCGTGAATGATGCAACATGAGAAATTTATAAACTATCAATCTGACACTGTATTTCTGATTACTTACATAGGGTTTACTATGCTATTATTCGTGTACCCTTTTTGTATTGGCAGAATTTTGTTATTGATAACTGAGATTTTCAAACTTGGATGCTTTTTAGGTTCTTAATTTTTAGACACCTAGACATATATTTTCTGATTTTTTTCAGAGGTGTTGAGCAGCCCCAGGTCCCACTGAAGACAAAACATCTACATATATAGTGCCCTTGGTAATAATGAAGTTGAATAGGTTCTAATGTGTTTGGATAGCTAAATTTAGTCTGCTTAGTAAAATTCGCCTTGTGATTTTAAATCTGGTATCTATTCTTCATTTCCTGTCCTAAAGGGAAAGTGGGGTTCATGTATACTGGTCAACAGTTGTATGTTCCACCCCGCAGGAGGCCACAGTTCAGTGGCAGGCAAAGTGATTCCTACTTAAAATTTATACAGTCAGCATAGTTTGCAAATCGCTTTGGAGCCACTGGAAGATGCTTCTGTCATAGCCATGCAGATTAACTTCAGTGTGTGACATGTTGCTAACCCCTTCACAGCATGCAGAATGGTTACCTGTAAGCATCCCAACGTTGTCACTGGATTGAAACATAGTTGGTGACGTATGATATGTGCTGCCCGTCCGACTGAAGAAAGTCTGAACAAGTGAAAATGTCTTGTGGTTTCAACCTAGTTCCAAGGAAATGCGTGTCCATATTACAGAGTAACCACACCATTTGGCACAGCAAATGACTGCTACAAGAGAAATGGAACAGCAAAAGTGGTGCTTTTTAGTATTAAAATATACAGCAAATATTTCATTCTGAAAAACTTAGATTTAAAAGTATTGTGGATAAGATGTTTCAGAAGTGTCTTAATGGTTAAAAATTAAATCGTTTTACTTTAAATAAAAAGCTTCAAAAGTATCAAATACCTCATGCGTTGTTCTTTGTGAATTTACCTTTGTCAATATCTTTGTCATATCTAAGCAAGAGACTCATGAAGAAGTGATCCAATTTCGTAGAAAGGAGGAGTCAGAAAATTGAAAATAGAGATCTATGAACAGTGTACTAACATTTTCTGCTGGGAACATGCTTCCTGGGAACAGGGATATGCTTGAATGTTGTGGTGGGGGGAAAGAGTTCCATACAGCTTTACTTTGAAAAGAGAAATTGAGAAAGAGGACCAAAAATAGATAACATATTTTGCTTCAAATGCATTCTGTGCTTGACAGCATGTCAGAAACAGTATGTACCTTCCCTATACTAATTAATCCCTAATTATGTTATCAGTGTAGATGACTTTCTTTCTGAGACTCTTTTTTTAATCTATTGTCTCTGGAATCATCCCAGATGTGAATCTCTAAAATAACGTGGGTACTGCAAAATGATTGGATAACACTATTTTTCCCCTGAACCTCTTGTCTAGTGTGTTGATTTATTCCTACACATAATACAATAGAACCTCTTTAGATCCCACTAATGACGAGACCTATTAAACATTACAAAGTTCTGCTTTTTTATCAGGCAAGCCAAAAATTTGATGTCAAGGATTCTGTATCAACACTGCCTTTGTGGACATGGACCCATGTATTTTGTGTGTGTTGTTGTAGTGAGTAAAAATTGCAGTGTTTTAGGTGGAGAAAGGAATATATGTGGTATATTAATGAGAGAGCAACAGTTGTATAATTCTGAGCCAGTGGAGCAAAGTATCCTACAGGCCTTTGTCTCAATGTGAAATAGTCAATGCAATAGATGAGTGAAAGTATGGAAATGGGTTGATAATCTGATACAAAGCCTTACTGTGCTAATTGTTTGTTGGTTTGAAACTGACTCATGCTGTTATTGAGAGAGAATTACTATTTGGTGGCTGCATGGTGACCTGTGGGAAATGAATCGATGGCTTCAGGTCAGATGCCCACAATGCAAAACACAGCAATGTAACTGAGCCCATGCGGACAGTCTCGATGAAGCAGTAAAGGATTGAGTAGAGATAAATTACCTCCTCACCCCCACATGTTATCCAGAAATGAGCCATGATGGGGAGCAATGTGTGGGAAGCTTGCATAGCTGCCCCCTTTGCTGTAGCTGTTCTGTGAATGAGGACCTTGCTCTTCAGGACTGACAATCCAGCATCTTTCACAAGTACGATATTCACTAACCTTCAAAGAGATTGAAGAGTTCCATTGGAGGAGTGATTGATGGAGACTAGATATGACTTAGAATTACACTGTGGCAAACGGCAGCAAAGACACTTGAAAGCTGCAGTGACTGAAAGAGGGCAAAGCCTTCCAATGCTTGTCCCACAAAGAAAATAAGGCATGTTACTGACATCTCTCTTGCCAGGCCAGACGGGCCTTTAGGCAAACAGTTTATCCAATACTCCCAAGATATCTGGGCTAGTGACATGACAGCTCACACTTCCTTTACTCGCTTGGCTTCTCTCCCAAGAGTTCTCTTCACTTTTCCACTAGACCATTTTGTCCTGGCCCATTATAGGCTGCTACAGGTTTGTGGGGTTTTTCCCCCTCCACTAAATTCCTTGGAAAGTACTGTACATTGTGATTTCCTTGGAAAGCACCTCCTGGACATGCACATCAAGGGAGTGCTCTCTGTGTGTGCACAGAAACCCTCTTTGGCTTATTCCAGGACCATATACAGTCCCCACAGCTGTGGAAGACAGAAAATTATGCTGGAGATTGATACGCAAATGCAGAAGAGAGAGACTTTGTTTTTGGTATTCCACCAGGCTAGTCCCCTACTACAACTATTTGTAGGAGAAGTGCTGGATCAATAGCAAACATTCTTGGAAGCAAAGTAGCAATGTGGTGTGGTCTTTTGCATACCAATACCCATAGTGCTTGCTTATCTCATACAGCTGCTTGATGGCTGTAAAGATTTGAATGCATGATTATGTGCGGCATTCAAAGTTACTTGAAGTTAGGTACTGTATTTTTTTTCCTTTTATTGGAACACAAACTGCATAGAGAAGCTGAAACGAACTTTTCTGAGGTTGAAAGCAAAAGCTTGGGTTAGTGGCAGAATACCTCCATGAGATCAGGCTGCCTAAAGTGTGTACTCATCTATCTAGCAATTTGTAAGTGAACACCAACAGGAGTTCATATACCATGTGATGAGCATGGTAAAATCTAGAAACCCATGCAACATTATTAATTAATGATTTTATTACAGAATCTGTTTTTGGAATGAATTTGTAGACTTCTGTGGCACTTCTGTTCTTTATTCTATTGGCCTTTCCAAGGGCTATTATTTGAACTCACACAGAGGCCATTTCCATGCCATTGGAAAGCTGTTTCTCCTAACTTCCATGCATAAATGATGTACATTATGTGCTCTAATTTACAGTATGCAGGCCTAGAGAGAGAGAGAGGTTTCAAAACTGCAAAATTCATATTAAAAACTAACTTAAAGGAAACTCTTGGTTCATGTGCTAAGAGCTGTTCACAGCATCATTCTTCAAAAAGTAGTTTAATTAAACCGATTTATTCTTCTAATCTTCCAGTGTATGCATTTGTCTACCGTAGACTTTGATAGTTACTGATTTCTACCTTGCCAAATCAGGGCTAGCAGTTGCTTTAACTACAACTGCTGATTTACAGATAGGCCAGCAGAGGGCAGTCTGAGCAGCCCGGTTATCTTCTTTCAGCTCAGTTGTGTCTTTTGTAGGCAGGTGTGGCTAAGCATTGTTGAAGGCTGTTGGGTAAGTGTGTGCTGGAACTGAAGCTGTAGATCGGTAATTTTAGTGTTTCTGATTTGAAGTGTGCTGAAGACACCTGATGTGGAAAAAAGGAATGATCATCGACAGGGGCTGTCGAGCAGCTTCCTCCATGCTGATGTCAGTTCCACAGCTTTCTTTGCAATTGGTTAAACAGATGGGGAACCAAGCATTTCATGCAGTTGAAAATACCCTTGAGAAAATGTAATTACTGTGCTCCCCCTCCCCCGTTACTATATGTGAGATGCAATATGTCCATTATAATCCCTTTCCACATTGTGTGGAAAGGCAGGAGCTTGCCTCAATGATACTAGCCATGAGAAAAGTGTTGGGACATCAGGAAATCCTGCTGGAAAATTGCATTCACCAACAAAAAGCAGAAAATGAGGAAGAGTGGGAATATACATATAAAATGATTAAACTGCAGAGGATATATTTTACTGACACTTTTAGGCTAGGTAAACTATCTCTCCCTTCTGACCAGTGTATTTCCAGTTATCTACATTCATTGTGTTATACTCACAGAAGACAGGCTGCCCAAACACACCTGCTTGCTTTCTCTTCAGTGGCTGAAAATTGTTACCACACAGTTCTTTTTATGCAGGCTTATTCTATTCTTAAGCAAAAGCATTTCAGAAAAAACAAATTCAAAGCAATAAATGGACCTATATGCATGCTAATAAAACTACTAGACATCACCCCAACTCTACTGTGGGTTCTGGCAGGAGCAGTCCCTCAGCAACCCTTCATACAGTTCAGGGGTCTGTGATCTGGAGTCTCCCAAGAGCTGGTAATCAGTAGACAATAGGTTTTTCTTCCTGGGTGTAGCTTCAAAAGGGTGGATTTGAAGTGCGTCATTTGCATTCCCTTACCCTCAGGTACTTCCTAGGAAGTCCACTTCACATGTATTGTTCCACAAAGCCCTTTAAAATTCCTTATAGAATTTCTCGAGAAGGTACATACATACAATGCCACAATAACACATACACAATTGCATTTTTAATACAATGGACCCCAAAGGTATTCAAACTAATTCAGTAAAGTTTAACTTCATTCAGTTAAGTTTATATAGGATAGTGTCAGTTTGTCACAATTGCGATTTTAGTGAGAAAATTCTAATCTCCGTTTTGATGATTTTGCATTGGTATGTACTAAACATATTAAAATATACTACTTACTTTAGACTGCAGGTGCCTAGCCTGTGGAATTTTACAAATAAATCACCATCAGGTCTCTCACTATTATGATGCGTACTAGCTGAGGTACATCAAGGGATTTAACAATACAAGATAACTTCTCACTGGTACCTTCTTGCCTAGGGCCAGATCCTCAGCCGGTATAAAATAGCATAGTGCCACTGACGTTCATGGAGTCGTGCTGATTTATGCCTAATAAGGATATGGCCCTTTATTTTTAGTATCTATTAGAGAAGGCAGGGCACCAAACACTTTCGTCATTCATTGCAAAATCGATTTCCTGCAGCTTGCAAACATATGAGCTGAAATAATAACATTGTACTAAATAAATTTCACAGAAAATTTCAATATTCATAAGAGCCAAGCAGACTGAATAAATTTTTATTCTAATCAAGACTGCCAAATGCTGCAGTGTCCGAATGGAAAGTGGTAATGGCAAACACTTTCAACTATCTGTGAAAGCTGCTTTCAGCAAGTGAAATGACTTCCTGGTATTCTGACACTACAATCTTTGTTGTTTGCAGTGTTATTGTTGCTATTTTGGTCCCGGGATATTAGAGACAAAAGATGGGTGAGGTAATATCTTTTATTGAACCAACTTCTGTTGGTCAGAGAGACAAGCTTCAGGTCTGTATAGCTTGAAACCTTCTCTCTTTCACCAACAGAAGTTTGTCCAATAAAAGATTACCTCATCCACCTTGTCTTACTACAATCTCTGTCATGTAGTCAGAAAATATTTTATAGTAGGAATCATCAGTCTGTACCTACCCTACCAGATGCCCCATATCTTGTGATCCTCTACCAGAAATGGTTGTGTATTGATAGGATGTAGTTCTAATAAAGTCTTTAATTTTATATAGAATGTTTCATCCTTAAGAATCTCAAAGCACTGCACAAACTGACGTGCAAAAACTTCACCCTTCACTGAAATACAGGCATCTCTGATGTGAAATCTAGCATCTGTTCAGCAGCATATAGCATCAGTGAACTGCTGAGGCTACCATTCCATCCATGTGAAACTGCGAAGGGAAACCAGGCTAACAGAATGTAATTCCTTCTGTTGGAACTGGCCCTGGCCCAAGCCCGTGCTCTTTGGAATGGTGCCATTTGTTCTTTAATGACCACAGGTGGTCAGGACCTCTGACTGTATCTCAGGCAAAAGAAGATATTCCCCCTATATTGATGCTTTGTACTCCCCCCCCACCCCCCGTTTTTTTGTTGTTGTCAATGAAAGATGAGCTTAGCCTTCTGGCAAGGCATAACTTCTTCTCATGTATTTTTGAAGAAGTACTTTTAAGCTCAAAAACCTAAATCACCTTCCACCAACCTAGTAGTAGTGTTCTTCGGTCCTCTTGCTGAATATTCTAGGCATGGCATATTAAAACAACTCTTTCCACTTCTACTATCCATCACACAATTCTCCCATGTCCACTTGCAGAGCAATAGTTGCTAAGAATGCAAAGGAGAAGTTATAGTCTAGTTCATAAGGGCAACTAAACTTTCTGAGCCAGATCCACAGTTGGTTTAAATAAATGTAGCTCCACTGAAGTCAAGGGGAAGATGCTGGTTTACACCAGCTAAGGTTGTGCACCCTTATGTCCAGCTTCACTAGCCTGGGTACCGTTGTCCTTCCAGGCTTCCATCCTTACCACATGCTTATCCTTATAGATATCCCCAAACCTCAGGCAATGGCCTGCCAACTTTTTACATTTTCCTACACCACACATGCATGCTACTTGTTGAAACAAGAATGTCACTTTCCACTTTCATATAGCCACTCACTCTGTTCAAATTCTGAGGTTGATACATCTTAACAAGTTGCAATAAATATATGGAAACTATCCTCTGGAAGGCAGTCTGCTCTTTCACCTCACTTGTGTATTTTTAAGGGCAGTTGTTGACCAAGCCAGGGTAACACTCTCCCTTAAAATGATCTGTTGCCCAGTTCTAAATGTGTTAACCTATTCTTTACCCAACAACTTCTCTCCTTTTTCTACCGTTTGTATTATCATTACCTAAATTTGTTATGATGTGCTCTTTGCTCTGCAGCCTTGATGCATTTTATAGAATCATAGAAATGTAGGACTGGAAGGGACCTCGATAGGTCACCTGGTCCAGTCCCCTCCACTGAGGCAGGACTAATTATTATCTAAACCATCCCTGATAAGTGTTTGTCTAACCTGTTCTTAAAATCTCCAAAGACAGAGATTCCACAACTGCCCGAGGTAATTTGTTCCAGTGCTGAACTACCTTGACAGTTAGGACTTTTTTCCTAATGTCTAGGGTGACCAGATGTCCTGTTTTTGCAGGGACAGTCCCATTTTTGGGGACTTTTTCTTATATAGGTGCCTATTACCCCCCACCCCCGTCCCCTTTTTTCACAGTTGCTATCTGGTCACCCTCCTAATGTCTAACCTATATCTTCCTTGCTGCAATTTAAATCCATTCCTTCTTGTCCTATCCTCCAGTGGTTAAGGAGAACAATTTATCATTCTCCCCTTTACAACAACCTTTTACTTACTTGAAGACTACTATCATGTCCCTCACTCTTCTCTTCCCCAAACAAAAAAACCCAATTTTTTCAATTTTTCCTCATAGGTCATGTTTTCTAAACCTTTTATCATTTTCTTTCCTTTCCTCTGGACTTTCTCCAATTTGCCCACATCTTTCCCAAAGACTGGTGCCCATAACCTGAGGAGTACTTTGGCTGAGGCCTTATCGGTGCTGAATAGAGTGGAAGAATTACTTCTCATATCTTGCTTACAACACTCCTGGTAATATAGCTCAGAATGATGTTGGCTTTTTTTGCAACAATATTACATTGTTGACTTATATTTAGTTTGTGATCCACTATAACTCCCACATCCTTCTCTGCAGTACTCTTTCCTAGGTAGTCATTTCCCATTTTGTATTTGTGCAGTTTTGCATGTCTTTCCTCTGCTTTCTGGACATTTCACAAATAAATAAACCACAGCTTTAGTTAAAGGTGAAGGATTCGAAGATGGGTGGATAATGCATTGGTAGTCAGATATAGTACTACATGGAAGCATATCAGTTGCCACCTACCTTTTACACTACTTCAGAAATGTGGAAAATAATTTTGATCCTTTACATCCAAGAATAAGACCCAAGGGAACGACAGTCTTCTCCTCTTTGCCTTCACTTGTAGATAATAAGGTCTAATAGATTGCACAGGGGCTCGTTTAACATGTTCTCCGTATGGGAAATCGCAAACAAGCACAGTCATTTGGTAGGATGAAGAAACTTTGGAAGACTTCAGGAAAGACTGTCATACCATAACTGGAGCAGCAGATACAGACTAATCTACTAGACTATGAGGAATAGATCTTACTGCTCAAAAAATGTTTCCTTTCAGACTAGGGTAACAGAGATGTACATTCTTCAAAGGAACCCTAGGATTCAAATGATCTAGCCATGTCCTGTGCTCAGAGTTTTAGTTCATAAATATAGGCTGTGAAATTACTCATCTGGAGATTACTTTTGAACCCACCTTTTAGCGAAAGGGATTTATCTTTGGATAAATATACTCAAATATATACACATGGCATATCTTATAGCCGAAAGGTGTACTGTGATAATAGAAATCAAAATACACACCCACACTCAGAAAGCTGACACAGTATGAAAGCTATTAAATATCCTTTTGAAAGATCTTTCCAGAAATACAGTGTCATACTCTGATTTTACATGACCAGCATGTTTTGTCTATATAACTCCAGGGACCTAAAGTATAGATCAAGAATAAGGAAATCTACACTATATACAGTTTTAGTCTCTTAACCAACTTCCATTTAGTAAATGGAAATCTTTCCATAGTTTCTAATACACCCAAAATGCAAGGTCATGCATCTAGGAACAAAGAATGTAGGTCACATTTACAAGAATATATCCTGGAATGTAGTGGAATGGAAAAGGACTTTAGAAATCATGGTAGATAACCATTTGAACATGAGGTCCCAAGGGCTGCTATTGTTAAAAGAACTAACACAACTAGCTTGTTGCTTGTTGTAGCTTTTGCTTCTTTTTTTTGATCGGCTCCCAGCCAGCAGGGGCAAGGGGGAGGAAGCTCGGGGGAAGAGGGTCAGGGATGCATAGCGGGCCCATCACAGTCCCAGTCCTAGACTGCACGCCGGGGGGATCTAGTCACATAGAGTGTTGGGGTTCTTAGGAATGGGCTTGTTTTGGCCTTGTTTTGAAATGGGATTAGCTTGATTTTTGGCTTATTGTGAAAGTCGGAGTCCTTTCTTTTACTGCGTGAAAGTTGACAACTGTGCTCATAATCTGTGTGGGAATGGGGTGTGAGGGGGGCAAGCAAACCACGAGAAAAATGGGAATAAACATCCATTTGTTCTATGATTCTTGATTGTTTTATTTTCTGCAAAAGTGGAGCTTTATTTAATAGATTCAAATGGCATTCCTGATTTTGCTAAATCTAGAATGAAAATGATCCATCAGGAAAGAAAAAATTAACAGACTGTCTCTGTCCATGCTTCTGTCAAACTTTACATCCTTTAAAATGTTGTTGTTTTTATTCTATTTTCAAGTTAATTCATTTAAATAAAGGTAAATCTACTTCTTCAATTTCTTTTAAAAATATGTGCATACATAATATAATATTAGGGAGGCCTAAGAGAAAACTGCTTTGATGACATTTGAGAGAGCCCTGCACTAAATAGGTTCAGTATCATGATTGTAGAGCAAACTCTAATTTGTGCCAATCAATTGTGATGCAGTTGAATGTGATGATTGGAAGCAGACAATTTTCATCAGGATACCATTTATGCCTATGCAGACTCCCACTGAAGTTAGTGGGCTCTGCCTGAGGGGAGGGCCCTGTGTGGATCACACTGCAACATCAGGCTCTGAAATTATTGGCAGGGGTCTTGTTGTCTTACATGCAGTGTGAGATGCCTAATGTACTTTTATGTGCTGTAAATAAGTGGCTCTCAACCTTTCCAACTACTGTACTCCTTTCAGGGGTCTGATTTGTCTTGTGTGCCCCCAAGTTATGCCTCACTTAAAAACTATTTGCTTACATAACCAGATAAAAATACAAAAATATCCAAGCACACTATTACTGAAAAATTGCTTACTTTCTCATTTGTACCATATAATTTATAAAATCAATTGGAATATAAATATTGTACTTACATTTCAGTGTATAGTTAAGGCTAAAATTTAGTCATGGATATTTTTAGTAAAAGTCACAGACAGGTCATGACTTCCGTGAATTTTTCTTTTTTGCCTGTGACCTGTCCGTGACTGGATATTTTTAGTAAAAGTCACAGACAGGTCACAGGCAAAAAAGAAAAATTCACGGAAGTCATGACCTGTCTGTGACTTTTACTAAAAATATCCAGGACAAAATGGGGATCTGCGGGTCCCCACACCCCCTGAGGCGGGGGAGCTGCACAAGGGCTAGGAGCCGCCTGCAGCAGCTGGGGGCAGTGGGGTATCCCTGCCGCCTTTTTTTTCTCTCCAGGTGCTGTACGCTTCTGTGGAGTGTTTGGTCAGGCTCAACTGGACCCTGACCAAGCCGGTCAGCTTCGGGCAGGGGGTGCGTCAGTGGTGTCCGCTGTTGGGCCAGCAGTATGCTCTGGCAATCAAGCCCTTTCTCTGTCTCCTCCAGGGTTGGTGCTCTGAGAGAGCAGAGTTGCGGCTCGTCCTATTGGCATATGCCGACGACGTGCTCCTCATGGTCCAGGACCATGGTGCGAGTGGAGGCCTACCACGCCATCTACTCAGCAGCTTCCTCCACCCGGGTCAACTGGGTCAAGAGGTCTGGGCCTGCTGGTCAGGGACGGGTGGCAGACAAGCTCCCTCCCACCTGCGCTTCAAGCCATTTGGTGGGGCGCGGGTCTGCTGCTCTATCTCAGCGTCTACCTTTCCGCCATGCATCCTTCTCCGCCGGAGAACTGGTAGGATTTGGAGGCCAGGGTGGGCGAGCAGCTGCGGAGGTGGACAGGACTGCTCCATTGCCTCTCCCTGTGGGGGAGGGCACTGGTGCTGAACCAAGTAGTCCTGTCCATGCTCTGACACCGGCTCGACACCCTAAGCCCAGCCCCAGGGATCCTGGCCTGGCTCCAGAGGGTAGCTCTGGAGTTGTTCTGGCCAGGACTGCACTTGGTCTTTGCAGGGGTTCTGAGTCTTCCCCTGGAGGAGGGAGGACAGGGCCTGGTCTGCCTCTGCAGCCAGGTCCATGTCTTCCACCTCCAGGCCCTGCAGAGACTCCTTTATGGTGCAGGGAGTCGGGCATGGAGCACGTTGGCGCACACCTTCCAAGGGTCCAAATTTACATGCTCGTGCTCCACATGTTTAGTTTCTTCACCCTCATGTCCTGCCCCAATACTAAGGGGTACCACCACCAGTAGAGGGTGAAGAAACCTGGTGGCCCAGCCTCTATTCCACCCTGGTCTCACAGCCTGCTGGGACATTGGCTGGCTGCTCCTTCATGAGCACGGGCATGTACCTGGCATGGTTCACCCCCATTCCTGATGCCTGCCCCTTTTGCGTCATGTGGGAGAGAACCCACATGCCGCAAAAGGGGCAGTCATTAGGAATGGGGGTGAACCTATCTAGAATGCGCCAGGTTACAGCCTCTATTCCGGCAGGGGTCGGTCCTGGGGCCGGTTTTGTTCAATGTCTTCATAAATGATCTGGAGGATGGTATGGATTGCACTCTCAGCAAATTTGCGGATGATACTAAACTGGGAGGAGTGGTAGATACGCTGGAGGGGAGGGATAGGATACAGAAGGACCTAGACAAATTGGAGGTTTGGGCCAAAAGAAATCTGATGAGGTTCAATAAGGATAAGTGCAGGGTCCTACACTTAGGATGGAAGAATCCAATGCACCGCTACAGACTAGGGACCGAATGGCTAGGCAGCAGTTCTGCGGAAAAGGACCTAGGGGTGACAGTGGACGAGAAGCTGGATATGAGTCAGCAGTGTGCCCTTGTTGCCAAGAAGGCCAATGGCATTTTGGGATGTATAAGTAGGGGCACTGCCAGCAGATCGAGGGACGTGATCGTTCCCCTCTATTTGACACTGGTGAGGCCTCATCTGGAGTACTGTGTCCAGTTTTGGGCCCCACACTACAAGAAGGATGTGGATAAATTGGAGAGAGTCCAGCGAAGGGCAACAAAAATGATTAGGGGTCTAGAGCACATGACTTATGAGGAGAGGCTGAGGGAGCTGGGATTGTTTAGTCTGCAGAAGAGAAGAATGAGGGGGGATTTGATAGCTGCTTTCAACTACCTGAAAGGGGGTTCCAAAGAGGATGGCTCTAGACTGTTCTCAATGGTAGCAGATGACAGAACGAGGAGTAATGGTCTCAAGTTGCAATGGGGGAGGTTTAGATTGGATATTAGGAAAAACTTTTTCACTAAGAGGGTAGTGAAACACTGGAATGCGTTACCTAGGGAGGTGGTAGAATCTCCTTCCTTAGAGGTTTTTAAGGTCAGGCTTGACAAAGCCCTGGCTGGGATGATTTAACTGGGAATTGGTCCTGCTTCGAGCAGGGAGTTGGACTAGATGACTTTCTGGGGTCCCTTCCAACCCTGATATTCTATGATTCTATGATTCCTCCAGAACCTCCTGTTGAGGTTCTGGCTGCACTTTTCCCCACACCTTTTCATATTCGCACACCCTGTCCATGGCCCCACAAAGTCATGAAACCTCCTTGTTAACCTCCTCCTGGCACTGGCCAAAGCAGCCATTTACTACACTAGGAGAAGGATGCTTGACGAGGGGGTACTCTGCGACAGTGGGGCCTATTTCAATTCCTCCCTGGTCTCATGCATTCAGGCAGAGTTCCTCTGGGCAGCGTCTGCTGGCTCCCTAGACAGCTTTGAGGAGCAGTGGGCGCTGTCGAGGGTTCTCTGCTTGGTGTCCCCCGCTGAATCCCTGGTTTTGAACCTGTGTGACCTGGACACGGTGGCTGAGAGCTGTGGGGTACCTGCCACCTGCGGGGACCAGGAACTGTGGAATACCCCTGCCGCCCGCAGCTTGGGGGTTTCCCCGCGGTGGCTGAGAGCTCAAGGGTTCTCCCACTGCCTGCAGCGGCCAGGAGCTCGGGTGTTCCCCCACCACCAGCAGCTCCGGGGGCACCACGGCCCGCAGTGGCTGGGACCTGAGGTGGCTTGGATCTCCAGGGGCTGCCAGAGCCAGCTGGGGTGCCTTGCAGCTGCCTGCTCCCATGGGCAGCAGGGGACCCTGCAGCTCCTGACCACTACAGGCTGAAGTTACGGAGGTCGCTGGAAGTCATGGATTCGGTGACTTCTGTGACCTCCGTGACTAAATTATAGCTGTATGTACAGTATATAGAGTAGCTAAGTTCCCTGTAAGCTGGGTGGCCATGTAGCTGCCTATTTAGCACTGCGCAGGCACTCAGGGAACCCACCCAGGGAGCTGCCTCAGCTTGGGGAGGGGCACCTCTTCCCCAGCCCCCAATTTAGCCCAGCCCCCAACCTGCAACGGCCGGAGCACCCCTACCCTGGCCCGGACCCGGCCGGGGAAGTGCAGCACAGCCCGGATCCAGCCTCTTCCTGGGCGACCTGGCCCAAACCCAGGTAGCCCTGCCAGGACCCAGCTGCAGCCAGGGTGGCCCAAACCTAGGCAGCCTGGCCCGGACCTGTCACGGTGTGACACTTCCCGAATCCAGCCCAGGCCCAGATTTCTTGTGGCTGGGGCACCCCTCCCTAAAGCCAGCCCCAGAGCTGCCATGGCTGGGGGAGAGGTGCCTATCCCCCCAGCCCAGGTGCTGCTGCGGGGAGAGAGAGCTGGGGGGAGTCCTCACTCCCACTGTAGCCCCGAAGCACCTTCCTGCACCCTGAACCCCTCATCCCTGGCTCCACCCTAGAGCCCACACCCTCAGCTGGAGCCCTCCCCCCTGCACCCCAACCCCCGCCCCAGCCCTGAGCCCCTCATTCCAAGCCCCTCATTCCCAGCCCCACCCCAGATTGCACACTGCCAGTCAGAGCCCTCACACCCCTGAACCCCAACCATCTGCCCCAGCCCTGAGCCCTCTCCAAAACTGCAAACCCCTCGGCCACCAAATGAATTTTGTTATGTGCATCGATATGAAGGTAATGTGTTACACATCACTTCCATATTGATGCATATAACAAAATTAATGCTGCACATGGGTGCGAAAAATTAGAGGGAACATTGTAGAGCAGTATAAACAAGTCATTGTCTGTATGAAATTTTAGTTTGTACTGACTTTGCTAGTGCTTTTATGTAGCCTGTTGTAAAACTAGGCAAATATCTAGAAGAGTTGATGTACCCCCTGGAAGACCACTTCATCCCCACAGGGGTACACATATCCCTGGTTGAGAACCACTGCTGTAAATAGGAAGAGTGACCAAATTACAAAACAGTGGCTGAGTCAGGTTCATGGCAGCAGATCATCTTATGTAATGTGGAGAATCTCTGAATACAGAAGGGAATGTCCTAAATAAATCTTATGGAATTAGGATTGACACAGAGGTTGTCTCATCCATTATTTTCTCCAGAACTTTGTTTCCTAACTAGTCTAAAACAGATTCTGAATGGATTTGTAAACTCTTAAGGGCAGGGATCGTCTCACTCGGTGTGTACAGTACCTGGAACAATGAGGCATCTAGATACCCCTGAAATAACTAATAATGGACATCTCCAATGTAGTATCAAAATTTTGGAACTAGCTACTATCAACAAAAATGGAAATTGCTTTTTTTAAAATTTAAAGATTAACATATTTAACAACAACAATAATGGGTAAAATGTATTTCCTCCGCAGAGATTGCAATTTTCTTGACTGTTGGCAGGAAGAAAGAAAAATTAGGACAGGAAGACCAATAATTCTGCACTGAAATAAAGGAGAAAAGCACTAGACCTGTTATCAATTTTTAGGTAAGTTGCAATTGATTATTTAGGTAAATGTAGGTTTTGTTTTAATCTGACTTGTGTTCTTACATTGCCAGAGTACATCTGGGTTTTTCAGATTAATATAAATAACCCCCTTGCCCACCTTTCCATTCCTGAACAGAATGTCTTTGCTTTCTTTCCACCTTCCTTGTTTTGTACTCCTGTGCTCCCAGACCAGACTTCACCCACAGACAGTCCCATTTATCGCCTTGATATAGGCACTCTATCCCACGTACCCTTTGGGGAAGTGGCCTGCTCTGAATGAAAGGGCTGAAGTACAGAAATGGCAACCTTCATGGAATAAGATCAGATACCTTTAGCCATAATAACATTCAAATTTCAAGAAGTAGTATTTCTTAAGTAAATTAATTTGCTAGAATTCTTGTAATGTTCTTGGATCCTCTTGCTGAATATTGTAGGCATGCCATATTAAAGCATTTCTTTCCACTTCTACTATCCATCACACAATTCTCCCACATCCACTTGCAAAGCAATAGTTGCTAAATATACCAAAGAGAAGTTATATTCTAGCTCACAAGGGCAACTAAACTTCTTGAGCCGGTTCCTCAGCTGTTTTCTTCTGACTTATAGTCACATTTCTAATACTTTGACAAATTGTATGTGACCTGCAGATAAAAGGGACATGTACAACCTTTCAGATTACTGTGCTTTTGGTTGACAGATGCCTTGTCTGCCCAGAGTTCAGGAATCAGCTTCCAAGTCACAATCTCAATATGAGAAGCAAAGGATTTGCTGAGACAATCACCCCGTTTGATTAGCTTTCCAATAGATTTTTTTGCCATTTAGAGCAGTGAACTTGAGTTCAGCAAAGTAGAAGTTGCAAAGTGATAAAGTAGAGACACTTTAATCTGCATTTCTGATTAAATCTGGTTCAATCTGCAGTATCAGTATCAGTATCACACTGTAATCTGTAGTTTGAAGGCTTTAAAACAAGTTTCAGGGAGGAGGAAAGTGCTGTCAGATAATTTCTGGCACAAGACTGAATGTTATACAAAGACTCTCTAGCATCCTAAAAGCAGGCTTCCAGGTAAATCCAAGATGCAAGTAGAGCCCATCCCAGATATACAATTACCATGTGACTCATCCTGACAGATGGAAAAATATATTTATATATGTCTTTGAAATCAGCAACTGAATAAAAAGGTAATTGCCGCCACAATTATACATGATGCACCAATGATAATAAATTTAAAGTGTCACGGTCCAGTTTCTGGTTTCAGATCAAACTCATTAAACCAAGCAGAAGATTAGAGATGAAAAATTAAGCAATGATTCACAGTGTAAGCCCATTACATAAGAGAAAAAAAAGGTGGTGGGGGGGGGGGGGGAGAGGAAAAACCACCAGGTGCATGTGAAAAAACAGATTTACATTTTATCTGGCCAGATCAGTATCTGTAATAAATTAATAGGAATGCGTATCTTATATCTACCGTAATCACATGCATATAAGGATCTTTTTGCAGTTGATGACCTTAGAAATACCAGTTCAGGGACACTTGCAAATAATTCTCTTGATCACTGTAAAAAGCATACCTTTCAAACACTTCCACATATAGCCCATAACTGAAAGTTTTGTAAGTGTCTTTTCAAATGATCACAAGGATTGCTACTGTTTGTATTGTGATAACATCCAAGAGCTCCATTGAAGATCATGGCCCCATTGTCCTATGTCCTGAACAGACACACTGCCTCTATGGGTCCATATGGGTCCTTTTTTTAGAAATAAATATTCAGTCTGACTACAAACCAAGAAAAATGAGACTTCCCTATACAGGAATATGGAATTTTACCAGGATATATTACTGGAATCATTATCTATATAACTCTTTTTCCAAAATGATCTACAAGCAGTTCTAGGTCTATCCCAAATACTGAAGGAGACAAGAATGTTCAGATGCCAGATGTGTCTTTAATAAGTAGTAGGCCCACCCCACATAGATATGATAAGGAAAAAATACAAAAGAACAATAAGATATGCTGGTACATGTTGACGTTGACTAACGCAGTTCAATGTCTGTTGATTTCTTCTTAAATCAGAAGCAATAATGTGGCATCATCAAAAGAAGACGTTTTGTCTAAAATATTTTAGCAAATAAAGTGCCCTATATGGGACATCCTCATGGAATCTCGGTCACAGCTGTATGTATAAGCTTGGTAAAATTACAGTTTTATTTTTGTATAATTTTGATAATATCAATGCTTATTTTTAAGCATTTTTTATTTTTATTCATTTAAATTTTAACAGATGTGGGAAATTATGAGGGTCAGACAATAAGTAATGATAGTAGATTTGGGGGGAGGGATAGCTCAGTGGTTTGAGCATTGGCCTGCTAAACCCAGGGGGTTGTGAGTTCAAACCTTGAGGGGGGCGTTTAGGGATCTGGGACAAAAATTGGGGATTGGTCCTGCTTTGAGCAGAGGGTTGGACTAGATGACCTCCTGAGGTCCCTTCCAACTCTGATATTCTATGATTCTAGAAGCTGAGATTCAAAAAGTTAAATTTCTATAACCATTAAAACTCAAATGGTCAACATCACATGGCAAAATATACAAAGTAAACAGCCTTAAATCAAACTCTTAATAAGTTTTCAAGCAGCACTTTTCTTACTTTGCCTATCTGTAAATTTTGATTATTATAGATGGAAATATATTTTTGTTGGTCTGCAAGTGTATGGTGAAATAGACGATTATCCACATTTACCAATAAGAACCTAATCCTCTCAAGTGCGTGTATGTATAATAATTAATTAATATGTGGCCAAAATGATCCAACTTGGGCACCTAATCCATATTTAGGTACCTATATGAATGGCCTGATTTGTAGAGATGCTGAGCACCTGAAGTTCTTACTGACTTTGGTGCCTGGGAAGCACATGCTGGGGATCAGGGCAGATTTTCAAAGCAGGAGGAGCAGCTGCAGTGGGAGCATGTGCCAAGGACTGGGGAAGGTTATCAGAAGCAGCTATGTAGATCACTTGGGTAGCACTTCCCAGGGATCAAGGAGGGTTCTGGCACTGCGATGGGGAAGTGAGTTGACTGATGACTCCAGACTCTCAGTCAGCCTTGTCTCTCTATTGTTGGAAACATGCCTTGAGCCCCAGAACAGAATGGCCACCTACTGCAGCCAATCTGTAATCTGGCTCATTCTGTAAGGGCAAACGTTCCCACAGCAACCTTAACTCTAGCCCTTGTGAGCATGCATCACAATAAGGTCTTTGGAATCTCTTATATGGACTCTATTTACTGCATCTCTATATTGTGATCAGCAGGGTGGGAATGAAACTATTCATTGCCATGGCTGGCATCATTCAAGTCTCCAGTCAAGCAAATTTGTGTCTGGGATGCCCGCCAGCGTCTTTTCAGCGTGGAAAACAACGATGCCTTGAATACGTTGTGTTTTAACAAAAAATAAAACGCTTTCAGCACTAAAGAAAATGCCTTTGACTTTGTTCCCCCTTCCCTCCTTGCAAAGTGTCTTCAGTGTATGATTGCCGCAACCCAACATTGTCACATTGTACAGCATGGTACAAGGTCGCTTTGATGTGATTCAAGCAAAAGGCAGCCATATGGTTATGCAGTCTAGATTTCCAATCTAGATTGGAGGCCTAGTTATTGTAGCTTTACTTTTGTGAACAGTTCATTGCTTTGGTGTCTTGTACACAGTGCATTAGGCACAGATATTGGGCTGGGTGAAACTGCAGAAAGTTTTCTAAAGCTTCCTTGTTCTCTTAGCCATCCAGATTTTGTGGATCTGTCCCTGCAGGAGATTGGGCAGACATAGGATCCTGGGAGTCCTAGGTTCAAATCCCAGGAGAGTCAACTAAAATCTTTATCTGTGTGAGGTAGCAAAGTATTCCAGGCAGTTGACTTTGTTTGGGGTCTTTTGGGTGAAACCATTAAAAACTGAAATCTTGCCTTCTTTTAGGGGACACTAAGGGCCATATTCTGGCACGGCCCTGTATGGATCCAGCAAGGTGGGAAAGGACACAAGGAACATTGACCGGTTGGAATCTGGTTGGAGAGTGTAGGGTCTGCCTCTTAATGAACATATGGATGCTGGGTTTCTGCAGGGTGGGTGCAAGGGGTATGACTCCACCTACCTCCACATAGGCCAGCAGCTTGGGAGAATATACTGCATTCTTTTTAAGAGTAGTGTAATTGCTGTGCTGGTGTGCACTGCCTTAGACAGCCAAAATTCTTCTTAGGGATGTTAGCTGCTGTGTGACTCCCTGATGCACCTGATGGCACCTACGGCACAATCTAGTCTTAATGGCTTTCATAGCTAAAGCTGCTTAAATGAGTAGCTAGCCCGCAGTACCATGGATTGACTCTGATGCTATAGCACTAGTAACTCATCTAAGAGAAGAGGTTTCTGCCTTATGCTCTTGATCAAAATGTTCACTGCCCACACTGTTGTGCAGTGTACTATGCGCCAGCAGGTTGCTAACCAACATCTGGAGGTGGCTGTAATTCAGTAATTCCACCTAGATGCCAGAGCAATTTCATTCAATCCTAAAACTTAGAAGGTCCAAACCCATTAACCAGTAGTTGGGGTCCTGTCCAATACACAGGTCCATAATAAGATTTCTCTAGCTTTTTAGTTGGGAACAGGCATATCTCATCGTCTCTTTCTTTACACAGGACTCTGTCTTGTCAGGATTGTTAGAAACAGGATAATTGTGGAGAGAAGGCTTTCTTTACAATAGTTAAATACACATTATTATAAATCATCCTTGAGGGAGCAGTGTTTATGTCCACTGGCGTATTGGTCACTTTAGATCTTTAAAGACAGTTGAGACTTCCAAAAACACATTTCTGCAGTTAATGTCATTGTTTATAATCAGTCTGGCAGACTTTTAAGCTGAGTCATTCCCCTGGCATTCAGATGGATTATTCCACTCCTTTTGCTTCAGCCAAACAAATTCAGTTTAATTTATTGTACATTAACCTCAAGTTTCTGAGATATACATAATTTATGGTGGTGACTGTTGTAAAAATGCCTGCCCTGCAGGCAGGAGGCCTATGGGGACAGGAAGAGGAGAGAGAAAGATTGCCTGGAATCCTGCAGGGAGTTTTAAGGAATCTGCAAATCTATTTATTGAGGAGAGATGTGTTACATTTATAACTGAAAACAGGAAATTAAGAGCAATCTCCATTTAACTGCTGGAGTGCTGCCAAATGATATGCCTGAAGAGTGAGGGCAAATCACAATTCAGGCACTGACACAAATATCAGAAAAAACACTTGGGGTGCTTATGTTCCAATACACTGGGAAAGAGGCCGGAATCAAAACCATGAATCCAAATATCCCATATGTTTGGGATTTGTACTGGGAACTGAATTTCACAGCCATCCTTTTTCTCTTCTGTATAAGAGGAGTGAACCAAAACTCTAACTCTTAATTACCCCACACTTTGGGAAAGTCTGACTCTTGATCCAATCTTTGCACCTTGGGCCCCTCACATTGACATTCCAGTCTGTTGCCTTTAAAGCAACACTGTTTCCTTCTTTTGTGGGGCTGAATAAGTTATAGCAGAAAGCAGCAGCAAAGCATTTAACAGAAGGCAAAGCTTACCGCTGCCGTTTGATAAAAGACTACAGTAATGGATGGTCCTCAACTCTACAGCCTACAGCAGTATTCCCAGGCCCTTACGGGAGTCCTGTTTTTAGTAAAGGCAGTTGTTAGTGTCATGACAGACTCTGTGGCAGAGTCACGGTGAGGGCACTGGTACCAGTCTCCTGGATGTCTGGTAGCATGCTGCTGGGTATACCACACTCTCCAAGGCAAGTGCTGTAGGCACCAGGCCATTATGGCTCCAGCCTTCAGTGGGTTCCCACGGACACTCACTGAGTGAGATGAAGAACAAAGGATGCTTTGGTAGGGCTCCAGAAATAAATGCTGCAGTTACCCTGGGAACAATGGCTTTAAGCTACAAACTAAAAATGAAGCAACAGTTCCTAAGTCAGTCCTAGGGGCAGTCCAGTAGAGTGGTATGAAGGTATGGCTCCTCTGGCCTAGTGCCAGAGCTACTCGCTCCAGGTCACACTTCTCCTGGAGGCAGTCACACACTGGCTTGCAGATCCCTTGGCCTGTTCAGACCTATGAACAAGGCCTCCCTATTTACAGGTTGATCCCCAGAATCTGCCTGTCATGGCTACTGCTGACCACCTTGCCAACCACAGGCTGCTTCCCAGCCCAGCTCTCAGCATTGCAGTCCCAACCTGCCTGGCTTCTCTTTACAACCTGCTCCCCAGCTGCTCCCTTCAACTGGCTGTTCCAGCTTTCATGTAGCCTCCGGCTCCCTCCTGAACCACGTCCCCTCTGATCTTTGGTAGTAATTCCATTTCCTGTGCTCTGCAGACTAAGGCATTTGACTGGCTAGATGTTGTACTGGAGGTCAATATAGCAGTCAGTCAGGAGCCTGTAGGTTTATTACAGTGCAAAACACTTCTCCTGGACTGATCAATGCAATATTGCTGAAGGCACTACTGAAGGCTGTCAGCGAAGGGTGTCCTACTTTTTTGTAGGTATGGGAATGAAAGAACTCTTCAGGGGAAACAGTGCCCTCGTCAAGGTGCTTAAGTAAGATATGTATTCACAAAAGAGACTCCAGATTGACTAGAAGGTGTGTGGAGAGAGGTGGCATGGGGAGTAAACCTGATGGGTTGGTTTTGCACAGGGCAAAAAATTCTTCACCTAAAGGAGAAAAGTCCAAAATTATGGGGTTGAAAGGACATATACCCTCCATAGCTTTATCTGGGGCTGAATGCAGAAGACTGTTTGTTAAGGGGCATTTCTTTCAGGGATCACATTCCATCTGTACTCCACCATCTACACTGAGGTCCACTTCCAATGTCAGATGTTGGTTTTAACTTTAAAATACCTAAATGGTTTGAGTACTGAGTATCATCTCTCTGCTCATGGGAACTTGCAGTAGCTGAGATCTGCTGAGGTACTAATAGCCCCTAGATTTAATCAGGAGTGGTTGGAGGCAGAGAGTTAGGTGAGGGGTGGAGTTTACTTCCCTGGTCCACTCTGGTGACCTTCAGTACACGCTCCAAAGCTTATCTGTTCTGACAGCCATTTCCTGGCTGTGCGGGAATGGGCAAAGAGGATGTGTAGAAGGGTGGGGCCGATGGGAGGTTTTTACAGTCACAGTTACAAAAGTAGATGCTGATGTTGATTCCCTCAGTTTTTGAGCACCCAGCTTGAGACTTCTGTGGCGTGATTTTCAGGCATTTGTGCACCAGCAGCACAATTAGAGTCATTTGGAGTTGTGAGGGCACAGCATCGCCCAAAATTAGGCTCTGGGTGCCTCAAATTGGCAACCCAAAACCGGAAGCACCCAAAATGTGCTTAAAATTTGGGCCTTAGTTTTTGGGAGTTTCTTAGATTTGGGGCATGGGGTCCTATTCATTTTTATGAAGATTGTATTTGTTCTTGCGGAATTGCATTTGGACATTTTTATGAATAGAAAAAAACAGATAAAATGAATAACCATCTTTTTGAACATTTTTTACAGATGTACATGTCAGACTTACGCTGCCTCCAACTCTGGAGTTAGATGAGCTGAAAAGGAGCAGGTGGTTGACGTTAATAATGATGGCGTAAGTGCACAGCTGCAAAAAAAAAATTAACTTTCAAGGACTGGATTGCTTCCAGATCCCAGTTCATGTGGCTGTTATATGCAGCGCCTGTTTAGTCCCCAAAGTGCATTTGTTCTGCTTAAATGAAAACTGCACTTGTTTCCACACCACTGGCAAAGACCAGTGTATCACATAGCCATGAACAAATATAGCCTGTCTTCACTCTTGGCTTGAAAGTATATAGGCAGCCACATGCCTGTATTCCATGTTGTACAGCATATCCTGATGAGAGGGGCATGTTTTTTTTGTTCATCTTTTCATTATCACTGTCCTATCTAATTGCACACATTGGGCTAGTGATCACGATTTTTGTCATGCATGGCAGGTCTGCTTTGTGAGATTCTAGGGACACAGATGACGGGCGGAGGGGAAAGGGGCAGGAGGGCTGATCTGTTTCAGATTTCTTATACCTATGTAAAATTCATTGCTATTGTGTTCACTCCTTACTGATCCCTCCAGACTTCTAATGGACATGCTATACTGTGTCACGGGTTCTCAAAGTATCTGCTGCAAGGCTGAGAACTTTCCTTGTCACTTTCTCTGTCCAGAAAGATAAAATAACCTCTGACTTTCTGTTTCTATAAATCTCTAGGTTCTTTGGAAAACTCATTTTATTTTGTGCTTTTCACACTGATTTTCAGCTGATGCTTCCCATCATTTGACAATGAACTTGGCTGTCATACCAGATAAGAAACCATCATTCTGCTCACAAAGCATCCTTCAGCTTTGGGCTTCATGGGCACCTGTGAGCATAAGAAGGTCCAGACCTGCTCCGTTTCTTTAATATAATCTCTGTATCTTAGTGTTTATACCATGCCTGTCACTGTGCTGTCTCTCCCCCACCTCACTTCTTCACAGAATAGTTTTCAGTGGGCATGACTGACTGATTGACCTGAGCTGAAAAGTCCAAGAGCAGTTTGTCTGGTATTTTGGTTTGGCCCATTGTAGAGTTAAGGGCCAGGAGCAAAATTCAGATCTGGACACATCTCTAAGTGACTGATATCAGATCAGAAATGAAGATTTGTGTGTTCTGTCCTACTGACAAGGGGTAACATTTTCAGTGGCACCTAGGTGAGTCAGAAGCCCAAAAGTCTTATTGAAAGTCAATGAGAGTGAGGCCTCGTCTCCTATTTTTATTAGATCAGTCCAGCTACATCACTCAGGACTGTGAAAATTTCACACCCTGTGTGATGTAGTTAAGTTGACCTAACTCTGGTATTCATGTGGCTAGGTCAATGGAGGATTTCTGCTGTTGACCAAGCTACCACCTCTTGGAGAGATGAATTAACTACACTGATAGAAAAAAACATTCCATCGGTGTAGGAAGCATCTACACTACTGTCTTAAATATAAAGGAAAGGGTAAACACCTTTAAAATCCCTCCTGGCCAGAGGAAAAACCCTTTCACCTCTCTCTGCTTGTGTGATGCTTTTGCTGGGAACAGAACAGGAATGGAGTCTTAGAACTTAGTAAGTAATCTAGTTAGATATGCTTTAGATTCTGTTTTCTTTAAATGGCTGATAAAATAAGCTGTGCTGAATGGAACGTATATTCCTGTTTTCGTGTCTTTTTTTAACTTAAGGTTTTGCCTAGAGGGATTCTCTATGTTTTGAATCTGATTACCCTGTAAGGTATTGACCATCCTGATTTTACAGAGGTGATTTTTAAATTTTTTTCTTCAATTCAAATTCTTCTTTTAAGAACCTGATTGCTTTTTCCTTGTTCTTAAGATCCAAGGGTTTGGGTCTGTGTTCACCTATGCAAATTGGTGAGGATTTTTATCAAGCCTTCTCCAGGAAAGGGGGTGTAGGGTTTGGGGAGGATTTTGCAGGGAAAGCCATTTCCAAGCGGGCTCTTTCCCTGTTATATATTTGTTAGACGCTTGGTGGTGGCAGCAATAAAGTCCAAGGGCAAAAGGTAAAATAGTTTGTACCTTGGGGAAGTTTTACCTAAGCTGGTAAGAATAAGCTTAGGGGGGTTTTCATGCAGATCCCCACATCTGTACCCTAGAGTTCAGAGTGGGGAAGAAACCTTGACAACTACGGTGCTACAGTGGCACAGCTTTAGTATAGACGTAACCTATGTCACTTTTGAAAATGGGACTTAGGTTCCTAAGTCATTTGGGCACTTTTGAAAATTTTGTCATAGGAGCCCTGGATCAATACACTAAAGCTCAGTATTAAGATAATGAACCAGGAGCATTAGTCACTACATTTATCTTGCCTGATGGTCTGCATTGATGTGATTAAATACACCCAGAGAGTCCTGGCCCAGAATAAACTATGCCTTGTACAGCAGCTGAATGGATTCTTTGAAGGCTGTCTCTGCTATGATTGTTTCAAAGTCCTGGTTTGGATCTGAACTGGAATTGTTCCAAGACATTACCATAAATTGAGCTTGACTCTTTTACAGAGAAGCTTTTTTTTCACACAACAAATGGGTTATTATAACCCTGATTGCATTTTGCACATCACAATGTATTGAAACTATATTGAACTTACACTGTATTTTGCTCACTAGTGTCCCCTTGCGATAAAGGAGAGATAGGACTCATGTATAATAAATGGGCACAGCTGGGCACAAACAGATCCTCTCTGGCTTGCAAGGTACCAGCATATTTACATATCTTGTGCAGCACAATGTTACTTCACAGGATCTGTCTAAATCCTGGCCCAGACTTTACTGTGATGGAATGGCTTGCTGACTACACTGCCCACTGGAAAGACACTTCCAGGAGATTTAAGTTCAATAGTAGGAGGTAGCAACATAGCTTTAGCTGGAACTCTTTCTCAATATTTGAGATTTTCGGCTCACCATCCCTGTCCAGTTCCCTTGTACAATTACCATCTCTGTGAGAGCGGAGCTGAAACAAGAGCAATTGATTGGAAATAGGCAGTGGGACCTGCCTGAACCTGTGTCCAGTGCTGGATCAGAACCTAACAGGTTTTGTTTGTACATTGTTGCAGAAGCCATACCAGGGAGTGAGAAAATACAGGCAGTGCCTCCCCTGGACAGGTCACTTCTCAGCAGTCTGTGGAACTGGAGGGGGTTTGGAACTCTAGGACTGACAAGTCCAAACTAGCCTTTTGGAACCAATTGAAGTCTTGCAGTGCTGACTCCAGAGTTTTATTCTGTTTGTTCACTGTGGCATGATTGAGATAGCACTGGGAAGTGATTAGCAAGAAAACACCCTGGTTGACAAACATTCTGCTGAACACACTCTCTTTTCCTGGGGTCAGCCCTGAGAGGGCATTATTTACCCATGTGCCTTAGATGTCGATATACACTTAGTTAGAATGTACTGTATATGCTTATCCTGACCATTCTACCTCACTGGCAGTTTGCAGAGTAGCATTGGGTTAATGGTATTTACAGTAGCAGCAGCTTGGAAAGCCCACCTGGTGATGAGCCAGCTAACTAATTAAACTCCATGCTGGGAAAAATATGAAGGACCTTAATTAGTGCTCACAAAATTGGAAGGCAGCCAGTCAGAAAAATTTCATTACTGAAGATACAAGGTAAACCTCATCAAAATGGCATTGTTTACTCACATTGCTTGTCTTACTCTTACCCTTTCTCTCCTCCCTGTCTCTCTACCATTCCTTCTTCTCTTGATCTTTCCCATTCTTTTCTCTCTATTTCCTCTCCTTCTGTCTCATTTCTTTTCTCTTTCTTTTTTTCTGCTAAAGCCATTTTTAAGGCCTGGTCTACCCTACAAACTTAGGTCAACGAAAGCCGCATTAAGTTGGTCTAATAATGTAGGTGTCTCCACTACCAAGTCCCTTCCGCCAACCTAAGTGGCCTGTAAAGTCGACTTCTGTACTCCATCTCGGACAGGCATAGTGCTTGATTTGACAACCACGGGTTGACATGGGGATAGTGTAGACACTGCGTTGTGTAATTCGAATGAATTGGCCTCCAGGAGGTATCTCTGCTGTGACTGCTCTGGAGAGCACTTTCAGCTCCACTGCATGTCAGCCAGGTAGACAGGAAAAAGCAGCTCCCCTATTAAAGCTCTGGGAACTTCTGAATTTTCATTTCCTGTTTGATCAGCGTGGAGAGCTCGCCAGCACAGCTAATCATGGAGACTCAATGCCACAAAGATCCTTCAGCATGGAGTACACAGGAGGTGGTGGATCTTATTGCTGTGTGGGGAGAAGAGTCTTTGCAGGCAGAGCTCCAATCCAGCAGAAGAAATGCTGAAATCTATGCCAAGCTTGCACGGGGCATGGGGGAGAAGGGCTACACCAGGGACACGCAGCAGTGCCGCATGAAAATAAAGGAGCTTCAGCAAGTGTACCGGAAGACAAGGGAGGCGAACAGTCACTCTGGTTCTGCCCACAGACATGCTGCTTCTATGAGAAGTTGCTTGCGGTTCTCGGCAGCAACTCCATCACGCTCTGTGGACACCTTCGAGGAACCCTGGGTGACCTCTAGCAACAATGAGGAGGACATTGTTGATGAGGGAGAGGAGAAGGAGGAGAATGAGAGGCAGGCAAGCGGAGGATCCATTTTCCCCGACAGCCAAGAACTGTGTTTAACCCTGGAGCCCGTCCCTTCACAGGACCAGTTGGTGGCAGAGCGTGAGGCCGGGGAAGGCACCTCTGGTGAGTACACACTTCCAAACTGTAGGGGTTCCATGCTATTATTTTTTATGTTTAATCTAAACAAAAAAGTAGGCTAGTGGGTTTTGGTGGCCACTCCAGCTACGCAGAGGGTGCTCTCCGAAAAAGAGAATTTATGTGCACGGGGATGGCCTGGGAATCCTCCATGGAGCTCTGTAGGAAGCTTTCATGGAGGTACTCCTTTGCAGAAGGTTTCTGGGAAGAGCTGCCATATTTGTTCCACCATGGTAGAACACTTTCCCGTGTCACTCCAGTATTAATTCTGCTGGCATCACTGCGGCACACAGCATTGCAGCATAAAAACCAGGTCTGTACCCAGACATTTGCAGCATCTGCTCCCTTGCCATCTCTGTTACCCTCAGGAGAGTGATATCACATAGGGTCACCTAGGGGAAACGGGGGGAAGTTTTGAATGCTAGCCCTTAAACCACAAACAATTCAACAAGTAATCCGTTTCCTGTTTGGTGAAATCTGGGTCACACAACTACGTTATCCCAAATGTGCCGTGGTTGTAGTTGGAAGGGATCACCATGTATTGCACACAGCATTGAAAAAACAGGGGTGGTGGCGGCTTCCTGTTTGTCTTCCTTCCCCGCTGTCATAAATATAAAGGGAAGGGTAACCACCTTTCTGTATACAGAACTATAAAATCCCTACTGGCCAGAGGCAAACTCCTTTCAACCGCAAAGGGTTAAGAAGCGAAGACCTGGCATCTGACCAAAATGACCAATGAGGAGACAAGATACTTTCAAAGCTGGAGGGTGGGGGAGGAACAAAGGGTCTGTCTGCCTGTGTGATGCTGGGAACAGATCAGGAATGCTCTTCATAACTCCTTAAGTTAGTAAGTAATCTAGCTAGAAATGCATTAGATTTCCTTTTGTTTAATGGCTGGTAAAATAGCTGTGCTGAATGGAATGTATATTCCTGTTTTTGTTTCTTTTTGTAACTTAAGGTTTTGCCTAGAGGGATTCTCTCTGTTTTGAATCTGATTACCCTGTAAGGTATTTAGCATCCTGATTTTACAGAGGTGATTCTTTTACTTTTTCTTTCATTAAAATTCTTCTTTTAAGACCCTGATTGCTTTTTCCTTGTTCTTAAGATCCAATGTTTTGGGTCTGTGTTCACCTATGCAAATTGGTGAGGATTTTTATCAAGCCCTCCCCAGGAAAGGGGTTGTAGGGTTGGGGGGATATTTTGGGGGGAAGACGTCTCCAAGTGGGCTCTTTCCCTGTTCTTTGTTTAACACGCTTGGTGGTGGCAGCATAGGGTTCAAGGACAAGGCAAAATTTGTACCTTGAGGAAGTTTTTAATCTAAGCTGGTAAGAATAATCTTAGGGGGTCTTTCATGCAGATCCCCACATCTGTACCCTAGAATTCAGAGTGGGGAAGGAACCTTGACACCCCCACTCCCAATCTGGTGTCGCTTTTATAAAAAACATATTGTTTGGGGGGCTTTACACTAGTTCCTGTCCTCAAGCACCATCCAGGTTACTAGGGAAAAGGGGACTTTTCTCAAGTTCCAACATGTGATCTCAAGGAAGTCTTCACAAAAGCAGCAGCACGAGACCTCTCGCCCATGGCTCGTGGCCTTACTCACCATAGCTGGAGTAGCAAACCAACTCTTGCAATAGCCAGCGGTTGTGGTTATGTTGTGGCTTGCAGAGAAGCATATTGAGGGGTGTTTTAATTAACCTTTCACCAGAAACAATGTATGCACAATGTAACACCAGGGGAGGGATGATTTGATTGGGGATTGGTCCTGCTTTGAGCAGGGGGTTGGACTAGATGACCTCCTGAGGTCCCTTCCAATCCTGATATTCTATGATTCACTGTCAGTGCTACCCTTTTGCTTTGCATTCCCTGCAGCCGAAACCTTGTCCATTGGCATATCCTCCACACCGGGACAGAGACTTTCCCAGATTAGAAGGCGGAAAAAGAAGACTCAGGAGGACATGTTCAATGAGTTAATGTGCACCACCAAGAGTGACAAGACGGAGCTCAGAGCATGGAGGAATACACTGTCCGAGGACATGGACAGGGAGAACAGGAGAGTATGCAGGGAACAAGAGCATGTCACGCAGGAAGAGATGCTGTGGATTATGAAGGAGCAATCAGACATGTTGAGGTGTCTGGTTGAGGATTAAGAAAGGCAGCTGGATGCTAGAGTCCCTCTGCAGCCTATGCTGAACCTGCTGCCATCATCGCCCAGTTCTACATTCTCCTCACCCAAACGTCCTATGAGGCATGGGAGGGGGGGAGTTCGGTAGCCCTTGGACTCAACACCAGGGGAGGGTACAAGGACCAGAAAGTGCCCATTCCCGCACCTTTGATTGGTACTGCAGTGCATCTGTAAGCAAGCTTTCCTTGTTTCTCTCCCACAGTGTTATCAGCCCAGGTTATCTTACTTTTCTTT
Source organism: Chelonia mydas (assembly GCF_015237465.2). Lineage (NCBI taxonomy): Eukaryota > Metazoa > Chordata > Testudines > Cheloniidae > Chelonia > Chelonia mydas. Next base: position 53,224,671 of record NC_051246.2, read on the forward strand.
GCTGTCAGTGTGTATTTGTGTGCATAATAAAACTTAACGGGTTGAGGGAAAAAGGCTCTTTATTCATTCAACACATGATGGTTGGTGGGGGTGGAGTTTACAGGGGAGAAAATGCAACAGAGGGGTAAGGAACAACACAGATAAGTGTCACATTACTGTGGCTTATTGCTGAAACTGGTTTTCAAAGCCTCATGGAGATGCAGAGCCCCTCGATGTGCTCTTCTTATTGCCTTGGTGTCTGGCTGCTCAAAATTGGCTGCCAGGCGATCTGCCTCAACCCCCCACCCCGGGGGAAACTTTTCTCACTTTTGTTTCACAGATATTATGGAGCACACAGCAGGCAACAATAACAATGGGGATATTGCTTTCACTGAGGTCTAACCTAGTAAGCAAACAACACTGGTGACCTTTAAAACGTCCAAAGGCACATTCCACCATCATTCTGCACTTGCTCAGCCTATGGTTGAACCGGTCCTTACTGCTGTCCAGGCTGCCTGTGTATGGCTTCATGAGCCATGGGAGCAAGGGGTAGGTTGGGTCTCCCAGGATCACGACTGGCATTTCAACAAGTCCGTGCTTGCAGCTTTCTGAACCGCCCTGTGTTCCTAAAGATGCACACATCATGCACCTTTCCCGACCATCCCACGTTAATGTTGGTGAAACGGCCCCTATGAGCCACCAGCGCTTGCAACACCATTGAGAAGTACCCCTTTCAGTTTATGTACTCCTTGGCAAGGTGGTCTGGTGCCAAGATAGGGATATGCATTCCATATATCACCCCACCACAATTAGGAAAACCCATCACAGCAAAACCATCCACTATGTCCTTCACATTGCCCAGAGTCACTACCCTTCTTATCAGATGTCTGTTGGGCCCTGCAAACTTGGATCACAACAGATCCCATGGAAGATTTACCCACTCCAAATTGATGCCCCACTGACTGATAGCAGTCTGGTGTTGCAAGCTTCCATAAAGCTATCGCCACTCGATTCTCCTCTGTCAGAGCAGCTCTCATTTGAGTATTGCTGCACTTCAGGGGTCGGTTCTGGGACCAGTTTTGTTCAACATCTTTATTAATGATCTGGATGATGGGATGGATTGCACCCTCAGCAAGTTCGCAGATGACACTAAGCTCGGGGGAGAGATAGATACACTGGAGGGTAGGGATAGAGTCCAGAGTGACCTAGACAAATTGGAGGATTGGGCCAAAAGAAATCTGATGAGGTTCAACAAGGATAAGTGCAGAGTCCTGCACTTAAGAAGGAAGAATCCCATGCACTGCTACAGGCTGGGGACCGACTGGCTAAGCAGCAGTTTTGCAGAAAAGGACCTGGGGATTACAGTGGATGAGAAGCTGGATATGAGTCAGCAGTGTGTCCTTGTTGCCAAGAAGGCGAATGGCATATTGGGCTGCATTAGTAGGAGCATTGCCAGCAGCTCAAGGGAAGAGATTATTCCCCTCTATTCAGCACTGGTGAGGCCACATCTGGAGTATTGCGTCCTATTTTGGGCCCCCCACTACAGAAAGGATGTAGAAAATTGGAGAGAGTCCAGCAGAGGGCAACGAAAATGATCAGGGGGCTGGGGAACATGACTTACGAGGAGAGGCTCAGGGAACTGGTCTTGTTTAGTCTGCAGAAGAGAAGAGTGAGTGGGGATTTGATAGCAGCCTTCAGCTACCTGAAGCGGGATTCCAAAGAGGATGGAGCTCGGCTGTCCTCAGTGGTGGCAGATGACAGAACAAGGAGGAATGGTCTCAAGTTGCAGTGGGGGAGGTCTAGGTTGGATATTAGGAAACACTATTTCACTAGGAGGGTGGTGAAGCACAGGAATGGGTTACCTAGGGAGGTGGTGGAATCTCCATCCTTAGAGATTTTTAAGGATTGACAAAGTCCAGGCTGGGATGATTTAGTTGGTGTTGGACCTGCTTTGAGCAGGGGGTTAGATTAGATGACCTCCTGAGGTCTCTTCCAACCCTAATCTTCTATGATTCTATGATTCAGGGCTGGGGAAAGCTCTTTACACAGTTCCTGGAAAGTGGCCTTATGCATTCAAAAGTTCTGCAGCCACTGCTCGTCATCCCATAGCTACATAACAATGTGGTCCCACCAGTCAGTACTTGTTTCCTGGGGCCAGAAACGGTGATCAATTGTGTCAAAGTGAGGCGTGACTGTCGCCAGCATCTGCGAATTGCTCCACTCTATGTCTTCCAGCAGGGCTGCTTGCATAGCATCGCATTGTTCCACACAGCGGCTCCTGTATCGACTGTCTAAATACTGCAGGATAAGGCGCGAGGTGTGTGTAATGCTCACAACAACAGTGTATAGCTGAGCGGGGTCCATGCATATCATGCTATGGCGTCCACGCGGGTAACCCAGGCTTATGAAAAAAGGCACGAAAAAGGCTTGGTTTGTTTTCTGTTGATTTTAGGGAGGGATGAAGGGAGGTAAGTGCATCATAGGAGGCTAACGCAATGTTCCCATAACCACCCGCGCCAATGTTTTGGTCCCATAAGGCATTGCAAGCCCAACCCAACATTCCACTTGGCTACGTGCACTGTGGGATAGCCACCCACAGTGCAGTGCTCCGTGTGTCAATACAAGCCCTGTTAGTGAGGATGCACTCCGCCGACACGAGCGTAGTGTGAACACGCAAGATTGACTGGTTTAAATCGGAGGCTCAATGTTGATTTACGTGTCGACTTAACTTTGTAGTGTAGACATGGCCTTACTCTCACATTCACAGTTCTCTGTCTCACTTCCTACATTTGTCTCATCTTTCACACTTTTCTTTTCTCACTCATTTCTCCACTCCCTCTGTGTTCTCTTTCTCTCTCTCCCCTCCCTGCCTTATTTGTGAGCTGTAGCTCATGAAAGCTTATGCTCTAATAAATTTGTTAGTCTCTAAGGTGCCACAAGTACTCCTTTTCTTCCTAATGCTCCCTGTGCCTTTATAATAAACTGCTTGCCTGTGGGTGAAATATGTGAGGGTTTGTATTAAAACTCATGAGCTTTCATTCACAGAAACTCTAATTATAACTCTCTCTGGCTTTTCTGCACTTTTAATAATGGCATTTTCGTGCAGTACTTTCCATGGATGATTAAACCAGGCATACTTCAAATGTTCATTTTAAGCTTTATCCAAGTCAGACATCTGAGCAATATTTCAGTATTGCCCCATCTGAAGGAGAGGATTGGCTCACTCGTGTTGCAAAGCTCAAATCATAGCCTGAATAGTTTCCACAACTTTACGATATAACATAACAAATGGCACTTCACCCTGTGCGTGAAGCCCAGCCAGATGAGTCACAGTAGAACAGTGGAATATAGTAGAGGAATTGGGAAAAGAGCTGTGCAGTAAACGCAGTGGTGGGAAAACTATCAATTTGACTAACTGCATTTTGCTTACCAAAAATATTCCCTCGGCAGTATCGATTTCGATAGCCTCAACTTCTTGTGCAGTGCAGTGTTACGGCATGCTGTTCAACAGCTGCCATGCTCCACACCAGAGTTTGATGCACTTTAGTAACAGCAAACAGAAACTTGCATATTAATTATAGTTTTGCAGATCAGTTTGTAAAAAGCTTTGTGTAATACGGCAGTGTAAATAATTATAAATTTCTAAAATACCCATCACTGTAGCATCTAGCTAGCAGAATTTAGTCCTCTTCATGATCTGAGTTTATGGGAAGTAAGATTATGATCGTCTACACTACAAAATTAGGTCGAATTTATAGAAGTCGGTTTTGTAGAAAGTGCTTTTATACAGTCGAGGGCAAGTCATGTCTGACTAATCTAATTGCCTTCTATGACAAGATAACTGGTTCTGTGGATGAAGGGAAAGCAGTGGACGTGGTGTTTCTTGACTTTAGCAAAGCTTTTGACACTGTCTCCCACAGTGTTCTTGTCAGCAAGTTAAAGAAGTATGGGGTGGATGAATGCACTATAAGGTGGGTAGAAAATTGGCTAGATTGTTGGGCTCAACGGGTAGTGATCGATGGCTCCATGTCTAGTTGGCAGCCGGAGTGCCCCAAGGGTCAGTCCTGGGGCCGGTTTTGTTCAATATCTTCATTAATGATCTGGAGGATGGTGTGGATTGCACCCTCAGCAAGTTTGCGGATGATACTAAACTGGGAGGAGTGGTAGATACGCTGGAGGGTAGGGATAGGATACAGAGGGACCTAGACAAATTGGAGGATTGGGCCAAAAGAAATCTGATGAGGTTCAACAAGGACAAGTGCAGAGTCCTGCACTTAGGACGGAAGAATCCAATGCACCGCTACAGACTAGGGACCGAATGGCTAGGCAGCAGTTCTGCAGAAAAGGACCTAGGGGTTACAGTGGACGAGAAGATGGATATGAGTCAACAGTGTGCCCTTGTAGCCAAGAAGGCCAATGACATTTTGGGATATATAAGTAGGGGCATTGCCAGCAGATCGAGGGACGTGATCGTTCCCCTCTATTCGACATTGGTGAGGCCTCATCTGGAGTACTGTGTCCAGTTTTGGGCCCCACACTACAAGAAGGATGTGGAAAAATTGGAGAGAGTCCAGTGGAGGGCAACAAAAATTATTAGGGGACTGGAACACATGACTTACGAGGAGAGGCTGAGGGAACTGGGATTGTTTAGTCTACAGAAGAGAAGAATGAGGGGAGATTTGATAGCTGCTTTCAACTACCTGAAAGGTGGATCCAAAGAGGATGGATCTAGACTATTCTCAGTGGTAGCGGATGACAGGACAAGGAGTAATGGTCTCAAGTTGCAGTGGGGGAGATTTAGGTTGGATATTAGGAAAAACTTTTTCACTAGGAGGGTGGTGAAACACTGGAATGCGTTACCTAGGGAGGTGGTAGAATCTCCTTCCTTAGAAGTTTTTAAGGTCAGGCTTGACAAAACCCTGGCTGGGATGATTTAATTGGGGATTGGTCCTGCTTTGAGCAGGGGGTTGGACTAGATGACTTCCTGATGTCCCTTCCAACCCTGATATTCTGTGATGATTCTATGATTGTGTGTGTCCCCACACAAATGTTCTAAGTGTATGTAGTCGGCGGAGTGTGTCCACAATACCGAGGCAACTGTCGACTTCCGGAGCGTTGCACTGTGGGTAGCTATACCACAGTTCCCGCAGTCTCCGCCGCCCATTTGAATTCTGGGTAGAAATCCCAGTGCCTGATGGGGCTAAAACATTGTCGCGGGTGTTTCTGGGTACTTATCGTCAGGCTCCCCTTCCCTCCCTCCTTCCGTGAAAGCAAGGGCAGACAATCGTTTTGAGCCTTTTTTCTTGAGTTACCTGTGCAGATGCCATACCACGGCAAGCATGGAGCCCGCTCAGCTAACCGTCACCGTATGTCTCCTGGGTGCTGGCAGACGTGGTACTGCATAGCTACACAGCAGTAGTTTATTGCCTTTTGGCAGCAGACAGTGCAGTATGACTGGTAGCCATCGACGACTTAGTCCTGGGTGCTCTTTTAACCGACCTCGATGAGGTCAGGGGCGCCTGGGCAAACATGGGAGTGACTCAGCCAGGTCATTTCCCTTTTAAATTTCGACTCATGGCGATTGAGTCCTACTGGCAGTGCACTGTCTTTTAATCAGCAGCCAGCAGAAGATGATGGCCAGTAGTCATATTGCACCGTCTTCTGCCGAGCACCCAGGAGATGACGATGGCTAGCAGTCGTACTGCACAGTCTGCTGCCAGCAAGATGTATAAAGATAGATGAAGTGGCTCAGAACAAGAAATAGACAAGATTTGTTTTGTATTCATTTTCTCCTTCCTCCCTCTGTGAAATCAACGGCCTGCCAAACCCAGTTTTGAGTTCTATCCTTGAGGGGGCCATTCAGTTTCTCGCAAAGCCACTCCCTTTGTTGATTTTAATTCCCTGTAAGCCATGTCATCAGTCGCCCCTCCCTCCATCAGGGCAACGGCAGACAATCGTTTCACGCCTTTTATCTGTGCAGACGCCATACCACGGCAAGCATGGAGCCCGCTCAGATCACTTTGGCAATTAGGAGCACATTAAACACCACGCGCATTATCCAGCAGTATATGCAGCACCAGAACCTGGCAAAGCGAAACCAGGCAAGTAGGTGATGTCAGCATGGTGACGAGAGTGAGGAGGACATGGACACAGACTTCTCTCAAAGCATGGGCCCTGGCAATGTGGGCATCATGGTGCTAATTGGGCAGGCTCATGTGGTGGAACGCTGATTCTGGGCCCGGTAAACAAGCACAGACTGGTGAGACCGCATACTGTTGCAGGTCTGGGACGATTCCCAGTGGCTTTGAAACTTTCACAAGCGTAAGGGCACTTTCATGGAACTTTGTGACTTGCTTTCCCCTGCCCTGAGGTGCAATAATACCAAGATGAGAGCAGCCCTCACAGTTGAGAAGCGAGTGGCAATAGCCCTGTGGAAGCTTGCAATGCCAGACAGCTACCGGTCAGTCGGGAATCAATTTGGAGTGGGCAAATCTACTGTGGGGGCTGCTGTGATGCAAGTAGCCCACGCAATCAAAGATCTGCTGATATTAAGGGTAGTGACTCTTGGAAATGTGCAGGTCATAGTGGATGGCTTTGCTGCAATGGGATTCCCTAACTGTGGTGGGGTCATAGACGGAACCCATATCCCTATCTTGGCACCGGAGCACCAAGCCGGCGAGTACATAAACCACAAGGGGTACTTTTCAATAGTGCTGCAAGCTCTGGTGGATCACAAGGGACATTTCACCAACATCAACATGGGATGGCCGGGAAAGGTACATGACGCTTGCATCTTCAGGAACTCTGGTCTGTTTCAAAAGCTGCAGGAAGGGACTTTCTTCCCAGACCAGAAAATAACCGTTGGGGATGTTGAAATGCCTATAGTTCTCCTTGGGGACCCAGCCTACCCCTTAATGCCATGGCTCATGAAGCCATACACAGGCAGCCTGGACAGTAGTCAGGAGCTGTTCAACTACAGGCCGAGCAAGTGCAGAATGGTGGTAGAATGTGCATTTGGATGTTTAAAAGTGCACTGGTGCAGTTTACTGACTCGGTTAGACCTCAGCAAAAACAATATTCCCACTGTTATTACTGCTTGCTGTGTGCTCCACAATATCTGTGAGAGTAAGGGGGAGACGTTTATGGCTTGGTGGGAAGTTGAGGCAAATCGCCTGGCTGCTGGTTACACACAGCCAGACACCAGGGTGGTTAGAAAAGCACAGGAGGGCGCGGTACGCATCAGAGAAGCTTTGAAAACCAGTTTCATGACTGGCCAGGCTACGGTGTGAAAGTTCTGTTTGTTTCTCCTTGATGAAACCTCCTGCCCCTTGGTTCACTCTACTTCCCTGTAAGCTAACCACCTTCCCCTCCTCCCTTCGATCACTGCTTGCAGAGGCAATAAAGTCATTGTTGCTTCACATTCATGCATTCTTTATTCATTCATCACACAAATAGGGGGATAACTACCAAGGTAGCCCAGGAGGGGTGGTGGAGGAGGGAAGGACAAGGCCACACAGCACTTTAAAAGTTTAAAACTTTAAAGCTTATTGAATGCCAGCCTTCTGTTGCTTGGGCAATCCTCTGGGGTGGAGTGACTGGGTGGCCGGAGGCCCCCCCACCGCGTTCTTGGGCGTCTGGGTGAGGAGGCTTTGGAACTTGGGGAGGAGGGCGGTTGGTTACACAGGGGCTGTAGCGGCGGTCTGTGCTCCTGCTGCCTTTCCTGCAGCTCAACCATACGCTGGAGCATATTAGTTTGATCCTCCAGCAGCCTCAGCATTGAATCCTGCCTCCTCTCATCACGCTGCCGCCACCTTTCAGCTTCAGCCCTCTCTTCAGCCCGCCACTTACTCTCTTCAGCCTGCCACCTCTCCTCCCGGTCATTTTGTGCTTTCCTGCACTCTGACATTGTCTGCCTCCATGCATTCGTCTGTGCTCTGTCAGTGTGGGAGGACAGCATGAGCTGAGAGAACATTTCATCGCGAGTGCATTTTTTTTGCCTTCTGATCTTCGCTAGCCTCTGGGAAGGAGAAGATCCTGTGATCATTGAAACACATGCAGCTGGTGGAGGAAAAAAAAAGGGACAGTGGTATTTAAAAAGACACATTTTATAGAGCAATGGGTACACTCTTTCATGGTAAACCTTGCTGTTAACATTACATACACAGCACATGTGCTTTCGTTCCAAGGTCGCATTTTGCCTCCCCGCACCACGTGGCTAGCCCTTCCCCCCTCCCCGTGGCTAACAGTGGGGAACATTTCTGTTCAGCCACAGGCAAACAGACCAGCAGGAACGGGCACCTCTGAGTGTCCCCTGAAGAAAAGCACCCTATTTCAACCAGGTGACCATGAATGATATAACTCTCCTGAGGATAACACAGAGAGATAAAGAACGGATGTTGTTTGAACGCCAGCAAACATACACTGCAATGCTTTGTTCTACAATGATTCCCCAGTACGTGCTACTGGCCTGGAGTGGTAAAGTGTCCTACCATGGTGGATGGAATAAGGCTGCCCTCCCCAGAAACCTTTTGCAAAGGCTTTGGGAGTACATCCAGGAGAGCCACGAATGCCAGGGCAAATTAATCATTAAACATGTTTCCTTTTAAACCATGTATACTATTTTAAAAGGTACACTCACCAGAGGTCCCTTCTCCGCCTGGCGGGTCTGGGAGGGAGCCTTGGATGGGTTCAGGGGGTACTGGCTCCACGTCCAGGGTGAGAAACAGTTCCTGGCTGTCGGGAAAACCGGTTTCTCCGCTTGCTTATTGTGAGCTATCTACAACCTCCTCCTCCTCCTCATCTTCCTCGTCTCCAAAACCTGCTTCTGTGTTGCCTGTATCTCCATTGAAGAAGTCAAACAACACGGCTGGGGTAGTGGTGGCTGAACCCCCTAAAATGGCATGCAGCTCATCATAGAAGCGGCATGTTTGGGGCTCTGATCTGGAGCGGCCGTTCTCCTCTCTGGTTTTCTGGTAGGCTTGCCTCAGCTCCTTAAGTTTCACGCGGCACTGCTTTGGGTCCCTGTTATGGCCTCTGTCCTTCATGCCCTGGGAGATTTTGACAAAGGTTTTGGCATTTTGAAAACTGGAACATAGTTCTGATAGCACGGATTCCTCTCCCCACACAGCGATCAGATCCCGTACCTCCCGTTCGGTCCATGCTGGAGCTCTTTTGCGATTCTGGGACTCCATCATGGTCACCTCTGCTGATGAGCTCTGCATGGTCACCTCTGCTGATGAGCTCTGCATGGTCACCTGCAGCTTGCCAGGCTGGCCAAACAGGAAATTGAAATTCAAAAGCTCGCGGGCCTTTTCCTGTCTATCTGGCCAGAGCATCTGAGTTGAGAGTGCTGTCCAGAGCGGTCACAATGGAGCACTCTGGGATAGCTCACGGAGCCCAATACCGTCTAATTGCATCCACAGTACCCCAAATTCGACCCAGCAAGGCCGATTTCAGCGCTAATCCCCTTGTCGGGGGAGGAGTAAGGAAATCGATTTTAAGAGCCTTTTAAGTCGAAAAAAAGGGCTTGGTTGTGTGGACGGGTGCAGGGTTAAATTGATTTAACGCTGCTAAATTCGACCTCAACTCCTAGTGTACACCAGGGCTTAGTGTTTATCTTTTACAGTGGTGACTTCTTTTTTTTTTTTTTTTTTTTTACTTGCTCAAGTAAATAACATGGTTTCTCCTCCATTACGTTAAAAGGCATTCCCTCCATTGTGCATTCTTGTATATTTACTAGAACCTGACATAGTGGGCCAGAGCCTAAGCTGGGGTTAATTGGCATAACTCCATTGACTCCAGCTGAGAATCTGGCATTGCATGTTTACACTTAACCACATATTGAAAGAACTCTATCACCTAAAGAACTGGTCTTATTAAATAGGAGGATCACAGAAGTTTTTTAACGAAAACCACATTTTACATCTGGAATAGTTTAAATGAAAAAAAAAAACTCTAGAGGACTTTAGGTTAATCATACCCTACAAAAATAGTTTTGGAAAAAGGGAAATCCCTGAAATGTGTCCATTTTGCATGCATGACGCATGTGCTGGCCCATCACATGTCTGTCTGGTGTATCATCCCTAGATACTGTTGCTAGTTGTATTGTTTTTTTCTTTTTTTTTTTTAATGTTCTTTGGGTTCTGTGGTTAGTTCTTAAAAGAAAGCAATGTGTTGTCTGGCTGATATTTTTCATTCACTGATGTTCAGGAAATTGGGAAAGAGATTTTTCTTTAACCACTTTGAATTGGTGACTCATTAATATCGGCCATTAAAAAAGAAAACTTTGCTTCCCCAACCGCAGCCCAGGCATTACTTTATAAGACCACTTATCATAACAGAGGCCTTATATGTTGAGGTGCTTAGTGAAGGCCCATCAGTTCTGGAATGCACTCCCCACACCGCAGCCTACCAGGGCCTGATTGCTACTCCTGCAGACAAGTGGTGCAGCTCTCTTTTTTTGTGGACATCTGAGGAACAGAATGGGATGAGGGTGGGATTTTCATTAAAGGGATTGCAGCATAACGGAGTTAGAGTGTGAATTAACTGTGGTTGTATGTGTGGAGTGTAATTGTTGATACTGCGTTGTTTAAAATAATGGAACAGGTCCCCAGTGCCTAGAACAGATGTTCCAGATATGGAAGTTTTCTTCAACCCCCCCCTCCCTTATATAAAGGGTGTGTTTCCCGGTCTCCATTCAAATTTCCAATTTTTAGGTGTTCATTCATACAAATTCAGTCTAGGCTGAAATATAGGACCTCTGAGTGTGAGACAGTCCTTGTTTTCTTTAAATTTGACTGAAATAATTTTGGCAGGTTTTATTAAGGGTGACTGAAGATTATTGTTTTTGTTAGAGCCTAAAATTAAATTAAACAGATTCATAGATACTAAGGTCAGAAGGGACCATTATGATCATCTAGTCCAACCTCCTGCACAACGCAGGCCACAGACTCTCACCCACCCACTCCTGTGAAAAACCTCTCACTTATGTCTGAGCCACTGAAGTCCTCAAATCGTGGTTTAAAGACTTCAAGGAGCAAAGAATCATCCAGCAAGTGACCCGTGCCCCATGCTACAGAGGAAGGTGAAAATCCTCCACGGCCTCTTCCAATCTGCCCTGGAGGAAAATTCCTTCCCGATCCCAAATATGGCAATCAGCTAAACCCTGAGCATATGGGCAAGATTCACCAGTCAGATACCCAGGAAAGAATTTTCTGTAGTGACTCAGATCCCACTCCATCTAACATCCCATCACAGGCCATTAGGCCTATTTACCATGAATATTTAAAGATCACTTAATTACCAAAATCATGTTATCCCATCATACCATCTCCTCCATAAACTTATCGAGTTTAATCTTAAAGCCAGATAGGTCTTTTGCCCCCACTGCTTCCCTTGGAAGGCTAGTCCAAAACTTCACTCCTCTGATGGTTAGAAACCTTCATCTAATTTCAAGTCTAAACTTCCCAATGACCAATTTATATCCATTTGTTCTTGTGTCCACATTGGTACTGAGCTTAAATAATTCCTCTCCCTCGCCGGTATTTATATATTTATAGACAGCAATCATATCTCCCCTCAACCTTCTTTTAGTTAGGCTAAACAAGCCAAGCTCCTTGAGTCTCCTTTCATAAGACAAGTTTTCCATTCCTTGGATCATCCTAGTAGCCCTTCTCTGTACCTGTTCCAATTTGAATTCATCCTTCTTAAACATGGGAGACCAGAACTGCACACAGTATTCCAGGTGAGGTCTCACCAGTGCCTTGTTTAATGGTACTAAAACCTCCTTATTTCTACTGGAAATAGCTCGCCTGATGCATCCCAAGACTACATTAGCTTTTTTCACGGCCATATCACATTGGCGGCTCATAGTCATCCTATGATCAACCAATACTCCAAGGTCCTTCTCTTCCTCCGTTACTTCTAATTGATGTGTCCCCCAGCTTATAACTAAAATTCTTGTTATTAATCCCTAAATGCATAACCTTACACTTCTCACTATTAAATTTCATCCTATTACTATTACTCCAGTTTACAAGGTCATCCACATCCTCCTGTATGATATCCTGGTCCTTCTCTAAATTGGCAATACCTCCCAGCTTTGTGTCATCCGCAAACTTTATTAGCACACTCCCACTTTTTGTGCTGAGGTCAGTAATAAAAACATTAAATAAGATTGGTCCCAAAACTGATCCCGGAGGAACTCCACTGGTAACCTTCCTCCAGCCTGACAGTTCACCTTTCAGTCGGACCCGCTGTAGTCTCCCCTTTAACCAATTCCTTATCCACCTTTCAATTTTCCTATTGATCCCCATCTTACCCAATTTAACTAATAATTCCCCATGTGGCACGATATCAAACACCTTACTGAAATCTAGGTAAATTAGATCCACTGCGTTTCCTTTGTCTAAAAAATCTGTTTCCTTCTCAAAGAAGGAGATCAGGTTGGTTTGGCATGATCTACCTTTTGAAAAAACCATGTTGTATTTTGTCCCATTTACCATTGACCTCAATGTCCTTAACTACTTTCTCCTTCAAAATTTTTTCCAAGACCTTGCATACTACAGGTGTCAAACTAACAGGCCTGTAGTTACCCGGATCACGTTTTTTCCCTTTCTTAAAAATAGGAACTATGTCAGCAATTCTCCAATTATACGGTACAACCCCTGAGTTTACAGATTCGTTAAAAATTCTTGCTGATGGGCTTGCAATTTCGTGTACCAATTCCTTTAGTATTCTTGGATGAAGATTATCTGAGACCGCCGATTTAGTCCCATTAAGCTGTTCGAGTTTCACTTCTACCTCAGATATGGTAATATCTACCTCCATATCCTCCTTCCCATTTGTCATGCTACCATTATCCCTAAGATCCTCTTTAGCCTTATTAAAGACTGAGGCAAAGTATTTGTTTAGATATAGGGCCATGTCTAGATTATCCTTGACCTCTACTCCATCCTCAGTGTTTAGCAATTATTAGATGATAATTGTTAGGATTGTTCTTTCCTTTTTTGGAGATTGGCTCTGCAATTAATATTTTTTTCAGAAATGCTCTCGTAGTGTGACATTTCAAAAAGAAAAAGAAAAGGAGTACTTGTGGCACCTTAGAGACTAACCAATTTATTTGAGCATGAGCTTTCGTGAGCTACAGCTAAGTGAGCTGTAGCTCACGAAAGCTCATGCTCAAATAAATTGGTTAGTCTCTAAGGTGCCACAAGTACTCCTTTTCTTTTTGCGAATACAGACTAACACGGCTGTTACTCTGAAACATTTCAAAAATAGTTGTCAGAGGTTCAGGTATTTTAGAATGCTCATTGATTTCATCCTCATTTATTTATTAATAGGCTTACATTCTTGTGTTTCATTCTCCTTCATACATTGGGAAAATACTTCTTACCTCCTTTACCACCAAAGCAATAAAAAGGGCTTTTCTCCGTCACCAGAGCTTGGCTTTGTATAAATATTCATGCTGAATACAAGTAATTTAGAATGTTTTTTATCATTAAGGTCTTTGTAAATATGAGTATGGTATAGACAAAATTAGGTCAATAGTCTGTCTAGGTACTCTTATGGCTCCCATCCCCATAGTATCTGATCACTTCACAAAGATAGATGATTTTATCCTTACAAAGTCCCCACCGTCTAGGAAAATATTGTTATCCCCATGTTAGAGATGGGGAAACTGAGGCACAGAAAGACCAGGGTCACACAAGGATTCTCCAGAAGAACTACTAGTTGAACCCAGATTTCCTGTTTCTAGTCTTGTGCCTTAATCAAAAGGCCATCCTTCATCTCTGTGTCCTGTCTCAGCAGGGGTCTGTGGCTGATGAACCAGAGCAGCGGTTCTCAAACTGTGGGTTGAGACCCCATTTTAATGGGGTCACCAGGGCTGGCATTAGACTTGCTCTGGCCTGAGGCCAAAGCTCGAGCCTCACTGCCCGGGGCTGAAGCCCTTGGGCTTTGGCTTTGGTCCCCCAGTACAAGGTGGCGGAGCTCAGGGGGGCTCAGTCTTTGGTCCCCCCGCCCCACTCCCACAGGGTCATGTAGTAATTTTAGTTGTCAGAAGGGGGTCAGAGCGCAATGAAGTTTGAGAACCCCTGAACCAGAGGAAGGTGGAAATAAAATGCACAGTGCATTTAGCAAACTCTTCACAACTATACATAAGGGTGGATAGGGGTTGGGAATATTCCCATCCCTTCCCCACAAGTGATTTCACGCTGACCCAGGAGATTTAACCAACTGGAACAGTGTGATAGCTAATGTAATCTGTCTGTGTAGATAAATCCCCAGGTCACTTTTGGGAAGGTTTGCTACTTTCTTTCCATTACGGAGCATTTCTAACATCATTGGCTTCATTAGATGACTGACATCTCTGTGTGCAGCTGGTTCTGACAAACAAACGCCATATGTAACAATACTAAGTTTCCTATCTCAGACTTTTCACTAATTGCTCTTGAAGCAGGAGTTTCTGACTCCTTTCCAGGGTCTCCCTTATGCATGTTACCAGCTCACTCTTCAGCCTGTGCTATCATCTATGTATATAATTATCTTTCTAAATGTGCTTATTTATAGGAGACCCATTCAGTGATGACACCTCATACTGTTGCTTGTAGATTTGAATTAATCTTCAGACATGTTGTGAGTAGAGTACCTAGCAATTTGTAACAGGGACAGAAATAGCATAATTCCTGGTTAAAATATATGGATAAAACTCCCATTTAGACACTGATGCTTCTTTCCTTGCACAAAAATTATCTGGGTGTTTATATATGATGTGTCAGTGAACTGAAGGCTGATGAACAGCACTAAATTGATAGTCCTGACATCTTTAAATTCTTTACGTACACAGAACAGGTTAGTGTCTGTAGGCACCACCTTAGTCTGGAGACCTATTTAGCTGGTGAACTCTCTGCTAAGACTCGTAACAGGATCTCGTATGGTTAGCATCTAGACTGAGATCCACCACTAACAGTCTATATAGGGCACCAAACAGTCATTAGTCAGCTATCACTCTGTGGTTGATTTGAACTGACAAAATGGGATCTTTAGCAGATTTTCAGATATTGGCATCTCTTTTTTGTGCTTTCAGATTGTGGGAACAAATAATTTTGCAGCGTCAATTGTGCTCACTCCCAGTATAGATTACTCACATGTCTAAATCTTTGATATGCAAGCACAGTTAGGGCTTAGATGTCTAGGAGACCTGAAGATGATGGGGGACACACCCATCCCACACTGGCAGAAAGACTAATGAGCATTCCTGCTTGCCGGCAGTGCCAGGTAGGTGCACCTGCAGAACATGCTGCACCTGGAGAGGGGAAGCTTAAAATGGTGAAAAAGGGGGCTGGGGGAGTTTCCCCAAGAACAGGAAAGCAGCCAGGGATTGCTAGTGGACTCAAATAACAAAGGGGAGCTCAGCCCAAGGACAGCCTTTCCTTTCCCTTCCCCCACTTTTGGTTGGGGTAGAGTGACACTTCTGAGCTTGATAAGGGCAAGGGGTCCTGGAGGACTGCTTCCTGCCAGTGACCAGTGGTGGGACCTTGGGACTACAGACAAGTGAACTGTAGTTGGACTCTGACAAGACCCTGAGAGTGAATGGAATGCCTGCTGGGAACAGTGAGATTGCCCAGAAGTAGGGCCAGTCCTTAATTCTTGTCAGGGCTTAGCCCTGGGACCTCTAGGCTTGGCAGTTCATAGTCCTGACACCTTTGGGCTTGCTGGTTCAGTTATAAATGTAAACAAATAGCTTGAGTCCCAGTACCTAATTGCTTGATCCCTGGCAATTCTTTCATTACAAATTAAGCACTGAATAGTGCTCCCGTATGGGACACAGGGACAAGAGATCAATGAGACTACAGCCGAGCCCTGGCTGAGGGTCAGTCAGTTACACTGACTAGTCAGTGCCAATAATTGTAGTTCCAAAATTGTGGCTGCAGAATTGCAGGACAAAAGATAGAGGACTGGTGAAGGCTAGGCTAAAAATCAAATTCATAATGTTTACTCCGGCTTCCAAGATCCTCATCTGTTGATGTCTTATCTGAAGACTTGCATGGCTAGTAATAGATTACGTGGAACTTGATTTATTGACCTTGGAAAGATGCAGGCTAAGATGATTCTGCTGAAATTTCTAGTGAGTCTTGGTATTTCAAACATGATGGTGCTGTCACCAAAGAGTTAGTAGGAAGAGACTGAGAGAGAAGCCTTTGTTTACACGCTACTTTCTGGCAGTGAGATCAGGCACCTGCATGGGATCAAACTTAGATAGGAAGGGAAACTCAACAAAAAGCCACAAATCCTGAGGGTCTAGAGCAAAGAAAGCAAAACATTAACTGTTCCTCAGTTTCCACACTTCAAGTTCCTTTAATTTAAAGGAAGTATTTGAAATGATGACTGAAACCCAATATTAATACAGGCATAAAACAGAGAAGGGTTACCGTCTCTACTGGATTCTCATCATGTGGGAATTGCTGTGCTTAGTCAAACAGGACTCTCCTGTTTTCAGGATGAAATATGCTCCCACAAACTGAGCTGCTAGTTGGCCACAAGCAGTTGTTGTAGAATTAGGTGTTGCGTATGTGTCTCTGTTTTGCTGCAGCAGCAGCCTATCTGTCAGATAACAATCAGTAGGTGATGATCTAATGGTGATATTTGTTATTTTAATCTGAGGCTACTGTTAAGTATTAACATGAAGCCAGATGTGGGGTGCCATTTTATAAGAGGTGGGGAACCCTTCTCCCACCCTTATTCCCTTCCCAAGGCTAATCCAAGCAGGATATGGGATTCCTACTCTCCTTGTTTGCCGGGATGTTGGCAATGGGGTGGGATGCAAGAGGGGGTTTCTAATCTTAGGTAAAAGTGTGTGAAGTAAATGTTAAATGTACATGTTTTCCATCTGCTCTTCCAGGGGGTGTGGGCAGTGTGACTGGATGAAATCTTCAGTGCCTGAATTCTCCTATGCCATCATCACTTTTTTGGCAGCTGGAATGTAACTAGAGTGAGGAGACAAATGAGGCACCTCTTGACACTTGCAACACTTGAATACGTAAGCTTCTGGAGAGAGTGTGTGACCAAACAGGGCAATCCTATTCAGCATTGCTTGCAGAATGGGAGTAGGGGACAAACTGTGAGAACCCTGTTAGGTTCCTCTTTATTTAAAGCATCTCCTCTCTGTTATTTATTTTGGATCCTGTTTTGTTAATATGCGGAGTGCTCCAATTTTGCCCCTCTCTGATGTTCACGGGGCTGCCATTGTTTTCACACACTGGTGCCAATGCTACTGTTCTGTGCACTAATTCCAGGCACAAGGATTTCTAAATCTCTTAAAAAGAAAAGGAGGACTTGTGGCACCTTAGAGACTAACCAATTTATTTGAGCATAAGCTTTCATGAGCTACAGCTCACTTCATTGGATGCTTTCAGTGGAAAATACAGTGAGGAGATAAGGTGCCACAAGTACTCCTTTTCTTTTTGCGAATACAGACTGTGTATATAAATCTCCTCACTGTATTTTCCACTGAATGCACCCGATGAAGTGAGCTGTAGCTCATGAAAGCTTATGCTCAAATAAATTGGTTAGTCTCTAAGGTGCCAAAAGTACTCCTTTTCTTTTTGCGAATACAGACTAACACGGCTGCTACTCTGAAACCTAAATCTCTTAGCCCTGGTCTACACTAGGACTTTAGGTCGAATTTAGCAGCGTTAAATCGATGTAAACCCGTACCTGTCCACACGATGAAGCCATTTATTTCGACTTAAAGGGCTCTTAAAATCGATTTCCTTACTCCACCCCTGACAAGTGGATTAGCGCTTAAATCGGCCTTGCCGGGTCGAATTTGGGGTACTGTGGACACAATTCGACGGTATTGGCCTCCGGGAGCTATCCCAGAGTGCTCCATTTTGACCGCTCTGGACAGCACTCTCAACTCAGATGCACGATTGTTTGCCGTTGCTCTGACGCAGGGAGGGGTTACAGGGTTGACTTCACGGAGGGTTCCAATAAGAAATGGTGCACCTAAGTTATTGTTCTTATTGGAACAAGGAGGTTAGCCTGGCCTCTGATTGATACATGGCTAGATTTAGCTCGCTGCACCTTCTCTGTGAGTGACTGCAGTGTGACCTAGAGGAATGAGTCCCATAGACAGGGGAAGAGGCAAATGAGTACAAAACAAATCCGGTTTATTTCTTGTTTTGATCCACTCCATCTATCTTTTACATCTTTGGCTGGCAGCAGACAGTGCAGAAGGACATATTGCCTACCTGCTCACCATAAGATGGTTCAATAGGACTGACTGCCGGACTTAAGAGAATGACCTGGTCAAGTCACCAAAAATTTAGTCCCTGAGCCCATGTCTGCCCAGGCGCTCCCAGCCGACGTGGCCAGGAGCACCTCGGACATGACGAGAACGGCTACCAGTCGTACTGTACCGTCTGCTGCCAGAAGGCAATGGGTTGCTGCTACTGTGTAGCAATGCCATACCGCGTCTGCCAGCACCCAGGAGACATATGTTGACGGTTACGTGAGCGGGCTCCATGCTTGCGGTGGTATGGCGTCCGCACAGGTAACTCAGGAAAAAAGGCGCGAAACGATTGTCTGCCCTTGCTTTCACGGAGGGAGGGAGGGAAGGGGGGACTGACGATATGTACCCAGAACCACCCGCGACAATGTTTCAGCCCCATCAGGCATTGGGATCTCAACCCAGAATTCCAATGGGCACCGGAGACTGCGGGAACTGTGGGATAGCTACCCACAGTGCAACGCTCCGGAAGTCGACTCTAGCCTCGGTACTGTGGAAGCACTCCGCCGAGTTAATGCACTTAATGCACTTCTGTGGGGACACACACACTCAAATATATAAAACCGATTTCTAAAAAACCGACTTCTATAAATTCGACCTTATTCCGTAGTGTAGACATACCCTTAGTAACCAAACATGGAGTCTTCTGAAGAGTTTGAAAATGACTGGCCTTAGTTACCATTCATTTGTTTGGCTATCTCATGAGAAATCAGAATTCAGAGAAGGGAAGTGCTGAATATTTGTTTATCATCTGAGGCAGACAAAAAGCCTTTTCCACATAACTCTGGCGTCACAGGAGGAAGTAGTGTCTGCTGAAAATTAAAGGTGTATCAGCCTTATTTTCTTTTAAAAAAACACTGACTTGGTATGTCAGAATGTGAAAGTGCTGCCTACAGAATCACCAATAACACTTTTCTCCTGTACCTAGTTGTCCCTTAAGAGTTTCCCATCAAGTATGCATAGCCCAGCCCTGCTAAGCTTTGGAGAGTCAACAGAATCACAGCACAAGGCCATACAACTCCAGGTCCACCACTGTTTCTCTAGATGAAATAATTATGGATAGAGAGCAGGATGCAACCTAAGCCAAGGAATCCCCCATCGGGTAGCTAGACTCACTCACGGTTATTACCAGCAGTGCATCTCAAGCCAGGTCCTTTGTGGTCCATAAAGGGAACCTTGCACCCAGATGAGCTAGGCTGAACTTAGTCCACATACTTCAATGTAAGTATTACTATTGAGTTTAGGCAGTCTAAATGCATGAGTAACATGAGCAAGATTTGTCCTCTTGTTACTTTGTTTTCCCTCCTAAAGTTTTAATAACTTTCGAACACTGAATAGTTATGGTATGTGCAACAGCTGCCCTACCGTAGTAACAAGACTCATTTGTTGTCTAGAAGACATGTTGATACCTTTTCGAATACTGATCATTTTAATTGAGTCAGTTAAGCAGGCAACTCCTTTGAGGAAAAGTGTTTATCTTCTGAATATGCTCACAGAATGTGAGGTTAATTATCATTCAGGGGTGTATCTGTTTACCAAGGAAAAATACCCTGGCTAAAGGTAGGGTATATGTGTGCTGCCGAATTATTTATACACATGATACCTGACAGTGAACAACTTAGGAAATCAATATATATCTGTAGTGATAATCAGCCAAAGAATTTACAACACCTGAGGAACAGACCTCATATCTTGAGAGCACTTTAAAAATTTCCTGTATTCACAAAACTCACCCTAACATCATGCCAGAATGGGTTTAACTAAAATCAGATAAACCCCAAACACTTCTTTGAGGTACACGGACTGTGTCAAACTAAAGGAGTACTTGTGGCACCTTAGAGACTAACCAATTTATTTGAGCATAAGACATGGGACCCCTTCCAGGCAGTAGAAAATAACCGACCCACCCCATCATAACTATAACATAAACAAAGTATAAGCCTATTAAAATAAAGAGCCGGTATAGAAGCTCCTCAGACCCTGATGCAAAAATAGCTGATATTGAACTAACTCCTGATCAAAGAGAGAAGCTGTGTTTACAAGCTCACCAAGCTCAAGGTCTGAGAGATTATAAGAGAGGGCAATTTCCATAGATGTTTCTCCCTTGAAAATGTCCTGACACAGCTCCTGGAAAGTTCAACCCCAGAAACTCACAGCTAGAGTGAAATAGCAGACCACAGGTGATAGGACAGAACATGAGGAGAGAGACCATCTCTGGAGGACTTTGTAGATTGCAACCAGTACACTGAACTGTATTTGGATGGAGAGGCAATTAGTACTTACTACACAGTGTTATTTGATTTTAATGAAGAATCTCCCTGTATTCAGAATGGAAAATTACTCAAAGATGGGGAAATTTTAAACACATTGCATGTTTTTTCCTTAATTAGTGCCCATCATATGTAGCCAAAGCAGAATAGAACAGTGGTGTTGTATATTTATAACAGCTCAGTCCACTCAAAAATGAGCTAGTGAAGCATGCAGTGACTCAAGCATGAAAGCTTTTGAATGGCATCCCCAGGGACAACATATTATAGTGTTTCAGCAGGGAGGAATATACAACTATAGGAATTGCCAGACCAGGCCAGTGGTCCATCTAATCCAATGTCCTGTCTCTGAGAGTGATCAACTCTAGACTCGTCAGAAGAAAGGGCAA
Source organism: Chelonia mydas (assembly GCF_015237465.2). Taxonomy (NCBI): domain Eukaryota; kingdom Metazoa; phylum Chordata; order Testudines; family Cheloniidae; genus Chelonia; species Chelonia mydas. The sequence goes on from NC_051246.2 coordinate 53,245,595, forward strand.
GAAAAGCCCATAACAGACAATCCTTGGAAGTCCAGGGATTGATTAGGCCCAGAGTCTAAACTACCCACTTACTCTGGTTGAAGAGAGAATGTGGGTGGAACATATCTGTGGTATTTCTAATGTTTATTTCAAATGTGCATGGCTGCTTTTGATACTCTTTGAATAAAGGAGTTCCAGGGCTCTCAATCCAGCACTATTCACCAGAAACCTAATTGCTGTGGTGGCCATTTTTAGTGAAAATTAATTTTTTGCACTGCAGTTCAGTCCATTACATATCCTACTTTTATTTCAAAATAATGTTCCAAAGACCAGGATATTTGCATATTCACAGGACAGAAAGAGCATATCAGTCCTCTGATAGATATTGGGGATTCACATGATCGTATTAGGTCTCTCAGCTGGCACTAGACCAAATGAGCTTGTGATGTGTCTGGTACTAGATGTACTGTACATTTTACATCTCAGTAGCAAAACCACAGAGTAATTTACTGAATGGAATGATTCCATTCTTTTTGCCCTGGTAACTTTTTAATGAATGTTCATCCCTATAGATATTTGTAATTGACAATAATGACCATTTCTTTAGCATCTTTATTCCGAAGGATCCTGGATACAGACTATACCCAAGGATCATTTTGTTCATCACTGAAATGCAGCAACTGCTTGAAAGCACATGGCACTGAACACAGAAAGGAAAGAATGTCATTTCCTGGAATTTGGCCGGCACACACCAGGGCTAATGTCTCTGTTCTTACAAATAGTGCACAGGAGTATTTGTGAGCACTTCACCAGCAAAGTAGGCCCTAGCACCATTCTGGGGAATTGGTTCAATTCTGACTAAGGCCAAATCTAGATCACCGATGAACAGGCTGAGTAAACGGGTGGAGGTTGTGAAAGAGATAAAGAATGTCTCCCAGCCAGCAGTAGTGTGTGGAGCACCAGCAGGGCCACTCGACAGCTACTATTAGTCCCTTGGCTTTAATAGCCCCCATGCCTGATTTGCCAACTCAACCCTACTCATGAGTTACAGTAAGTGCATCTGCATTGCCACCAACCCACTGGTCATGTCCTTGGCCTGCCCCTTCCACCCCACACATGGAATATCTGTAGAGCATAGGGGTGTTGAATCCCTCTCTCTTTCCACCCCCTGCCCTAACTAGCAAAAACACTCATGATAATTGTTTCTGGCACCACGCATAGGAAATTTTCAAACATAAAAGAAGAAAGGCCCCTGCCCTGAAGGATTTATCATGTAGAAGAAAAACAGTCTAAGGATACAGAGAAAGGGAGCAATCTGTTGTATAACTAAAGTGGTTAAGGTGCCAGCTGGCCATGTTTTTAATATAATGTTTTGTAATACAATGTTTAAATCACAAATTTTTTTTGGTAAGAGATATAAATTATCCCCAAATAGTCACAACCCAGCCACAATCTTCCAGTTAGTTTCTTTTTCATGTCACAGTAAAAGTGAGCCTCTGAGAGGGAGATGAAAACGGAGTAGGAATGGCCTTACAGACTGGCTTAATGAGCATGTTACATGCACAGAACATGGCATGGAAGAAAACACACTGATTCTTGTGGATAAAGCGGACAGATCTGCCCATACTAATAAAGAAAGGAGTGGATGAGAGAATAATGCAAAAAGAGTCAAGGGCAGATTAGCAGAGAGGGGAGAGCACCCCTATACAAAGGTGGAAGCAGAGAGGCACTGAATTTGGCAACTAATGGCTTGATTCCCTTAAATTCACTGGTTCCAAAGGGTATTGGGGTCATGGTAATTATCTGAATGTATTGAATGTGAATTAATTAGAACACCAGTGTCAGTGTATTTTTATATCTGAAGTGCCTGCAAAGAGAAAAATTGTCATACACTGTTGCAACTAGTGTTCTAGCTTGCACAGGTGCTTATTCAGCCTTGTTTTGTCTGCAGACTATACTGACAGAAGACAGAGAGAAGCTACCTAGGACAGTGTCTAGCTGATTTCTTCTTTCATTTCTTTGAATTCTTTTTCTATGTCAAATTCACAGGAACCATTTTATAATGAAATTCATCAGAGTGCTTTGAGATTCTTTAATACACAGGTCACAAGCCCAGAATGCTCTTTTCAGCTTTGGGAACGACTGCCATTCCAGGCAAGGAAAGTAGAACTAGCTGAGCTTGTCCACTTCCTAAAGGTTGGTTGCAGCAGCCCTGTAATAATATAATTAATAACCTCTCAGTTTAGCTGAATTTTACAGAACCATCCAGGGAAAGCGAGCCTACCTGCTGTGATGCTGAATATACCACCTGCCTCTTAACATTCCACTGATGTCAAAAGAATATTAATAGATGCTGGCAACAGAGCAGAGCAGGTGCAGAGACAGACCACCACCAAAAGGGTTAAAGCTTCAGAATTTAGTTAGTTGGGGATTAGGGGGAAACTCACTGGGATTTTTGTTTTTTGGGGGGTTTTTAACTGAAAATTAGTGATCCTTAGCTAATAAATAACAAGGTAAGAAACCCCAGCTCTGCTTTTCAAGAGACAACTCCCATTGACTTCAATAGGGTCAGGATTGCATTAGCACATAGGGTGAAATTCACCCCTCCGCAGAGGGCCAGAAAAAGGCCTATGCACCACTTAAGTCCCTCTTAAATGCTCAAAACAGGATTTAAGGGAAGGTCCTATGTGATGGTAGGCCTTTAGCTGGCCCTGTGTACAGTGCTGAGCTTCACCCTTGGCAGACTGGAAGAAAGACCAATTGACTACCACCAGTTTTTCACAGGGCAGTTATTTCAGTGCTTTAACAGATGCAGTGATATCTGCATACTTTTCTCTAATGACCTTCCTCCACATTTTCTGTTGTGATATTACCCGCTGATTTCTGGGGGGAGGTTTTATCCGAGCTCAGCTTGGTTCTAGTTTTCATATCCTCAAATGATAAAGAACATCATCATTCATTTGTCATTAAATGATATAGACGATATGCAGTCGACACTCCATTTTAACCTTCTTAGTTTTAAAACCCTTTAGATATTTTTTTCTGGTTTATATCAGTTTTTAAATGATTGGTGCAAGCCCAAGGTACAATATGCAAGAAATTCTGTCTCTTCCCTTTCACAGCATGCACATGTATGCACTCTTACCTTCACCTTTCTAACCATGATCTTGGTCACTTTCAATAAAACATAATGCACAATATAATCCTGTTTTCTTCCTATCATTTTAGACAGAGACTCCAGTCACATAATTGTCATAAATGGTATGATTAGACCCTGAAACATGATTTAAAAAACTCCAGTAAACAATGAAATCTAGAGGTTGACATGATACTACGGTGTATCTTCTGCAGCACAATTATTTGATCAACAATTAAAAGTACCATTTATGATTTATAATCGTCAATCAAAACTGCTTAGTTTGACACAGGTTTCAGACTAGCAACCGTGTTAGTCTGTATTCGCAAAAAGAAAAGGAGTACTTGTGGCACCTTAGAGACTAACCAATTTATTTGAGCATAAGCTTTCGTGAGCTACAGCTCACTTCATCGGATGCATAAAGTGGAAAGTACAGTGAGGAGATTTTATATACACACAGACCATGAAAAAATATACATTGTAAGGAGACTGATAGAAGAATGAGGTGGGGGGGAGAGAAAACCTTTTGAAGTGATAATCAAGGTGGGCCATTTCCAGCACATTTCCAGGAGTTAACAAGAATGTCTGAGGAACAGTGGGGGTGGGGGGGGGGAATAAACAAAGGGAAATAGTTTCACTTAGTATAATGACTCAACAACTCCCAGTCTCTATTCAAGCCTAAATTAATTGTATCCAATTTGCAATTTAATTCCAATTCAGCAGTCTCTCGTTGGAGTCTGTTTTTGAAGTTTTTTTGTTGAAGGATAGTCACTCTGAGGTCAGAAATCGAGTGACCAGAGAGATTGAAGTGTTCTCCGACTGGTTTATGAATGTTATAATTTTTGACATCTGATTTGTGTCCATTTATTCTTTTACATAGAGACTGCCCAGTTTGCCCAAGGTACATGGCAGAGGGGCATTGCTGGCACATGATGGCATATATCACATTGGTAGATGTGCAGGTGACCGAGCCTCTGATAGTGTGGCTGATGTGATTAGGCCCTATGATGGTGTCCCTGGAATAGATATGTGGGCACAGTTATGCCTCTGCCTCACCCTGCTCCCCATACTCTATGAGTAGGCCCCACCATAACAGAAGGTAGCATAGGTGGTTTGGGGATTAAATCATAGCTGAAGTTTCTGAGCCCAAGCCGAGACAATCCAGTGCTGAGCCTAGACGGACGTAGATCCTTAAAATGGGACTGGGCTACTCCAAAGGAAGGAGGGAGGGAAAGTCAGGTAGGTGGTTGTTGACCACAAGCTGGGCAGGAGAAGCTCTGGATATATAAGTGCCATCAAAGGCTTACAACGTGGTCAAATTAGGAAAGATTTTCATGGGGATGGCAAAAGGCACATCCCTGACACAAAGGCCACCCCCCACCAAATTTCATGTCCCTAGCATGTGGTCACTAGAGCTTCTGAAAGAAAAGGTCATCAGAATTTTTTTTAAATGGGCAAAACAACATATTTTCCCCTAGACTTGTTTTCAGAAACAGCTGAACCATTTTGGCTGAAATTATATATATAATCAGCCGGAGGCATACTCCCTGTTTGTGAAATTTCAGCCCAGTTGATATAAATTTGTTAAAGTTAGAAGTACCTAAGAGAAGTATCTACCAATGCTACCTATAATAAGCTCCTCATGAGTCAGCAGATGGGAATGACTGTCTATTAGAGCTGTACAAATAGCTGATTTTTCAAATTGCTGGCTGAACCAAAAATTTTGTTTAGAAACATTGATGTGGATAAACCTTAAACAAAAATGTTTTGAACTTTTCACCAACAAAGTAAAATAAAATAAAAAGAAAGAAAAAATAAAAACAATTATTTTCTGGGTGAATGAAACACTTTGTCAACTGAAATGAAACAATTTATTTCATCTTCAATTTTTCATTTAAAAAAAATTATAATAAAACCTGAAATGAAATGTCATTTTGTATCAAAAATATTTTGTTTTGAAAATGTCAAAATGAAATATTTTGGTATTTTTTCTGATTTTTTTTCTTTTTCTGTTGTACCAATAAATTAAAAACCAGCAGGATCTTATTAAAAAGGAAAAAGGCAAAATACCACATTTATTGTGAATACAGAAAGAATCATAGTAAGCAGTTAGTTATAGCTATAACATTCCATTCAATCTCATATTTATTCATACATTCATTCATACACACACACACACACAGGTTCTGCAAGGTTGTTATCATAGTTACCAGCCTTAGAGTTGCTCATGCCAAGCCACTGGCCAGGTGGCCTGGACATGAGGAGGGAGCAGGGCCTTGTCAGATGCTCATCTGATGCTCCTGGAAGTTGGTTTGCAGAATCAGACCCCAAAGTTCTCACTTTCTAGAATCTATTTTTATAGGAATGTCTTCCTATGCCAGTCTATGGGAATTGCTTCATCATGCTGTTGCTGAATCAATCAGCAGATAGCACATTCCTGACAGCTCCGTGCTGCTAGATGTTATCTTGTTCTTTGGTTCTCCCATTCTTGAGGCTGTTGGGTGGATTCCAGTCTGCCCTCCGGGGGTCCTCTGGTTATTTCCACTTGACGCCTTCTTCAGCCGATGGACACTGGATTCTTAGGCTGGCACCTCCCTGATCATTCAGTTATTATCCACACCAAAGATCCATCCACATACATCCTCTATCTCTATTTTAATCACAATTGTTAACAAAGCAAGATGAATACAACAAAAGGGCGAGGAGTCTGTGGGTGCTGTTTCTATTGTTACAAAGTATTGCTTTGAGTCTCTCTCTGTGTGAGTAGTTGTTGTTACAAAGAATTGCTTTGAGAACAGACTCTGTCTTAGAAAGTACTAACACAATTAGCAGCTTGCAAGTTTCACACATAGAGGGAGAGAAACAGTACCAAAAACCAAGAGACCTCTTAATTAGTAGTACCCTGGAATTTAAACTATGGGGAATCAAACTCATTTGTGATTTTAATACAGAATTTCTTTAATATGATCCAACATTTCCCCTGAACAATGTGGTGAATTGACAGAAATTTGCAAAAGGTTTCAGCCCAAATCTGCTTTCCCTCTACTAATCTGCCCTTCCCACCATAGGGTAAATTCTTTTGTTTCATGATTTAAAGTATTGGACATGGATCAAGCCGATTTTGCATCCTTTCGAAAGGACAGATATATTATTTGACATATGCAGGGAACATATTTTAATTATTAGTTGAAGACTGTTTATAAAATTTTCCCTTCCCCTTTTAAAAACTCTTCAGAGTTCTCAGGCTTTTTCTTCCCCTTTTTAAAAAATATCATTTAGAAATACTGGGGTGGAGTTTCTGGTTGAAGAGAGGATAAAAAACTCTTATAGCAGGCTGGAACATTCAGAGAGGGGAACTGAGCCAGAGTTTCTCTCTTCTGCTGTAGATGCTGTTTCTAAATGGCAGGCAAAAACAAAAAAACCCTTGAAACTATTCCAGATTTCTTAGTATTTCTGCTAGCTGCCAATGTTCCCTTTGAGTTGTCTGAAGTAATTTCAAGGGGGAGCTGCACACTCTTAAAACTAGGAAAATAAAATAGCAGCACCAGAAAGCTGGTGTTTATTGCACAGTTGCTTTAATTCTCCCTCTCTCCTGTACTGATGTGGAAATCTTTTGTTTCCTTTCCCCCATCCCTTTCACTTTTGCTGTCTCCCTCTCACACACTTATTCCTCTTTCCCTTTCTCACTCCTCCTCCTTCCTCTCCCCTCTATTTTTATTGCTCATATTAAACAGTAAATTAGGCTGTGGAGTGACTGTGCCATAATTTGCAAGCCAGGAGGCTGCCTCTTTAAAAACCAATCAAGGCCCTATATAGCATTTTCAAGGGTTTATATTCCGTTCCATCACATCCACACAAAGACATATGCCAAATCTATGTTTTCATACCCAGGAGTTAAAAAACCAGACTTGGGGGAAAAAATGAACAATGGTCTATTTGTATTTTCACAGCTGAGGACCACACACTTCATGGCGGGTATGTCAGGATCTGCTTCTCCAGGATTGGGTGTCCAATAATAAAACTGTAAGGAAATTCAGAAGTTCAAGTGCTGCATGAGAAATGGAAGGACAAAGAAGCCCCTTTAATGCTATCGTTCCCAGTATCCCTGAGAAAGAAAATAAATTACTATCTGTAGTCTACTCTCTGAGGCTGAGAAACAGGGAATGTTTTCTTTGTAACCCAATGCTACATGCTAAGGTGAATGGAAGTCCCTCTATCTCTGCTCCCGACTTTCCTTGTCAAGTTCTGCTGGTATTAGTGAATCCTTAGACAGCAATCCTACAGGCAATGAAGTGCTCTTCATAGGAATTCACAGTATGGCTATTTGAAACATCTTGCTGAGAGATATCCATCATTTCATTACAAGCATTTATTAGGGCAAAACCTTCAAATGTATCATGCCTCAGAATTCTAGAAGACATAGTTTCATAAACCTTGGGTTATCCATGAACGCAGAAGCTATTCAGAACTGATTTTAAATTCCTGATTCCTGCAGATACAAAATTATTTCTTCCACTTGTGTTTGGTCTGGTTGCTTGAAAAAAATGAATTTTTTGATCTAGGATATAGCTACCACACACTGTAGTGTTATTATTTATGTGCATTGCAGATCTGTGTTTGTACAGCACCTAGCAAAATGGGGTTCTGAACTATGACTAGGGTCCCTAGGCACTATGTTGGTACAAATAATAAATAATAATAATAATAAACAAGGCCCCAGTCATGGATCAGGAAGCATTTTACTGAGCACTGTGCAGAAAAAGATATTTCCTGTCCCATCTAAATACAAAACTGGTGACTGCAACAGACAGAAAGGGAGGAACACAAGGTAACAATGAGACAGTATTGGTCAGGATGAAAAACCTTGTAACTGTATATCTTGATTTAACTGTAGTACAATGATGCTGTTAAATTGCGAATCAGGCAGTGGACAAAATACCATTTCATTTATGTTTATTTTGATCTGAATATTTTGTTTAGTTCTGGGAATCACATAACCAGGTATTGATAAACTGGAAGAAGCCCAGAGAAGGGCAACAAAATGATTAAGGGGCTGGAAGGATTGACTTAGGCAGAAAGATTAAAAGAGATAACTATATATAGCTCAGGGAAGTGATGGTAAAGAAGGAGTCATGATAACAGTCTGAAAATATTTGAAGGGTGTAAACACCAAAGAGGAAGAGGAATTCTTTAGTGTGGCGGTTAGGTGTATTATTGGGGTAATAGGATGAAATTAATTAAGGGAAACTTTCCTAAGCGTTAGATCCATCAGGCTGTGGAATGGTGTTCAAAGGGATGTTCCATTGCTTTGAACTTTAAAAAACTTGACTGGACAAGTGATTAAAGAATGTATTGCCAGGACCAATGGGATGGATAATCTACTGGAACATTCTGTTCTATTTAGGTCCCTACATCACACCCATTACCTTGGTACCTAAGTGTCACAGATCTGTTTCTAACTTCAATGTTAATGTGCTGAAGCAGTGCCACAACTGTCCATGTGAGATGAAGACCTCTTGGAGGGACTGCTTCTAAAGATGAATGTAATTCAGCCTTTATGACCTTTCAGTCCTGGATGACCCTGTCAAACACACTTACCCTACACTGTATGAACTTACCATGTCCCTCAAGGGACACACAGAAAGAATTTTTAAAAGAAAAGTCTTCATGATTCTCACTAAACACTTCCCAAGCTTCATCTTCCTGGAAAAGGCAGAATGTGGAGGGTGAGGAAAGTGGAGCGAGTTCAGCCACAAATTATTGGGCTCAATAGCATTTACTACTATAGTAGTAGGGAGGGAAAAATCCCCACCACTGCAGGAATCACTAGCTGAACTCCTATGATTTGTATTTTCCAGGGCATATAAGTAGATAATAATAGTGGTTCCTTCCTACTAAATCCTTTGAACTAATAAAATGCTGGCTCTTTTAGAAAACATCTGGCTTGCAATACCCAAATTACTGCAATACCCAAATTACTGCACTATCAAAAACTGAGGAAATCAGTTGATGAGATGACAGTGTGATGCTCTTGCTGCTGTGAATTATTTAAATCACATGCAGAAAGGCGTCTGCATTCTAAGATGTTACCTGATGTATTAGTCTAATAATTTATAAACTCATTTAATGCCTTTCCCCCTTCTCCTCTGATTTTAGACATCATCTCCCTCATTTTAGGAGAAGTCACCCTGTGGCACCTTGTCACAAATACACATGGATAATGAAATAGATGCCTCTTCTATCCCAGTGTGCATGACTTCTATAGGAGGTGTCTGCGGAGGGCACTTTAAATACTGTCCACCCCAGACCAAGCTATCTGTCACTGCTTTGACGTACTTCTCTTGCCTAGTGCAGGCATCTGCATTAGAATTTGGAGACTGCATACAGGCCTTAGTTTCAGAGTGAATGGCATATCTGGGAAAGTAATGATCAGAAGATGCGGGAGGGAGTGGGCTAGGTAAAGAGAACTGAAATGGTCACTTTGAGTGGGAGATGCAAGAGGGAGCGCAAAACAGGGTGTTCTGGAAGGTATTGCCATTGCACATACCTTAATACAGGCAGAGATGAAGAGGCTTGTTTTGTTCCAGGCTATTGGCAGGGATGCATTTAATCTTGGTATTAGTGTAAACAGCTAGCAGTCCTACTCAGACTATCCAGTTTTGGTTTGAAGTTTTACAGAAAAAAAGCCACCAAACCCCACAATTTTCATTTTGTGATTATTTCATGGCCCAGAAATGTAGTTTGTCATGAAATTGTCATGACAAGTCTATATTCTCTCTGATGAGATGAGAAATTTTGAAATTTCTCATGTTTTTAAATACAAATTGATTTCCACAGCAAAGAAATATATATCAAAACAGGAACACTCTAATGAAAAAGGACTTATCGACACTGAAAAATTCAAAATTTTATAAGAAGGGGGTAGTGACTGTTGATTGGGAAATTGGACCATTTTGACCAGTATCAAAAAGGAAACCCAAAATAGATGTAACTTGTGAATACATGAGGAACTCCAATAGTTTTACACTTACAAATCATGGCTGCTCTCTTAGCCTGTGTCTGCACAGCAGAAGGATTCAGTCATACCCACAGCTCTAGCAATCCAGTACTGGGTGGTACAATTGAAAAGTTCATCTTTTATCTCCTCCAAATTTCTCGGATGGGGAAGAACCCCTTGTTTTATAGGACCTTTTATTACTCTTCACTCCCCTATCTGTCCTTACCCAGTGCCCAGATTGGAATCATGTGACTGTACACTTCCAGTGAAATGCAATTTTATACTCTCAATCCGTCTCCACACTAAATAGATCCATGTTACATGAATCTGCTTTTAAACACTGGTTCAGCTAATATGGGTGAAACGCTCTTTGCTTCGTCTGTGTTTACCAGGTGGGACCATGTAAAATCAGATTTAGAAAAAACAACGTTAGATTCTGCTTTCAGCTACACTGATGTCAATCTGGAATACATCTTTGGACTTTGATAAAGTTATTCGGGATTTACACTAGAGAGAAGAATTTGGCCTCCAGTTTCCAGTTTATGTTCTTATGTATCTGTTAAACTAAGGCTGTCTATACTACAATCTTAAGTAGATCTATGTTAGGTTGACTTACAGCCATCGCCTTAATTACTGGTGTCCACACGACCCTCCTTCTGTTGGTGGTGTGCATCCTCACCAGCAGCACTTCCACCGACTGAGGAGGGGCAGCGTGGGGAACTGAGAACCAGGACTTTCAGCTCTGTGAAGCTCCCCATGGGGAGCCCAGTCCACTCCCCCACCCGAGCTTCTCGCCTCTGCACTCCCAGCCGGGAGCAGGGGGGAAGCAACCCAGGGCTTCCAGTGAAAACAGGGAGTCAGCCACACACATGGTCTTGTCTCTGGAGTCCGGTTGGCTGCCATGGTCCCGGTAGGGAGCCAAAATCCTGAGGGGCAGCAGGGCTTCCAGTGAGGATCAGGGAGCCAGGGCTGCTGCCCAAGCTGGCAGCCTGGCTTGGAGTGGAGACCTGTCAGCAGCCTGGCTCCTGAGCTATGAAATTGACAAGAATGACAGCCAACAGCTGATGTAAGGAATGAAGTGTCTACACAGACACTGCATCATCCTAACTACACTGATATAAGCCCTACGACTCTCTTTGAGGTGGTTTTATTATGTCAGCATAGCACGGGAGTTACACTGATGGGTAGAGCATTTCAGCATGTACGCTACCACTGTTCTGTCAAAAACTAGTTGTGTTTAAGTAAAACAGCTTCTAGTCTAGAGCCGTGCATAGAACAGGATTTACATGCGGTGTTCTTAAACATCCTTACCAGGCTAGGCACACTTCACCTTTGTTAGCTGAAATCATTTTAAAAAGAAACTTTGGGGAAGTGGGGTACTCAGAACCTATAACCAGATCTGAATTTCAGAACTTGTCCCATCTCACTAATGGGCTGAACTACCCATCACATGCAAACATTCCCCATATCTCAACAACCCTGAGTATTATTTTGGGTGCTGGTGGTGAGGAGGGGTGTCATAGGGATGGCCAATTGCAGCAGCTGAATTTTGCACATCAGCCCTGTCTCTAGTGGATACTGACCGGGTAGTAATGTTTATTATTTTGGACACATATTAATAGCAGCATAATATTGGAATTCCAGAGAGGATACTATGCTAAATATAAGCAGCAGAATGGCCTTCAGATACTGCCAAGATAGACTGTTCTGCAACGAGGGAACAAGAGACATAAAGCTTTATTTTCCCTTGTGAACTCCTTGAGCCACCTAGTTCCATGTAGCCAGGTCTGTGTGCTGCATTCACTGGCTATTTTCACTTCTTCAGTCTGCCTCTCTTTGAGAGAGACTGAAAATAAATAGAATTGTTATTAGATAGTATGAGTTCCCTCTGAACAAAATTAGACCACCTGGCCTGCACGAGCAAGGAAAATGAATGCTACCTGTGGCTCAAGAAATAGTTAAGATTCAAAGCTTCCAAGAAGAAAAAAATATATACTGCTGGGAGTAGGGGCCCTAATCCTGTGGAGGTTGAAAGGATTGCACAATTGTCTCAGCACCTGATGCAGCTGGCACCTCATTTGCTCATACCCAGAAATAAAACTAGGTTTTATTTGATACAAAGAATACGGAAAGCAGCAAAGCTCAGAAGAAGGGCAAGACAGAGGGCCTGGAGCACCCTTTGTCATATAATCCATGTGTGACTCTCTCGGTGTCTGCTCTTGAGATGGGGAGTATCAATTCTTTGGTACTATCCAAGATTTCCTTGACGTCCTTCCACCGGTGCTTCATGTGGAAGGGGCTCAATGGGCTTTTAGGGGTGGGAGAAGTAGGACAGTTGCTGTATTGTGTGGCTCTGTCCTCTGTGGAGCCACTGGATTGCTGTGTGGGAATCTGGGAGAGAGTTAATACAACTCAGGTGCATCAACAGTCTTGTGTTCATTCTCTAGCTGCAGGAGGACCCACCCTACAGTGGCATGACGTCTGTTGGGATGCAGGTGCAATGGATGGAGAGCCATTCATATATGGTGAGATATCCTTCCCCACTCGTCCCAATGATTGGTGAGGTTTGGTAGGCTTTACCTTCTGGAAATTCTACAGGACCCCAAGCCCCTATCACTATATGGTGTTCTGAGAGCGTGCCTTTCTTCCTTCCTGTGGGTTTCTTTATGGTGGAGGCGGGGTAGGATCAGTGTGATCCCAAATAATTTCCTTTCCTCTCCCTTGAGCATTTCTCACTACTACTATTACTAGGGCCCTACCAAATTCACAGTCCATTTTGGTCAAATTCATGGCCATAGGATTTAAAAAATCATAAATTTAATTATTTCAGCTATTTAAATCTGAAGTTTCATGGTGTTGTAATTGTAGGAGTCCTGACCCAAAAATGAGTTGGGGGATGTGATGCTTTGTACCTCGGGGGAACACCCAGCACCCCCATATTCATTCTTTGAAAATGGTTGTGTGATATCCAACGCAAAGTTTGCCATGTCGGGTCTCTTCGGAAGGCTCATGATGACTGAACATTGTTGTTACAGTAATGTTATAGGTTATAATTTCATGTATATAGTTATGAGGCTGAAAAAGTATCCTCATGGCTTAAAATAAGTCCAGGCAAAAAACTCTCCAAGAGCAGAGATGCAGTTCACACCTCATCAGGGCAGGTATGAGACAAACCCAGTCCAGCCTCACAGCAACAAAAGAATCTGCTGGACTGTCGAGTGAGTCACCCCCCACCCCCCTTCCTTTGGCCAGTTTGGGACTGTGATGAGGTAATGCTCACCTGACTCTGAAGGGGGGTGGCAAAGCCAAGAGGGAAGAAAGGACATGATGAAAGGGAGAGACGTTTTCCAGGGTCTCTCTCTCTCTTCCACCTACATCTACAGGCACCACCACACCAAGCGACTGAAGCGCTAATCAAAGGGGAGAGCCTGGCTGAAGAGCAACCAGCCAGCCAGTGGTGAGAAGCATCTAAGTTTGTAAGGGCACTGAAAGTGTTAAGATCAGTTTAGAATGAGTTTTGCATTTATTTCATTTGACCAAATCAGACTTGTTATGCTTTGACTTATAATCACTTAAAATCTATCTTTATAGTTAATAAATCTGTGTGTTTATTCTACCTGAAGCAGTGTGTTTGGTTTGAAGCATGTCAGAGACTCCCCTTGGGATAACAAGTCTGGTACATATCAATTTCTTTGTTAAACTGACAAACTCTTATAAGCTTGTAGCGTCCACCAGGCATAACTGGACACTGCAAGACGGAAGTTCCTAGGGTTGAGTCTGGGACCGGAGATATTGGCTAGTGTCATTTGGTTGCACAATCCAAGGAGCAGCTTACATGCCAGAGGCTGTGCGTGAACAGCCCAGGAGTGGGGGTTCTCACAGCAGGGTAAGGCTGGCTCCCAGAGTCAAGGATTGGAGTGACCTATCAGATCACCGGTCCAGATAACACCAGAGGGGAATGTCATGGGGGGGAGGGGGTTGCAAGCTTATTGTAGGGGTGGGGTTGCAGTACTGCTACTCTCACTTCTGCGCTGTTCTGGCGGCAGCGCTGCCTTCAGAGCTGGGCAGCTGGAGAGCAGCGGCTGCTGGCCAGGATCCCAGCTCTGAAGGGGGTGGCATGGTATGGTATTGCCACCCTTACTTCTGCGCTGCTGCTGGCAGGGTGCTGCCTTCAAAGCTAGGTGCCCGGCCAACAGCTGCTGCTCTCCGGCCGCCCAGCTCTGAAAACAGTGCAGAAGTAAGGGTGGCAATATCGTGGCGCCCCCTGCCCCTAAAATAACCTTGCGACCCCCACAACCCTTTTTTGGGCAGGACCCCCAGTTTGAGAAACGCTGGTCTCCCTTGTGAAATCTGTATAGTATAGGGTAAAAGCACACAAAAGACCAGAGTTCATGATTTGTGACATGGCAGTGAATTTGGTAGGGCACTAAATATTACAAACCACAAGGACCCTTAGCCATGGAAACAGGAAGTCCAAACTATGAACGCTCTTTGTCCAAGATATGAGACCTCTTTGTGAGATCCCACAAAACATACACACACAGAGTAAAACAAACCATCAGAAATTTCTCCTCAAATGCGTAATACATATGAAGTTTGACATTTCTTGCAAGAAATTTTGAGTGGATGCAACAAAAGAAGAGAACAAGCAAGAAAAGGACTAAAGAAGAGAGAAGAAAGGGGAGGGAAACTGGAATTGAATGGAAACGAGTCAAAGAGGAAATGTTTTGGTTAAAAAGATCCCTGTTAGGGCTGAATGGCTGAATTATGTGCGTCACAAGTGGCTTGTTGTGTGGGTTCACTTTAATAGCAGGCAGACCACTGCTGATCTACATTACCTTCATCTAAACACATGTGCCTTGAAGCATTTGGCAAAGGGACAAAAGATTAAGAGCTGTTGTTAGGCCAGTCTGCTCCGGTGATGTTTTAATAAAATGTTAGCATTTGGTTTAAGGTTGCTTTCTCCAATCCCCTGGGTAAATTTTGATAAAATCTGCCCTAATCTATTTCATAGCAAACAAAATTGAATTGGAGGGGAGAAGGATAAGCTAGTTAAACATTTGTACTCTAAAGGCTCTTTATTTTATAGTATAATCTACCATTTACTAGGACAGCTAAAACACTGAAATGTTTGTGTACTAGAGCAGGACCCCAATCACAAAAGCACTGCAGAAATGACTAGAACTCAACTGGATTACTTGTGCTCAGTCCCATTTAGGGCTTGTATGCATGGTGGGGTAATACACTCTACAGGGGTGTGATTTTTTTAAAGGGCACTAATGTGTTACACATTAATTGGTCCATATAGACCCTGCTGGTGCACTTAGAAACAGCACTACATTAAAGTGCACTAGAGAACCTTTAGTGAACACCAGCAGGATCTACACGGACCAATTTACGTGCAATACATTAGTGCACTTTAGAAATCACAGACCCATAGAACACATTGCGCCATCGTCTTTAATATGTAGCTCCTCTCTAAGCGTCTAGACCTGGAGGAGATTCTGAAAAGATAAACATCAATAGTGATAGTCCGGAACTAATACTCCAGATTCATATTAAATAATAAATAAGAGTTTTGAAAGGAATATAAATTTCAGGGATTAGCCTAATTTCTATACGGTTAGGAGGAAACATTCCCTGGGGACAGGTTATCCCTATAACTGCGACTTGAAGGCTTTTTTGCACTTTTCTGTCAAGCAGCTGATATTGGCCATTGCTGGAGATGGGATACTGAACTAGATGGCCTTTGAATCTGATACAATCTGGCTATTCCTATGTTCCTAACCTCTCAGAAACTTGGAGAAATTTCATGAGATGAGTGTTCACTGCAGGTCCCCCTAGCTGGAGCATAAACTGTAGGAATAATTTTGAGGCAAATTGTCTGTACTTGAGTCTGGCAGTCACAGCTTTATCTCTAGTTTGACTCTTTCTTCATCTTCGTGGGATGTTTGCAGGGAATGAAAATAATATGGCAAATCTGTACTATAAAGAAGCTGTCTGCCAATTTTTCTTCTGTTATACCAGTAAAAGAACAATAGAAATAGTCCATTAAATTTAATTTAAAAAAATCCAATAGTAAGATGAATAAAATCAGTTAACCCAACCAAACAAAATAATTGTTCTGTGTTGTTAGCAATGCAAACATTGCACCATTAGGCTAGTGCAGGAGAACAGGAACTGAAACTGACTAGAAACAGAAAGTTAACTTCAATAGACTTTCAATGGGGTTTCTGAAAGGAGAATTGGACCCAGGTGTTAATTGTAGCCTACTGGATTCTTCAGCAACCACTGGCAGTTGTTAATAAGATGCTACAATAATGCTACACTTTGAAATCTGCTAGTGGAGAGTTTATGGGCATCACTTTAGCTGAAGATGTGAACACAGGATTGTTCATAAAAATAATATAATAGGCATTGTATAGGCATTTCTTATATACACAGACGTTGTGGTCAGAATATTAACACTGAACAAAATCAGTCAGTGTGACACTTTAAATAGATTAAAAATTGGCTAATTGATAGATCTCAAAGGAACTGCAAACGGAGAATCATCAACCAATAAGGATGTCTGTAGTGGGGACTTGTCCTGATGCTGTTCAATATCTTTATCAGTGATCTGTTGGTAAAGTTTACAGGTGATTCAAAGTTTGATTTAGTGGTAAATAGTGATAAGTGCATGTCAGTTTTGCATAACAACCCGGATCACATGGTAAACTCAGCTCATTTAATCAATGTGTTTTAATATAGCCAAGTACAAGGTAAAACATCTAGGAACAAAGAATGTAGGTCACACTTAGTGGATGGGGAATATGTCCTGGAAAGAGCAATCTCTGAAATGAACTAGGTGTTATGGTGTATAACCAACTGAACATAACTCCCAATTACTGCTATATTAGAGCTGGTTGAGGATTTTTCCTCAAAATGGGTTTTTTTACATGCAGTTACATCAAAATATGGGAAAATTTAGATTCTGCTATTATTTTTTGTTTTGTTTTTCCTTCAGGTCAACTCACCGTAAAACATTCTGGGTTTTCAAACAAATTAAATGTTTCATTTTGGGTCAGTTCAACATTAATCTGTGTCCATCTGAGCTGCCATGGTGTTTTGTGGGTGTTGTAGTTCTGATGCTTTATACCTCCATTCTCCTCTCTAGGCTGGCTCTCTGGTTGTACTACATCCCCCATGATGCACCATGTTTTTCCCTCTTGCTGAGTCATGGTGATGTATCATGGGATGATGCACTCCACGTTTGAGATGGCTGAGAAACACTTTTGCAACTATACTGACTTATGGGGTCAAATGTCTGATTTGCCTGGTAGATTCTGAGATTGAATGATGTATACAGCTTGGAAGTATTATCATAACTACTGTGTTATAATGTCAGCATTTGCAAGGAGAGGGCATAATTTGCAATTCAGGGCTTTGCCCTGCATCGTTAGTGATGAAAGTTTTTCCATTGGCTCGAATAGAAACAGGACCAAGCCCTTAGTGTTTTTTTTAGGACTTGGCTAATTTAAACTGCTGCTAACATGTAATGCACCAGATACCAATCTGAATGGTGTTCAACTGAACTTTATATCCAGGACATATTTCCTTTAGAAATCAAAAGACACAGGAGAGAAGGTGGCTGGAGTTTTGTAGCCAAATGCTGAATAGACTAGACCAGTGGAGATTGTTCCCTACATATTCTGGCTAGACATGCAGTTGTGGTGGACCTCATGCTTTGTTGTCAGCAGCTGTATGAAGTGAGGCAGTTTCGTGCTTGGGCAATTGACAGGAGATATATTGAGTTTTCTCCTAAAATAAAGTTTTTCCATTGGCTCGAATAGAAACAGGACCAAGCCCTTAGTGTTTTTTTTTAGGATTTGGTTAATTTAAACTGCTGCTAACATGTAATGCATCAGATACCAACCTGAATGGTGTTCGACTGAACTTTATATCCAGGACATATTTCCTTTAGAAATCAAAAGACACAGGAGAGAAGGTGGCTGGAGTTTTGTAGCCAAATGCTGAATAGACTAGACCAGTGGAGACTGTTCCCTACATATTCTGGCTAGACATGCAGTTGTGGTGGACCTCATGCTTTGTTGTCAGCAGCTGTATGAAGTGAGGGAGTTTCTTGCTGGGGCAATTGACAGGAGGTATATTGAGTTTTCTCCTAAAATAAAGTTACGGTCTAATGGTTAGAGCAAGGAGTCTGTGTGGAGGAGAAGCACTCCTTTGTTCTGTTCCTATTTCTGCTGCTGACTAATTGTGTGACCTTGTGCAAGCCAATTCATGTCTCTGTGTCTCAGTTTTCCCAAAGGTAAAATGGGAATAATACCATATACCGCAAAGGGGTATTGTGAAGCTAAATGCTTTAGTATTTGCAAAAGGCTTCGAGATCTTCAGCTGAAAGTTTCTGTGACACTGTAAGGTAGTATTCTCTATGTTAGAGGTCACTCTCATATTTTATGCACAGTAGCTTCTGGTTTTTCTACTTTACATTGTAGCTAGGGAAGATAAAATATAATCTTATAGATAGCATATTTGATTTTCTAGTTGAGTACCTCAGAGACTCACTTAAGCAGACATGATCGCAAACACAAGGTCTGCACCGTGTTTTCATACTAAATTGTGGCAAGGAAACACACCACTTTTCTCCCAAATCTTGTACAGGAACCTACCCTGTAACATGCCAACAGCCTGCTTTTTGAATGACTGAGCATACACAAGTCTATGTGTACCCTACACAGACACAGTTCCCCATTGTAACTTTCACAAAGCAACCTCACTTCATTATTTCCTTATTTCATTTCATTCTTAAGGTTCAATTGTCTACAATAAACCCAGACTTCCATTTGACCATCTTTGATTTTCACCTTTGCCGACTTATATCGATTAAACACATGTCTCTGTGAGTTTATTCTTACCACGTATCTCTCAGAAAAACAGCTGGGAGTAGTTGATAGAGTTGAAATGTGCTCTATTTATCTTTACATCCTCAAATGCACAGGAGAGGGAGATGATGTTTGCTTGGTCATTTTACTGATAACTGCTATAGTAAAATTCAGTAACATAGTATCCCTCCCTCCCTGCTTATCTGGAATGGCCTTTCCTCCCAGGTCTTACCGCAGAGGCTGTTAGTGCCATGACATTACTCCATGCATTTTGCTTTTGTTGATGATATCACCAGCGTGAATTTCAATTGAGTTCGTAATTAATGCCACTCTCAGAGTTTCTCTTGGAATTAGAAATATCAATCAATGGAAATAGTATACGGGTCTTTAGGTTTTGTAAAAACTTTTTCCTGTACTAAAATGTAATGGAAATTTGAACTGAGAGTTTCTTATTAAAGATGGACTGGAAAACAGCATTGATTATGCCAAGATCTAGCAACAATATTCAGTATCTCTTCTGCAATAAGTGATGTTGCCGCTACCACCTACACATCAACAGAAATATTAACAGTGCCATTACTTGTCACAGGAGAAATACAGAAACTGAAATCAAACATGTGAGTAAAAATGATTTTCAACTATGTTAATTTAAAATGCAAATGTACAGTGAAAAATTGTCATCTGAAGGAGATAGAGTGACAGCTGTGCAGCTGGAGTGACAAAGGAGAATGTGATGCATTGTCTATTCCTGGTTTATTACTTAAAGATTTTATTAGCTAATTAAATTTTAGAAATATCTTTTCAATTCATCTTACAAAGAGAAATATATTATTTAACTCCTAATCTAAATGTTCATCTGGGGAACTGCGAGTGTGCATATCATCTGCCTGATTACAAGAATGTGTAGCAAAACATAATGGAAAAAGGAACGGTAGCCACATACAATATAAGAACCACTCAGATGCGGTAATTCAGGTGTTCCCATTAGAGAGAACTATTGCTTTTTGGGGTACAGAAATACTTTGTGATTAAAGCCACATGGTGGTTCTGGGTTGCAGGGACCCACATGAATGTTTTTCTGGTTTCTGACCTTGAGAATTCCACTTTGAGATTTAGATTTCCACAAAACTCAGAGTGAAACTGTTTCCAAACCACTGTGTTATATCTGGTTTCTCTGTGAAAGCTAATTCAAAATTGGGCTCAGGTATACTCAGAAAATTCAAGAACATTAGTGATGCTTTTGGTGAACCTAGTTGGTAATGAGAGGTGAAATCTGACGAGACTCATGTGGTTTGAGTTCCAGAGAGATGTGGGCTCAAGTTGTACAGTATGGATCCAGGATGAGATCTGAACAAACCCAAACAATCAGCATTCTGATCTGGTCAACGCACAATTAAAAGCCAGCTGTGGATCTCAATCCAAACTCCCAGGATTTGAATTCAGTCTCCTGAGCCAGATTAATCTCTAGTTTCAAGTTTTCTAATGAAAGATTTCCATAGCTCAATTTGTTGACTTGGATTCTAGCCACAGCAACTTTTTGACCAAAGTTCACTCAAGACAAGGAGTGGCATGTTAGCGCTGTAAAACTGCTCTGCTGTCTGCAGAGTGCCTGCCTTAGACACTGTGGACTCCAAAGTGACATCCTTTCTTCATAAATGATTTGAAAAGATGCATGATGATTACAATGTAAAGATGATCCCAAGGTGGAAAGTCTGAATCTGGACATTAGGTATGGTCCATTAAAAAGACAGGACATATTTGTGAAATCCAGATCTGAATTTGAATGTCAAATACATCCGAAGTTCATTTTGGATCCAGAGGTGAGGTTTGGGCTTATTTCCAATCCTGAGAACTAGTAACTGCTCTTCTGAGAATTGTTACCTCTTTGATGAATGTGTAGAAAGAGTTTATGAAACTTGCACATAGCAAAAGAGCTTTTGAATGAAAACAGACATCTGCTATAGTAATTCAGGACACAGCACACTTTCTAAAATTGATGAAAGGAAAACAATACTATAAGAACAGCATCTGTTTGAAGCCCACGACCCTTCAGTTTTGCTCTTGTTGCACCATGCTCAGAGACTTGGTACCACCCTTGCTTTGCTGAGGTGCACTTACTTGACAATTGCTCTCCATTCCATTAATGTTGTATTCCCCACCCCCACACCCGCAGGTACATTTTTTTAAGTTTGCTATTGGGATTTTTACCAACCTATTTTTTGCAGTGAACATGAGCAAAGTTCCAAGTGGCATCAGTGGCGCCGAGTCCTGAGTGTGTTACCCAGTGTTTCTCCGTTATTGCTTAGGAAAGCTGCCAGTTAAATCAATGGGAGTTTTGACAGAGTAAAGGATGTGATCCAGTGAGGATTTTCTATGAATAAGACTTCAGGATCTTGACAATTGGCATCATTTAGACCTTGGCTCAAATAAGGAAAAAATGAATAAAGATCTGAGGTATGGCTTTGTTTTTTTATTTAAATGGGTGGCATTGACTATGTAAATCCCACCAAACATGTTTCCTTTTTGCTGCACAATTTTTGTGTGTGGATTACCAGAGGTCTGAGTGTACAAAAGCCAAGCAAAATTCCAATGAACACTTTAGAGCTTCCGCAAATCCTTTTAACAAAGCACAGTACACACTTAAGCAGATGTTTTTAAAGCCATAAAGGGCTATGTACACAGATATGAATTTCCAAAGTAGTGCAGCATAGCCATAGAAATGAGTTCATTGACACTGGAAATGCAGAATGGTTCCCTATTCTATTTTCCTCTGTGCTTTGCCTGGTCCAATGCTGTAAACATTTCAAGATGTGTATCCTCCACCACTTCCCTTGGGAAGACTATTCCACAGTTTGACAGATCCAACTGTTAGGAAATGTTTCTTGATTTGGGGCAAAATCTAGCCCTCCTTTCTCGTGTGTAGTTTCATTCAGGCTAATGGGACTGCATACATAAGTAAAGTGAGCAGGATAGTGCCCATTGAGTCTATAGTTGCCCATCCCATCCTATTAGTTGTTACGAAGGGGAGAATTAAGGAAGACTTTTCAGCACTAACTGACTTACTTATTCATCTCTGATCTCAGTGGAATTCAAATGGGCAGCTGTACTGCTCCAGCCAATGGAGCTAGAGAGAATCAATAATTAAGAATTTTTAATTGAACTTATTCAAACTGTAAATTCCCTTTGGGGAATCATTTTGTTTGCACTACAAAGCTTAATATCTGGACAGTGTGACACTTTTGCCAGTTGAACAATTGATTCTTAAGAAACTTTCCTTCATTGATTGGAACCAATCTGACTTTCTTCCATAATATGAATGACTTTCTTTCTCTGAGTTTCTTTTTTACAAAGTTAATTTGAATGTTACACCGATAAAAATACTGACCAAGAAACATTTTCTTAAAATAAAGACACGGTTCAGCCTGCAAGTGAGCATCGAAAAGTTGTTTAAAACAAAGCATTCTTAAGAAAGAGAGAGAGAGAGAGTGAACCTGACATGACAGATGTGTAATCACATTGCTTAATGCACTACTGGAAGGTGCTCAGATACCTGTAATGAGGGTGGCATAAGGACCAGCACAGAATAGAATACGGGGGGAAAGTGTCAAAGGAATTTCAAATAATGTGGGTAAGTGCTGAGGCAATTGAGTGTCTGATGGATTAATTGATGTTCCATTATGCAGGGCTCTATGGTCCCCTTCTCTCTGAGAAGAGCAAATAAAAAGAAAAGAAAAAGCCTCAAAGGTCACAGAAGTGGGGAATGGAGCCAATGTCACACGGTACCTCTAAGCCCTTCAGTTCCAATTCTGTGCAGATGTGCAGGCATTTTGGCAGAGCTGGCAGATAGCATCCCAAACAAAACAGTTTTTCTTATAGGCGGGTCGATATCTTGGACAAAACTAATGCTGCACCTGGCAGTACTATGTCTGTCTCTTCACCAGCACTCCTCTAGAGATGGGGTTAATTCACAGACAGAGATGCCAAAGGATCTTTTAGTAATGGCGCTGTAAGGAAGAAGGGGCAACTGGTACACTGCGAGAGTGGGTTGGTCTTTCCCTGTGGATCCATGGGGCTTGAAGGCAGCATCCCTGTACCCTCCCACCTCAGGGAGAATTTGTGCAATACAATCCAAGGTTAATTTCATACCTTTCTTGAACTCTCTGTCCCATTCCTGCAGTTTTCATCACATCAGGGGAAAATGTGACCTACACTGATTTACCTACATGCAGAATAAATGGGCACTGCTCAAATATTTCCACAGGGAGTTGCAACATATTTTAATTAGGGATATATGAGCAAGATGTTATTACACTCCAAGAGCCGTAGTCACATTAGATGCCTAAGAAATGGAAAATGCTGATTAAATAGATTGTCATTCTCCAAATAAACCATAAATTATGCTAAACTAAGAATAATCCAGTCTCATGCTTCAGGCCATAAACTGATACTTGCAGGGGTACCTACTGCCATGTACAGCGCTATAAAGCTGGTCAGGTTGTTCTAGTAGGAGAGTTTTGCATTTTTCTGAACTAACAGACAGGATACCAGACCTGAGAGACAGTTTCTTTCAACTGGTATGGCAAATCTTATACTCTTTTCTTCTCCTTTGACTTAATCCTCTGTAGACCAAAGGGTACAGAGAGAGAACTATTTGACATGGCCATAAGTAAAGAGTAACACTTCTTGCACTCTTTGGTCACTAGTGGGCCAAACACTATCTATGCTATCTATTTATTCATCTTGGATATGTACATAATGCCTATCACCATGGTGATTTTTTTTGATACTCAGCACGTTGTATTATTCATAATAAACACAGTCATTAATCATTCCTGTGCAGAAGCCAAAAATAACTGAAGCTATGAAATATCCAATATATACTTGATGAGCTGGTGTCATGAGGCATTGCTGACTGTGCAGTGACACAAGCAGACATGATCAGCAGAGAATCTGATGGAACATAATGTACTCAGCAGCGCCTTGACCCACAAGTTTGTAACAAACTGTGTAGGCATTGCGAGCATTAGCATGCAATAAGCCTAGATTGCTTGCAGCTGCTAAATCAGCAGAGGGAATGGATAGGTCTGTGCACCATTAACATATGAACATAAGAATGGCCATATTGGGTCAGCCCAATGGTCCATCGAGCCCTGTATCCTGTCTTCTGACAGTGGCCAATGCCAGGTGCTTCAGAGAGAATGAACAGAACAGGGCAATTATTGAGTGATCCATCCCCTGTCATCCATTCCTGGTTTCTGGCAGTCAGAGGCTTAGGGACACCCAGATGATGGGGTTATGTTGGCTAACAGCCATTGATAGACCTATCTTCCATGAACTTATCTAATTCATTTTTGAATTCAGTTATAGTTTTGGCAAAGAGTTCTGCCGGGTCACTCTGCACTGTGCATTGTGGAAGAAGTACCGGTACTTCCTTTTGTTTGTTTTAAACCTGCTGCCTACTAATTTCACTTGGTGACCCCTGGTTCTTGTGTTACGTGAAAGGGGTAAATAATGCTTCCGTATTGTTTTCCTCCGCCCCATTCACAATTTTATAGACATCTATGAGATCCCCCCTCCGTCATCTCTTTTCTAAGATGAACAGTCCCAGTCTTTTTAATCTCTCATATGGAAGCTGTTCCATGCCCCTAATAATTTGTGTTGCCCTTTTTCTGTACTTTTTCCAAATCTAATATATCTTTTTTGAGATGGGGCAACCAGAACTGTACGCAGTACTCAAGGTGTGGGTGCACCAGGGCTTTAGAGAGTGGCATTATGATGTTTACTGTCTTATTATCTACCCCTTTCCTAATAGTTCCTAACATTCTGTTAGTTGTTTTGACTGCTGCTGCAAATTGAGCAGATGTTTTCAGAGAATTATTCATGATGACTCCAAGCTCTCTTTCTTGAGTGGTAACAGCTAATTTAGACCCCATCATTTTGTATGTATAGTTGGGATCATGTTTTCCAAAGTGAATTATTTTGCATTTATAAACACTGAATTTCATCTGCCATTTTGTTGTCCAGTCATCCAGTTTAGTGAGATCGTCTGCAAACTTGGCCACTTCACTATTTACCACTTGTTTCAGATCATTTATGAGTACATTGAATGGCACAGATGTCAGTACAGATGCTTAGGGGGACCCTGCTATTTACCTCTCTCGATTCTGAAAACTGACCAGTTAGTCCAACCTTTTGTTTCCTGTTTTTTAAGGAGTTACTGATACATGAGAGGACCTTCCTTCTTGTTCCATGGCTGCTTATGAACATTTGGTGAGGGAGCTTGCCAAAGGCTTTCTGAAAGTTCACATATAGTATATCCACTGGATCCTCCTTGTCCACATGGTTGTGAACCCTCCCTTTCAGAAAATTCAAATAGATTGGTGAGGCATGCGTTCCTTTTACAAAAACTATATTGACTCCTCCCCAACAAATCATGTTCACTATGTGTCTGATAATTCTGTACTTTACTGTAGTTTCAACCAGTTTCCCTGGTACTGAAGTTGCGCTTACTGGCCTGTAATTGTCAGGATCACTCTGGAGCCTTTTTTAAAGACTGACATTAGGTTATCTATCCTCCAGTCATCTGGTACAGAAGCTGATTTAAGTGATAGGTTACATACCACAGTTAGTTCTGCAATTTCATATTTGAGTTCCTTCAGAACTCATGGGTGAATGCCTTATTACTGCTTCATTTATTGATTCAATTTACTTCAGTAAAAAGTCTTTCAAGTAAAGCATACATGGGACCTCATACCCTTCAGAAGGAAAATTGGGCCCACATTATTTCTGCAAAATCTAATTTCAAAATTAATCAAAGTTTCAAACAGGTTTTTTGAAGATTTCATTAGGAATATTTTCCCTGTTTAGATATTTTGCATATGGCGTTGGTGTGAAACCAATGACTATTAAGCTGTTAAGGGGGCTTTGGGCAGGGCAGGGAATTTGAGACTCAAAAATGTCTTGAGATCCAAAGTGTATATTCATCCTCAGTAAAGTGTACTGAGGGACTGAGGAGAAGTATAATGATCCTGCAGGCAGATACAGCTTCTAGACTTTCCTCAGGAAAGCCAAATTCTGCTTCTACTGGAGTCAGTGGCAGTTTTATCATAGATTTTAGAGAGACAGAATCCCACCCTCAGTTATTTAGCTCTCCAGTCTCCACTCTACTGTGAGAATTTAATAAGCTATCCTCTCTAGTGGTTTAACTCTCTGGTAATCCTGAAATCACATCAACTTGACTTCCCTCTCCCATTCGCAAATACTTTTCCATTCACTAGTGCCAATTCCCTTCTTCTGTACCCTCCTGGTTAAGTGCTCTGTCCCACCTCCTAGTTGCTAGGGTCTTCCTCTTACTCCCCAAACAAATCCTGACTGACCCCACCTTCCAGACTTCAGAACACTTGGAGCTAAATCCACAAAGGGATTTAGGTGCTTAACTGCCATTTTAGGGGCCTAAGTCCAAAATTTAGATGCTAAAACCCCCACTCAGCAGCTGCCTAACCCTGTAGGCACCTAAAGGCCCCAGATGCCTGAGTTTCCACTGATAAAGTCTCTTAGGTACCTAAGAATCTGATGATGGGCATGCACACAGCCACCTAAGTTCTGATGCCCAGCTCATGCCAAAACCCTGGCAGGATCCTCAGACTAGGCATTACCTCACCTATCCTGCCTGAGGGGCCCTGACCCAATAGACAGGCTCTGAAGCAGCCTTAGAACTCACTTACTGGATTGCTCCCTGCACAAAACATGGTGGCAGTGGTGCACTTCTTATATCCTGTAGTCCACTGGTTAGAGCATGCACCCAGGCTGCGGAAGATTTGGCTTCTAACCCCTACTCTCTTTGAGAGGTGCAAGGACTTGAACCCTTATCTCCCACATGAACCCATCTAACCAGTGGGCACTCAGGTATTTTGGGATGGATTTCTCAATCACTCCTGCTGAAGCTGTATTTTGAATGAAATACTTAAATATTCATTGGGCTATTAGAGTGCAAGAGCATGTGAGACTGACTCTATAGCCCCGTTGTTAGAGCACTTCTGGGGATATGGGAGATTCAGGTTCAAGTCCCTGCTCCAATGAATAGTTTATACAAACTTGAATAGCTGCAAGAGGAGACACTGAGAACAGCTCATTATAGTACACTCCATAGCACAGTGGTTTGGGTACTCCCCTGTGAAGTGGGAGACATAGATTCAAGTCCCTGTTCCTCTTAGAGTGAAGATTTGAAAGTGGGTGAGTACTGTAACCACCAGGCTATTGGATAGAAGAAGGTTGTTACTGCTGCTTCCTTATTTTATTTTATTTTTTTTGTGAGACAGGGATGACCTGCCTTAGGTACCTAAATCCAGGAATGGGGTCTCAGCTATGAACCCCAAATGGACCTAGGCACCTAGCTCCCTTTGAGAGGTGGAGCCTAGGTCACACCCCTCTCCTTAGCATTCCCTACTGGCTATCTTAGGCCGCTCCCCACTCAGCATGCTGGCTTCTGTGAATCCCATTTGCTGGTGACTAATTCTCCCCATGCATTGTACACGGAGCCTGGCTGCCTTATTGGATTCCAGCAGGCAGCAGGAAGCCTCAAGTTAGGTGTTGCAGTGTTGAGCCTCAGTCCCCTTTGTGGCTCTAGCCCTTGGTTTCTGGGTACCACTGCGGGGAAATGCTAGTATGTGGTGTTGTAAGAGTCAAGGAACATCTTGTGTTATGGTTCTGAGTCCAAGTCATATGTAGGGTTAAAGGGCCTCATTTCTTGGCCACAATTTCTGAGATGTATTTCTAAAAATCAGTCTATTATCACCTGCTCCAGGGATCAACTCTTAATTCCATTTATAAGACGGTGGGAATCAAGGAATATTTTAATGGCCTGGTCAAATAATTCTCTGCATCTCAAAACATCAGACAGCAGACAACCTCAGGGATTATGTAAAGCAAAATGAAATACCCATTAAATATATTAACAGCCCTAATTTCTTTCATTGTTTGTACCTGGGGATTTATGCTTCTTGCTGGCTGTTTCTTGTAATACAAGTTAATGCCTTTTTTGGACATGCATGGAAAAAAAGAATGGAAGAGTACCCAACAGGCCATTAAAGAAACGTTCTTTAACTCGTCATGTTACCATCTTGCATATAGTCTCTTCACTTAATCCTAGTGGGACCTGAACAGAAAGTGGATGGGAGAACTGAGAGGGGAAAATATAGGTGTCCAGTCTCTACTGCCTTGCACTTTGTGTCGTCATTTACAGTAGTTCAAAGAGGCTTCACATGATTTTTGTCCTCATTTTGGACAAGTGTAAACGGTTACACAAGATTGTAGAAAATCGTCAGGCCTGGAGCATTGTAAAAAATGGTACTGGTCATTCAGAACGCAGCACTATGGTCCCTGTTTCAGCAAAATTCTGAAATATGTAAACAACTTTAAACACCCCCACTGAAATAAATGGAACCTGCTAACATACTTAAAGCAAGGCGTGTGTTTCAGTAACTTGCTAAATTGGGGCCTCAGTCAATGATGCCTGAGTTTGGTTTCTGGGGCACTGTGCTGCTGGAAGTTCTCTCACTAGAGTGAAAAACAAGATCCTAAATGGTTTGGCCCATTAAAGATTTGATGGCACTTTTTGCAAGCATAGGGCTGTTAGCCCTAGTGTCCTGGTCGAACTCCGTTTTATTATGGCTAAGGTTTTAAAAAACAGATGCCAAAAGTTAGGCTTTTAAATCTTCATTAAGGCATCTAAAGAAATGACCTGATTTTCCTAAGGGCTGAAGAATCAGCAGCACTCACTGAGGTCAATAGGAGCTGCGGGAAGCTCAGCATTTTGGAAAAGCAGGCCACCGATATGTATCTTCAATAGCTTCAAATGGAGATGGTGTTGTTTACTTTTCTGTCTGTCTACCCACCTACCTTAGGTACTTGTGTGGTCCCATTACTGTAATATCAGAGCACCTCTAACCTTTTAATCATAGAATAATCGAAATGTATGTCTGGAAGGGACCTTGGGAAGGAATCAAGTCTAGTCCCCTGCGCTGAAGCAGGATGACGTAAACCTAGACCATCCCCAAGAGGTGTTTGTCCAACTTGTTCTTAAAAACCTCTAGTGATGGGGATTCCACAACATTCCCTTGGAAGCCTGTTCCAGAGCTTGACTACCCTTCCAGTTAGAACATTTTTCCTAATATCTAAACTAAATATTCCTTGCTCCAGATTATGCCCATTCCTTTTTGTCCTTCAGTGGACATGGAGAACAATTGATCACCATCCTTTTTATAACAGGTCTTAACATATTTTCAGACTGTTATCAGGTCCCCTCTCAGTCTTCTTTTCTCAAGACAAAACATGCCCAGTTTTTTTTAACCTTTCCTCAGGGATTGGGTTTTCTAAACCTTTTATCACTTTGGTTGTTCTCCTCTGGACTCTCTCCAATTTGTCCACATCTTTCCTAAAATGTGGCCCCCAGACCTGGACACAGTAATCTAGCTGGGGCCCTCACCAGTACTGAGTGGAGAGGGATAATTACCTTGCATGGCTTGCATACCACACTCCTGTTCATGCATCCTGCATCACACTATTGACTCTCATTCAATTTATGAGCCACTAGACCCACCAGATCCTTTTCGACAGTCCTACCATCTAGGCAGTTATTACCTATTTTGTAGCGTGCATTTGATTTTTCCATCGTGAGTGTAGTACTTTGCAGCTGTCTTTATTGAATTTTGTCTTGTTGATTTCAAACCAATTCTCCAATTTATCAAGGTTGTTTTGAATTCTAATCCTGTCCTCCAAAGTGCTAGCAACCCCTCCAAGCTTGGTTCCATCTGCAAATTTTATAAGCATACTCACCACTCCAGAGAAACTAAATGACTTGCCCAGGGTCACCCAGGAAGTCTGTGGCAGAGTAGGAAATTGAACTCCAGTCTCCCAAATCCCAGTCTAGTACCCCATCCTCACTCTCTGTCACTACATAACACTAACCACTTATTTCCATTTACCCTAAGGGTGGTTCAATTTAACAGCAAACAAAAGCATTCCCTCCTTATAGCTTCAAAGGTAAATATGGCGCTGTGGGCTCATTAGGATGCAAGACTCTACAGTAAACCACTAGATCAAATACAGAACCAAGTTACCACAGAGAGATGCCAAGAAGTCATGCCCACTTACAGTAGGTCTGAATTTGGGTGATAATGACTGAGTCCTGTTGGAAATCTTCCAAGAATCCCTTGCTCACACACAGTTGGGGTTTTGTTTGTTTTTAATAAATGGTAGGTGTTTTGTAAAGTTGCTAGTGATATACATATATATCAGAACTCAAGGCATCTAAGTCTTCTTGTGTGGCTTCATTCTTCCTTTCTTTTCACATAAAAATAGAACCAGATGCAGAAAAAGAAACCTGAGATCAATGACAAAGATCAATGTCTTTGGTTGTTTTTTGTAATCAGTGTTCTTTATAGAACCTGATTTCATGGCAGTTTAAAACCAAAACGGAAATCATATTTTCAGCATCATCTCTACCCTTTAGGGTACAACAATCATCCAGCACTAATTTGGTGACAATTCCAGGCTGCAGAATAACAATGGAGCAACACTTCCTTAGGGGATATTTAAAAACAACTCCCCTAAAAAACAATTTGCTGTTTACTGTACTCCAAGTCCTTTCACTTTGCTGGACCTCACATTTCCCTTAAGAGGATTTTTTGGAATGTCTATAAGTTCCAAACTAAGTCATGTCTAAACACAAAAACAAAAACAAACAAACAAAAAACCAATCCTAACAAACTATGTAACTTTGTTTCCTTTTAATTAAGCTCTGCTGCCTCTCATCTGAGGTGAAATTTCTTGACTATAATAGAATGATTGGACTGCCAAATGCTTGGCAGAGTTATTTATTCCTTTCTTTCACTTGTCATGTAGCTACATGCAGAGAAAAGACACGATTAGGCTAGGGTAGAGATTGTGAAAATGTGTTTGTTCATCTGGAAACTGGAGGGTTTATTTTTAAACCCTACAGTTGGATTTTGGTTCTATTTCAAAAGCTTTTAAAAATATATTTAGGCAAACAGGTTCGTTATTTAAATAACATTAAAAGAAACTAATTAGCACTGTTTATCCAAATAAGTAGGTGGTGAAATTGTTTGCAGAAGCTTATGGATTGATGTGACTACTCCTAATTATTGAGTTTAAATGTGTACTATGTCTGACTCATCAAGGCTCGTCTGTCAGCCTTGTATCTGAATTGGGACCGTGAATGAAATCAGGAAATTACATTCTATCTTGATTTAGCCTCTCCCTCATGTTCAGTTTGAGGGAAAACATTTCCTCCCTTATTCTTTACAGTCACAGTAATGTTCATCCGGGGTGCACAAGTTGGAGCATTCTTGATTTAACAGAGATGACAGGCTGGGTTTTTTCGTGAGGGGTCTGAGACTTTGGAATGTGCTCCCAGTCTAAGTCTGTTGGTCTTTAGGGCGTGCTACAAAACTTTCAGAGAGGAAGTGCGTAGCTTAGGGCTGGCGTGGATGGATGGGGGAGTCTGAGAGTCTGGGTAGTGGCTGTCAGGAAGGTTTGTTTTCTCCTTTGCTGGGTGAGAAAATTACTGTGTTAGCATATTTTCCTTCATTGATGTGTATTTCCTAAGATCTCTCAAAGAGGCCTAAACCTTTTGTATATGCTTGTTTTAGGTGTACAATGAAATAAATCAAATGATAATAAATAAAAATACAGCTATGGAGCAGTGAAAGTCAAGAGAGGATTTTGCCCAGTGTAGTATATTGGTTTCTGTGTATATTTAACAAACAAAAGGAAGTATTTCTTCACACAATGCACAGCCAACCCGTGGAACTCCTTGCCAGAGGATTTGCAAAGGCCAAAACTATAACAGGGTTAAAAAAAGAACTAGATAAGTTCATGGAGGATAGGTCCAACAATGGCTGTTAGCCAGGGTGGGAAGGGATGGTGTCCCTGGCCTCTGTTTGCCAGAAGTTGAATGGGCAACAGGGGATGGATTACTTGATGATTACCTGTTCTGTTTATTCCCTCTGAAGCACCTGGCATTGGCCAGTATTGGAAGACAGGATTCTGGACTAGTTGGAACTTTGGTCTGACTCAGTATGGCCATTCTTATGTTCTTATTGGGATCTGAACGTTATGATCATCTCTATAATGGGGCCAAAGCAAAATCCTGGATTTGTATACCCCAAATGTTGAGTAGGTCCATTTCTAGATCTAATATTGTAGCTTGAGCTCCTTTGTTCCACTGTGAAATCTGAATTCTTTGCAAAACCAGTCTTAGGGTTGCAGACCTATTATATTCTGACCAGAATTATCCTCAAACCTGGGAGAAAGATACCCATTTGAATGTTTGAATCCATATTTTCTCTCATACAAACACTCACAATTACTCATACATCAAGTGTTATTCATACCCAATCACTCATGAATCAGCCCTTCTAGAAATAGCAGGGTTAGCTAACCTGACTGAAATGCATGTGTTGTGTATGCTTCCGTAGTTCACATTAGCCATGAATAGTATGTCATTTCCCCCCACTCTTTTTACACCGAGCCCTGCATCAAGGAGCCTATTTTTCCTATCACTGGAAAAGAATATCTCTTCCCAAGGTCAATGGGAATTACTTTTATCCTGTGAAAGAAGAACAGGGCCCCAAGTTTTCACATTTCAAGGGTGGGAGGCCAAAAAAATGCTGTATACAGTGTGGCATGGCTAAGCCTTAGAAAGCTGTGAACATAGATAGGCATTCTCAGCATTCATTTGAAGGGCAATCTGCAAAGCACTGGCATTGTAAGGGACTAGCCTTGTCTACCTAGAATTAGGTTTTGAGAAGCAGAGAGCAGGCTAGGTTTGTCTCCATACCTAGCAATGGTCCTTCCTATACACCAACATTTCTGACAAGGGAGAAGATAGAGGAGGGGGCATTGTATAGTCAGTCTGAGTTTGTCAGCATAGGGAGGCACCGAAAGATTCTTTGGTCCCATTAAAATACTGCCAGCGAGAAAGAAATTTTCATAGTCTTAATATTTGGAAATGGAGGACCACAGCAGTTCTGATGTATTGGATTAAAGTTTTTTAAATCCTGGGGCATGTTCTTCTATTAAATGTTTTAGGAAATATACCATCCCACCCATGTGACTTCAGGCTCTAAAATTATTGTTACCCAGCATATGCATGGCATCAGAAAAGTTTGGCCTTTGCTTCCAAAATGTGCTGTCTGCACTGAGAGTAATGAAGAAAACTTAAAGTTAGTTAGTAAAGTTAGTGTGACAGTGAGATGTACTGAGGCTAGGGACGACTGCATGCCTTTGATTGAACATGCTGTAGTATGAGAATCTGTTTTATGCCAGCTTCTGTTCTTTACAAGGCCTGTGACAGACTCCAGACCTGCTGCTTTCTCTTAGTCTTGTTACAAACAAGCACTGAATCAGTGTATGGCTAGAAAGTGGAAAATGTTTGTCAAAGTGCCTGATCCGGCAAGGTGCTAATTGCACGGCACAGCTCTGCGAATCCTGTCACATAGGCGCCGACTCCATGGGTGCTCCAGGGCTGGAGCACCCATGGAAAAAAATCAGTGGGTTCTGAGCACCCACCAGCAGCCAAGCTCCCCCCCGCACCCAGGGCCTCCAGTCTGCTGGTGACTCCCTGATCAATTCCTCTCCCTCCCACTGGAGCTCAGCAGTTCTGCAGTGTGCAGGAGGTGCTGGGAGGGAGGGGGAGGAGCAGGGATGGGGCGTGCTTGGGGGAGAGGGCAGAAAGAGGTGGAATGGAGTGCAGAGCCTTGGGGGAAGTGGTGGAGTGAGGGTGGGGCTGAAGGCGGGGTGGGGTGGAGATTTGGGGGAAGGGATGGAGTGGGGGTGGGGCCTGGGACTGAGCAGGGGTTGAGCACGCCCAAGGAAAATTGGAAGCCAGCGCCGGTGTACTGTCAGCCCGTTAAGGGAAAGGGACTGGAGAAAGGAGGGTGTGGATCAATTAGGAATTCACTTTCCCATTTTTGAGCACAAAAAAGAAGAAAGAGCATCAATAGCAAATCCAGTAAATGCAAATCCAGTTTCAAATATTTTTCATTTTTGCCCTAGTACTTGGCCAAATGCCAATAATCCCTTGCTCTTCAGGGACCATAAAACAAAATCTGGAGGAATGTGAAGGAAGCCATATCCATGCGATGGTAAATGATGTGACAGGTGTCCATTTCAGAGGCAAGGCATGATAAAAACAAAGTCCTCTTTTCCCAAAGACCTATTTGGCCATCCATCCTTCCAAGGAAAACAAGCAAACTATAGGCTGCCTCAGTACTTGTCTACATACAGTGATGTTCCTGATCAGCTGGTTCTGACCAACTCAATGTGGGAACAATCTTATTTTGGAAAAAAGGAGTGCCTTATTCCTATTTGGCTTAACCTCCTCTGATTAAATTGAACGGAACCTTTTTAAATTAAAGAGTGACTACACATAGAGCTGGTCAGCTCCAGCTATTGAACTTTAAATTCATACCCTACCTTAATCTGCATTAACTTCAAGTGTAGACAAGCCTTCAGATTCAGCTGGGCTGTATTCTAATTGCTTTCATTGTGTTTCAGCCTCAACACTGTGGGACTGGAAATTCTCATTGTCTGTGGTAAGAGCTTTGAAGAGCTGGTGCAATTACTGCTCAGGTTTGGCAGGTTTCAGCTCTGGTGGCATTTGAGGTGTGGCATACTCTTAAGTGAATCATAGCATCACAGACATTACAGCTGGAAAGACCTATTAGATCATCTTGTCCATACTTCTGTAGGTGTAGGGTTATTCCCTGAAGTATGTTTTCTAGTGCATTGAGTGGCTGTCCCACAATTTAATTGACCTCATTGGTAGGAAGATCTTCCTGATGATCAACCTAGATTTTTCCTTTCTGAATTTCATCTCCTAAACCTTTTATGAGTCTCTAAAAAATTCCCCCACACTTCATGCTAGATGTGGCTGCATGTCAGTAGTAGATGAGTAATCTCGCTTTACGCAGAGTCTGGGATCCTTTAGGATGAACAAACCTATATTATTCTTATTTCTTTAGATGTACATGGCACTGCAAAACAGGTAAAATGGAAAGAAAACGTAGCACAATGGCTATCTGGAATAGCTGATAGTAAGAATGGAATTCATTGGCTTGAAACCTGGAATAGCCACAGCATAATTGTGACATAATTGTGTTTCTGGATGTATGTTACAGGCACTTGTACCAACTCCACAGACTTCCTGAAAGACTCTCTTCCCATCATCTTAAAACTCATCCCACCCTGCTTCTCACCTAAATGATAGCCAAAGGGTTAAGGCATGCCATCTGTCATGTGGGATTTTGTACCCTTGGGAGAGTTCATTCCTGCACTGTCACGCTTTCCATGTGTTCCGACAAGGAAGTTATAGAGTGTCACTGGACTCCTGCTAACAGAATTTGCTGCACAATTTCCATATTTTGAAGCTGTGTTGGCTAGCTCTGGGCTTCCTGGCTGAGACGGGCTTGTGGGCACTGGGCAGTGCTGCTAACTGTAGCTAACTAGTGCCAAACAATGACTCGCCTCCTCTCTCAGAAAGGGCCCTATGAATAAATGGTTTAATCCTATCCTGTTTTGTTCCAAGGGTCCTTAATCCATTTTGTATGATCTGTTTTTCATGTTAGAGAGCATCTTCCATTATCTAGACTATGGCATACAGAGTTCATTGTAGCACCTGAACTGATAGACTAAGAGGACTGTTTTTTTTCCCCTGAGGGAGATTTTTTGTTAAATTCATACAGTAATTACATAAAGCAATCAGGGTGGCAACGTGGTTAAATAAAGCAGTCTGGGTGGAGTACGATATGCCAGCTTAATCTCTTTATATGTATAAAGGTCTTTATTCTAATGTCTTCCTCAAGGTAGGGAGAGAGGTTTTCTAAAAGACAGTGACTGCAGATAAATTTCAGAGATGTCCTTGATTACTCTTCTCAACCCCCTTAGTATTTTATAGAGATCACTGAAGTGGTTCTCACACAATATTTTTGAAAAAGTTGATGACTCAGAGCTGGATCATTTCTTGTACATTCAGCATGGATAGGCTGCAGCTTTAATTTCCTGAGGAGTTTTAATAATACTAGATTTGACATGTTCAAAATGCTGTACAAACTTGAACTATTTTATCCTCCCAACACCTCAGTGAAATAGTTACAATAGGTAAGTAGCATTATTAAAGTCGAACAAATAACAGTAACTTATTAATTGCCACGTTCCACCTCTTTTTCTGCAAATGAAATGTTCATAAGCAGATTGTAAATTTTTTCAGGCACCCATTATTCATTTGTAAATTTCTTAGCAAATATTTTCCTCCATACTAATAGCTCAAAGTAATCGGTTGGAAAAAAAAAAGGGGGGGATATGCAAACTTCCCTGTTCCCCCTGTTGTATTGCTTAGCTATCCAGGTCACATGATACTGTTTCTGTTCCCTGATTGGATGATTTACATAATTAACCAACAGGGTTTTTTTGTTTGTTTGTTTGTTTTTTACAACTCAATAAAAAATGAAATTCACTTGATGGTTATTGGAGCATAGAGTTTCCTTTCTGTGTGTATATCTGCTGATAATGCCTGTAAGCTCAAATGTCTGTAAAAAGCAAACCTAAAGGTTGCATCCACAATTGACTAGAGATGCATTTTCAAATTTAAATTAATATTCATAGGAAATATTTTCACTCTTTGCTCTGCTTTAATTATTATCTCTGTTTACAGGCGGGGAACTGAGGCTGACTTATCCAAGGCCACAGAGAGTTGGTGCCAAAGCAGAAACTGGAACTCCAGCATTCCTGGCTCCTATTCTTGTGCAGTCCATTGTGGATCTGGAACTTGCCCTTCAAATTCAAACTAAAATTTAAAAGGGTTCTGCTGTCCCAGAGAACTAAGAAAAAGATAAGACAGGTAAAATATAAGCTTCAGCTTCCATTGAGAAGGACACTTACTATAACAGTGCATTGAAAATGAATGAGGTATAGTATGTGGCTGAACTCTTTCCCATCATGGTATCATATTGCACGATGAGGTGCAATATGAGTGTTTTCTTCTCTCTCTGAAGTATCTGGCACTGGCTATTGTTTAAGGCAGAACCTTGGACTAGAGATATGATTGATGTGTTCTGATGTGGCAATTCCTGTTTCTAAGATTAGTTCACCATCTTATGATAGTATTCAACTCTCCCTGTCCCCACACCTATTTCTCTACCCGTCTGCAAAATTATGTGCAAAACTGTGGAAATTCTCTCCACCCGCATAATTTCATGTTACTTGTTTTTCTGCCCCCCCACCCAATTTAACAAAACACTGTCTTTAGAGACATCCACAATTATGCAGTTTTGTCTGTTTACACAGTGAAAAAAATTCACTCGTCAACCATATTTATTTCCTCCCAGCAATTTCCGTATCAAATGAAGGTTACAAATGTGTGAAGGTTACAAATAAAAAGATGATTTTCTGAGTTGCAAACTCAGACTTGGCTATAAGAACCAGGTTGGGTTCTTTCCATTTTGTGCATCATCTCCAATAATAAGGGATGGGCCCCCTGCAACATCTCTGCAGGCTCACTGCCTTCTAGTTGGACTTTTGGAGACACCAGTGCAGTCCCATTGCCCTCAGTGGTTTTCAGAGGTGTAAATGATTAAAGCTTAGTAAACAATCTCTCATTGTTCCACAAGAAGGAATAGAATCTAGCTCACTCAATCTTAGCTGTGTTAACTCTGCAGGGCTAATAGGAATAAAAATCTGGACAACCCTATTGTCACTAGAGTCGTCAGATCTGACTCTGAAAATGAAAAAGGAGCTGTTTTGGTGAGGAAGAAGCAGAAATGCACTCTTCTAGTGGACAGCAAAATGGATTAGGACACAAGAGACAAAATTGCTGCTGGCCTGCTGGGTGACCACAGGCAAATTACTTCATCTCCTTCATCAGTTGCCCCATCTGTAAAACAAGGATAATGATACTGCTCTCCTTTGTAAAGCACTGAGAGATCTCCTGAGGAAAAGTGCTATATAAGAGCTACGGATTATTATTATTCTCAGAGGAGAAACAGACTGAATGCAAGAAGACAGGCATATTTCCTCACATTAACTTACTTGGTAAAACATAACTGTTCCAAACCAGCAGTCAATGACTATGCTTCCCGCGGATGCTGTCTCTCATATGCAATGCACACGCCTGCACCTTCCCTCCCAATTCCCACATGGAACCAGCTATTACCTTAGTCACTGAAAACAAACACATGCCTATTATGGTCTATAAAAATATCATGCTTTTCATTCATATTTACTCTGCACTGGGATCACGTAGTAATGGTTAAATACAGGTTGGTAGCCAAACTGCTATTGTGCCTGTTTATATACAGAGTATGTATGGTTTAGGACAGGGGTTGGCAACCAAAGATGGCACGCTAGCCGATTTTTAATGGCACACTGCTGCCTGCCGGGTCCCAGCCACCGGCCCCACTCAGCCCGCTGCTGAAACCAGGCCGGGACCCCGGCAGGCAGCAGCATGCCATTCAAAATCCTGCCTGCCCTGGCCCGCTCCCATCGCAGGGGCAGGGTGAAGAAGCTTGGTCCTGCTGGCTGCTGCTCAAGGGCAGGCAAGCTCCTCCCTCCCCCACCTCTTCCCCCAGCGTGCTGGGTTCCTGCCCCGCCTCCTCTCCCGCCCTGCCGCCCATCAGCTGATGGCCCTTGCGAGGGAGGGGGACAAGCGGAGCTGCAGCACACTCGCTGCTCCAGGGAGGAGGCAGAGACAAGGTGGGAACGGGGCCTTGGGGAAGGGGGGTGGAATCAGGGCATATCCCCTCCAGCCCCCTGCCGTGAGCGGCTCTGGGCAGGGGGCTGGCAGCACCCCCATGACCCTAGCCCACACCTCCAGCCCTCTGCCCTGACCCCTACACTCCCCCACACACCTCAGCCTCCTGCCCTGACTCCTGCACCCCCCCAACTCCCAGACCTCTGCCCTGACCCCTGCACCCTGCCACAACCCCAGCTTTGACTCCAGCACCCCCCACACCCCATGCCCTGACTCCTGCACCCCCTCACATGCCCCGAGCCCTCTGCCCTGACCCCGGCACCCCCCACACATACCTAGCCCCCCCACACCCCATGCCCTGACTCTTGCACCTCCCACATTCTCACCCGCACCCTGAGCACCAAATGGGAGCTCCTGCACCCTCGCCCACATTCCCACCTGCACCCCTCGCACCAAATGAGAGCTGCCCAGGTAAGCACTCCACACCTAAACATCCTGCCCCAACCCTGAGCCCCCTCCCTCATTCTAGCTCCTGGCCAGACCCTACACCCCAACCCCCAGCCTGCTCCTTCACCCCCAGCCCTGTGCTCAGTGCACTCCCACCCTCAGCTCAGTCCAGAGAGAGAGGACGAGAATGGGCTAGAATCAGGGAGAAGGTAGGTACCCACTCTATATGGGCAGGGCTGGGATCCCAGACCGGCAGCGGGCTGAGCACGGCCGGCAGCCGGGATCCTGGCTGGCAGGAGCCAGCGGATGGAACCCCAGACCGGCAACGGGCTGAGTGGCAGTGGGCTGAGCCGCTCAGCCCACTGCTGATCTGGGGTCCTGGCCACCGGCCCCACTCAGCCCACTGCCGGTCTGGGGTTCTGGCTGCCGGCCCCTTGCCAGCCAGGGTCCCGGCCGCAGGCCCCGCCCAGCCTGCTGCCGGCCTGGGTGAACGGAACCCCAGGCTGGCAGCGGGCTGAGCAGGCCGGCAGCATAAGATCAGCATTTTAATTTAATTTTAAATGAAGCTTCTTAAACACTTTGAAAACCTTGTTTACTTTACATACGACAGTAGTTTAGTTATATAATATATAGACTTATAGAAAGAGACCTTCTAAAAAACGTTTAAATGTATTACAGGCATGCGAAACCTTAAATTAGAGTAATAAATGAAGACTCGGCACACCACTTCTGAAAGGTTGCCGACACCTGGTTTAGTAGGTTGTTTGTTAATGGAAAGGAAGACTTGAAAATTCATTCCCGCATGTTTGTATCTGGTACACAACATAAAAGTTGCTGTATAAGTAACAGGGGCGGCACACATCCAGCAGTGTTACTGTGCAAACAGTAACTGTCACACAGATGAATCCAACATGATTTTGGCTTCTGCTTTTTTAAAGTAGTAACGTATTTTGTGTTTATCACTGGCTGTGAATCTGACCAGGCAATGCCACCTCTACTCTCCACACCGACAGAGAAAAATGTTCATGCAACAGGTGAGCCACGCACAATGCACGTGACTGGACAAAAACCCACATTTGCACCAAAACCTGGATGAACATATGGCCTGATCTAAATCCCGTTTAAATCAATGGAAAGACTCCCTTTGACTTCCAAGGGCTTTGGATCAGGCCCATACTAGGCAACTGAGGACAAAAAACACCTATTTGCACATGCAGCTAACATTTTGCACATGCTAATGTAGGGTTTTACTCAGGCAGCAGGAATGTGTGCATTTTGTTTGGCTCATCCGTTGTGCTAGGACTGTATAATTTTGGCCCAACCATTCACATACACAGTGTAGAAAGGAGGAAGGGTAGATGAGAGACAGGACAGAGAGGTCTGGGAGAAGGGAAAGAGTGTGAGATGGGGGGAAGAAAGAGAAGAGCAGGTAAATGGGTGAGGGCTGGAGAGACTATGGATGAGGGAGAGAGGAGGGTTTCAGAGGAGAGGAATAGAAAGGGAAGAAAAGGCAGAGAGGGAAGGAGAGAGAGACAAGGGACAGAATAAGACACATTGAGAGAGAGACCCAAATGTGCATGTTCCACCTATTACTAAGCTGGAAAGGAAAGAGGGACAAGAGGATTATGCAAAAAGAAAAGGAGGACTTGTGGCACCTTAGAGACTAACAAATTTATTTGAGCATAAGCTTTCGTGAGCTCAAATAAATTGGTTAGTCTCTAAGGTGCCACAAGTACTCCCTTTCTTTTTGCGAATACAGACTAACATGGCTGCTACTCTGAAAAGAGGATTATGGCAGTTTATACCCTGAAACATACATTTTCAGGTTCTCATTACTCCACATCAGGCTTTCCTGAGGTGGCAGAGGGAATGATTCCAACCACCTACAGAGAGAGCTTATTTCCCCCCTTCCCCCGAAACTCCACATAATGTTGACTTGGTTAATAACTAATGCATTCAGTATGACTCTCCTGCATGCTAGCACACACTTCTGGCTTGTGACTGCATCTCTTGTGTGCTCTGTGTAGATCTCCCACTATGCACCCCGGTCTCAAACACACATGTAGGAAGTGGTAGATGGTCGGGAGATTATAAAGTGGGATGGGCAATCTGACTACTCTGTGAAGTGCTGCAAGCTCTATGGGCTGGCCAGGGACCAAATGCTTTGATTAAACATTAGCTTAAGGAAACTGGTGGAGGCACGTGTTCTAAAGTAGAAGGGCGTTTGTAAAGTGTCCTTGACAATAAATTTGAATATCTGAAGCCATTGCGGTTTTTGCTCTGTATTGGTCTAACTCGTGTTCGGGAGAACTGAGGCAAAGCAGCAACACAGACTGAGAGCTGAGGAGGCTGAACATGAAGGTACCATTCTGGGTTGCTTTTCTTTTTAGAAGTAAACGGCTGGGGGCCATTGTTCATCTTCCTAATGCTGTGCAGGACACGGGCTGTAAATTACATCTGGGAACAAAAGGTTGATGGGAATAGAATCAGGTGCCCAACTTCCCAAGGGAGTGCTTTGCCCTCAAGCCAAAGAAGCAGCTTCTCCAACTACTCAGCACAGACTCTGTTATCCCCTCCCTGTCAGCTCCTGGAGCCCAAGGAAAGGTGCACTCCAGCAGTGTTTGCTACAAGGAAATTTTAGGACCATTTCCATTGTAAAACCTTGTTTCAGGATTAGCCATGACAATTAAAGCTAGGCTGAAATTTAGCAAACAAGATTTCAGAGTGGGAACAGAGGAGCAAAACAGATTAACCATGAATGATGAAACAAAGAATGAGTTATTCAGGTGCTTGAATGAATGGTAAAACTTCTATCTATACCATATTCCAGATGTTTTACAGAAAAGCCATTTTAGAAAAAGTTTGAGAGAGTTTAACATTTTTAGTTGTGTTATTTTTGATGTTTTTCTGACTTTGTAGCCAAGTTCTTTTAATTCCATGAATCCAACTGTACAGAGGACCGAGGGAGTAAAAAAACTCTAAGAAATATATTTTAGAAACTTCTAATATTTTCCTATAAAAATATCCTTTTGGTACCTAATAATTTCATGGGTCCAAATCCTCAGTTCTGGTAAATCAGTGGCGTTGTGCTGATTTACTTCAGTTGAGGATCTGGCCCAGGGTTTTTATGTGCCTATGTCATGGTGTTGTCTCAGGTTAAACATAAGTGCTGCATGTTCCACTAAAACGATAGGCAATTCCT
Organism: Chelonia mydas; assembly: GCF_015237465.2. NCBI lineage: Eukaryota > Metazoa > Chordata > Testudines > Cheloniidae > Chelonia > Chelonia mydas. Next base: position 53,288,003 of record NC_051246.2, read on the forward strand.
TTCTCCAATGTCATAAAGCTCCCTTTTCTAGCCATCTAGCATTGTGGACCCTAAATCTGAGCTAAATTATGATCAACCTACCCCTCAGGCCAATGTATTTTGGGGGGAGAAATTCCACATTTGGGTGGAAAAGGAGGAAATAGTTTTGTGTCAGGTATTGTTTAAAGACAACTGTTTGAAGCTGCTTAATAGTTTGGAATGTTAGAATAAGTCCTAGGGAGATGAATTAGTGGGCAGAGGGCAGGTGAGGTGGAAAAAAGTACATACTAAATGCAATTTATCACCTGGCTCTGCAGTTTATCACATGGGGTGACATCCATGTGATAAATTGCGTTTATCATGTACCTCTGACTGCCTCTCTTGAACTATGCACTAATCCATCTATGCACCTGGACTACTTCTAACATTCCAAATCCCTGTACAGTCCCATACAACAATCTACCAAAGAAATATTTTCTAACCAAACCCCACCCCAATGTGGAATTTTCCCCAAAATTACACTATTCTGAGGTGCAGGATTATATTCAGTCCTGGATGAGTGACGAGTTTATGATCTGTTGCCTTGGGACCCACAGAGGCTAGAAGTGGAAGTTTTATTCCAGAAGAAAGCCAAGAATTCCCATTTCCAGAGGGGAAAGGCTTTTGAGAAAGATCCTCAACCGCTGTAAATGGGCATAGTTTCTTTGAAGTCAGTGGAACTCTCCAATTTACATCAGCTGAAGAGCTGGATTTTTGTTTCTAAAGCTGGTTGGGCCTTAAAACAGTGATGTCTTATGTGTAAAAACAGCTGTTTCATGTAGTTTTTTAGAGTTTTTACAACATTGGTTACATGTTTTCCTTCCAATGAGTGAAGTCCAATAGACACATATGGCCAGATTTTTGAAAATCCCAGTAGGTGCCTATACACATCCTAGAACACCTAAACCTTTCATAATCTGGCCCATAGTTCAAAGGTAGTCTAGCTTTACAAGTGGAGAAATATAGGCTATAATACACTCACAATAGGCTATTAGCCTATGAACAATACAAATTTTCTTTTGAAACAATAAGGAGTAGAGAGGTTATTTTACCTCTGCATTTGATCACTAGTGCAACCACTGCTGGAATACTGTGACCAGTTCTGGTGTCCGCATTCAAAAAGGATGTTGATAAATTGGAGAGTGCTTAGAAAAGAGCCATGGGAATGATTTAAAGATTAGAAAACATGCCTAAACGAAGAGAAATCATTATATCCACTCAGTGAATATGTTTTAAGTGTGACTTTGAAGTTGTAAGCTACATAAGAAACAAAACTCTGCATGATTTGAGGAAAGGCTTCCATTTTGACCATGTCCCATTAGGTATTCTAGAGCTGCTGCTAAAATTGGGGCTAGCCGAGGAAGGGGGAGCCAACCATCTTTAAGTATGATTTATCAGAAATGTTTACAAAAGCAGTCACTGCTCTCAGTAGATTCATTATGTCTGCATTGTAAATACTCCCAGAACCTAACTTCACTCTGGATTTTCTATTTCATATAATGGAATTAGATACTGGAAAGACCTATTAGATGATCCAGTTCATCCACTGTCTCTCACCATCCTGGCCTAATCCAGTGCTTTATAATACATTTCCTAGGGTTTTGTCCAATCAAGTTTGAAAGGTGCTCCAGATTGGGACTTTCCATCACTTTCCTTTAGAGACTAAGAGTGTCCTTGAACCCACCTCTATTCGCCAATTGAGAACTTGCTGTTCCCCTGTATGTGAAAGCACTGGGTCTCCTGCTAAGTTTTACAGGCACATCCTGAAACACTATGTGTTATTTCCCAAATCACATTCAAAAGTGAAAGTCCTGAAATGTCCTTAGTTGTGTAAAGATTTAGTGCCTGTGGCTGGGAGAACCTGTGCTCTATACTTTTCCATTGTTTATCTTATGCAAAACTAAAAATGTATATAAAAGATCTTTAATGTGTGGAACGGATGGTTCAACAGTATCAATAGTAAAATGATATAGAAACTTTAATCTGTAGGTTGCTCATTGAAATCTAGCCCTGATTAATCATAGAATCGTAGGACAGGAAGGGACCCCGGGAGGTCTTCTAGTCCAGTCCCCTGCACTCAAGGCAGGACTAAATATTATCAATAGTGACTGAAAGCCATTGCCATCTCCTCGTTGTTAAAGGTAGATGTGTAATGGGCACTGTGGTCTCTGTCCAGTGCCAAGTGAAGCGATGTCTAGTTCATGTAAACCACCACTATAACTGACATCAGCTGGGATGTCGAGGTATGGATGGACTGTGAAGCATGAACAGGACAGGGCAGGATGGTGGGAGTTTACACTTTTAGTGCCCATGTTGTACCTGCCCATGCATAAGCAGTATCCAAGTCTTTTCACTGGCACCTTTCAACAGCATTAAATTAACATAAAACCCAACACTGCAATGAATATATGTACATATAGAAAACAGAAAGTGTCATACTTTCACTGACTCTTCCATTGTCTTTTTGGAATAAAGTAAATAAGTCCTTCCCCTCTTACACCTTAAAATAAGGAATCATTGGTTTCAACCCAGCTCCCAGTGAGCATCTGATGTCTCTGACACAAAACAACCCACCATTATAACTGGTGCTATTTACCTCTCTTGTTGGTGATGTCTGCAGAGAGGCCACGAATTCAATGGGCCATGGAGACTGAGCTGTACCCTCATACTTACTGCAGTGGTGGTCTCTCCAGATCAGAACAGAGGCATGTTGCCAAAAGGTAAGTGTGAAGGAAATCTAATCTACCTGTGCTTCACCTGGACATCGTATCCCTGTGCTGTCACTGTAGTGCTTTTTCGCCAGCGCTTAATTCATTGGAAAATGAGGGAGAGAAAATGGAAAGAGAAAAATATCAGTTAGAAATGTTTTTGGAGAGTTGTGGATGCTTTGGTGGGTTTCTAAAACTCAGATATTTTATGTTCTCCTGTCTCTTATAATAAAGAGGCTTTTAAACAGGCTAAGGGAGTGGATGCTAATAACAGTCAGTCCCTTTCTAAGCTAACTTGTGAGACGTTGCAGAAACTTTCCAAAGAAGAAGCAGTAATATTACACTCATGAGTAAAAGAGTCTTGGTGCCTCTTTAAAACCCTGCTGTAGCTGCTTACTCAGAAGTAGTAGCTTCCCCCCACCCCCGCCCCTTGCTCCCTCTACTTTTGTTTCGACATGGGTGTGACTTTTGATTCAGCTCCCCCTCCCTGTTATGTCACTGTTTCAATTTCTTTAGAATCGGAATAAAAACTGCAGCAAACTTCAGAGCTCATTGACTGCAGGCTGAACAAGCCTTTTTTGATTTGTGCACCCTTCAAGGATCTCCTTAGTTTTGGCAAAGTAACTCTAAGAAACAATGAGCAAGTTTTTGTTGTGTGCAACTTTTGGATTATGCTTGCTGCAGCTTTGTCTAGCAGAGACACGTAAGTAGTGTATGAATGAAAAGTCTAATGTTTGCTAATAAGTTTATGCTTCAAACAGCAGCTGCTATCCAGCCAGCCAGCTAGCAGCCTGCTTGTCACACCAGCGCATTTTTGAGTAAAGTTTTATTATCTGTACGTTTTTTTTCCAGTGAAAATCATACCAAAATATACTTGTGCTGTTTTTCTTTTTAACATGCAAGGAAAAAAAATGCATGTTAAGTACAGCTACAGATAGTCGAGAGGTTAATTGTAGATCGTCAAAGTTAAGTTTAAACTAAGAACTGAAGTACAATAGGCAACTGAGCTTCAGCAGAGCTGTTCTAAATTAAACTGTAGAAACAGCTATTTATTTATTTTGCTATACCAATGCTGTAAAACAGACAGTTGGTGGTGGTGGGGAGGGACCCAACCCTCCTGGCGTACAATAGCTGTATTATTAGGTTCACACAAGCTGAGCTAAAGGCTAATGAATACAGGGTTGAGATGCAAAAACTAGGACAGGCATGCTGAAAAGAAACTTAACTGCTATGAACTGTGACTGAAATCTGGAAGAGCTTTATGGCAATGGTGCATTTTTCTGACCTATCTTTAAAGCTTTCTTTTGGGGTTAACTGGTGAGGTTTTAGAACAAACAAAGGAGTTTGGAGATGAGCAACCCGCTTTCTATACTTGCATAGTGTGACTACCAATACCAGAATAAATAACTTATTTTCAGAAATAAAAGCACTAAATTTTTAAAAATCGGAAAACCAGATGCCCAGGATGACAAAATGACCTTAAAATTTGATGTGGTGCAGGCACAACAGTGTTTGGGGAAAATAGCTGTGCCTTTAACAGAGTCTCATTGTAACAGCAATTGCCTTGAGTTGCTTTGGAGGGAAACGATTTATCCTTCCACCTCGGTTTTCTACTAGCCAGTTCTTGGGAATCTAACAAAATCCATTTGTCATGGACATTGTCACCTCAGTGCTTTTATGTTTACCTCTTGTTTACTCGAGCACCAGTACATGGCTCCAATTGATGGAGTGGTGCCAGAGATCTAAGATGCAAAGAAAAAGGAGAGCTGGGAATGTCATTGAGACAGAGAGGCAGAGTGCCCATCGGCGTAGAAGTGGTGGCCAAAGTTGCACCACAAGAGGAGGTGAAAAGAAAGGGATACTATAATTTATCAATCAGTCAACGAGAGAAAGGGATCCTACCTGCCATTTAGGCTATATATCTCTTATGCAAACCTGTACGTAAAACAATTTGAATAAGCCTTTTGTGCTAGTTTATTTCAGAAAGGATATAACATTGTATACGTTGGCTATTCTCCCAAAGCTCTCAGTAACTAGATTTTAATAAAGATTGGCTTGAACTGCCATAGTCGTTTAATGGAAAGGTACAAATCTGCCCTTAGGCTCTCTATGCCAAGCCAACAGACTGCAGTTGGGGATGGTATTGCATTGTCTGGAGTGGGTGCTGTTAGTTCTTTGGTCAGTGGTGGCTTCCGCAGTGGCAGCATATACAGAGGGAGCGGGAGTGAGGCTTAAATGAAGGGGAGGGAAATGGCATCACAGTGCTGAAAACCCTTTAAGCTAAGCTCTCTTATACACATGGTGTGTTGTGGTGTGTAGTGTTGTTGAAGCAACTCATCATTTCAGTTAAGATTAAGTGAAGGATCAGAACCATATCTGAGATATGTCCTCCTCTGTGGGACTACGCCCTGCACTCTTAAGGACCTGGACTTGAAACATTATTAATTATTATTATTATTGCTGCTGCTATTTATATTGCACCACAAATGGACACAGGGTTCTTCAGTCGTTAGAGTGTGCCAAAAAATGCTCAGAATCCTTGTGCAGAAGAGCTTCGAGACCATACAGAACAATGAGGTGTAGACCAACATACGGCCATTCCAGCAAGTTTGCTTTGTGGAACAGATCAGTTCTCAGGCCTATTTTCAAGGAGCAAAGGGAAGTGGGTTGTTGTCCTTAGCAGTAAATTAAGATGGATAAGAGGGTTGAGAAGCAGAGTCCAGAGAGAAGAGAGGTTGCAGTAATACAGCTGGGATATAGCTAGAGCATAGTCTACAGATTTGACAGTTGGGTTAAAGAGAAAAATATTTCTTGTAGACACTGGATTTGGTGAAGGTCCGGATATGAGCAGATTCACAGGCAAAAACTAGGTAGTAGAAAATGGTCGTGTTGTTGCCAGAGAAGAGATGGTTTCATGGAAACATAGTTAATTTTGAGCATATTAAGCTTCAGAAAACATCAGAGAAAGCGGCAGACTAAACAGAGTGGAGAAAAGTAATCGTCAGCACAGAAGTGATGCCCATGGCTTTGAAAAAGATGGAATCTACAGGGACAAGACTCTGGGGGATTCTGACAGTTTTTTAGCAGCCCTTTTCCATTCCAACTACTGTACTCTTGTATATTCTGTGTTTCTGGCTGTGATAGTGAGTGATCCTTTCAAAATACAGAATCAGAATTGGGGAAAGAAAATCTATACCTTAAACACTTGCATTTCCATTTCCTCTATCTATATGTATATATATCTATCTATATTTAACCTAGACTTCCATTTTAATTGCTTTATACATGTCCATAATTGAATTTGCATAATTACCTACTGTGTAATGTAATTTCACAGAGAGGATAATAATGGAACAGGAACTGCCCACTGTAATATTCTTTCCTAAATTTAAAAAGAATGCAACAATGCATTGGCCCGAGAAATCACAATTGTCCGTCACCCATAAAGAAGCAATAATCCCTCCAAAGCAAGCCTTACCACCTCCAGTAAATTGGTATGTAATTTATAATGGCCACTGTGGCTGTTGTTACAATCCAAATGTAAGTGGGGGAATGCTCGCGCTATTGTGGGGAACTTTCTGACTTCTGCACTACCCCGGTGAAATGGGCTAGCAGAAGGATCTGAGTCCTCGCTCCCACTTCTTTTACCCAGAGGCCTCCTTGCCCTCGAGGACTCCCCTTCCATCTTCTGTCTGGCAGAGTCCTTGTAACCGCAACAAGGCTGGGCCCAGGATTCCTGGGGGACTCAACCCCCAACCTTGCTGTGGTCACCTAGGACAGGGGCTAGTATGTCCCCACTCCGGGGTACTCTCTCTGCAGTGGACACTTCTCTGACCCACTGATCATTACATATGATTTAAAGCAAATACAATATATTTAATCAGCAATTAGTTTAAAAAAGAATAAGGAAAAATGGGAAAGGTTAAAGGAAAACACATCACCCCGCTCTATGGCAGGGAACATTACAAATAGTGTCTCTGTAACGTCAGGGCAGTTCACATTCTGTTCCTTGTAGGTCCCAGGCCTTCTTCTCAGGCCCTAGCTGTGCAGCAGGGATGCTGCAGGTTGGACACTTGCTCTGGTGGTGGCCACACACCTCCGGGCTTTGGGTGGTGGGACCCTTCTTCCCAGCGTCAGCCCCCCGTTGGGTTAAGATCCCTCTCACAGTCTGGCATGCAAGGACCTTTGGCTGGGTGTGTCTTTCTGCGCTGGGCCCTTTGCCCAGGGTCCCTCCTTGGCTCTCCCCAGCTGCTCACAGCACCTGGCTCCAGCCCCAGTTCCACCACTCCGTCTCAGCTCCAGCTCCACTCTAACTCAGCACTGCTGCTTCTCTGGCCCCTCTGGCTCTGGTTGCTACAGCTCTGCTCCCAGGGCAGGTCTGCTCTCTCTGGGCTCTGTCTCTTGCTCTGTGGCTGCAGCCCTGCTCCCAGCACAGGGTCTGCTCTCTCTGGGCTGCTTTTCTGGCCCCTCTGGATCTGGTACATCTCTGCTCCCCAGCTAAGCTCAGGCCCCTGCTTTCTCCTTAGCTCGGCCCCACCCTGTCTGACTCAGGCAAATACAGCTCACATGGAGGACGGGACCCACCCTGGCCTCCTGACTCCCTGATTAGCCTGCCCACCCTGTCAATGAGGCTACCTGGAGCGTTGGCCTCTCCCCATTGTTCTTGGGGACTGTCAGTCTGAGGGTCCTGATTACCCATCAACCCTTCCCCTTTTAGTACTGGTAGCTAGCCAACCAAAACACCCCCACTGAATGTCAGTAAGGGGACAACAGTCCCTTTACACAAGGCAGTGAGGGTCAGATATGATTTCTTGTCACTTCCATACCCTTCAAACCACAGTCTCCCTTGCAGTGGTATCAGCTAGAACAGTAGCAGCTGGCTCTGATTTTCCTGTGCCTGCTGAAGCAGACCCCACCCAAAGCATGAAAGGGGAATTTCCGCATATGAACGAATTGGAGAAGAGTAACAAGAAATGACACAGAGAAGGAGGTTTCTTAGAGGAGCTTCTCTCAAATTGAAACTCAAGCTAATTCCAGTGCATTTGGTTGATGAGTAGTTCCATGACTTGGTTTCCTTTCTAATGATGTCTGCATCAGTATTTAGGGTCTGTGGGTAGTATTAACAAGGGAATTGAACTCTCTTATGCACCAAAGAGATGCAGATCATGTCTCTGGGGTTTTCCAGTCAGTCTTCGTTACAATGCCAGTTATGTTGTACAATGCAGTTTAACTTCTTTGTGTACAGCATCCTTTATCCACTGTGTCACAAAGCAAAAAAGACAGAATTAAAACAAGTTAAAGGGAAGGCTGTAATTTTATTATTCACTCTGAAGCTGAAGCAATCACACCAATTCAAAGTAAAACTCACAGGGAAGACCTGAATTTTAAATATATCCACAGCTGGAAAATATCTAGGTTGGCTTTTTTTACTCATGACTGAAGTCATCTCAGTAGGCTTGGAATCTCTGTGATCGTTGGAACTCCATGCGCTATCAAACTACGGTTGCACACTGATACGCTGTGCTGTGTGTTTGCAAAAATAATATCAGACCGTGGTAAAACTTCCATCTCTGTTGCTGCAAATAAAGCTGTTTGAAAAGCAGCTATTAACCAGTGATAGTCAACTACGCCAGTGGTTCTCAACCAGAGGTGTGTGTACCCTGGTTGGTATGCAGAGGTCTTCCAGGGGTTATGTCAACTCATCTAGATCAGTGTTTCTCAACCTGGGAAGGTTGTGGGACTGGTTGGGGAGGAGGAGGGGTTGCAAGTGCAGGCTGGCGTTAGGGGATGGAAAGCAGGGCAATTGTGTGTGGCCCCATGCCTCCGGGGGCCCTGTGAAGCTAAGATACATGCTTCAACCCTGGGTGGCAGGGCTCGGGCTTCAGACTCCTGAAAGGTTTCCAGTAGTCTGGAAAGGTTGAGAAACACTGAACTACACCATTAATGTCTGGTTTTGTAAATATTAAAATTGCCGCAGAATAAATTACAGTCAAGTGCCTGTTATAACATTGTTTTTGGAGACAGGTCTATGTTTCACTTTGGGGAGCTGCTGAACTGAGTGGGCCCCAATGGGAAATGCATTCTTGGTACTGGATTTCCATGGAGTATTTTTGTGTTATTGGATGGCATCAATAGGATGTGGCATATGTGGGCAGATGTGCTAAGTATGTTCTTTCAGCGTATTCACATTCAGCAGTGAGCTATTTCCAGGCACTTGGGGATGCTTAGAATTTGACCTGTATTTGAATAGAACCCTGATATCCTTTCTGTGAATTTAACGATAATAATGTTTAGGGCTTTTCATCTGATCTTAAACCACTTTACACAGATGGGTAAGACTTAATAGCCATCATTTGCCATTGGGAACATTGTGATTACAGAGATGTGAAGTGACATGGCAACTCAGTGTCAGACAGGAACAGATCCCAAGTCTCCTTACTCACATTCCAGGCCTCCACCTACTAGATGAAGCTGCCATATTGGGAATATGAATAGTTAGCAGGGAGGGTTCATTATACAAACTGTAGAGGGAAATGATTCATTAATACTGAACACAGCTAAGGTGTGGCCTGGTTGCCTTTCCCTTTCATCTTCCTTTCCCATTTCACTTTCACTCACTTTCCTGTTCCTCCTCATCCTCTTCCCATTAGATAGCTACTGTTAATTTTTCTGTCCCTTCCCTTTCTCGTGATTTATCTGACCAGTTATAGAATGTATAGAGTACTTTAATGTTCCTCTGTTTTGCTGAAGCTTCTTCAAATTTTCAGTAACTGTTTTTGTTATTCACCCTTCATTAATGTTTTTATGCATAAAATGTAATGATGGGAATAAAGAATATATTTTTAACAGGGAAAGAGAAACTATATATATATTGTGAAGACAATTCAGATTAATTTCCTCTGCAGCAAATTTGTAAAAAAACACACTTTGAATGAAGCTTTTGTCCCTTTTGTTGACATTGCTGTCCAATTTCCTGTTTCATTGCATAAATGCTACCTGCACATAATCCTAAAACCTTTCAGCTCTTACCATTTGCTGTCATTCGATTTTTATTAAGTAGAAGTGGACACAGGTTGCAGTTTCCTATTTAAAAGTGTTCAAATCCAAGATTTTGATTCAGATTTGTCATTTTTTTTTAATTAGGGATGTTCAAAACTATTTGAACAAAATAAGAGCTGACCCAAACCTTTGCCCCAAATTGATGTTAAAAAAATCAGTCTTAAAATTGATTTAAATTAATTTTAAAATCATATTTTTTTTTATTTTTCATTTTCTAGTCCAGATGACAATTCCTAGAATGTTACAAATGTAGCAGCTACTGATATTGTTTGGTACTCATGGATTTTCATGGGTAAATGACATTAAAATATCCATGCCTCCCCAAGCAGATTAAAAATTGCAAACCTTGTCCCTCCTAGACTGCAGACCACCATTACATGGGCCTCATTATTCTCAGTATGCAGAAACATCTATCTTTAATTTTCTGTGCTTCTTCAGAGTAACTTGCAGCTGCTGTTGGTATTCCGTTTAACTAATTCCTTTGTATGTGATGATCCCAGAAGTCTGCTTCCTTTACATTTCTTATTGCCATCATTGTCATTATGTTTTCCTCTTTTGTTCATTTTCCCTCTCTCTGGTATCTGGCTGAAGCAATCTGACAGTCTCTGTAGGTTCCTATCTGTCTAAATAGGTAACAGAAGGTTAAATCCAATTTGTCTAAATTTGGTCAGTACTCTGGTCATCTTCAGAAGAAATAAAAATCTACCCCACCAATTGCTCTCAAGAAATGGGCCTTGGGGGACGCTTGAATGAAAGGAAAGTTTACAGGAGCAAATATGTTCTGGTTCTGGACTATATTTTTGTCCCTCACAACAAATATTTCTGTTCCTTTTAATTTCAGCCATCCTGTCCATGTAGCTCTGACTTGCGTCCCTGTGTTTTTAACCATACTGATGTCATTCTGGGATCCTGGCTCCCAGTGCTGTCATGAGAATGGTACTAATGAAATGTCTCTGTCTGCCAGGGCAAGAAAGATCAGAGTCATTTTGGACACCTTTGGAGATAAGTGAAATCTGAACACTTTCAGTTTTTAGTGCAGGAAAAAAGATCCTTGCGTGAAATAAATTCTTCAGTCTCTGACTTCATATGTGCTACCAACCTGTAATGGTGCCTCTCTTCATAGCCAGGGTGCAGACATTTCATTTTCTAACCTGCAGGGAATAACTTTCTGGAAGTTACAATTAACCACCAGAGGAGTGCAGTGACCTTTCAGGTGAAAAGACATCCAATGCTGTTGAAGAAGAAATCCTTCTTCACCTCTAGAGCGGTGATGCTCAGACTTAATGAGCTGGAGAGCCACTTTCTCATTGAGTGGAGAAACAATCACAGCAGAACATCCTTTGTGCTTTTGTGATGTGTGTGTTGTGACAGCATCATCCTACACTGAATCCAGCATCATGATGACAATAGTGGAATCCTTTGTCAGCATGTTGCACCACGCTGATTTTTGTATCTCACTGCAGTTCTCTCTTTTCCCTGTAGCCCCATTCCCTCTGTGCTTGGTGGGATGGGAGATAACCTTAGCATCGCTAATCTATTTTCTTAGTGTGTTCCCCACTCAACAAGCTTCAGACGTGATGTGTAGCAGTAATATGAGTAGTGTTCTCCATGAGACCAGGCAGACTCAGAGGAATGCCGCACAGATCTAAGGATTCTAGGAGAGCTGCATGGAGGGCCCTACTGAGACTCACGCAGCTGTTGGGCACAGGTTGAGTATCACTGCTATTAAGTCTCTTTATAGCATCCCAGGGCTACTGAATGTAGCAGGCCATTCTCTTTTTCTAGTCTGAAACTATTCAGTATATGGATTGAGGCAGACGACCTGGTCCCTTTCCGTTCATAAAGAGGCATGCTCCACAACTTAGAGGTTGTCCACATTCAATATGTCTATAACAGAGTGAGAGACTTTGTCCAGTTTGCAGCACATTAGTGGTTTTGTTCTCTATTAACCTTTGACTGAGAGTACAGTTTTACCTGTACAGTTCATACCTCCGGGGGCTGGGTTGAACAAAGTCTTTATTACATTCAATGAGTATTCACTTGGAGTCAGCACTGTAGTGGTAATTGTCGATGAGAGTGTACTGTAAATACATATACTACAGTTGAGCAAACCATTGCATCTCACAGCAACCTTCCCTCACTGTGCAAGCAATTAGTAAACTTGGAAACTGGAATCCATCTTTCTGTCTACTTATACATTATTACAGTGCCTGTTAATACAGAATATAAGCAAGAGCGGCTTTCCCCGCTGCTGCTAAGTGGGCACACACTTGCTTCAAACATATAGAATGGCCACACACAATCCAAGATCCAAGACACTGTTGTGCTGATATGGGGATGCTTTGGGCTCAACAAGGGATAAGTTAATATTTACTTCATACAACAATATTTGCTGATATTGCCAAATAGATGTCATCTAACCATATCTCCCAAGGTAAATGGGCCGGAGAGCTCTAGCAGTGTGCTAATAACAGTGCTGATGGTGAAGTAACACCCCTCAGTGTATCCTATTACACCCAGAAAATGTAAACTGTACACTACACTACATCGTGCATGATATGTACTTAGCTTTACCTGTCTTGATCCTCCCTGGAACCATACATCTGAAGGAAAAACTCAGATGCCTGTACTTTCTCAATGGACACAATAGGATATCTCCTCAGAAATGGCTGGAGTATAGGATGCAATTTTGCTGATATGATCCAATCTGAAGTCAGCATTTGGATATTTCCTCTTTTTTCTAGCACTATAAATGGTTCTGTGTAACTGTTACATCATTTGAGCTAGAAGGGAAACTCTGACACAATAGCAGGGTTGGGACCAGGCTGTAGGTGAATAAAGTACCAAGGAGCTTGGAATTTCATCATTTAAGTATACACATATCATTATGTAACACAACACAGATGAGTCTAGACAATGAGAAGCAAATGAATTAAACTGTTGAAGGATGGCACATCATAATACCTCTCTCTCTCTCTCTCTAATGGCTTTCCATCAGTAGAACTCAAAATACTTCACAAAGCAGATCAGTATCATGATCCCTGTTTTACAGGTGGGGACACAGAGAGGGGAAGTGACTTGCCCAAGTTCACCCAGCAGGCAAGTGTCAGAGCCAGGAATAGAACCCAGGTCTCCTGAATCCCAGTCTAGTGCTTTATCCACTTGACCTATTTCTTTTGCCTGTTTTCACAGAGGACAACAGTTATGAATTCATATAGCAGCTGTTTCAGAAATATGAGAAGGCTGTGAGGAAACTTCCTCCTAATACTCTCAAAGTCAACAATAGCGCATAGGGCCAGGGATGTTTTCTGGAATGTGGTGTCTTAAAAAAATTCAAACTAGGAAGGAATCCAGGAAAAAGATGTATATTAAATAGATCTTTATAACCTTTTTCGTTGGCTTGATTATGCAACCCTTGCTGATTTCAGTGGGACTACTCGGGTGAGTAAGTGTCCACCAATGTAAGTAATTTTTTTTTCAAAAGCAAGGGAAGTGCAAGCCGACATTCAGAAGCAACTCTACAATAGCAAGCTACTGGTTGCAGACTAGCACTTTAAGTGTTAGGAATATCAGCCAGCTAAGTTATTAACAGACTTTATCACTTACACTGTGGGAGTTCAGATTAAACTAAGTTTATCAGCATTACAGCACACTATCATCTACCCACTGACTCACACAGGAAGTTCAGGTTGAACTTCTGCAAGATGATTCATTAACCCCTGAAACACACTGTTTTTTCCCAAGAGAAAGGAATATACTCAAGACAAACAACCCCCTACAAACAACAATAACCATGGTAACACATGACTATGCCAAGGTGAGACAAGGTGGGGTGCGTGAAGTAATATGTCTTTTATTGGACCAACTTCTGTGGGCGAAAGAGACAAGCTTTCAAGCTTACACAAAGTTCTTCCTTCACTCTTTAACTTACTGGTTTGGTGCATGAAGTTGATGAATGCCCATTTAGTATCTTCCACCCTTGCAGAATAGAGTTAGTCACCTTGATTAGGATTTTTTTCAGGCATCTTCACTAATAAGCAATTGTCTGAGACAGACTTTCAACATGTGTCATTTCCTGGTGGATAGGCAAATCTTTCCCATCTACAGTTACTGATCTTGGATCCTCTAGATTGATTGTTGTACTCTGAATCAGCTGTTTCTGTAGGTCGGACAAGATGTCTCTGGTTTCTGTGAAGAACTTGCCCTTGCTTTGCAAGAACCTGACAGGATCTTGTCACTTCCCTTTTAAAACTCTTTCATGTTGATGCTGAAGGGGAGAAGAAGTCAGTGAAACTTCTTGTCCTCACCTTTGAAGCTCTTTATAACTGTGCTTGACTGCGTCTCTGCTCAGTTCCTCCTTCCCCCCCAAATCTCTTGAGTCCGTCTAAACCTCTCGCCTAACAACTCCCTTCTTCGACTTACTTTTAACTTCATGCTTTTTTCCTATTTCATCCTCCTTTACTTCTGGTGGATGTGGCCCATTCCCAACAGTAGACAAGAAGGGGTGAATATCAACAGAGGGAAAATTACTTTTTGTAGTGCTAACGAGACCAATTCAGTCATGGTGGATGTGGTACATGCCCAACTGTGGCCCATTCTCAACAGATACTCAGAGACTTGTCAACTGTTGGGAATGGCTAACATCCACCCTAATTGAATTAGCCTCGTTAGCACTGACCCCCCCATTTGGTAAGGCAACTCCCATCTTTTCATGTGCTGTATATCTATACCTGCTTACTATATTTTCCACTCCATGCATCTGATGAAGTAAGTTATAGCCCATGAAAGCTTATGCTCAAATAAATTTGTTAGTCTTTAATGTGCCACAAGGACTCCTCGTTGTTTTTAGATGAAATTGGTTGATCCTAGCACTTCCAAGGGACAACAGTGGTTCTCCGTTTGCCGATTCCTATATTTGAAGCAAATAGTACATACTCTTGCAATAATTTCAGTGTTTGTTTCCATTTGTACATGGCCATAACAAAATTTCTGTGCTCTCCCGGATATTTTAATCCCAATGTCCTTCATGGACAAGCATTTCCCAACATTTAAGCAGAATATTGTCATCCTAGATAATTCTTCAGAATATGAAGAGTCAGGGAGGGTAGCACTTTGTTTCTACAGCAATTCCTGATTACTTTGATCCATGTTTAAAACATGGATTGCAGCAGTCTTAGTTCTCTTTTTCACTTAGTTCACTTCCACATTAGCTGAGAATCTTGACTTAATTTCCCCTTCAGTTGTCAAGAAGTCAATTTAACTTAAAATATTGGAAAAACTAATAAAGTTTAAAAAATGAAAAAAAAAACCCTGAAAAAAACAACAACCCAGCATTGTATAATTATGCCTGCATATTGTAGATGGGCAGAGGGTGAGATGGGGCTCTGTACTACTACAGCAAACCTGTACTGGTGTAGGGTCCCACAAGAATTTTTCCATTGACCTCAGTAAACTCTGGATGAGGCCTTTATTCATCAAATTGAGCTAATACACATTATGTGAGTTTGTTTACTCCGCAATGCCTTTTTCTGTGACTTTCTATACTTTTAGGTCCATCAACACCAGCTGAATTCAAATCAAGTCTTTTAAGCTGCTGAAAACCAAGTTTGTCTTTAAGCACTTCTATAGTTAGTTTATGCTCCATCAGCAGCCAACACTGACACGTGTATTTCACATGTTTCAATTTTAAGTGGTATGCGGTGTGCTTCCAGTTGTCCTAAAGAAATATCATTGTTTCCTTCCCCAAACTGGAAATGTTCACATGACTCAGCACCTCAAATACCTTGGCTTGCTGTGGTGAGAAGCAGCTTGACTTTCAGCCCAGGCTTCGTTTTTGTGACTGCAATGGCTTGTAGGTACATCTGGAAATCAATATTAGCTTTTCCCCAGATTCCTTTAAGACCGTCTGTGAGCTTGCGCTCTGAGGGGACTTCTGACCTTTTCCATGATCTGCACCTTGGGAAAATGCTGTCTTCCCTCCAGTATCCCATTTGCTTATTTTCTCTTCTATGTCCAGCATTCCTGATCTCTGCAAAGTTGCCATTCCTGGTAACATGTGTTGTTAACAACAACCAGACTGCTAAATTGTTAGCAGAATTTATTTCCCAAAATCAAAGGACTCAAAGTAAGCAGAGCTTCTCAGCATTATGCTCCACAGACAGCTAACTGCCTGCTGCTGATAGGCAGGTCCCTTTAGTTCCAGATCAGAACTGAGCTGATGCAAGCTGAATCCTGCACCCCATAGCCACATAACACTCATGAGAGTCCCTACAACAACAACACAGTGTGCACAGCCCAGCATTCACAAGTCGCCTTTAATAACAAACCAGCAAGTATGAGAAAACCTACAATAACAAATCAGGGTGCGTATACCGTTGTTCACAAGCAGCCAGCGTATGTCGCCCAGAGCTCAGTCACAAGGCAGTATCCTCACAATAACAAACCAGTTTGTGCAGCCCAGCAGTCTTGAGTATCTGTGGGGTAATAAACAAGCTTGCAAAGATCTGTGGCCATGAGCAACCTTGCAGTAACAAATCTGTGCATGCATGGAAAGAAGGGTAAATGTTTTGGTAAGAAGAAACGTAGTGGTTTTACATTTCAAGCTTTGAAGGAGCAAAAGTAACAGTGAGGCGGAAAATGTCTTTTAAAGACTTGCTGATAACTTGCTTGTGTCTCATTTTAAGACATGGTATCCAGATGATATTTTTTTCCCTTCCTCAGGTTTTGCTAACATTCATTTCTGGGAAGCCAGGGTTTAAACCATTAAAGGTTGTAGTGCTGAGGTGCCTGGCCATAAATCGATCCAGTAATTTATTGGACTTGTAGCTTCTCAAGTACACAAATAGAGCCATGCTTATTCCTCCTGTGTATTCTGTACGAGACAGGAATGCAAATGTTGCCATACCTATATCAATGGCACATTCAACCTAGTATTTTGCCTCTGACACCTCTGAATCTCCTGACCACTACACATATTCAGCAGGCCAGTTGTACAATATTATACAACAGAGAAGAATAATTTTTTTCTGGTCCTAGTAGGTGACCAGCATAAACCCTAATGGCATAGATAGTTTAGTATCCAATTTAATATTTTTGAATGATAAATGATTATTTGATTCTCAAGTGAATTTTTTCCCTCATATTAAAAAAAATAAGGGTGAAAATTCACAAGAACTCCAGACCCCAATGCACTTCAACTTCAGGAATGTTTGGATCGGAATCTAGACTGTATCTCTCACACCCAACAAATACAATGTTGAATCTAATTATTAAACTTGGCAGTTCAATCCAGCTCCCAATGAAATCATTTGGTGACTTCTATGAGAGCTGTAGCAGGTCCTAAGTCAGGGCTTCCAGTTGTGAACTTGGGAGCTCCGATTGATCCTTTGGCAACTAAATTAGATCACTGGGCACCTAAGTGCTCATATGAGCACACAGATGAAGAACCAGATTCTTAATTTCAGTGGATAATTCTGTAGTAGATTGCAAGAAAATAGTACAAAATGGGTTTTGATTTCATGTCTTTATTTTCCAGACACTTGAAAATAGGAGAGAGAGAGAATTAGTCTGTCCATGGTGGACAAACTGTGTTTGGAATGAAAAATTTTAAAATAGATCTGTTGTTTTGGGGGATTATCTCTCTTCCTGCCATTACTTGTTGGTAGGAGGTCAGAATGGGTTGCTTGTCTTTTGGCATGTCTTCCTTTGTTGGGCGTAGTCTAAGCAGTCTTGCTCTACTTAGTATCAGAGGCGCCGACTTCCTGAGTTCCCGGGGGGTGCTTGACCTTCGCTCAGCCCCAGGCCCCACCCCCACTCCACCCCTTCCCCCAGACCCTCACCTCCACCTCTTCCTGCCCCTGCTCCACCTCACCTCTCCCCACCCCTGCTATGCCCCACTTCTTCCCGCCCCGTTGCACCCCCTCCCATCCTCTTCCTGCCCATGCTGGCCCACTCCTCCCTCTCCCCGCCCCAGTGCCTCCTGCACGCTGCTGAACAGCTGATCATCAGCAGGCGGAAGGCGCTGGTGGGGAGGAGGGTTGATCGGTGGGGCTGCTGGTGGATGCTGAGAACCCACTAATTTGTTTCCATCCCATGGAGTCGTCGCCTGTGCTTAGTATAGTTCTTACCTTAATGTTGTGTGAGTCTATGTTAATTTGCTGGTTTTCAGAATGTTTAAAAAGCTTCTTGTGGTTTCCTTTTACTGTTGTTATTTGTGGTAAAATGGCTCTACCGTTAAAGTCAACAGACGCTTTTGTGTTCAACTTTTTTTTTTTTTTTTTTACTGTTGAGCATTGTCTGGTTTTTCTTAATAAACTTTCCACTTAAGCCAGTTTAAAACAGGGAGAATGGTTATGAGAGTTTCATGTAATACTGGGAGAAAAAATGTAGTAACTAACATATTTTATTGATTCTAGTTTGGAAATTATCCGTTAACAGACCATGATTATTTTAAATTTATTGTGTCAAATTAGTGGAAATAATTCTTAGTCTCATCAACTGGAAGCACACTGCAAGTATTTGGAATTCATAATCTGTGCCATTTTAATTGGACATGTGGATCACATATCTCACATGGCATGATTCTCTTATCCTACTAAATGAGCATAACTCTTTGGTTTCTCATGTGATCAACTTATGATTTGCATGGAAAGTGGGGAGAACACAATAAAAGAGGATTTGTTTTAAAGTTCAAACAAACACTGACATGTTTTGCATCCCCCTGCCATTCCCTCCCAGTTATTCACCACACTCTAATTTCATGTAAATATCTTCACCAGGACTGCATGTAATTAACACCAACAAATGTGACCTCCCTTATTCTACCTTTGGGATTCCAGTTATGTTTCTTTCCTCACGCCGTTGAGTTTTTCTAGTGTCAACATTCGTGATTATGTTTTGCTCACCTCAAGGTGGCGTATGGCATGGTTGTCTAATTCCAGAACAATGATTTCTCTGCCTGAGCTTTTTGGTTTTCTGTTGAAGTATTTGGCTCTGCTGCACAGCTGTACCACATTCTGGTGCAGGCTGAAGACTGTCATTCTGCTTTTGGGTGAAGCAATTGAAAATAAGATAATATTTAATGTAGAGAGTAAGGAAGTTAAACATGAGTTATGACAGTGTACAGACTATCTCCGGATGTTTACCACAACAACTGTTGCCAAGCAGATAAACGATGGTTGGAAGTTCCATTTGCAGCTTTTTTTGCTGCAGCAGCTGCTGAGGAGTGAAATAAATGGCTTGTTCTGACTTGTACTTTCACAGCGAGTCTAGCCTGCTCGGTTCAACGCTATTCAATTTATTCCTATTTTTAATAAAACTAATTTACTCATCATGAAAGTTGCCAAACTGAGAGGTTGAAGCTTTCTGTCTACCTGCAGAACAGGTGCACAACAATGGCTTTGGAAACTGGTGGGCAGATTCCCTAACGAGGGCACATCATATAGTCACATGCTCAAGTCTCACTCCACATTCCCTTCCTCGAGGTGGGCTTATTAAAAAACAGAATAGACAAAAGGCTCAAAATAATGCAAAACAATGAGAAATACTTTTTTGCTTTCTTTCAGCTGGACAAATCCTTCCCCTACTACATAGACCTTCCTCGCTAACACTCCATCTAGGACCATTCCTGCTCCTGCCTTCCCCTGCTACTATTTAAAAGATAGCTCTATTTATAGCAGGTGCTGCTTGCAACATTCAGTCGCATGGCCAATATCACATGCTCCCTGAATTCAGTCCCCTCAGTTTTAAAGGGTCAGGCCAGGGTGCAGAGATAAGAACATGAGAATGGCCATACTGCAGTGGGTTCCCAAACTAGGGGCGCCGCTTGTTCAGGGAAAGCCCCTGGTGGGCCGGGCCGGTTTGTTTACCTGCTGTGTCCTCAGGTTGAGCCGATTGCAGCTTCCAGTGGCTACGGTTCGCCATTCTTGGCCAATGGGGTCTGCGGGAAGCAGCATAGGCCGAGGGACAAGTGGCACCCCTAGTTTGGGAACCACTGCCATACTGGGTCACACCAGTGGTCCATCTAGCACAGTATCCTGTCTTCTGACAGTGGCCAGTGCCAGGTCCTTCAGATGGAATGAACAGAACAGGGCAATTATTTAATGATCCATCCACTGTCATTCAGTCCCAGCTTTTGGCATTTGCAGGTTTAGGACACCTGGAGAGTAGGGTAGAGTCCCTGACCATTTTGGTTAATAGCCACTGATGGACCTATCCTCCATGAACGTATCTAATTCTTTTTTGAACCCTGTTATAGTTTGGCCTTCACAACATCCCCTGGCAATGAGTTCCACAGGCTCACTGTACATTGTATGAAGAAGTACTTCCTTATGTTTGTTTTAAGCCTGCTGCCTTTAATTAAATTGGGTGACCACTGGTTCTTGTGTTATGTGAAGGGGTAAATAACACTTCCCTATTCACTTGCTCCAGAACATTCATGATTTTATAGATCTCGATCATATCTCCCTTTAGTCGTCTCTTTTCTAAGATGAACTTTGCCAGTCTTTTTAATCTCTCCTCATATGGAAGCTCTTGCATACTCCAGTCATTTTTGTTGCCCTTCTCTGTACCTTTTCCAATTCTAATATATTGTTTTTGAGATGGGACTACCAGAATTGCATGCAATATTCAAGGTGTGGGCATATACCATGGATTTATATAGTGGCATTATTATACTTTCTGTCTTACTATCTAGCACTTTCCCAATGGCTCCTAACATTCTGTTAGCTTTTTTTGACTGCCGGTGCACACTGAGCAGATGTTATCAGAAAACTATTCACTTTGACTCCAAGATCTGCTTCTTGATCCTATCGTTTTGTAAGTATAGTTGGGATTATTTTTTCTCATGTGCATTACTTTGCACTTCTCAACAGTGAATTTCACCTGCCATTTTGTTCCCTAGTTCCCCATTTTGAGAGAACCCTTAGTAACTCTTTGCAGTCAGCTTTGGACTTCACTATCTTGAACAATTTAGTATAATCTGCGAACTTTGCCATCTCACTTACCCCTTCCAGATCACTTCTGATTATGTTGAACAACATAGGTCCCAGTACAAATCTTTGGGGAACCCCGTATTTACTTCTTTGTAGTGTGAAAATTGACAATTTATTCCTACCCTTTGTTTCCTATCTTTGAACCAGTTTCTGATCCATGAGAGAACCTTCCCTCTTGTTCCATGACTGCCTATTTTCTTAAGAGCCTTAGGTGTGGTACCCTATCAAAGGCTTTCTGAAAGTCCAGGTAGATTATATCAACTGGATCATGCTTGTCCACATGGTTGTTGACTCCTTCAGAGAATTCTAATAGATTGGTGAGGCATAATTTCCCTTTGCAAAAGCCATGTTCACTTTTGCCCAACATATCGTGTTTGTCTATGTCTCTGATAATTCTGTCCTTTACTACAATTTCACTAATTTGCCTGGTACTGAAGGCTTACTGGTCTGTAAGTAGCAGGATCGTTCTGGAGCTTTTTAAAAAAATCAACATTACATTAGCTGTCCTTCAGTCATCTGGTACAGAGGCTGATTTAAGTGATAGGTTGCATACCACAGTTAGTAGTTCTGCAATTTCATATATGAGTTCCTTCAGAACTCTTGAGTGAATATCATTTGGTCCTGGTGAGTTATTTGTTTAATTTATCAGTTTATTCCAAAACCTCCTGTATTGACACCTCAATTCCTCAGATCTGTCACCTCAGAAGAACGGCTCAGGTGTGGGACTCTCCCTCACATCTTCAAATACAAGAATTAATTTAGTTTCTTTGCAGTGGCTTTGTTTTCCTTGAGTGCTCCTTTAGCACGTTGATTGTCCAGTACTGTGAACCCACTGATGGTTTGGCAAGCTTTTGATAAATAATTTGCTGTTAGTTTTTGCATCTTTTACTACTTGCTCTTCATATTCTTTTTTGGTCTGCCTAATTATACTTTTACACTTGAGTTGACCAGAGTTTATGCTCCTTTCTATTTTCCTCACTAGGATTTGACTTGCAATTTTTAAAGGAGGCCTTTTTTGTCTCTAACTGCCTCTTTTACGCTTCTGTTTAGCCATGCTGGCATTTTTTGGTCCTTTTACTGATTTTTTTTTATTTGGTGTATACATATAGTTTGAGGCTCTATTATGGTATTTTAAAATAGTTTCCATGCAGTTTACAAGCATTTCACTCTTGTGACTGTTTCCTTTTAATTTCCATTTAACTAGCTTCTTCATTTTTGTGTAGTTAAATGGTATTGTGTTAGGTTTCTTTGGTATTCCCCTCCCCTGCTACAAGGATGTTAAATTTAATTACATTATAGTCCCTGTTATCGAGTGGTTCAGCTGTATTCACCTCTTGGACCAGACCCCATGCTCCACTTACAGTCGCATGCATGCATGTGCTCCAGGATCAGTACCCTGGTACAGGCAGGGTTGCATGGGAAATGGTTTTCCTGTCCCTGGAGAATTTTTGAGATATTGAAACATTTTCCCATCACAAATGGGACAAAAAGTTGAAATCTAAAAAATTTCACAAAACAATTATCTGATAACAATTTCAGATCAGGTCAATTACAATGTTTTTGTTTTGATGTTTGACCTTTATTTTTAAACCTTTTGTTAGTATACATTAACAAAAATTTCTAATTGAAAAGTAGTTTCGAGCTGAAAAACTTAACTGTTTACTTCTGAAATGTCAGAACAGGATGTTTTTTCAATTTTGGAACTTTTTTTCCAAAATGTTTTGAATCGACCCTTTCCCACAATTTCAGTTTTGACAAATCAGCATTTTCTGCTGAAAAATCCATGACCAGGTCTAATATAGACTTCCTTAAACCCATCACACTAGTGGACCCAACTCTGTCCTGGTGAGACCATCTTCAGGGTAGAAAGGTAGATCATTTTACAGGCTTATTAAGCCTGGACGCTTCTGGCAAGACTGTTGTGGTGTTCTTTTCTAGTAGGTTCTAAACTGAAACCTACCAACTCATTACGCTGAATCACTATGTAATATGCTGGATTGTCTAACTGATGTTGCCTATCTGTTTCTAGACCCGTGCAGAGGATAAGGGACCTACGTTTGTTATCTGCTAAAGGAGATCTCCTTAAGTCTAAGCGGTAGAATTCAGTGATTTTGGAACTAAAGGGACAGAGTTCTAGAGTTGGCTCCCCAGGTTTATACGTATGATTTACGTAGTAGCTATGCAAGTTGTCATCAACATGCCTAACAACACTCAGTCCTTAATACTGACTTGGTTTGGATTTGAACCAATCATTCAGAACAAAAATATCAAACTTATATAATCCCTCTGCCATCTAAGGAAGCTACTCTGTTATGTGTCTATTTGAGAGTGGAAAATTCACAGGCTTATTTTTTATTGTAATTTTTAAAGCTTAGAAGTTTTTCATTTTCTTTTGAATGTGGGTTGCATGCTTTTCAAAGATTTCCGTGCCTCATCTCATCTTGGCTGTACATCTAGCACGGAACAACGTACTGAAACCCAGTAAATCTGGTACCTCTTAGAAGTCCAACAAACGGAGAGCATCTCATGATTAAAATATGGCTGAATTGGCACCTACTGTACAAAATCTTTGCAGGGAGCTCTTGGACTGCTTAACAGTACTTTAGTAGGGCCACTCCCTAAGGAAAAAGCTAAACTCTGCTGAGCTCCCTTTAGAGCTTGAAACTCATATAACTTCTGCTTCTTTGAAAGAATCTTTTATGTTGCTCTATGATATCAGACTGGTATTTCTCTCTGTCTCCCATTCTCTATTGTCTGACCTTCTGCCCAGCTTTTTCCTATTTATTATTTTTCCATAATATTTTTATTTTAGTATTTTGACTTTACCTAGGTAGCTCCCATGCTTTTGCTCTACAGGCAAGTGTGAAGACATGGTCCCTGCCCTAATGAGTTGCAATTTAAGTGTAATCTTGCTGTCTTCTTGGGTTAGTATATCACTGCTAGTGTTATTAAAAGATGGTCTTTCTGATCACACAAAGGACAGAACTTCTTGTGTCTTGGTGCACATATTTCACCACTTTAAAGTGCTGATTTAGCAAAGCACTTATGCACCTACTGAACTTTAAACAGACAAGTAATCCTTTCTCATCCCTCTTCAACAATGCATTTTAGTGCGTGCTTAAAATTTATTAGGATTTATGCAAGTGGTTTAACCATGTGCTTTAAGTGCTTTGATCAGGTCCTAACTCAGCCCCATGGTCTTAGGTAAATTTGACACTCTTGTACTATTTTGGTGATACCAGTACTGTACTATGCCAGTCATTAACTGAGTCACAAATATTTGTGAAAGGTGTATTTCATCATAATAACAACACTGCACTGATATAATCCCTTTATTAACATTAAGCCTTACAACATTCCTTTGAATTATGGTAACATTATTATCCCCGATTTTTGGATGAGAAAACTGGGAGGGAAGTTAAATGCCTTATCAAACACACAGTAAGTTAATGGCAGAGGTATGGGAATAGAACACATATCTCCTACCTCCAAGTCATCTTCACTGTCCTCTAGGTACATTTTGTTTTTGGAAATAATATGTAAATATTATTATTACTTTTCATGGGATTTTTAAGTGAGTGTAATGCTGGTGAAGTTGACAGATGTATGGTCCTGGAGTTGAAGATCTCTGTTTCTCTTCAAATATCACAGTGATGGGAGCAATATAAAGAGCTAAACAGAACAGAATAGCTACAGACTAGGTGCAGCATAGATAACAACAGTGAAGCTTCCCACATATTACCCTACTAGTGTGCCTGTGTTGTCTTCTGGAAGGCATCTCTCGGAGTCAGTTGGTGCTTCAATATTGAATCAGCCTTGTAGTGAGTAATGAGAAGGGTGTCACTTGTGGTGAAGCTGAATTCTTATGTGGACACCAGTCCATCAGTCGCTAGATGTAGAATGCCAACTCACTTCATATAGGCCCCTCTGAGTCCTACAATGAACTGAACCAGTGACCTAGAGATTAAAGCCTCCTTAGGCCTACCCCAAGGCACCTTTAATTAGTTGAACTGAAGTCAGGTACTGAATCTATGAAGGGTTTCTCTGTAAAAAAAGTTCTTTGAATTTGTTCCCTTTTAATTCTGCTCTGCCACATTGTAGCTGGGCAATTGGGATACTGGGAAACACTGGGTTTTTTTCTGTTGCTGTCCTGAATGACAGTTTAATTACTGATCATAGATATGAATGCCAAACTGTTCACGCATACAAAGCAGATTATATTTGTTACATTTTTAGTGGCTGATAAAGGAAATCTGCTTCTTTGACATGTCCTTGTTAAATTATTGTGGGTTCTGCAGAATTTGACTTTTTAATGTTGATCAGAATTTATTCATCCTAGTAAATTATTTCATTCATCCCACTATAGACTGTAGTGTTCCCACTTTCTTTGGCCACAAAGCCTCAAAGAGTGTCAATGTTGGTGTGGTTTAAAAACATGGACTCTTGTCTACTACTAACTACTTAGACTAATGACTCATTTTGCATAACCTGACAGTTATCAGATATTTTTCAGGCACTACTGACCTGGGCTTTATTCTAGCCTCTGACATAGAGGTGGAAGCCTCTGTATTCTATTACCAGTTGGCTGAGCCATACATTCCTCTAGTGCATATGTTTTGATAATATAAAGAAATACTGTGTTACTCAGGAAATAATAAGGTAAAAGGTAGTGAAATGTCATGATGTGACCTTGCCTTAACTCCACATCTCAGTCTTTCTGATCTTAGTGTATTAATAATCACTGACTGATGGAGTTGTTCGTTCAGATTCTGCAGGAAGACAAAACTAGCTGACTTTAGAATATCTTAGCGTTTGTGTTCTAATAATTCTTTGATTTTTTTCCTTAAACATCTAATGCATCCAAATAACATGAGATCCCGACTTCCAATGGCATTTCCACCAGGTAGGTGTGAAATAACCATTTTAATTTGGTTCCATAACTGGTTCCCTGGTGTATTCTGACATTGTATATACCCTTGAAAAATATAAACACAAATTAGAGATGGGCTTGAACTGGGAGCTCCGCTCTGAATCCTGAAAACTCTGGGGAAGTTTGAATCTTGTCTGACCCCATTTCTATAATTGGCTGGAGAGAAACCCTGGTTACAAAAAAATTGACATTTGAGGAAGTCTGAATATGGATCCAACACCCCATTTTGCACTTTAAGTACTCCACTAGTGCAAATAAACACAAATACTTGAAATACGAATGCGAAAGCTGACCCTGTGCATCTTCCTTCTAGTATATGAGAACAAAACAAAATGATGTAGGGTACTATGACAGAAATGAAAACAATTATTCTCGTAAGAATTTTGTTTTTTTTTAAATAAAGAGATGATATTTGAACACGTGCAGAGCTGCATGCAATGAAAGAACACAATCAACACAAGGCCTGTTTAATAACCAAGGACAACATTTGTAGCCATAAAACCTGAATCCTCTTGAAGTGTGTAGAAAGAAAATCATTCGTGCCATCAAAACCCTTGCTTCATGTCTTCTCACAGTCTTCATTCATCACATCCTGGTTACCTGTCAATCATCTTGAACCACAAACCCAAAAAAGAAAATCCCCAAGAGAACAGTGAGCTGAGCACTTCCTGATTCTCCATGGCAATAAACATTGTGGTTTTACTGAGCAGACTTGCTGAAGACCTTGAGTGTCTAAACACTGTTTCACTTCAAAGTTTTCTGTGAAATGAGGCAAAGTTCCTGCAAATGGGTTGCTGCTCCTAGTTGCTTCCATGTGTCTGCAATTATCAGCACGATGTTTTACAGTATTAAACAATATCCCAACTGACTATTACACTGATAGGAAGTGCATCTTGAACAGTAAAAGCAGAGAAAAAATAAAACTTCTACAGGGTTATCAATAGGCCTTATGGAAAAGAGACTACATCAGCTCACTTGCATGAGGAAGTGCTACTCACTGTCAGTAAGGGTTGCGAAAACAGGCTCAAATGTAAGATTGAACTTGGTTTGGTGGTTGACTGCGGCTAAAAAGCCTGTGGTACCAATGACTTGGAGGTATATCAAACCATGAAAAGGCAGAGCTCCTAAGCCTAGCTCAGCCCATTAGATCACTGTGGTGGGCACTGGATAACAGTGTGTGCTTATGGCTTTGGCTAAAGAGGTTCAGCTCTCACTATGGGCAATTGGTTCCAGAGATAAGCAAGCAAGGCAGCTGCTAAGTGAAAGGAACAAGGCTGGATCAGATATAAGTCTTCTTGGCAAGGTGTGCTGACATATGGAGTGACAGGAGTGGTTTAGATTGGGATAGGGGGTAAGATTAGGAGAGGAGGGCTGATCAGGGAAGAATTTGCAGTTGCTTTCTCAATGCCTGTGGATGACAAGCAGAAGACAAAGGCTCCCAGGAAAGGCAGGGAGAAGAGTATCTGAGGGGTAGCCGTGTTAGTCTGGATCTGTAAAAGAGAGTCCTGTGGCTTAACAAACGTATTGGAGCATGAGCTTTCGTGGGTGAATACCCACTTCCAAGAGTGTGTGTGTGTGTGTGTTAATGTTTTCCATGCTCATTAAATCAGAAACATCCTTGGGGCATTCCATGTCTTCAAGTTGAGTAACCAAAGTCTCGTGGTCTGGGTAAGATTAATGATGATGACAATTAAGGCATGTTGTGTAATTTTTGCCTCTTTTAAGAATGATTATTAAACAATATCGTCTTTCAGCTATAGCACATCACATGGGTGTCACGGAAAGAACGTGGTCATGCCAGCTCTGAAGGGCAGAGTGGAAGGAAATATTTTGGTATTGGTTCTGATCCTAATGTAAGTGGGTTTAGAATCAGACCCTTTGAGACTTCAGGCAAGTTGAAAGTGTTAAAAGTAGTTTGATGCACAGCATGAGTTACATGTTGGTTGGGTGGAAGCGGGCTAGACCTGAGGGCAAAATTCTCTCTTGGCGCAACACTGGTAAAGTCAATAGAGTTTTACTAACAAAGAATTTGACCCCAAAACTCTGGATCTGAACAGCCCTGAACTTTGGAGAAGGTGGAATCTCTAGATTTGGGTCTGGACTTGGCAGTCCAGGCTCTTCTTTAGTTCACAAGTAGACTGGAATCTTTCTCACCATTAGAGAAAGATAAGGCCACTGGGTTGGTTTAGTTTAGAGCCTACATTTTATTTTCAATAGGGTTTTACATAGGCTAGTACGAATAGAAGCATTTTTATTAAATCAATTATTCGCTACATAACGGGCTGCATTATCTAGAGATTAGGGTTTAGGATTGTAGAACAGGACCTGCTGAGCTCTATTTCTGATCCAGCCACTGACTTTCTGTGTAGCTTTGGGCAACCTTTGGTGTCTCCATTTTCCCATTTGTAAAATGGGGATAATAATATTGACTTCACAAAGGTGTTAAGATAAATTAATGCTTGTACAACACTGCAAATGTAGAGCATTATGTGAGTGCTAAATATTGTTTGTTTCATGCATAGTGTCTCCTGGGGAGATATGTCTGCAATGCTAAGTAAAGCTGGTCTTCCCAGCTGCTGTAACAGCATATAGAAGAGATATAGCAAAAGTAATACGGATTCCATTATGGGAAAGTTCTTTAGAAGTTAATAGGGATGAAAACAGTCCTGCAAATACACACATGAGTAACTTTAGGCATGTGAATAGTCCCGCTAAGTTGAACTGGGTAGTTGTTTGCAGGATCAGGGTCAAAGGGTTTCCAATCGGAATGAAATGAGTAGAGTGTATAGCAAAATGAGGTTCCAAACATAACGGGGGCTTCTGGGTGCTACTATAATGTAAATAATAATGATCTGAAACAATAAATTAGCCCAAATTTGCTCACATCTGGGCCAAGGTTCACACCAAAGAGCTGTGACTTTACCCAACATTTCCGTGAAGCTAAGCTGAGTTTCAGGTTTGTAGCACAACCCAAAACCAGGCAAGTTTTATGTGATTTCTGATTTCTTAGTGAAAGTTTCCTATAGCCCCAGAAATGAATCCAAAATTAATAACTAGTTCCAAAATCTCCAGGTTTGTTGTTCTTAATCTCCCTAATAGTTCTGTAGGATATAATAGCCCAATTTATTAACGAATCTTAGAGTTGATGGAATATCTATTATTCACAGATTTAGCTAGCTCATTTGTGGAGGAAACAACTATAATTTGGCAGCTTGTGCGACAACTCCCCAAATGCTTTATCAAGTTTTGAATCCGGAACCCTCAGATCCAAAGCTCCATTAGCTGAGTGCGATCGTAGGCTGTTGCCCTCTATGTGGGCCAGTCACTAAAGGGAGATGTAACACACACTTTGTGTTACGCCTACATCCTAAGAGCTCAAGGGGTAGAGTGGCAAGCAATGCCATTTCCCCTGATCACGCTGAAAGAGGCATTTTTCATCTGAGTGGAGTGAATGGCTATGGCCACATCTCTTGTTTTCAGCTAGCCTCAGGAATCAGCGCTGCAGAGCACCTGGGGAGGCTTTATGCCTGTTTCTGCACTCTGTAGGAGTAATGCCTCTGACTGCCACTTCTAAGGCAGCCCCCCAGCTTCTCCCCTCCCAGCACAATTCAGGTGCCTTGAGCCATACTGGGAAAATGTCCTTGCTTCTTCTCCCAGTCTGCATCATATACAAGCGCTCATTCTTGCCATCAGAGGCCCACGCATCATGGCTACCATTAAAGCTGGTTACAAAAACTTACATGGAATCATTTTCTGTCAGAGAATGCAGTCTGTCAAAGTTGAAACAATGCAAAATCATGTCTATTTTGTCATTATTTCATTTATGAGAAAAACTGATCAAAATGTTCCGACAGTGTCGAAATCTCTTGTTTTGATGTTTTCAGTAAAAAATTTTTGAATTTTTATTTTCAAACAACTTTTGGTTTTGAATGTTTACAACTTTGAATCACATATAATATAAAAATTAAAAAAGGGAGAATTGAAATGAAATACTGAGATTGAACTGAAATGCATTTTTTTCGGAATTTTCTGTTGGGGGGAATTGGAACCAAGACAGGTATCAAAATCTCAAAATCCTTCACCAAATGGAATTGCAGTTCTCCACACAGCTCTAGCTGCCATTTTGCTCTGATCTCATCTCCTTTCAAGTCCTTCTGCTCTAGCCAAGCTGAATAGCAAACCACCATCTTTGTTTCCTTCTCCCACTCTGATCGTTGTGCCTCCTTCTGGGTGGGCCCCTGAAATCAGCTTTTTCCTGACTAGTCTGCCATTCCTCCAGTCACCCTTCCTGCTTCAGGTCTAACTGAAGAAACCACAATGCCTTCTTGTTAAAAACCACATCCTCCCTTTCTCCACCCCCTCCTATCTCCAGGATTTGGTCCTAAATTTATACATGAGATGAAACATGTACTACCTGGTGCAATGTTTGCTACCATAAATTAGTCCCACTGCCTTGGTAGTAAGTGTCTGCAGGATTGAGCCCATAGATTCTAAACTCTTTAGGTCAGGGACATTGTCAGTGTCACGTACCTTTATGGTGCAGTTACTCTTGTATAAATAATAAAAATCCTTTTACATACATACATACAGTCTGAGTCTGATTTACTGTTCCATTTGCTTATTTGTTTCCAACTTCCATATGGGAAGAAATATTCCATGTGGTTTACAACAGTGGTGATTATGCAGTACCCTTTGATTACTATCATTTATTTTGATGTGTGTGTTTATAGAATAACATCGGCTGTCTAGCTCATGGCAAAAGCCAATATAGCCAGAAGAGGTTCTATACAAATGTTTAGGGCTTGCATTCTGGATCTCATAGGGGAGAGATTATTATGTGGTACCTTTTAGTTTTGTAGGCACCAGAGAGAAACAACATTGCAATGTGTGCAGGAGATTGGATCTGTTTTCTCCCTATGCATGTTGGAACTCCCACTAATGTTCATATGAATCATGCCCTGCACTTCACTGGGAAGAATAAACTGAGTTTTTGCATGATCTGGGATTGTCATTTTAGTCTGGGGCTGCAGTCAAGTTTCCTCTTGAAGGAAGGGTGGGGTCGGAGCTGAGTTAATTATTTTTTGCTTTGAAGTATATCAAGTCTTTCCCCACCTTCCAGAGCTGTTATTTTTTTCCACACTGTCAAAAAAGCAGTTCATTGTGTATGTTTGCTTTCTTCTTCCCCTCGCTCCTTTTGTTGTTGTCTGTGGGTATTCTTCGGATCATACAATCTTTTCCGCACTTTACCATCCATACCTCGAAGCCTCTAACTTGCCAAGCCGAAGAGGAATGGAGAGGTGTTCTCTCTGGAGCATTTCTAGTTTTACGCCTTTCGCCATCTGATGCAGTCTCTACAGCACAATTTGAGGCACTCTCCTCCCTTAGGAGCTGAATGTGCTACTTGTTCAGTGTTCCCAGGCCAGAGGAATGATCAAGGCTTTTAGAAACGGATATCTAAAGTTAGGGTCCTAAATCCATATTTAGGGACCTAAATAAGTGTCCTCATTTTCAAAAGTCCTACAGTACCTCTGAAGCCAGTGGGAAGTCAATAGTAGGGGAGACTGAGTGCCCACAGGAGAGATTTATGTTTGTTTGAATTTTTTTATTTTTGTTGTTTATTGTGCCATTAGGCTTTCAGACATTTAGATCAAATTCAGAGGTGAGTCTAAGAGTCTCATGTGCCTACATGAGAAAGTTAGTGTGCAGCACGCTAAATTGTGAATTTTAAGTGCACTAGCTACTCCACACTAAGTCCCCGTGTGGACACTCTCGCTGTGCATTAAAGGGATGTCTATACTTGGAGCTGGGGTTGTGATTCCCAGATCATGTAGACACACTCACTCTAGCTCCAACTGAGACAGTGCGCTAAAAATAGTAGCGTATTCACAGTGGCATGGGCAATGACAAGTGGCGGTGCTGGCTAGCCGCCCTGAATAGAAACCCGCCTGGACCACCTGGATACGTATTCAGGGCAGCTAGCCTCTGCCAACGTTACCCCTGCATGAGACACTGTAACCACACTACTATTTTTAGCATGTTAACTCGATGTGAGCTAGTGCGGATATGTATACATGCTCTGGGAATCATACCCCAGCTCCAAGTGTAGACATAGCCTAGGAGTGCTTTTGAGCTTAACACATCGCCAAAGTTCATTAACTAAACTGCACAACGGTACTCTTAGTGAGCAGTGAGAGGGTCCACATGGGGAGCTAGTAAGGAGTCGCTAGGCTTACACTGGCTATTGCAGCCTTTTTCCTGTCTAGACAAGCCCTAAATGACCCTCCCTTCAGACTAGGTTGATATAACTTAAGTGCTGAGAATCTGGAAGAAGACTTACATTGCACCAGAAAGAAAAGGAGGACTTGTGGCACCTTAGCGACTAACCAATTTATTTGAGCATGAGCTTTCGTGAGCTACAGCTCACTTCATCGGATGCATACTGTGGAACTCACTCCTGACTTTGGCCCATTTGAGTTGTCACATAACAGTGGCACCTAGATTTTTCAATAATACATAATTGTTGTTGATAAAATTACTTAGTTCTAGCGAAATATAGTGCTTTTCATGGGCAAAGCAGTTTATGATATTATTAAATTTTTAACATCCAGCATTCTTTACAATATTAGTTACATTGTTGTGTTGTATGCTGACATTGATATAGTGGTTCACAGTAGAAAACCACAGAGATGTTGACCATATCTCTGAAACCAATGTCCATAATGTGCTTCCAAATGAAAGTGAGTTAGGTGTATTCCAACCATTCCTAGCTGGCTGTATGGTTCCTTAGAGCTTGCCTGCGAGGGTATATTTAGCAGCTCAGCACTTTTATAGTTAGAAATACTGTTGCACACTGCTTACTTGCTGTCTACATCAGCTGTGGCATATGATATCAAACTAGTCTAACTAGTCTGCCCTGACCTAATAGATGCCAAAAGGAACCTATTCCTTGTGCTGATGCTAAAATAGTTTCAGATGTTAGTTCTGCTTTGATGTATGTTTTCATGAAAAATGTTAAACCCTGCAACAAACAGAATGAGGTCATTTAATACAGGGACTGTATATTTCAGAAATGGTTAGATTATAACCATTTTCACCTTTTCTTGTTTATTCCCTTTATGAATGAGGTACTTAGATGGACC
The DNA here is from genome assembly GCF_015237465.2 of Chelonia mydas. Taxonomy (NCBI): domain Eukaryota; kingdom Metazoa; phylum Chordata; order Testudines; family Cheloniidae; genus Chelonia; species Chelonia mydas. The sequence continues at coordinate 53,320,848 of NC_051246.2, forward strand.
TGGATGGTTGGACACTATTTCCTTAGATATAGGACTATGGCTGCAAAGACTCAAACAGTGTACTTTCTATATACTTTATACCAATGTCAGTGGAGCACCACTTATTTATGTGAATCTGGCACACATTGTATAAAAACTAGGGAAATCTGCAAGACTGCAGTTTTGAATGTGGTACGTATTTATTAACAGGTTATTTGCTAACTACAGCAGTTTGGAAAATTTCATTGACAAATGTTTACAGTGAAGCCAAAACTTTTCCAGACAGATGTGTTTCTAAAATATCTTGGCAGTCTGTCCCATTAGATTTTCTGCACCAAATTGTTGTTGTTGTTGATGATGGGTTTTTTTTGCATGTTCCCAAAAGCGCTAGGCACTTCACAGAAACACTGTGCTACTGTTCTTGGACATTAATGTGATGTCTGAGCAAAAAGGATCTGAGTGTAGTTTAGAAAACCAGATTTATTGTGCAAGCCTTCTCCCCTAATGAACTGGCGGATGTTGATGGTTCTCTGTAACTTCATCGTACTTGGAAATGAAATCTTGCTAGTGTTTCAGTGAAACAGCATGTATTATCATTGTAATAATTTCTGGGTTTTTTTCAATCAACAGAATTTAATATAAGTTGCAGATATGCAGGGGTTTTCCATGTTGAGAAAAATCGTCGCTACAATCTCACACGAAGTGAGGCAGTTGAACTCTGCAGAGCTCTCAATAGTACCCTGCCAACAATGGAACAGATGAAGAAAGCTCATGAATTAGGATTTGAAACTTGCAGGTAAGGAAATTCTAAAGAAGATAATATATAGTGAATATGTATAGCTATCTGTCTGTCCCTCTGTGACGATGTGGTGTGCCAACTGCAATTACTTTTAAATAGCTATTAATTAGGTGGTCTATGAGTAGAAAAGGGTAACTGAATTGTAGTTGTAAATGAAGTATCATAATCAAGCAGGTGTATTTCTAGTGGGATCCTGCAGGGATTGGCTGTTGGCCCTACACTAATTAATTTTTTTCAATGTCCTGGAAGAAAACGTAAAATCATTATTGATAAAATTTGCAGATGACACAAGGATTTGGGAAGTAGTAAATAATGAAGTGGGCAAGTCCTTGATTCAGAGTGATATGGATTACTTGGTAAGCTGGGTGCAAGCAAACAATACGTGTTTCAATACAGCCAAATGTAAAGTCCTACATCTAGAAATAAAGAAAGCAGGCCATACTTATAGGATGGGGAACTCTGTTTTGGGAAGCAGTGGATCATAGTGGATAATCAGTTGAACATGATCTCCAAGTGTGGCACTGTGGTGAAAAGGGCTAATGTGATCCTTGGACATATAAAGGGGTGAGATATTGAGTAATAAATGATATTACCTCTGTATTTGACACTGGTGTGACTGCAACTGGAATACACTGTCCAGTTCTGATGTGGACAATTCAAGAAGGATGTTGAAGAATTGGAGAGTGTTCAGTGAAAAATTGCATGAATGATTAAAGGATTGGAAAACATGCCTTACAGTGATAGACACTAGGAACTCGATCTATTTAGCTTATCGTGAGAAGGATAAGGGGTGAATTGATTAGTCTATAAGTACCTACATGGGGAACAAATATTTGATAATACAGGACTCTTCAGTCTAGCAGACAAAGATATAACAAGAGGAAATGGCTGGATGTTGAATCTAGACAAATTCAGATGGGAAATAAGGTACAAGGTTTTAACACTGAAGGTAATTAACCATTGGGACAATGGATGAACAGTTGTGGTGGATTCTCCATCACTGGAAATTTAAAAATCAAGATTGGATGCCTTTCTAAAACATATGCTCTAGTTCAAACAGGAATTAATTCAGGGAAGTCCTATGTATGGTCTGTGTTATGCAGGAGGACTGACTAGCTGAACACAGTTGTTCTTCCTGGCCATATAATCTATGACTCTATGAATTATCCAGGTTATCCCAAACATGCAGCTGTAGAAAGGAGACAAGATTCAAGTGCAGCAGGCGCAGAGGGGATTCATTGTCAAGCAGTATAGACTCATAGCAATAAAACTCTTATTTAAGTCAAATGGATCAACTAACTTCAGTGGGATTTCAAGTTTAGTAGGAAGTGAGTAGGGATTTCAGGATTCATCCTGGAGTTTATTGGGGTAGAAAGCTCAGTGGGCATCTCTTCAACTCTTTAAATTTTGCCAGCTTGTACTTTTTATCAGTCCTCTAAAGAGAGTCCTAATATTTACCACCAGAAAAATTAAACCAAATGACACTGTTTAAAGTTATTATATGCAAAGGTGGAATTGTCTGTTGTAAATTTGACTCAAGGCTGTTTTGTTTTTCAAAAACCAGTCTGAGAACACTTCAATCTCTTTGGTCACTCGATTACAGACCTAAAAGTGGCAATTCTTCAACAAAAAAACTTCAGAAACAGACTCCAATGAGAGACTGCTGAATTGGAATTAATTTGCAAACTGGATATAATTAACTTAGGCTTCAATAAAGACTGGGAGTGGATGTGTCATTACACAAAGTAAAACTATTTCCCCCTGTTTATTCCCACCCCCCCCCACCCCCCCCTCCCCGCCGGTTCTTGTCAACTACTGGAAATGGCCCACCTTGATTATCACTACAAAAGTTACCCCGCCCCCCCCTCCTGCTGGTAATAGCTCACCTTTCCTGATCACTCTTGTCAAAGTCTGTATGGTAACACCCATTGTTTCATGTTCTCTGTGTATATAAATCTCCTCACTGTATTTTCCACTGAATGCATCCGATGAAGTGAGCTGTAGCTCACGAAAGCTTATGCTCAAATAAATTGGTTAGTCTCTAAGGTGCCATAAGTCCTCCTTTTCTTTTTGCGGATACAGACTAACTCGGCTGCTACTCTGAAACTTGTTTTTCTCAGTCTTTTAACTGTTTTAATTTCCTTCCCTTTGCATTAGTCTGCAAATTCATGAGAAATCGGTAAAACTGCTTTCATGTTAGTGTAGTATCGGCAAAATCATATCTATGGAAAGTGATTAGTTTAATTAGTATCAAAGTAATTAAATTAGTTCATGTTTGTGCAGTGCTTTGAAAATGTTTAGTGCGATGCTGTATAAATGTCACGCACTGCTACTATTAATTGCAAATGCGTGGGCAGATAATCTTTAAAGATCTCCTGCAGCCCTAGTTGCCCTTACACCAGGACTGTGCCCTGTGCTCATTCACTGGTATAAATCAGAATAGTATGTTTGCCTCTGCAGTGGGAGAATGATGCTCACCATATTCCCAGGGAATATCAGGCAAAAATTCCCGATGGCGAGCGTTACATAACAGTCTCCCAAGTGAAGTTGAGGGATGATTTAAAATGCTGCCAAATGGAAGTCTAGACTGGGACAGTCCTGCAGTGGTGGGGAAAGTATTGAAAGACCAAATAGGCATTTTCTATCTCTAACTTTTGAGTCTCATGCACTGGATAGAGTCTCTTATAGGTAAGATGAGAAGAAAATGGAAAAGAACTTAAAGGGTAAAAGAAATAGAGGGAACTATTTTTCACATTGGAGGAGAGCTGTGGTTTTGCTTTCACTGCACTTTCTCCCCTTATCCATGAACCTAGAAGAGGACAGATATGGAATTTGAGATATTTTTTAATAATTTGTTGGTGCTGTGTATTTGTATTCCTCTGGCACAGTACCATAAATCCAACTGTATGGGCTTGAGTGGGAGACAAAAAGAAGAACTAGTACGTTATATATAATAGTCAAAGCACACAAGGAGTAGAGAGTGCATATGAGTGAGTCAGCAGGCCATAAAACAAGAAAGATTTTTATTATAACACCGCCAATATGATAGTCTTAGCAATAGGATATAGGATCTAGGACTAATAAAAAATAGGGCTGTGCCAGTGAAGTAATCTATTGTTCCACCCATATTAGAGATTTAGAATCGCAAATATCATTGCCATGATTTGATCCAGGTGGACGTGAATCATGGATGTGGACTGAAACAGGGCTTGGGGAACCACAACTGAGACAGAGTCCAAGCAGCTAACATACCATGCCTGCCCCTCCCTGACAAGTAGCAGCTCTTAAAACAATCCCCAAACCCTAGGGCTTTTTAACATTTAATCACCACTCTCATCTAAATAGATTTCAGGGAAACCAGTACCTTCACAGGAATTAGTCATTTGATATGAGATTGCAAAATAGTAATAACTTGTTACATAATTTTGTTAACCACAAGCTCACTTGAAATTTCAGCCTGATTTATGTGCCCCATACTCAAATAGCAGCATTATTTGTAACACATACTATCCAGGGGGATATTAAGTATTTTAGCTAACATTCTGTAGGTGAAATATTACTACATTTGAACACTTTATTAAAGTTTTGCACTTCGCAGAGACTGGCATGTTATCAATCATCGCTGCACATCTTTGCTCATGATCTCCATCCATTCTTCAGATTTGTGGCATGCAATTCCAGTGCAAAATGGTACTGTGCAATTTATTAGGCTAGAAGTAGTGAAAATGTAGCTCAATGAAAGAAAATCAGAGCCTTGATCCTCTGTGTTTTATAATACACAACCCAATTGAACGAGAAGTGTTTACCCTTTTTATCCTTCATTTTCATTGCATCCCCATGCAGACCAGTTGTCTTATCTAATAATTCACACTGCATTGCAATGGTTATTAGTTCAGAGATTACATGCAGAATGATTTTGGAGGTGGTTGCTGGTGATGTTAATGTGGATGTAAAAAAGGAGTAATCTCCATGACCAGATTTGGGATTATTCTTATTTCATGATGTGAAATGCTCTGTCTCCTATTTGGCCTATTTGGTGGCATTGAAAGTCCTGAGGAAAGTATCTGTTGTATGCTGTGATACATAACATGGTGTTTGTCCGCCACCGCACATGGGGGTCAGATCTGGTGGTGGACATGCCCAGCCAGAGTCAGGAAACAAGCAGGGGAGCAGGGCCAGAGCAAGGAGGAACAAGGCTGGCACAGGAGCGATTGCAGCTGTGGGCACAAGCTGTTGAGCAGCCAGCGATCTTCTGGTGTAGCTGGGTTTAAGAACATGCCCCCTGGTTCCCCTCAGCTAGTCAGGCAGGTTGATCAATCAGCCAGTTCTGCTTTAGTTGTGGTCATTAGTCAGCCTGGAGACCGAGCTAGCAGGCTCAGCTGCACGCCTTCATTCCTGACAGTGTTGTTCACTCTGTATTTTTCACAGGTATGGTTACATAGAAGACAAGATTGTAATCCCACGAATCAAGCCATATTTTCTTTGTGCAGCAAATAACACTGGAATTTACATACTCACTTCAAATATAACAGACCGGTATGACACATATTGTTATAATGCATCAGGTAGGTATTTGCTGTACTGTGTAAGTGAGAATTAAGATATTTAACAATAACATATGCTCTCTCTCCTTTAGATTACTCGAACCAGAGCTTCCATATTAAATTGTATGTGTATTGTGGTCTTGTTTTCACATTTGAAGATAGAACACATTTTGCCAGTCACTGGAGCTGCACCTGCTGATGCTATCAGTGACTTTGACCCATTGTATTTTGAACTAAAAAAATGTCTGAGTTCATATTTAACTTATGATTCTAATCTCAAGAATTGTCATTTTAGTAGGGAAGTGCCACAAGTATGGATCCAAAGAACACAGAATTGTTGAATGTGATGATTTCCACTCCTCACATTCTTTTACTCACATGTTTTTAGAGCTAATAATAGTGAAGTTTACAAGCGCTGAAAGATCAGGGACCCTGAAGACTCTTAGCTTGCTTTCTCCGCTTGCAGGAGGCCTCTGGCAAGCACAAATTCAGGTGTTGCTTAGCTACATTAGTATTGTAGGTTCAAAGGCAGGCCACTTCTTTTGTGGAATTCTTCCATTATATGGAGTTACAGTTCTTAATAATAATTTTAAATGTTTCTGATTTTGTTTATTTTTCTATGCCACATGAGGACCCCTGCAAAATTAAAATTTTCAGAGTCAAATTGTCAGGGAGCCGTGGATAATTTTGCTCAGTGTTTGTGCTGCAATAACTGGGCACAGGAAATGTGTGAAGAATAAGAGACTGGCTTGATTGAGTTGCCTAGATTTTGTTAAATTAATTGGTCATATTCAGAGCTGGTATAGATAGAGGCAACCCCACAAAAATCCTTAGGCCAAATTCAATGGTGATGTAAATAGAGGTGACATTTTGAAATTACAATTTGCTTTGACATAGAAATCTGAAGCTTTATTCCACTCTCTGGAACTCAAGGGGCTTAATCCTGGGTTGGGGTAGAGAGAGGCAAAGGGCTCTGAGCTACCAGCTCTGATACTGGAGCTGTCGGAGGGAGTCAAACTGGACCATAGAGGAGTTCTAATTTATATTGATTGGAATGATCCCTAAAGGACTGTTCCGCCAGCCCAGGATTAGCTTTGTATTCCGTAATAGATTTCCAATGTTGCCTAAGTGCTCTACCCCGGAATGCCCTCAGTACAGAGGAATCATACAGTCCGTCCCTTTGGCAAAATGGGGACTTGTCCTGGGTTGAGGATCTGACTCAAATTGAGAACACTGAGAGTAATTTTGTGAAATTTGATTAAAATACACCAATTTTGTCCCTTTAAAAATGTTTATAAAATTCTTAGTTTTCTAAAAGCCACTTTCAGACGAGACCCCAAGAAACTTTTCTAAGAAGTTGTTGATAACACTATGAATCTAATAAATAGGGCAGAAAAGAGTGAATTTTTCTCACCACCTTTTGTCAAATTAACTAATTATTTTCTTCTCCTTTCAGAAACTAGGGATATGGCATGTGAACCAATCACAAAACTAAATGATTCTTGGCATGATAATCAAAGCCGAATAGGTAATGTATTGCATAAGTGAATGATTTAGCATTGATTCCATTTTCAGCTACCAGGTTTCTCTTCTGTATGTGAGTAATGCAAATGTTCAATATCATGCTAAACATAAGAGAAGCAAGTCCAGAGATGGTAATATACTGAAAGTGAAGCAATCAGACCTCCATCTGCCACCTAGAATTAGGCTATATGTGACAGCATTTATCTTGAGGTGGTTCTAGCCTAGTAAATTTTCCATATTGACACTAGATTGTTTTTGATAAATAGAGGACTGATGTTGCTTCTTTGATGAGAGAGCCTTGTTGAAGCCTTCTATGTCCTACAGTTATTATGTACCTTCCACCTCATGCCAAAGCCTGCTAGCCAGGCAAGGAACTAGGGATGGAACTGGGCTCTCAGGATGAAATCCTGGCCTCATTGGAGTCAATGGGAGCTTTATCCTTGACTTCAGTGGTACCAGGATTTCACCCTGAAAGTTAATCCAGACTTTGGCCCACGTACCAGACTGGGCCCATTATGATGATGCATACACAAATTAGAACTACAATAGATAGATCAGTGAAGGATAAAACAGACAGACAGAAAACAAATTGGTTGATATCAGGTCTGACTATAACTGTGGCCATAGCCCTTTAGCCTCGCCCCACAACTCCAACATTCATGATGCCTCAGATATTTCAGTTGATCTCTTTCTCCTTCCAACAGTCATAGATAATGCGGATGGCTCACGTTACGCTGATGGTGTGAAACAGCCTGACCCAACTCCAGTTACAGATGATAATCATGTGGGTAGTGGTTCAACACATGACGGAGATACAACAAACCCCACCATCATCAGAATTCACACGTCTGGTGCCCCATATTATGAAGATATAACCCCAGATGCACTGTCAACAGATTATTCTTCTGTGTCGGGCAGAAAGGAATATCATTCCACAAGTACCAGTAAGAATAATGGATTATATACTATTGTAGCTTAACTTGTCCTCTTAAAATAACTGTATGAAAACATTGCACTGTGATTCAATTCTTAGAATGCTAAGGGGCATCACTGGTGGACACAGTGTGTCTTAGGGCATCAAAATCTGCAACGGCTTTGTAACCACGATAGCCATGGAAAAGAGAGAGCACAATCTCTGCCCCATATTCCTGGTGCTCTTGAGAAAGAATTGGATGGAAAAAAGTTGTGTGTCTTTGTGATCATAGAAACTTTTCACTTTCCAGAGACATTTCATAATAACATGAGAGTGTAAAGCAATCACAAACCAAAAAAGTTCTGGTTTTCTTCCTCCAGGAATAATTTCACAGTATGTGTGATGATAGATCTTTCTAAGAGCCTGGTGTTGCGCCTACTGCAATCAATGGGAATATGATGGTTGATTTCACTGGCAGAAGGATCAGGCTCAATGAAATCTAGCAAAACATTATTTCTATAACAAAGAAATATCACAGGTGCAAGGGATGAACATAATTAAGTATTTTACCAGAAGAATCTGGAAAAGTAAGTGCAGAAAGATAGGATTTCAGTACCTAGAGATCAAGTTGGAATAGTCTTACCTGTTCTCCAGTATGATCATATTTGTGGAGTCCATATTAAATAATACATGAAGAAGAGATTTACAGTACAAATGCAGTTGAATCCCTTCTTTGCAAACCGTATGTTGTAAACTATATTTGATAAGCATATCACAATATGCAAAAAAAGTAAAAATGTTGGTGCTGTCAGCCTTCCGTTTATGGTTTTTCTTTTTCCAGGAGATAGGGAAGGGCTTTCTGTATAGACCAAAAACCATATTCTGCCCTGAGCTACATCCGGGAAGCCCTAGAGGAGACAAAATTGGGTCTGGGTTAACCATGGAGTTGTATAGGTGTGACCTAGGGCAAAATTTGTGTAGGTGAATAGAAGAGAATTAAATTGTTTCATTTTCTTGGTTTTCTTTTTCTTTTGACTTCAGGGCACGTGTGGTAGAAGGTTTTCTGTTTAATCTCTTTATGTTGATGGTTAAGTACCTATTAGCTTTCATATTTGTAAGCACTTACATGGCCCACATCCTCAGAGTACGTGCGGGTCTCACAAATATTAATAAATTTACCCTCACAAATTGGGAAGTGCTGTATGATCTCCATTTTAGAGAAGGGGAACTGAGATACAGGGAAACTAAGTGACTTGCCCAAGATCCCACAGGAAGTGTGGATTAAGCCTAGGTTTCCTTAGTCCTGTTTCAGCAACTTAACCACAAGATCAGCCATCCTTCCTCTGTAGCAGAGAGCATTCCTCTGGGCTATAAACACAAGGTTTTATTTAACTGTTCACTAACCATTTACAAGTAGAGGGTACCAAGAGATCATGCCATTGTCCTACCCATGGATGTTTAGTTAAAATGTTTAGTTAATTGTTTTTTGACTGGAAGTGTTAGCAGAGGATAAATTTGATTTGCTGGTGGTACTGTACTTGTGGGACTTTGGGCCTGCTTCTCCACATGGCTTACCAGTGACATCAAAATACTATGGCAGGGTAATGGGAATTAATGTTGGAACAAAACTCTTCTCAAATTTCATGAATTGTCTTTCCAAGAGGAAATTCTCCTCTTTTCTGCTTACAACTGTAGTCTTTGCCTGGACCAAAGCTCATAATATGTAAAGATAATGGCAGCATTACAAACAGCCTCAAGCACTTTTGTGGGTTCCAGATCCAGAGTTGCCATAGCTACAAGAACATAAATCCAGGCTTCGGTGAGCAAGTTGTTGTCTTTGCCACCTTAGCTGCCATGCTCATTATCATTGGGCTGCTGCAAATTCACACTCCCGTGAACAATCAGTGTTAGTGATTAGATACCAAGATTAGAAAATCAATTATATTTAATGACGAACTAAACAAAGACCCCAGTCTCCTCTCCTTTTATCCTTCCACTGGACCAACAAATGAAAGAACTAGGCTTCCTATAGTGTGAAAGCGCTAACAATGAGAACAGCAGGAGTGGTGGCTCAGCAAATGAAAAGTTACAGTTGATTCACCCTTCATCACACAGATGATATTGCAATACCTTTCGATGACAAGCCGGGTGAAGATTCAACCATGATGTCACTGATAACTGATGGTGTTCCTGGAAAAGACAGTGATCATCCTAGCAAAGGACAGCATCCCACAAGTACTAGTAAGGCTAATGAATTGTAATAACTTTGCCAACTGCAGACTGTATTTAACCTACTCTCTTATTCTGGCAGGATAATATGGTAAGTAGCCAAGTACTTATCTTCAGCATTGGAACAACATTTCAGAACAGAGCTTTCTGGGATAGTTAAATCAGAAATGAGATCTACGGCAGTCACTGGTGATCAGAAGGGACAAGTGGAGACGAGGGTTGCCTTGTAACCTGCGTTTAAAGTTAAGAAGTGATTCGTGGACTCTTTGGTGCATATCTCTCATGGTCCATTTCATCACACGTATTCACCCTATACTAAGCAACATAATTTAATTTGTTTTGGGCTACAGGTACCTCTGTGCATCATCACTTGCAGACACTGTATATGAGAATTAGAAGTGCAATTTCTGCCCCTTTATGCAGCATATGTGTGCTTTGATACTTGATTCATCAGTGTGTGGTTTTAACTCATTCATGGCTGTGAAGTAGGCAGCACAGATCAAAATCCTGACTTAACTCACTAAGGAGGTACTTTGAGGGAGTGACAGAGTTAAGGTTGGAGATGCCATCCTGCTTGTGCACTGCATATAGGAATAGATTGTATTTCCAAGTGCTTGTTGTCATTTGCAGCATGACCACAGTGGTACTGTGCTTACCAGGCTTCTTGGGCTTTGGGATACTTGAAGAGACATTAGGTGGTGACCTTTCCTCTAGTATTCAAAAGAACTCTAGCACTGTTTCCTGCCCTCTTCCTGAATAACTGTGCTAAGGTGTGTAAAAAGCAACTCCCTGTGATATCTTCCTCCAGCATCCAGTGCACCTGTGCACCATGGGGTAGGATCTTATGAATAGTGGGACAGCAACATTAAGTAAAATCAACTTAATTTTTTAAAAATGGGTCTTTAAATATATTTGATGGAATTCTTCATTTTAAAGTTTTGGGATTTTTCTTTTGTGTTAAGAAAGTTAGGAACCATTAGGAAAGGGATGCCATAATGCCACTATATAAAGCCATGGTACGCCCACATCTTGAATACTGCATGCAGTTTTGGTTGCCCCTTCTCAAAAAAGATATATTAGAATGGGAAAAGGCACAGAGAAGGGTAACAGAAATGATTAGAGGTATGGAATAGCTTCTGTTTGAGGAGAGATTAAATGGACTGGGACTGTTCAGCTTGGAAAAGAGATGACTCAGGGGGGATATGACAGAGGTCTATAAAATCAAAAAAGGTGTGGAGAAAGTGAATAGGGAGTGTTATTTACCCCTTCACATAATACAAGAACCCAATGAAATTAAAGGCAGCAGGTTTAAAACCAACAAAAGGAAGTACTACTTCACAGAACGCATGGTCAAACCTATATAGGGTGACCAGACGTCCTGATAAACTTGGGACTGTCCCAATATTTAACTCTTTGTCCTACGTCCCGACCAATGTACGATTGGGATGCCATTTGTCCCAATATTGTAGGGTTGCCAGGCATCCGGTTGGTGCAGGGATGGCAGGCTCCCTACCTGGCTCTGCGCAGCTCCCCGGAAGCGGCAACATCTCCCTCTGGCTCCTAGTTAGAGGGAAGGCCTGGGGGGCTCTGGATGCTGCCCCCACCATGAGCACAGGCTCTGTAACTCCCATTGGCCAGGAACTGTGGCCAATCGGAGCTGTGGGGGTGGTACCTGCAGACGGAGGCAACAGTAGCGCATGGAGCTGCCTGGCCTTGCCTCCGCCTAGGACCCAGAGGGAGATGTCGCCACTTCCGGGGAGCCACCCGAGGTAAGCCCATCTGGATCCTGCACCCCCTCCCGCCGGGGGCTGGAGCTGGGGCTGTGCACTCCTGACACGGGGCTGGAGCTGCTCGGGCCAGCCGGCCTGGGGTTCCTCTGGTGCTGGGGGTTGGGTGGTTTGGGGTTCCAGCCACAGAGAAGGTAGGGGAGCTCAGGGCTCCTGCTGCGGGAGGCGGGACCTTGTGTAGGCAGGGGCAGGGCCATGGGGGTAGCCTTCCCGAAGTGGGGGAGTCCACCCACCACCCATGCCCACCCATGTGTCCCGATATTTTATTCTTGCGATCTAGTCACCCTAAAGCTCTGGAACTCATTGCCAGGAGATGCTCTGAATGCCAGAAGTATACGTGGGTTCAGAAAAGAATAAATTCATGGAGGGTAGGTCCATCAATGGCTATTAGCCAAGATGGTCAGGGATGCAACCCCATGCTCTGGGTGTTCATAAATGTCTGACTGCCAGATGCTGGGACTGGATGACTTGATAATTGGGGATGGATCATTCGATAATTGGCCTGTGCTGTTCATTCCCTCTGAAGCATCTGACATTGGCCACTGTCAGAAGACAGGATGCTGGGCTTAATGGACCATTGGTCTGACCAAGTGTGGCCATTTGTATTGTCTTATGTGTCATTGGAAGGACTTAGATGTTTCTGGAAGGGGAAATGAATGCAGTATAGGAGTTTCTTGTTGAAATTCCCAAAGACTTTTTCCACTTGGCTCAACCAGAACACCGTGTCCAGTTCTGGGAGAACACTTTATCCGGTTTTATGGAATAGAAGAAATCAATTCAACTCTGGACTCATCACTAAGGTTTCTTTATTCGCATACAGTTAAACTACACTTCAGTTGATCAAGCTCGAGAGTAGAGGGCGGGTACAGGGTATACCACAAACCCAAGATACATAATCATGAATTAGCTTATCGACATACTTACCCTGAATACTATTTGTTAATACATTGTATCATATATTTTATGATTGATGCACTAATTTTTATAATTGATCCTGGTACAGATCATGAATTGTCCAAGAGCTACAAAGTATGCTAGTAAGCAAAGCTGCAGCTACAAGCTTATCATATGTGACTCGTCTTACAATTTCTTTATCAACTACCTATATATTATTGACAAGGCCACTTGTGAATTTATGCTTTGTACATTGTTAACCTCTGTTTCCTCACCTCTCTTTCTTCATTCCTTCTTGCATTGTTCATGCAAGGCCTACATTTCTAATGGCTTTTTGTGGTAAACACTGGGACTGGGGGAGAAAGAAAATAATAGAATGATTTCTTTCTACCATCTCTTGCTTCACATTGATGCCAATGGAACGTAAGTTTGTACCTAAAGTTAAGCATATGCTTAAGCGCTTTGCTGGACAGAGATAAACGGATGAAGGAGGCCTGATCACCATAGGTATGGCAGATATTTCCCCAGTCACACAGGTAATATAGCAGAGTTAGAAGAATAAGATTCCTTATTGTGGTATTAAAAGCTTTATGAAGATGGGGAGGCTTCTTATGTAAACAAATGTGACCTTCTGCCTGAGAAAATGTGAAAGAGGTTCACACCTTATGGACCTCCTCAGATGGAGACATAAAAGATCAATAATATTCAAAATAAGAAACACGACAGTTAATTTTCTAGTTGTAGGTTTGGATGTGGAGCAAGACTTTCTCTGCAACTTGGCTTCTGGAAACCTTAGTCTTGCTAGAGCCTAGTAGGGAGAAAAACAGTTCCAAAATGGCATAAAATCTTGCCTTGTTTTGCAATTTTGTTGTCTGGTTGTTTCTACTGGGATTTTTTTCTTCTTGGTTTCCTCTTTCTTTGCATGAATAGTTTTGTGCTGTTGCAAAATCTGTGTATAATCTTGGACAGGGGCTTCGTGATGAACGTTTGGTTTTCTTTTCCTTAATTGTTTATGAAATGCATTGACACTCAAGGCTGATGTCTTGCTCGTGTTCTCACACTCCTCCTTCACTGGCATGACAAAGTTTTGGGGTGAAAGTTAGAGTGGAGTGAAGTTTCAATGAAAAAAATGATAAAAAAAATTCAACAATTTTGTGCACATGTGTGTGAAAATATGTTGCTATTTCTTGATCAGTTGTAGTGTGAAAATATTGGCAGGATTGCTTAGTAATATATGGTGATGCAGTAACTCTTCAGGTAAATTTGCTGTGGGGATGCCACTTGTGGATTTTCCTGACAGGAACTATCATCCATTGTTCAACAGCATCTTCTTTAACTGAGAGCAAGGCATTGTGCGAATTATACCAGCAGGGATTTCATTTTACTGCATTACAAACTAGCAAAACCAATTTCAAAATAAATTGTTACATTTATGCTATCTATCTCCCTGAACAATCTTCTCCCAGATAATTCTGTGACATGGGAAAAATGACAGTTACAGAAGAGAAATCTAAGGATTGGCTCCCATTATGTAGTATTCAGATCACGCAGACACTGAGGCTTATTCCATAACCACGATTTAGGGTCCCAGGGCAGGATCTCACTGACTGGTAAGTAAATCACATGGCTTAGGGTAAACAAAATGGGATCAGCTTTATTCCCATTAGGAGTTTAGCCCCAGAGAGAGCCAAAATATAGTTCTTAGGTAGGATGGGAAAATCGTAGCCTAGATATCACAGTAGCTGTATAGATACACGAGAAAGAAAGACCGAGAACATCGCAGGGCTAGCCAACAATACTGCATCAGTTTAGCTAATCTGAAGGCTCAAACCCATATAGTTATATATGGGTAACAAGTTACACTCTAGCTCTTCCAAGTGGATCTTTACAATGCATTTGAAATGGCCTGCCATTATTGCTGCTATTTCCTCGTTTGTTGCTGCAGCTGCTTGCACATTATCACTGGGATGTCCTCCATCAGTTTCACAACCCTGACCTCAGGATGTCGTGAATGAATGGATGAGGGAAAAAACAGTGATAGTGTTGAATAGAGCAGAAGGCTCTGTCTACTGTCCCCTTTCTTTGCCCTTTGCACAAGAGAAAGAAAACGATCTGGTGTAAGAGGAACGAAGAAGTGAACATATTGTGAATAGTGGCTCATTAAATAAAATGTTGATAATTCATCCAGCCATCATCACAGCAGATGAGGACTCCCTACGTGGGGCACATCATGAAAACTCTACTCAAGGTCAAGAAATTCCTGGATTTATTCCTTTGCAGTGGCACTCGACAGATCACAAAGAAGAGCATCCCACCACTGCTATGAAGGGTAATACATTATAATCATTTTATCTAATATACTTCCTGTAAGATCTGTTAAGTAACCAGTGGAAAGGAACCTGGCAGACAACCAGCTTTTCTCCTGCTCACTGAGTTTACCATCTATTCCCAGGTTTTATTTCCCATTGACCAGACTCTGAAAGGAACAAAGCATTCACAGCACTCTACTGAAGACATTCTCCCATCATTTTCTCTCTCCAAGCCCAACTATGCCTTTTGCTGAATCCTTTAGGGAAGTCATACTCTCCCTGTGGATGTGCCAGGGTATCAGGATAGCCAGGCTCTGCAGGTTCAGTGCCTTCACTGATCTCCGAGTTAGAGAATCCATTGATTGCTGCTACTGATTTTTTGCTTCCACTTTAAGTAGACTATTTTGTGCTCTTGTAGCTTCTTCCTTCTTCTTTGTTCATAATATTTCCCACAAAATCATGTCACCGAATAAAAGCAGCTTTTCAAGTGCTGGTATGATGGTAGGCTCTCTTGTATATAAAAGAAACCCCTAAATATCGACTGATTGCTAAGCTAAATAAATCATTGAGGTCTGTTGTTAAAACAAAGAGTAAAGGTGAGAATTATGCTTTGTGTTGGTACTAACTCAGAGGAAAAGTGCAAAGGAAATTAGCATATTACAACAGATGAGACTCATATGACAACGATGCTGCTGCTGAACACTCAGTACAAGAGCCACTAAAACCTAGGCTCTTTCCTGAGTGGGACAACAATGAGAACGATGATTATTAGTGAGGATAGTGATTAATTGTCCATTTATCTCCTATACTTCATTTAAGCCCTATAGATATAGCTTAGTGAAGAGTAGCATTGGGATGCCATTCACAAAATTAACCATATTTGGAAAGATGATATGTGATGGATGATGGCATTTCTGGTGATGCTGTGCCATTGCAAGACCATGACTTTGTGTGGCACTAATTTCAGGAATGGCATTAGCAACATATTGACCCCTATGATCGCTCAGGAATGGGAACAGGGAATGAAAATCCCTGCTCTACACCTGGTTTTCAGGTTTTAAAAAGCATTATATTCAGAGTTCTGTAATTTTTCTGAATTTGCTGGGTCCCCTACTATAGTGCACCATTTACATCATTTAAAAGAAATATATCAAGTAATTATCTCCTCTATGAAATTATGTGTTCCTCACCTGAACTTGAAATGGGAGATGGGGTGTTCACTAGATCTCTACAGATCTTTATATATTTTCTTATATTTTCTTATTGTCTGAGGTTATGGACACCAGATTTAATGAATAATTAGGGCTTATGATTTTAGGATTTCACTGATAAATGCTGATAAAACATGCCCAATGCAATCAATCAATAGGTATTTATCCAATGAACATGGGAAAAACACCAGAAATGGTTACTTGAATCTCAGGGCTTATCTACACGGAGCTGTAATGTGTCCTACAGGGGTCTGATTTCTAAAGTGCACGAATGTGTTGCACATTAATTGGTCCATGTAGACCCTGCTGGTGCTCAGTAAAGGTTCCCTAGGTGCTTTAACATAGTGCTGTTTGAAATAGTACCACATTAAAGCGCACAAGGGAAAACCTTACAAAGAGATTACTCATTACAGTATATACAAAGAAAGAGCCCCAAAACATCCTAATTTTTGGACATCTATATGAAACTCAAAAATTTTCTAAAAAGGGCCCCAAAAAGAAAATAATTAAACCATGATAAACAGAAGTCCGATGAATAGAGTTAGTAATGAGTAGAAATGGGCCTCAGGACAAACTCCAGATCGCAACCCCCTGTACATTGGTGACACATGATTCCAAGAACATATCCAAATATGAATGCCCTGGTTTCCCCTCTCTCAATACTGGGATGAACCAAACGCTGCATACCTCAACAACCCTGCAATTTGAGGAAGTAGGGATCTGTAGCTAAACATTGCCACTCCAGCCTGTATCTCATGGCTATTTGGGTGATAATCCTTAGCACTGATAATGAAGAGCATCTGAAAAGATAAGCATTTCTATATGAATTAATGTGATCTCTTACTTAAGAGACTATCGGTTGCTAAGTGTCCGTGTGGGTAGCATCACATGAAAGGAAGGCCAATAACTTATAAAATAAGAATTGTGGGGTTTTTTTTAATGTTGATTGCATTATTAAAGTTGATTTTGCTGGATTAGGGGTGTGCATGTGCAGAAAGATTTTCTCTCTGTCATTGGCATCATAAGACTTAATCAGGACATGATAGGAGACAAACTTCTAATATTACTAGAGACCAAATTCCGCTCTCCTTTCTCAGTTATTACCAAGTCCGCTGATATATTTTTCCCTGAGGAAATGAATGCAGGATTTGACCCTAAAATCTTACTTTGCTTTGGCAGTTTGTTTGCATAACAGCTGGGTGTTTCTGGTGGGAATTCCCCTGCTTCATCTCTCTTTTGGCAATTGACTTTATGCCCATTGCCAATATCCTAGTCAACCTCTAAATCATCCTCTGGCCAGGGGCTTTTGTTTTCCTTACACTTATTGTTTATATAATAAATTAATACCAAAGGCTCATGTCCTTTTAACGTTCAGTGCACTACTGACATTATTATAGGCCAATACATAACATCAAAACTTCAGTTGAAAAGCTGTGGCGGTGGCGGTGCTTCTTGTGACTTTGTTTTAGAACATGTCTGCAGTTCAAAAAGAAGAAGAAGAAACAACAAATGGAGAACGAAAACAAGAAGTAACAACAATGGTTCCTTTAATGTAGAGCAGGGTTCTGTCTTTTTTACATCAGATGAGATATTTTATTTTGCTGCATCATAAACTAGATAAAGAAGTTGACCCCAATTCCAAATTGTTCTGAACGATCTTTTCCCAGATAATTATGTGATGTAGAGAGAGAATGTCACAAGTGAGTAAACTAATGGTCACATCCCATTACATTGCAGCCAGATCATGCAATCGCTGCAGATTCAATGTCATTCCTTAACTATGATTTGGATCCATAAGCAAGTCAGTCACAGTGCTCAGAGTATTTTCCCTTTAGAAGTTCACACAGAGACTTTTATTTCCAGCACACATCTTTGAGATAGGGATTGAGGAATTTGTAGCCTGGATAGCACATGTTCCTTTGCAAGTGCATAAGAAAGACACACATGGCTAGAAAGCTTAAAGACACATGGATCGGGAACTCCACAATAACAATATATGCACTTCACTCATTTGCCCCTTGTGATATGTAGAATAAACAATTACCCTCCTGCACTCCCAAGTGACTCTACAATGTGATGGAAATGACAAGTTTATGCTGCTGGTTGGTCTATTGCTGAGTCTACTTCCTCTTCTGTTACTACTGCTGCTTTGCTTATTATCACTGGGATGCTCTCCATCAAATTTACATCTTCTGATCCCAAGACGATGTGTCTGGATGAATGAGAAAAGAACAGTGGTAATGGTAAACAAAACCGATGGTCTTCTCTACTATCCTCCTCTTTCTTCACTATATTCACCAAAGAAGGACAAAGACTGTGGGTTTGACCGTAGGGGGACAATCAGGAATGTTAATCCAAGTTAACTAAAGGAGTGAATTGAAAATGGATTAGTTAAATTGCATTAAACCCCTGTGTGGATACTCCCATTCAGAATTAATGTGGCCTTAATTTGGTTTAGTTTAATTTATTTAATTCTGAATGAGTGTCTGCACAGCAGTTTAATGCAATGTACTTAATTCACCTTAAATTCACACCTTTAATCAATTTGTCTTAATTTTCCCGAGTCTCCCCCTTGTAGAGAAGCTCTGAGTGTCAAAAGAGCAAAAGTTGAAAATAATAATGGGGTGGTCTCATAGCAAATAATTCATTAACCCATCATCACAGCAGATGAAGATTCACACGATGGGGCAAATCGTGAAAACTCAACTCAAGATCATTGGATTCTTGGATTTATTCCTTGGACATGGCACTCTACAGATCACAAGGAAGCGAGTCCCACCTCTGCCAGCAAGGGTAAAACCTTACAACAATTATAACTAATGTCTTTCATACAGAGTAACTTGCTAACACTGATAAACAGCAGCACATAAGAATAAACTCTCCACTGATAGGATCTGGCAGCTAATCACCTTTTCTCATGTTATCTGAATTGTCCATTTATTCCCAAATTCTGTTTCCAATAGGTGAGATCCTGAGAGGTGCTGAGTACATGTAACGTCCCACTGAATACATTCTTCATCATTTTTCTCCCTCCATACCCTGTTAGTCCCACTTTCTCACACCTAAATTAAATAAGTCCCAGCAGGACAGCTAGGCTTACTGTAAAAACAATAGATAAGAATTATACCTTTGGTGGCTCAATAAATAAAAAGTTCTTAGTGTATTTAACTTCACTGTGACAGATATAGACTCACACAAAGATGGTGCATCTAGTGAAGACTCAGTGCGAGATTTATTAAAACCTGGAGTTTTTCCTGCAGGGGAGAACTATGATGATAAGGAACAGCAACCACCTCATAGTAGTAAGGATAATAATGGATAATCCTTCTATATAATGAGTTTTATTTTAAGTCTATATATATATCTCAGTAAAGAGCCACACTGGAATTATGACACTATCCTTGGAAGGATGACGTATGCCAGCTGGTCAGCCTTTCAACTGATGGTTTGTCATTCTGGATCAGGTGATTATGTTTGCCATTGATTCCAGAAATGGATTAAGCAGCATGATGACATATATGGTTGCTCGGAATAGGGAACAGGGAAGAGATTTCTCTGCTCTACTGTAAGGTTTTCATTTTGGAAAAATCCTGTATTCAGAGTTCCAAAACTTTTCGGAACTTGTGGCATCTAGCTTTACTGGTGCACCATTAACGACATTTTAAAGAAACTCTCAAAAATATTTCTCATAAAACCTCATTGTGGTTCCTTAGTGTGACCTGAAGTGGGAGACAGGGTGTTCCCTAGATTTCTACAGACACAGCAGGCATTTCCTTTATCTCTGAGTTTATGACCACTTGATTTCATGACTAATGTAGTTAAGAGAGGTGGGAACCATCCAAACCCTCAAATCTGAACACCTCTGTTTGGTGAAATCTGATTTCAGAGTGGGTTTTAAATCTGAGCTTCATGAGCTTCTTTTATCTGTATCATCAGCTTACCCAGAAGCTGTGTTCCAAACTTCCCCAGACTTTACTGGAGGTCAGATCTGAAATCAAGCACATTTTGACTCAATATCCATGAACAGACTATGATACCATATTAGATTTTCTGGCTCTGAGAGGAGCAATATACTCTTGGAGCAAAAACTCAGTAACATATCAGGTAAGGCAAACGTGATTTTTCTTTATTGTTATGTTAATACATTAACAATGTGGCTTTTGCTGAGGTAGGATTTTGTGGAAACTGTAAACTCTCGCTCTGTGTACAGATCTCTGGCAACACAAATGTTTAGGATTAGAAGATGGAAAATATATTTTAAATACATTAGGGTATTTCAGATATTTTTGTTTTCTTGAATTTATTGGTGTTTGTGGTGATATTTTCTCTGGCTAAACCTCAGTTCTAGCAGATAGCTTTATGCCCATTGCCTATACTCTAGTTCAGCATGGTATATATTCTCTGGGCAGGGACTTTTGTTTTCCTTGCACTGGTAGTCCATTGTACCCTAGCTCATGTCTTCATCCTGCTCTCATAGATATGGCATGTTACTCTTGCTACTTGATCTGCCATTATTACTGCTAGTCCTTTTGCTGCACCGACTTCCTTTTCTGTTGTTGCAGCTGCTTTGCCCATTAGTGCTGGGATGTGCTCCATCAATCTCACTCCTCCTGATCTCAGGATGATGTGACTGAATTGATGAGAAAAAAAATGAACAAAACGGAAGGTGCTTCTGGCTGTCATCCTCTTTCT
The DNA here is from genome assembly GCF_015237465.2 of Chelonia mydas. Lineage (NCBI taxonomy): Eukaryota > Metazoa > Chordata > Testudines > Cheloniidae > Chelonia > Chelonia mydas. The sequence goes on from NC_051246.2 coordinate 53,341,729, forward strand.
CTACTATGTAGAAAGGGAAAAGACAAAGATGTGTAAGAAGATCAAAAGGTGAAAAAAGTATTGGAAGTGGTGGGTCAGTAAATAAGATGTTCAATGATTGATTCATCCAACATCGCAGCATACGAGGACTCTCATAATGGAAACTCTACTCAAGGCCAACAGATGCCTGGATTTATTCCTTCACGGCAGCACTCTGCAGATCACAAGGGAGAGCATCTCCACACCTCCACTGCTGTCCAGGGTAATCCATTATAATAATTTTATCTTATGTGCTCCATCTACTGCCTGTTGAGAAACCTGAGCAAAAGAGGAACTCCAAAGGGCAAACTCCTTGATGGCAAATGGCAATTAATCAGCTTTTCTCATCCTATTTGTGTTTTTTATTTATTACTAACTCTATATGGAATCCCTTCTTGTTGGAAGTTTTTAAGAACAGCCTAGACAAACACCTGTCAGGGATGGGCTAGGTGTACTTAGTCTTGCCTAAGCACATGGGGATGGACTAGATCAGTGCTACTCAAAGTGGTGGTCCACGGACCGGTGCCTGTCCACAAGCCATCGGCTGCCGGTCTGCGTGCACATTGGAAAAAAAAAATTGCCGGTCCCCCACATCAGATAGCTTGAGAAGCACTGGACTAGATGACCTCTTGAGGTCCCTTCCAACCCTATATTTTTATGATTCTATATTCTATGGCCAGATCCTGAGAGGATGCTGAACACTTGTAACTCCTTAGTGTAGGTCCTCAGCGTCTCTCAGGATTTAGCCCAGTACAAGCAACCCAAACTTTATCTATACTTTTATACTATCACCCATCTGAATTAATATGGTGAATTTGGAGTTCATCATTAAAGGGAATACTCAAAAGGGGGATGACTCATAGACAAAAGTGGTATCTTGGTACCATAAGCAATTTTCTTTATTAGTTTGTTTCTGGCTGAGTGAAGAAATATTTTGTTAGTGGATGACTTGAAAAAGTGAACAGATTTAGTCATTTTAAAAAATTGTAAGTTATAGTAAGGTATTTATTATATTTATCCTGCTGAATCATACAGACAAAAAGAGAGGAAAATTTGTACTTGGTCTGCACGGTGGTTTTTTGTTTTTTTTTAATTCTCTGTCATTGAAGATATTTTAGTCATGGATTTGTCCCTTCCAAGCTATCCTCTCCTCCTTCTTGATCCTACAATTAAATCTTCATAATCCTATACATATGACAACTGTCATGACTATCTCTTGACATAAAAATCATAATTATGTCACAGATTCATCTTTATTTCAGAGAAGGATCAAATCCAAGGAGGCATTATTTTGACTTTCTTTGCTAGTAGAATACAGTAATTTCTGTTACTGTGAATGCTTCACCATTATTCAGGAATAATTTCCAGCAAATCACAATTTCTTCCAGTAAAAGTGTAAAATCTGTTGTAAAAACAAGAAGAGGTGAAGATATAATTGTCTGCGTGCTGGCTCATTATCCAAAAGTTCATATCAGGTTTAACATCATCACAGCAGATGAGGACTCACAGAAGAATATTACACGTGGTGAAGATTCTAGGCAAAGTCCCCTAAACCGTGGCTCTCTTCCTGAAGGAGACAACAATGAGGCGAAGGAAGGACATTCCACAAGCACCTGTAAGGATATTGAATTATAATTCACTTTGTTAATTGATTTTATATAACTCTTATGGACCAAATCAGCTTTAAACTCATAAAAATAGCACTAAGCACCACATTTGTCTATAATAAGCATAGGACCAAATCCGAAGGATCTTAGTCTATTTTTTCTCAGACCTTACTTGGGCAAAAATTGACTGATTTTATAAGTCCTCACCCTTGACAAGATGTCAAAGGCCTCTTGCAAAGTACTTCTGGTGCAGAAGTGTCATTCCTAGAGAGATGACTTTGTGCTGTGCTTAGTCCAGAAGTATCAATGGCAACACAATGACAATTAGGGTTATTTATATTGGCAAGCAGGGAGTAAACTTCTCTGCTTTTTACCTGGGTTGGCATTTTAAAAGCCCTGTGTTCAGAGTTCCATAGCTTTTCTGAACTTGTTTCGTCCATCTCTGACATGCACCATTTGTAACATTTTAAAGATGGAACTATAAAATGATTTTTTGTGTAAAACATTGTCACCATTTTTGAGAAAGTAATTCTGTAGAAGAGAGTTAAATTTGCTACATCTCCACAGATGAAGGAGGTATTTATCTTAACAGTTGATCTTTATTAGTGCCATATTTTCTTAGTAATGTGACTAGCTTGGTGGTATAAATCTCAACTGTAATTAAATGGTGTATGAGGAAGGTGAGTCTCTTGACTGAAATCAGTGACGCACCCTGCTTCAGAAGCTATGTCTTTTGCTGAGTGTTGCTGAGAAAGTCCATGACACTGTGTTTAACTCATTTCTAGCTGTGAGAGGGGCAATAGCAGGTGAAGGCTGTAATAAGTGTCTAGCACACAAGTGTCTTCATAAGAGACTGGTTTTATTTTCTGGCCTCAGTCACATGATATAGGTCAGGTTTACATAGCAGAGGTGGGAATGCCATGAGTCCACTGCTTAATGTTTTGAGTGGGATGGAATGTATAAAAAAATCTGTAATGTTTAAAGTCAGATGCTGTTCAAACTTTTTTTAAATTGTTTTTAAAATACTGAGTTTGATTTTACTGGCATAGAGTTATGTGTGTGGAGATGTGTGTGTCCAATTTTGCAATCTGGTCTTTGACAACATAACTTAAAGGGAGAAAATTATCTAAAAGAACTAAAGGCCAGATCTTGCAGTCCTTACCAAAGTCAGGGGCATCTCGCTTGCATAAAGACTGCAGTATTTGGCTTTAAAAGTGTAACTTTGGGTTTTTTTCTTGGTTTCTTGTGTCTTGTGTGGGAATCTTTGTGTCTTCATCTGTCTTTGAGTTGATGGGTTTGTGTACAGCACTCTTCGCAAATACTGTATATTCTCTGGGTTTCCTTGCACTAATCTTTTACAACACGCATTGATGCCAGATGCTCCAACCTTTATCTTGTACTCATATTCATTTCAATATTGTCATATTTATTGGCCAGTTCCTCTTCCCATTTAATTCAGTGGCTGAACTTGTATTGATTTCTATTGATTTCAAAGGGAGCAGGATTAAACCCTTTGTTTTTTGATGGAAGTGTGCACAAATTTTTAGCTTCTGTATGTAAGGCTTATATATTGGTAGTACTTTTGGACTTTTTCCTGATAAGCATATCTCTATCATCTAGTAGTGATGGTGCAGTGTTTCTGCTATACTTGGAAGGTTTTCATTTCATTAGGTGACAAACTAGCTAGAAAAAATATGGGCTATATTTTGAATTTTTTTGCATTGCAGAATAAACACTCTTCTGTCTGCTTGTTAGAATTGGTTAGTTGTAATTACAAAACAGTAAGTGAAATACCACTGTGACTTATAGCGATTTAGTTTTTGAAAGCAATACAGTTTCAGTGTCGTTAACAAAAGATGAGTTAGAGGAACAATCAAATAACAGAAAGGTTGCTGCTATGTGGTCTGCCACTGCTGCTTCTGTAACTTCCTTTGTTCTTGCTACTTTGCTCTGTATTACTGGAAGAAATTCCAGAAAATTCACATTTCCTGATACCAGAAGTGGATGGATGAGAAAACCAGTGATATAGCTGAACAAAGCAGAGGGTCATCTCTATTTACCTCTTCTTTCTCCACTATATACATGAGTAAAAAACAAAGCCCAGATGTAGAGAACAACAACGAATGGGAATCATGTAAGTTAAAACTCATCAGTGAAGTGCTCTACATTGATTTCACTATTGTCCTAACAGCTGTGGATCGCCACCATTACACACATCATGAAACCACCACCCACGCAAAACCATTTTTTTCCCCATGGTGGCATTCTGTAAATTCCAAGGAACAGCACCTGACAACTGCCAGTAACGGCAAAGAATTTATATCATTTCACCTAAGCAGCTTTGCTTAAAGTCTGTTGATAAAGCTGAGTAGAAGGCAGCATGGAAGTATATATGAAGTGGCAGCCAAACAGCCTTTCTGATATTGTGTTGGCTTCTTATGTGTTTTTCCTGTTTCTGTTTCCAATAAGAATAACTCATTCTTTTATATTCACTATGTATTCACTAGAACTAATCTGTTGCGTCTTGAGGTCCTAATCTAGTGCACTTTTATATAGCATGTGCAAAGGGCAAACTTTATTGGAAAAACACAAGTGAAAATGTGCATACTAGATAGCTAGCTGCTGGAGTGATAAAAACATTTAAAATGTGCATAATAATAAATATCTTGGCTTTAGAACGTAGCTTATTTTAAATGCATATGTGGCATATCTGTAGCAACATAAACCCTTGTTTCTTACTGAGAAAGAATATATTTTGTTGGTAGCATCACAGGAATAGAATAACAAATATGATTATGTTTACAACTACAAATTATGTGAAAGGAGAATATATATATTAAACATACTTGGCCATTATTTTCCTTGTTTCCTAAGTTAATTTTTTAAATGACGGTATTCTTCCTCTAAGCCTGGATTCTCCATTCGCTTGATCCTACACTGAAGTCACCATAATCCTATAGTTGTTACATCAAAGTCAGAGCAGGATTAAATTCAAGGAAGAATATATGGGTTGTACGAAGAAAAAATCCTTGATCAATCACAACTAGTTTTTAGCATAAACCAAGATCTATTAGGCTTTGTTAACAAAGGGCCACACGCAGAACAAGTAGGGCTCTCAGTGACACCCGAGAGTATATACTGATAGAGAAACTTTTCTGGTTGAATGACATCATCCATCTCTCAAAGTGATAGGCTTCTACCTACTTTGACTTCCATTGTTAGCGGGATGCTTTCTCTTATTGTGGTTTATTGGTGGAGGAGTTTGTAGTGAGTTCATGCCTGGTGAACAAAACTGTGATGTTAATGGATGTTTTATAAAAAAGTTATGTGTGCAGAAGCTATTTCTGTGCATAAAAAGAAAGGTCCCCAACTTTTCTTCTCCTCTTATTAGACATGTACCATTAAAAATGAGACCATTGTAAATGGCAGGAGAAATACAAATGAAACTGATATGGGTAGTAGTTTGGCAGATGAAAAGTTCACAGTACATTTAACATCATCACAACAGATGTGAACTCACATGACGGTGGTGCAGATGATGAAGATTCAACTGAAGAGACTTTAAAACCAATAGTACTTCCTGGATGGGACATAAATGATGTCAAGAACGAGTATCCTCCAAGTACTAGTAAGGAAACTGAAATATATATCTGTTTTGCTCTATGTGCCCTATTCTTTATAGCTATATTGAAGAAAGAGTGGTAATGTTTTCAGTAGAATCCAACTCTGGAAAGATGTCCTTTGGAAGGAATCCACCTGAAAAGAATTTCTAGTGCTGCATATTCAGGACAAATGACTATCTGTAGAATGAATAGTAGCCATCGTTGCTCGGAATTGGGAACAAGATGGAACATCTGCATTCTACATATGGATTTCATAAAAATAATACTGTGTCCAGAGAAGTACAAATATTCTGAAGAGGTCCTGAAGTCTGCACAGTTACTGTAGAATTATATGATTTCTACAGATGTGCATACTTGACTGGCATCATAGATCAAATGGGAGAGGAGTGATTTCCAGTAATTTACATGATGTTCTGTGTGAAAAAGTATTTCCTTTTTAAAATGTTCATGAGACCTGTATGGAATAATGATAGTTTATGTCTTGCTATTGGAGGACAACATTTTATGCATTGCATTAGCTAGAGGAAAAGTTCAATAACTTTTACTAAAAAGTGTTTGTTTCTGAAGTGGATTTTGCTGGTGCTTGTTTGTGTGCAACGTGGCTCTTGCTATAGGCCTGGTCTTTGATAACATCAGCTTAATCAGGATCTCCATGGAGAAAGAAGCTAAATTAACACTCAGTTTTCTTGTGGGACGTTTTTTCCCTTTCTCTTATCTGGATGGTTTTTTGTTTGCTTGGTTGTTTGGTTGGGTTTTTTTGTTTTTGTCTCTGTTGCTTCATCTGTTCTTGTGCCGGTGTTTGGGTGCTGGTTCCAACTGTGCTTTTAGTGTGCTTTTTCACACTTATGCAGCCCAATGCAGACTACATGGACTTCTGTGGTGTTTGCAAGGACATGTAATTGATCTGGGCCACTGTAGCTGAGCACTGTGTATATTGTTGGGACTGGGACTATTGTTTTTTCTTGCAACTAATCAGTTAGCAAACGCACTGATACCAGAGTTTCATGTCTTTAACCTGCACTCATATTCAGCTTATTGGCATGAGCATATTTATGGGTGAAAGTGTTGATGGATTTTAACTTTGCAAGGAAAAGGTGGCTCAGCACATAAAAAAGATCACCAGTGATTTAACCATAGTCTTAGCAGCTGTGAAGCCCATTTATGAGGAAACCTCCACCCAACCTCACTGGAATCAATTTGCTGACTCGTGGTGGTGGTGGTCCCATCCTGACCACAAGGAACAGCAGCCTACTCAGGCAACAGGGGGTAAAGATTTTAAATATTAAATCATGTACTTTGTCTACAGTCTGAATAAATAGCAGCACAGAAATACCAGCTTCACAAAAATATCCAGTCACCATGAATTTGTATTTCTGATGCCATATGAGTTCTATCTTTAATCTTAAATTGTATTTTGAATGGGAAAATATACACCCCGCCCTTGCCTATAACCTGTGATATTACCCAGATGACCCTGAAAGACTTGGTCTTGGCTATGAAATAGTCATATCTTAAAAGGAAGGAATTCTGTATAAATTAAAGTGATATTTGGACTTCAGAAGTTCTCTTCTTTTCATTGTTTGTGACATGCCTGTGATGATTTTTTTAGCTTATTTCTAGCTGACAGGATAAATATTTTGTTCATTTCATGAACAAAGAAACAGAAATAGTTTTTTTTAAAATGTACATTGCAGTAAAGGATTTAATGTGTTTTTATATGTCGACTTTCACCGTGAAGATGATTTAGAAAGAAGAGAGCATTTATACTAAACTAAATGAACTTGAAACTGTACTTTTCTGCGACCCTTTGTTATTCAAGATAAAACTCTTTTGTCCTATCACCTCCACTGTAACCCAAGAGAATTAGGCCTTGCTAAAAACAAGACTATATACATCCCTTTAACTTTTATTGACATCTTGGAATATTCGTTCATAGCTCCAGAAACAACTGGTTGTGTTGGTTTTATGTCATCAATTATCCCTGATTTTAGGGGAGCATTTAAATGCTCTTGATTAGTTTTTACTCCCATAATCCCATTTCTTGTAGAACACATTTCCTTCTGCTGTTGTGGCTGTTTGGCCAATTGTAGGGGGTAATAATCTACATTCAGAACATTGTAGCTGCTAAGGGAAAGTCTGATGTTACTGAGCAGTTTGCCAGATTGAAAAATGGATGTTTTGTGCATGAGAAAGAAAACCCTGTCCCCTTTGCTACATTTCTTTAAGATGAAAGAGCTGACATTAGTAAAGACAGGAAAAAATACATTTGAAAATGATGTGGATGGTTGCTCAGCAAATGGAAACTTCATAGTACATTTAACATCATTATAACAGATCTCAGCTCACATGATGATGGTGCAGATGGTGAAGACTCAACACAGGATCCGTTAATACCAGTAATTTCCCTCGGAGGGGACAACAGTGATGACAAGGAACAGCACCCTCCAAGTAGCAGTAAGGATAATGAAATAATATCACGAATTTAGGCCACAAATCAGCAAAGCATTTATATGCACATGCTTAACTTTTAATATGTGTTTAAGTCCCATGGAATTCAGTGGGAGTAGTCACTCTCTTGAAGTTTAGTATGGTGAACTTCTGTCCCATGAAGGGAAAAAATTCTAAACTAACACAAACTCAGTTTCCTTTGGGATTTTTCTTTCCTTAAGGTCTGGAATTTCCTTTTGCTTCATATCTCGCTGTTCCCATGTTTAGTGTACATTCCACATGCTTAGCCAACTCTGCTCTCACTCTCACCCATGCAATTTGTGTGGACTTTTTTGGTGTTCTGTGGTGATTTCACAGGCATGTAAGTAATCTGGGCTATTGGAATTGAGCATTTTGGCCTTAAATTTCAAAAGTGACTGGTGATGGGAGGTTTTTCCATTTTTCGGTGCCCGATTTCAGATACCTTAAAGCAACCTGATTTTTAGAAAGTGCTGAGCACTTGCCCATGCAGATCAGACCCCTGTAAATTGATACCCAAACTCACTAGACACTTCTGAAAATTTAGGTCATGATGGCTTTTTCTGGACAGACTATTTTGTTTTCTTGTACTAGTCTTTACACATGAGTTGCTGCCAATTCTGCACACACATTCATGTTATTATTGGCATGATTCTACTTTCAGGTGAAGGTGTTTATAGATTTCAGCTTTGTGGTATGGTTTTGGTGCTGTTACTAGTTGGATTTTTTGAGCATTATCTCTTTGTGGTTCAATAACTGCACCTTTAACAGGAAACGTGGGATGTGCCATACTTACAAAGTATTTTACTAAGCACTGGAATGAGATCAAATTACATTTTCCCTCTCTATGTTCCTGAATTGGCTAACTACCTAATTCTCTAATATAGCAAAAAAAGGATACGATTACAAAATTAAATTAATGTCCCCACCTACAGTGAGATGGATCAGTGTAAGAAAATTCTGTAAGTTCATTGGCTACAGTCAAACCTCAATTAAAAGTGCAAGTTGTTGCTTCTGCCTGTTCAGTTACTGCTGCTGCCATGAAGACTGTGGTATTCTGTAGCAAGAACCTACCTTCCAATACCAGGATGATGTGGAAGACGTGGATTAGAAAATCGATTAACTGTCAACAAACCAGAGTTCCCACTTGACTCTGCTCCAGTTTCCTTGCAATCTGTATATTTGTAAAAGAGATATATTGGGTATAGAAAAAAGAAGAACAGAAGCTGAATATATTTAGGTTAGTGGCTGAGCCAGTAAAAAAATCACAAATGATTGAACCATTGTCCTAACAGCTGTGAACCCGGATCATGGTGCACATGAGGAATCCTCCAGCCAACATGAGGGGAATCCGTCCCCTGACATTTGGTGGTGGTCCAATACAGATTACAAGGAGCAGCATCCAACCACAGCAACTAAGGGTAAATCATATGTCTTTTTAACTACTAGTGTTTGATTAAGATCATCCAATAAGTTAAGTAATAAGCCACTTTACAATTCAAAAAATGGCCTATTGATGTCTGGTGGCTGTTAAACAGCCTTCTTAATGCTCCATAAGGGAGAATAATATATTTTCCTTCAGAGTCTACTCTCTTAGAGCAGGACTGTGTCTGGAAGGCACAAGTCCACACTGGGAAAGAGTGAAGTGACACTCCCCAATGAGAACACCTGAGTAGACCCTTCCTGATGAGGCACATACCCACTGCTATTCCCGTGCTCTTGATTTAGAGATCTCTCTTTGGCACATCACTTGTTCACTCCCAGAAACTCTGCAAGGTTTATGTGTTCAGTTAACCCTGATTCTATGCTCCTTTTTATTTTGACCCCCCTTGTTAGCAACACACAATATTTTTTGCCTTAATGGCCCCTTGGTCCGTTATAGATGGAAAAAATTACAGAAATCTCATGCCTGCTAAATAGAATCATGATGTCAACAGATGTCATAATGACCTGAAAACCCAGAGCTGGCTGAGGGTGAGATGACTTTCACTTATTGTGTCATGTCAGAATTACATTGTGGGTTCTTCAGGGAAGGGAGCATGTCTCTAATTGTTTTATGAGTTTTTGGCACATTTTGGGGTGCTCAATCATAAATGCTATAAATAAGATAAACAATAATAATAATCATCATCATAAACAGCAATAGATTTTCTTCCACAAAGAATGCACCTCTATCACATTCTTTCTTCTTTGCTAAATAATTCTCTAAAAAAGCACAGCCTATTATAAAGGCAAGAAAGAATAAAGATGAGAATTATTTGAGTGATGATGGTGGTGGGTCAGCAAATGAAAAGTTTACAGGCGGTTTAACATCATTGCAACAGATGAGGATTCACAAGAAATTGAAACAGATGATGAAGATTCACTGCAAGATCCATTACACTCTGGATGGGACACAAATGATGACACGGAACAGCACCCTCCAGTTACCACTAAGGGTAATGAATTCTAATAGTTTTATCTAACTTACTATAGTTAAAGCAAAATGACATACCTCAGTAAAGAGTGGCATCTGGTGCCATTTGCACAAGTAAGCGAATATGTCACATAGCCCAGACAGCTCAGAAATCTGTCAGGTGCCACCAGAAATGCAGCTATAGTCTATCAGTGTTTATGGAATAAAGGGATGAAACATCCCTGCTGTAAATCTGTGTATTCAGTTATCTACTGTGCAATATTTACAACAGTGTAATGATCATCTATCGCATAATTAGTTCTCCTGTACTGCCAGTACTTTATGCCATGAACTAGGAGATGAAGCTTATTTTTTACAGGGAGAAGACAGGAAAGTATAGGTGTTGAAAATAAAAAGCTCAATTATGGTTATCAGTAAAGAGTTTTGTTGTTTATTTTAAAGATCTTATCAATATTTGTGTTTCTGAACTTGGTTTAGGTGTGTGGAGAGACTTTCAGTGGGTTCTTTTTTCAGCAGGGGATTTCATTAGGAATTCAATAAAGAATGCCTAATGAAAAACTCAGTTTGCTTTGGGATTTTTGTTCTCTTCATTGGCCTGAGTTTTGGGAGTTTCTGGTGTTATTTATTTATTTATTTTTTGCTTCATCTCTCTCTGTGCTGACTATTTATTATATCTTACTACGCCTTCTGCCTTCTGTGATTTCAGTGATGGTTGAAAAATTGTGTCCCATTGCAACTAAGAGCTGTATTTAGTCTCTGATCACCTTGCATTGACCATTTATAAACTGCATTAATACCAGAGGTCTCTGTCCTTATCTTGTGCTCAGATTCCTCCTAATTTTGGTATTGAACTATTGGTAGATTTTAACTCTTTTGGCTAAAGTTGGTGGTGGCATGTTACTTACAGACTTTTTGTTGACGGCATAGCTCTCTGGCTCAACAACAGAACATTTCACACTAATCTCTGAGCTCAGTATTAGCACTTGGCAAGGATGCATTATTCAAATTCAAATCCTTCATGTTATTTGTTGCAGCATTATCCTTCAATCTTGAGTTAGAGGGGCAAGTTGTTACAACAACTTCATTAGTTTTGTCACTGTTTCGGCTGTAGTTTATTCTTCTGTTGCTATTGTTTTTCCCAATATCACTGGGAAACTTCATAGAAAGAAAACAGTTCCTGAACAGTGGTGTGATGCAAATGGATGGATGAGAAAACTAGTGATACTACAGTAAAAACTATGCATCCATCTTTAATGCTCTTCTTCTACACTATGTATATTAATAATATATTACTGATGCATAGGAAAGAAAAGCAAATGGCTGATCGAGTGTGGGTGGTGGCTCAGCAAATATACATATCCCCTTTGAGACATCCATTGTCCTAGCACCTGTGGATTCCTGACATGCTGCAGTCCTGGAAACCTCCACATCATATACCTGGAATTCTTCATTTAACTCTTTATGGTCCAATACAGATCAAAAGAAGCAGGGTCCCAACACTACCAGCAGGGGTAAAGAATTTAAATAATTTCATACAAAACTCAGCTTTCTGATGGAATTCATGGAAGTACAAGAACTACACTAATGTTATGGGGCAGTCAACCAACATTCCCAATGCTTACCGGAGTGCCGGGTATTTTCCTACTGTCTACTTCGAATGGACATGAGCACCTCTATATCATGTGCATTATACCCATTTGGGTTAGCATCTCATCTAACCTCATCTAATCTAATCTATCTATCTTTCCCCATATCACTGGGATACTTTAAAATCATGCCTCTTGAGCACTTCTGTAATGCCCTAAGTGGATTTCCGCATGTAAAATATCAGCTACCCTGTTGAAAAAAATCCTCGTACATTTCCATTATCAAATGTCTGTTATAAGATCAATATAAACAAATGGTGAGAAAATGTGGTTGGTGACTCAGAAAACAAAATATTTGCAATTATCCAAACAAATATGGGCTGTCTATTACCATTGATATTCTTCTCAGCCAAATCATACTTCCTGAACAAAAGAAGATCTTGTTGGTTAGGATTAAACCAGAGGGCACCTTTTACTCTTTTCTCCTTTCCATTGCACATTACACATATATAACTACCCAGCTTCTTGCAGAAATAACTGGGACAGGAGTTGAGAATAATGTGAGTGGCAGCTCAGCAAATTTTAAGTTCACAATCTATTTCAAACATACCCTAAACAGATGTGGATTCCCATGGTGATCCCAAGCGTATAGAATCAACCCAAGAGCCTTTGTTGCATAATGTTTACCATGGAGGGGACAAAGATGAGGACAAGTATCCCACAAACACTACTGTGGATAGTGTGAAGCCTGAACTTTTCCCTGCAAAGGAAAGAGATCATTCTTCTTCAAGTGAGATGGTGAATAATGAAATAGGACTCAACACATATACTCCTACAGGTATCAGTAAGAATAATGAACTGTAATCATTTTATCTCCTTGTAGGCCAAACTCTGGGCACAGATTGTCAGCTGGTGCTAATTGGCATAGCTTCATTGACCATGATGGAGTTATGCAAGTTTAAACCAGTTGAGGGTCTAGTCCCTAATGTCCATTATTGCAAAGTGGACTTGTTTATGAAAGAGACTTTTGCCAGACTAAGGACTATCAACAGAATAAAGACTTATGACTCTCGTCCAGTAGTAGCAGAGATACTGTTACTTTCACATCCAAGTCATTATATTACAAGCTGTTAAATAAAGTTTATTACTAAATTTGGGTGAGGGAAGTACTCAGATTTCATTTGCAGAGTTTCGGCCTCTAGAATTGTATTTTGAATTGGCCTATTTGGTGTTACTGATGGTGCTATGCCAACCCTTGGCATATGTCTTTCAGTAACAGTAACTTCAGAATCGGAGCATTCTTACAGGTGTTCAGAAAGGAGAGTAGAGGGAAATGTTACTACCTGAGAGTCTGAAAAATCTCTGCGTTCTGTGTTCTTAGATAGAACTGAACCTATTTGCGTTGTAGCTTTTGTACACTTTTTCAAAAATTTGATAGATGAATTTGAAAAAGCTAATTCTCAAGATCATTCAGTATCAAAATCCTAGCTGCACTCTGAATAGAAAAGTAACCACAAGGTCCTATGTTGTGAGCATATACCTAGTCCTTTATTCTATCACCACTGCTATTAGCGTGGAAGCAATAACCAAATGAATCTCAAAGATCAGCAAAAAGGAGGCACTTTCTGCATCTATTCACATGTTCCTCTTCCTGAGAAACAGTTTCTTTGGCTAATTATACATGAAATGTCTGTCATCTGATAGGTTGTTCTAGGCTGTGAGAAGGTCGGCATCATATGGATGGCATCAAGTGAAACAGTGTGCATTTGATAATACTTTAAATATGAAGTTGTGTGATATATTTTTACTGTATTATTACAGTTATTTTTTTTAGTGAAGGTTGTGTGTTTGGAAAATGCCTCCTGTATGGTGTCTTGATTGCTGACAACATTGTGCCGGCTTAGAGAGTGAAGGGAGAAAAAAAATCTAAAATAACCAAAATACACACTTTACTGTGTGATTAGTTTGTGTGCTGCTTTCTTGACTCAAGGTTATGCTCGGTGGGATCTTTTGTTGTCTGAATTTCTCTGGTGTGATTTTCCTGCTTATTTCTTTCTGCTGCTGCGTGGGTACCTAACTGCATCCGGTGCAGCGGACTTTTGTTTTTCAGTGGAAATGATTTACAAAATGGCTTTGTAAAGTGCCTTCTCCCTTTACTCTGCAATCACATTTAACTTGCCCTTCCAATGGTGTTCTCTGGTGAAATGGTTGGTGGTTTATACTTTTGATATGGTGGTGGTACTCATGGACTTTTCTGGCTGATTTTCTCTGTGGTATGTTTAATAAGGTGTAGGACACTTTCTATATTGCCTCAATGATTGGTTTATTTGTCTATATCATCAACTATGAAGAAAACTATGATGTAGATTTTCAAATCTTCCCTCTTTTCCCACAATGCCTCAGCAAAAAAACCTCTCTGCGTAGCACAGATATGAGCACCTGTACGATAGTGAAACCGGTACAACGAAAAATCAGAAAGTTGTTGGACACATTTTACGGATCCTTATCAGGGTCCAGAAAATGGATGATTGAAATGATGGTGATATGGTAGAACAATAAATAGGGCTTTACTCCTATGAGGTACATTAAAGAGACAAGAACTGAAAGTAAAGATAACGGTGTAAGTGGTTCTGCAGATGTTAAATTCAAAATTGATTCAACCATTTTTACAGCAGTTGTGGTCTCCAATGAAGGTTCCAAAAATGAAGATGCAACCCAAGATCCTTTCTTGCATAATGTTTATCTTGGAGGGGACAAAGATGAGGACAAATATGCCACAAACACTACTGTGGATAGTGTGAAGCCTGAACTTTTCCCTGCAATGGAAAGAGATCATTCTTCTTCAAGTGTGACAGTGAATAATGAAATAGGACACAACACATATACTTCTACAGGTATCAGTAAGAATAATGAACTGTAATCATTTTATCTCCTTGTAGGCCAAACTCTGGGCCCAGTTTCTCAGCCTGTGCTAACTGGCATAGCTTCATTGACCATGATGGAGTTATGCAAGTTTATACCAGTTGAGGGTCTAGTCTATAGGCGGGAAAACTTTTTGGCCTGAGGGCCCCATTGGGTTTCCAAAATTGTATGGACGGCCGACTAGGGGAGGCGATGTCTCCCCAGATTTCCAGGTGTGGCCCAGCTCCCGCCTGCTATCCGACCTCCCCTGTTTCTTGCCCCCTGACATTTCCCCCGGGACTCCTGCCCCATCCAACACCCCCTTTCCGCTTATGGCCCCCCGGGACTACTACCCCATCCAACCACCCCTACTCCCTGTCCCCTGACCACCCCCGGAACCTCTGCCCCTGATTGCCCACCACCACCCCATCCAACCCCCCCTCTCCTTCCTGACTGCCTGCCCCCACGGGACCCCTCCCCCATCCAACCCCCCTGTTCCCTGCCCTCTGACCGCCCCAACCCCTATTCACACCCCCGCCCCCTGACCAACCCCCCCTCCAACTCCTCTGCCCTCTATCCATCCCCTATGCTCCCTGCCCCCTTACTGCTTTATCTGGAGCACCAGTGGCTGGCGGTGCTACAGCCACGCCGCCCAGAGCACCGGGTCAGACCACGGCTCTGCAACTGCGCTGCCCGGCCGCCCATAAAATTGCACTGGCGGATCAGTGCGCGGAGGTTGTGGGGGCAGGGGGGCAGCGGGAGAGAGGCCAGGAGCGAGCCTCCTGGGCCAGGAGCTCAGGGGCTGGGCAGGAGGATTCCGCGGTCTGGATGTGGCCCACGGGCTGTAGTTTGCCCACCTCTGGTCTAGTCCTGAATGTCCATTATTGCAAAGTGGACTTTTTTGTGAAAGAGACTTTTGCCAGAGTAATGACTGACTATCAACAGAATAAAGTAAGACTTGTTCCAGTAGTAGCAGTGATACTGTTACTTTCACATCCAAGTCATTATACTATAAGATGGTATTTAAAGTTTATTCCTAAATTTGAGTGAGGGAAGTACTCAGATTTCATTTGCAGAGTTTCGGCCTCTAGAATCATATTTGAATTGGTCTATTTGGTGTTACTGATGGTGCTATGCCAACCCTTGGCATATGTCTTTCAGTAAGAGTAACTTCAGAATCTGAGCATTCTTACAGGTGTTCAGAAAGGAGAGTAGAGGGAAATATTACTACCTGAGAGTCTGGAAAAACTCCACGTTCTGTGTTCTTAGATATGACTGAACCTATTTGGGTTGTGGCTTTTGTACATTTTTTCAAAAATTTGATTGATGAATTTTAAAAAGCTAATTATCAAGATAATTCAGTGTCAAAATCCCAGCTGCAATCTGAATAGAAAAGTAACCACCAGGTCCTATGTTGTGAGCATATACCTACTCCCTTATTCTATCACCACTGCTATTAGTTTGGAAGCAATAACCAAATGAATCTCAAAGATCATCAAAAGGAAGGCACATTGTGCTGGCTTAGAGAGTGAAGGGAGAAAAAAAATCTAAAATAACCAAAATACACACTTTACTGTGTGATTAGTTTGTGTGCTGCTTTCTTGACTCAAGGTTATGCTTAGTGGGATCTTTTGCTGTCTGAATTTCTCTCGTGTGATTTTCCTGCTTATTTCTTTCTGCTGCTGCGTGGGTACTTAACTACATCCGGTGCAGCAGACTTTTATTTTTCAGAGGAAATGATTTACAAAATGGCTTTGTAAAGTGCCTTCTGCCTTTACTCTGCAATCACATTTAACTTGCCCTTGTAATCGTGTTTTCTGGTGAAATGGTTGGTGGTTTATACTTTTGATATGGTGGTGGTACTCATGAAACTTTTCTGGCTGCTTTTCTCTGTGGTATGTTTAATAAGGTATAGGATGCTTTCTATATTGCCTCAATGATTGGTTTATTTGTCTGTATCATCAACTACGAATAAAACTATGATGTAGATTTTCAAATCTTCCCTCTTTTCCCACAATGCCTCAGCAAAATAACCTCTCTGCGTAGCACAGATATGAGCACCTGTACGATAGTGAAACCGGTACAACGAAAAATCAGAAAGTTGTTGGCCACATCCACTTTTACGGATCCTTATCCATCTGGAAATGGATGATTGAGATGACGGTGATATGGTAGAACAATAAACAGGGCTTTACTCCTATAAGGTGCATTAAAGAGACAAGAACTGAAAGTAAAGATAACGGTGTAAGTGGTTCTGCAGATATTAAATTCAAAATTGATTCAACCATTTTTATAGCAGTTGTGGTCTCCAATGAAGGTGCCAAAAATGAAGATGCAACCCAAGATCCTTTCTTGCATAATGTTTATCTTGGAGGGGACAAAGATGAGGACAAATATGCCACAAACACTACTGAGGATAGTGTGAAGCCTGAACTTTTCCCTGCAATGGAAAGAGATCATTCTTCTTCAAGTGTGACGGTGAATAATGAAATAGAACACAACACATATACTCCTACAGGTATCAGTCAGAATAATGAACTGTAATCATTTTATCTCCTTGTATGCCAAACTCTTGGACCAGATTCTCAGCCTGTGCTAATTAGCATAGCTTCATTGACTATGATGGAGTCATGCAGGTTTAAACCAGTTGAGGGTCTAGTCCCTAATGTCCATAATTGCAAAGTGCACTTTTTTGTGAAAGAGACTTTTGCCAGACTAAGGACTGACTATCAGCAGAATAAAGACTTATGACTTTCGTCCAGTAGTAGCAAAGATACTGTTACTTTCACATCCAAGTCATTATACTACAAGATGTTAATTAAAGTTTATTACTAAATTTGGGTGAGGGAAGTACTCAGATTTCATTTGCAGCGTTTCGGCCTCTGGAATCGTATTTTGAATTGGCCTATTTGGTGTTACTGATGGTGCTATGCCAACCCTTGGCATATGTCTTTCAGTAACAGTAACTTCAGAATCGGAGCTTTCTTACAGGTGTTCAGAAAGGAGAGTAGAGGGAAATGTTACTACCTGAGAGTCTGAAAAATCTCTGCGTTCTGTGTTCTTAGATAGAACTGAACCTATTTGGGTTGTAGCTTTTGTACACTTTTTCAAAAATTTGATAGATGAATTTGAAAAAGCTAATTCTCAAGATCATTCAGTATCAAAATCCCAGCTGCACTCTGAACAGAAAAGTATCCGCCAGGTCCTATGTTGTGAGCGTATACCTAGTCCTTTATTCTATCACCACTATTATTAGCTTGGAAGCAATAACCAAATGAATCTCAAAGATCAGCAAAAAGGAGGCACTTCCTGCATCTATCCACATGTTCCTGTTCCTTAGAAACAGTTTCTTTGGCTAATTATACATGAAATGTCTGTCATCTGATAGCTTGTTCTAGGTTGTGAAAAGGTCAGCATCATATGGATGGCATCAAGTGAAACAGTGTGCATTTGAAAGTAGTTTAAATATGGAGTTGTATGAAATATTTTTACTTTATTATTACAGTTAATTTTAATTAGTGAAGGTTGTGTGTTTGGAAAATGCCTCCTGTATGGTGTCTTGATTGCTGACAACATTGTGCCGGCTTAGAGAGTGAAGGGAGGAAAAAAATCTAAAATAACCAAAAATAAACACTTTACTGTGTGATTTGTTTGTGTGCTGCTTTCTTGACTCAAGGTTATGCTCGGTGGGATCTTTTGTTGTCTGAATTTCTCTGGTGTGATTTTCCTGCTTATTTCTTTCTGCTGCTGTGTGGGTACCTAACTGCATCCGGTGCAGCGGACTTTTATTTTTCAGTGGAAATGATTTACAAAATGGCTTTGTAAAGTGCCTTCTGCCTTTACTCTGCAATCACATTTAACTTGCCCTTGCAATCGTGTTTTCTGGTGAAATGGTTGGTGGTTTATACTTTTGGAGGATGAAGTTGATATGGTGGTGGTACTCATGGACTTTTCTGGCTACTTTTCTCTGTAGTTCAAGAATGGCATGTTTAATAACGTGTAGGACACATTCTGTATTGTCTCAATGATTGGTTTATTTGTCTGTATCGTCAACTACAAATAAAACTATGATGTAGATTTTCAAGTCTTCCCTCTTTTCCCACAATGCCTCAGGAAAGTAATCTCTGTGTGTAGCACAAATATGAGCACCTGTACAACAGTGAAACCGGTACAACAAAAAATCAGAAAGTTGTTGGCCATATCCACTTTTATGGATCCTTATCAGGGTCCAGTAAATGGATGATTGAGATGATGGTGATATGGTAGAACAATAAATAGGGCTTTATTCTATGAGGTACATTAAAGAGACAAGAACTGAAAGTAAAGATAACGGTGTAAGTGGTTCTGCAGATATAAATTCAAAATTGATTCAACCATTTTTATAGCAGTTGTGGTCTCCAATGAAGGTGCCAAAAATGAAGATGCAACCCAAGATCCTTTCTTGCATAATGTTTATCTTGGAGGGGCCAAAGATGAGGACAAATATGCTACAAACACTACTGTGGATAGTGTGAAGCCTGAAGTTTTCCCTTCAATGGAAAGAGATCATTCTTCTTCAAGTGTGACGGTGAATAATGAAATAGGACGCAACACATATACTCCTACAGGTATCAGTCAGAAAAATGAACTATAATAATTTTATCTCCTTGTAGGCCAAACTCTGGGCACAGATTGTCAGCTGGTGCTAATTGGCATAGCTTCATTGACCATGATGGAGTTATGCAAGTTTAAACCAGTTGAGGGTCTAGTCCCTAATGTCCATTATTGCAAAGTGGACTTGTTTATGAAAGAGACTTTTGCCAGACTAAGGACTATCAACAGAATAAAGACTTATGACTCTCGTCCAGTAGTAGCAGAGATACTGTTACTTTCACATCCAAGTCATTATATTACAAGCTGTTAAATAAAGTTTATTACTAAATTTGGGTGAGGGAAGTACTCAGATTTCATTTGCAGAGTTTCGGCCTCTAGAATTGTATTTTGAATTGGCCTATTTGGTGTTACTGATGGTGCTATGCCAACCCTTGGCATATGTCTTTCAGTAACAGTAACTTCAGAATCGGAGCATTCTTACAGGTGTTCAGAAAGGAGAGTAGAGGGAAATGTTACTACCTGAGAGTCTGAAAAATCTCTGCGTTCTGTGTTCTTAGATAGAACTGAACCTATTTGCGTTGTAGCTTTTGTACACTTTTTCAAAAATTTGATAGATGAATTTGAAAAAGCTAATTCTCAAGATCATTCAGTATCAAAATCCTAGCTGCACTCTGAATAGAAAAGTAACCACAAGGTCCTATGTTGTGAGCATATACCTAGTCCCTTATTCTATCACCACTACTATTAGCGTGGAAGCAATAACCAAATGAATCTCAAAGATCAGCAAAAAGGAGGCACTTTCTGCATCTATTCACATGTTCCTCTTCCTGAGAAACAGTTTCTTTGGCTAATTATACATGAAATGTCTGTCATCTGATAGGTTGTTCTAGGCAGTGAGAAGGTCGGCATCATATGGATGGCATCAAGTGAAACAGTGTGCATTTGATAATACTTTAAATATGAAGTTGTGTGATATATTTTTACTGTATTATTACAGTTATTTTTTTTAGTGAAGGTTGTGTGTTTGGAAAATGCCTCCTGTATGGTGTCTTGATTGCTGACAACATTGTGCCGGCTTAGAGAGTGAAGGGAGAAAAAAAATCTAAAATAACCAAAATACACACTTTACTGTGTGATTTGTTTGTGTGCTGCTTTCTTGACTCAAGGTTATGCTCGGTGGGATCTTTTGTTGTCTGAATTTCTCTGGTGTGATTTTCCTGCTTATTTCTTTCTGCTGCTGCGTGGGTACCTAACTGCATCCGGTGCAGCGGACTTTTATTTTTCAGTGGAAATGATTTACAAAATGGCTTTGTAAAGTGCCTTCTCCCTTTACTCTGCAATCACATTTAACTTGCCCTTCCAATGGTGTTTTCTGGTGAAATGGTTGGTGGTTTATACTTTTGATATGGTGGTGGTACTCATGGACTTTTCTGGCTGATTTTCTCTGTGGTATGTTTAATAAGGTGTAGGACACTTTCTATATTGCCTCAATGATTGGTTTATTTGTCTATATCATCAACTATGAAGAAAACTATGATGTAGATTTTCAAATCTTCCCTCTTTTCCCACAATGCCTCAGCAAAAAAACCTCTCTGCGTAGCACAAATATGAGCACCTGTACTATAGTGAAACCGATACAACAAAAAATCAAAAAGTTGTTGGCAACATCCACTTTTACTGATCCTTATCAGGGTCCTGGAAATGGATGATTGAGATGGCGGTGATGTGGCAGAGCAATAAATAGGGCTTTACTCCTAAAAGGTGCATTAAGGAGACAAGAACTGAAAGTAACGGTAATGGTGTAAGTGGTTCTGCAGATATTAAGTTCAGAATTGATTCAACCATTTTTATAGCAGTTGTGGTCTCCAATGAAGGTGCCAAAAATGAAGACCTGACCCAAGATCCACTGCTGAATGGGGCTCATTCTGGATGGAGCGATAAAGTCAAGTATTCCACAAATGCTACTAGAGATGATGTATTACCTGGAGTTATTCCTTCACGTGGAAGTGAACATTCAACTACAGGTATCAGTAATTAAGTGAGAACTTGAGAGTTTTTCTTTGGCATTGAACATTATTTGTGCTTTCTGAACTCAGAGGCTAAAGGCCAATAAGTTTATTAGGTGTGGATACTCCTAAGTGAACAGGAAGCATTGTTCAGGTGTCGCTGCATGGTGATTAAATAGGTCTGAGTTATAATTAGGTTTAAAGTACA
This sequence comes from Chelonia mydas, assembly GCF_015237465.2. Classification (NCBI taxonomy): domain Eukaryota; kingdom Metazoa; phylum Chordata; order Testudines; family Cheloniidae; genus Chelonia; species Chelonia mydas. Next base: position 53,363,153 of record NC_051246.2, read on the forward strand.
GCTGGGTCTGAACTGCAGAGTTTGGAATATTTCAGATACATTGTTCCATTTCTTTCCATTAAAGAGAGACACCCAAATCCACAAAGTCTGGATCCAGAACCAACTTTCTGTTTCTATTTATTGTCTGTTTTAGGGACAGATGATACCAGATAAGCAGTACTTTTTTATGGGGCTTGTGGAGAGCCATCTCCTTCTCTCTCTTCCCCCAGCTTCCCAACTGGAAGTTTGGGGATTAATTGTAACTCATACAATCTGGCATACAGAGAGACTGCGCATGCTGCACCATCCATTTAGATGTACATGAGATGCGTCTAACATCCTGATAGCTTCCTTTTTGGTTGAGAGATAGTAAAGTTGCTTTTTTCTGGAAGTGAGGTATTATGTGGGTGGCATCAGGTTGGACAACTACTAGAACAATAAACTTTTCCGTGAGGATTAGTGTGTCAAGGTTTATTTTGTAAATACTTTAAACCTGTTTTATTCTTAGATTTTAAGGCCAGAAAAGACTGTTATGAGCATCTTCTCCTTCCTTTGGCATAACACAGGACATAGAATTTAGCTCAGTAATTCCTGCATCAATCCCATAATATCAGGGTAAACTAGAGCATTAGTCAGTGCAGTTTGTGTAAGTGTAAAACGGCCTTCTCTATGAGCATTGTATTGCTTGCAATGTGGAGCTTGTTTAAGAATTGAAAGAATAAATGCCACCTTCTCTAAATAAATAAATAAAATCCACACTTTCTTGGGTTTAGTTGGTACTTTGCTCTTGCTGTCGCTTTGTGCTGATGGTCATTGCTTATTGCAAAGGGTTGTCTATAATTTTTTCATCCTCTGGATATGGGCCCTTATTTAACCATGAGCGTTTCACTCATGGAATGCACCGATATCGAAGGCAATATTCTTAGACTGTGTTCTAAATCATCCTAATCTTACATACATCATGTTTGCCAATGTGTTTTCTGAAAGGCTTTTAATTTTGAAGGGTAAATCTGGTGTGGTGGCGGTGCTTCAAGACATTTCTGACTGCATCTCCTATGTCTAAACAACAGCACCTTGAATAGTGAACAAGACAATTCATTTACTGTGTCAGCTGACATTTTAATACAGCACAGAATACCAATACAAATATATTTTTCAACTTCAAATGTATATACACAAGTACTCCAAATATCCAACCATAGTATCCTATACCATTCTCACAAACAAAGGCAACTGGAGCCAAATCTATAATTATTCAGAGAAGTAGAGTAAATGGTGGATTCTCTGTAACTTGAAGTCTTTAAACCAAGATTTGAGGACTTCAGTAACTCAACCAGAGTTTATGGGCCTATTACAGGTATGGGTGGGTGAGGTCCTGTTGGCTATGATGTTCAGGAGGTCATCATGATGGTTCCTTCTGGCCTTAGAGTCTATGAGATACTATCTAAAAAACATGATAATTTCCACTTATATGAATCCAGAAGCCACAGACTCTGCATATTAATTGGCATCTATCAAAGATGAGTGAGAGAGGTACAAGTTGTTGTTGTTACTTGTTCTGCCGCTGCTGCAACTCTGACCTTTTCTGCTGTTGCCAACTTTCATTGGGACAATCTCCAGCAAACTTAAAGCTTGTTACTTGTATTGTTGTAGCACTTAGAGCCCCCAGTCCCTCCGGAGATTGGCCCTATAAGCACTATAATACCTAGTTTAAAATCTATTGATAAAGCTCAGTTTAGCATGTCAATATGACCTGGTTGCATGGAATCATCAGGTCAAAACTTCCAGTTTTTTGGCTTATTTTGATTATTTAGTTTATTATTTTGTTGTGTTTTCTTTTGGGTTTTTAAAGGTGTTGGTATTTTCTTTGGCTCCTCTGTGCTTGCTGAATAGTATAAACCAGGATTAACAAATGTTAGCAAAAATAATTATTCACCTGAAAATTCCCACTGGACATTTATTATTTGCTATTCATTTGACCCACCATTTGAAAGTTTCTGTGATCCACCCTGGAAACAGAAAGAACACCATGTGACTTATAGCCATTGATTATTGACTATTTTTTGTGTCATGTGGTTTGATATTCACAAACATTTCATAGATTCATAGACTTTAAGGCCAGAAAAGACCATCATGATCATCTTGTCTGACCTCCTGGATATCTCAAGCCACAGAACCTCACTCACCCAATCCTGTAATAGACCCATAACCTCTGGCTAAATTATTGAAGTCCTCAAATCATGATTTAAAGACTTAAAGTTATAGAGAATACACTGTTTACTCTAGTTTAAACCAAAAGTGACCCGTGCCCCATGCTGCAGAGGAAGGTGAAAAACCCTCAGAGTCTCTGCCAAACTGATCTGGGGGGAAATTTCTTCCTGACCCCAAATATGGTGATCAGTTAAACCCTGAGCTTATCAACGAGACAAACTGTAATCAGAATAGGATTAGTTCAAACAATTCAGATAATACTTAAAATAACTCATATATTTGACAGGTTTCAGAGTAGCAGTCGTGTTAGTATCTATTCACAAAAAGAAAAGGAGTACTTGTGGCACCTTAGAGACTAACACATTTATTTGAGCATGAGCTGAAGTGAGCTACAGCTCACTTCATCGGATGTATTTATTTGAGAAAATTGAAATGAAATGGCTTGTCTCAATTGTCAGAATCTGCCTGTCTGGAGACAAGCACTGTAATATATATAAAGCACTGAAATCCCCCAAAAAGAAAAATTATTCTTCCCTGCCATATTTGTGATTCAGTCTTCATGCCATGTAACTGAGCTCAAACCTGAGTTACAAAGGCAAGCTGATGCTGCTATTTCTTCTCTTCTCGTTGTTGCTTTTACCTCTGTTGTCAGAGGATTTCTGTTGAAAACATTGCCCCTGAACAGGAGCATGGCCAGGGATGGCGATAATGTTATCGAAAATAGAAAGTCCTCTCTGCTTTTCTGTTCTTATGCTCTAAAGCCCCATTCAGCAAACACTTAAGAAAATTCTTAACTTTGAATATGTGAGTAGTCTCTCACTGAAGTCAGATAAGCACATGATGACATGTTTGCTGCAACACCACCTAAATACAGCAGGAATATCAAATTAAATATTGGCCATTTCGTTCCATCATTTTCTTACATGTTGTTATGTGCCCTTTATGTTACAGAAGCAGGTTTTCTCCCACCCGTGGTCAGACTCTACTTGTCTGGAGGGAGTGTAACTAAATAAAACAGTGAAATCTTGAAAGAGAAAATTAATAGTTGTTGTTTATGAGACATAGTCCTCATTCTGAGTGTCTGATCAAACCTGAATTATGGGACCAAATTCTTGGAGCTACTTCTTCTTTGTTGTTCTTGCTTCTGTGCCCATTTCCACTGTGTTTATGGTCAGCCAAGACACAGTCTTGAAAATTAGCATGGTGCTGGTAAAAAGGTTTAGAAAACTATTGATGTATCTTGAGTCAGCAGAGCATTTAAGTGTGAATTTAAGTCCTGTTGATGTCAGTGGGACAGTTTTCTGAACTGAGATAATAAAGAGGAGCAAAACCTTTATACTCCTTCTATACTACTAAGTGTAGTAGATATATAAAAGGACGAGACCTGTTTTACAGAGAAGAACTGAAGAGGAGAATAATATAAAGAGTGGTTCTGTGTGTATTAATTTCACAATTGCTTCACCATCATCATAATAGCTGTGGTCTCCAATGGCGGGACCAAACATGAAGACTCAACCCAAGATCCACTACTGCGTACTGTTCATCCTGGTTGGGGCAATGCAGACAAGTATCCCACGAATGTCACTAGGGATGATGTGCTGCATGGAATTATTCCTCCAAGTGAAAATGATCAGGAAAAGGAATCTTCTCATACAGGTACCAAAAAGAATAATTAATTATGCATGAGAATTTCAAAAGCACTCTGCATTGACCTAAATCTGCTCTCATTGAAATAAGTAGGAGTTTTACTATTTATTTTGACAAGAGAAGAGTTTGACCAATGCTGAATTCTTTTCAAAATCCCACCCTATAGTCCATTTACTCCCTATTTGGAAGGAATAACACTACTTCTACATCTGTGTAATTTCATTATGATACTCTATTGAAAGTCTATTGATAAAATTTGGTTTAGAGTGGTACTGTGATAATCATTAGCATGGAATCAGCTGTCTAAAATTTCCTAGGTTGTGATTTCTTGTTTGCATTTTTCTGAGGTGATGGATTGGGGTTTTTTCCGACTATGCTGATTAAAGCTTGCTGAATAATGAAAAATAAGATTCACACATAACTTATAGGTAAATGTGAAATCCCAAATGAGAAAATTATTGGTCACTGTCATATTAATGGTCAGTCCTCAAACTCAGTAACTGAGCTAAGACTTGGATTACAAAGGCAACTTGCAGCTGCTATATCTTTTCTTGCCATGACATCTATCTATGTTATCAGCATGGATAAGTTCAGCCACATCATAGTGCCCAAACAGCAAGATGGTGTTGGTTAAAAGTTGAGAAAACCAATGATAGTGTGGAGCAAAATAGAGGGTCTCTGCTTTCCTTCTCCTACAAACTTAATAGAAATATAAAACTGAATCACTGCCTCCAGATAATCAGCCAGGATTGGGCAGTGAGGACAAATATCCCATAAATACCTCCAGGGATTATGTCATACCTGAAAATGAAAATGAGTCTTATACAGGTACCAGTAAGAATAATGAATTATATTCATTTTACCACCTTGTGTGTAATGAGACATTATTTCTTCTGCATACGATTTATTCACTCTCATACCTTGTTGGAAATCTAAATTCTCAGCAAAGAGGTGCATTGGTATATCTTTTTGACCTTATTGCATGGAATCAGGTGAACAACAATTTTTATTTTTTAAATGTTCTTCTCTCTGTTTTTTTCTGGGTCTGTATATTGAACTTTCCTCTAGCTTTTTCTGTGTGCTGACTAGACCATATTGAATAGTGAAAATAAGATTCAAAAATGTATTTGTGAATCTGAGACTTGAATTGAATTTGATCGTATATTTTGCTTTCTCCTTATTCTGTGACGACCAGGGATTCACCTAAACCGGGGAAATCCCTAAATGTCTTGGCAGGTCAGGTTGCTAGACATATGTTGAATATAGAGCCTGGTAATTCCAAAATCCCATTTTTTTAATCCTATACTACCAGCAGCCTAAATATTTTCCGTCTCGTTGTGCTTTAATGACATTCTGATTTACGGAGATAAATTTGGTGAGGTGCTGCTGTATTTGTGAGCTTATCTGACTGCTTCTCCCATTGGCTGAGATCAGACCTGAGTTCCAGAGATAAGTAGATACTTTTGCTTTCCCTGCTCAGGCTTCCATGTCCATTATCATTAGGGTTCTGTTAAGCCACAGTAATCCAACAGTATTGGTTGAAAAGGTGAGAAATGTGGATCAAAAGCATTCTGTGCTTCTCTCCTCTGATACTCTAAATACAGCAGAAATTTTAGAGCAAGGCCAGGCATAGAGGCAAACACTGAAGATGAGACTAACGTGGCTAGTGCTTTTGCAAATATTAAGTTCCCAATTGCTTCACCATCATTACAACAGCTGTGGTCTCCAGTGATGGTGCCACACATGAAGGCTCAACCCAAGATCCATTGTTGCACAGTGTTCATCCTGGCTGGGGCAATGAAGACAAGTATCTCACAGCTACCTCTAGGGATGATGTGCTACCTGGAATCATTCCTCTAAGTGAAACTGAACATAAAAATGAATCTTCTCATACAGGTACCAGTAAGAATAATAAATTATAGTCTTGTTACTTCTTTTTTGGATGAGATAGTTTTAATTGTTATTATATGCTAAAAGTCTATTGATAACTCTTAATAAGTTGTGGCATGTTGTTGTACCTGATTACAGGAAATCAGCTAATCAAAAATTTCTGTAATACTGTGAAATTATTTTTTGTTTTAGTTTATTCTTGACTTGTTTCTTTTTGTGTTAAGAGTTTCCTCTTTGTGTTGTTGGACTGGTACATAATGAGCTTACATGAGGGCTATTCTTGTCTCCTTAGATAATGCTAGGTGTTCTAATAATCATTCTTTTTAGCACTCTATCATTTTCCAAGTTGTACAGCTTGGTTATGCCAAGCGCTCTCATTTTTGATCTTGCATTCCTGTTAACCTTTAGATTATCATCTCTGAGTTTATATTCTGGTGCGCTTGTAATTGTGGGATATAAATCTGGTGCGGTGATGGTGTTTTTGGTGAGATTTTCTGTTGGCTTGCTCCTGTGGCTCACCAGTAACCTCTTTATAGAAGAGCACTGTCTAGAGGATCAGGGACAGGATTTTACAAAATAATTGCAATATCATAAATGCTCCATGCCATTCCATCAGACCTTCTTATGTTGCATGCGCCTTTTATGTCACTGAAGCCTGTTCTAAGCAGTATCACTTAAGGACAAGAACATAAAAAAAATTAGTGAAATTTCTAAAGAAAAAATAATTGCCATATTTATTGGACATAGTTCCAATGCTCAGCATCTGTAATCACTCCTGATCACTCCTGGCTGCTTCTTGCTCTTGGGTTTGGTTTTTTTGGGTTGTATTTTTTTGGTGGTCTTGCTTCTGTGTCCATTGTCACTGAGACTCTTCTAAATTAAATCATAACCCTGAGGAACAGCAAGGGGGTGTCAGTTAAAAAGTTGAGAAACCAGTGACAATGTGAAAGAAAGCAGAATACCTTCTCTTCTTATGCTCTTCTTATGCTCTAAATACAATAAAAATGTCAAAGATCAAGTCCTGTTGTAGAGGAAAATAATGGTGGTGGTTCTACAAATATTAAGTTTAAAATTGATTCAAGCATCATTATAACAGCAGTGGTCTCCAATGATGGTATCAAACATGAAGACTCAACTAAAGATCCACTGGCACCAAGCATTCAACCTGGAGGGGATAATGAAGACAAATATCCCACAAACAATCCCATTGATAATTTGATACCTGGAGTTTTTTCTGACATTGAAAGTGGAGATGGCAGAGGACCAGCTTCTACAGCCACCAGTAAGAACAATGAATTACAATAATTGTATCTTATCCTTCACCCCTTTTTTAATGTCTCTGGATATAAAGATAAATTTGTAAAGTATTGGGGGAAATGTTATGATCCAAAAGTTTTTTCTTTTAACTGGAGTTTTGAAAGCTAGAAAATAGCCTCCTACTAATGTGCATGAAAGAGAAAGTGTTTTAATTGTAGAACTATGTGGAGTGGGATGATTTAACGCTAGTGTTTCCAGCAATCTTTCTTCTCAGAGAAGATGAGTAGCATTTCTTCTTTTCACCAACTCTGGGGAACCTCTCTAGAACATCAGAGAAATAAATGAATAACAAAACATCTGATTGCAATTGCTAGTGTTCCATTGTCAAGCTGTGGAGATAGTATTTTCTATATTAAAGACTCAAACCACAGAACATTTTGTTCCATCTTCCTGATCATTTTATTTATTTTATTCTCTGTCATCCAACGGCAGTTATTTTGAATGCTAGCAAAGTAACACTTAGTCCAGCCAGCCCTCACCCCACCCTCCTGATATTATGGACATGTACCATGGAAGATAATTTCCAGTATGGCTTCCCCCCTCCCCAGTAATTTTTGCTGTTAAGTAACCCATCAGTGATTATTGACATCTGTGGGTGCTAGGAAGCAACAGGCTTTTCATTTCTCAGCTGCTTCAGTTTTAAAAGCTTGTTTCTGATAGAGCTAGTTTGCATAAAGAAATAACATGCATTGATCACAGTGTGAATTTTGTTGTTCCATGTTGCAACATGCAAGTAATTATTTTTGAAAATTAAGAGGCTTTCCTTATGCCCAAATGTACTTTTCATTTAAATTATCAACCCAGAGGCTAAGGTTTTCCTAAATGGTACACCTTCTTATTCATGCTGCATCAAATTACCTGCTGGTATAACTCCATAGAAGTCAATACAGACGTGCCAGCAGAGACTCTGTCCAACAATGTACAGCCATTTGTTGCACACAACCAAGAATATGAACTTGTATTAATACCACATCTGTCATCGAAGTATTTTAGAAGAGAGTCATGAAACATTAATAGTTTAAAAGAGTTAGAATTTTCATCAAATGAACTCTTTAATTTGATTTTGAAAGGAGCTTTGAATATGAAAAATGAGTTGGTTCTATGGTGGAGACACACTGATTTGGTTTCTATAGTTTCTGGACTCTAGCTGGGTTATATTAAAGGTTCTGGATGTTACTCTCGTCTCACACCAGTTTTACACTGGCATAATTCCATTGGCTTTGGTGGAGGCAGTGTTATTTACATTGGTTTAAGTGAGATCAGAACCCAGCCCTCAGTCTTCTCAGATCTTAATGAACAACATGATACAAACTCAGCAAAATAAACCAGATCAAAAAACTGCCTTTAGAGGCCAAATTTTGTAGAGTCTAGATGCCTCAAGTATTATAAATTTAATAAATATATTTTGAAAACTGCTATTTTATTTTTCTATTCGTAATATTTAAATGTGTAACTTGTAAAGGAGAACTCATGTCTCCTGACTTCCAGTCCCCCATTTTATTAGGCCGTCTCCCTAATTTACTGTGTGTACATTCGACACTGTGTGGAAGGGTTTGGTTCCTTTCCTTTTCTGAATATGTAAAATCTGACAGAGCTGGTGCTATGGTGACTTTCTAGGATCATCTGCTTAGATTCTTAGCAGAATCAAAGACGTGATGTTAACGGAGCAACAGAGTTCATGACACCCAAATTTTTCCAACATTTTTCCGGCATGGCATGCTGTGTGTCTGTTTCTTTTAGTGCTGTGGCATCATAGCAAAGCAGAGCGAATGCTAGGTCACAACTCTACCACAGTGGAAAATGTGTGCACACATTGAGGGAGGGAAGGAAGGTCTTTTTTTCATAAATGGGCCCTGCGAAGCATGAATGGGATGACAAAGAAAGTTCACTTCACGTGTTAATAGAACATATTTAAAGGCTCATTCTGAAGAAATTCTTTGCTCAGTCTGCTATGCCTCATGTTTTGACTTGCTTTCCCTCTATAGTCATGTTCAGCTGTGGTCTGACATCATACATATGACTGATCTTTTGCCCAAAAGCCACAGTGGGATAGTGAAACCATGCACTGAAGAAATCCAACTATATATTTGATTCTTCACAAAGAAAGAATGTGGTTAAGAAGTCATAAGGTGAACCTCACAGAGGTCCCTAGAGCCCCTGTCTGTCTACTTACTGCAAGTGTCTCCTATGGAGCGGATAATCTGGGCCTGTGATGTTAAGTTGCGTAGTTGAATCTTAGATATTGTGAATATTTCTGTGGTGTTGATAATATAGTTCTAGACAGCTAAAATCTTTAGTTACTATCTGGGCTTTATTGCTAAACAAAAGTTAGCTGTTCAGTTCAAAGGGGTTGGAGTATCATGCTAGGGCCCCTGATCAGGTAACTATGTCTCTTGAAGTCTGTGGGTACACAATCCACCATAATAGTCTAACCATCTTTGTCTGTTTTCTTGGAGACCAGGTCAGCTCTCCCAGTTGCTAAATTCAGTGCTCAGTTCTTGGTGCTGAGCTATGAATTTCCCATGAGATAGCATGAAGTAGCCCATCAGACATAAGTAAAAACATCTGGATGTTTCAGGAAGAGCCTGTTAACAGCAAGAAAAAAATGTGCTTCTTAGCACTGTGTTTGCCAGCTATTATTAGGAAATGAGGTCAGAGATTCTGGCCAGAGAGGAGTCGTGAAGTGCCTTGAAGGTGAGGGAAAGTTTAAACAGGACAAGGGAGAATCTATGAGGCATTCAAAGGGTTTATAGGTGTATGTGGCGGGGTGGCTTGACTGGAAATTGGCACCAACGTGGGGATAGAGATGGCCAAGATGTTACCATACTCAAGAATTAAGTTGATCGGTGCATGGCCCAGCAAATGTTATTTTATGAGAAATAGGTCAGAGTGGGGGTATATGGTTGAATTGCAGACCTAATCCAACTTCACAACTCAATGTCAAGACAACTTGTCTTCCAGAGGGCTTCACTTCTGGAACATGAAAATTCTGAGAACTGTAACCATATCGATACCTAAACAGAGTGCCTAGCGTCTAGAAGGACCATTTCATAAAACCAACACCAACCGACACGGTGATGTCGTGGTTCAGCACGAAAGAGATACCTGCTCCAAGCTTAACCCACTGGACTTATCTCAATAGTGTGATCAGTTGATGTCAATATAGCAATGTTTGTGACCTTACAGACTGATTTGGCTAACCCATACCAATGTAAAATCCACATGTAGCATGGATTATAAACTTACTCTGGTCAGTAAATTGCTGTGTGGCTGACTCCACTTGATTCATGAAATCATGGAATCACTTGGGTCCTAGTACATCCAGTTCTTCTTTTGCTCCCCAGACAGAAGGCTTTGAGAATGCTGAGAGGATCGCGTGCTTGGCTTGATTGGAGAGAGTACCTAACACCTTGCCCAACAGCATATCCACTCGTTGTTTAAGGGCAGAGTCCCATCCAATATAAGGCCAGAAAATAGTTGTAGCTGCATGATGGTGATAAAAAGACAAAGGGATCTATCTGCACGTGGCAGAGGACAATCCTTTCATTAGAAACAACATTCTGATGTTTGAGATCTCTTCATGATAGCAGCTATCAGATTTAGAGCTGGCCAGTAAATGACAGTTCTGTTTCATGAACATTTGAGGTTTTCAGATGTTTTTTTGTTGCGTATTGGAATGAAAACAAAACCTTTAGAAAGTTTTCATGGAACAGATTTGTGTTGAAACCTCCATTTTTGGATCAAAAAGGTCAGGATTTCAATTTCTCTCTGTCTCTGTCACTGTCTCTCTCTCGAATTGACCAGACAGTCCTTCCTGGACCTCAGAAACCTTACTGTCAGAAATTTCATCAAAATCAATACATTTCTGCAAAACATTTTTATGTCAATGAAACAGCATTTTTTCCGTGGAAATTTCCTGACCAGCTTCACATTTTAACCCATGAAACAGTAGCATGATGAAAAATGAAAACCGCCCAAAAACAACAACATGCTATTGTTGAGAAAAATGAATCATATTATTCAAGATAATGAGGCCAGCCCTAGTTATACTGATTATGAACGTATTTTGATGAGCTGTGAGCTGTGCAATGTTTTTCTATGCTACTTTAGTCTGAGATTTTGCAGTGTAAACTCTTTGTTTCTGGACTCAAGGTGAACTTTGTAGTCATATCATCCTTTTAATTGTGAAAGGGCAAGTCTGTAGAATATAGCTTCCTGTTAAGTATCCTCTAGGCTTGTTGGTCATAATGGATGCTTTTGTTGTCTAGGTTTTATAACTAACAAACACGGTGGCAGAAGAGCAAATCCATCTGGACAAGTCACATCACCAAAAATAGATTCACAGCCAAGATCAGCCCAAGTACCAGGTTGGTATCTGAAGCGATTGCCTTTGGCAGGCTGATCACAGAATTAAAGAAATGGAAATGAAGAGGTTATTACGGGAGATCATAGCTAATCCACACTCCTGTCAATGCATTCAGTTCGTCAGCTCTGAAGCAAAATATTCAGGACAGCTGGAAAGGTGAAAATAGAGATCTAGAGCACTGGGAGGTTCTGCATATGCCACAGATGCTTTTTCTAATGTATTGTCTACAATGTGTATGATTATGTGTTAGAAAGATATCATACCAGATTCTACTCCCATTGTATCATGCCTAACACAATATCAATGGAAGTGATCCCATAAAAGTAGCTTCACTGCTGGGCCTAATTTTGATCTCACTTACATTTCCATTGATGGAGTGGATTTACTCTCAATTTACACTGGGGTAAATGAATTCAGAATAAGGCTCAGAATTTACAGTCAATGTCAGGTTCTCATGTAGTAGCTCTATGATGCAATGTTTGGATTGTAAACAGTGTAGGGGAATTTATTTACTGGAAACAAACAAACAAAAAAGCCAAAATATGCTGTTTCCATATTTCCATATTGCTGCTGGTATGATACATTTTTTCTGAAACCAAAAACGGAGGGCAAAGTTTAGGATCTCACTTTAAATGGCAAAATGAAGAAAAGTGTAGACCTTCCACTCTGTTTTTAAGTCATCTCTATTTGCATATTGTTTCAGATATCTCAAAACCAGGCCCCTCTCTCCCACTGAAGAAGTAAACAACTAATGTAAATCCTTTCCCTCGCTATAGGCCCAATCACTGTCTCACAGTATAGAGTTTCCAGATGTTAACAGTCAGTGACAGTTTCATTTAATTTGACATGCCCATAATTAAATGTATTTCTCATTCACGTGCTCGGTAACTATCAGTAATATCTTAGCACAGTATTACTTACACTCTTGTGTTAGTACCGTATTATATTTACATCCTTGCATTTTAGAAAAAACCCTGACAATAACAGGTGAGGTGTATTGTAAACAAATGCAAAAGTGTCCAAGTTCCTGCTATTGTGTCAAACTGCAAATTAGAATAGAAGATAAATTATTTCCCAATTCCACCCACAGAATGGTTGATCATAGTGGCTTCTCTTCTGGCACTGACATTGATTCTGGCAGTCTGCATTGCTGTCAACAGTCGGAGAAGGTAAGGAAGCCCATTTCTAGCTTTGGTTAGAGGAGGTCATTGTTGGAGAGCATGCTGCCTTGCTGTCTTTAATGTTGGGACATCTGTGAAGCTTCTGGTAGCTTTGGAAAAGTACAGAGAAGAGTTTCTGCCAAAATGGCAATCTCTGTGAACAGCACACCTCTTCTTTTGTAATAAACAAACAGTAGTTATTAGACATTGCTGAAGTTTGAGGCTCTGGTCCTGTGCTGAGCACTGTCAAGTGAACCCTTGCACTTAGGTGGAGCCCTATTGAAATCAGTGGGTCATTATTGTTCGTTTTCACAGTGACAAAAACTGAACTTATGCATGGCAGAGTAAGGGAATAATTTCTCTCTGTGTCTTACATACTAATGGTCTGATCCTGCTTCTTCTGAAGTTAATGAAAGTTAATAATATGCTAGATGGATGTGAACAGAAGCATGTACAGTAAATAACAAGCTGGTCCCCAGGTTAACTAAATATAAGCTGATGACGTGCATTGCATAGGCCACAAGAGTACAGTTACTCTGTGTGATAAGCTGTATACACCCCATCCAGAGGACTGTAGAGACAGGATTCACCTGCTCCCACTAGCTAAAGGAAGGGTCACAGCTGCCAATCCTCATTGCAGGAGTTTGCCGTGAGCCTGGCTGGATCAGCTGCAGAGAATCAATTCCCTAGCCCCTGCAGCAGACTATAAAGGGGTTCTGCTGTGGGGAATTTGAAGCTGGTGCTGAGGGCTGGAGGAAAGGTTCTTTAGTTAGAAGGCTGGAACTGGGAGAAGAATTGAATGGGAGGAGGGAGAAGGAGGTCCTTTGGATCTTGGCTGACATGAGCCACAGTTTTGACCTTTGTTTTAGGAGTGGTTGAGGGAAACCCTGTAGTAAGCAAAGGGTCTAATAATTTAGGAGAAATCTTTCAAGTATTCAGAATATTCCTTGGCAGTGTCAAGTTCACTACTTTTCTTCCTTGTTCTTTTAGCTTATGCTGTCATTTCTACAGCACCTTCCATATGAGGATCTCAGAATGCTTTTACAAACATTAGTGAAAATATCCTCAACACCACTGTGAGATAGATAAATGCTATTTGCCCTCATTTTACAGATGGGGAAACTGGGCCACAGAAAGGTGACATGACTTACCCAAGTTTAACCAGGAAGTCTGTGGAAACCAGGTCTCCCTATTCTAAGTCCTAAACACAAGACTGTCTTTCTTATCTTAGTAAACCTCAGAACAGTTACTAATATTTGTTAGTAACAAATTGCCACTTTTATTTTAAACCTGAACTTTCCATCAGTGCAAATATTCCCATACACTTTTGTCATAGTACACAGTGAGCTAAATTAGTTCCTGGTTTACACTGGCCCTCCTCGAAAGCACTGATTACCTCGCCTCTGGGGCCTGTATGCCCAAGAAAGTGAGTGATGCTTAATAGGGAGGAGATATAGCCAGACTGGCCATTGAAATGTGATCTCCACTAGCAGGATACCATAGTGTAAATTAAAGCTGGAGGGAGGGAACCTTTGGTTAGATCCTGCACCAGACTAAAGCAGGCTTATGTAAGGCAGGGAAGTACAAATTGCGTGAACTCAGATTGTGATTTGAGGGTCAGGTCCTCAGCTGGTGTAAAATGATATAGTTCTGTTCAAGTCAACAGAGGTGGTGCTGATTTACACCAGCTGAGGTTATGGTCCTATGACTATATTCACATTAAATGTGCTCCTTGGATAGTTTAGAGTAGCAATTTCTCTAGACTATGTCACATGGTAAAACACACAAGAATCTACAACCTCCCTCTTGTTAGTTGATCTCGAAATTATAGTGTGAATGTTATGGTTTATTGATTTGTGTCACTCTGCTATGCCTACAAAGCTGAGACTGCCTTCTTCCCCCCCCCCCCCCCCCCCCCCCGCCCCCAAATCACCATAGAAACAGACGGGTCCATCCATGATCAAATACAGATTGTTTGTTTCATTTCTGGACAGATTCTATCAGGAAGCTATAAATTATGAACTACTTTTTTTGATAAAAACATATTTTTTACTATGAAATTCAGGGACTTAAATGATATGTACAGCATAACACTAGGTAGGTACACACGCACACAGCCCCCTGCTAATTTGTACTGACTGGGAGGAAAATTTTGTGAAATAGAAAGTAGGGGTCTGCTCCAACACACATTGAAGTGAAGGGGAATCTTTCCATTGACTTTAAGGGGCACTGGATCAGGCCTTACATTAATAAATACAGGGTTTTAAAAAAGAAAAAAACAAAAAAAACCCATGGGTAACTTTTTGCTCATCTATCTGACAAGTGTAAATTAGTTTTAATTACTTAGTCATTTATACTACCGGATAAGTATACTGTAGACTATTTTCCAAAAATTATAAGGCCTGGAAATATGAAAATAGTAATTTATGATCTCACAATAGCAACTTTGTTGTGAGATCTTTGCTGAAAAGCAGGATGAAGTAAATTGAGGGTTTCGTGAGTGGGTTGTTAGAGAGTTAGAAAGTAGAATTTGGAAGGCTTTCACACATATATTTTTAAATGACCAGCTAAATTATGATGTGTTTCCAATACTTAATTGAACTTTAACCAACCAATCACATATATTTTCAGTCTCCTCCTCATACACACTGGTCAGGATGGGCCCAGGAAGTATATATTTTAATGCTTCAGAATCCAATTTTCACAAGAAATCTTTGACTTGCCTAAAGCACCGAAATGTTTGATTCATTGCTCAAGAGACTGAGCCTCTCTAGTTGGGAGGTTTGTGAAACAGAATGTCTTAGAAATTCTAACCAAAGAAGTAGATCATTTTGGCGAATAGGGAATAGCTTGATCTTATTTAAATTTTCCTTTTTTTCACAATTCCTACCTGGGTTATATTTTGAAACAGTGTGACCCAAGGCCCAGCATGGCTTGTGGAGCCCCAACAAAATGAATGAATATTTTATGTAAAGAATCGACCTTTCTAGTCCGAATAACCCCTCCACAATATTCATGGATTGTGGAGGGTCCTTCCCTCCACAATCCATGATTGGATGCAGCACAGTTTAGATATCATTTTGGAAAGAAACTATGCTCTGCCTTACATCCCATGGAATCCCATTACTGTGTACTATTTTCTGTATTGGTGTTGTGTGGGTGTAATTCAGGGCTGAATTTGCTCACATGTGTTGCATAAAGTAAACATAGTGAAACTGAGACAAGGCGGATCTGCTCTCTGTCACCTTGGCTAAAACAGCTGTTGTATGTCTGTCTGGCAAAAATATATATATATTTGATTCAAACTAAAGATGGAGAAATAATTTAACTGCCAAATTAGTAGTTCAAATGGAATTCACTTAGCCAAAGCAGGAAGCATTTTAAAAGATGTTTGCATAAACATTGTAGTTGTTTTCAAAGAATAGTGCTGCGAGTGTATGTCTTTAATTAATTATATTTAACTGTGCACATCTTATACTTAACTGTGCATCATAACCAGAAAGCCAGTTTAACCAGCTCCATGAGATATCCCTGAATGGTATAGAACCAGCACAGCTCGCTTCTATGCCACTCCTCCTACAGCATAACACAGGGGTGTGTTAGGGGGAAGCAGTGACTGTTCCCACCCCCTTTTTCCAGAGTTCTGATGCATTATAATGAATGTCAGCTGACATATCAACCCCTTGGGGCCAGAGTCTGCAGGTATAGTTTGTAGCTGTACTAAGGCTGCTCAGAACTACATGAGGGATTGGTCAGCATAGAACCAGTCCCAGGATCAGAAAGCCTCAAATGACTTATTTGTGACCTCACCCTTAGCTGCATCCAGGATGCAGCTAAGAATCTGAGGCATAATCTCTAAGCCCAGTCTTTATTTTCCATCCTCAATATAGCCTTTAACAAGCTAAACGGTTGATGATAGCATTGTGACCCCTCCCATAGCATGGTCAGCATGGTTCTAGTCCAGACACACGAAAAAGAGAACAGAAGAGAAAAAATGATCCTCTGAGATAGGTTGGAACCCTGGATTGAAATATTACCAGTTCCAAATGTTGAACCTTCAGACCTAGTTCTAAAAATAATTGAGCAATATATGAAGGAAGGGATTGTCAAAAGAACTGTGTTCCCACTTAAGTCAATGGGAGCAGAATAAGGGCAGTGGTGGATACTTTTGGATATCCCACCTGAAAAACTTAATATATCCATTAAAGACAAAAGCTTTATGTATTATATTTTAGCTTTTCTCCATTGACAGACTCAAGTTTTATTTCCTTTGCCCCCTTTCTAGAAAATCTACTCTGTATGTTGTGCTTCCCAGTTCCATAATCTCCATTTGTGTTGCTTATTTTTTCTAGATGTGGGCAGAAGAAGAAGCTAGTGATTAACAATGGCAAAGGGTCAGTGTCAGACAAGAAGATGGGTGGACTGAATGGAGAAGCCAGCAAATCTCAAGAAATGGTGCACTTGGTACATAAAGAACAGCCAGATAATCGAACAGGACCATGTGATGAATTCCTGACCACAGATGAAACGCAAAATCAGCAAGAAGCTAACATGAAGACTGGGATGTAGTAGTGTTGGGCCATCTTGTAGATCAAGAGTTGGGGAAATCAAAATCACATGGAACTGGGCCTGGAACTCACAGATGCAATGTGCTACTGATGTCTTTTGAGCATAATTAAGCGTACATTTTATTCTTCTTTTTAATATTTTTAAAAGTCAGGTCCAAATTTTTAAAAATTGACATTGCTTTCTGATATAAGTGCCTGAGACTTGCATAAATTTGGCAGTTCCCATTTCCTACCTGGAAGACACTTATATGTGAGGAGGGCTGCTAGTTGAAATCATATTTTCTCCAGTTGCAGCACCTTCACTAAGTGGAAATACAGAAATATCTAGTCACTCCATCTCAAAGGCATTTATGGTAATAAATGTCTAGAGAAAAACAGAGTTAAAGAAAAAAAGGGCTTTGGTAGAGTCTGTATTACACCAGAATCTTTTAAAATCACCTTCCAGCCCTGAGAAGTTTGTCAGGTGCATTCAGGATCTGCAGGTATAGGCAAACTGTGACATTTTAGAATGATTACAACTAGGGTTACAATGAGAGAACCCCAAAAGGACAAAACTATTTATCTCTATTTTTTTAAATGCCCATGGATATATAATGCCAATAATTTTTATTGGAGTGAGTGGGAAAAGACACGAAAACTTGAGCTGATACATAATAAATGTCTGTTCTTTATTATCTTAACAATCTGTGCAGTTATCCTTCAGTTTCAAAACTGTCTGTTGCTGTTCCCCAATCAATCATATTTTGAGTAAGTTCCCTAGTGAACTTTGTTAGTTAAGTTGACAAATAAATGCAGTGACCACAACTCAAACACGTATTTCAAAACCTAGCAGTAGGAAATGATCAAACAAGATGGCAATATTTTGTTTCTTGCAGAATAGGGCTCTATCTATCCCTGCTCTCAGATATTATCGTAAGATGTTGAGCTTAGCACAACCTGTTTTTCCCTATACTTGTTGCATGTTACATTATCTTGCTGATATTTTAACAGTCAAATTAAAATTATGTGATGTTCTCTTTTGGATTCCATTTCATCCATCTTTTTGTTTAAACTGTGCTTCTTAAAAATGCCAAGAGAAATATTGTTCACTTGTTGAAACAAGAAGTTTGAATAGTTTTCTTTGATCTTTATATAGTTTTCCAACAACATAAAATAGCTGCAGCTGCATTGCCTCATGTTTCCCTCCCCTTTGTACACCCCATTTATGTAAAGTATCTGTGTAAACTAAGATGGCGTGCAGTAAGGTACACTGAATTGATTGTACATATTATCAGCAAGAAATTGAATTACCAACAATAGTCTATCCAACTTCACTTTAAGGAAAAATCTAAGTAAAAACAATTCATTATGTAATTATAATCAATGAGGACCCTATGCACCAGGGGATGGGAATTGTTAAATGGTTAGTCAGTTAAGCAAAATAGTCCCATTCACTGACCATGGATCCTTAATGAACTGAGACGAGTCCGCTAAAGTCATTTATTTTAATTTCATTTTTAAAGAAACTTCAGCAGTTAAAATTTCAGCTAGAATTGTCTAATATTGTGCTTTATTCATACCACTATGCATGAGATTGCTGAGGTTGTGTTTCTCAATGTAGATCTTTAGCAGCTCACCATAAGTGTTTGTTTTAATGACATACTGTAACATGGTAAGTTTTCTCAGGCAGATTGACATAGGTGAAATTCACCCTTGTGCAAGAGGGCCAGCAAAGCATGACTTATTTTGACTGCTTAAGTGGCATATGTGCTGGCCCACTGAACAGGGATGTTTCACACATAGAAAGTCACACGTTCGTGGGCTGAATATGATCATACGCTTTGAAGTCAATGGAGTTATACCTGTTTACATCATCAGTAAATATGGTCCAATGTCAACATTCTCATCCTGTCATGAACATACATAACTCAGTTATGCTGTGGGAGATCTGTTTCCTTCAGGCATTTTTCATTCCTGAAGTAGTTTTTGACAGTGTTTTCCATCAGCCATTGTAAATCAGAATGGTTGGTCTCTTGAAGGATGCATTGAAGTGGGCACTGTGCATAAAATTTGATCAAAGCAGAGGTTCAGAACAAGGCCTCTTCACCTCTTGAGTCCTAGCTGAACATAGGGTCTCTGAAAAGACCTCTTTAAGTACAGGCTTTGGCATGTTACACATTAGAATTCTTACTCTAAACAGGAGTATACCTATTCAGATATTTAATGGGGAAATCTGCCATCTCCTTCCCAGTATTCTCCTCCTGAATACTCAATTTCAGTATCTAGTATGGCAAGGACATCATGACTTGACTGCTTTGGAGGGGTTTTTGATTTTGTTTTTGTTTTTTGATAGGGTGGCATGCAATCTCTCCTACAGAAGCCGTGCCATTATTTTATATATGCAAAAGTGATTCTATATTAGATGTCGTGCCACATGTGTAATTAATTTGCATTATAGTTTCATGCATATAGCAATCGTTTGTACTGAGGTGGGGTTTTATTGTTTGGGGACTTTATTTGTTTATTACAGAGCACCCTTGGTATATTTGTATATTTATTAACAGATTAATTAGAAGGAAGAAAGAATCATCTCTAAATTGTAACCAGAAACCTGGGGGGAAAAGTAAATTGTAAATTGAGCTTCCAAAAATAAATTTAATCTAAATTAAGGGAAAAGATAAGACTGGTATTATTATTAGCTAGGGGTTTTTTTGTTTTTTGCTTTGCCCCAATGAGCCACAGATCTATTTACCTGGTTGTAAACACTAGGCTACACCCAGCAGAAACTCCTTGTACTCTTGCATGCTTTACTAACATTGTGTGTGGGGTTTCCAAGCATTCATTCGTCTGGGGGGAAAAAGTCAGGTTGGCAGTTTGAAATGGGTGGTTTGGCTTCTCTAGAAATTGGATGATGAGTCTAATTCTCATCTCACCTAGAGCTGAATCCTGTAAGATACTGACCTCCCATTGAAGTCAGTGGCAATTGAGGGGGCTCAGCACCTAACGGAATCAAGCCCTTACATCTTTGTCTCACCAGTGAAATTCCACTAACTTAGACAGATTTGGTGTGTGCATGGACCTGATATTTTTTGCTGGCTCTACTTAATTTTGCAGTGGGACAGGTTTAACTCAGAAAAAGCAAGGGTAGGGCAGCCTTGTAAGCAGCATATGGTGTTAAATTACCTCAGACAATGTTGAAAATAAGAAATATAGCCAATACTTGAATTTACATGGAAATATCTAAAGCACCGAGTGTATTAAGAGTGAGACGTGGCTGTAATCTCTCTCTTTCTGATCAATGACTTCACCCCTGTTTTCTGGATGATTTATAAAGAATGGTTTATTGAAGCAGAGAAGTGAGAAGGGTTACATTATGTTAAAAAGCTTTATGGCAAGGGAGTGTTTTAATATTTTCCACAAAGTCAGTGGGAATTGGAATTCCAGTATGATATTTCTATGGTTTTTTCTGGCATCTCAGGGATGTTTTGTGTGTGTAATTTGACAGTAACACGAACCTACCCCTGTATTAAGTAGTTTGGAAGGATTTAGCATGCTGATGGAGACTTCCAAGGAGATCATTACCAGGGCCCTGATTACTAGAGAGTAATGGAGCTGTGCAGAGACAGAGTCTTGCCCCTTGGTTAGGGGAGTGCCTAATTAGCCTTTCTATGGCTCCAGGAAAGTACCTATTTCCCTCTCAGAATTAGCTGTTGGACCCAGGAGACTTAGGACTTGTCTACACTTACCGGGGATCAATGCTGTGGCGTTCGTAGTGAAGACCCGTTAAATCGACCGCAGATTGCTCTCCCATTGATGCCAGTACTCCATCGGAAGAAGAAGAGTAAGGGGAATCGACGGGACAGCATCTCCTGTCGACATAGTGTAGTGTGGACCCAGCGGTATCTAAAGCTATGTCGACTTGAGTTACACTACTAACATAACTCATTGCGTAGCTTAGATCATCTTTCCCCCATAGTGTAGACAGCCTCAAAGAACTTAATTGAGCCAGCAGTTGTGGGGACTATTTTGATTTAGATTGGCTTCTTGGAGGAAGTTATTCAATATTGCAGCCAAAAGCTTTTACTTCATCTTAGTAAGCTACTCATCGCTCCTACTACTCTAGTTGAAGGCGATTAGGTTGAATTAGATTTGATACTTTATATTTATCTAAATATAGACACAGGAGATAGATCTGGATACTGATTAGCTTTCTGATGTAGGGAAGAAGATGTTGAAACCTGAAGTTGCCCGGGGTGAAATCATGCCTCCATTGAAGTCAGTGACAAGTCTCCCATTCACTTTAATGGAGTAAGGTGTTTTGGGGAACAGAGCTTAACATGATGAGGATGGGAGAGAGAATGCTTTAGGCAGCAAGAAGTTTGTGAGAGAGTTAAGAGAAGGGTGCAGTGAGAGTGAAATCTCTGTGTTACTCACTAGGAAAGTCCCTTCCCCAGAACTGGTACTTAGCATCTGACATTTGAACATGTTGTAATTCTAGGCAAAAAAACCTGAACTGATCTTTCCCAATGAGCTTTCCTCCCACTGTTTGTAAGCTGAATGTGAGATCTCTCCCACTCACAGCTCATCTAGTTATTACTATGCCAGGTGGCAAGTAGTACATACCCAGTGCACATGTCTGCTGTTAAGAACTGCTTTCCCTACTGAAAGTAAAGAAAACCAGAGTGTGAATTTGGCAAAGAGGAATAATGATGCCCGTTAAATATGGTTCAGATTATACTTTTGTCTTCATTATCTCTATTTAAAGCTATTGTTAAAGATGTACTTTCCCAGTGCTTAACACAAGGCTTCTGGAACTGTCCTATTGCCACCTATTATTATGTTTTTAAAGTTTACGCAGGCTAAGCAGGTTTGTGGTTGTTGGTTTTTCCCTTTTCATGGAGGAATTATGGAGTTTTACCAGTTAACATGGAATGAAAATCCACTTTTGTATGCAGGTACATTGCTCGCTTTCAAGTCAGCTGTGAATATTGAATATTTTCCGGTACTGCGATTTTTGGAAAGTAGTGATGATAAAAAGTTGCTTTTTATCAAAAGTGTCCTCAGTCAGAGGTGGCCTTCTGTCCTCAAGAATGCTGATTGTTTTTTCAAGGGGAAAGGCAATTGAAGTCAATGAAGTTCTACTTTTGCCCTCACAGTCAGCGTGTGTTCCATGGTGACCTGGAGAAAGTCTAACCAGTGGTATTTGCACTGCTTAAAGGGAAGTCACCATTTTATATTATAACCTTTTCCCCTCTTTTCACATTTTCTGCGGACAAGTGAATCCCTTTTATCTAATTTTGAACCCACTGGAATATGGAGGTTTGAAAGTTTGACTTAAAAATCACTGAGTTCTGCTTAGGAAAAAAGGAACAGAGAAGAAAATCCAATGATAAAATGAAAGTGAAAAATTGACGAGAGAGCAGAATGAAAACCAAAGGCAGAGAGACTGACATAATGAAGAAAGAGGGGAAAGAAAAAAAATTCTCATAAAAAGTAGACATAGTTTTAATGCCATATATAGGAACCTCATTGTGCCAGACTATATTTTTGGAAAGTTCCTCTATTCCTTATAAAGAAAAGGAGTACTTGTGGCACCTTAGCGACTAACCAATTTATTTGAGCATGAGCTTTCGTGAGCTACAGCTCGATGAAGTGAGCTGTAGCTCACGAAAGCTCATGCTCAAATAAATTGGTTAGTCTCTAAGGTGCCACAAGTACTCCTTCTTTTCTTTTTACCCTCCATAATGTTCACTAATCCCTATTTCTAGCTCAACCATAAAAATTTGTTCTGGACAGAAACTTGCTGAAAAGAAATCCAGAGACAATTAGAAGTTTTGCTTATTCCCCCACAAGCTTTTGAGAGGAAAATAATGTTTTAGCAATTTTAAGATAGAATTGTGAAGTTAAAAACCATGTATATTTTTGTACGTATTTTAGCAGTTTGTTTCTTTTGGATTGCTCAAAATAAAATGTATTATTTCTTCCAGTAAAAAGGCCAAATTCTGATCTCGTTTAGGCCTTGATTCAGGAAGGTATGTAAACATTTGCTTAGCTTTAAGTGAAGAGATTTAAGCAGATTCTGAAAAAAAATAGTTCACATTGAGCTTAGTTGTGGAACTGGACAGGTGTGTATGAACTGGGGATGGAATGAGGCATCTAATTTCTTCCTTACTCGGTTCACCTATCGCTAACGCTGCCGTAAAGAAGGAACTAAGCTCCCCTGCCCTGTGTAGCTTTAAGGGTCTAAGGTAAAATAAGATTACAATACCAGGCATGTTCAGAGTTCATGCTGAAATAATGGGCCATGGAATAACAACTTGATAAAATTGATCTATTATCATTTATTCACTCTCTATACACCAGAAATGAGAGCCTGGTTCTAGCTCTGGTCCCTTTATACCAAGTAAAGGGCCAGTGTGTTGTAAAGGGGACCTAAAAGCCCTGGTTCTGTCTAGGAAGAATTTATCTGGTGCAGAAACTGAGGCAGACAGCCGTAAGGCTCCCCACGGGTGGCCCTCTTGTAAGTCCTGGCATAGGGAGCATGGTGGGGTGGGTTTGGGGGCAGGAGAGGTGTATTGGGAGTACAGATTGCAGACATGGGAGGGTGCCAAAAGTTAGACAGGCCTCTAGGGCTAAATTATGTTTGGGGGGGCCCCTCCAGCCCTCAGAGCAGCTCAGGACCAGGATGGTGCGAAGTTCACTTTAAGCCATCTTAGCTTCACTTCCCCCTGGGTTGTGAATTCTGTGCTGCTCCTCTTAGAATCTCTCTCCAGGACACCAGTTTAGTAGTAGGTTCCAACTTCCATACATACCAGAGCACAAGCAAGTTGGGTTAAGGATAGAGCTTCAGCTGAATTTTCTTGCATTTGTTGGTTTAATCGGAGCCATTGGCATTATTTTCTCACACGGTTTTCTTGATGCTTTGTTTGTTTTCCTTCACTGGCTTAACCTAGAAAACACTTAGATCATTTTCAGTGACCCCATTTTCTCTGCAAGCAGGACAGTGAACGCAGGCTTCATGCCTTCTTTCTACCCAGAGCAGCCAGGGCTGAACTGAATACTTTTTACTCCTGTTCAAACCTTTAAACCTGGGGCTGTATTTACAGCTTTTGTCCACCTCTGGACAAACAGAAAGCACTTAGCTCTGGAATAGAAAGCACTTGGCTCAGGGCTGCTGTTTCAGGTTTCTGTCAGTGCCCTCACTGTGGATCCTGGGTGAAAAGTTTCCACTCCCAGTTTGTGGAATGTTTCTTCCCCACCCCCAACCCCAAGTTGACAGTGCTTGCCTTGGGTGGAAACAAGCCTCTACATCATGCCTTAGCTTCCTTCAGTGTCCCAAGTCAAAATGGTCCCAGCAGACATTTGCTATGATTCCACAAATCCTGGGAGTGGGAGGGAAAATTCTTTTTTGCAAGTGCTCTGGATTAGAACCCTAAATGATGAGAGCCTCACCACAAAACTCTAGAGCAATGGGGTGGTTTGTTTTCCTTTTCAGATCCACAAGAGATTCAATGTTTGGGCTTCAATCATGCAGTGATGCTTTGTGTACAAAACCTGTACTTGTTTGTTGTAGTTTGCAAATGTGGATGGTTTTTTATAATAAATGATCTGTTCTCAAATTATTAATTAAAATAAAAAGCTGGTTTTGTTTGACTGAATTGGCTCATCTTATTCACCAGAGGAAAAAGTGAAATTTGCAGCTAGAAGTCCATTTCTTTTTCTCCTCTTTCCTTTTCTTCTTCTTTCTTTTGCGATTTGTTTGCTAATAACACATCTTCCATTAGCTCCAAAAAGTTGTGAATGAATTCTGTTTCATTTTTCTAAAAGCCAGTGATATAAACAGCAAAGTAGGTCAAAAATCACTTGTTCATAAGAGATTAAATTCACCCTTGTGCAGAGGGGCAATACAAGGCCTATGTTTCAGTTAGAATTTCCCTTATGTCCTGAAAATAGGGTGTAAATAGGATTTAATAATGGTAACACCACCTAGCTCTGATATAGCACTTTTCATTTTTAGATTTCAAAGTGCTTGACAAAGGAGGTAAGTATCATTATCCCCATTTTACACCTGGGGAAACAGGCATAGGGAGGGAAGTGACTTGCCCAAGGTTACTTAGCAGGCCAGTGGCCAAGCCAGGAATTGACTAGGAGTCTCCCAAGTCCTAGTCAAATGCCCTGTCCACTAGACTATAGTGCCTTCTTTTGTGGTGGCCTTCTGTAAAGGGGTGAATTTCACCCATGAGACTATTAATCATTTCTCGCTCACAAGGAATATTGTCTTTGAGAAATAATGTAAGATGACAAAGGAGAGAATGAAAGAATTCAAATCACTTACAAAGGCCATGTGAGGCCCAGTCCTGCAGCCCTGACTCATGGGAGTAGGCTCTTACTCAACCAAGTAATTATGGCCATGAGTAAGGATTATGAGCCAGATTTTCAAAGATATTTAAAAAGCCTAAATAGGGAGATAGACACTTACTGGGATTTACAGAAGGACCTAAGTAGGTTAGGCACCTAACATCAATGATGCAGGTGCTTAACATGCTTAGGTGCTTTTGAATCATCAGGTGCCTGCCAGTGTCTTTAGACAGCTAAATACTTTTGAAATCTGGCCCTAAAGGACTAGGTTTGTGTTCCCTCTGGCTGAATATAGCTGAGGGTTGAGGGGAACGTTTTGACCTGAGTAAGCCAGCCCTTAATTTCCCTCTGCCCCAAATCCTGCAGCAATCAACACCACAACAGTTTAAAATCATTACTGCCATCATTAAACATTATTAAAGGCACTCCATATTCTACCCTTTGTGCACCTCAGCATCAGCCTCCTCCCTTCAGATCACAGCGGACATTTTTCCAGAGGATGGAAGGGTGTAGGCAGGCAAGGAGAACAGTGTATGTGTGATCCCTTTTCCATTTCAGAAGTAGTAACTGGCCTTACCTGCTTTTGAGCTAGTGACCAAGAAGTGAAAGGATAAAAGCTTACCAAGACATGGCTACTTTATGCACTTCCCAAATCCAGGAGAGTCAGTAAAATCACCTTCACAGATACTGTATTACAATACACAGAGATGTCAGTAGCCAAACAGTGTTATTCCCAGGTTAGGTCCATCATACCTGGAAGATAGCCATACCTGCCTATCATCCCAGTGATAAAGTGCCACATCTGGAAATTGATGGTAAATATATGACAACGGACACACTGTATTTAGGTGTATGAATAATACCTCATGTATTAAATGCTTTGTGTTCTAGTCCAGGATGCTGAAATTTTTGCAAACATGCTCGCCTGTCTATAGTATCACATGCAAATTCTGTCCCTTGGACTAGAATTAAATCATGAGAGCAAAATCAGTTTCTATATTTGTTTAATTGTTTTCCTTAGGATAGCTGTAGCCCTCTCAGACCCTCTTGGAGTTTGAAGAGGGATCTCACAGATGTACCCTTTTTAATATTCCTCTTCTCCTTTTCCTCCTAAGCCCCATCAGCAATCTTCCCTTTGATGGAGGAGGGCTGGAGCATCGCTCCTTTCAGAGCTTGTCAGTACAGTTTCCTGTGGGCAGAATTCAGTGTTCTACTTTATCTGTCTGTACATGTATGTCACGTGCATTACTGCAATACCTGAGTGCCTTACAAAGATCACTACAACCACAAGATGCAGACTTGCACATAGTCTAGTTTCCTCCCTACTACTTCTAATGCAGATGAGACATTTAATTTCATTCTCTCCACATAATGGCAAAGCCTAATGCCGCTATAATTCTCTCAACTCCTGGTAGCCCAGAAAACTGTCACCTAAACTCAGATGTCCCACTTCATAACAGAATTACTTCAGCTCCTGAAGTGGGGCCTCAACCCTGATTGGGGCCTTTGGCTGCTGTTATAAATAAATATTAATAATACTACTAGGCCAGTATGAGTGACTACACTTGGATCTATTATAGCTGACTAATTCTGCCTCAGGTCTCAGGGTCACATCAGTTTTAATATTTTTCCTGGAGGTGTATTAACTTTGGGTGCACCAGTTTTTTTCAGTATGATGATGACTTCTCTTGCTGTTTACACAGCATCTAGTGCAAAGTGCATGGTAAAAGGATGTACATAAGATCAGGGAATTGCATGATATTCTCATTCTTTTCTGAGAGCCTCCTCTTCACTATTATTTTCTTACATGCCCTCAGGGGATTGGGGGAAAAGGGATTTAAAAAACCCTCTTTTGTTGTTAGTAAATGATCCACAAGGTACCCTTTTTTACTCTACTTCATGGCACCTGTTTCCCTGATAAAGAAGGAATCACTCCATAAACAATCAGTCATGTTGGAAAGGAATTCTCCTCTAGGACTGGGGATTTTGGGGCTGGGTTGAAACTGTGAGTTTTCACCTGGAGCACTTAGCTAGGCGTGTCCTCTGATCTTCCTATATTTTTTCTTCTATGCTTCTAACATAACAAAGCTTTGGAATGTAATCAACGTAGATCTTGTTACAGTTCCTTTGATCCGAAAGGATCCCAAAGTATGGTCCAAGCTTATCAAAGTGAGGTCCCAATATGGAGAAACCATCTCTGGGTTGGAGCATAAAAGGGGTGTAAAAGTGCACGAACACACCAGATTAGGCCAGAAAGTGAAGGAGAATCCTGAGTCCAACTAATCTCAAGAGGAATTTTAGGGGAGCAGAATGATCTGACACCCTTAATTCTTGTAAATAGTGTTGTCAGGAGATATTTAATGACAGTGATCAGGACTTCTGTTTTAAGTTTTGTCCAAAAAATCCCCTTTGTCACCATATTGGGGTATTGAATCATGACTGACTCAGAGGAAAGCATGCCAGCTATTTGACTGCCAACACCACTTTCTGCCATACCCTGGGTTTTCCTTAGCAGTCTCCCCCTTCGTAGCTTTCTAAGAGTTAATAAGATCACAGCCTGCAGGCTATTAAATCTCACAGATTAAAGGACTGATCATTTCATATGATGGAAATAATATAACTAACTGTAACTATTCCCAAAAAGAAAAGGAGGACTTGTGGCACCTTAGAGACTAACAAACTTTATGCTCAAATAAATTTGTCTGTCTCTAAGGTGCCACAAGTCCTCCTTTTCTTTTTGCAGATACAGACTAACATGGCTGCTACTCTGAAACCTGTAATTATTCCCACTTTGACTATAAAGATTTTAGCTTCCCCATCACATTTAGCAGCTGCAGCACCTGTGATAGTGAGTCATTCCATTGTCATCTTCTTATTATAACTCAGATATTAAAAAGAACAGGAGTACTTGTGGCACCTCAGAGACTAACACATTTATTTGAGCATAAGCTTTTGTGAGCTACAGCTCACTTCACTGAATGCATCGGATGAAGTGAGCTGTAGCTCACGAAAGCTTATGCTCAAATAAATTGGTTAGTCTCTAAGGTGCCACAAGTACTCCTTTTCTTTTTGTGAATAGATACTAACACGGCTGCTACTCTGAAACCTGTCAGATATTAAACAGATTCCTCTGCGAAGAGCTCCAGAGGTTCAAAGGTACCTCTTATTTCAGCAAAACTAACAAGGCAGGATTTAATTTTTAGCAGACAGCGGAAGGAGGTCAGGTTGCTAAAGCAACTGCATGTGTTCAGTGTTCTCCTTTATTTTGTAACAGGACTCTCAGGCTTCTCTAGAATTAGAATTTCAGTTTAAAAATATACATTGAAAATAGGACATAAAATATGCCACTGGGCTTCAAACCTCCCCGCCCCCAACCAAGACGTGTGTATCTTGGTATAACTCCACATCCTGCAGTGTGATATCAATAAAATAACACTCATGTTTCTTTACAGTTAATTACTATTTATGTACTACAAATATTGGGAGTATACAGCTGTGGATTGATATTTCTGATGCTTAGACAAATACAGATCCAACCTCTACAGATCAGAATACAAAGCCAATCAGATCATTCAATTTTATTCAAATTCATATCCAAGAAATGGTAAATAGTTCAGTAAGGGAGTAGCCGCTAGCAGAGGTGACTAGCAATAAAAATCGATTGAGCACTCAAGTCACATGGCTTTTTTTCTGTGCCCTGCAACACACATCAAGAAGGCCACAAAAGGATTCCTGGCACCAGGTGAGCACATTCGCAAGAGCACACAACTTTCCACCAGTAAATCGTTTGTGCAAACAAAATATACCACTTGCATGAATGCTCCCTGAAACAACTCTAAAGGAGTCACGTCATTTCAAGCAATCAGAGCTCCAGTGACAATTTTGTCTTAGGTCTTTCTATAGCTCCATGGCTGTGGTATAGAGACATTCAATTAAAAGAATAAAAATCACATTATTTTTTGCTCAAGGATTTTCAATGCTCCTGAGCCCTCCTAGATTTAGCAAACTGTAATTGAACTGGGGGTTGTTTGGAGTGGCTGATCTCAGTCCACCGCCTACTAAACAGCTGCCCACATCATGAGAATCACCTTCACTATTAACATTAGCATCTTAACCCCACCCCTTTGTTGGCCAAGCATTGGATTAAATGGGCATGGAGAGTGAAGTTCAACCATAAAGATGACGAGTCCAGAGCTGGATAAGATGCATTAGCAGGGCAGGGAGGAGCTTGCTACTACCACTGTGCTATATCTGTTCTGTGCACTATTGGAGTACTTCAGATTCAGTTTGGTATTCTTTAGTGGAAAGGAGGAATCCGTTAGTCTGTGGTTTCAACAAATGAATTGGTGTGTGTTATATACAAATATCAACCATGAGAATTATGAATCAACATTTATTGAAGATATATACATAAAAGGTACAACACTTAGTGAAATATTGTATTCACGGATTATTTCCAGTATATAAAGAATGTCCAGTTTGTTTTATACATGAAAGTTACAGAAATCAGTTCACACAGTAAGAAAGCATTTAAAGCAAATGACTAAAGTATTACTGTAAGGAAGAGAAGTTCTGAATTACTTAGGCATTCCTACTACACTATAAAAGAAAGGGGGAGCCCAGAGTAAGTAGAAATTTTATCGTCTGCATTCATTAGTCTTCAAACAAAATGTGCTACAGATACTGTACAATACGTCACTTCAAGTCCCAGATAAACATTTACAATCGAAGGAAAAGATCAAGCTTCTTTTGTTTTGTTTCTTTTTCCATGAAGGAGCCAAGCTAGTGAGTGGGCCTCTCTTGAGAGGAAGCATGTGAGGAAGCATGTGAGGCCTAGAAGTAAGCAGGGAAGACATGGAGTACTGTGGAACATGCAGTTTGAATGGAAACATAATACATCTCATAAGAAACCACACATCCCCCACTGCTTGGGCCTGATTCTGAACTCATCCCAGTTTTACCCTGGTTTAACTCCATTGACTCTAATGGAGTTATTTTCAACTGTGAGGAGAATCAGGACCATTGTCTCCGGGAACTAATTGGCTTGATGCTTCTCTCCCGAGGTGTCTCAGATCCACTGAGCATCAGTTGCACTTCATAACACTTTCAGTTTTCAGTCCAGAAATGAGGATTTCTTCCTTATAAGCTCATGGACATGACTTATAGCACAGGTTTTACAATATCCCTGCCATTATATATTTGCCCTATGTGCATTGTATGGATGTATAATTCTGCAAATCAAATAAGCATAAATGAACACCAAAGACCATTTTTTGTCTTTTTTGCATAACTGACATGCATTTGATTTTGTGCTTAATTCTCAATATCTATTAATATCCTTATTTGATAATGGAAACAGCATTAGTCAATCCATTTACTTATGGTTCTATAAATCTTATGCAGATTGTTTCTACAGAGCAAATGAAATGAAGGTTCATGCTTTGCATTCCAGGGCACATAATAGAGTAAGCAGTCAAGCATGTGCTTCTGTTTAAGACTAAATGTCAGGCTTAGTCATGGTCTTCTGACTTTAGTTTCTTCACTGGAGTCTGCAGTCAATGAGTAACTGAAAGTGAGTCAGAGGAATCCTGAAACTCTGCTGTGTGAATATGGATTCCTTGTAAGCTACACATATTGCCAACGACAGACATGGTGCCGAGAGGGAGAGTAAAAGTTAATTTTTCCTTCTGACCATTGTGCTAATTTACACAGTGACTTACTAACCTTATGTTGCTACAATTCCAACATGCCAAATGTACAAGAAGCATCTACTCCTAAACTAAATGAATCATGCACATGCACATTAATTCATAATGTATTAACTATTGCATTCACGGTGCAGCATATCCATACTGCAATCACTTTCACTGAGGGCCAGGGAATTTCATATGCAATGCCAGTTAGATAGTTGAAAACTAACAACATATCTACGAGTGGGCTGCGTATAGGATTTCACCATTATCAAAACAAGATATGTATTGACATGTTGTTTATATACATAAACATACAAAGCCAGTTATCAAGCTATGGAAATTATTCAGTTAAATGTCTAAAATAAACACAACACAGACAACCAAACCAAAAACAACCAGAAAAGAGGTTTTCAAAACAGAGATCAAATTTTCTACTTTGTCTCAATGCACATCAACAAATTAAATTACATGAAAATACAGCTACCGGTACTGTATGCACCATTTCACTGAAATTACACATAGATAGCTATGTTATCTACGCAAAATGGGGAGAGGCACTGATCATCATGCTTAAGCAATGAGTAAAAATTGGTATTTATAAGGATGCCATGCTTTGACAGCTATTAATACTTCAGCTATACACTACGATACCTTCAACTCCAATTAAGAGAATACCTGATATGACTGATTTAAAAATATAAGGAGATTAAAAAATAAGGGCACATCAATACATAAATATATATCTTTTACCCACATAAACCTCAGGAGACTATCAGGGCCCTACAACAAATTTCTGAAAATGTATCTGCTTTGTGGACAGGTGACATTTTCAATTCCATGTTCTTTTTTGTCTTGAATTGTAGGCCATGTGGTTGATTCACCACATAAGGAATTTTCCTTGATGTAATTTTTATTGTTGATTTTAACTAAGCAATTGACTGTAGTCATTTTTATTTACTAATTAAATATGCTTCATTAATTTCATGACCTTAAGTCCAACAGGTATTTGCCTACCAAGAATTGATTGTTATAAAAGAAAAATAAATCCCACTTGTCCTGGTCAAAAATATATGGTTTGTTTTTCTTATAAATGTTTAAGAAGGCAGGAGGTATTTCTACAGTGCTACCCTATTAAAGTGGTCCCATTGTTGTGTCATTGGTCCATTTACATGAAGGCAAAGCTAAGAGGCCAAATACTGAATTCTTTACCTAGGCCAAACTCATACAAGTTTTGCCTGAGTAAGATGGACTGAATGGCTGATCCTTTACTCCTTGCACATGCAGATCTCCAGCTCACAACCCAAGCGTTGTGGGTAAATCAGTTATTCAGGATCTGACCCTGAGAAACAACTAAGGATTTGGCCCAGGTAAAACCATGCCAAATGTCACACATAAGGGATGAGCAATCCATAAAATTGTCAATCTAGAAGATTGTTTAGGATATAATAATACAGTGTTCCATAGTGAACTGCAGCATTTAAGGACACCTCGAAATTCTTAATTCCTAATTGCATTTTGTGCTTTGCTTATAATTCATCACTAAATTGCTTTTCTTAGTTCATTAAACAAAATACAGGAAAAAAAATATTAATCCTAAAATGTTGTTAGAAAACTGGTTTTGCTCTAAGGTATGGATCACCTGTAAGAATTTTTTCCCTTATCTTATATGGTCATATATAAAATATTATAAGAAAATATTTGTGTGTCTGTAAATTACAGATACAAAGTAATTTAGTTCCATCTACACTGTAGTTCTTTCTGGTTTCTGGAGAATAGGTACACGCCCATAAAATCTGTATTAATGGCTGAATCAGTTTTGAGCATATCATATTTAACAAGTGTAATTACGTGTGTAATTCTTTTCTCATGCATTCTATAAATTACAGTTCACACTAGAGTATTAACTGGATACATTAAGAAAGAAAGCAGGATAGGTAGGAAAGAAGTCTATAGATTTTTGTTGCAATATTCTTTAAGAAGGAAAGACAACCTGCAGTACATGAGAAGTTACAAGCCTACATGAAGCCAAAAATGGAAATACTTGAATCTATAGTATTGACTGCAAAATCTGTTTGTAAATATGCTTTGCAAATGGTCTTCCAAAACTCTAGAAAAGAATGATACAAAAATCCCCATGAAGTATCCTATTTATGTACAAAGCACTACGCAGTAATTAGACCATCTAGGTTATGTGATGCTATCTGTGAAACACAATTTTGTAAGTTTCCTCTCTACTTAAAGGTGTATGTCTCAGAGTATTTATTGAAAATATTGAAGACTCTGCTGTCTTTAGTTATGAAAATCAGACTAGAAGCATTAAATACTCCAACAACGGCAGGTGACCGCTCTGTATAAGAACCTAGAATGACAAATACGTGATTTGGGGAAATAAACCAAAAAACTGGGTGATGTCATAATATTATACCTCCCTGCCTCTCCAAACCCTTCATTAGCACATTGGTGAGTGGCATCTTTAACTAGCAGAAAACCTATGTAGTGCCTCAACAGTATGCTTAAATAATGTTACCATATGGAGTTCAGGGTTTATAAAGGACCATGGCTTTAAATGCATTACTGCCATATCCATTAGGAATTGTAACTGTGGGTAGCAGAGAGCGCCAGGTTTCAACTTATCAGATGAAGATGTCTCTTGGGTAGGAGGAAAGGCTGGGGGTTGGGTCTAAAGAGTCTTGTGTCACTAAACCCATGCATTCCACAGATAAACAAGTTCTCAGTGCCTTGGCATTAGTGAAAATTAGCAGCATTGTGGCTCATTACAGCAACAGATTTCAATTCAATACCAAACAAGAGCCTAGGAAGATATAGGGGGAAGCAAAGGGTAACTATTAGTGTGGACCCAATTCTGCAGTCCTCTCTCTGGAACAGCTCCCATTGACTTTAGTGGAAGTTTTGCCTAAGTAATGCCAGGATGGCAGAGTCTGCCTGAGAACTGCAGGACTGGTCCCTGCATGTGTGTGTGTAGGGGTAATGGAAGATTACTGGAGAAGTGAAAAATGTATGTTACAAAATATTGCTTCTAGTGAATACTGAGCAAGAATTTAACAATTGTGGAACACCGTCTCAAGGCAAAGTTCAGCAAATTTGTTTCACATCTCCTTATCCTCCCTTCCCTTTCTCAACCTTGCTGTGCAGGACAATTGCTTTTTGTAATGTCTGTAGCTATAATCTGTACATCACTCTTCTGCGAGACAAAACTAGATAAAAGTCTTTTCTTCTACATCATCAGCATGACTGAAAAAGATCACTCTCAAACCTATTTTTTTCAAAATATATTCTATGTGTAGCAGTAGTTTCAACACAAGATGGCCTAAAAGTTAATAATCATGCTACTGCAGCAGGAGCAGAATTGCTCCCTGGTGTAACTCCATTCAGATCAGTAGAGTTAAACCAGAGAAGAATTTGTCCCAATGTGCTATATGCTTATGACAATAACCCACAAGGCAAATATTACAGTAATGGGCCAAGAAGTCACAGTAATACGATCAGCTGTAGTCTTCTGGCTCGGTACAGTAGAATACTGCAGTGTATTTTTATAAGTTGCCTTTATTTATTATTCTGTGCTTCCTGGAGTAAAACCAAATGCAGTCAACAAAAATGGAACAAAAGGGACTTAATCTAATGAGAAGGAGATGTACTTTTAAATATTCATAATAGGGTTTTTCAGGCCTGGTACTGAAGCTCAAAGCCTTTCTAAAGGCATTCACAAGAGGCTGTGGAAGTCAGAGGGTAGATTGGCAACTGATGCTGTTTTCAGAAACCGGTTTGCTTTCCCAGCCTCATGCTGCTGGATGATGCCTGTTGTAGCAGCTCAGCAGCAATCAAAGAAAAGACAGGCAGTTGCTAGTGTAAATTAATTTGAGCTCTGTTGGGTTTTGCTGCCGCTTCTATTGATAAGACAAGTAGTTTGCTCTGCTAAACATCAGCATCCATCAAAGTACCAACCCAAGGATTGATGATGGAAAACAAATCAGAACTCTCTGTTGCTCATAGCTCTTTAAAAACCCGTAATGTTTGGAATTCTGTGTTCCCAGAGGTGTTGGCAGAGCCCACTTACTAGGATTCTAGACAAAAATGGACACTTGCTATATGTCGGGGTATAAACAGAGAAGAAGCTTAATGAGAGTGGTCTGAATTCAGATGCAGAGGTTTAAACTCACTGCTGGGATGGGAAATGATTTCCCCTTATTGGCAGAGACCTTTTGGATGGGGGAGGCATCGTCAGCTAGAGAACCAAAAAAAGATAATTCACTGGGATCAGATGGAAGGAATTGCACAGTCTGTTTCCATTGGCTGAAGTAGGTGGGAGGGGCCACTGTTGGACCTTGACCCTTCTTAGATTCTTCTACATTGCAAGAGTTTAAAAAGCTTTCAAAAGGTGACAACACAGACCATTCAATCAATTTAATCAGAATCCATATTATTGTTTGTTGCTTACCTGCCAGCATTGCCAAAATAAGCTCCCACAATAGCCCTATTTATGAACAAATTAATCCCTCATTATTTTAGCTTACAGCATTCACTGATTTTCTTCTGTCTCTGATGTTGTGGCCCATATTTTGGTCTTTGCAAGTGGAGGAAAGATGGTGTCTTTATAATTATAAATGACTGAGATTGTTATATGTACAGAAACTGAAAACAGACCATTTCAAATAAGACAGCATGGGCCTCAACATGAAATACAGGCTCTAATCCTGCTCCCACTGAAATCAGTGATGAAACCCCACCTGCTTTCCAACAATGCAGGACCAGGGCTAAAGTCTCCAGCTAGCACTAAGAACAGACAATGTATTAATAGCAACTTCTCTGGAATGGTGAAGGGTGAAAAATAATAATCCTTCTCCATCTTAAAATTAACAGGAGTTTTTAGTGTATATAGTTGGGTTGATCAGGCTCTGTTCAGGCTGCCAGGTGCTAAGTGCTGCTGGAAGGAAGCATACATCCTCAAGTCCCAAAGGGAATTCAGAGTGGTCCGCAACTTGCAGGCTGTTTTCAAAGAAACAAAAATAGTCTCTCCGTTCTAAATGACAGGGGCCCCCCTTACTGTAATACTGTCTAATTGGCATAAATATAGGGGCATCTTAATGCATGAGACCTGTGTAAACTTGTTTTATACAAAGTGCTGGTGCAGTCTTTATTTTTCTGGAGGAGGAGTACAGAAGAAGGAACACATTCAGAAGCAAACTGTTTCGCCAAGTTAACTATAATGTGCACTGGGCCTTGAAGACTAGCACCAGAACAGACCCTAACAGAGTCATGGCCCTCAGTCAGCAAAGTTCTCAAGCAGGTGCTTAAGTCCAGTCCTATTCAGAAAAGCACGTGCTGCTAAATTTTAACCTAAGGATGCTTACCAGTATCCAGGCTTCCCATGTTCCACTGATGATGTCAGTGTTCTAGAGGGCACATATATATCCTACTTCTGTAAGTAGCAGAGCAATAGCTAAGAGCAGAGCAAAGCAAATGACTGTAGAAGGGAACTTCAGTTCATATGGAAATAACTCCAAGCGTGTGCTGCTTTATTCTGTGCACATCCTTGAGTTTTGACATCCAAACAATGGGGAAATGAGTAAAGGAAGAAAACACTCTGAAGGCCACATGCAAAATAATGAGACTAAAGGAGGATGTGACAGTAACAAGCATTATCCACTCAAATGTGAAACTTGCATTAGCTTGAGTGGCCATTTCCTGGGTTTTTGTCTTGTTTGTTTAGTTACGCAGCAACCCAGCCTCATGTGGAATGAACAAATTACCAACTACAAGCCAAGTATGAGTTACATTTCCCCCCAAGAAAGCTTTTTGATGGTTAAATTCAGTACTGTGCCAGAGTAGCTACATGTTAGATATTACATGGGAGAATTCAGCCTGGCAGATAGCCAAATTGTTTCCCATAAGCAGCATATTTCTAAGTAGAAGAATGACATGATAATTATCTTTTGAAAGTTCCCTGAGTTACTGCAACTAACAAACTATAAAGTCTTACTTAAAAGTCCTACAGTCTGCTTTTTTAGTCAAAACTAAAGCCCCAAATTTGCTCTCTGTACGTGGGTAGAGTTACTCTAGATTTTCACCTCCTCCTCCTCTAGTCCCATCTGAAGAATCACTTTTTAAAGGGAAATCTGGCCAAAGCAGATAGGTGTAGGGAAGGATGTCTGAACCCCTGTTTCTCAATAGGTAACTGTATGGAGCGGCTTAGTCCACATGGTGCTGGCTCTCCTACCTGTTTCCAGCTATCATATTGCTTTAAAAGACAGCTAAAAATAGACTAAACACTTTCCTAATGTTACCTTTCTCTGTAAGCAGTTGGTGTAGCTGCCACAGGGAAGTTAGATTATTATGAATAGGATGGAAGTGGTTTAGGAGATCACCTCTCTAAAATATGGGCCAGGCTATGAAAGTCTTTGAGAACCCAAGCTCTACACTACAACAAACACTATGTTCTAGTCTGGTACAATTGCAGGGTGATCATATGTCCCGTTTTGGCTGGGACAGGCCCTTTTTTAAGCCCTGTACTGGCTGTCCTAACTTTTTTAAAGGAGGCATTTATCCCATTTACTCTTGATGACTTTTTCAGTTGGCACAAGCAAATGGGACAAATGCCCGTTTTTGTCCAGAAAAAAAAAAGCAGGGTGTGGAGCAGAGAGGGTGAGCAGAGATGCCAGCCCCCCGTTGTGGCGGGAAGGCAGAGCTGGGGGGGAGACAACATTCCAGCATGGAGGGGGGCACCAAGGTTCCAGCAATGGGCAATAGCCTCCTGAGTGAGCCC
This sequence comes from Chelonia mydas, assembly GCF_015237465.2. Taxonomy (NCBI): domain Eukaryota; kingdom Metazoa; phylum Chordata; order Testudines; family Cheloniidae; genus Chelonia; species Chelonia mydas. Next base: position 53,401,102 of record NC_051246.2, read on the forward strand.
TCCTCCTCACAGGGTTCCAGCAAACAGCTTCCTGAGGGGGCCCCGCAGGGCACCAATGATGGGGAACAGCCTTACGTGGCGGGGAGGGGGAAGGGGCCTCAGGTGAGCAGCTGGGGGTGTCCTGTTTTGTCTTTTGGAAATATGGTCATCGTGTACAATTGCTACTTAGCTCTCAGTGACTTTTATGAGATGAGCCAACAGCCCAAATGTTAAATAGAGTTATTTTAGAGAGTGTTAGAGCTTCTCTTGCGCAATTGATCCCTTTCTGTGGGGATCAGGGAAGTGAACTCTTCTTCAAATCCAGACTAGGTCCCTGATCCTAGTTCTGTGTACCCACAATTTCCATTAAATATGTTGAACAAGATGGAACAGAATTCCATAGAATGGTACAAAAGACCTACAGAAAAGGACTAAATTCTCTATTAAATTCTTTAGGTTGTCAGAATAATGTCCATAGAACTCAAAGTAATTTAATAGCTTTTAAATTTGTTAGGGCTTTTCATTTAATGAGGCAGCAAGGGGATGTCAAAAGAGCACTAATATTCCCAAGGAAAATACTGCACAGCTACAAATATTTGAATGGTGAATTTGTTGACTATAGGTTTGATTCTGCAAACCATTAAACAGGTGAGTCGTCCTTACAAGCAGGGCAGGGGCCCATAGTGACTTCAGTGGAATAGCTAACACGAATACAAATTAGCAAAACCAGACTGGATTATTGTTTAAACTCTACATTCACACATGTTGTTCCTGTTTATGTCCATGGCAGCATTGCACTGTGCATGGACAGAGAGAAGCACATGTGCGTCATTTCCCATCTCACCTTGTAGGTAGGTTCATTATAAGCTCATAGGCTGGACAGCTCAGAGAACATTTTAAGAAACACTCACATCACAGAAGGTTTGTTCAGTGGGCAGGGTTTCCCACAGCTACCTGGCTCAGCTTTGCTGTAAAACATTATTAATTTCTCATAGAGTTCACCTATGTCTTTACAAGCACTGATTTTTAACAAGCACCTTTTAAACAACCTAAGAGAATGATTATTGCACCTCTACATCTTACAGATGAATGAGTTAGTTATACCATGTGGACAAAACTCTGCCTTGTTCATTCATATGCCATGTAGACTAGAATCACTGCTTGTCTGACATCAAAGACATTTATACAAATTGTTGCTTCACAATAGAGAGATGGGGATTCAATTTATTGGACTGAATCCTGAAGTGCTGGTTTACTTTTCACTCAGTCCTAACTCTGGCAAAATTCCCATTGACTTCAATGCAAAATTTGACCAGGTAATGACTTCAGGATTTAGCTCATTGGCTCAAATCTAAGATGTACTTGAGAAGAAAAAATAGTTATCACTTCAAATTAAGTGTCCTAAATATACATTTAGTTTAGCGTAGTTAATAAACCGACGCATGCTAAGCACCATTACATTTTAACACCCTATTAGATATAATTGCTTGTCCTCAACAAAAAGAATGTTCAATAACCATTTGGGGACAGATTCTGGTGCTCTTCCTTAAGTTAAATAACACCATGAACCTCCTTGAATAGTTTCAGTGGGACTACATGGGCTGTAAGGTCCTATTTGATGTGAAGAGAGCATCAGAATCTGGCGCTATCTGAGAAAGGCCCAAAATCTGGCCCTTTGTATTTACTCCACTGATTTTAATGAAGTTATGCCTGGGATGAATTTTGCCCCCAAAATCTAAATGAAATATTTATTTGAGAAACTTAATTTAAAGCGTACCTGGTGAAGATAAATATTCTGAGTCCCCGCCCCATGCCAGCTGCTAATTATCAATAAAACTTATAGAAAACCTTTAGAGACACTTACAATAAATAGTGTAGTTACACAATGTTGACTGTACCAAAGGTACACTGCAGTACGGATTTGTACATACATCACAAGAAGAGACACTGAGAACAATTTAAGGTTTATATGATACTATATGTTCATTACCCTGAGTCCCTGGAGAAAGCCATACCGGCTTTTCGATCTTTCCATTTTGCATCATCTACATTTTCTGCATCTTGAGCAAAAGGGAGAGGCTGGTGAGAATATATCTCTTAACTCAGAGTGTTCTCCAGCTGCATCCATTCAAACAGTAAAAGTGAGACAGATAGTTATGGATCACTGTTTGGCAAAAACACGGTAGCTACAATGACTTGATGAGATCATTGCTAAGTTTCAGTTAACAAATTAAATAAGCAGAAACTTTAGATGTTAAATAAATAGAGAAATATTCTTTAATCTTGATATCTTTTACCATAAGATAGCTTCAGGGGCTTATTAAAGATGGAGATGGGATTCGCTTTCCTTAATTTTCAGGTTTCCAAGGCTCTTCCTCAACAACATTGAAGTCTGCAGATTTGCCATTGGTTGCCAGTATCACCTGCAAGTAATTATCATTGACATCTAACTTAAAGGCCAAGGCACTTTGACAAGATAAGTTATGAGTTATATGGAGAAGCATGATATTTATAGGAATAACATACTCCATGTGTGAATATATATGTATTTTATATATATATTTATTCATAATTCACAATGTCCCCAAAGTGCGGAGAGGTGTGGGGGGGAGGACGGTAATTTTAATATTGGCTAGAAAACATTAGTGAACAATGAGCCATGTTTTTTGGATTTTATTTTCCCTTCACTGTTTGAAGTCGTATAGTTTTCATAAATATTTTACACATATAGACAGTCCTGTCACTTTCAGATTTTTCCTAATTTGCAAGAAGAGTTTAACTTGAACTAAAAAATTTTCCTATAGAACTCATCTGCATTTCAGGACATCTACTTGAGGACATTGAGGAATGTGAAAGGGACAGAATGATAGAGAAATGTGGATACATATATACACACACATTACAAAAACTTCAAAGAAAATGGCAGAATAGTTGCTCCACAGACATGTTGTAAAGCATCTTTCATTGTGCCACTATTTCTACTCATGCATGTGAAAGGTTCAGTTACAATCAGGCCAAACAATTCTTATTAATACTATATTTTATACACAGAACTACAAAAAGGTCATTGTAGCATTTCAAGGTTCATGCTTCAATATTAATTTGATAAGTATAGTGGAAGACCAATATTGGTTTATCAGTTCCTGGGAAATGTTGGTCGCCAACAGTCAATATAAAAATAGCCATATGAAATCCTTACCAGGAGATGTGTGGGGCTCAAGCTAAACTATTTTGTTTGACTGAGGAAAAATTAACTGGACCTTTACATAGTATGTGAACCTTTGGTCTAATTCTAAATGGATGGCCTATTCTTTCCTAGCTTACCTTCCAAGTTACTGTCCTCAGCTTCATATGAAAACTTAAAGACAGGACTGATATTCCACATGATGGGTAAACCATACGTATGGAAGCATTGGGACAGGGAAACATTACAAAAATGCACCAATGTTTAAAACAAAGCCAACCTTTTTCACAGATAATTGGAAGGGAAACACATGCAGTTACAAGAATAAACATACATATTTGGAACTGAAAACCACAAAAAGTTATGTGAAATGTGATCATAAAAATAGAGAAATATCATGTAATAAGAGCCACTATACTCTAACATAAAAAAATAGGCTACTTATTATAAATATACAGTGGCTGCACAAGACTATAAACTACTTGAATTATCTGGAGTATATTACAGGAAGTAAATAGAGATGTCATGTTAATATATTAGCTTTTCAAAACTTTGATCAGAGTTGCAGCAAACTTTTCTCCCCTTCAGTGAATTCTGCAGGATAAGGAAATCTCTCTTCAAGCTCAAGACCTTGGTATTTGGAGCCTGATATGGTAACACTACATCATCATCACACCAAAATATTTGGCAGTTGTAGAGCACTTTACATGTTCAAAGTGCTTTCCAAATATCAGCTAATCCTCACAACAACCCTGTGAGGTAGGTAAGTATTATTATCCCCATTTGGCAGGTGAGGACACTGAGCCAGACAAGTATTTGCCCAAGGCCAGTCCTGTGTTTACTCTACAAGGTCAAGGTTCCTCTCATACACCTGAATGTACTAATTAGGGTCCCAATGAAGAGCAAGCCTAAAACAATGAAGAGTGTCAGATTTTGCTAGCTTAAGAGTCAGTGGTATCCAAACAAAAAAGGCCTGCTGATATAATTCAAGAACTGTGTTAAATTCATGTCTGGTAAACAAGAACAGTGTGGGACTGGAAAACAATGAACCAAAATTGGTGTGTTTGAAATTAGAGCAAACTGGTGAACAACATAATGAGGGGATGGACTAGTGCATCCATCCCTCCCTTTTGAGGTTCTTAAAAGAGACTTGGGGGCGGGGGTGAAAATTAGCCGAGGGAAAAACCTGGCTAGCTCAGCACTGGTAGAGTGCAAGAAGGGGGAAGGAGCAAACGTCACCATTATGAAAGACAAAATTAGGGAAGTTCTGTTTCCCTGGGTTCTGAGACTTCCAGTAATGAGGAACCTTTGTAGCTCAATCCAGTTTCTCTGTGGATCTGACCAACAAAAATCCCACCTTAAAAAGTTCCTGGTAGCAGTGTCACCAGAGCATCATCTGCAAGTGATGACCTAAACCTCAAAATCCCACTGTGTTTGGAACAATTTTGGCGATTGTAACACAGCCAGTAATTTATGGCTTGTTGGTATCTTTTAAATGAAAGAGGGACTGGTCCTGAAAAGTCCTGAAGTGGTACAAGTTCTGAACTCCTTTTAAAATCAAGCCCAGAGTGTATCTGCAGGTTAGGGTGACCAGACAGCAAGTGTGAAAAATCAGGACAGAGGGTGGGGGGGGGGGGGGGTAATAGGAGCCTATATAAGAAAAAAATCCCAAATACTGGGACTGTCCCTATAAAATCGGGACATCTGGTCACCCGACTTCAGGTGCTTCCTAGTAGCACTAAATCCAATAGAATCAGCCAGTAATTGTCAGGCCAAAAAACCCAGGACTGATTCTAACATCAAAGGTAATTGGTTCTTTCCACTTCTTTAGGAAGATGAACAGTTTTAACAGACTGTGAAATGGTTTTTCAAAGGAAGTGATAAAAATCCCATCAATCCGGTCTAGAACTGGTAAAAAAAAAAATCGATTTTTTTCATGAAAAATGTCTTTTTAAAAGAAATGGATATTGCCAGACAATTTCCTTTCCTTTCAAAAGAAAACACAAAAAATTGTATAAAAAGTTCATTTTGTTTCAATTTTCAAATTTTTATTTCTTCCCCTGCACCCTACTTCCCCCATTTCTTCTTGATTTTTCCAGTGGAATAAAAGGGAAGAGAAGAGAGAGGGGGGAAATATCTCCCAAAATTGAAAACCAAAACAAAATGATTTTTTCATTCAAAATGAAAAGTTTCATTCATCTTAACCTCACCAAAAAAAACCCTGAAAAATTCCATGAAAAAAAGGTTGAACAAAATGAAAGCTTTGGTTAATTCAAAATTTTTTCAAACAAATCATTTGACCCTGGATAGGGCAAACCTCTGAAAAAATGTACTGCGAAGAATGGTCTTTGGCTTAGGGGTGGGGACAATGACATCATAAATCTTTTCCATCTCCATTGTCTATGATAATTTAGCAATTGGATTAGTAGAGATGGGACTCATGTCCATATTCTAAATCTGTTGTGGAGACTTAAAGGTGCCAGAGAAACCACAAGCTTTCTCTTTCTTTCTGTAGACAAATATCTGGGTGTGGTTGACTCACTAGCCAATCTAGACGTGTTTTGATAAAATATGGAACAGGTCACTTGATATACAATCAGGTGGGAGGAGCAGGAGAAGCAGCTAAAGAAAAAAATGGCCATAACATGAAAAGTTTTAATTTGGTTTTGAATTTTTCCCTTTTCAATTAAATATTGTCTTTTGACTTTAATCAGGCCTGTCTGAGTCCTGGTTGCCTTATAAACCTTTATACACAAATCACTCAACCTAGCTTTTCATTCAACTGGGGGGGTTTCTGAAATTCGCTTCACTCTAATCAAGACATTTTTTTTCTTTTTAAAATCCAGGTTAGTTACAGTGAAGATTAGATAAAAATTGCAAAGTTTGTATTTTTACAATGACTACCAAGAATGATGATGAAAGAAAAGCATACATGTGCTGTATGAGTGCTGGAGCGATCAGCTGATATGGTGCATTTAACACGTGTGTCTCTTTATGGCGTATCATGGAAGACTGCCATCAAATAACAATACTTGCACTTGGTTTGTAGTTAGCCTTCATTTGAGCAGCAATAAATGCTCTGTTAACAAAGGAAACTAAGTAGATAGCCATATTCTCTCTGTCTTGGAATATTCCATAATACGCTGCATAATCCCTTAGTTTTTGATATGTAAACATTGTATATGATTTTTCACCTCAAATGCCATGTTTAAGAAGAGTGCAAAAAATCTTTGTAACTTCTTAAACTTACTTAATATCTGAGATTCACAGAGACTGTCACATTTGTGAAACAATAAAAAAAAATACATGCAGGTTAAAAAATGAAGTAAAACACAGCATGCACAGCTATATACAAGTCTCAATATCCATAAATGTGAAAGGTACCTTGCATTCATCTACTATGACAGAGTTGTGAGCTGCATAAACACATTGGTTTGAGTTGTTTTCCCTATGATTTTTCATGTCATCATAAATTGACTGAGTCTTGGTCATTTCAATGTCTTCATGCCCCTTATGCTGGGAATCCAGGTTTTCCAGCTCTGCCTTGGAGAGGTGATACACAATGCCAGCACCAAAAGAATCTCCTACAACATTTACTGATGTTCTCATCCGGTCTCTGCAGAAGGAGAGACGGACAGGTTTGATAGTTAATGATAAATCAGTCTGGAGTTCACTATTAGGGAAAGCGGAAAGTTCGGGATGAAAGGAGTGCCTAATTTTGCAGGTGCTGCTGCTGCTGTCATTTATCCTCTACAGAACGTTTATGGGATCTTTAGAGTGGAAAGGATTTTAGCTTTCAAGAGAAGTTGAAAAGAATTGCCTTCCCAGGGGACTATTCAAACAGAAACTATATACAGACTTCCATGGCACAGATGCCCACAGTCACAGATCTGGTTCCCTGATGTGGCAGAGTGATTGTCCAAAGAAACAGCCAAACTGTATTTTGTATTTTGCTGAGATCTGTAAAGTGCCTGCTTCTTGGGTTGGAGATTTCATATCGATATGCCCTTCCCACCTCACTGTTAGTAAATTAACCTGAATTCATCAGGGTCACGAATTCTCTTTACACAACCAGGGGAAATGATTTTTAGATTTAGTGATGTATTCCAGCTCTCAGGTGGTATAAATAAAGAGCCTCACCCCTTTATTCAAACTCAGGAAGCTATGGGAAGATGATGTGAAATCTCGCTATGGGACTCGAACCTTCAATGCTCCTATTGGATTCTGGTCACTTCGTACCATACAGACACATGGCCAGCTGTTACAGTGGCACTGTGCCCATTCACACTGTATTGCCAGTATTGATCAGGTGTATGTGACAACAAAATATAGGTCATAACCTGTGAAATGATGAACCAGTGACACTTCTTCAGTAATAAGAGCCTCTGGGTTGCAAGTTGATGCCAAATTAGGCCCACATGCTTCTTTACAAGGAAACATATTTGTTGGCACTTGCAGACATTAGACCATCAGTGGAGGCCCTACCTTTCTCCAGTATCCTTTTTACACTGCTGGTGATTCTGACCATGAAGGAATAGATTCTCCCCCACACCAGAACCCTGCTCAGGTGCAAGTTTTTAAAGGGAGGTTGTCTGAGAACAGGTTTCAGGGCTCTGATTCCATGCCTCCTGCCTATAGCAGACACTAGAGCTGCTCCATTGCACCTGATGTAGTCATTTATGTCAGTGTAAATTAAGTGCAAGTAGATGTAAAATGCTTTCACTCTGGTCTGGTGCCACTTTACATCGGTTTTACACTGATGTAAATGACAACAACAACACTGTGGGACTGTTAAAAAGTCACATTTCACCCCAAGAGGCAGCTGTGGTTCCGGGGCAGAGGAAGTGATCCATGTATAGTGTTGTGAATGTCTATTTAACTTGAAAGGTGCTTTGAAATTCTTTTAGCGTCCAAAATGTAAAACATAATAATAATAATAATAAATAAATCTGTAGCCCTCTACTGATATTAGCTGGACAGAAGCATCCTCAGAAAACTCTGTTAATTCTAATCTAACAAACCCACAGCAAGCAAGGGAAGAATGCTTGTGGTGGCCTGGTTTCTGCTTCATCAGGGAGTCAATCAGAAATGGGAATATAGAAAGGCTGAGGTGTATTTCCAAAAACCCCGAGTCTACTCAGGAAGATTGAGCAATATGAACTTTGATCAAATGACAGAAAAGCAGGCATGTACAATTCCATGCTGGTAGAATTCCTTTCCACGTGACAGTCATGGATTTGACAACATTGCTTTTTCCCTGCTCTTTCTAATATTGCTGGTACTACGTTTGCATTGTACTGCCGCTCAGCACTGTGCTAAAAGTTTAAATCTGATTTACAAATCAATTAACTACTACTAATCATTTTATATCCTTATGAGTGAAACTTTTGTTTAGCGCTTTGACAAAAAAATTCAGTGTAAACATTTACAAAACCCAGTTGAATCTATTTCACAAGTGTTTTTCATTATTTTGCCATTGTATCTGACAATTATGGTGGAATTTCATAAGCATATCAGCAAATTTTTTGCAAAATATTCATCAAAATAGTACCAAAAGTGTGAAAAACATTTTTCATTTATGGCCAATACTCATAACAAAACATTATAGAAGGAAAAATCCCTCCAGTTTTGCTTTGCTTGAGTGAAAGTTTTTACACAGTTATGTCATGCACGTATGATCCTAATTCTAGTGGAAGTGGCAGACTTGGAAAATATTACTTGCAGAGGGTTCATTTTTTAATAAAACCCATCAAATATACTGTACTCAGCAATAAGATCTCCATGGAAACATTATAGAACGCCTGAATAATTTTGAGTGAATAGTGTTACATCTTGAATGAATTCATTAATGCCGCTCCAGGGTGCTCAGAATGCCAAGACAGGAGGTGGAGACCAGAATCCACAAATATAGCTCCAGTATGTTTTATATTTAAAAGGTGAGAAGATGCCTCAATCTATCTGTTTGTTAGTAGACAAGAAAAGACATTCAACTAAGCAAACGGCACAATGTTTCAGAACTATTCACTTTAGACTGGACTAGATTGACTTAATGGAAACACGGAGTGTGAAATACTGGCCCCACTGACTCCCATTGACTTCAGTCAGGATGATTACATCCAGAGAGGAAGGATGGGTAAAGAAAGAAGGTTCCATTCATTCTTTTCTTAAAAACAATAGACCAAATTATGTTGATTACAGTGGTACGACCCCACTGAAGCCAATAGGGTTGCATCAGTGTAAATAAGAGGAAAATTTGGCCTAGTAAATTATTTGTGCAATATATCGACTTCAATGTAGCCTGAAACATGAATTCTGAAATGAAGACTGAGAAAGAGAGTCAACCTGGCTTCTGCTGAGACACAGCAAATATTTTGGGAACACAAGGAGTGCTGAAGGAGTCTCTCTCTCTTCCAACTACCCAAAATACTTAGTAATGTCAAGATCAGAAGAATCAACACATGGTTGATGGCTGGGTCAGCAATGATGAGACAAAAAGATTCTTTCATCTGAAGAAAGGATTTCTCATACTTATGTTATTTCTCTTGTAGAATCAGATCCAGCTCCCATTGACTTTTATGAAAGTTGGATCAGGCTCATAGGGTCTGACTCTGTATTCCACTCACTCCAGTATAAATCAAAGTTAGCAGCATTGGAGGCAATAAAGTTATACCACTATATGAGTGAGAGGAGAAGCGGGTCCACCAAGTGGTGTTGGGTATTATTATTAATACTAGTTTGTAAAAAGACATTGTTCCTTCCAAGGAGCTTTCTTGACTAGATTCTCTAGATCCTAGAAACGATCCTAAAAAGGAGATTAAATAAATTCTTCAAGGCTCCCACTGACTCAAAAAGTGACATGCTTAACTTGCCTTCATCTTGTTGGCACTTAGGGGAATAGCTACTTCTGGTTTTCATATTTCATTCTACTTGAGTTTACATTCTAGAGACAGACCTAAGCAATAACATTCAAATCTCAACTTTCCCAAGGTATGTGGGCCTAAGCATTTTGAATTTAGACCCATGTTACACAAGCTACAGAAAAGATTCAGATGTCATTCAGACTTTACCAGTTGTGTTTCTGAATGTAGGTAAAAAGAAAAGGAGTACTTGTGGCACCTTAGAGACTAACCAATTTATTTGAGCATAAGCTTTCGTGAGCTACAGCTCACTTCATCGGATGCATATTGTGGAAAGTGTAGAAGATCTTTTTATATACACACAAAGCATGAAAAAATACCTCCTCCCACCCCACTCTCCTGCTGGTAATAGCTTATCTAAAGTGATCACTCTCCTTACAATGTGTATGATAATAAAGTTGGCCATTTCCAGCACAAATCCAGGTTTTCTCACCCCCCCGCCCCACACACAAACCCACTCTCCTGCTGGTAATAGCTTATCTAAAGTGACCACTCTCCTTACAATGTGTATGATAATCAAGGTGGGCCATTTCCAGCACAAATCCAGGGTTTAACAAGAACATCTGAGGAGGGGAGGGGTAGGAAAAAACAAGGGGAAATAGGTTACCTTGCATAATGACTTAGCCATTCCCAGTCTCTATTCAAGCCTAAGTTAATTGTATCCAATTTGCAAATGAATTCCAATTCAACAGTTTCTCGCTGGAGTCTGGATTTGAAGTTTTTTGTTGTAATATCACAACTTTCATGTCTGTAATCGCGTGACCAGAGAGATTGAAGTGTTCTCTGACTGGTTTATGAATGTTATAATTCTTGACATCTGATTTGTGTCCATTTATTCTTTTACGTAGAGACTGTGCAGTTTGACCAATGTACATGGCAGAGGGGCATTGCTGGCACATGATGGCATATATCACATTGGTGGATGTGCAGGTGAACGAGCCTCTGATAATGTGACTGATGTTATTAGGCCCTGTGATGGTGTCCCCTGAATAGATATGTGGGCACAGTTGGCAATGGGCTTTGTTGCAAGGATAGGTTCCTAGGTTAGTGGTTCTGTTGTGTGGTATGTGGTTGCTGGTGAGTATTTGCTTCAGGTTGGGGGGCTGTCTGTAGGCAAGGACTGGCCTGTCTCCCAAGATTTGTGAGAGTGTTGGGTCATCCTTCAGGATAGGTTGTAGATCCTTAATAATGCGTTGGAGGAGTTTTAGTTGGGGGCTGAAGGTGACGGCTAGTGGCGTTCTGTTATTTTCTTTGTTAAGCCTGTCCTGTAGTAGGTGACTTCTGGGAACTCTTCTGGCTCTATCAATCTGTTTCTTCACTTTCGCAGGTGGGTATTGTAGTTGTAAGAATGCTTGATAGACATCTTGTAGGTGTTTGTCTCTGTCTGAGGGGTTGGAGCAAATGCAGTTGTATCGCAGAGCTTGGCTGTAGACGATGGATCGTGTGGTGTGGTCAGGGTGAAAGCTGGAGGCATGTAGGTAGGAATAGCGGTCAGTAGGTTTCCGGTATAGGGTGGTGTTTATGTGAACATCGTTTATTAGCACTGTAGTGTCCAGGAAGTGGATCTCTTGTGTGGACTGGACCAGGCTGAGGTTGATGGTGGGATGGAAATTGTTGAAATCATGGTGGAATTCCTCAAGGGCTTCTTTTCCATGGGTCCAGATGATGAAGATGTCATCAATATAGCGCAAGTAGAGTAGGGGCGTTAGAGGACGAGAGCTGAGGAAGAGTTGTTCTAAGTCAGCCATAAAAATGTTGGCATACTGTGGGGCCATGCGGGTACCATAGCAGTGCCACTGATCTGAAGGTATACATTGTCCCCAAATGTAAAATAGTTATGGGTAAGGACAAAGTCACAAAGTTCAGCCACCAGGTTAGCCGTGACATTATCAGGGATAGTGTTCTTGACGGCTTGTAGTCCATCTTTGTGTGGAATGTTGGTGTAGAGGGCTTCTACATCCATAGTGGCCAGGATGGTGTTATCAGGAAGATCACCGATGGATTGTAGTTTCCTCAGGAAGTCAGTGGTGTCTCGAAGGTAGCTGGGAGTGCTGGTAGCATAGGGCCTGAGGAGGGAGTCTACATAGCCAGACAATCCTGCTGTCAGGGTGCCAATGCCTGAGATGATGGGGCGCCCAGGATTTCCAGGTTTATGGATCTTGGGTAGTAGATAGAATATCCCAGGTCGGAGTTCCAGGGGTGTGTCTGTGCGGATTTGATCTTGTGCTTTTTCAGGGAGTTTCTTGAGCAAATGCTGTAGTTTCTTTTGGTAACTCTCAGTGGGATCAGAGGGTAATGGCTTGTAGAAAGTGGTGTTGGAGAGCTGCCGAGCAGCCTCTTGTTCATATTCCAACCTATTCATGATGACAACAGCACCTTCTTTGTCAGCCTTTTTGATTATGATGTCAGAGTTGTTTCTGAGGCTGTGGATGGCATTGTGTTCCGCACGGCTGAGGTTATGGGGCAAGTGATGCTGCTTTTCCACAATTTCAGCCCGTGCATGTCGGCGGAAGCACTCTATGTAGAAGTCCAGTCTGCTGTCTCGACCTGATGTCTGCTTTAGATGTTGGATCTGAGCAGTTTACCCAGTGCAAAGTACTTCTGTACCTGGGCCCATGGTATGGCATTTGCTAAGCTGGTCAGTCTCACAGCTGGAAAGTAGCCAGCTCTTGGCTACAGCTAATGATGCTGGATTCATTCCAGATGTTGGCACATAATGCTTTCCTATTAAATGTCACCACTGTGTTTTGTTTAGTTTTAAACTGAGAGAGTTGTGAAAGCTTGGTAAATTTGCCTGATAAAGTTCTGTGTGTCTGTCTTTCTACCCAATCTCTCTGTAAAAGAGAGGGACCAATGAGGATATGATCTGATCTAGATCCAGAACCCCCTTAAGCCTCAATTTGAGGAGATGGAGAGTCAAGGCTGAGATCCAGTCAAAACTCAGGTTTGGATGTGAGTGTTCTGAAATTGTGAAAGCTGTTTTCTGTGAGATTTCAGCCTAATCCTGTCAAATCAGGTGATTTTGTGATCTTTCCTTTCATCTTGAACAATAAAAAGCTCACAAGATGAGCCATTTTTGCAAGATTTTTTCTAATTTGACCTGAAATGCCAGGATAATTGCTATTCTTAAAAGATTTCTACTGTATTGATTTGCATCCAGAAAAGTTCCAGATATCAGGCTCATCATGATTGTCTGTACCTGTATCCATCTCCTGTATTTATATCTATCACTCAGTCAGTTAATAGAGAGCCTGATTCTGACCTCACACAAAAGTTAATGGATTTACACTGGTGTAAAACTAGCATAAGCGAGGTCAGAATCAGGCCCTGAATGTTTCATTAGCTTTATCAGCATGACAAGATATACAGAACTTGCCTCCTTTTTTTCTCTGTCGCGCCTTGACACTAAGCCTGCTGAATTGGAATTAATTTGCAAACTGGATACAATTAACTTAGGCTTGAATAGAGACTGGGAGTGGATGTGTCATTACACAAAGTAAAACTATTTCCCCATGTTTATCCCCCCCTCCCCCCGCTCCTCAGATGTTCCTGTTAACTGCTAGCAATGGCCCACCTTGATTATCACTACAAAAGTTTCTCTCCCCCCCCCGCTCTCCTGCCGGTAATAGCTCATCTTCAGTGATCACTCTCCTTACAATGTGTATGATAACACCCATTTTTTCATGTTCTGTGTGTATATAAATCTCCTCACTGTATTTTCCACTGAATGCATCCGATGAAGTGAGCTGTGGCTCACGAAAGCTCATGCTCAAATAAATTGGTTAGTCTCTAAGGTGCCACTAGTACTCCTTTTCTTTTTGCGAATACAGACTAACACGGCTGCTACTCTGAAATAAGCCTCTGATATTATCACTATGGATTCCACTGTTGCTTGTCAGGCCAAAGAACCCCAAAGTCCTCCCAGTCTGGGAGAAAGTTCCAGGCTTGTCTTTCACTTGGAAACAATCCTGTAACATTCCTTACAGAGGTTCCTTCTCTGACTCTGGCCTTGTCTATACTAGCAAGCTTCATAACTGGGATTCACCACCGACACAGCTTCATGGCACAGGCATTGCTACTCCCCTGTCGTTTAACCCTCCTCCAAGCAGGGATAGATGACGCAGAGGTAAAATCGTCTGAGCCCTGCCCACGCTGTAGCTCCCACCAGTGGAGCAGCACTACTCATGAATTACAGCTCTGAGGTTCGCTAGTGTAGGTAGGGCTTAAAATGACATTTCCCTAAGAACCCAAACAAACCACATGCTGTATTTACGCATCCTCCTACCAGTAGCAGAACCCTATCTACTTGGCCTATTTTGAGTTCCAATGAAAACATATATTTAAAACCTGAACATGGACCTTTGCTTGTCCTTCCGCTCCTAGCTGCAAATTCCTACGCCACTTTCCTGTTTTGAGCCATGACTTCACCAATATATTTAAAACCACATAATATCCTCTTTTCCCTTTGCCAGCTGCCTGCTGAGCCCCACCCTGGTTCCCCATTCTGAGCTATGATTTCACACAATTATAATATATTTTTAAAAATCATGTTTTCCCTTTGCTTGCCCCAGCTGTAAATTCCTGCCTCATTTTCCCCTATAACTGGGACTGGAGCTGTGAACTGTTCTTAGACACTGGTGTGTCACAGACAGAGTGATACGCTGGCTGTAACTGAAGAAAATCCCTCATCTCAGATCTAGCAGATATATCAGAGAAGGATGGCTAAAGGAGCTATGTTACGGTGTGGATTGAGACCTTGAATGCTTCCCAATACGGCAACAAGGGCCAATGGCAACAAGGGATAAATAGCATATTATGTCACTAAAGTTTCAAAGCCAAATACTCAGCTCTGCTAAGCCCCTTCTGCATAACTCCAATGGCACAATGCACTGAAGATGCGTCAGTTGGGCTACTGGGGATTCCCCTGGCCTGGGGACATCAGTAAGTGGTATAAAGCTGCACAGCTAGAGTTACACTTCTTCCCAGCATTACTGCCTGCAACCTTATAGCTTAGGCTGTGTAGTGGTGTGCTGAAGCAGGAAAGGCAGTGACTGGAGTGAACTGTGCTCCAGTAATTCAGGCTGATGTAGAGGTTTCTAAGGGTCTGTCACCAATCAGTGCAACTTAGAGGAGCCCTGGGACTGCTCTAAGTTGTGTTGATGGGCTGAACTGGTCCCTGGGAACTCTGTGGCAAGGTGGCACAAAGATATCTATGCCTCCAAACTAAAATGCACCTAAGGATCTGACTCTGGGTGTATTATTATTGTTATAGTTATTAATGGGGCTTCTAAATCCCAGAGGTGAGGGACAGAAAGCTCTGGGAGAAGGGTGGAACAGGTCGATGTCTCTTGGCTGACTATCTGCAATGGCACTGAAAGGACTCTAGCCCCAAGACCCTGAGGTTGATAGGTAGGTAAGGTCATATTTTAGAGAATCTCCTGGTAAAAACTGACCAGGAATATCCTTCCATTTTCCAGTCTGCTTTCTCATTTCATTCGGTTTGTGGGCTCCTTTAGGACATTCATCCTACAGTGTCTTTGTTGAGAAGAATTTTATGAAGAAACCTGATTCTATTAGGAATGTAGAACTTGCTATGCTGGATCGATCAGTGGTCCATCTCATCTGTAGCTCTGTCTCCATAAGTACATGATGCTTCAGAGAAAGATGTAAGACTCCCATAGCATAACAGACAACTATTATCATGGGGGTAGGGTGGGAGGATTTCTTCCTAGCCTCAAGCAGTTAGCTGTAGCCTGAAGCATGTTCATTCTAGCTAATGTAACTCGAGATTATATTATTAATACAAATGCCCAATGCCATATAAAATCCTTCTGTTCTAGACCCATCTACCCATCCCTCAATTTAGACAAGAATTATAATAGGGAAACATAAAAGCAGAGATGAATAACTGTTATTGAACTGTGTTTGTAATTTGGAACAACAGCTTGGAAGGTTATGAATCTCTAGGGAATGTAGTGGCTTTGGCAGGAGTCTGTGAGTCAAGCCTCTTAGGGACAGAACCTCAGCTGGTATACGTTGTCATAGCTCCATTGAAGTCAATTGTTTAAGTCAACTGACTTCAATGTAACTATGGCAAGTTACACCAGCCACAGTTTAGATCTGCCCTTTAGGTTCTATTTCTTGTTCTAATGCTGACTTAAGTGGCCCTTATGTCAAACCACTTCACCTATCTGTGCCCCACTTGCTCCATCTGTACAATAGGTATATTTTAGAGTGCTTTGAGATCCAGGATTGAAAGGTAGCAGAGAAGAGTAAATCATTATTTGTTACTTGAAGTAAGTACATGATGACTTCTTCGGAATCATGGAGTCACTATTACTTACAAGAGCCAGTCAACAGCAACAAGCAGACTGATGTCCTGAGTGGGGAGACCCACCGCGGTGAGGATGAGAAGCATGGTGACCAGTCCTGCACTGGGTATACTGGCAGCTCCAACACTTGCTAAGGTGGCTGTCAGACTGTAAGAATAAACACATTAATCGGTATCAACAAAGAGGGTGTGACTTTCAACGTGTACTCACTTGATCAAAATAAAAGGTTGGTTTTCACTGACATTTCCCAGAAAATACAGGGCTGCATAACTACTAGAGATGGGATCAAGCCACAATTTGGAGGATTCTGTTCCTCCACCAACTCCAATTTAAGAAAGTTCAGATCTGGGGGTTTTGTTCAGACTACTATAAAGATAAAGTCAATTTGCAACATTCATACTGTTAGCCTGGTTTTGATTTTCAACCTTCTTCTCTACATTTCAGGGATGTTTGAATCCAGGGCTTTTGCCCAGATCCACATCCCCATTCCAACTGGAATTTCTGCAGTGTAGGGGCTGCAGGCTGAATTTCCAGTGCAGTTCATTAATGTTAATTTATGGAACTTGCAGTTTGTATTGTGAGATAACGGCGTGGGGGAATTGGTTGTTATCAATAAGGAAATGGTGAAAGACTATGTCTCCTACAGTCACGTGCTCCAAACTCTGGGAGCTTGTGATAAACCAAGCCCAGATACAAAGCTCTCTTGTTCTGGTTTGCAAAACCAACATTCAGCTAACTAGGTTTTGCAAATCCAAAGCCATGCCTGCTTTTGCTCCAATTAGTAGAATGTGAAAGTCAAGTACAGTGAACGTCTGTGCTACAAATGCTGGAAGTTTGAAAAACCAGGCTACAGAGACACTGGGCATTCCTTTGTAGAATGGAAAATAAATTAGGCAGTGAGGGAGCCAAGGAACAATAAAAAATATAAAAGAAGTCTCTGTCTTTCTGAAATAGATCACGCAATTTACTACTAAATTTGAGATGCTGTGAGTTCACCAAGGAAGATTTTAAAGTGCTTCCAATAAAGGGGTGGGGGAATAAGTGCCTCCATGGGGTAAATACTGGGCTACAGCCATGGTGCTAATGTGAGGACACAGCATTTGAGCCCCTACCATTTCCAGGATTATCATCTCCAAGGGGTAGGTTGCTTTGCCAGGTCTGGTTGTTGGGTTAAAGCAGAAATGCCCAAAAGGACAGATATGAGGTGCAAAAAGGAGAATTGCTAAGCCTGCCTGAGCCTGCATTTGGGTCATTTGAACCTAACCCCAGCATTGCTAGTTGGGTTTGGCAGATATAAGAGAACAACCTTCTAGCCATTTGCATTGTCATATCAGGACATAGTATGAGTGTCACAACACAAATGTCATCCCATCATATTGCACTGGGGAAAGAGTTGTTCTCTGCCAACCTCATTCAGATCTCAGACCAACATACATCAAGAATCATTCTGGGAAGTTCAGGGGGTCAACTGCACTAGTGTACAAATGGTGCAAGATCTGAATCAGGCACAGTGAGTCAATTCTTTAGAGTAGGAGCAGGAGGAATAATTCAGGTTCACCAAGACTTGTGGTCAACAAGTTCCAGAACTTCCTCTGGCAGCAAATATTTTATTAGCAACTCACCACTAAAAAGAATGTTCTTATTTCTAAAAACTAAATTGTATTATTCAAGGTCCAACTTTGCAGCATCTGCCTTTGAGAGAAGCAGCCTAACCCCTTTAAAACCATATGTTACTATTGTAAGTAACCTGCAGGAGGCAAAGAACTGGAAAATATGTTACTAATATAGTTGGGCAAGAAATGCAACACTAGAAATTCCAGTGCGGGCACTTCTTTATCCTGAAAAGGAGTTAGCTAAGACGAAGGTGGGTGGATTAGAGACACAAGGAAAAGGCAAACTTGGCAGCATTCATGTGTGGTTTGAATTATTATGATTCAAAATGTCAAGCTGAGTGCATCTGTCATATTTTCCATTGTAAATGAATTCAGCAGCAACAGTCATAACTTTACCATTCTCTTTTTTTAGTCACAGGATCGAATATGACTTTAAATTGTGTTACAGTAAAACATGCCAAAATTATACTAACCTAATTTAAATGTGTGTATTCTTTTGAGCTTCCAGATATTTCAACGTAGTTCTATATGTAATGATTTGACATAATAGGGATAGATCTACTGTACTCGGGGTTAACGTGAGCACACTGAGATAGAATTTAAGATCTACAATCTCCAGTCTATTTTGCTGTAATGGTAGCTCAGGGGTGTCAAACTCATTTCATGTGACAGGACTGATCTGATACCCTGCCACTTGGAACAGTCAGCAAAAGTTATTAATATAGAAATAGATAAATATAAACCATGTTGGTAGTTACTTACATCCCCCCTTAGACTTATCTGAAGTTTCCTTTTCTTTGACTTGCCTGGTTGGGGTACCTATTCTCCAGCCGGCAGGTAAGCTGTCTTCAGTGCCACTTCCCCTCACCCAGACATGTTCCAGCTTCTAGCAGACTTGTACCTCTCTAGCGCCTCTTGAACATGACCAAGTGGTTCTACACCTGCACGTGAGATTTTGCTGGATTGCTGTGCCAGAGTCTGGACTATGGGGATATGAACTGAAGAGCACACAAGTGTTTTCCTCTCCAACTTCCCTGGGTGGACCCTGCTGGAGCACACTAAATGTCCCTTAGTGAGCATTGATGTAGTCCGGATGGGGAGGACTGAATTAGGCCAGGCAGACCCAATTAACCAATTAAGTGGCAGACAGGAGAGAGATTTAGGCTAGGAGGCAGCCACTAATTGGAATCTAGCTCACCTGTGAGGGAACAGATGGGACTTACATAAAGCCAAGAGACTGGCAACAAAAAGGAGGCTGTGGGGTGAAGAGTGGTGGTCTCTCTTCTTGAGAGAAAGAGGGTGAGGAATCCCTGAGACTTAGTAGACCCCAGGAGAGAGGGACTTGACTAGTATGGGGGGAAGCAGAGTAGGAAGTAGTCCTAGGGCAAGAGCAGTAACGTTAGGGAAGCTGCAGACCTTGACTGCTTGGTAAAGGGCCCTGGGCTGGAACCCAGAGTAGAGGATAGGCCTGGGTTCCCTTACCAACTAATCCTGCCAGAGTGGTATTGCCAGGGACAGTGAATTAGCAGACTGTTAGAGGGGTAGGGCAGTGGATGTAGGATTGTTGAATGCTATTTGTCTAGAGATACCTAAAAAGTATCATACCCCAGAAGGGAAAACCACTTAGTGTCCTGTCCAGGGGACTGAATCACAAAGGGGAAGCAGCAGCTCCTGGAACAACAGAAGGGCTGCAGACAGAGAGTGAGGGAGTGCAACTGCTGGAAAGGGGTGTTAGCTGAGCAGAACTAATCCCCAGAACAGCCTGGAGGAGGAGCTGTCAAGTGATGAGTAAAGTACCCTGTGACTCCTAGCCTTGCCTCTAGGAACTCAAGGGCTACATCAGTATTTGTGCCACAGCAACACTCATTGTAAATGTCGGATGGGGAGGCATATATGGCCCTCTTCCCCCTAATCAAAGGGGCTGCCCAGAGCCAAACTGGCCCTAGGACAAGTTTAAAAGAGCATAAGGGCTGCTCTCATGTCTACTGGCAGATCCCAAGAAATCCCTCTGCTCGTCTGGACTATGCCAGAATACATTACACGGCAGCCATCTCTCTTTGTCACCATTGCCCACTCACAGTCTGAAAATGCCTTGCACCAAGGCCATTATTTTTATTATTAATTTGCAAAATGAGAGGAAATAACACAAGCTAACCATATATATATGGATATTTTTTATGGGAAAGTCTTTTTCTATTAGTACTCATATGGACTTTCTAAATAATTAATGTCCTGTACCTACCTTGGAGCATCCCGCTACATTTAATTAAGTTTATTATTATGTTGGACAGACAAGACCATTGCCTTGCTCCTCATGTTGTCCTTTACTCCTGTGCAAAATGAGTTTAAAATGTTACTAACCCAGAAGTCACAAATGATGACACACAGTGCAAGGCAGTGGAGAATCTCTTTGGGAAGTCTTATGGCCTGTGTTAATACAGGAGGTCAGATTAGAGGATCACAATGGTCCATTCTGGTCTTAGAATCCATGAATCGAGGCCATAGCTATTTAACAGTCTTATCCATTCAATACCACTGTGAGAAGCCAAAGTCCATACATTTCACTGTATAAGAATCCATAGGCATTCAGAAGCCATCACTGCATCTTCATACTATACAGCCTTCTAAATCAAAGACCCAGTTTGCAGAAACATATAGAACCCACCTCACAGTGACTATCTGCCCACCATCCAACACAATTCCATTCATCTGTGCTATGAAGATGGCAGCAACTGCTTCATACAGGGCCGTCCCATCCATGTTAATTGTTGCTCCAACAGGCAGGACAAATCTTGTTACACGCTTATCAATGCCCAAGTTTTCTTCAAGACAACGGAAAGTGACAGGTAATGTACCAGCACTGAAAAAATGAGCAAAGACAGGGTTACGTGGTACACAATATTCTTGCATGATGGTCATAGCAAAATTGCAATAGTTCTGGTCTTGTTCCATTTCCCTTCTCAAGTCCAATACATGCATTAAAGAACGTGCAACCAAATAGAACTTACTGAATTCTATAGGAAAGACAAGCACAGTGCTTAATACGAGATTTTTAGTACCTCATTGCTAGAAAGCTGGCAACATTACATATTTCCCTTCCTTTGCCAAATTTTGTTTTTTTCAATCCTCCTGTGGCCGTAAACCTTTTTTCAATCAAGACATACTTCAGTATTAACTGGAGGTCGGATTCTGGGTCACACAGGGGCTAGCTGGACTTTCTACCCAATGTATGAATTATTTCTTGGATTTTTTTTCAAAGCACAGAGCCAAATGGTTTTTTGCAATGTGAATTAAAACCAATATTGAAGAGTCAAATTCTGCATCTCTTCAGTTGTGGAGGTGTTCTTTGCAGAGGAACCAGTGGCCTGTGTACTCCTCATTCACAGAGCTTGGGGGACAGCAAGGTTGGCATTGAAGAACAGGTGCTTGTGTGGATCTACCCTGCCACCCCTCTGTAGGGGGCAGAGTAGGCTATTTCACTCATTAGGCCTGAGTACCCTCAGCAGAGTAGTTCCATAACCACTCTTTCTGTCTAGTGAGTTGAGATTCCTTCCTCTGCTGCCTAAGTGTGCTTAGCTCAGCTGAAGGATCTGCCTCTAAATTAATGAATCCAATTCAGTTACATATATTGATGTAATTTTCATTTTCAGTGTTTGACTCTGGTCCAACCCTTCACTAAATGAACTTGGTTACATCCTGACCAGAGTCAGCTCTGAAAAATGAACACTGTTCTGGGGAAATTCCTGTAGAGAGCAGTTGCTCAATGTAAAGATAGGTGAACCATGTCTGTACCAACTCGTTTGCATACCCCCAGATGAGCTAATGGAAATTTCTCAAAGGTCATCCTGATTACTGTACCAATACTAGTTTTGGTCTGACAAGAATGTTTACTATTGCTTATAGTGAGCAGAACAAAGGGCTGAATTCACTAAAATAGACTACAATAAATCCTTACTGCATATTGCATATACTGCCTTGCAACTTCAGTTTTTAACGTTCCGTACTTAGTCCCCACAGTGACTCTCTGAAGTAGGAAAATATAGATATCTCCATTTTACAGAAGGATAAAATGAGAAACCAAAAGATTAAGTGACTTCTTCAATATCACAGATGGAGTAAGAGTCAGAGGTCAATTTGGTTCTTGTATTCCTGGCTCAGGGTCCTGTGCTTATAATGCCACCCTGCTCTTCTCACTCGCTGAGGGTTTTTTAAAAAGAGATCCATGAACCTGGTAAATAGGTTCAGCCAACTCTGTTCTGGCACCCATGTGGTTTAGTTATAACATGCAATGTTTTTTACCACAGCCAATCAAATATTCCTTCTGTGATGTGACACAACTAGAGTATATATAAAAAACCAGAATAATCTCACTTCAAGATGGGAAATGTAAGGCATATTCCCTCATGAGCTGCTTTAGTAGTCCATGTATAAGACTGTTTGCATGTATGGAGATCGCTGAATGTATAAAGGAGTACTCCCTGTTTTTTCACTCTGCTATGCTGTGCTGGCTTCCATGACAAAGGGATTTCCATATCTTACTCCTTAGAAAGGGAAAAACAGTTCTCTGACACACCATTGAAGTTCAGTTAAATAAGTTTCATTTTCTCCTCCATGAGTAAATCCAAAGTCACTTTTCACAACTTGGAGCAGAGATGAAAGTGTGTACATGGTAGTGGCCTACCTAGGGCTGCTGTAATTGACTCCTCCTGGTTTTGCCATTTACACTGAGGTGTTGCTTTGTCATTTGGAGGACAAGCAAGCCTTTTCCCCCTTAATTTTACTCCCTTTTTTAGCATAGGTGAATTCCGTGCTCATGAATGGTGCCAGATTGACTGCCCCGGGGCTGGAAGTGATTTTTATCATCTCTGGAAGAAAGTGCAGGGTAGGTAGAAGCAGTACAAGATTCCCCATCTTGTCCTAACAATCTTAATCATGGTATGAGGAAGTGTTTGATTGTCCAAGAGTTTTGGCTTCTCAGTGAGGACCCCAAACAAGAGTGCCAGCTGCAGTACTGTGATGTGATGTGGACACTTGTCTATAAGAATTTGGACTGAGAACTACTGAATCATTTCACACAGGCTCTGAATAGCTGTCAGATGTTAAAGACTTTCAATCACTGCTGACCCAGGTTATATGTGAACCAATGGGTGAGATCTGGCTGTAACACAGATTTTTTTTCCTGTGGAAAATTGTGATTGTTTTGGTGATAAAACAAAACATTTTGGACAAAACACAACAATTTTCAGCCAAAAACTTTTGGTTGAAAACTGAACATTTTGATTCAGAAATGCTGCCTCAGTGCCACATTGGAGTTGTAGTTTTTCTGTGTCTTAGGCCCACACTCTCCTCTCTGGACCAGGCTCCCAGGTCAGATATCTCCCATGATCCACCACAATCTCCAGTCTTGTTGAGCCATTGCAGTGCATCATAGAAGTCACTAGCTTCTATGGTGCATCATGGGAGATGCAGTCTGGCTCTGGGGAAATAGGGACAAGACTTTATTTTAGTCAAACCCAATTTTCCATTGAAAACCAATGATCCCTAGCAAAAAGCACCATATCTTATTACCAGTTCCTGAGTCATCCAGTGTCCTACTCCCTTTCCATTTACTGATTCACAGATCTGTGCTCGATGAAGGACTAAACAATTCAGATCTTTATCCAAAGCCCTTTAGCCTGCCAAACATGGCCAAAAGACACAGAAAAATAGAATTTTCAATGAGATTTTGAGTATCTCCTTCCTTCTGATTGGGCAAAATTTAGTTCCCAGTCCTAATTTGCAGAGAGCTCATGGGATACCTGTTGTGTCCTTTTTGGTAGAGAAGAGCTGGGAGCTGAGTTCTTAAAAATATAAATAGAACTTTATTTAGGTCAAAATGCACAGACAAACTCTGGTTCTCTAGCTCTCAGACTAACTAAACAGCTTGTGCTACTCAATATCATCACTCAGGGTATTCCTAAATTCCAATCTGGAGGAAGCAGGCATGGGTGGAACTGTTGGTGAGAGTCCAGGACCTTCATCTACCTCTTGTGTTCCCCACTTGTAACCTAGCATTGCAACTTCATTTAGAAGCAGCAATGTGAATATTGTGACAAATGTGAGACCTTGAAAACATGGAAAATTCAAAATATTTCTATATTGAGATGTGCCATAAGCTATGAGCAAAGGGATTACTCATAAATGTGTGTCTATATTTACCTTCACGAGGTGGGGATTGTATGCTAGCTCCAAGGAGGAGGGTTACTATGCCACCCCAGGGAACTAAAATCAGCAGGGGTAATCACTGCAGATCCTGGGACAGATAAACAGCTCCAGAGAAGTACCACCTCTGGGGCAAATTGCACATACTGGTTCAGACCCAGTTCAAAAGGTGTGGCAGACAAAGTAAGGGCTTTTGGAATAAAGGGTCAGCCTGAACTGGCTGGGGGAGCCTCACTTTGATCCTCAAACTTTCATGAAACTGTAACCAAGAGGCAAAAGCCCTGCTGGAAGAGTGGGAAGCAGTGGAACCTGCCAGGGTCTTCGTGTGGAAGATGGGTAACACCTGGTAAGCTTAGCTTGCATGCAAATTGTTTATTTCAGGATATATTTCTCTAATGCTTTTGCCCTAAAATAAATGTACTTTACTTTGTGAAAGCTGGCTAGTGATTGGTAAACACTGTCATAGCCCCTGAGAGACAGCGGAACTGCAGGTGCTAGACTGAGATCAGAGCTGTTGGGACAGTCTACGTGAATTGCAGGGGAACAGTAAGGCTAAATCCCTGGTCTGGAGAGAGAGGGATGTGGGTATCCACACACAGACAGGTGCTTCTGGAGGCCTGCAATGTAAAGGGGCATACTTGAGTACACCACAAAGGAGGGCAGAAGTGCAGTTAACCCCAGAACTGTGACAAATATGTAACCCTGTGACAATTATGGCTCTGTACATATCCATTTAATAACTAATAACACTCATAGCACTTCATCCATAGATCTTAAAGTGCTTAACCAAGGTGGGTAAGTAGCATTATCCCTATTTTACAGGGCAGGAAACTAAAGCACAGATGTTACCTGGTTTGCACAGTGAGTCAGGGGCCACTCAGGGAACAGAAGTCCGGTCCCCTGACATTCAGCCTGGGGCCACTATCCAGCCTCTATGCCACTATCCATACTGCCTCTCTTTAAGTCTACAGAATGTGAGGTAAAGATTTTTTTTTTTCAAATAGAAATAAGGTGATCAAAAGCTGTTTACTGATTGGTATTAATGACAAAATAACTTTCTGGTAAAGGTCAGAACAGCAGCTGCATAATGTCTAAATGGCAGCTAATGAGCTGCTAAAATATAAATAAGGTGGCAGTTCACATGGAGTACCTGGAAGCTGTGCCTAGAGCTGTGATCCATGCCTGGAAAATGCCAGCAAGGAATGTGAAGGGGCTTTTCCTTGTTATCACGAAATACAGTGAAGGCAAGAAGATCCCACCGTGGATGAGAAGGCCCACGATCACTGTTACCATGTACATTCCAAGTTGCCTGGCAACCACTTCTAAGTCCTTAATTGCAATGATTTTCCCGCAAATAAGGCAGGCAATGCCGAAAGGAGAGTACCTAGAAAAAAAAAACAGAACAGACGGAACTGATCCTTGCAGCATGCAGCCATAAAACCTGTGCACAAAAACATGTGGGACTATGGAGAGAGATCCAGGCTTCTAGACTGAACACTTTGAGATGTGAAGAGGATACAGAACTACTGAATGATGGTGGTTCAGTGGCTGTCCTTCATGCCTCTCTTAATATAGTATGAGTAAAGCCTATACAGAGGAACCTGCCATACTACAATACTTCAGGGGCCGAATCCTAAGGTTTTTACTCAATTTCTACTCGATTTTTTTTTACTCACCACCACTGAATTCAATGTATGTTTGCAGAGTAAGGCTTTGGCCCTATAGTAATATCCCATAAGCAGGTAGTAACTGTACTATACATGCAAGTGTTTTGGATCTTTACTGAAGAATGCTGTATTTTCGTTAAAATACTTAACTATTATGTAGCATTTTTCATCAAGTTCAGGTTTGAAATATTTGTTGAAGATAAATGATCTGATGTATCTAGCCATTTTTGCTGTGAGCCAATCTATTTTATGCTCATTGAATGGTTTCGACAAGCAGTTTTCAGTCTATGGATTGTTCATTAACTATATGCTTTTGATGGGGGGAGGGATAGCTCAGTGGTTTGAGCATTGGCCTGCTAAACCATTTCAACATTCCAGGGTTGTGAGTTCAATCCTTGAGGGGGCCATTTGAGATCTGGGGCAAAAATTGGGGATTGGTCCTGCTTTGAGCAGGGGGTTGGACTAGATGACCTCCTGAGGTCCCGTCCAACCCTGATGTTCTATGATTCTATACGTGTGGTGTGTGATTGGTCACCTAAGTTACATGGTATTTCTTCTGCTCCTTGATTTTAAATGAGAATAACACATTTTGGTACTACATAATTTATAAGAACATAAGACTGGCCATACTGGGTCAGACCAAAGGTCCATCTAGCCCAGTATCCTGTCTTCCGCCAGTAGCCAATGCCAGGTGCTTCAGAGGGAATGAACAGAACAGGTAATCACCAAGTGATCCCATCCCCTGTCATCCATTCCCAGCCTCTGTTTGCCAGAAGCTGGAAATGGACAAGAACACCATCCCTGCCCATCCTGGCTAATAGCCATAGATAGGTTTATCTTCCATTAATTAATCTAGTTCTATTATAATTTTGGCCTTTACAACATCCTCTGGCAAAGGGTTCCACAGATTGACTGTGCATGGTGTGTTGTTCATTTATTATACTTCTAATAAATGACAAATAATGTGGATGAGGAATGCCTTCATGTCATGTGAATGTGAGTTCAGACAAGGTAACATTTACTCCACCTCAGGGGGGTCAGTATAAATTTTATAAGTCACTTCCATACATTTTTACCCTTGTCAGGAAGGTTTAAGTGGGACATAAATGTTACATAGGTTTCGGCTGGGCTCCACTGCACAGGGATGAATTTAGTCCACATTGAAAAGCCTTTCCAAAACATTCACGTAAACAGTCACCGTTTGTGAAGATTCAATAAAGGGGATTTAAGAAAATCCTCAACATGTTTGAAGCAAGGAGACATTTTTCATTGTAAAGAATGTTTGCAAATGCTGGTTTGTGGTATTCATCTTGCTCAGCTTCTTTTTAAAACATTCCTGCTGTGAGGAAACTGCACTTCTAGAGGAAGAGCAAACAATAAAATGTCCCTCCTGAATAAAATAGGGAGGGGTCTAAGTTTTCAAAAGTGGCTAGTGATTATGGGTGCCTAACTTGAGACGATTTGAAGGGATCTGAGTTTCAGAGGGCAGGTGCAAAGGGCTTTCTGAAAATCATGCTCTTTCAGTTTTCTCAGGTGTCGCACCCAAAAAATGACACCCTACTTTACTAGTCACTTAAAAATTTAGGCGTAATATTTCAAACCATTTCACCAGTTGCTGTGTAGTCTGTTTTTAGTATAAGATTCACCAAGAATAATCCCTGTAGAGGGATATACAGCATCACCACTGTAGTAAGATGTGGCCCTGAAACATAAGCCTTGTATCAGAGGTCCGGAATGAGGCCTGACGCCCCAACTAATGTAATGGTCAAGACTTTGCTAACATAAAGCAAAGTTAAGCTCTGAGCCAGAGGCAGGCCCTGCTCACGGAAGTTGGCAAGAAGGTGGCTGATAATTGCACATATACACATATCTATAAGGTATAAAGTCCTAAAAGAATGAACATGTGCCAGGATGGCACCAGAACATTCTGGTACGAACACATTCCACAGAGATAATGAGGAACAGGCTGACCCATCCTAAGGACAGGGTCAAAGGGATAATATAATGGATAGAGTTGTTTGTTCGAACCAACATGTACCAGGAGAGAGGCAGCACCCTAACACATAGAGGGGTTGTATCTCAATACATCAGGAGTGATGTGTAACTTGTTTGTACCTGTGTAAAAGAATGCATCCCTGAGTGGATGTCTGGAGAGTCCTGCCACTGACTGAGCTGCGTCCATTGTCAGGAAGCATATATGTATTAGCAGAACCGTAGCCATCTGATCCGGGGAGTTAGAGACTGTGTTTCGTTTGGCAATAAACCTGGCTGGGCGCCTTTGTACCTTATTGGAGTCTGTGGTCATTGGAGGTTTTCTTGGGGTCTGCTGTGTCAGCTATCTGCACAGAGCTGGGGTAGCACACAGAGGATTCAGCCGACTGTTATCAACATTGAACAGAGCAGAGCACCGCAATGGTGACATCTGACAACACTGGTGACTCCGACCACTGATCTGGTGAGTAAGCGAGCTGTCCGCTATAGGAATCGTGATCTAACATGACAGAAAACCACGAGCTAGGGAACCCCCTTAAAACTCTCCCTGCAAATCCCCACAGAGTTTAAAAAAATATAATGGGGAAGAAACATGTAATATATGTTTGTAAGGCTAGGGCAGAGACTGTAGCCTTAAAATGTAAAATATTGCAAACTATAACCATGGCTGTTAAATGGTTAAAACAGCATGCCACAAAAACCACTGCATCCTAACTGAGGCACATGTTATTCAAAAACGTTTTGTTCAATTGTCAGAGGTCACCGGTGTGGTGCTCTGTTCTGTTCAACGTTGATAACAGTTGGCTGTATGTGTGTGTTCCCTCTGTGTGCTTCCCCAGATATGTGTAAACGGGCAATTAGCAGCTGCCTTCTTGCCAATTTCTGTGAGCAGGGCCTGACTCTGGCTCAGAGCTTACCTTTCCTTTATGTTAGCAAAGTCTTGACCATAACTTTAGTTCGGGGCCTCAGGCCTCATTCCGGGTCTCTGATACACAGCTTATGTTTCAGGGCCTCCTCTTACTACATTCTCCCACTTTTTTTCTTTTTATGGAGAGGATGTTTACCTATCGTCCC
The DNA here is from genome assembly GCF_015237465.2 of Chelonia mydas. Lineage (NCBI taxonomy): Eukaryota > Metazoa > Chordata > Testudines > Cheloniidae > Chelonia > Chelonia mydas. The sequence goes on from NC_051246.2 coordinate 53,430,061, forward strand.
GGAAAAGCATAATGCATGGACTAAAGATAACCCCCTGGGCTGTTATGTGGTTACCTTATTTTACCATCCATACACTCATGCCCCACCTGTCTTTTTTAGTCTGCACATTCCCTCGTACGACTGATAGAGAGATTTTATTATCCAATTATTTTTAGTCCCTTATGGTAGACCTAGGAATGTTAGGCCCGGGACCATGACTGAGGAATGTAGTATGATGATTGAGCCTTAGAGGCACTCCCAAATAATTAATATATATGAATAATATGGATATGGTGTACATATTTGTAGTGTTTATTTGTATAGTATGTATGTGTACATATGACACCACCTTATAACCAAGCATAACCATGTTTTCCAGTCTGGTGTTGAACTCTGGCCCTTTTACTTTGGTGACACAGATAGAAACACACTCCTGTTAGGGCATTGCAGTTATCACCAGTATCATCATTAGTGGTAGGCTGAGTGTTTTGAAAAATTGGGATAGGCATTGTTATAGTGTGTTCCACGGTATTATGTATATGAGAAGTAAAAACAGAAATTTGGAGTAGGGACACTACAAATGAGGCCTTTATATATAAATGTCTTGTAATTAGTTACTACCCAGTACTGTGCATTCATGTTATGGGTTACCCTTACTGCTCGCTGTCACCCTCTGGTAAGCTATGCTGGGCAGGAAACAGGAATGGCTAGCTTCTCTGTTCCATGGATTGCATTGCCCCTTGATACACCAGTAGTTGATGTCGATCCAGTTGTTTTTATGGATGTTGTTTTTCAGAAAGCCTACTGAATGGACAGTAACCAATTTCTCAAATATTGCTGTGTCAGGATTTAATATTGGTACCCGGACAACCAGATGCCCAACTTTATTTTATGTTCTTATGGCTCATAAGAGTCTCAAATCACTGGAACTGCCCGAGGGCCTGGAGCTTTCTTCACAAAGAAATTTTAAATAGCTGGCATGATGGCACCTCTGCATAAAGGAGGAAAGTTTTTATCTTTATGAACACAAAAAGCTGATTCTCGTCCCCTGCAACAATAACTTTAAAAATTCTGGGCAAAGATGAATAAGAGGTACTGCTGGTATCGCTCAGTCTCCCTTCTCTAGGACAGAGGGACGTGCACTTCATCAATGAAAAACTAATGTTGTTCTGCTGGTATGGCTCTAGTTATTACAACCCTGAAGCCAACAGAAGCTTTACATTACTGATTAGACCAACATAAGTTTTGCCCTGGCTGTGCTGGCCAGTACTGCTTAAATGGAATATGGGTAAACCCGGTTTCTTGGAGAATTTGAAGAATTATATTCATTGCTGGTCTATACATTAGAGAGCACCAGATTATAATAAATGTTGCAATCAAAATGTCTTTCCTCGCAAAAGCTACACTGTCGATTTGTGGTGAGGGACCAGACTGAAAAATAGATAGACGGTAGGAAAATGAGACTGTCATTATCCACCGTCTCACACAGATAAGCATCATTCTTATATAGTGCCTTCCACCTGAAACCTCAAATCAGTTACATTCCAGGCCCTAATGAATAGCACCCCAATGAGCTTAATTCATTTAAACCACATAGGGAGGCATATTTTAGTGCTGTGACTAAAAGGAAGTCAAACTTCCAGGGGCACTAGGGGGTCATGGGGAGCAGGGAGTCTTGTTGCATATGTTGCAATGGTGTGGCCGGTTCTATTCTTGCACTTCACAGCAGCTGGCAGTCAGTACATAAGGGACATGGGACTAATCCTGACACAAATAAATGCTAACCCAAAGTGGTATGTGAATTAAAGCTGCCAGAAACCCTAGAGTGTTCGCTCCTGGCATTCCCCACCACTGCTAGCCAAGGTATGACATTGTCCTGTGCTGAGTGGGTGAGTGAAGGGGCTTTTTGCTTCCTCTCTCGCTCTGGTTCATTAGTGCAGGACCCACAATGTACCAAAAGCAATAGGTTTTATGCCAAATGCCGTGGAGCACGTTCTGTTCCGAAAGGCTATCTGTAGATGACACAGGCATGCTTGGCACCTGTATATAAACAGTAAATAGCTCTGGGGCAATTCTCAAATAAGTAATACAAAAGGAAAAAAATCCTGCTCAAGAAATGTAAACAAGGCCTCCATCCCAACTGGCTGGAGTCACTGTTGCTGGGACGTGGAAGGGAAGTTGTTCTGAATGGGCAGGCCACACACTTTCCTAGCGAGACAACTCAGTTCAGTGCCCCTTACTCTGCTGATTTTCTAGAATGCAAACTTTGCATGTGGACTCAGAGGCTATGGGAGGAGACTTTCATATATTGACACAAACCATTGGAATCTCATTTTGGTGGAATGCATATTTTGGGCAAGCCAATTTTGCTGTAGAACACTGGAAATAGAGCATGCCTCTTGGCTCCTCTGTAATTATACCTCTGAGCCTACGGTTTATTATTACACTAGATTCACAGGAGAAGCTTAATGTTATGTTTTGAAGGGATGTTTGTTTTTTTACTGTAGTGAACCACTAGAATAAATGTGATATTTTTACACTAGAGCTAAAGGTTTTAAGCTGGTGCCTGCATGTCTTGGAGCCTGTATGCAGAAAATGACAGCATGCCTGTCATCTTCAGAAATGTTTCAAAATGCACCTTAATTATCACCCCACCCCACACCCAAAAGGAAACAATGTTATTCTAGTGGTGCCGTCCTTGTCATGGTTTAAAGAGCCAACCCAGTGAGCTGAAATCTTTAGTTGTACGGATTGCCAATAAAGTATAATGTGTCCAGTCTGTGGCAGGATTTGTCTTGTGTGTTTTTTGTATCTTAGAAGTTACGATATTGACTTACCACATGATCATAGTCACTAGTTTCATTACAATCTCATTCAGGATGCTGAAGAAATCCACCATCATTTTGGCCTGCTCTCCCATCTTCCCCATAGCAACGCCAAAAGCAATGAAGAACCCTATCAGGCCTGTTGGAGGAATCACACCACAGAGAACCACCAGTTAGGAAGTATGTTTTTTGGTCTGAGTCTCTGCAGCTATGTCAGAATAAAGTCACCCTGTTAATTCAACCTTCAACCAACTGCACTGTATTTCACAGCTGAAATGCTTTATCTCTTGTTAATGTGATCTTGTGTTAAACTTCCACAATGGAAACCAGGAAGTATTCTTCATTTTCTACTAGCCTATACATTCCAGGGCACAGAGATTGTTTTTTCTTATGTCATAATATAGCACCCAGATTAATCAAATAAAATAATAATTAATTTACAGTATTTGATTTGATTCAGTTTGAAAGTAGGGGTACTGAGTCTCCATTGCATGGGCCCTTTACACTGCTCTTGTCTGTTCCTTTGGTTGACCTGTCCACCAAAGGAACACTCATAACATAGGCTTCAGTATGCCATACAGACTGCAGAGGCCTCACAGGCCTGGCAAGGGGGTGTGGCCAGACTCAGATTAGCTCTGGCTGCCATAATACCTTCTAGGGGCCATGTCCAGCTTTACCTAAGTTTAGAGCAGCCCTGATGTGGTTCTACCCTGTACAGGGGCCAACCTCAGAATACAGTGAGGTTCAAAGGGAGCATCCCTTCCCCATATCTCAACACACACAATTTTTGTCACTAGTTCAACCAAAAGGAATAACTGGGGTTTTATCTTTCCCTGTCTTAAAATATAGATATACATATTAAGGGACTAATGCTGCTCCAGATGAAATGATCGGGAGTTTTCCCTTTAAATCCAGTGGGAGCAGGAGCAGGCCCTATTGTAATATAACAAAGGAAATTGTAACTGTTTTAAACAAATGGAGGAAACTCTTGGATATTAGAAAACCAAACGGAGAATCAACTGAGTGAATGAGTACGCTAGGGACTATTTGATGATCTATCTATGCTGTTTAGGATTAGTGTGCTCTGATGCAAGGCTTTGCTACCTGGGAATTTGCAGGGATCAAGAAAAAGTTCTGAAGCTCAGCAACCCTCAAGAGATTGAGCTGTGAGACATGATGAGAGTTCAGCATTTACCTAGTGTGTGAGCTCAGTTGGGAATTTCCCTTGTCAAAAAGCTAAGTAAGTCCCATTAGGATACAAAAACAGAGGAAGAAAGTGGTTGCAGATGTCAGAAATGACCAACTTGGCTATCTAAAAAAACTTACTCATTACTATGCGGGTGTTGTACTTGAGTGTCACGAGTAGAAATAAAGGATGCATGTCTGTGTGTGCTGTAGAGCATGGAGGGATGTGTTGCTGATAAACTCTTAAATAGTCACTGACCAAGTAATTTCCTGGAATCCCAACTGTGGTCAGAAAATGTTAGTAGGGTTTTTTTGGTCCACTTAATGCCAAACTGGCAGTCACATTACTCATAGCACTCAAATTTGTTTGTGTTTGCTCGAATTTGCCTAGCAACTTTAACTCATGCAACTATGAGGCCAATCCCCCTACATTTTCATTTTTCTTATAACCCCCCCGACATATTATGTCATCATGGGCCAAACTACTGTAGTAATGGTATCATGTAAGCTAGTGTTATTGGACCATTACTATATGAAACGTAGTAGATTTATTTTCTTCTGCTTCAGCAATGTATTGGCCTTTCGGTCCCTCTTGTTGTTAATAAAAAGAACAGGAGGACTTGTGGCACCTTAGAGACTAACAAATTTATTAGAGCATAAGCTTTCGTGAGCTACACCTCACTTCATCGGATGCATTGTCAGTTTCCTCCAAAACCTAGTACCAAATCTAATGTATCTCTCATATTATCCCGATTGTCTAGTGACCCCGGTAGCATTCTGGCTTGGAATGATATGTACACATATATAGTAAGTGTGGATGTGTGTTCAAACAGCACACATTTATGGCTGGGTTGTTATCTGGACTATACACAGGGGAGTAAGCAAGAGCAGGAACCTTCCTTAAGCCCTGGCGTGGCTAATAGGACCACGTGTCTCGGTGCACAGGAGTACGTAGGTGCACCATGTCTGCCCCTCTTTCTCTCCCACAGATGAGGTAAGCGGGCAGAGATGGGTGAGGAATGAGCAGAAACTTAACTCCATCTCTATTTGCTGGCCAGTACAGCTGAGATGGCATGCTGGGGGAGGTTTGTAATTTAGTGCTTTTAAAGGTTACTCTCCTGTGAACAAAGAGAAAGCAGGGAGGGAATTGTGACTCAGGGAGGGAATTATGACTCAGATGCATGTCAATGTCCAAGGGATTCTCCTCAACTGGTGCAGTTTACAACCCCCCAGACTCCTTGTTTAGGGCTGTCCCTAAAGTTACAACTTAGAACAAAGTGCCCAAGAAAGGGTGCCCAGCAGACTGAAATTCTTTGTGTCCATGAAACCGGTAAAGCCGGGGGACCAGCTGTTCAAGCTTTCCCCATGCATAGGATACTTTGGGTATTCACAGAGCCTAACACATTAATAGTAACAATGTCTTCATCATTTCTCAGCCTTTCTATATGGTTAAGAATTAGTGATACTTGTGGTGGTTGAATCTGTGATGTGGGCACCTGGGCACTAGGAACAGGACTGAGACCATCAGATTTGTATCACTTAGGCCAACAAACAGTCAGCAAGTGGTAGCCACTTTTGGTGATGTACTGCATAGGCCAAATTTGGGCTCCAGAACGGATCAGACCAACCCGGCTACTCACTGAGTGTCACTGAAAAGCAAGAGCTGGTATGTTATCAATATAAGTTTCAATAGGAAACAAAAAGAAAAGGAGTACTAGTGGCACCTTAGAGACTAACCAATTTATCTGAGCATAAGCTTTCGTGAGCTACAGCTCACTTCATCGGATGCATTCAGTGGAAAATACAGTCAAACAAATAGGAAACAAGTTTCTTTACCTAAGACATTCATTCCATCTTTAAACTCAAGCCCCTTTTTAATGACCAGCTGGGCTTCTGGTGGTTCTTCAGTCATCGTCTCGTTCATCAGAGCAAAGACAGAGTCAGTGACGTTAGATAGTTCTTCAGTTTGTGGAGGCACCAACACTTTCTTAGTGACAGTTTGGATCTGAAGAAGTTACAAAATGGGATGAGAATGGAATCACAACTGGATTTAATACATACAGGGGATCGGAGAATAAAATAATACTCCCTTTTCCAAATAGCCCCAGGCAGTGCTGTTTTTAGAGGATCAGACTATGCAACCCACCACCTCTAACCCCTCTTCCAAAAATAAGTTAGTTTATAATACTTCCAAGTTTAATTAAGTCCTGGGATCCTATTCCAAAACAGCAGCATAAAGAGGATGGCAAACACCTTCGTCTTAATTGTTAATACTGTGACGGGGCAAGGCCAGATGGCTATAGAAAAGTAGTGGGAGATAGATATATTAGCTCCAGGCTAAACAAATCCCTGGTACCAGGATAAGTGAACTGGAAGCTGCTCCAGGTCAATTAAGACACCTGAGGCCAATTAAGAACTTTCCAGAAGGCAGGGAGAATGCTAGGTTAATTGGGACACCTGAAGCCAATCAGGAGCTGGCTGAAACTAGTTCAAAGCCTCCCAGTCAGTCAGGTAGGTGTGCATGTCAGGAGCTGTGGGAGGAAGTTGTGCTTTGGAGAGGCTGAGTAGAACACACCATATCAGGCACAAGGAAGGAGGCCCTGAGGTAAGGGTGAAGTGGAGCTTGAGGAAATGAGGGCTGCTGTGGGTGAAGTAGCCCAGGGAATTGTACATGTCATGTTTCTAAAAGGTCAGCTACCATAGCTTATACTATTAGGGTCCCTGGGCTGGAGCCCGGAGTAGAGGGTGGGCCCGGGCTCCCACACACACACACCTTTGCCCCCTGATTAATCACTGAGACTGGGAGACAACAGAGACTGTGCAAGGAAGGATAACTTCTCCTCACCTCCCTTGCTGGCTTATGATGAAAATGGCTCAGTAGACTGTGACCCTTGTCTCTAGAGAAAGAACGGTTACGTGGAGGGTCACAGTGAGCCTCTGAGGCTAGCGAAATCCGCCAGGAAATGTGGGACCCACGGAGGCAAGGACAGAGCTTTGTCACAATACATAACATCTTACATGTAGGCCCTTTCATCCAGAAGGATCAAAAAGTGCTTCAGGCACTGTATTCCATACAGACGTTTGGAACAGGTGATAGCAGCAATTCTGCCTCAACAATGCTACACAACAAAGACTTTTACCCAGAGGGGCACCTCCGATCTAAGGTACCATGGTAGTTTGGTTCAAAAACATGTTCTGATATTTCTAACACATCTCCGCCCGTCATGTGACTGGTTCCTTTCTAGATTGGTTCAAAGTTCCTATCTAGGAGAGTTCAAATAAAGCTAGTATACATAGAGACCCTCTTGGCATGGTAATTAATGAATCTGAGAGCTGGACTGCAGAAGAAATATCTAACCTGCCACACACCTGTTCTAGCACCACAGTGGATAACCCAAAACATCTTACCACGGCAACCTGGAAAAGCATCTGCTATTTCTATATGTAGAGATAGCAGGATCTCATTAATGATAGCACTCAGAAAAAACATTGCTACATAACAGCTGGATAAGTTACTGTGAAATTAAATTATTAGGGATACAGATGCCCAGATTCAAAGCCTTAACATCTTATTTTACCCCTGTTTAAAAATGTGCCTCCTCTAAATATAGAAAATAAAAATATTCAGCTAGAAAAGTACACTGGCAACGTGTGAGACACTCTTCAGCAACCCTGAAGCCAGCGGACACTTTTTATCTGATTTCATTTTTATCTTGGTAATTTTATTGTCCTGTGATTTTTATGTGAGATAGATGTAATGTCAAATCTGTGTAGAGCTACAGAAATAAATAGGGGGATTCTGAGCACTCACAACTCCCACTGGAGTCAATGAAAGCTGAAGGTCCCCAGCACTTCCCAGGATCAGACCCATAATTACTAGTGCAGGTTCAGATAAGCATCTTGAAAGTAAAAAATGCTTATCTGGATGTTAGTCATCATTCTAGAGCACAAATTTAGGTGAGATGGTGTAATGCTTTTTAGAGGTACATAAACTCACAAACTAAGCATGGGTGGCTAGGGAAATAATGGGTTTCATTACAGGAAAATGAGGTTTACAAATCAAACTGTTTTTAAACCCAAAAAAATAAGAATTCAAGAAGTTCACAAAAGTCCCAAACTCAACCAGGTTCAATTCTCCAACCAAGCCGTACTTTCCATGCAACCTGAGAGCCTTTACTGTCATCTACCTGGCAGCAAGGGAAACTGTCTCTTTCCCTGGTGAATCATTACAACTCAGTGCTACTGCCATTAACATTACAAAATCATTCTAAAATACCTGGCTGGAGCTCTGCAAAAAGACTTCTTGCATCCAAGGCCACCAGGACATGTTGAATGGCCACTAAGCTATTCCCAATAACCATAGGAAGGGAAAGCAGCTTTTGACACCACCCAAACTAGGTGAGGAGGGGAAAGGACCCCAACCTCCCCGGTAACCAAGAGGGAAAACAGGTAGAGTCCAACTCCAAAAGCTAGTATGTGAGGGGCTACATCTGAATAGTAAAAGAGGTGTGGCTTTATGGCAGAAGCTTTGGTGGAGGCTAGTTTGGAATTTGTTCAGATAAAATACGGGAACACTAAAAAGCTCATTTAGGCCCCCATCCAAAGCCCATTGAAGTCACTGGGAGTCTGTCCATTGACTTTGGTAGGCTTTGGACTGGGCCCATATGGGGCAATGTTAAAAAAGGGTCAGAGTGATAGCTGAGTCATAGGTGGCAAGATGAACTGTGCACACTAGCCATTAACACTATGCCGACTGAACAAGTCCAAGAAAAAAAAGTGTAGGATATTAGCAGCTTAATTCACCCTCACTCTTTCCAACTCATTCCCTGTCCCTAGCTATGGATATTTGATCCATTTCCTACAGATCAAGGGCTGAATTCTCTTCCTCTCTATGATACAAGTAGGAGCAAAGAGGGAAAAACTGAACCCCACTTATTTTATGAGGACACTTGTCAATTTTCAAACAAAACATTGTGGTTTTTAGCCAGCCACGATTTGGTCACATGACCTCTATCTCCATGATGATTTGGGAATATTCTGAACATGCTCTTTTTAAATGCCAAGGACTCTGTGTTTTTATGTGAGAGTGTGGGGAAGAAATAAAGCTCTCTGGGTTCTTTTGGCAGCTTAAGTCTGCCCCCTCTGTGTTCTCACTTTACTCCTCGCCCAATCCTCCCACCTGTAGCCACAGCTCCAGTTAACATTCTATTTCAAGTAGTACCATTTAGGAACATCTAATAATGGGTTTGGCAACAAATCTTGTTTGGTTCAACAAAAATAGACTGCATGATTGCCAAACAATTTAACTTTCGGAAAAAGCATCTCACACACAAGAAAGCTGCTGACAGAGGAACTGGGAAGCATATGTTCTTTGTAAGCATTTCTTTTATCTCTTACCAACACTGTGTTAATTTAATGCTGGTGAAAAGTGATTAGAGACTGAAGTATTTAACTCCAGAATAGGCAACAACAGTGTAAATCTCCTCCCTTCCCAGCCACTGCCCCCACAAGATGCCTTACAGCTGACCTTGTGGAGACCTCTATAGGCAGTTCAGCCATTTGTCTCCATTATCCATATAGATCTTGGTCTCCAGACAGACAATGAACTTGCGGTATGGGACAGTGGGTTTTGTGATGTGGACATCTGATCACTGGGAAGTGGCCTGAAACCACCAATACGTTTCACAGAGGACATTGGACAACACTTAGCACCCGGACTGAATTCAAATTCAACCAGCAGCTGAGAGGTGAAATGTTCCATGACTCAATCATTCAGAACCCAGCATCTTTCTAGAGCAGGGGTAGGCAACCTATGGCATGCCCCCGCGAGCTGATTTTCAGTGGCACTCACACTGCCTGGGTCCTGGCCACCAGACTGAGGGGCTCTGCATTTTAATTTAATTTTATATGAAGCGTCTTAAACATTTTTAAAAACCTTATTTACTTTATATACAACAATAGTTTAGTTATATATTATAGACTTATACAAAGAGACCTTCTAAAAACGTTAAAATGCATTACTGGCACGCGAAACCTTAAATTAGAGTGAATAAATGAAGACTCGGCACACCACTTCTGAAAGGATGCTGACCCCTGTTCTAGAGTATTAAATATTGTACATGAAGAACGAGGTGATTTTAAAAGATTACTTACTAGTGAACTGAAAAGACCTTTTTCAAAGAATTGATTCAAATAAAAGTGCTCAAGAACTGAAATCAGTAACAAAATTACGACATAGTAAAAGAAAATAGTTATAAACTATTTCCCTTCCTAATTTACCTGCCCAAAACTATAGTCCTGTATTCTCCCCATCAGTAATTTAATGCCTTTCACGAGGTGAAAGACAGAACTCTGAACACATATCTTGGAATGTAAAAAGGTCTTCGCATTTAAAAAGAATGTTGTGAGGAATAGGAATATTTACCTGCTGGAAGCATGCTTGGACTAGATTTTCAGGGAACAGGTTCCGGATGAGATCCAAGAAAGCATCCAAACTGGATACTTCATCATTTTTCTTTCCTTCTCCCAGCTGCTTCTTGAGTTTGGGATTTCCTGGGTGAATGGCTAAAACCAGAATCACCCCTAGCACAGCAGCAATGATAGTAGTAGACATGTAGTAGACCATGGCTCTTGTGCCCAGTCGGCCACTAGCTTTAGCATCCAAACCTGACAGTCCTGTGTTTAAAGAAATATGCAGTGGGACTAGTTATTATACAATTCATCAAATTATCACAAACCATCTGGAGACTCTGCCTATAGTTATTTCCATTTTAGTAACTATCTTGAGATGTTTTTCCTCCCTTAGGAATTCTTCACAATGTAGATGGTGCCATGAAGAACTTCCAATTTTTCTCTCATCTGAACAACACGTTTTTAAAGCTCCTGCTACCTGTGGAGAAATGGCTAAGACTGAATTCAACTGAATCCTTAATTGAGGGGTGTTATTGAGAAACACTAATCATGTTCATTAGGGCAAAGCAAACCTTGTAGTGATATCCTTTTGCCATTTATTTCCTGGAAGCTGGCCATCTCAAGGATGAGACACAGCTTTGAGTAATCCATGCTGTCCAAACCTGTGCTACCATTCATACCCACATCCTTAAGTGGGATTTGTAAGACAGTACATTAGGAAAATGGTGACATTCAAGAGAGTAGCACATGCTTATTTGGATACAAATTGGTTAGCGGCATCAACTACTGAAATCAATGAAGTTACACCAGAAACTGACTTCACCCATGAAATATGAATCAGCTATTATTAATTGCAAAAGACTCACTGCATCACATAATTATTCTTCCCTTCTCACTAAAGATGAACTATGTAGTGTCTTTAGCTAGCATTTTAAAGTATTTATTGCTAATAGATCTCACCTGTGATTAAACTGGATATAATTAAAGGTAGGATCAACATTTTTAACATCCTCATAAGGATATCTCCTGGGAAGGCTATTAACATGATGATGTCAGGATCAATAGGAGTTGCCAGGCGAAGAAGACCCCCACACAATGCACCCATGATGACACCTGAAAGGAGAATTAAAAAGGAAGGGTGGAGAAAGGAATCGGAGTCATAGAAGTGTAGCACTGGAAGGGACCTCAGGAGGTCTAGTCCAGTCCCCTGCACTCAAGGAAGGACTACGTAATAAGGAGGCCATTCGTGACAGGTGTACATCTAACTGTTCTTAAAAACCTCCAGTGACACAGATTCCAGAATCTCCTGAGGCAATTTGTTCCAGTGCTTACCTAACCTGACAGGAAGTTTTTCCTAATGTCCAACCTAAACCTCCCTTGATGAAATTTAAGCCCATTGTTTCTTGTCTTATTCTCAGAGTTTAACTAGAACAAATTTTCACCCTCCTCCTTGTAACAATCTTTTATGTACTTGAAAATTGTTACCATGTTGCCCCTCAGTCTTCTCTTTTCCAGACTAAACAAATCCTTTTTTTTTTTTTTCAATCTTTCCTCATAGGTCATGTTTTCTAGACTTTATCATTTTTGTTGCTCTCCTCTGGACTTTCTCCAATTTGTCCACATCTTTCCTGAAACACGGTGCCCAGAACTGGACACAATACCCCAGTTGAGGCCTTATCAGCATGGAGTACAGTGAAAACTTGAATCTTTATTCAACATACAGAAGAACAATCTTGAAGAAAAATGGTTTCAGAATGATCCTACTACGTTCTGTCCAGTGTTATCTTTCATCTGACAATCCCACAGTAATTTGCAAATATTAATTAAGCCACAATGCCCCGAGAGGAAGGTAAGTCTAGTTAGTATAATCACTGTGCAGGTGGCTGAACTGAGGCACAGAGAGGTGAAGTAAATTATTCAAGACTATACCAGCAGCCAAAGCCAAATACAGTCAGTAGAAGAGCCAGAAATAGAACCCATCAGTCCTGAGTACCACTCCTCTGCTTTCACCACTAGAACAGCGCCATTTCAAAACCCGTGGTATTACTTTGTCTTATCACGCATACATTTTGCTTTGAGCTCTCTTCCTACAGAAGAATTGGCAAACAATATCACAGCTCAGCGAGAGATCTGATGGGAAAACTAGCAAGACTTTGTGATGAATATACATTCTACATTTTGTTACCAATATATTTAATATTAACGTTGAGTTCTCTGAATGGATTGCTATTAGTATCCAGTTCACAGACACACAACAGAGCAGAAAAGACCTAATAGATTACCCCCTATCAGGATTGCAATACACACAGTGCATCTATTCCAATCTGAAATTACTAAGGCAATGGGGCTGCCACTATTCCCCTTCAGGAACTATTCCGTAATCCTGCACATGTCACTGTTAGATAACTTTTTTCAATATACAGCCTAAACCTTTGATTGCTGAATTTCATCCCATTGTTCTTAGTCTCACTATCTTAGATCATCCTAAACAATTCCTTTGATTAGTTATTACTATTATTTATTTGTATTGCAATACTATCTTGGAGCTCTAGTCAGGGACCAGCACCCCATTGTTCTAGGTGCTATGTAAACAGAACAAAACAGTCCCTGCCCCAAAGAGCTTACAATTTAAGTACAGCGTTTACATCTTTAAAATACTTGAATTTCCCTTTGCACTGTTACTGCATGTTTTTATCTCAGCTGTCTCTGTCTTTTTGATCTCAGGCCCTGTGTACAAACTCTGTTGTAATAAGACACCACAAGACAATCTGAATTGTGCTTTGAAACTATTGTTGGAATAACTTATGGTTCTATGGTGATATCAGGTTGGTTCAATGAGAAATAAACTTATTTTATCGTTGTGATCCTCTTGGAGAGTGAATCAGGCATCTTTGAGGTACTGGTCCAAGCCCAAACTTCTTGTCTATACAATTTCAGCTATGGGAAGGTTGAAAGTTGCACTACTTTTGAACTAAAGCTGCAGTTGGTCATACAAGCAAAATGGACTGGGTCCGTGAATTCACTGCATTTGAAAAAAAGTAGTGGACATGGGGCCAATAACTCACAAAAAGATGTCAAACTGATCCATATTTGGAGGGTTCTAAAACCAGAAAGCACTATTTCAAACTAGGTCACTGAACCCAATGTCTGTGGCAAGAGACATATAGGAGATAAAGCTTGAGTCTCAGCCAGGCTGAGTGGAGGAAAGTGTAAAAGATCAGGTAAAGGGTTTGTTTTTATATTTTCAAAGAGATTGAAAAGAAAATAGAGATTTTCTCTTTTTAGTGATGGTGAAAGACATCACTTAAGCCCTATTACAGCCACAAAACACATGCAGCATGGACATTAGCTCTTCAGGATTCCTCCATGCTACTCCATCCATGTGCCTTTTCCCTGAACTAACAGAACCATGCTTACTGGGGGAAAGGGTAAATTCAGTCTCCATTGCCCATTCATTCCTTGGCTGCCCAGCTGAGATTGCCTACAAGTTTGCCATTGCTGAACACAAGTACAGTCTGTACACAAAGAACCATAGGATGCATACAAGCAGAGTATATCTTACCAAATACAGTAAGAGACAGGAGCAGGTTTTTTCTGAGTGATTGGCAGAACCGCAGGCATACATTCTTGGGCCTTGGCTCCACAGGGCTCAGTTGGCTTTCATGCATCCGCACTTCTACCTGCTTAGGCATATTGTTGGCACTAGAAGAAAAATGAATACCAAGTAAGCAGCTATAGTACCAAGTGCCAGAAGTGGGAGAAAACAGTTGAACTTGAAATGTACCACTGTCACATGTGTCTGGCAACTCTGATTCTGATAGCAAGATTTGGAACGTCCCATATCTTTGTAGGGTTTGAGTCCCAAAAGGTACAAACAGGTCAGCTGAGGTGGTAGTCTGGTATTGTCAAGGAAGTTCCATACAAACATGGCCAAATGCACAACAGCTAAAGTACTGTGGCATCCTCAGTGGGGAAGGGGGAGGGGGCGGGGGGAAAGAGGCCTAAGCTCTGTTGCTGGTGCCTTGTGATGTGCAGTGCCCAAGCAGCAGGGCTCTCAGTGTGCTGGGTGGATCCAGGTGAATGACCACAAAGAGAAACATGTTGAGCAGTGATCCCCACACTGGCAGCAGATAGCTGCAGCCGGTGCTCTCTCTTGGAGGATGTGGGGCCCTGTATAACTGCCTGGGAGGAAGTTGCACACTAGCTCTGCTGCGTCTGTGCTCAGAGAATGAGTAGCAACAGTCTGCCCAGCTTCTGAATGGCTATGCTAGAGAGCATCCACGTAGGACAAGACAGAATGTGTCCCTAAAAACATTCAGATTAAAAGCTAGGTCTATATAGAGTAGATAGGATATGCTTACACCGTATGCAAAAGCTGGTGCAGTGCCGGAGCTACTGACAGTAAGACAAATTCCCCTTTCTGCTCCAGCCATTTTGCACTGCCCGAGTGATGCTAAGTGCTTGAATCCTTGTGAAGACTTTCCATGGTAGAGTTAGATTTCCCCACTGGTGTAAAGCTAGCACAGCCAGCACAGAAAAGGTGTCAGGGAGGCAGGTGGAATGCCAAAGTGGGGGATCATGGTGGAGCAGAGCATTGCCATACATATGCTTCACTGGTGTAAAGTCCCTTCCACCACTCTAACTAATGCAGCTCTCCGATTTGGCGCCACCTGACCTGGCAACTGGCTCCCTCAGGCCCCCAACTCTTCTGTGCTGGGCACAGCTCAGGCACGGGAAAGAACTGAGCCAAAAATGCCTTTTATTTATCCAACGTTTTAAAAAGTCAATTGTTTGTGCATTATGGCCCTCATTCTGCCACCCCTGCTCACATTGAGTGGTACCTTACACACCGAGAGGCCCATTGAACTCAGTAGGCCTACTCATGCAGTACAGGTTCTCCTACTCAATATAAGGAGGGCAGATTATCAGGGTCCATAATGGGTCACATTCTGCCCTCAGTTAGATGTGTGCATCTTCCATTGATTTCCATAGAAGTTCCATACATTAGTGTGAGAGCAGAATTTGTATAGGCATTAAGTCCCAGGTCACTCTGGAAGGCCAAATATCATTTACAAGGTAGAAATGGAGCCCCAGAAATTATATAAACAAAAAACTCAGTCTGTCAGTCATCAGTCCATGTCAATGCAAATGCTATGATTCATAGAGAGAACAGATGTTTGGTTCCCAAGTAACCACAGAAAGATAACAAAAGTTGAACACTGCACTTGGGTCGTGATTTTATCATGCGCTACACAATCTATGTTTTGTTCTGAGATGTCGTATACTAGATGCAGCACACTGAAAACACTGGGGCAATATTTTCTCTGTCTGACATGTGGATAAAAATCTCACATCTAACAGCAATGTTAAAAATTCAAATGCTTAGATCATTATCCTTTGTGGCCCTATTTTATTACATGCCGATTGTCATCTAGCACCACGGCTTTTAACAGATATTTACACCTTACAAATTTTAGCAACAATGATTATTCTGCCTTATACAAGACTTATTGGTTAGAATATCCAGAGTCAATGCATGCTGCCATCACACTTTTCACCCTAAGACCTAAAATATGTAAAGCTTGTCTTCTGAATGCATTGCAAAGGCCTCAAGTGAAGCACAGGACACCAAAGTGGGACTTGATCCTGCTAGTTACTGAGAACTCCTCTGAGGTGTTTGCAATAATGTGGGGGATCTTTTCTTTTTGATCTTGCCTAAAGTTTCCTGTCAATTTATCTTCAAGGTTTCACAGGAATATAGGGTGAGAGAACACTGGGTGTGGGGTAGATATTTGGTCTAAAGTGAGTGACACATTCCATTTGGAGGTGGAGTGGAAACCAGAGATGAACCCTAATTGTAAAATTTGGGTCAGAATTTTCTCAGGGTGTTTGCACTTGGAGTTTTGGTTCAAGCCCCTCTCTAGCTAAAAGCTGGTGATGTGCATGAGTATCTGAAATTTGCAAACACTGGCACACCTTCTTTCTAATAGCTTCTCTCAAACAGACAATTCTGGCCTACCATCCCCTGAAAGACAACAAGTTAGTGCAGAAAGGGGAAGTAGTGGCTGGCCATCTTCCTAGTACAGAACAGAATGAATGCCCCAGCATGGTGGTACTGGCTACTATACTGATATTTTTAATGAGACTTGAAACTGAGACAAAACTACTTATGGTCAGCAAAGACCCACCATAGCACTTTGCACGAGAGTAGAGGCAGTAGGATCAATTTCCTCACTAAATTCCTATTCAACTGTTTATTTGATAATAAAATTTGTTTTGGTGGTGGGGGAAAAACCATGTTTCCCTTTTATGAGTTAGAAAAAGGAAGAAAAAAATTAAAAAGTGAGAAAAAGTGGAATTTTTCCCACAAAAAAGAAAATAAAAACTTTCAAAAAATTATACCAACTTTTTTGTTTTGATACCAATGGGAATTTTTGTGCAAAGTTTCAATTTCACTGACCTGCTCTAATATAGTAAGGAGCACCCGCCTGGAGAAGTATATGCTGCCTCATATGTGAGGCTTCCATAAAGGCTCAATCTAGCCTTAAACTATGAGTTTGCTTTGGGATATTCATTTAAAAAAAATAAAGCTAAACATTGCTATATATTCTGTTAAAACTTTTCTAGAACGACACTTAGTAAGAGTCTGAAAAGCAGCTTGCAGTCCTATAAATCAAAGAAAAAGCCTACCACAAGACATTGAGAAATCCAACAATTCTGCTACATGTTATTCCAACTTCAGCAGCATGACTTTGTATCTGAGCCCAGCACTATAAAATAAATGCATTATTTAAAGAGCTGTAAAACCAAAATCACATTTTCCTTTTTAAAAAGTTTTGCTAACTGATTTTAGGTCAGTGTGAGCTCTTCATACAGTGACCTTGTGTTCAGCAAGCATTCTGTTTTGCTTTGAATGGGATAATCATGAATGTATTCAACGGTTGATATTATTTGCAACCTAATGACCTACTTTTATTAGAGTTTCAATTTTCAATACTCTGCCATGAATTTACATTAAGAAGACCATAAACTACCATGTATCTTATTTAGAAATGCTTTGCTTCCCTGGACACTTCAGCTTTTTGCTATTTGATGTTGTGGTATTTAACATGCTGACAGTGATATGACCCAGGGAAACCAAATATGCAGTAACAGGACCTCTTAGAAAAGAGCCTGCAAAGCGCTGTTTGTTCTGTTAGTTTTTAAACGCTACATATGTGTCCAGCAGTATATAAATGATGAGCACCAGTAGTCACCTGTGTATCTATCTTTGTTCTATAACACTCATCACTCCAGTATATAAGCACTGAACAGGCAAATTTTATGGCCAGGATGGACTTTTTATCATAATAATATATTTGTCAAATGAATGTTAAGACCCGGTATCTGAGAAGGGAGTCACCCAATAAAAATTTCTTCTGGGAGGGAAAGTGGGACATCCTAGCATGTGAGAGCTCTTTTCCAGAGTGTCTAGAGAGGCACAGGACTCAAAATCCTGTGCAAAATGTGGTTACATGGATATACAGTAGAGCTGGTCAAAACATTTTTCTATTAGAAAATATTGATTTGATAAAATCAAAATGCTTCTTGGGAACATATTGATTTTGTCAATATTTTTATGGGAAATTATCAAAATATTTTGTTTTGTTTTGACTTTAACATGCCAATTTGTATATTATTGTATCACACTATATTGAAATTGAAACAATAAATTTGAACAAAATGTTTTGATAAGGTGAAAAAATATTTTGGAATCTTTCCTTTTGTGAAAAATTTTGAGATTGACATTTTGTCCCAATTTGGGACAAAACCAAATTTAAAAATCTCATCTTTTCCTATGGGGTGGAAATTCTATTTTTCGTCCAGCTCTAAACTATAAGAAGAGATGAACCCAAACTCTAACCCCAGGTACAGGGCTGTTTCATTGCTGTGTAGACTTCTGGGCTTGGGCTGGAGCCTGGGCTCTAGACCCTGTGGGCATAGGCTCCGGCTTCCTCTGGGCCTGGGGGATGCTCACCACAAGCCCCGCCCCCACCCAACACCTTCCCCCAAGTTCCCACACTGTCCCACCTCTTCCCGCCCCAGCTCTGCCCCAAGCCTCGCCTCCACCCCACCCCTTCCCCAAGTCCCTACCCCCGCCTCACCTCTTCCTGCCCCATCTCTTCCCTGCCTCTTCCCGCCCAGTTCTGCCCCCTCCCCTGAGTGCACCCCATCTCCACTCCTACCCCCCCGCCAAGCCTCCTACACGCCGCAAAACAGTTGATTGTGGCAGGTGGTAGGTGCTGGGAGGGAGCGGGGGAGTTGATCTGCGGGGTTGCCAGCAGATGGGAGGCACTGGGGGGAAGGGGGCAGCTGGCTGCCAGTGGGTGCTAAGCACCTACTAATTTTTTTTCGTGAGTGCTCTAGCCCTGGAGCACCCATGGAATTGGCGCCTATGCCTGTGGGATTTGCAGCATTAAGGATATTATGTACAGTAAATATAGGACAGTATATAAAGCATTATTGCAGATATGCAAGTAAATATGTCTATTTAGCTTAGGTAAATTGCAAATTTTAAATGGCAGTTTGTATTACTTTCTGGTTCTCGTGCACTAATTCACAAGGGCAAAAATGGTTTCTTGCTACCTCCCCATGTGGAAGGCTTCTATTTGCTCTCATTTTCAATTGTTTCTTTCCTTCTTGCATTTACATTAATGGGTATAAACTTGAAACTAGGGAAAAGTTGCTTTTTCTGAGTCATCGAGTCATTACCAGCCCCACAAGTTAAGGGATAACAAATTGCATGTTGCTGAGAGTGACAATTACCCTGTTCCCCAGTCACAGAGAAGGGTTCAGTTCTTCAAAAGTATTTATGTGCCTAGCTCCCAAGAATCTGAGCCAACATATGAGTGCTCATACAGATGGCAGAAACCTAGAGTGGATGCACATGGAGAAGAGTAAATTATAATGTAATTGAAGCCCATAAACCAAGATTGTGATGAGGCTAGTAAAATTAGATTCTGAATGCTGGGTAAATTAGCAGAGGCTGCATTTAATTTAAGGAGCTAGTTCACCTGGGTCAAGTAAGCAATCAAGTATAAAATTCAGCGCTGGCTAAGCATGACTGTACCTATTGAGTTCCTGGGGGAAAGGGCAGGTATCTGAGGGCTGTAAGGGAAACTTAAAGCTGTTCAATAGCATGAATTATTGCTTTAGCATAGCAAAGGTTAGAAAGAGCACAGGAGTCAACTGACTTTAGTGGGAGTATTGGTTGTAATATGTTTGAAGCCTGATAGCATAGGCTTGCCTAAGGGCTTTACTACAGCATTAGCTTTTCTCTGGAAAGGAAGATAACAAAGAATTTAGGGCTTACTGAATTTTGTAACCGTTGTCATTTCAACTATCAGGCTGTTATGTTTATTCTCTAGAGGCCATTTGCAGATGATATGGTATATTCTGTTGGACTCTGAACTAAAACAGCTCTCAGCTTAGATGCCCGTTAACAAATCCAGCGCCTTCTGATGCGGTCAAATCGTGTAAATGCCATCCCTCAACCGCAGCACTAGTTCAGGCCCCCGTCCTGCTTAAAAATGAGCCTAGGGAGAGGCTTTCTTGAACCCCAACACTTCTACTGGCAAAACAAGACATGTGAGAACAATGAAAATTTCCCAGTATGTCACCAGCTATCACTGGCTAAGAGGAGCAAAGTTAATGTGCACTTCTGCTCTGAAAAAAATCACTGTAAAAATGGCATTGTAAGGTTGTGTGTCTACTAGAGCTTAGTGATTTCAGGCCAAATTTGATCACTCTGACCATCAGTGGAGTTGTGTGTGTGTGTGTGTGTGTGTGCGCGCTACTGAGGACTTAATTTGGCTTGTATGATATTTATTATTAAGGCTCTTTCCCACTCATCAGTATTTTGGCTTACAAATCCCAAGTGGAAGATAAAGGCTACAAGAGAAGAGCTCTAAAAGTTTGTAGAAGAATGAGTGAGGAAAAAAGTGACTTTGCTCTCAGGGTATGAGGGTATATGGCCAAATTTCCATAACCAACAATAATAAGTGACTAAGAAATTAGGGCTCAAGCATCACAAAGCCTGCTTATAGTGCAACTCCACTCTGTAGCTTAAAAAAAGTCCCAGACTGTTTCAGTGCATTGCAATGGGGTGACTACAGTTCAGCTTCTTTAAAGAGATGTTCTGTGACCAAATGTAATTTCACTATTGGGATATACACCATTGTCCTGTGTATAGTTTGCTTTAGATAAGTTTTTCATTACTTTATGATTTTTGGAAAATCCATTGGCACAGCCCCATGATCCTTGCTGGGGAAACTGAGCGCAGAAATGCTATTGTGTCTGTTTTCAGAGTAGCAGCCGTGTTAGTCTGTATCCGCAAAAAGAACAGGAGTACTTGTGGCACCTTAGAGACTAACAAATTTATTTGAGCATAAGCTTTCGTGAGCTACAGCTCACTTCATCGCTGGATTTGACTATCACTGTTGCTATGTGTTGGCCAGTTATCAAACAGTGGATTATGTACTGCTAAAGCACATGGGTCAGGTTTAAGCCATATGCCTCTTTGCAAGTATCAAAAATAAAATAAAAACCACCCACCAAAACAAAAGCAGAATATAAGCATTAGTCTGCATTAAAGGATTTTTAAAACCCCCTATGCCGTCACTGAAGACCTTGATTGAATTTCAATCTTATTATGTATGTTATTCCTTGTTATGTTTATGAGAACAAATAAGCCATGGCCCAAATACAAACCTCTGTTAAAGCACTTAACCCAGGGCTGGATCGGGCCCAGACGATGGCATTACCAGTGACACATATTGAAACGTGATTTGTTTTTCATAGTGGGAAGAAGATCTGCTCTGTTTGGCTCAGCTTAGGAGCTTGTTCTTTCTTCTTGGTTTAATCTTTTCTACAAGCGTAATGTCCCACATGTAAAGCAACTAAGCTGCAGCACGCATGGGTGCACATGGGTGTTTCCAAGGGAATGTGCAGTCATTTCCAAACTGAATTGCTACACCTGCTCACTCATCTTTTGTTTCCTATTGTTTCCCTGCAGAAAAATTTAAAAAAAAACCAAAAAACTTATTTGCAAAAAAGACTTTCACAATCCACTTGAGTTGGCAACGTTTGAAATGAAGCCCTGTTTGTTTAAAATCCTAGTGAAACTGCCAGGAGATTTTTGCTGAGCGAATAATTTCTTTAACAGGTTCTCCAGCTTTTGAACCTGATAGGGAGTTTTGAACACAGAGAATAAAATATTTAAGAGAACACTTTTTAAAGCAACAGAGAAAGGGGATGTGTTCTATGATTGCTTGCTGATGAGAGTGGCCTCCCTGGGTTTGACTAAAAACTAGAGCACACTGAGGTAGAATTTGGGAGGAGTCTATGGGTATGTCTACAGAAGTTCACAGACCATTGAGGAAAAGGGAAGGTAGTAAAAAATTGCAGAAAGCGGGGAAGTATCTGATGCATTATCCTCATCGCTGGCTGAATGCCAACAACATGGCACACCACAAAGCAATGGGTCTGCAAATGTCACACCATTGATTCATGACTTCTGATCCTTAATTTCAGGGCAATACTGAATATGCTGGAATCGTTGTTTGTGCTTGTGTTGTGTAGCCATAAAAGAGCTAATGATGAAATCTCTTCAAGGATTTGTGTGTAAGTTTCTGGCATGGCAAACCTTGGTAGAAGTGAGCATTTTGTAGGGTTAGTTCCTAATGAACAAAAAACAAATACCTAAGAACTTTACCATACTGAAAATTGACAATATGAAATGTGCCTGTTGTAGAACCATTTAAGAACCGATATATCCATGTTGTGTCTGCAAACTGCGGCCAATCCTAGAGTGGCCTTAACTAACAAATGAAGTATATTGTATACTCCAGTCTCTGTGGTATGAATTAAAGGTGCTTTAGTAGAAGCCACCCACCTCTTTTAAGAGACGAGAAAGTTATACTATATTTCACATATTGGTACCCAATGGCAAAGCTCCTATTGACTTTAATGATCCAAGATCAGGGCCTCATGAGTCACAAAGTATTTAGATGAACTTACGAAAGGTACATATATACATGAGGGATCTATGCTGTTATCTGCTAGCATAACAGAGCCTTAAATGATGATCAATATTATAGCTAGTGGGCCCATCTTCAGATTTCTACTTGCTGAAGATCTCACCCTTGGTAATTATTTAAAATCTTTAAACGTGACAGTGATATACATGTGTGAAACTCTGGGGATGCCCTGTTGTCATATCATATTTTCACTCTTTGTCCGTGAACCTTGTGCCAGAATGACTTCATATAGGAAATCCCAGTGCAATACTGCAAAGGTCTACTCTGAACTCCAGGTCCTAAAGTGACTCTCAGTTCTGTTTTTTGTACAAGCAGGGTACAGAGCAAACTATTTTAAAACACGCTGTGCAATAAATTGCAATAAAGTTTATGACATGTTTTATTTATTGGTGCATGTGTGGCATTCTCTTCTTACTGCCAGATTTCTGATGAGGCTTTATTATAAATGGTGTAAAAAATCAGGCAACACTCTACCACAGAAGATCAGGACCTAATGCTTAATTACTGTGGTAATTAAGCTTTGAGATCGACATGGAGACCAGAAGAATTAAACATGAATCATGTTATGACAAAAGGTGTAACAATGATGTGCCTCTTGGTGCAAACATTATATACTCAAAAACTCAAAGGCGAAGAGGTTCATGATGTTGCCTTGGCTTCTGAGGTGTGCCAGGTGGCACAGAAGAAAAGGCAGTGATATAATGCCTTATTGGTAATGTTTTCAAGAATAGTGACCGGAGCTCCTTAAAATAGTTGTGAGACAGGAGGGAAGTCAGAAATTGTGGAAACTCCTGGATATGCCCGTTGTGGATGGTCCCAAATTGTAGGCACTAGAAGCAGTGGTGTGGGTTACTATTAAAGAGTCATGATTAAAAATATGTTACAAGAAAGATGGACTGAGGAGCAAAGAGCACCTCTTGCTGTGGCCCATAATGATTCATTCTCTGACCATGAGTGGACACTGAATAAGAGCTCAAAGTTCTAAAACGTTTTTAATTCTAGAGTGTATGGTGATCTTGACAGATCTAGACTGAGGAGTCCTTGGCATGCCTCTGGCTGGACACTTTGGAGTAAAGAAGATTGAAACCCAGTTGATCAAAGCTTCTTCTGTCAAAAGTATAAAATGACAGATTACTGCCAGATGTTTGATATGTGTCAAAGAGTATGAAAAATAGGGGTTATGGGGGAAACTGTCCTTGTTCCTACATTACATGCACTGTTGGTATCCCTTTTCAGAGGGTGTCTATGGCTCTCATAGCATCGCTGAAAGCCCCATTGAACTCAAACTATCCTTATACCTTAGTCGTGCAGTCATCCACTATGTTGTGAGGGGCTGTGAGCTGGTGGGACATTTCACTAGCCAAGGAAAGGAAATAGAGGCCCAAGTATTAATCTTTTTAAGGCCCTATCCTTGAGCTTGTTTTACAGACCTTAGAACAAAAAAAAAAAAAAAAAAACACCAAAAACCAATTAACTGAAATAAACTGGGAAATAATGTCCAGGACCTTTTCCTGCTCTGACCAACCAAAAGGACAGAAGTATATCCTTTCCTTATCGGGGGGAGGGGTAGCTCAGTGGTTTGAGCATTGGCCTGCTAAACCCAAGGTTGTGAGTTCAATCCTTGAAGAAGCCATTTAGGAATCTGGGGCAAAAATTGGGGATTGGTCCTGCTTTGAGTAGGGGGTTGGACTAGATGATCTCCTGAGGTCCCTTCCAACCCTGATATTCTATGATTCTCTTACATCCATCTTCCGCTTCCCTTGATACAGCAGCCATGTGTCCAGCCAGGACCTATGATTGACCCTTAGCAAAGAGCTGCACCTTTACCTTGTCACAGGTACCCTGAGCCTTCTATGTGAGTGTTTTTCCATTGTTCATAGTAATCTACCAGCAAAACTAGTAAAATTCAAATAGGGCAACACTTCAGGGTTTTTTTGCTACTGGTATAATCACAGGGAGAGCTGGACCTTTCTTGCCTATATAAGTGAAAACAATACTGTTATAGTCAAAGCTAAACACTGATGTACTCATAACAGCTCAAAGACAATAGCCCTTTCAGAGAGTTGTTTAGAACCAAAGCATGCTCTTGTTTTTTAAAAGCCACATGGGTTAGGCTCTTAAAAAGCAAGAAACTTCATTATGAGAAACACTACCTTCCTGGAATATGTTAAAGGGATTGCAGAAATTAACTGTAGCATAATAGAATCTCTTGTGACAAATTATTTTAGGTCCTAAAGCTTAGCATGTCCTGTTTTATCTTTTTTGACAGCTGTTCCTTGGAGCAATATTTATGATCACAATGCAGCATGCTTTGATGAGTGCATGCCATCTGCTGGAACCAAAAAGGCTTCTTACAAAAGAAAATCCTAAAATGCTCCACTAGTTTTCACCCAATGCAGGGCATTTTTTTTCTGTCTGATTGTACTTTTTAATGGTCTCATTTTCTATAAACTCCCTTCTGACACAACAGAATGGCAGCATATGCACTGCTGATCGTGCTGGAAAAGGAGAGAAAAGACGACTATCAGGATAGACAAACGTTTTGGGTAGCTGGGTGAGTTAGGTTGGGCATTCAGATAAGTAGGTTGTCCAGGTGGTCTATTTTTATCCATTCCTTCTGTTAGACATGTCGGAAATACACCCTCTAAGAACAGCAGGCTACACCGGCTAAGGCATCCATATTTTAGATAGGAGTGTGTGAATGTTGATGTGGAGTGAAAATCTTCCATTGTACACAGGTGTAAAGTTTATGATTTTCTATATATCTGTATATAGCTGGATGGTGGTTGTTATTGTTACTCCTGTTTGGTTAACCAATATTTGGTGTGTTAATAATATTTTCTATTATGAGAAGAAATTGATGATAGTCAGGTGTTCCTTCGATGCAATCCTCTTTACTTACAGAGGACGTCCACACAGTCCTGTTTCCCTGAACACAGTAGGAATCGAATAACCATTTCTTTGCTCACGATTCCAAGCCTCTGTCCAGGCAACACCCAAAAAGTACTCTTAGCTTCTTCTCAGGGCCCTGCTACAAGTGCTTCTCTGTCTGTCGGGCTTCCTTGCTGCCTTCTTTTTGTGCTTCTGTGGTGTTTCTCCTGCTTTTATCTCCTGGTCTCTGGCTGGTTTTTGCACACACAGAGTATGTTTTCACTGCACAGGTAACCTGGGTTTTTACGTTGGTTTTTAGCCCAAATATGCCTCCCATTCACACTGAAAAACCACTTTCAGCTGATCTGGCTTACTTGGCTGAGGGGTGGGTTTGAGCCCATGCTCTGCTTTCACTTAGGCCATGTCTAAACTTACAAACTTACAGCAGCACGGCTGTACTGATGCAGCTGTGCTGCTGTAAGAGCACTCATGTAGCCACCCCATGCTGATTGGAGAGAGCTCTCCCATCGACAGAATAAAGCCAGCTCAATGAGTGGCGGTAGCTATGTCGGTGGGAGAGTGTCTCCCATCAGCACAGCGCTGTGCACACGAGCACTTATGCCGGCAAAACTTTTGTCACTCAGGGATGTGAAAAAAACCTCACACCCCTGAGCAACATAAGTTTTGTTGACATAAGTGCTCGTGTAGACGTGACCTTAAGGCTGGAATCTGCCCACTTTGCAGTGAGTTTCCAGGCAAAATTGCTTGAGTGCTGATAGTCCTTCAATGCCCTTCTCACAATTCCCTTTGAAGGATAGACAACTTCTCTCACAGCTGACTAGGAAAGAATCCTAGAGCTTGTCTGTACAAAGAACTGTGGAATATGCCCCCAGCTGTACGTGGGCAAGTGCAGAAACAGTCAGTACACAGTAACGCAGGCAAGGCTTTGCAGTGGGAACCCCAGACCTGGGGTATGCTAACGTGGGGGTTCACACCCATGTGCCAATCACCTGAGTTAACTGTGTACTAAAGCCCTATCCCCAGGCACACAGCTGAAATCAAATCAATGTCCTGCCCCTGTGTTTAGCAGACCCCTGGAAACTTTTTGGACCATATGGCTTAGCCACTGCCTAAAGTGGTATGTGGTCTAATCCTTGGGGTGGTTTTTCATTGTTGCAGCTATCACTCAATAAAGAGACATTTAATTGTTCCCTCATTTAGCCTGAATGGAAGGCAGCTATCACTCCCAAGAGCTTCAATGAGGTGGTATGATTACCTAACCCCAGAACAACATTATACATTATTATGTATTATTTATACAGTGCCTTACTTCTGCTAACACTCACTCTACAACCTATCCTGGAAAACGATCCCTTGATCTCACAGACCTTGGGAGACAGGTCCTCGCTTACAGACAGCCCCCAAACCTGAAGCAAATACTCACCAGCAACTACACACCACATCACAGAAACACTAGCCCAGGAACCAATCCCTGCAGCAAACCTCGTTGCCTACTCTGTCCCCATATCTTCTCTAGTGACACCATCAGAGGACCCAACCACATCAGCCACACCATCAGAGGCTCATTCACCTGCATGTCTACTAATGTGATATATGCCATCATGTGCCAGCAATGCCCCCCTGCCATGTACATTGGCCAAACTGGACAGTCCCTGCATAAAAGAATAAATGGACATAAATCAGACATCAGGAATGGTAACACACAAAAGCCAGTGGGAGAACACTTCAATCTTCCTGGACATTCTATAACAGATTTGAAAGTAGCTGTACTTGAACAAAAAAACTTCAGAAACAGACTTCAAAGAGAAACAGCAGAACTAAAATTCATTTGCAAATTTAACACCATTAATTTGGGTTTGAATGGGGGCTGGGAGTGGCTGGCTCATTACAGAAGCAGCTTTGCCTCTCCTGGAATTGATACCTCATCTATTGTTGGGAGTGGACTACATCCACCCTGATCGAATTGGCCCTGTCAACACTGGTTCTCCACTTGTGAGGTAACTCCCTTCTCTTCATGTGTCAGTATATTTATGTCTGCATCTGTAACTTGCACTCCATGCATCTGAAGAAGTGAGGTTTTTACCCACGAAAGCTTCTGATCAAATAAATCTGTTAGTCTTTAAGGTGCCACCGGACTCCTTGTTGTTTTTGACTCTACAAGAAAGAGTCTCTGTGTAACTTATATGCTGAGGAGACAAGAAAAGGTTGTATCTTACAGTACAGGGCAGGCTATCATCAAATACCAAAGTTTTCCTGAAGTGTGAGAGAATTCCCAGCTTTGGTGGGAGCCAGGTGATTTCTGGCATCAACCTTCCCCAAATATCCATCCATAATCAGACATTTTTCTGCAGCCCACAGACCATTGTCCACATTCCCACTGTAAGTGAGTATGGGTGAGCACACTTCTTTGTGAATGTTTGACGGTATCATAAAACTACTGCAAACTTGGCAATCTTAGTCCAAGAAAAGCCTGGCAGTGCTTTCACGGTTCAGGATGGAGGAGCACTGGCACAACTGTATGAGAAACTGTGCTTGGTGGCTGTTCTTGTCCCATATTACAGATAGCTCCTTAAACCATTGTACTGAGACACAATAGTGAGATGCATAACTGTGAGCTGCAATGATTGATTACATACACTGTATAGATATTCACACAATGCTGACTAAATTCTCAGTCCTGTCTCAGCATGGAATAAGATCTGTGGAAAACCTGGGATGGAGTCTCTGGGCCTAGGGTGTGTGTGTGTGTGTGTGTGTGTGTGTGATGAAGTGTTGGTGAGAAATTTGGAAGGGGAAACATACCCAAAGACATTACCTTGCCCTATAGTGTGTGTGTGTGTGTGTGTGTGTGTGTGTACATACACAGGCCAGTATTTGATCAATGGATACCTTCAGATTAGTTTTGATAAATGTTATAAAAAGTCTATGCATGAAGCACTGAAAACCTGTCTTATGTAACGACTATTCTAATTGCCACCACTTCAAAATGAGGCTGCAATGTGACCCACGCACTGAGTCATGGATACACAAATACATAAAGCTCAGAGCTCACTACAGCAGATGTCACAAACAGATGCATTTTCTTCTCCTCTGATCCCAAGTACTGTGAACTCTGGTGCTGCTATAGCATGTTCGCTTTTCTGCTCTGACAGCATTTCAGCCCTGATATAGCAAAGCACTTACGCATGTGCTTAACTTTAAGGACATGCTCAAGTGGCTGGCTGAATTGGGGACTTAACCAATGGAAACACATCAGGGTAAATATCAGAATGTTTTGCCAAAGAAAGGACCTAGCATCCTTGTGGTAAAAAGGGAACGATTTAATAGCTGTTGAATTATTCACAAAATTACCAAGGAAAGCAGACCTTTAGCCAACGGCTTGGACACACCTTTGCCACTCTATTGTATGATAGGCTAAAAACTTTGTGAGTTGTGAGTCCTTCATGCTTGAAAGCCATAATACTGTGAACAATTGATATATTGATTAGCTAGGTAACCATGAACCTTAGCAGGATAGGAGCTGGGTTTTTGTTATTGTTATATATAAGGCCATTATTTTGGTTATTTGAAAATGTTATTGGCTGAAAGACTATTTTTGAACAGTGCTTAAAAATAGCAGTATCAGAGCAAAGAAACTAAAATTCTATTTACCGGTTCTGTTGCAGATTTCTAATAATCTGACGAAAGCTCTAGTTCCAATGCACCACACTCCAGACATTATTCAGTCAGAAACAGAAGACCTCTTGATCATTTACATTTATGGTCATTCCCTGCCAACGGTTTTAGAGAAAGGATTATTCTGTCAAAAAACATGGTGCAAGGATACTATGATAATGGACACATTAGAAATGTGATACATTAGATAATGTTGTGGTAATACCCACATTTTGGAGTAAGATTAATGCCCAAGTTAGGGTAAAATTTGTGGTGTCTACCCTTTTTTCTAGTTGGGTGGCTTTCCATAGAATCACTTTCCAAGTTTATTTTTAAAGCAAAATAGGATGACTGTAGTTTATTTAAATCTGTCCCACTGTAGAGAAAAACAACCCAGTAAACGATAGTTTATTGCTGATTTTGCAGTGGATATCATTTTATGTATTTAAAAGTCTGGTTTTTTTTCTGTAAACTCATTAAGAATTGTACAAGACAAAGTAGGATGGGGGTAGGGAGGAGTTAAAGTTGACATTGAAACAAACAGTCTGGTCTTTGAATATTCTAAAGTGACTGCCCCAAAAATCCTGCAGGTAATGATGTAATCAGCCAGTTTAATCACTGTACTTTTCTGCCTTATTAACTAGAAAGTTATACCAATCAAAGGACATCAGCCTATACCTGAGACAAGCTTTACATGCCCTGGGGCTTGAAGAATTTGCAGCCAGGCATTTACTGTGAACTATCTTCAGTTGTCATAATTATATCTCCTTCTAAGGTCAATGCATAACTATCAACCTATAAATCTCATACTCACTTCATTAGCTTCTAATACAAAGACCCTCTCAGTTATAAGGCTACAGATGTAGAGCTCTTAATTCTATAAGGACTGTGGTTACATTTCTGCTATAAAACCAATTCAATAAACAAGTTCTTGCTGTCTTCGTGGAATGTTTTAATCTGGCCACTTCCGCTCTATTATGTGTCTAACATGTCAGTACTGTCCAAGTTCTGTCACATTCTTCTGCTAGTGCGTAGCAGATCATTACCCGAGCCATTCTCGCCTGAGATAGTATGCATTTAAATCTGTGCTTCATGCACGTAACCTGTCTTGCT
The DNA here is from genome assembly GCF_015237465.2 of Chelonia mydas. Lineage (NCBI taxonomy): Eukaryota > Metazoa > Chordata > Testudines > Cheloniidae > Chelonia > Chelonia mydas. The sequence continues at coordinate 53,460,197 of NC_051246.2, forward strand.
AAGCGTTACAAAATAGACAAATGTGTGTGCATTTACAAGAGAACTGTGACCATCACCAGATGTGACAAGCAAGCTCCTTCAGCTGGAGGAATGGAATGGATAACGTAAAATCTAAGCGTTCCCCCCACAGGAATTACTTGAAGTATCTGATTTGAAAAGGAATGTTCAGCAGTTTCTTTGAAAAATCTTATTTTTTTCCCCCCGCATCTGTTTCAGTTCCTTCTCATCTAATGCAGTTGTTATCAGTTTCTCATTGCTTGGTGGCCTGAAATACTGGGAGATGAAAAGTTAACTACATTGTGCTGCACACTCTACTTGTACTCCTGCCATTTAAAAAAAAATTAAAAATGTAAATTTCTGGATTAGTATAAAATCACTGTTCAGGGAAAATGTCTAAACCAAGCCTAAACCAATCACTCTTTTCTTTAATTTGATTAGATTAAATTAAAATAAGTTACATTTCTTGCCAAATTCACTTGACCTTAAGGGGATTTAGGAAAAGAACAGCTTAGTTCAATTGGTGTCAATAAGAGTTTCTCACCAGCCATGTAAGTGTGAAATATATTTGTTACAATACTGTCTGCTTTCCTGTTTAAATTGCAGTTATGCTGTTCTGAATTCAGGACTTGTATGGTAATTCTCTAACAAAGAGAAAATCTCTTCTATCGTTTACCATATATTAGAGATGAACCTAAGGGGGTGTGGGAACTGATGTAAAATGGAATTGTACCAATTTATCCCAGCAGAGAATTTGGCAAAATTCTGATCCAACTTCCCCTCAAAGCCTACGGGGAGTTGGGATTTTGGATCAGAGATGGGAACCAGCCAGAGCTTCCTCCATTTTTGAGGTGTTCAGCTTTGGGCTTTTGGTTTGGGCTCATCTCTATCACGATGTAATTAAACTATAATCACTCCATCCACTTTGTTTTAATACTGGGATCATGCTGACTCCGACCCCTCTTTCCCTATCCCCTGTACTTGAAACTTGTGAAAATGAATTTGAGTGAGTTGTAAAGGCCTTTCTAAGTCAGACAGTGTAGAAGCCAAGTTTCAGAGGGAAGAAAGCCAATCTGAAATAGTCACGATGCTCTGAAGTCATGCTAAAATTTGGCTTTAATGAGAATCCTTTCTATTTCCTGCTCTGTTTTTAAGTTAGTTTTGGAAGCTGTATGTTTAAAAGAGTAGTTCTGGAAATCCTTAAAATCCCCACTCCTAGTGTGGCTTCATTCTGATGTTTAGCTGCCTTAACTTCATTGACTTCAGTGGGGTTTTGTCTGATTTACACTGGTGTGAGAGCTCAGACACCATGTCCCTGTCTCGAGTGCTGAACACTTCCAGCCTGATTCTCCAGTTGCCATGCATACTGTGGAGTAACTTACGCCCACTTCAAGCTCTGTGTAAATGCTACCAGCTCAGAATTCTCACTTACATCAGTGATAGTGTTTTACACCCACTTTTCACTCATGACAGTCATATCGTTGTGTCCAAAAGTGTAGCAGGATTAAAAAAAGATGAGACATTTCTGTGAATAATAGGAATATCTACAGTTACTTTAGATAAAAGAATTTTTAGAAGGGACACCCTCATATTTTGGGGCATAAGCCAACCACTTAGAGTATGTCTATACAGCAAAGAACAATCTGCAGCTCCTTCCTCTGAAGCAGCTGCTAATGGCCACTGTCAAAGAGAAGGTACTATGCTAAATAGTCTGTTTTACCCAATACATCTATTCCTCTGTTCTTAGGTTCCATTTTGCACAGATGGAAATGATCTCATACATGCAAGGCAGCAGGGAAACAGGCCTTGACTGTAGCATTGTCTTTATTTATTTTTCCACGCCCACTGGTGTCCTAGGTAACTCACAGAAAGACAGACAAGCATGGTACCTGCCCTAACAAGTTTACAATCTAGAATTCTGACAACAAATGAAAAGGGAGAGCTACGTAAACAAGATTACACTGTGATTCTGTTTCCTCATGTATTCTTCTTTGTGAGCTTTCTGTGGGGGGTGAGGGGTTGGAGAGGTGAGTAGTGAGTCCAATTCTACATTTTCTGGCAGAAGTTTTATTAAGTTATTTGATTTAATTTTTACATTTACAATGGTTGTCATTAAAATCATAACAAATATCTTTGCAAATCATTAATGTTACCATGGTATTCAGGATGCTGCTTTGGTAACTCCTATAGTAAGTCTAGTAAATACCGTAAGCACCATGGTAATATTATAGATTGCACTTGTAAAAGTGAAGCACAATGTATTTACTGGTGACCCTGTCACCTGTGTTGTTCTGGTATCCAGTTAGGAAAAGATCTTGCAAGATCTTTAACATCTGATTTTTCCAGGCAAGCAAAGGATTCCAATGTTGTTTCTCCTTCCTCTGCTCTCCCCAAAACATCCTTATAATTGTGTAGGGAGACCAGATCTTGCTGTTTGCTACAATTGAGAGTGGTGAGAATGGGCAATAAGGCAGGAGTTGGTCAGCTTTAATCAAGTGCTGTTGATTTGAAGGGAATGGATATAGATAGACCGCATAGTGTTTACAGCTCCAGAGCCATCTGGGATTCTACCATTCTGTGTCTACATACTGCACGTTCTGTCTGGCACTGGAAGAGTTTAGCTAAATTCCAATATTCATGGACTCAGCCCATATTTTGAATGCAAATTAAAGTACTCTAGTCTCAGAAAATCTTCTTAGCATTAAGTACCATTGAAGCTGTCTTTGTTCATTTTCTAAATCCTCTTTCCACTCTCTGGGAAGGGTGATATGGTTTATTCTGGCTCATTACAAGAGACTAGAAGACTCTTTACTGTAGTCACAAAGAATCCTGGAAATGTAATAAACCTGGCAGACTTCACAAATGAAAAAAGTGTACTCTAGTGGGGGGGTGCCAAGGGAGGGAGCTGAAATACACAATGTCCAGTTTTTTATGGTGAGTGTCTGTACAAAAAGTGGTTGCTGACTATGATTCTCCTACTTGAGGTGCAATACTATTCTGATACATCAAAATAATTATCACCTGGAATTACTACCAAAACCACTAACAATAAACCAGTGATTAACAGAAAGAAAGTGATCTTTCCACAGAAGAAATAGCTGTATGTAATACAGCAATCTACGACATTCAATACATATTAATAGCAGATAGTAAGTTGATATATTTTCTGTTAACTGTACTTTTTCCTGTAACAGTCATATTTTCACCTGTAGCTTGTTGGCAACATATAGCTTGTGAGCTTGCAGTCTGAGACTTCCCAGGATTGCAAACCAGGCTTCTTAAAGTATCTCATTAAATGGATTTTTAGTAATGTTGAAGACTCAAGAAATTTGATGCTGTGGTCTGGTCTACACTAGGGAATTAGGTCAACAGGAGGCAGCTTAGGGCAACCTAACTGTGGAAGAATCTACACTTTGCTCCTGCCAATGTAACTGCCCCGCAACCTCGACTTAATAACTCTACCTCCATGTCCGGTGTAGAGTCAAGGTCGAAGTAGTTACGTCGATGCAGCGTCACTGTAGATATGGCGTTGCTTTTGTCGACTGCTACTGGCTTTCAGGAGCCATCTCACAATGCCCCACGCTGACAGTACAATCGATACAAGTGCTCCTGATGAGGTCATGCCTCACTGACATAAGGAGCCACGTGCAGACACACACAAGTGATGTCATTTCTGTGGCAGCTGTATGTAGTTAGGTCGACTTAATTTTGTGGTGTAGGCATGGCCAGAAGTTCTTTAACCACAGGACAAGTACAAGACAGATGTAGGCTCCCCCTTGCCCCTGCCCAACAAACTCACTCAATGCTTCAGTCACCTTTTTGGGGTAAGACCTAAGCTGAGACCCATGTTGATTTGATTCTTGCCCTCTCTGCTGAAATGGCTAACAAGATTTTTACTGTCAATGCTGATTTTTGAAGGATGTGGATATTTGTTCTCCAGGAATTAGACCATGATCAACTCTTTTCACATGGAATATCAGACATCAAAAATGTTTGGTCACTCCTGATCTGTACTAGATTTGAACCGCTGCCTGAGAAATGAAAAAAAACTCTGGGCTTGTTTACATGAGGATCTTGACCAGAATAGCTATTGTGGAATAGTTTATTCCACAATAGCTATTCCAATCAATTTCTCCATGTAGACAAGCCCTCTGTATTCCATTATAAGTCCCCACTTGTGACATCTACTATCTCCTTATCTATGCTTGTTTCTGAATTTGTATTTAACAAAGAGCAAAGCTAGCATCACTATATTTATAGGAGTAGGATAAATTCAGATAAAGAATGAGAAATTCTATTATCTTATACACATATGAATGACATTCATTTCAATGGCAATTTCTTCCAGCCTTACGTATGGGTACAGGACTCAGTCATCTAACCAGCAGCTTTTTGGTCAACAGATGATCACGAATATCTTAAGGGCTAGCATGAGGGGACGGATAGCTCAGTGGTTGGAGCATTGGCCTACTAAACCCAGGGTTGTAAATTCAATCCTGGAGGGGGCCATTTAGGGATTGGGGCAAAAATTGGGGATTGGCCCTGCTTTGAGCAGGGGGTTGGACTAGAAAGGAGGTCCCTTTCAACCCTGATATTCTATGAATACTGGTTCATCCATGGCTATTCTTGGACACTGAACTGTCATATCAAGACCCTTTGCTTCCACCTAGAAAAACACTACTGGAAATAACAAGAAGCTTATTTCTTCATAATAGCATACTGTCTAATAATTTCCCACACTGGTAATAAATCTCACCAAAAAGAGCTCATCTTCATGTTGAACTCCAAACCATACAATATGCTTTTCTCCTTCTTTAATAAGCTTTTCCAAGTTAACCAAGGTCAGTGCATGTCTCTCTGTCTCTTACTTGCGTGCCCCTTTAATCTCCTTATGTTTTCTCAGCTGCTCCATGTCACACACAGACACACCACTAGTGTGAGTTTATTTTAAGGCTTCAGCATATCGTTCAGCCCAGCTGCCTTCTGCTGTCACTTCCCTGGAGCAAGAGCTCTCCTCCTCTTCCTCTCAATTATGCAGGTGTGTCTAAGATGTGAAGATCTGGCCAACTGATGGACAAAAGATAGGAATACACAAACGAAAGGACTCCAGTCCACCAATGCTCACCTTCCCAAAATGGAAGGGAAATGATTGTGTGGGATATGACCACTCATCCCGAATGTGTGACTCCTAATTCACGTTCTCTTGATTTAGTGCGCTGTTACAAATAAATGACTAGAGTCGGGCAGAGAAAGGTCAGAACTAAAAGTGGTCAAAATTTTCCATTGAAACAATTTTTTGATGGCAAACTTGGGTTTTTGGCAAATTTTTCATGAAAAGTTTGTTTTCTGCAAACAAATTTTGATTTTTTTTCCCCAGAACCAAAATATTTCCTCTTGAAACACATTTTTATTAATATATGCTGCAGCCGTACCTCCTCGGATTTATTGTTTGGTTATCTGATCTCCGCATTCTCCTCTATGGTATGGGCTCCCCAGCCAGACTACCTCTCCCATGGTGCACCACCTGCCCTCACCAAGAGATGTAGTCTGACCAGGGAGCCCAGCCTATAGAGTAGAAAGAGGGCATAAGGCACCACAGCTAAGTTCCCAATCAAAATACTTTGGTTTTCAGCCCAAATGTTTCAGGTTTTGATTTTTCTCCCAGAAGCCAATATTTTCCATGGGGAGGGGAACTTTTTCCCAACCAGCTCTAGTCAGAACCCTCAAGATCCCTACCCACATGCCTTGGAAGTAAATGCCTTCCTCATGCAATATTTTGCCAGCTATTTCAATCTTGTGCCATATGACCTGGAATGACCATGTTAACATTTTGGATCCCATTTGGAGAGGTGCTCCTGAACCAAAATCTCAGATCCAAGCATCTTAACCAATCTTCACAATTCTACCTTATCTCTAGGATAGGTTGAACCATAAGATGGTAGCCAGATGTCCTTGAATTTTAGGAAAGTTTGGATTATAGTCCAGGTTCAATTATCCAGGTTCAGCTCAGCCATAACCTGAGATCCCTCCATTACCCCTTTAATGTTGCCTTTTTTCCTTGAAGCCTAGCCAAGCAGATTATGCCAGTACCTCCTGGCTGCACAGAGTGACACACATGTGCACTGCATCTTTCCTTTGCTTAAAATCTTGGTAAAAATATGTTAAAAGAAATCCGAACCAATCAACCATCCTGTGAATGTGCAAAAGGGACTACTTACCCCATCACAACTCACTCAAATTCAAACCAGTCTCCATCTGAACACTCAGCGTCCCACCTCCTGTCTGAGTGGCTAGTTCCCTAGTACATTTTAAATTTTCTACTCCTAGGCTTCATAGCTGGAAGTTGCCAGACTATGGTAGTGGCCAAAGTGTGAGGCTTTTTCACACTCATACTAAAAACGGTTTTTGCTCAAACTTTCTAGAAAAATTCACTTTTGGGTGGAAACCAAAGCTCAAAAATTTCAGCCACAAAGGGTGAAACTTATGAGCAACTGAAAACAAGATTATAATGGAATAGTTTTAGTTATCCACCCATAATAAATTTTGTCACTAATTCTCCAGGTATAACACTGAGATAACCAGCAATAGAGACTCTTAATTATTATGATATAATGTGATAAGTTATGATAAATTTAGGACTTATAGAACAAATTTAAAAATTAAAACATATATTTTGTAATTTAAACAATGTGTTAATAAGGATGTCACAATGACATCAAATTATACCATGAAAAATATATTTAGGAAGAATGCAAAATACATATTTACTCATTAGCTAATGCAGGTTCTATAATAAAAACAATCCTTTGGACTTCTACAGGATCTCAAAATGCTTTACAAACATTAAGGAACATAAAGTAACTATTGAAAATCTATTCATTTTTCTGTTGGTGAAAATGAGCCATGGAGAAGCTAAATCATTTGCACAAGATCATACAGAGAGTTAGTTTCAGAACCTGGAATAAAGCCTGCATATTATGACTTCCATTGCAATATTCAAAAGACTAGACATTTGCTATAGCAAATGGTTCGGTTATGTTATATGGAGTTCAAGTTATCCAAGTAATTAATAGATCAGAAAACTTTTCTTCTGTTTCCACTGCTTCCAGCAAAGTATTACATGAAATTTTCTAAGGTTCAGCTATCTAAACCAAGAACAAATTAATGTTTCTTTAAATCTCCTTAATTCCCAAAAGAAATCTATAAACCTGGGGTTTTAAAGATAACCTGCTAACAAGAGCAGTTATTCAGACTCCACTGATGTGATTTATTGGTATTGTCGATCTACGAAAGTACTCACTACCCCTTTCTATCTCTTCTTTGCAAAATGATCTTCAATGTGCTATGCCTGACTGTATTCTTGGTTTTAAAAAATATTACAGTGATTGGCTTAGAGATCTATGTAAGCCCTCCCCTATGCTTGATTTTTCAGGATTTAAGGCTCACATTGACAATGCAACTTGTTGCAAGTCCACAGCACACCAGAACAATCACAGTGGTTTGCACAATAAATTCCATGGACCAGATCCTGACCCACACTACATTTCTTTACGATTACACAGACATTAAGCTGCCCCAGGTGGGCTCTTGAGGATTTTCCCAATAGGAGGAAATTTCCAGGTGGCTAAAGCTGTGTTTGCTGGCTCTGAGCTCCACCTCCAGATTCCTCCTTCACATAATGGGTGTGTCATGGGTATGGCCAGAACGCTGCTGCACGCTAGCAAACCACTGGCCTTAAATCTGCCCCCAAGTTATGCCAGCAGCCAAAGTGGCCCAAATAGCCCCAGGGATCTGAACAGCATGATGGTAACATATAGCCCCCTTTGATTTGTTCCCTGAGGTCATATGCAACAATCACATATCCTCTCTGCCACAGTCCTCAGACTCAGTGACAACACGTTGCATATTTTGTATCATTCTACTATTTGCCTTTGTTTATTTTGTAACCTCTCCCTGAATGTTGCAGGTTCCCCCCCGCACCCCCTCCCCCACTTAGAATGGGGAGGGAAAATATACCAATCTCAGCTAAAAATAGAGAAGGATAATTCCAGAGAAATCTGGTCTGACCACTGACATTTCCACTTACCGATACGCAAACATTGGTTCCATGACTTACAGCAGAGAAGGTCTGACTCATCTTCAATATTCTGATTTGTAAGAGGCTTTTAACTAGACTCTCTTATCAAACCTCTAGTGTTTATTCACTCCATTCATGATGTCATGTCAAAGACTAATGATGAGGTATTCCTATTGATTACTTTCCTGGCTCTGGAGCTCAAGGCTGCTAAATGATTATTTGGGCAGTGCGTAATGCAGGCATGGCAAAATCATCTTACTTCTTCATCATTGTTTTAAAGATATAAGGGCTAATTTTTCAATGTGGGCATCTGAAGTTAGGTACCCAGAACACCGACCTTTAGAGGCTCAAAATTTGAAAATTTGGACCACATGACCTTCATTCCCTTTGATCAAGACCATTCCTATCACTTTGATTGAAATGCACAACTGTCCTCTATGTGTAGGTTGCAGCCTGCAGAGCACATGGGCTGGGTAATAATGGCGATTCAGCAACCTACATGTGAAATTATTTTCCCTGGATCCTTAACTTCTCTTCTGAGGCATTCAGAATATTGGCCTGTTCCTGACTCATGAGGTGACTACCCAGTTACTGCAATGCCCCATAATACCTGCTTAAAGAGATCACAACTTATCAAAATAAAAAAAAAGTACAACTTGTATTATTTTTAATATAAGCAATTTGGAGCCTGAAGGGTTCAATCAGATTAAACGGAGGATCAAATTAGTCAGTGATTTAATTACAGCAAGTGGAAGGCGGAATAGATCCATGGGATCTCACCTCAATTTCCCTCTTAATCCTCCTTTGTCCCAGAAAAAACACTCATGTTGGAGGGATCTCTCCTTTGGGCTGGAAGGTTGGATGAGGCTGTTTTTTGGAGCTCCTCAGTAGAGGTCCTGGCTCATTCAGTGGGGATTGCTGGTACACCTCACCCCAACCTACATGTATCCTGGAGCTGAATTAGCTGTATCAGCAGTCCTCTCAAGAACTGAACTCCTCTGAATATGCACCATCTTAATGGTGCTGGAGTGAAATTAATCAGAGCAATAATTTAAGGGAACACCCTCAATAAAAAAAATGTTGCCTAAAATTTCTGAAAAATCAAAAGAAGATGGAGAAGGAAAGAATGGAAGTATACATGGATCTTTTCTTTACACCTATGGAAAGCAACCTTCCTGTTCAATACTCTCCCTGCTATACATCTGCCTTCTCATTGTGTAAGTCATACCCATTTGTGCACCTATTGAATATCAAATGTACACAAGTTGCACCATCATTCACATTACCAGTGAATTTGGGCCCACATGACTACCTATAAAATAAAGAAGAGAAACCATGCTATTCACAAGGTTGGGTCAAAAGCCATGCGAAAAGATTTTCCAATATGTAACTTATATGTAAACCAAAAGAAAGTATTTAGCAATCAAAAGCTTCTCATCTGCTGTTATCACCACATTTACTTTAGTAAAGTTCAGAGTGATGAATGCCATATCATCTATCTCGCCTGAATTCCACTGAGGTTTATGGTTTGGAATGAACAAGGTCTTATCTTCAGGACCAGTCACTAAAAGCCTTCCTTCTGAAACCTCCACTTATTACTTTACACTGTAGCCAGGAGTGCTGCTTCCTTTCCAGCAATAAAGCTATACAAACCCTAGACTCCCTGCAGTTTGTATCCAGCAGCAGAGCCCAGACAAGAGATGTTGCCTGTGTTCCGGAGTTAAGACCTATTTCCTTACGCTTCGTCACATTTCTTTGCCTTGAATTGGTCCTATCATGTACTGCTCCCCTCACGTTTGGCAGGCAATGGTCATGATAACTTTGAGAAGATGAAAAGAAAACTAATAATGGGAGAATGGAAGCAGAATGAGGATTTCCATCCACCCAATAGCTTTCTTCATGCCCACAGAATGCAAACTATATCCCTGTTGATAAAGCTGGAGTTGTTGAGAAATTTATGAGAAACCATACTGCTCTTCTGATGATGTTATGCATTTTCCAAGTGTCTTCTATAGGAAAGTCCTCAAAGCACCATTCGCAGGCATGAATTAATTAAGGCTCAGTTCACCCTATGTGAGACACTGGTGAAATTCAGAGCAGAACTGGTCCCTCTTGGTATCAAATACAAAACCTATTGCCCATTTGTGATTGAAAATGCTTTTTCTATTATTTTGCCTGTTATATAAAGTTATATCTACCCGTTATCCATTTATTTTGAAGATTGCAGTTAAACTTACGCAATTCTAATAAAAAGAGAGATTCATTAGTCCTTTGTTTTTAAAAGAAAGCCCTATGTTCTGTCTTCTTACATTGAAAAGACCACTATTTATTGCCTAACTTCCCAGGTCTCTGCCTTCCACCCTATGCTTGCAGTAATGATATCTCCACCAACCAACGGGGCACGGAGATGACAATAGGTTTTTATCAGGTTCTTTTCTTTTGAAGTGAAATTCTAAAGCTTTAACAATGTCAGCACAAACTGTGGTTAACACCCCTTCCGTCTTTCCCAGGGCCCTCCATAAAATGGGAAGGACAATGCCAGGTATCAGAGATTAGTCCTGACACTGGTGAACTTAATCCTTGACAAATGACGAGTTCCAAATGTCTGTTGGGCCTTCCAGTATGAGGACAATGTTGTATCGATATGTCAGCCAGCATTGACCCAAAATTCTGAAGTGAATATTTGTCCCAAAGGATCAATTCAAAAAGGAATACCAAGCCCTCAGGTCCAACAGAGCCACATTCAGCAGTAGAACCTGAGGAGAATGCAACTGTATCTTAAAGCCACCTTCGTATTCCTCTGATCTTATGAGCAGTCAGGGCTGATTCTCCCCCAAACACAAATTATACTTTGCTTAAAGTCTGTGGGCCAGAGTCTGTTCAGCTTCAGGTCTGCTCTAATTTATGTCAGTAACTGCCTCCTATGGATCATTTTATCAGCCTGGGAATGCCAACAATTCTAACCTCACCCCCTCTTGTCTGTTGCAAGTGTGTGTGTGGGGAGGGAGAGGTGAGGGGAGAAGGGGTAGGAAGGAGGTGCCATATAGCAAGCTCTGCTAGCTCTGTGCCATCCAGGACTTCCCTGATACAAAAGCAGCATTCCATCCTCTTTGTGCCTTGGGTGCAGCAGAAAAGGGACAGAGCAGAGACAAAGGATTTGCCCACACTGAATATCAAATCTGTGCAAGTTACAGCACTTCACCACTTCCACTATTATTTGTATCCCCATTAAATAACTCATATTCATAGGGCTGTTTCTAAGGCCACAGGAAAAGATCTTGCAACATTTCATTAGGTGTAAACTAGAAAAAGAATACTCGAGCAGGAGTTTCCTATCTGTTGCCCTTTTACTTGGCTGCAGTTCAAAGTCTTTCACTTGGCCTGACTTCCATTGGGTGAGGTTTTGATGGGGAGTGGATGGGATCTTATCCCGAGGCTGTCACTGGAAGGGGATTAGGGGGTGACACCATAATATTCAAGAGTAGATAAGTAGCAACGGGCAAGATGTGAAGGGCAAGAAAGACTATGGACACTGTCACCTTGAATAGAGGCTCACAAGTACTGTTGGGCTTCATGCCTTCACAGGAGAACTCAGTAAGGATGAGTCTCCTTGTGCCTCTCTTCCCTGCCACACCGCCACAAAGACTGGACGTAATAGAGAAAGAAAGCCCCTCTTGAAATTGACTTACTATGGTCCTGATTCTGCAGCCCTTACTGATGTTGAGCAGCAGTTACTCTGCAAGAGTAGTTCTATTGACTTCAATTGGGTTAGTGCTTCTTCCATTTAGTAAAGGTTGCAGCATTGGTAAATGTCCTAAGGAATCAATAAAATGCACCAGACCCAGGATCCCATTTAGTTCAGTACCAAATCTAAGCATGGGAAATGTTGGCCCTTAACATTTAATATTAGCTAGTGTAACGCATCATAAAAATTGAGTGGTCATTTTTAAAAACTATTTAATGTCCAGTAAACATGCCCTAGCTCTCAAGCTGCCTGGCCCAAATGGAAAGAAATACCAAATGGGGTGAAGACTCAAAATGAGGGGGAGGAGCAATCAAAGCATAGTAAAGTAAATGGTTCTGGCAACTTAAATCAATGCCTCCTTCATTTCTTTAGTACATGCTGACACACACATATCTAACTTCAGTTTCACAATTTAGCTTTTTGACATAAATGACTTATACAACAGAAAGGAGAGAAAAGCACATTCTGATGGGATACATTTAGATCTAAAGGTTAGGAAAGTCTGTCACTAAGATGAGCACTAAAAAGGTATGAAACTCATTAATATGAAGGTAGAAGCATTGGAGCTAACAAAATGCAATTTATTAGTCATATGGAGTGGTTTAGGCTTAGATAATATCCTTTTAAAGATTCAGGAAGCTTTTCTGTGACCTGAATGGGAATGAATCATGGCAGACAACAAACAGCCAGTGATTACTGCTATAATCTCTTTGCAAATTTGCTCTGCTTCCCAAAGCAGATTTAACCTTTAATTGGTTACTTACAGGGAAATTCTGGCCAATCAGAATGAGAAATAGGTAGGGTGTGGCCCAGTGTCCGGTCACATTCTGTATTAGTTGTACATTTGTGTTCAAAACTGACCTATGTTCACAGTTGAAAAAACAAACAAACAAATCAATCCCAGTTTCAACAGAATTGCTGGCAGCCATGTGACCTCTGAGTTGCTGATAGTTAGGACAGATCTGGGTCTGTCCAAGTCCAGATTTGTTGATCTTTTGGACTGTAAGACTCACCTTGTTTTTCCTGGCTTATGTGGAGGGAAGGAGGCAGGATAGGATTGTCTGGAGAACGGAGAGAGGATGGGAAGAAATGGAGAGGTCTTTTCTCTATCGTCTATTTTTATATACTTTGCTTGAAGCCTGTGGGTCAGATTCTCAGCTGACTTCAGTGGAGCTATGGTCATGTAGGCTAGCTGAGGATCTGGCCCTGTGGATGAAGTTCACCCTACAAACACAATGGAGCATGCATACTGATAAGCTGGGGAGACAGAATTTGGGTTTCACCAGGGGACAGCAGATTTACATTTCCATGGGAAACTAAGTCATATCCCAGCTGGCCTGGTCCTGCCCCTTCTCAGTTCATAGGTTATGCCCTGGGCTACCCAGTGCAGCAGGGATATATATGTATATTGTCAGCTGAATATGCCACTCTCCACCTACCTTGTCAGACTTTCTGCTACTGAGGGTGTGGGGTTTGAAGCCCAGGTTCTTGGGTGAACCAAACCCTGAGTTTTTAATTTTTGTATCGCACTCAGGGAATTTGAGAGGTATCATTGAAAACTAACCTATTACCTGACAGTCTGGATCCTCCTTATGCTACCTCATTCACAGACTGAGCACAACAGGCTGAGGGTCCTGTGTTGGAGCAGCTGGGCACCCCGTGTTTCTAGCAATAACATGAGGACTCATGTTACTGTGACACTAACTCACAGGCTTGTCTGAAATGAGAACTATGAAGACATTGGGGCAGCTTTCTGCCATTTCACCTACACAAAGTTGCCCTAAAGCTGACTTAACCAGCTCTCAGAGAATCTCCCCTTCATAGCTGGATCCTTGGGTGACCCTTTCTGAAGTCAGCCCAGAGACCAGGGCCAAGAGAAGTGGGGGTAGCTGAGTTTCCCTTGGGGCTCATTGAGAGTCAGCATAATTTAGAACTTCAGACAGATCCAAGTTATGCCAGGGACCAGCACTGTTAAGTGCTTCATCTGTGCCTTATAGGGACTATCCTTGAGTCCATGGCCTACTCAGTGGTTGACATCTTTTCTGAAACTTCTATGTAGGACCCTGCCAACCCTTAGGGACAAGAGGCTACATGAGGCTAGTGTTTCATGGGCTGTAAGCTCTTCAAAGAGTTGGGGAGAGACAGCTATGTAACCTTTCACCCTTCTGTACTGGCGCACAGAGCTGCCCAGCCCAAGACAGCAGTGCACACTGCACCCTGCTAAGTAATAGCACAAGGGCTGTGTCTCCCTGAAACACATTCCCACAGAAGTTATACCTCAGGTCTGTGCTACGTGACTTGTCCATGGTGAAGCAAGTCAGGAACAGCACCCAAATCTCCTCACTTCCACAACTGCACTGTTCTTCCTCCCTTGGGGTCTGATCCAAAGCCCACTAAAGTCCATGATTTCCGTGGGCTTTGGACCAGGTCTGCAGTCCTGCTTAAGAGGGTGATGGGCAAAACACTAGCTGAGAGTCAAGGAAGAAATTAATCTTAAGGGAGGGGAGGAGAGGAGCTTCCCCTTCATGTGCTATAGGATGTAAATACACTATTATGCCACACTCCCTTTTTGTCACTGTTTTGCTGGCTTATGCACAAACCATGTCCAGCTGCTCAAACAGAACAGCACAGCTGGTGAAATATATTTCTTTTTATAACTCATTCTGGATATGTACACAGAAAACTGATGCAAACACTTTGAAAATGCATGCCCCATCTCACTCCAGGAGAGAACCAAACTACAGAAACTAAAGGCAGAAAAGACTACTTATAGATCAGATTGTGCCCGGCTGCTCCCGGGGATTAGGGGAGAGAAACAAGGGAGAGAGGAAACAAAGAACTTCCTCCTCATCATATTTTACCCTTCACACAGGCTGGGTAACCATTGCAGTCCATATGCATCTCTCTCTTGGTGCATCTTCAGGCACAAGCCACCCAAACGGGGGCAGGCAAGTTGGGGAGCCAAGGTTTCTCCATCCCTTCCATACTGTGATGGTACACTCAGGTGGAACCACAATGCCTTCCCTGAAAGGAATACCCCCTCTGGGTGCTGAGGAGCTCCAGGAGGGATTCCCAGGCATAGTCTACCCCAGAACTCCCCTGGTATGGGGTTGTTCCACACCATCCCCAATACAAGCCAGTGTCTACAAGGAATGGTTCAGTTCTGCAGTAGGATCTCTACCTACTCTATTCCTTCCCACTCCACCTCAGCCTTTCTCAAGGCTTTTCCTACTGTAACTCTCCCCAGTTTTCTCTAATGAAGTTTTAAAGGACTTGAGTGACAATACATTCATTCTGCAAGGAGACTGTCCAGTGGGCGGTTTAAACTTTTTCAAATATTAGTTTTTGCAAAGGCATCAAAGAGTACTCCCATCCCCAGACTCATGTTACTGCAGCATGGAAATAATTATCTATGAAAATTCCTTTGGGAACACTGGAAATGGATGTACAATCTGGTGAATAAAAAAATGCACCATATGATACTGTTTCTCCCCTATCAAACACACACATGCATAATTATCGTTCTCAAGCGACTGCCATCAGACTTAATTGGAGTCTATAGCTTAGTGAGCTTCAAACAAATTACTAGACTTGATTAAAAATAAAAGAGCAACATCTAATATTATATGAGCTGAGGTAAATGACAAGAGCAATCAGTGCTCCTACTTCAGGGCATATAGTTATCATCAACAGGGCCCAAGAAGAAATCCCACTATGGTAATTTCAGGGCAAGGTGCATTATTGGGGTTTAAGTTGGATCATCAGGCATTAAGTGCAATAAAAAGCACGTTATTAGACCAAATTAGTCCAAAATTTCACTTGAAATTTTATTCACAAAAATGGCCTTTTTCAAACCATATATTTTTGCTGGAAATTTTTGTTTTTCTAATTTTTTCATTTTTTAGATTAAAACCCATAAATCAAATTGTTTTTCACTGGAAGGCCAGAAAGTTTCTGTGAAAATTTTGGGGGGGGAATTTAAAATTTTTCATTTAAAATCTTTTTTCACAAAAAACCCCACATTTTCTGACCAGCTTTATTAATAATTTTAGGGAATAACTGATCTGTTACAGGATGGCAATTCCTTATGTTCTTAAACTTATGCACACACTGACTATTTTACTAATGTCTTTCCATCTGTGATCTTTGTTCTGAATTTTTGAAAACATAAATAGCTGATTGAGGGTCACATCACGGGCCTGCTGAAGACAATGGGAGTTTTACCAGTAGGTTCAGATTTTGGACCTTTAGGTCTAGCTAGGAAAACTGATAATGCTAAGACAAAAAGGACATCAGAGAGGAGTTGGGTAGCAGACTTAATAGAAAAGCTCTTTGGACCTAAAACCAATAAAAGACTGGTATGACATCTGGCAACCATTTGAAAGGTCTGTTAGAAAAGAATCCACAGCTCAGAGACTGAGAGGAATGACCAGATATTCAGTTTGGGCAATGGAAATAATTGAATAATGAAGATATATAGAGGTTCGTGTGTGTGTGTTTACTTTTACTTAATCATACAGTTCGGCCAGGGTGGAGACTAGAAGGATAATTAATAAGATGATTTCATATGTATTTCTAAGGCCAAATTTACACTGAAGTAAGCTGGCTCAGTTCGACTGAATTCAGTGGGGTTAAGTTTGCTTCTGCTAGTTATGAATTTGACCCCCAGCAAAAAACAAGGACATGGAGTCAAGACCCCTTAGTTCTATTCTTAGTTCTGCCACTGGACTAAAGTAGTATAGTGGCTAAGTTGCTGAACTGCTGTACGCCTCAGTTTACCCTGCTGTAAAAAATATTAATATTACCTTCTACAGAGGTGTGCTATGATGTTTAACTAAAGCATTTTTTAGAAACTAGTTTGAACGTCATAACAGAAGTACAAAGTACTGCATTACTATAATCATTTTATCATTAGCACTGCAAAAAAAGATTTTACATTTTAAAAAAAGAAAAAGGAAATTCATCTATTGGCATGAGAAACCACTGGAGCGTACTCTAATACAGTCCAGAGGAGAATCATAAACACAATTACTCAAATTGTCTTACTAGCCGCATACCCACCATGCACCTCTCATTGGTAAGCTTACACACTGTCTGTCATTTTCTATTCTTAGAAAGACTCTGGAGTCTGGGAATCACACAAACTGTGGCAAAACAGAAATCTAGAAGGAGGCCTCAGGGAGTCCACAGCAACCTCTCTTATCTTGTAACGGACTGGTCTTGGCAGGCTGGGGTGCCTCTTCAGGTAATCCTCAGACAACCCCAGAACTTTCCCTGGGCTAATTTAAAATGAGGGTAAATACGTCCTTATGTGAAATTTACATTTCTGTTCCTTTCTACCTTGGTTATTATTCAAGACAACAGAAGTAGCGAGCTATTGATAAAAAAAATATATAACCATATTTACAGGTTTCAGAGTAGCAGCCATGTTAGTCTGTATTCACAAAAACTCCTTTTCTGATAACCATATTTAGGACAATTGCAGAGTATCCTCTTATGATTCCAATTTTATAGTCTCAGCTCCCAATGCATTTTACACCCCCCGCCCTGCAGATGTCTCTATGGGAGCCAATGAAATGATCTATGTTTCAAGTTCCTCATTACAAGCACAGTTACAGACTTAGCAAATAACAGCCAAGTCACTTTAGTCCATGTGTCTTTTGTCTTGAGTGTAAAAACAGGATTAAAAAATAGTATAGAAAACAGTAAGACTGACCCACTGCAGAGCCTTTCTGATGTATTGTAAGCACAGTTGTACTCCATCATATGTCATTCTGAATCTGATTTTTATTTCATTGCTTTTGATATCTCTGTATTATGTTTGTGAATCAAAAATAAATGCACTTAGACCCTCATTATCCACACATTCCTACTTTATTTAAAGCTGTGCTCTATCTAGGGTAGAAAAGGCAGAAGGCCAGATTCTGATCTCAGTTACCCCAATGGTAAGCAGGAGTAATTCAGTGAAAAACCAGTGAATTCAGTTACACAGTTGGTAATTGGGAGACATGGGAGTTACATTTGATTTTCCACCCACATAACTGAGATCAGAATCCAGGCCATAACTTTACATATATATAGAAGAGTGGGCTAAAGAGGAAATTTATGTATTACACACACACACACACACACTGGTCTCTCATACCAGTTTTACAGTAGTGTAACTTTAAGTCAAATTCTTCTTACATTTACGTAGTGCTGTTCCCATTGAAGTCAATGAAAGTTGCATTGAAGTCAATGAAAGTTGCATGGCTGTAACTGAGAAGAGAATTTGGCCTACTGATTTCAGTGCAGTTACTCCTGGTATATAGAGGCTTAAATTAGAATCAGGGCATGATTCTGCAGCACTTTTTGGACCTGATTCGCCACTGGCACCATTCCTCTTTTACACTATTACTCTATTAAATTCAATAGTTAAAATAGTTAAAAACTAGATTTTAACTGACAGACAAACATTTTGGTGTCTGCTCACTTAACTTAGTTTCCCATGGATGGATAATTTTCTAAATATTTCTCTTTCCAATGTTCTGGATGACTCAAACCTTTGGATTATTAATATCAAATTCCATGACAAATGTGTTTGAAAAGCAGGGAGTTTTAACGCAGATCATGCACTAAACTCTTTGTTCTAATTATACCTCCCAAGTGACCTCTTTGGAAAGAGAAAGCAAAGAGGAAGCTAATATCTCCTACCATATTAAATCACTTTTGCGTTTCACAGAAGAACTACTACAAAATATTTTGTTAGAGAAACAAATATTCCGTCTCATTTTGCAAAGAGCTTATTCTGGTGATAGATTAGAATAACACCTGGTGCTACTCAGTGTGAGTAAGGGTATCAGGATCTGGCCTTTTATATTTAAAAAGTTACATGTCATGTGGCAGGCTCGTCTCAAAATGCAGCAAAATGTTGGACACAGAAACTCTATAAAATATGGTGCCAACTGAATAAATCCAATACTGAGAAGCAAAGTAGAAACCCCCTTGGTCTAATTGTGCTAAAATAGTTTGAATCACTATTTTCATTCTAAATATATGTATCATGTGGTGTATGTGTAACTGTGACAGGTGTCGGTCGGTCCTCCGAGCCCCTAGGGGCGATGGAGAGCAATGGTCTCTGTGGCAGGCCTCGGCCCCACCTCCCGGGCATTGGGGAATTAGCGGGGAGGTGCGCCGGCCGGAGTCAGTAGTGCGCCCCTCAGGCAGGGGAGCGCCGGCACGAGTCAGTAGCGCTCCCCTCAGGCAGGGGAGCGCCGGGGTAGGGGAACGCAGGCCCACCCAACTCCACTGCATTCCAGCCCAGGGCCCTGACAGTGGCGGGAGGCGAAGGTCCCGCCGCTTGGTCAGCGGGACAATCCGCACCCGCTGACCAAACACACCCACCCCACGGTGTAGTTGGGCCCCTGGGCTACTTCCTACCCGGTCTCTCTCAAGCGGGTCGCTCCGGTCCCTCCATCTCCTCTGGGTAATCCGCTGCGGGCAGCCCCGGTTCCTCCGGGTAATCCGCTGCGGGCAGCCCCGGTTGCCACAGGCCTTCCCCCCGGTAAGGCTCCTCCTTGCCCAGGGGTTCGCCTGGGTCAGCAGCAGGATTGCGAGGGAGCAGCCGGCAGCCTGTGTCTGTCTCCCTCCCTGGTGCTCTCTTCACTGGGCAGAGGGCCCCGCCCTTTGTACTTCCTGTCCCACCCTTCCGGGGATTGGCGGAAGCTTGGGCTGGCCCCGCCCACTCAGGCCCAGAGGGTGGCGCTTTACCCTCTGGTTCGGAGGGGAGCCACCCTGGCTCCCTACATACCCCACCCCTCAAATCCAGCTCCCGATCTTCGGAGCTGGCGTCCTCACCTTCTCCGAGGCAGGATAGGAAATCCCCATTGGCGTTGTCTCGTCCTGCCCGATGGTGGATCGTGAAGGCATAGGGCTGCAGAGCGAGATACCGTCGCATCAGCCTGGCATTGTTGTCCTTCATCTTACTGAGCCATTTCAGGGGTGCGTGGTCCGTAACCAATATAAAGGGGGCCCCAAGGAGGTAGTAACGGAGAGCCTCAACTGCTCACTTAACGGCCAAGGCCTCTTTCTCCACGACGGAGTATTTCCGTTCTCTGGAGAACAGCTTCCGACTGAGGTAAACAATCAGGTGTTCCTCCCCATCCACCTCCTGAGAGAGGACCGCCCCAAGCCCAACGCCGGAGGCATCGGTCTGGACAATAAAGTCACGATGAAAGTCGGGGCTGAAGAGTATTGGATCGCTACACAGCTGTTTTTTGATGGTTCGAAAGGCCATCTCGCACTCGTTGGACCAATGCACCCGGCGAGGACTGTCCTTGGTCAAGAGCTCCGTTAGCGGGGCTGTAGTGCTTGCAAAGTGGGGTACAAACCGCTGGTAATAACCAGCTAAGCCCAAAAATTGACGTACTTGCCTCTTAGTGGTCGGCACCGGACATTCCTGGAGTGCTTGGACCTTCCCGATGAGGGGGCAGACTTGTCCGCGGCCCAAGGTGTACCCCAGGTAAGTGGTTTCCTCCCGCCCGATTCGGCATTTTTTCGGGTTGGCCGTCAGCCCGGCTGCGCGGAGGTCCCGGAGGACTGCCGCTACTTGGTTAAGATGCTCCTCCCAGTTATTGCCATAGATGACCACATCGTCCAGGTAGGCCGCCGCGTATTTCGTGTGTGGTTGCAACACCCGGTCCATCAAACGCTGGAAGGTTGCCGGGGCCCCATGTAGGCGAAAGGCATCCGGGTGAAATGGTACAACCCTGAAGGGGTGGGAAACGCGGTCTTTTCCTTGGACCGAGGATCCAAGGGGATCTGCCAATACCCTTTGGTGAGATCTAACGTGATGATATAACAGGCCTCCCCGAGCCGGTCGAGGAGCTCATCGACGCGGGGCATCGGATAGGCGTCAAATTTTGAGATGGCGTTGACCCTCCGGAAGTCAATGCAAAACCGCCAGCTCCCATCGGGCTTCGGTACGAGGACGACGGGGCTCCGCCACTCACTCTGGGAGGGCTCAATAACACCCAGTTCCAACATCGCCTGGACTTCCTCCTCTACGGCCTCCCGCATTCGCCTCGGCAATGGCCGGGCTGCCTCTCGGACCACCACCCCGGGTTCCGTCTGGATCACATGGTAGGTGAGCGTCGTCCGCCCGGGTTTTGTGGTGAATGTCTTGGGGAACGCCCTCACTAAGCAGAGTGCCTGTTCTCGCTGCTCGACGGTGAGGGTCTCTGCTAGCTGGGGTTCACCATCATCCGACTCTTCGGGTGGTTGGGGCCCCAGTTCCGGTTCGGGGGGATATGGGGCCACCATGAGCCCTTCCCAGTCCTGCCAAGGTTTTAAGAGGTTCACATGATAAATCTGTTTTTCCTTACGGCGACCAGGTTGCCGAATCTCATAGGTTACTGGCCCTACCTGGCGGAGGACCTCATACGGACCCTGCCAGCGGGCAAAAAGCTTTGATTCCTCCAAGGGGAGCAGGAGGAGTACTCGGTCCCGTGGCCCGAATGATCGAGCCTGGGCGCTCCGGTTGTAGTGTTGCTCCTGGGCTCTTTGGGCGGTGTTTAAGTTCTCCCTCGCGAGCTCGCCCGCCCGCGCCAGCCGCCCCTGCAGTTGTAAGACATATTGCAAGAGACCCTGTGTTGCGGACGGGTTGTGTTCCCAAGTCTCTCTCAGGAGGTCCAACACCCCGCGGGGTCGCCGCCCATAGAGGAGCTCGAACGGGGAGAACTTCGTGGACGCCTGTGGGACTTCTCAAATCGCCAGCAGTAAAGGAGGGAGCAGCTGGTCCCACTGGCGGAGATCCTGGGTGGGGAAACGCCGCAACATCCCCTTCAGGGTCCGGTTGAACCGCTCGACCAATCCGTTAGTCTGGGGATGGTAGACCGAGGTCTGCAATTTCTTAATCCCCAATAGGGCACATACCTGGCGGAACAGCTTAGATGTGAAGTTGGTCCCTTGATCAGTGAGGATCTCCCGTGGGAGGCCCACCCTTGCGAAGATCTTCACGAGCTCCGCAGCGATAGTGCGGGCGGTGATACTTCTTAAGGGGATGGCCTCTGGGAAGCGGGTGGCGTAGTCCATCAGGACGAGGATGTATTGATGGCCTGCCTTGCTTTTTGGGAAGGGCCCGACCAGGTCCATTGCTACCCGCTCAAATGGCACACCTATGACTGGTAACAGGACCAGAGGGGCCTTCCGTACCCCGGCTGGGGCTGCATGTTGGCAGTCCGGGCACGACGCACAATACTCCTTTACCTCACGGTGGACGCCAAGCCAGAAGAACCTGGCCAGGACCCTGGCCACAGTTTTTTCCTGCCCTAAATGGCCAGCAGCCGGGATGTCATGTGCAAGCTTCAGGACAGCCCGACGATGGATGCGGGGGACCACGAGTTGGGTCCGGACCTCTTGGGTCTGGGGGTTGCGGTCAAGGCAGTAGAGCCGCTCGTGGTTGAGTTCAAACCTGGGCCACTGGGCGGTGCGCTGTGCCTCCACGACCTCACCATCCACCCGGGCCAACTGCTCGTAGGCAAACTGGAGCGTAGGATCCTCCCTTTGATCTCGGCTAAAGTATAACTAGGTCAGGAGGGGGACCCGCCATTTCCAGGCCCTCCTGCCCAGGGGTGGGGCCTGGTTCCGCTCCAGGGTCGGAGCTCGAGTCAGGTCCTGTCCCCTTCTCAGGCGGGCCTCCCTCGAACGCCTCTTTGGTGGGTAGGGATTGGAGCACCTCGACGAAGTCTGGCCAGTCCCGGCCCAGGATCACTGGATAGGCGAGGGATGACGCCACCGCCACAATCATTAGCTGCGTTACTCCATGCACCGTCATGGGGACCCGCACCGTGGGGTACGATATTACATCTCTGTGGATGCACTGAATCCGCACTTCCCCGACGGTCCGCTGGGGGTCCGAGAAGAGCACCTGGCAGACAAGCCCACAGCCCGAATCGACTAGACCCACCATGGGGACCCCGGCGACTTCCATGGGGGGCTGTCAGTTTGGCCACGGAGGGCAGACGGACCCGTCGCTCGCCGGCGCGCACCAGGCCAAAGTTGCAGTCCATTGCAGGACAGCCCCGTTGCAAATGTCCATACTCGCCACATCGAAAACAAGGTCCTACCTCTGGGCGTGCCGGCTGCATGGGGGCACCAGTGGGGCCGCAGAGAGGGATGGGGCCTGGTGGTCGGGTTAAGCGTCCAGGGCCGGAATGTGGTGCTGACTCGGGCCGTCGGGAAAACTCGGTCCTGCCGCCTTCTGGTCGTCGGGTACGGTGGGGTGCGTTGGTTTGGGAGGTGGGCCCCCTCCGTTCAAGTTTCTGTGCATTGGGTCCAGGGTTTGAGGGGCGGGCGGCCGGTCCTATCGGGGCCTCAGCCTCGAGAAAGTCCTCCATAAGCGTGACGGCCGAGCTCAGACTTTGGGGCCGGTGCCTTAACACCCAAGCCCTCCCCTGGGGTGGGAGGATGTGCACGAATTGCTCGAGGATGACCTGTTCGGTCACCTCAGCCGCAGTTCGGCGCTCGGGTTGGAGCCATCGGGTACCCGCGTCCTTCAGTTCCTGGGCCATTGCCTGGGGTCTCGCACCCGGTGGGTAGACCTTTTCCCGAAACCGTCGCCGAAAGGTTTCCGGGGTAATGTCGAAGGCATCCAAGATAGCCGCTTTCACTCGAGCATAAACGCGGGCCTCATCATCTGGGAGCCCATGATAAGCCTTCTGGGCTAGCCCCGTCAGATACGGGGCGAGGAGTGTTGCCCATTGGTCAGGCGCCCAACCAGCCACTGAGGCCACCCGCTCAAAAGTCACTAGGTTGGCTTCCGGGTCATCCTCAGGCCCCATCTTGGCCAGACGGATCGGTGGGGTGGGAGGGGTCGGGGTGGGGTGGTTGCCCGCTCCGGTTGAGCGCCACCATGGCCCGACCACAGGGTTGCAAGCTGCTGGAAGCACTGGGTTTGTTGTTCCTGGTGCTGAGCCCCCATGGTTTGGAGCAACTGCTGCTGGTGGGCGCCCAGCTGTTGCACGAGTTGGTGCTGCTGCTGTTGCTGGCTCTCAGCTAGGAACTTAATAAGCCTTTCTATCTCCATCTTTCCAGTAGGGGAGCTTCAGAGGCGCCCTCGCACTCACCCCTTTCGGCAGGGGTTGGGATCGCCTGCCCGCATTCTCCACCACTTGTGACAGGTGTCGGTCAGTCCGCCGAGCCCCTAGGGGCGATGGAGAGCAATGGTCTCTGTGGCAGGCCTCGGCCCCACCTCCCAGGCGTTGGGGAATTAGTGGGGAAGTGCGCCGGCTGGAGTCAGTAGCGCGCCCCTCAGGCAGGGGAGCACCGGGGTAGGGGAACGCAGGCCCACCCAACTCCACTGCGTTCCAGCCCAGGGCCCTGACAGTGGCGGGAGGCGAAGGTCCCGCCGCTGGGTCAGCGGGGCAATCCGCACCCGCTGACCAAACACACCCACCCCACGGTGTAGTTGGGCCCCTGGGCTACTTCCTACCCGGTCTCTCTCAGGCGGGTCGCTCCGGTCCCTCCATCTCCTCCGGGTATTCTGCTGCAGGCAGCTCTTGAATCTCCATCTCCTCCGGGTAATCCGCTGCGGGCAGCCCCGGTTCCTCCGGGTATTCAGCAGCCGGCAGCCCTGGTTGCCACAGGCCTTCCCCCCGGTAAGGCTCCTCCTTGCCCAGGGGTTCACCTAGGTCAGCAGCAGGATTGCGAGGGAGCAGCCGGCAGCCTGTGTCTGTCTCCCTCCCTGGTGCTTTCTTCACTGGGCAGAGGGCCCCGCCCTTTGTACTTCCTGTCCCACCCTTCCCCTTCCGGGGATTGGCGGAAGCTTGGGCTGGCCCCGCCCACTCAGGCCCAGAGGGTGGCGCTTTACCCTCTGGTTCGGAGGGGAGCCACCCTGGCTCCCTACAGTAACTGTATTTCATAACTCACTGACCAGTGCAGTTGCTTCCATCTTGTAAAGCTAATAACTTTCAGTTTTCTGACACATGAAAGGAAAGCCCAGTGCATTTTTGAAAGCATAGAACACTGTGCAGAAAGCAAACTAAGCCAGCTTTTCATCCATAACCCTTGTTTCTGCTTATTCCAAACTGCAGCTCGAGTATTAACTATTCTAAAAAATATACCCTATGGTTGCTCCTTCTCCAGAGGTAAAGCTGAAGCTGCTAGAATGCTGCAGGAAGAACAGTAATAAGGCAAAATCTGCCATTCAGAATAATGGCGGAGTTTAATCAATTCATCAAGCACTAAGATGACATTTTAGTAAAGCAACCCATCTGTCTACCACATCCCTAAAAGGTCACAGTCTAGGGCAAACAAATAGTAAAGAATTAAGTTATCATTTTCCAGGATTCTTGTTGTACGTGATAACAGCATTTCTGATTTTCTTAGATCTAATGGGAGGAGAAATGGGTCACCTGATTATAGTCCTTGACAGAGCTGATGATAGAATCTCAGGTAAAGTGTTCAAACATGCCTAAGTGACTTAGGAACCTAAGTCCCATTGACTTTCAAATCTCTTAGGTACTTTTGAATATTTTACCCTTCCCCCAACTGAATGAATCTCATGATTTGATTCACATCTCCTGGACGGTGGGCCAGCCCACTCATAAATCTACCGAAGACGTAAGTGGAATACAAGTCTCAGGTGTATGTCCAACACATTCCCCTCCATTCCTGATCCTATTAATAAACTTTCCCAAAGACTCTTCTGGGAGAATCAAGGGATCATAGTCAGACTGGAATAAACAGTGGAACTTCCATGTAAGTTTGAGCCATCTTCCAAGCGTTGATGACAGTAATGTAAGTAGCACATCAGGTGCAAGTTATTCTGAAAATGGACAGGAGTGTGTGATACAACAGTAGAATTTGAACCATTTGTTATGGAATGGGGCCTTGATCTTGCAAAGGAAACCATTCCCATGGACAGGTCCCCATTATTAAAGTCCGGTTCGAGGCATGTGTGAACTTCAAAGAGTGCTTTGCTTTACCTTAGTTAGTTTTCTTGCCACATCCTCTCCATCTGCTTGGTGTGTATATTACACTCGTTTTGCACACCCACTGAAAGCCAAATTGGTGAAGTCATTTTCTGATCATCTCATACCAGACAGGGCCCAACAGTACCCCCTGATCAGCTGCCAATGATACTTCACTTGCATCTTTGTTTACATCACCAATGAACTTGGCCCAAGGTGCTAGATCCACAAATAGCTCAAGAGACTGCAGTAGGCATGTGTGAAAAGATACCTTGCTGATATTCTTAAATTTAAACAAATCCTAGATTTGCAATTTGGGAGATTAGCAGAATTTTCTGAATTGAAGAAAAAGCCAGTGATTTTTCCACAGAACGACATGATCTGATGTATCTGACCCTTTTTTTTTTGTTTGTTTAAGGAGACACACTCTGTCTTCATTTCACCCGTGGATGGCAACAGCAGCAACTTTTGGTACATGTAGGCTATGGAATTCACTCATGCTGAACAGTAAAATCCACCATTAAAAACTAAACTTAGAATATCACCCAAAACAAAACAGCTAATGTTTTCCTATGGCAGATGCAAACGGAATATTCACTATCCAATTATTACTGTAGAAATATTGGTGCTCCAAATAACTAGTGTGTATGTTTTAAGGACTAGAAAATGTGTGTTTGTACAGTGCCTATCAAATGGGTATTTGGTCCATGAGTAGGTGTTATAATGCAAATATAGACTTAATGCGTTGCTTGCTTTTTTTAATTGTCTCCACTAAAACTATCTAATGTCACGTTAAATCTAATAAACTTGACTAAAAAACAAACAGTAAGGGCCTCGATTGCTTTCAGTCTTGCTAATCATCATCCTTCACAACAGCCATTTGAGGCTTGTTTTAAATCAGTGTGTGTTTTCCCCATTTGTGCTGACTTGAGAAGTCAGATTGTTTACTTTTCAAATTCAAACGGCAGAATCATTCCATCTCCTATCCTCCCCTTCAATTCATTAAGGGGTCCCCTAAATCACAAATAAATGTAAGGATTTGTCAAATTTACAGATTCACACAGATTCATAGATTCGGAGGCCAGAAGATCAGGATTTCGTCTAGTCTGATCTCCTGTATAACACAGGCCACAGAACGACTCCAAAATAATTCCTGTTTGAAACCTGATTCAAAGAAAACTACTGTGGCAGCCAGTATATTTCAATGTCTTGTTGCCTTTTTAATTGAAGAGTTCCACTGTATGCTTACTTGGTTGGTTGGTTGGGTTGTTTAATGACAGAGCACCAATTAACTTTTGGAAGTAGCCTTTAGAGTTTGTAAAATATGTCACTTGAATATCATGAGTACCAGATTTCAGAGTAGCAGCCGTGTTAGTCTGTATCTGCAAAAAGAAAAGGAGTACTTGTGGCACCTTAGAGACTAACCAATTTATTTGAGCATAAGCTGATGAAGTGAGCTGTAGCTCATGAAAGCTTATGCTCAAATAAATTTGTTAGTCTGTAAGGTGCCACAAGTACTCCTTTTTTTATGAGTACCAGGGGGAGCTAGCCCATTGGGGTCCTAAACAGCAATATTCCCCCCGCCCACACACACACACACAACACATAATAAAAAGTGAATGGCAGGGGGGAGTTTATTTTTAGTGAACTTTTTCAAGGAGTTTTATTTTAAAGCCTGGCTAATCTTTGCTGTTCCATGGACAAGGCTGATCTCTTGATAAATCTTAGCTCAGATTTGTGGTGAGCTGCAAGAAGATACCAAATGGCTTTTCAATTAATCCTCCTTTACATGTACCCCACTGAAGAGAAGACCTATTGTAAATGAACTACAAAAAGTCAGCTAGAATGATTGTGACACTTCCCTGTTGAAGATTCTAGTGTAATCTTAATAGTGTCTGGAGGAGGGGGGCTTCACACAGCTGTGTTTTTCTTAGTTTGTTTCTCTCTCTTTCTTGGGGTATTTTTAGACTCATGAGGAAGAAACAAATTCACACAACTCTGCCTGTAATTACTCACTGTATTTTAAGGAGGTAGAACTCACACCTGTCTCTAGTTTTCTTGCATTAGGCATGAGATTTTGTTTCCTTTATCTTAGCCTATATAACTACCAAAGGTCTCTTTTCTCAGCTATTGAAGAGGAGATGGACTTATGGCAGATTTATGGGCAGCCATTGATATTATATTGTGTTATAATGTATGAGAGAGGCTCCCTGGCAAAGGGTGGGCCCCTATAGATTGGAAGATTAATACTAAATCATTCATATTGTTTAAAGCCTCTCTATTTGACTCTATGCCCCGTTGGATAGAGCGGTTCCACAGACTTCCACAGCGGTTCCACAGACTGAGAATATGCTGTATGGAGACTTATTTCCTTTTATTTTTCTGCTCTCAATCTTCCTGCCATTAATTCTGAGTGCTCTCTTCCCTTGTACTGCAAGAAAGCCTGATCACTATTCACTGCACGCACCAGGGAGCAGTTTCCTTGCCCCAATCCACTTCCTTTGTGCTGATTTGATGGCACAAAGGGAGCGGACATTAGTCACATCCCCCTGGAGACCCCATGCTAGCTACTCTCCCTGAAGCTCCCAGTGCAGTGGGCATGCTGGAAGCAGAGAAGGGCATGTTAAGATCAAGGAGAGGTGTGGAGGATGAATAGCCAGAGTGGGCAGTGCTCTTCTATCCTCAGCTGGCAGACAGCCCTTAAGGATTATTACTAGTGCAAGTTAGAGAAGCCAGGGTTGGTAGAGCCTCAGCCAAGAAGCTATAACAGGCTCCCTCCCAGGCCCCTCCCTGCTTCACCGAGCATCAACTCAGTGAGGCAGAGAACCTGGCCCTACAATCTTAAATATCTATAAAAGGCTCAATTCTGCAACTCTTATTTATGCACGTAGCCCTGTTGGCTTCAATGGGACTGCTTGTGAGAGTGTCAGGAATCGGGGCCTGCAGCAGAGCTAGTCTCCAGGAAGCCTCATCAGTACAGCTGTCCTACAGCAGACTGGCCACACCACCTGATTGGCAGCAGGGGCAAGCAGGCCAGCTCTTAAGCCAGCAGGAGAAGCAGCTTGATGGTTTCTCAATGCTCTCACCCACCACTGTGCATGTTCCTGCATTACCTTGTTCCTTCTGCTCCTGCCTTGCACCCAGCCTTGCAGCTGTCCTACCCTTGCCTTAAACTCCTCCTTGCCTGCTACCCTGCCCACTCCAGTTACTGACCTCCAGTTTGACCCTCACCTCTGGCTCTTGACTACAGATTCCAGCTTGACCCTGGGCTCTGGTTCTCAGTTTCTGCCTTCAGGTTTTACCCTTGGTTTTGGCTCTGGCTGCCCACTCTGGCCACTTGGCTACACCACTCTCATCCCGGTCAGATGACAGAGAGCAAACTTTGCACAATTGGGCTATAACTCTTCTCTTATATGCTACATAATCCCAGCATTTTCATCTTCATTTCAGAGACAGAGATACAAATACCTACAAGAAAAGACTGCAGACTTTACAATTTTTCCTAAAATGAGACACGAATCTGCTGCTAAGCATGGGATGTTTGTTGAATTACAGGGCAGTTGAGTGCCTTGTAAATACAAGCAACTATCTCAGTGATACTCCACTAGAGCTCATAAATGAGACTGTAGTGGTAGTGTTTTTGTCCTATTTTGGGCATGAATTTCAGGTCTTAGATTCCTGGCAGCAAGTCATACTGAATTGAAGGGGAAGTCAGCTTGCTGATTATGGTAGGATTTAACTCCTGCCAGTCTGTGCAAAGAGAACCATGGATAAAGTTGTTGGAACAACAGATGACTTGGCTGCCTGCTAACTGGAAAAGAGGAAAAGATCTGAAAGTTAGTAATAGGAATGGGTGGAAAATATCAGCAAGAAGAGGAATTATTTTTGCTAGAAAGATAGCCCCTAGAGCTTGCAGTAATTCACTATTTATCTCATTCATGTGAAGCAAAGAATGTATGCAAAAAAAAATTGTACTAATCACATCAGCTGAGAGACCTGGCCCGTTCCCATTCACCTACATATTGTTGCATTAGAAAGATTTCTGGAGCATTAGCCAGCCAGCCATCCTTTAGACCCATTACATCAGGCCCCCTGGGCTTTGCATGGTAATAATGATAGAAGAGCTGAGAAAAAATTCCATGCTCCAAAACCCCAAAGGCATTTCCTGAGTATTTTATTGCATTTCTTGCTATTTGATTGGTAATGTTTCCTTTTACAGTGATGAGGAAGAGGGAGTTGTCTGTTATTTCTGAATCATGATTACTTCTGCCTTTACTGAGCAGTTAAAACATCCCCTAATGGCAGTGTAAAGGTTTGGACTCAGCCCTGCAGCACCTACTGCTGGTTGTTGTCAGGAATTAGCTCATCCAGTCATCAGAGTACCCTCTGCAGGCCAGTGATCCACCTTACCACCAGCCCCGATGTCCCTCCCAGGACCCAGTGCCCCTTTCTCTGGGGTGCTGCCCCCTGGCAGTACACCCACACTCTCAGGTTCTGGGTCTCCCCACCCAAGGGAACCCCCACCCTCTAACCCCACCTCACTTTGAGCTACTGCCAGTCCCCACGTAGCCCCTTATATCGGGGGCAGACTGCAGTGTATATGTCACTCATTACAGGCAAGGGGGTTTGGACCTGCTGCCTCTGCCTACCCGTGGGCTGCCTCTCCACAACCCTGCACCTATTCAGCCTGTAGTAAGGCCTGCAGCCTGGGGCTTCCAGGCCAGAGCTCCCAGCTCCTCTGGCCCTTCCCCAGCCCTGCTCCAAACTAGGTGTCCTGCTCAGCACCTTGCAGCTAGGCCCTTCTCCCTCTACAAGCAGAAGGAGACTGACTGGGCTCCTAGCTCACAGCCTCTTATAGGGGCCAGCTGGGCCAGATTGAGCTGGCCACAACTGCGGCTGCTCCCTTAATCCGGCTGGGCTTTTCCCCACAGCCTCAGCCCTCTCCCCGGGCTTCCTTCAGCCCTGTCTGGGCTGGAGCGGGTAACCACCCCACTACAAGTAGCCTGAGTGCGGGTATGATAAATCGCACACACTGCTCACATGTTGAGTCTTTTTTATCCCCATTGTTTAGTATCCATTGACATATGGTTCAGGATCTCCCATGGTCCTAGCCATTAGGACACATTTACCTCAGACTGGCAATCCGAGCCTTTTTCATGCACATAGTGCTAAGAGACATACTTTTCCTCCTGGAACAAAGCTGGCCTTTTGAAAGTGCTCAGACATCATAGCGATGAGCATAGACTATGCAGGTGGATAGGTGATCCTTCTCCATCAGTTGTGCTGTGCCCACTGAGTGTATCCCAAAAATATCCCAAAAACATTCCAGATTTTAAAGCCAGTTAGACTACCCATCTCCTATGGAGAACTAATGAGAGGAGGTGGGCTCCTAACTTCCATTGTGCCCTTGAAAATCACCCCCCAATGAAATAAGAGATAAAACAGACACACGTTAGGCCATCTAGGCCATCACACATGACAATCTAGGATCGTTCCCTATAATATAGTTGAGTGATTTGGCCAGTCCACTGTTAAAGGATGAAGTAATGGATCTTCTACTATTTTCCCTGGGAAACTATGCCACAGCCTAATGAATCTCATCATTAATAAATAAATACAGCCATTCATTAGGAATTTTTTCTGGATACTCAACCTAATTTCTACTTTGTTTCATTCTATCTCACTATTCCTAATTATATCTCCTTGGATAAAGCTAATTAATTCCTTTCCCTCCTTGGAATTGAAAATGCATGTTTAACTCTGGAGTTCTATATCTCAGGATGCTGCCCAAATATTAGTGGAAAATCCTGTGCTAAGCACATATACTCCATGATTCTCAGATATTTAAAACTTCACACAAACTTATTGAGTTTTCTCCCCCTTGCCTCCAGTAAAGATAGATAACAACCCTGCTTTGCTCTCTTATTTTGGTGGACTAATATAGAAAACTTCCCCATACTTGCGTATGCAAAACTCTCCCTCTACCTTTCAGTGTCTCCAAGTAGCCAGCTGTTGTGATACCCTGTATATTCTAGGTCAGTTGCTGGGGTTATTTTGGTTTTTATCAAATATTGAATTCCTATAGTATTCTCAGCAATGGGAACACACATTCCTTTCTGTCAGGGTGCAGTGAAGTATGAGCTGACTTGAATGACTGTCAGCAAGGCCGCCTGCGCTTCAGTTTGTCTTTTTGATGAGCAATGCACCAGGTGGGTGCCTCTGCAAAGCAATGGCTGTTACCTCTCTGCTTCCCCTGTTTCATTTTTTCAGTGTGCTCATTAAAGTCCTATGATGGGCAACTGAGCAGATATAGTTCATGACTGTTTGGCTGATGAGGAAGCATCACCTGCCCTAGACCCCCAGCACTCTTTTTCCATCCAAGTACATCAAACCTGTCTTTGATCTTGTTCCTGCATAGTAATGCCCATCTGGAGTGTAAAGAGAGCTAGAGGAGAGCTGTGGGGAAAATCTGCATCCTCAAGTTTATAAAACTCTTTGTCAACATATGATGAAGCTTGAGCATATGCACCATCACCGTATGGAAAGCTAGGCGTGGAAGCACTCTCTCTATGAGCACCATGTAACAGACGTAGAATCAAGATATCACCAGGAAATGGAATTGGTCTAGTGTAGTCAGGTTCAGCTCCCCTAGACTTCAGTCAAGTTGCACCTTCCCAAACCAAGCCTGATTTTATCCCCAAAACCTAAGTAGCTCCAAACCTAAATCCACAAAGAATAAAGATAGAGCTAGTTGCACCCTGTACCATACTGAATTACCAGTTCTTGAAGGGAAATAAAGCTCTGTGCTAGAAAGGTCCCCTTCATGATCCTAACCAGGACCTTGAAGAACACAAATAATGAAAGACCCCGAAGAACGCATCCCAAATTTAACATGAGAACATTTTGGGGGCTGTATTAGTTCCAGTCAGATAATCAGTAAAACTATTGACATTCATTAAATCATCCACTTCTTTGCAGCAATAGTCAGCCTTAGGGCCAAATTTTGCCCTTTTATACTTGAGCATAACTACAATTGACTTCATTGGGATTTGCATCCACTTATGCCAAAGTTGAATTTGGTCCCTAATGTATTAATTAAAGGCCTTCAGTTACCTAAGGCACAAGTATAATACCCTCACAGACTGAGGCAAGCAGCATATGTTGTTATCTATAAATTCCTTAAGTCAAACTTAAATGAACTCCATGTTCCTCTTTAAGAACAAATGTTCAATATTTTCTCCAATAATTTGAAAATGTTACTGTGACAGGAGCCATCAATGAAACACTTCAGTGTAGATAAGAAAAGACTCAGTGCAAAGACAAATTGGCTAATCAGAGAAACCTATTGTCCACAACTCTGAGAACTCAGTGAAGAAGGATCAGGCTTCGTAATGAAGCCGATGAAGTGAGCTGTAGCTCATGAAAGCTTATGCTCAAATACATTTGTTAGTCTCTAAGGTGCCACAAGTACTCCTTTTCTTTATAATGTTTTAAAGGAAGCCTACAGTATTCAGTCACTCACATCTTTTGAAAAGCTTAACATTCTGATATCCAGTTTTGTAGGTCTTGTAGGAATAGTTCTGGACCTTCCAGGACAACTGGATAATGTGTCTGCGATAACAGAACAAACTTACATGATTTTAAAGGTAAGGATAAGGCCTGCCCTCAGAGCTATGCCTGTGGTTCCCTTTGATTCCATTTTGAGATGTGCATCAATCCGTACAAAAATTTCAGTTTTAAGCCTCTTAAAAGATTTTTTGGAAATTTTGCAAAACAGAATGTTAGGAGACTCTTTCTGAGGAGAATAAAGATGAGAAATGTATTATTTAATTAATAAATAGTTCAAGCTAAAACTTGAACCTGAACACTCTATTTACCCTCACTTAGATAATCCAAACATCACAGTTTATCCCTACCTGTATACTGGCCTGG
Organism: Chelonia mydas; assembly: GCF_015237465.2. NCBI lineage: Eukaryota > Metazoa > Chordata > Testudines > Cheloniidae > Chelonia > Chelonia mydas. The sequence goes on from NC_051246.2 coordinate 53,493,897, forward strand.
AACAAATGCCTGGATCTGAGCATCAGTGAACATCTGGAAAGTTTTAGTCTACACTCAGATCCAAACTCGGAGGCTTTCAGACTCATCTCTACAACCATCCCATTGCTGCCAAGAAAAGCTGTGTAAAAAGCCAGGAAATGCCAGCAACATTATTTCTTGAATCATCATTTCTAAAATTACTGATTAGATTATAATTTAAAGTATTAGTTTATTAAAGGGCAAAAAATATTTAGACATAAAAATACTCTGATTTTTTAATAAAATTGGTTATTTGATTTTTGAAACTTGAGGGAAAAATATGAAAGAAATTAACTTTAAAACATAGCCCACTCTTTGTGTTAATTAGAGGGGATAATGGATTAAACTGCTGTGGCTGCTTAAAGGCTCTGAAAAATAGATCATATAGTTTGTGGATAAAATAAATAAATAAAAGAAAGAGGCTTATGGCTTACATAGCGCAGTGACCTTTTCTGCTATAAAAGTCTCCTAGTGTTTTCACAACGAGACACTCAACATCACAGTCCACAGCTACAATGAATGTAGTATTGAATTTTCTGTTGCTGAAAGCCATTAATAATTCACTCTTGAATAATCAACATGACATGTTAGGTTGCCATGGTAAGAGCCCTATTTATAAAAATGTATTTGGGCCATTTGAACATGAATGCTGCATACTTGTCAAAGTGTGCAGGTGTGTGTGTATGTACAGACAGTTTCAGTTGGGGTTGCCTCAAAATACACAGTCTGCAACTCATTAAATATTGTACTGTACTTTTTTTTAACAAATCAGCAGAGCTCCACTGAAGTTAATGGAACTGGAACAATTTACCCTGGTAGAAAATTTAGCCCTTAAACTGTAAGGCAGTTTAAACTTCACCAGTTTGAATGGGGTGAAGTGAAGGATTGTATTTTACATGTATCTTCTAGTTGCACTCATTTGTGGATACTTGTGAGTTTCATGTTCATATTGTAATAGACCAATGAGAGAGAGAGGGTGAGCATTTGTATATCACTGCCCTCTACTGTATAGAATCAGAAATGCTGAACTGTATGTCATTGGGCCATGAATTTAATATATGCTAATGTGCTGCTGTAAAAAGGTCCACGTCATATTTTCGTGTGAGCTGAAGATAATGAACAGATACCCAAGTAATCACAAAACACTACTCTAAACAGTACCCACCTGGGCAGTCTCAGTAGAGAGACCCAGGGCTGAATAGGCTATAGAGACTGAATTCCCTCATGCTCCTACAAAACAGCTAGGGAAGCGGGGGTTTTCAAAGGCATGCTTAGAATTACAGACAAAGCTACATTTTAAATACATTGGGTCCAATTCTGCACTTTGATACATCTGCGGGCAGAGTGGGTTTTGGATTTTTATCTTGACAGTGTCCCTTTAAATACAGGGAAAGCAATACTCTACAATCATTACTTGGAAATGGTAGAGTGTCTGTTATTCCCTTAATTGGACTTTATTATCTTACTTTATGGCATTTTGTAAACAAAACGTCCACTTGCCATCTGTGAACTCTCTCCTCACAACCTCATAAAGGAAGTTTCTGCTTGGCTTGCTTTGGCTTTCTCAATCCATCATTTTTCGTGTTAGTTACACACTTTCATATAGCCCCCATATGTCACTGAAATTATATTCTGTGCATACGGCAGTATTCATCACTATCCGAAGGCCATGTGATGGCAGATCTGGGAATATTGTCATTTTTAGCATCAATTCCTATACACAGCATAAAGGTTGCTAAACAGTACACAGGGATGCATGTTACCTTTCCAAACAGCCATAAGCAACTGTCTGCTTCTGCTTTCTCAACTTTTGATCTGTAGGTAGGGTCTTCCCATGACTGGAGAGATTCAGCTGTGAGATCTCTATCCTGTTCCTTATACACCCACAATAGGGTGTGTAGTAACCACACCATAGACTGAACAAGCAAAGGCCTGTTGTTCTGACACAGAACTGAATGATCTTTGTTTAATAAGTAGGCATGAGTCAAATTCATTTTGGGTACTGGAAGTTTCATCCACCAGGTTCAAACTTGCAGAGCATTATGTATGCCAGCTGATAGCCAGATGCTAGAATGGATTTGACCATTAGTGTAACCCCAGTGCAGGTTGGTGAAACTTCCAGCAAGCTGTAAGAAGGTGTAAATCAAAGTAGGTCCTGCCAACTCCTTATCTTGTAAGTTACACCACCTTGGATTCCCTTGGACAGAATGTGTGTGAGTAGTTCTAACAGAGTCTCACTGGGTGTATGGAAGTTAATAGAAGAGGACCTGAGTTACACATTACCTCTGAATTTGTAGTGTGTTCATGTCTTGTGCATTATAACTGCTAACACTCGAGCAGGGACCAGCATGGTCCACTGAAAGCAACTTTTCCATGTGAATGCAATAGAAGCCTCTCTGACTGAACCAGAAAGAGCAGAGGGGCAAGTAAAAGTCCTCTCTGTGGACTTAACAGAGTTTTGTGGTTCAAATGTGGGGGAAAGTTCAGCTGTGCATTCTGAGAGAGTCTATAATGACAAACCCAATTAAGTAGTATGTAGCTGGCCATTGAAATAATGGTTAAACATGTGCCACATCCCGCACATTCCTTTGTAAATCATTCTTGTGAGGAGTAAATATAACACAAATGTAACATACTGGTGGAAAACATAAATTGCAGCCATGAAAATAGGGATATGGGAAGCACTGTAGAAAATTCTGTAATGCCTTAATTGAGTTTATTTTAAAACAGACCCCTGAATTGTTAGATATAACCCTGATATATTTTTAGCACTAATCCACAGTCATGTGTGACTCAGATATATTTATATTTTAACCATTGTTACTACAGTACATGAACAGAAAAGATAAGAGAAAGAATCACTATGTAAAGCACAAATATGATTAGCAAGTCTGAAATACTGATTACTATACATTAGCACAGGCTTGTGGTAGAAATAGTACATAGGACTGGTAGCCAGGATTCCTGAGTTCTATTCCCAGCTTTGTAGATGACTCACTATGTAACCTTAGTCAAGTCAGTGAGGGGCACGGTTTCAAAAGTAAGTGTGCTAACCTGCACATTGACCTTTAACAAACTTCCAGTGCATGCACGCAACCTTGATTTGTACATGCATAGAAATATTTTTACCCACAAGCCCCGGTTTGTACATACACACAAACATCAGCTTTTGTTTAATGACCCCACCATGGATCATCAGTGAGAATTAAACCTAGGACCTTCAACACTGAAAATACAAGCCACTTCCACTCGAGCTATAAAAGTAACTACATTAGGCTGAAGCAGTAGTAGACTCCAATCCGCAATGTGCACCAGTCATTAGAGTAAAACACTTAACCAATGAGCTCCATTTGTATGCTCACACCTAGCACATTTGCATGTGTGCAAGTGCAAGTGCCTTTGAAATTTTGTTCTTCAGATTCTGTACTTTAGTTTTCTTCATAACACTTATCTATTACACAGGGATGTTGGGAGGTTTAGACAAGATGTATCAGATGCTCAAAGATCCTCATATGAAATGCACAATTGAGCCCCAATCCAAAATCCATTGAAATGAACAGGAGCCCTTCCATTGACTTGAATGGGCTTTGGATAAGGCCCTAGAAGGGCAAGATGTTGTTGTTGTTAAATACCAACGGTAAGTCAGAGTGCTTCTTTTCCACCTTGGAGACTGTTTAATCAATAGTTCTTTGTTTGTGTTTGTTTGTTTTTGAGGATGGTAGGGATACTCAATACATTATTTCAGGTCAAATATTTATGCACCAAAATAACTAGACTGGCTCTTTGTATTTGCTTTTACAATGGAGAATTATACTAACTTCCCTAATTATATACTTAAATCCCTGATACAACACAAAGATCCTTCTTGTCTGCCTTATTACTGCTTTCTGACTTGTTTTCAAATAATCCTGCAAAGCTCTGCTGTACCTTTTGGCACCTAACGAAAACAAACACACATCCATCTAGCAAAGTATAAACACTGACAGCATGTAAACATCTATAATCATAGACAATGGAATAACTTGTCATGGAATAATTTATGGCCACATGGCATCAAAAGGTTTTAAAAGGCGACTAGATTAGGGGCCAGATTCTCTGGCCTGCTCCTGTGCTAAGGGAATTGAGACTGCCTTTAATTCTCCTGCTACAGGAGCTCCCAGTGAGCACAGAGATGTCATAGACCCTGGACTCTTTAATTCCCCTCTCTGCCTGTGCTAACATTATTCTTCAAATGGATATTTCTTCATTATGTACAGTAAGCAATGTTGGGTCTAGTCATGATCGCTTTAAAGTCAGTGAGAGTAGCACAAATCCTTTCTTGCAATGGTGTAGAGCTGGCCATAATTACAAATATTTCCTCTAGGGTTGAGTAGAAATATGGGTCCCCTCTCCAAACAGGGAGAACTGTTTAATGCATAGAGCCAACAATTAATTGTTGCCTGATTCACAGACACACACCATTACATTCTTTCTTACTCACATTTTTCCACGAGAAATTGGACATCTCCTGAACGGCTGGTTGTCTTTCATGAATGATTATTTAACAGATTTGGTAACTTTTCTTTGCCTCGTGCTGCTCTGTTCTGCTGTACAGGATCTGATATAACATCATAGAGCATAAGTAATGAGAGAGAATCTACTTTTGCAACATGACACGTTGAACCTTAAATTGTTAAATAAGCCATGGTTTTAGGGTGGGTTTTGACTGCATTTCTTGAATATTTTTCTGTTAACCCACAAAGCAAATACCAAACCAAGTTTTTGTGGAATGCAATGAGCTGGCTATCTGCCATTGTAGACATTTCCATTCTGCCCTTCTTTGTATGTTTCACAGTGATACATTTCTAGTCACAGGGAAGTTTCCGATCCAGTCTTCAAGCACATATTGCTTGATGCCTTAATGTTGGTTTCGTTTCTTCCACTACCTTTAATAAGCACATCAATTGCAACACAGTTAGAAACTGCAGTTCTGAGAAATGGAATCTGTCACTGCAAATAAAATGTTGTCTGGTTTTTCAGAGGTCATTTTAAGCCACAGCAAAAATGATCCGGAAAAAAGAAAAGAACCTCATTATTCCATAGTAATTTGGGGGGGAGGGATAGCTGAGTGGTTTGAGCATTGGCCTGCTAAACCCAGGGTTGTGAGTTCAATCCTTGAGGGGACCATTTAGGGATCTGGGGCAAACATTGGGGACTGGTCCTGCTTTGAGCAGGGGGTTGGACTAGATGACCTCTTGAGGTCCCTTCCAACTCTGATATTCTATGATTCTTGGGAAAACAAGGAAAGGAAAGGAAGCCACAGCAGTTCTACACCAGAAAAATGGCTTAATTCCCTCAGTTAGGTCTCTCTCCTCTGCTGCCTGCCCAGAGGAGAGGATCTACCTTCTCAAGGTTGAGATGTATGAAAGGGTAGTCTGAAAGGAACTGATGGTCTTGTTTTTAAGGTCCTGGTCTGGGAATGAAGGTAATCGGGTTCAATTCCCAGCCCAACCACAGACTTCATGTGTGACTTTGGATAACTCAATCTACCCTATTCTTCAGTTCCCAACCTGTAAAATGAACATGATATCCTTTCATTTGTCCCACCTTTTGTGTAATTTGTCTGTTTGGGGCAAAGACTGTCTTTTAGTATGTGAAAAAGTAACTAGGCTACAATCCCATTTAGGCTTCTAAGCGCTATGTTAATAGAAATAATTACTAAGAATGGATAATATGAAAGGAACAGCCTGCATCGCTCCACAGTGACCAATCTGGCCAATCTAGCTAAGATACTGAAGAGAAAAACGGTTTAAAAAAAACACAGGTCCTTGAGGGAGGGAAGTGGAAGCAGAAGGAAAGCTGGATGGAGTAACGGGATGCCATGTATATTTTTCCTTCCTTCCAACCCCATGTAAAAGGATACATGTTGAGGGATACAAGTTTTTGTGTAAAATAACTAGTTATGGAAATAAGTTAGTCATGGGGTGATGTATGCTCATTATCCACTCAGACCTCACATGGAAGGATCACTTCTAGGTATCAGAGGGGGTTAATTTACACTTCAGCCCTTGGCCTCTAGGTTGAGACAACCCATATGGGCATCAATTGTTGCCTTTGTTTGGTTTTCTGTATTGGAAATGCATATTCAATAGAGCACGGAGTGTTGAAGGTTACCAGGCTTATTCAGAGACCAGTCTTCAAATGACAGTGGCTTTTAGTCACTATTGACATAGGATGAATTAGAATGGCAAACCCTAAGGCGAAATGCTCTGTATCTCATTAACAGTCAGTTGGAGCCATCCAGCAGCCCATGCTCTTCTTGTTAGGAATGTTTTAGCAATCTTTGACCTATGATGGTTGGTGTAATCCCCTCAGATTTGCAATGACTGCTGTACTGATTCACAAAGCACAGGGTTTTTCTACCTGCTATGTGACGCTTGAATAGAACAGACGTATTATGAATTATTACTACCCAACTAGGATTAAAAATGTCAATAAACACTTTTTAACGTCAATTACATTAGTTAAATATTGTCTTTGTGTCAGCTGGCCAATATCTCTGCATAACGAATCCATTTCATACACAATAGGTCACGGGGAATTCTGTGCAATTTTGGTGCTGAACTTTCAAAAATTAATTGCATTTATTAGAGCAGAAAAAAATCCATAGCAAATGGTGGGGGAAACACCTAAATAGTGAAATATAATTGTTCAGTTCTATAGTATCATGAAAGGGCTGCATACACTGGCCTACTAAGATGCTTCAGTGGAGCTTGCAAGTCAAAAAGGCAAATAATAATAGCAATGCTGGCATTTGATCTTTTTTATTATTACACCTTAACTTGTTCCCCCATGATATAGAAATTTACCTTCTCCTACACAGTCAATGTGCTTACTAAATACGACAAACAATGTAGCTGTTCTGAAGGTGACTTGTGTCTATTTTGTAGTGAATGAATAAATGCTACAAATTAAATTTGTCATAGCCCACCTGAGCCCTTTTATACAGTGATGTCAAAGCATCATGGTATCAATTGTTGGTGATATTTTAATCTAGAAAAAGATTTTCAGAACAGGGACAACTTCTGTTAATAGATGTTGGCATGTTCTTTCTCTATGGCTTTGAGGGAATCTTGACATAACATAAATAGAGATTGTAAATTGTTTAGGGCAGGGTCTATTTCTTTAATATATGTGTGTATGGAGGCTAGCACACAGTGGTCCCCAACCTGAGCGTCTAGGTACTTCCATAATACTAATGAACAATAATAATAATATCTTAAATATAGAGACCTCCTTCTATTCAGATGATCCCATAACGTTTTACAAGATTAAATTGATATGTAACTCACCAGTTTAATTAACCTACTGTTGGGGTGACATTCAACAACTGTTTCATAGGGCATAGCAATACCACAGTTTAGGAAGGAAGTGGAGGATACAATTTAAACAATGGGTACTATTTGGGTATGCAGGCTGTAATTATCCATGTCTGAATTTGGCCAAGGCATTGGAGTTAACATTTTTGTTCTAACAAAAAGTGTCTTGAACTCCCGAACTGCCACAGGACCTTCGTACTGTCTCTTTGAACGATAGCATTTTCAAAAGTATAGTGCCTCAACAAAAATAGCATTGATCAACATATCACTATCATCTTATTCATGTAGAGCTCTTTCTTTCCTTTTTTTTTTTTTAAAGGTAATTGTCATATATGAGTATGAACCAACCTAGTAAAAGTTTACAACCCCTCTTGTATTGTTGCTTTACCTTTGATCATAACTTGGTATTTACAAGCAAGGTAAATCAATAAACTCCCTTGGAAATCAATACAAATTAACCATGAGTCTTATCTTAAATAGATAAGAACACTGTGCAGAATTTTAGAAACATGCAGTAAAGACAATAGGTACTCTCATGAACATACTGACATGTATTCCATTAGAATTTGAGGGATTCTCTGAAACTGCTGTTGTACAGATTATCAAATTAGTAGCCATAAGAAAATTCCCATATTTAGCAGAATTCCAACTGAGATTCAGGAACTCTGAAAACAATGTATGACTATATGTGGTTTTGAATAAGCTGCAGTTATAAATGTCGTAAAGGTATTATGGATTTAAAGAGCTAATTCAGAAGAGTTTGGGTTTTTTTCTAAATAAAAAGCCTGATAGCTTTTCAGAGTGGAGAAAGTATTGACATTTACTGCCACCTGTTGGGAAATATATAAAATTTCTCTCTCCCACAAGTATGCAGCAGAGATATCCATACATACTGATTCCAGCATGCATCCAGTATATCTCTCTGTGTTATCACTTTAGTGTGTCGGAGGATTGAAACATCCAGTTTTTCTATACAAAACTTCTTTCTTACTTCTATTTGAGGGAAAATGAACAAAATAAAACCTCACGACTTAGCTTACAAATCAATGGCTATGTCGGGAGCACAATTAGTTTTCTGAAATACTTCAAAACCATGAATCTTTGCATGTAATAATATACACATGAAACGTATCTGTTTGCAGGGACCTTTTTGACATTAAAGTATATGACTTTAAGTATAGTATAAAGCATATTTCAGGGGCTCTTTGAGATTTTCCTTTGGAAAGCTACTGTTTTCACCCCAATTCAATAGATCATCAAATAATTTATTCCTATGATCTTCAAAAAAGAAAAACTATAGGTAGCAAATGTTAATACTAGAAATGCCATCGATGTACTTTAATAATATAATGAACAGGAAATTATAATGTTTCTAAGTGCTGTGGCTGTTAATGATTCCATGGCACTTTTTATAAGAATAGGGGCATTACCCCAGAACAAATTGCTACATGGGTAATTACAATATGCCCACTTTAAATTCCCTAATATCAATTGGGTGCTATGTTCTTCCTGTCCTAAATTGTCATCAATACCTATAGTAGTTATAACAATAGCTATTGTAGTTATAACAATAGTTATAGCTGTATGCTCTAAACAGCCACCACATTCCACATTGCAGTAGTGTGTTAATTGATTCCTGTGCATATAGGGCCAAATCTTTCCTAAGCAAGCACAGTGTGGGCAGCAGTTCTGATACTCTCAAAGCTCCAGATAAATTCAGTGAATGAGACACTGTGCCATCACAGAGAAGGGATATCAGAATCAGGGCAGGGCTAGCTATTTGCTATGGAAAACTGTAGATTTTCCCTCCAACCATGCCTCTTTTACACTGGTCCGTGTCCTCTGCTATGAGTAGTCTGAGTCTCGTTCATTAGCAGCACGGGCCCGTTAATGCACCATGGCAGAGCCTCATCTTCATTCCCACACCTGTTGCAATGCAGCTTGCATGCGCACTTGCATCAAATGAGTCTAAATGAATCCAAGGGCTCGGTTGTGGAACCCTAATATAGGTGAGCACTTACCAGCATAGTCCCATAGGCTTGAGTGGAGCTACTCTTATAAGTGCTCGGCAACATGAACAAGGGTTCCACAGCTGGGCCTTAATTGAGACTAACAGGGCCACATGCTAAAATGAAAGTTAGATTCCCTTAGACCTTCTTACACCCATTCTACCAATGTGTAAGACAGCTGTAATTTAATGTATTTTGCACCTTCTTCCAGCTGACTATCCTCTCACTTACCCTGGTTTTATACAAGGCAACTCACTGATGTACCCTTGATTTGCACTAGCATAACCAAGAGGTGAATCAGTCCTATTTAATCTGACCTAGAAATACCTCCTTTCAAATACGGCATTCACACTCTCTCTCCATCTAAATTGGGCCCATTTAACACAAGGGAGTCAATCATGGCGTAATTCACATGCTGAAGGCCCAGAAGAAAACAAAGTAGCAAGACAGGAAAGTGTAAGAAGCTGCAAGTTAAATCGTGTGAGATTTACTCTAATTTACATGTTCTTACATCTTCCTTCAGATCATCATAGTGTAGGCTACCCCAATCTAGCATCCCTTATACATGACTGAGTGTAAATTGGTTTAAGGGATTTTATATACAATTAGGGAACATGATCATCTAAATTTGGCCTCTCGTTTTCCCTGTATGCCAGTGCACATACAGTCAGAAATTAGCTTTAAAGTACTTTGAGATCCTTTGGAATGAATAGGTTTCAGAGGGGTAACTGTGTTAGTCTGTATCAGCAAAAACAACAAGGAATTTTTGTGGCACCTTAGAGACTAACAGATTTATATGTTAGTCTCTAAGGCGCCACAAGGACTCCTCGTTGTTTTTGGAATGAATATAAATGCATAAATAAAAATATAAATACATATAAGCAGTTTTTTTAACTAAATGTCCAGATTTTAATGATTGTATGCAGTGTTGCTATAGCTGTGTTGGTCCCAGATTATTAGAGAGACAAGGTGGATCGCTCCGATCTTCATGAGTTATATGTTGTATTCTGTTGACAAAAACAAGTGTTTTCATCAGCAGAAGGCCAATCCAGAGATGCTACCGTTGAAAGGTTTGTCCAATATTTTGAAGCACTCGTAATTAATTCATCTCAACAGTCCAGGACACCAGGGGGAAAATGAAGAGAGATTCAACAAGGAAGGATCAAGAATTGAAGCATTCTTCTTAGCATAGGGCCTTCTCTCCATCAGTTTTCTAACAGGGTGTCACATTGTGTGCAAACATGAGCCCAAGGCCTGAGGTTTGGATTGCAATATGAATTCAATATTCCCTCACATTTGAGGATGTTTAGATTCAGTCTGGTTTGGTCAAATACACAGAAAAGGGACTACGCTGTGAAGTAGAGGTCTGGATTTATATCCTGACATCCCCAAAGTCTGTGTGGGTTCACATCCAGACTTCTAGTTTGGGCCCATCTCTAGGTCTGCCTATGCTCCGTTCAGTTAGCTACTCTCCAAATCACCTGGAAGTAAACTAGGAAACCCTAAACTTGACCCTGAAATCTAGTTTTTGCCTGCCAGTTTCACAGACAATTTCAAATTCTTGGAGAACATAGCTAGAAAAAAAATAAAGGAACTTAAAATAAAGCTTAAAAGGAAAAAATATAAATTATGGGCCAAATCCTCAGCCATGAAATATCCCATTTGCACTCCTTCTGGCTATGCAAAACCATTGAGCCATCCTAAGCTGACAGATGAGGATTCCCATCCAGGCGGAGTCAGCCCTACACCACTTTCTCTTCATCACACTGTCATGTCAGGGGGAGGGGCTGGCACTCTGGCAGTCCCCCTCCAAATTAACAGCATCAAACAGCCTAAAACAAACCAGTTTAACTAAAGCATCATTGAGGCTTTATGTTACACTAGGGATCAAACTGTCCTCCAGCTGGGGATGAGGTGGTTTAATGCCGCACCACCATTACCCACACCTATAACTTGCACCAAATGCAGCCTGGCTGAATTTGAGGATTGGGGACCACATACACAGAGAGAGAGATTATGGCATATGTATAATTATACACTGAGGGATGTGGTTTAAGTTTTATTTGCTCTTGTTTGGGATGGCCATATTACCCATCAGTGCCAATGTCATGAGTCAATGAGTCTATGCCACACATTTTACAGAAAAACTCCTTTCGAAGTGTTTGAGAGCTTAAATTCTCATTTCCTTCTGCTTATAAAACTAGATAGGCCCTACTTAGTATCAAGAGTCCAAGTGCATATGTGAAGGGAGAGAAAAAAATAGCCAACTATTTTTAAAGCCTAGAAAAATGCTGTAAATGTTATATCCTATAAATCAGGGTATACGTTGTAAAGTCCGATATTTTACAACTAACTAGGGCTAGCAATGGATGCTGCATACCAGGATCAATCTTGTAAATGGGAATTTTGTCAAAATATGGATTGCAGTACTGGGGTTATTACTGCGAACCTGTGCTATGTTTTCCAGGCAAAATAAAGCCAGTATTTCTAGCCGTGTCATGTCATCAGACATTAGAAGTGATGCAGGTCAAGAAATGGATATAGTACAGCCCAGACGTCAAGCCAGTGATCTTCTGCCACATTTGAGACATATACAACAGAACCCCAATTTTACGAACATCTATCTTATGAACAATGAGTTATAGGAACCATTTTTATGCCATATAGTTATTTTTTTTTACCACTTAATGTAACTTCAACCCAAAGTTCAAGCAGCTGTTCAGGCTTGAACAGCCTGAGATCTGGTGGCAAAGTAGAAAGGCGCTTCTCTCAAACACAGTAAAATCAGGCACACTGCGTACGTCTGTTACTATTCATCCCAACTGTAATTTTGGGATGTTACATGTTATTTTATTTTTTTTATGAACTCGATCCCCCATTAGCTCATTAAATAGGGGTTCTATTTGAATAAAATCTTTTTGTAGCAGTTTTTCTCATTGAAAAATGGTGGCTGTTTGAAAGCTCCCCAGAGATTTGCAGTGTTAGAAGCAGTCTTGGTGGAGGTAGATTAGTGGGTTAGAGCAGAGATGAGGAGGTGCTAGGGGTATCGTAGATACAGTTAGTTCCATGGTTCTGCCATGGCTAGAAGAATAAAGTCCTGGGCTCCAGGGCTATCAGAACATATGCAGTGTCTCTTCATATGCTTGTGCACATATCTGTGTGTGTTTGTGTGATGTTGCACTCGATATGTTCATGGAAATATGCTTATAAGTGTAAATGTAACATAACTGGAATATGCTTTATGCTAGATATGCCATGTGACATATCTTTGCAAAGGTTATGATCTACTGAATATATTCATCCTATTTGTGTGCATGTATCATTTTTATATCTGAAGTTATGAGCTCTATGCTTGTATTTGAAGTGTTTGCTGTAGGAAACACACAAGGGAGGTTTGGCCAACATATTGTGAAGGGGCTATTCAAGTAATTGGGAGTACTCAGCTAACAGTGGACTTTGGGAGACACCAATCCACATCTGAGCTTTCCTGGGAGCATTCAAACTAACATGTAAACAATGGCATCGGCCTGCAAAAAGCTGAATCATTCATGGACATGTGACTTGCCCAAGTGGCTACAAACTCCATCTTGTTGCTGTGATTTTGCACAGAAGAACAAAAAGGTTTCCGCTCATGAGAGAGAATATAAAAGGCCCTGGAAGCCTCTTTATTTTGTCTTCAGCTGGCTCAAGAGATGGCCTCTCCACCCCAAAGAGATGCCTGAAAGAAACTGGAACAAAGGACTGTAAGGGTCTGAGTGATTGCTGGACCCAGGCCATAAACTACAAAGTTGGTCTGAAAAGGATTTTACCTGAGATAACATCTAGGGTGAGAAGTTAGTATTTGTAACTAGATCCTTAGTGTATTAAGTTAGCCTTGCGTATTTTGATTTATTTTACTTAGTAACACACCTTGTTTTGTCTGTTATTACTTGAAACCACTTAAATCGTACTTTTTATACTTAATAAAATCACTTTTGTTTATTAATTAACCCAGAGTAAGTGATTAATACCTGGGGGAGGAAACAGCTGTGCATATCTCTCTATCAGTGTTATAGAAGGTGGACAATTTATGAGTTTACCCTGTATAAGCTTTATACAGAGTAAAACGGATTTATTTGGGGTTGGATCCCATTGGAAGCTGGGTGTTGGAGACAGGAGCACTTCTTAAGCTGTTTTCAGTTAAGTCTGCAGTTTTGGGGGCGTGGTTCAGACCCTGGGTCTGTGTTTGCAGCAGGCTCATGTGTCTGGCTCAACAAGGCAGGGTTCTGGAGCCCCAAACTGGCAGAGAAAATGGGCTCAGAGGTAGTCTCAGCACACCAGGCGACAGCCCCAGGGGGATCTCTGTGACCGAACCCGTCACATTTTGTATAGTATGTTATATATACTTTGGTGGGAGCAGAGTTATGCCAACACCAGGTGCTTTATAAAATCTCACACAACCTTTGTAAGAAATGGCTACCTAACTTTTGGCTTTAAGATTCATATTTAGTAACTCGGTTTCATATTTAGTAACTTTAGTATTCAAATAAGTAACTCAGTTTTCAAAACTGCCAAGAATCCAGAAGTTCCCATTGACTTCTCTAGGAGCTGCTTCTGGATGCTCAGTGTAGTTGAGAGTCATATTTAAGTGCCTAGAAATGGATTTTAGGTACCTAAGGTACACAAGCTTGACATTTTTGGCCTAAGATTATATGGTATCTTTAAGCCCCTTCGTTTTCAGTTTAAACTGAATTTTACTGAAAAAATCCCAGGCTTTACAAAAGGTATGATTAGGTTTTTTTCCGATTTTCACCCTACTTTTGTAACATTCAAATATATGAAAAATAACTTCTTTTATTAGGACAATACAATACATTGCATGAGATATATGTATTATGATAATACATTAGTTTGTGTTAATATGCAAAGCTGCCTGCTGAGGTATGGCTATGTATTAGTCTAGAAGATACACACAATAAACAAACGGGCACGCACGCAAGCTCTGAAGTTCATGCGCATCTGAATGTTCGAGTGAATCTCGCACCCAGCACGTGCCCATTTCAAGCTGTTAGCAGAGAACAGTTTAAAGATCTGACACACTAAAATGGGAAGAAAACGAAAATCTGTATCAGAATACATTTCAGAACACAAGGAAGTATTCTAAAATTTTAAAAAAGCAAAAACAGGACAAAAGGATGAAGTGAGTGTATGCACTGCAAATGGTGTTGCCCAATTATTAAATGTAACTATTTATAGGCTAATAGTTCTAAGTCTACAACAGTCAATTATTTATTCAAATGAAAAGTTTTATTTGGGAAATAGAGATACATTGTTTTCTTAAACTCAGAGGTGGCATTGTGTTTTGAGTTCTGTTTTAGTTCTGCAGCAAACCACACTGATGAACAGAATTCAAAGCATTAATCTACTGAGTACTTTTTCCTGTGTCCTTCTGTCCACCAAAATAAACCCCAGTATTTGCCTAGAAAAATTATTAATAGTTCTTTGCACCAATTTTTCCTGTTTTTGTTGTTGGAGTAATAAACACTGATAAACTCCCAGGAAAAATTAAATACAATAAAAACCGAAAACAAAGGGCCCTAGGTATCTTCTCTTTGAAATTGTTACTCAAGGTTGAACTGAAACCTGGTGTCTCATGGGCTGTAGTGTCATCAGCAGTTAGTTTTAAGGAACATGCTTTATATTTCACAGGGCCTAATCCTGTCCATTGAATTCAGTGGGAGTTCTGCTATTGACATCACTGAGAGCAGGGTCAGGGCCATAGTCCATGTCTTTCATTTATGTGCTTCATCTGTTCCATCTTCCCCACAAATGTGGAGATTGAACACAAATTAAGTGGTCTACAACACTGTTTGGTGCTGTGTCAATAATAAATAAAGATAATAATGAAATACATTGGGTGGATTTTATAATCCAATGTATTTAATCATATGTGCCAACACATTTCAACTAATGTCCATGTATACATTAATAGAGTTGTATGAATAAATTATTAAATGAAAATCAGGTGAAGCAAAATATGTGTGTGAAACAATGTGGCCGATTCTAGGATCCTGCATGGGGATGAAAAGCTCTTCTATGGAATCACCCTGATGTTAGCTGCTTGAACCCTACAGACAAATGCAGAGGTAGTTTTGCTGACTCACTCTGAGGTTAAAATCAGATGTGTCCAATCTAGGAGTAGAGAAAAGGCCGTCATGCCTCAGAGCTGGTGAAACTAAGGGCTGAGATAGAGGTCCTGAAGGAAGCTTAGGGAGAAAGCTTAGGCTGCAGTTTATGTTGTGCTATTGTTAATTGAGTCAATAAAGCCAAACCCCAGGAAGGGCTAACTTGAACTATATACTACATTTACAACAGGGTGAGAACACTGCTGGCATACGGTCTATTAAATAAACTCTATGTATATAAAATTATAAAGTACCTGAGATGATTTTACCAATAATCTCACAGGACTGGATAAACATCTTGATACATCTGTATTGTTGAATGTCATGAGAATTCTAGTGAGCTGTTCCATTTTCACTGGTTTTTATTTTTCATATTCATATATAATACTATTGTTTCTTTTTAACATATCTATACTAGTGCTTCTCTGCCTGTGTCTTTCTTATATGATGAAGTGCTTTCTTTTGCTGCCTGCATCATCACACTTTCTTGTCTCTGGGTCATTCATGAGAATGTTTTGTAATGCCATAAAGAGAGTTTTAATGGGACGCTTTAAGGAGTAATGGAAATTGTATGGGGAGGGCTATTCTGGCTTTGATTAGTTTGGACATTGATTGTTTAGCACTTATGTGACACCAGAAGCCTCACTATGGTTACAGTCTTGTTATGGGTAGATCCAAAACAAAAACTCTGGAAGTTAAGTATTTAAAATTCAAACCCAGACCCATATGCTAATTTTGTAAATACCCCCTATTGCAAGAATAGCCTAAAACCAAAACAGCTGAGCTTTGGGAGGTCTTCAAAATATAGATCCAAATTTAACAGCTTCAGTCCATCTTAGACTGTAAAAGTAAGTTTTAAAGCAATACTTATGTACTAGGCCAACTCCCTTTAAAAAGAATAAACGTATTAAGAGATGTAGAGCCTGATCCCGCTCTCCATGGGAAAACAGCCATTGACTTCAGTGGGAATCAGATTAGACTGATAAGTAGATACTATGGGACTTGATCCCACAAGGTGCCGAGCACTCTGACTCTGACCCAAGAATCACATAGGCCTATGCTTATCTTTAGAGGTAGGAGCGGTCCCCTGTAACTCAATGGGGCTACTCATATGCTGAAAGTGAAGAACGTGTCCATCAGGATCAGGATTAGAGTGCTCAGCACCTTGCAGGACCAAACCCATAGAAATTAAGTGCTACACTAGACACTATGGTGATAGGTATTTTAGGAATATGTAATAATGGGAATGACTCTTTGAACTATACAGTACAACTGTGAATGTCAGTACCAGGCTCTGAACTTTCCTCCCTGCATCACTTGTTAGCTGTTTCCAGTTTGAAACAGCAGCCTAAAAGTTTGGTAATGCTATTCATGTCAGGGGACTCTGTGAAAGGAAGACTCAGCAATCAAAATACCAGCCAATGTATTTAGCATTAAGAAAACCAGCAGTGGCTGTGATTAAAGGAACATTGATTCTCAGCCTTCACAAGGTTTGATTTTATTATTTCAAGGGACATTTCATTCTACAGTTTCATTATAGTTGGGTTTGTTGCTAACAAAGAAACTTATCATAACAGGTTTCAGAGTAGCAGCCATGTTAGTCTGTATCCGTAAAAAGAAAAGGAGGACTTGTGGCACCTTTTTTTTCCAGACAGTAGATTGCTTTCTTTCTTCAGTTTCTTCAGACTTTTGCCTCTGTGGCAATCACTATTGAAAGGGGGGAGTCAAAGAAATCTCCCTCCCCTGTGAACCCTGGTTGTACATAGTCAATATCCTCTGGGGAATGGAGTGCATATTTGCCCTCCTCTATGTATATTTTTGGTGCTTTGTGTTATTATTTGCTAAATAAATTGTGATGTTTTTTGACTCATCCTCAACTTTGAGACTTTCATGCAAATTCCCCAATTTAGAGATAAATTGTTAAATAACTCACAAATTAATTTTAAATACAGGTACGGCACACACACCTCTGAAACTGTGTTTTTCTGAACATCAGTGCCGCCCTAAATATCTGACTCAGGAGCAGAAAGCCAGATTAACCTGTCTCAGTTCCATTTTGCTTTTTCACACTAGCCTCTATTTCTCTCTGTCTTTTCCCCATTTAGAAACACATACCTGGAAGACTGGGTCTCATGCTGTATACTGCTATACAGTGGAGGTCATCTGTGGCCTTCCAGCTAACAGACCCTAGTGTTAAATGTTAAGGGATTGGTAGACATCCATTCATAGAGAAAGTCCCATGACTCCAGAATTCACTTTCCCTGCTAGTTCAAAAGAGCATGAGTTTGTTGATCTTTAGACCATAGTAGAAGGCTTAGCTCTATCCTCAGATATATACCTGACAGGGGAAGGGGCTGGAAGTTTTTTGGTTTGATTGGGGTTTTGTTGTCGTACTGGAGACAGGTGGTTTGGGAGAAAATCTCTTTGATAAAAGCAGCAGAGACTGAAGTTATGCTTATATCTGAAGGATCCTAAGACATGTTGGTTCATTTTTATATCAAATACACCAAATAAATAGAGATGACTCATGAAGTCACTGATGCTCCATGCTCCAGATTTTCTTAATCTATATTCATTCCTGTAGGAGTTTGAAGACAATTCTTAAACTTCTTCCTTCTTTTCCTATCCTGCCCCCATTATGTGCTCCAACAGGAAAGAGAAAAAAAAGTGTGTTTATTGAAACCCTTTTCTCTCTCTATCTGGCTGTACAATCAATGTATTTAAAAAGCACTCCTATGTTTGCTTATATTTTGAAAATGTTTACTTCATCTCAAACTGAAAAATCTACCTATCAGCCTGTGTCTTTGCTTATAGTTGATCTGGCTGTTGTGTTATCTTCCCTGTATAAACAATGTCACAGTAGCTAATACATTAGTTTATGGGTCTCTGAAATAAACATATACCTAGGAAATACTTCATAGTTTAAAATAAAAACAGGCATCTGGCTGCATGGTGCACAGACGAGAGTCAAAGCTGGGGCATGAAAACGCAATGGTAAGATGTGGCCAACTACAGTCCCTGGGACATACTCTGTTTTCCCAGTTTAAATCTGTTCCCTTGCCGCTTCATTTATCTGTTCATAACGTCTAATTAGTCATTTCATTGTCAACGGGAAATGCTAAAGGGCTGTGCAGTTTACTAGAACAGTTATGTGTATATATATGGTCTATCAGTTCCCTCCGGAGGTAGCATGGTACCCAAGGCTAAGCTATTATTGGCAGAGAAGAAAGTTTCTGTTGCTCCACTGTGCCAGAGCTCTGCTGTGAATACACATGGAATTAATTTTTTCTGGGGGTATTAGAATGCATAGGGGGGGGAAACAGCGCCTGTAATTTCTACACAACTTCCACAAGTCAGCTGGCCTAACGCCCATCTGCCTGGAAGAAGACACAGTTCTTTGCCCAGGTAGTGTGACACTGAGGTGCCTACGCTTTACAGCAATGTGCCCCTTGGCTCCAGGTTACTGAAATCAGCTCATCAAGTCTTTCATCCCAGGAGACACAAACCCAATATATAAACAGAGCCTCCCTTTGCACTGTGTCCTCGGAGGGTCCTGTCTAGCGCAGATCATGCTGATCCAACCTGACAAGGGCCACGGATAAAGAGGGAGGCTCACACCAGACGCATTATAATGCTATTGCTAGACAATATCACAGGAGGGCAACCAGCGATCAAAGAAACCTTTTGCGAGCAGACCTTTTTAAACACACACATACACACACACACAGAGCCTAGAGAAGCCAATAAGTGGCTGGTGCTCGCAGACATTTCACAAGAGCTGGAGAGGGATTGTCCTATCGTGAACACATTGTGTTTACTGTACCATAAATAATGCCTCTTGTGTAATATTCAGCACGCCCCAGCATTTCTTATCCCCTCTTACAACATTTCAACTGTAACTGGCACAGACCTTAAAGAGTTTTGCAATATAAAAATGGTTTTGGTTAGTTCCTCTGTTTCCTCCCTTTGTTTGTTAGAGCGCATAATATAGACTAGACATATACACAGAGACCCATTTATTGTTCATTTTAACCATTGATCTGGGCACCTCTCCAGCTTTGAGGCAGGTGGTTTGATCACATTTGCCTTTACATCTGCGGAAGGTAGGCAAATGAGTCCTTCCCAGCGGCTCATTTTTGAAATTCCGTTCTCTCTCCTCGCTTGCCTTTGACTGTTTTCCGTCTTGCGCCCTGGTGGTTTCGTTTAAGGGGAGAGGCGTGAAGGATAAACCGAAACAGATGCAATGAAACTGTCACCCAAAGCACAACACAGCACAGCGCGCGCACACACACACACACACACTCTTTCTCCCATCCCACCCTCCAAAACTGACAGTCCTCCTCACCCTTCTGGCGATGCCATGGTCCTGAAAGCCCCCCTGTCTTCTCAAGAATCCAAGGGAGGTGGGGTGCAAAGGAAGCTCTGTCTTTTGGATAACCCCCTTTAGCGTCTAAGTAGTAGCACAAAAATTCCTTGTATAATCCTCAAGGCTCCAAAAGGCGAGACTCCAGAAGCTCTGCTCTTCAGATTCCCCCCCCCCCCCCTCCACTACCACCACCTCCTGTTGGATTGATATTCTCCACGTCTTTTAGGTTTTCATGTCTTGGAGGAAAAAGCACTGCCAGCCCTAGTGGAAACTGAGCAGCGGACGGCCGAGTTAGGCTGTGGAGGACACCTGGGCTTTGATCCCTTGCTTTCTCCTCCTGGAGTGGTGGGGGAGGGGGGGGGTTGGGGGAGGGGGTGTGCATGTGAGTGTATGTGTGGGGAAGAGGTGGTGGGTGACTTCACATTGACATGGTGTTGGCTGAGGCTGGATTGGAAGGTTTTAGCCTTCTAGCTGTGGATTTGCAGTCTATCCTTCTCTATTTTAGGCAAGGGCTGACATCACTAGCTGCTGTTACCCCTATAAATCCCCCCTCCCCCCCCCCCCCAGCCTCTTATTTAAAGAAGGGAAACAAATCCCACCGAGGGAATGCATGGATCCAGAGGAATGATAGCGATTTCAGCTGCTGAGTTAGGGCAGAGATTCAGCCTAGCTCGGTTTTCATTACCTGCCCCCCTCCCCCCTTTGCCAATGGATTTAAAATGCACAGCGGTGAGGTTCAAGGCAGGAGATTAGATCAGAAACATAAAGGACGCGTCTAAACAGCCGCAAACACACACGCTCATGTCCCTTTGCATTGTTCGTGCCGCGCTGCGATCTCAGCAGCTATAAATCTCAGCCGGTCCCTCACGAGGACCCTTCCCAGTCTGCTCGTTAGTTTCTTCTCTTTGTTTCCGTGGCTTTGCCTTCGGGGGGCTGTTGATTGGATTTTCCGGTTAGGAACCAGGCTGTGGCAGCGCTGGAAGCATAACTGGGAGTGTGGCTAATTGGAGCACACGTTTAGCCTTTTGGCAAACGGGGTGAGTGTGAGACACATTTCTGCAGCAGGTGAAGTATAAGGAGAAAACAAGGGGACGGGGGGAGAGAGATCGCACTGGGGAAAGGGCACGGAAAGGGCTGGAGGCAAAGAGTTAATTTCCCCCTGGTAGATAGACTGCTGCCACGTCCATGTCCTTTCAACCTGATTAGCAATCGGATTGGGACTCCAAAGGGGCGGGGTGCGGGGAGGGGTCACACTACTGTATAAGTGGGGGGGAGGGAGAGAGAGAAAAGAAAAACACGCAACAGAGAAATAGGAAGCAAGGCAGCAGTTAGAGTTAATGCCGGAGAAGCCTTTTCCTGCATTTCTTCTTTTGAGGCCGGAAATCTTTACCTGATTTAAAATATTAATTTGCATTACTATCAATGAAGAGCCGTACAGAGTGTAAATCAGAAGGCTGGGGGGAAATTCCTCATACGGGAGATCTAAATGTGTCTCTCTCCGGGCCCCCAGTAATAACGTGTCAGTTTCTTCTACCGCCCTTCAACTGGAATGGGGTCCTTGACTTTTTACTTATTCAGGGCCTCATTTTGCAACCCTTTCCCCCCCGAAGGACTCCTTACGCGCAGGAGTAGACCTGTGGAAGTTAAGGGAAATATTCACTTGAGTAACGATAGCAGAATCCACGTTTCTTTCATTTATGATTTGCCTCTCAAGCTGCCAGAACAAGGGGAAAGTGGCGCAAAACCATGTCAATAACAGACCAGGTCAGGTCGATAGATAGATTAAACAAACAGGATCAGATCTGCCTTCAGGATATGAAGCGCGAGAAGACTCACAAGAAACTGCTTAGCTTTTTAGAAACCAGTAATGAGAGGCGAATGTGTGCTTTGGTGATGGCCTTTTCATGTGGTGTGCTTTCAGATGCATATGAAGGGAATCTTTGCAATAATAAAGTATGAATACAGTAAATAAATCTCTCCAATGGGGCTCTGCTGACCTCTGTTGGAGATGTGGGTAAATCAGTACTTCTGGAAGGAGACAGTGAATTGTCC
The DNA here is from genome assembly GCF_015237465.2 of Chelonia mydas. Taxonomy (NCBI): domain Eukaryota; kingdom Metazoa; phylum Chordata; order Testudines; family Cheloniidae; genus Chelonia; species Chelonia mydas. The sequence continues at coordinate 53,515,864 of NC_051246.2, forward strand.
AGCAGATAGGTGAATTGTCCCGTGTTTAGTCAATTTTAAGTGGTTAGTTTCGTTTAGTTAAATTAAAAAGAAATAGCTAAATATGCAGACACTTCCTGATTTATTCTGGAGTCTAATCCCTGCCTTAGAGCTCCTAGAAACAATTAAACGGGGAGAAGCAGCAAGAACACAGATTGCAACGCCACAGCAACTAATTCTGCCAGTGACTCTGGAGCCTCTGACTCTGCCCTCCTGCTGGAATTCTAAAAATAAACAAACCTCTAATCATGATAAGTATTCATAAAAACATAAGAATGGCCACACTGGGTCAGACCAATGGTCTGGTCCATCTAGCCCAGTAGCCTGTCTTCCAACAGTGGCAGGTGCCAGATACTTCAGAGGAAGTGAACAGAATAGGGCAAATCATATTTAAATAGTTCTCCATGAGGAAGGAAGAAAGCTGCACACACACGTTCCAGTGTCATTGAATCAGAAAGCTGGTGTTATTTGTCACCACAATACAACATAACTGATCATTTTAAATGGTAGCAATGGTAGGTTGTTATCCTATGTGTGGACTAGGCACTAGAGGGGAATGAGGCATACACTGTGCTAGTGTGTTTTGCCAATATTTACTGTCAGCAGAGGATAGTAAAGATTCAAGACTCCTACATTCAATTCCAGTTTCCTGAGACCAGTGTGCTATAGTTGTTATAGACACTTCTGTCTAGTCCTCCTCAAGCTTCTGTCCCCACCCCCATTTTCTCCTGTCTGTCTCCCATCCAGCTCCTGTCCCCTTCCCTTCTCTTTCTATCCACCTCCTCTGCTCATATTCTACCCAGTCCTACTGGCTCCAGTCCCCTGTCCTTCTATCCACTCACTGGTTTCTTCCTCCCTGGTCCTGCTCCACCACATCACCCCCAGCTCCTGCATCCCTCCCCCTCTGCTTCCATCTGCCACATCATGCCCCAACTCCTGTCCCTTTCCTCCTCCCTCTCCTCTTCTATCCACCCTCACTCCATGGCTTCTGCCCCAGTCTAATCTTATCCATTCCCCCTCCCCAAACTCTTGCTCCCCTCCCCTTCTGCTCCTATCCACCATCCAACATAGCTCCTGTCCCCTTCCTCCTCTGCTCCCATCCATCTCCTCCAACCTTTTGCTCCTGCCTGCCTCACCATTCTCCATGTTAGTCAGGCATCCTACTCCTTCTCTTCCATGTTGCCTGGGCACCACCAGGAGTAACACTGGAAACGCAGGAGAGCCAGTCTGCCTATTCTTGGTTCCTGTGCCTGGCATCTCAGCAGCAACTGCAGACAGCAATTGCAAGGAAAGTCCTGCTCAGTCCTGGACTGGCACATGCTTGATGCAGATAGAATCTTTGGAATTCTTAGCAGTGATGCTGTAGGAATTCTCCACTGAGTTTATGCAAACTGAGATTTTTTTTTCCAGAGGCTTATCACTTGGCCAAATTAGGGCAAATTAACATGGGGACAACAAAAGGCACATCCATGACACCAGGGTGACCCCTCTCTCCCTGCCAAATGTTAAGCCCCTGGTCTGAAGCATGTTGATGCTAGAACTTCTCAACCAAACAGATGTAAGAATTTTTTTTAAATAAGCAAAACAATGTATTTTCCCCTACTCTCATTCTTGGAAATGGCTGACCAGTTTTGCTGAAACTTTCCCAAAACAGTCAGCCTGAGGCAGACACCAGGGGTAGAAAATTTCAACCGGAACAGTTACATTTTTGCAAAGTTATAAGCAACTAAAAACAGCTTCTTATAATGGAAAGCACTGGGCAACCTTAACGATAGGCAGTGCTACCAGCTCCACCTATAATATATTGTGGCAGATGCTAAACTGATGTCAATCAGAGTCTCTTCATTATGGAGTGACATCAATTAACACCAGCTGAGAATCTGGCTTCTGATCTTCGCACTGCCCTCTTAATTCAGGGGTGTCCAACCTTTTCAGCCTGAAGGACCAACATAGTATTTCACTAAAATTAAGGAGCCACAATGTAATACTATGATAGATTTTCTCCTCTGGTTCATTCCCCCCTTTGCACTGATTAGGCAGTACAAAAGGTCAGACATCACCCACAAGTACTCTGCTGGAGATTACCCCAGAGTAGAAGAGTCCCCAGCAGCCATAGAGTCAGCATAGCTGACTCTTTTGCCTCCCACTCCACAGTCCATGGTGCAGAGGCAAAGGCAAGGGGGCGGGGGATGGAGTGTGCTTTCCTTCATCTATCCCCAGCTGGTGTATGTTGCCAAGGGGACCATAGCCAGCTGGCACAAGTTAGAGCCGACCCCAAGTATGGCAGGGAATCAGGGAGTTGTATATGGTGGTTGGTTGGCAGGTTTTCCTCTTTTTCCACCTTTTCTATATCAAGAAGAGGAGCCATCACTCCCATGGGCTCATGCAGAGCAACCAGACGCCTATCTTGCTTTCCCTTCCTCCCTGGGTGGAACTGGTTCCAACACTTCTATTTAAAAATTGAAACTCAGAGGACACACTATCCATGCAGATTCATATGCAAATTTCCCTCTTAACACAATCAGTCTGCAAGGTCCTGATTTAGAGCCTTGAGTGTCACAAATGCAACAAGTTTGGACATCACTGCCTCACATGGTATTCAAATATAAGCACTTACGTCTGACTAAATCCGCTTGTAGGTGTCTCAAGTGAACATTCAGGTGCCTAAGATGGATATAGCCATTAAATGCAGGTTTAGGGGCCCAAGGATCAAATTAATCACTGGGTAATTCTATTGAAATCAACAAAATTACACCAGGAATGAATTTGGCTCCCTTTTCTTGGCTCCTATAGTTAACTTCAGATGTTCACTCTGCACAATACCATCTTCTACCACGAACACCCCCACGAACACCCCCACTCCTTTTAGAGGTATTTTAAAATGGTAGGCATATGCCAACCTTTCAATCAGATTTTGCCCAAAAGACTTATGAACAGAAGACAGAGAGAAAAACCAGTCACTCCAGTGGAGTGAGAGAGAGAGGGTAGAGATTAGCTTTAAATAGGGATCTCTTTATGTAGCTTCTAAAACTCATAGACTTTCCCCCTGTGCAAACGAATTGCTATCTCTGTTGTACTATTTCACAGCCTTCCTTTAGCAGATGGCATAGATTCTCACCTGCTTAAAGAGGGACGTTTGAGCCAGTTTAATATTTAAAAATAGGTTCTGGTGAAAAAAAGGAGTTGTGATACCAGCTTGTTTTTCAAATGTATTTATTTATTTATTTTGTTAATTATCTGAGCTTTGTGTTTAATTAGCATTTTGCTCAGGCCACACCATTGGTTTTGACTGTACGTGAGGCCAGAATACCAGAGCTGTGACAGCTTGATCATTTCAACTACTAACTTCCTGTAACATCACAACCACAGGGTCAAGCAGAAGTTGAAGTCTTGTTGGAAGAGTCTCTCGTGGGAACTCGCAGTAGCTCCCTCCCTCAAGATATTTAAAACTAGACTCAGAAAGTACTGGTAAATGCTGAAGGGAACAGCCCCTCATTGACCTTTGAGCCATGAAGGACTAGCTGACCTACATTATCAGGGCTTTTCCATCTGTAATTTCTATGAATAGAAACAAGGTGTGTGTATATGTGTGCACGTCTCTGTATGAGGGATTATACATGCACACATATAAACACACAGCTGTGTGGGTGTATGACTATGACTCTGTATGTGTGTGGACCAAAATGGATTACAATTCTTGACCTGAACTCTGACAAACTCTCAGCCTGAGTTGAAGTTTTCATGTCCGTCTCCATCTGAAGAGATTCAGGGACTTTGCAAAATGAAGGGAAATTGAGTTCAGATGTATGTAACAGGTGTAATAATTTTTACTGCAGGGAGCTATATAACTCATTCTGAAGTTCATTTCTGTAATTCCTTCAGCTGAATCTCTCTCCCTGTATGATGGTGTATGTATGCTACTCCCCATCTGACTCTTGGGTAGCCAGTGGGCAGCTGGGTTATGGTCACTCAGATATAGCCAAAGCTCAACCTTTCAGTTTTCCCTGTCTGGTCTGTGAGGGATTGGAACTAGACAGGGAGAAGATAAGTGGCTGAGGAGTGGATATGGCTGGGGATCATAACGCTGCTAGGCCCAGCTGATAGGTATAAAAGCAAGAAGAGGAGAAGTAGAGGCTGGACTTAACTCATAATGAAATTTTGCTGTGCTGCTTGGACTCCAGAGCACTGAGGATGTTTTATTTGGGCATAGTTTAAATCCAGAAAAAGGAGGAATCTGGGTTCTGATTCTCCTCTCACTCACATTGGTTTAAGTCCACAATAACTGCTGTAGGCAATGCAGTTACTCTGGTGTTACGCTGGTGTCAGTGAGAGGAAAATCAGGCCTGGCCCTTCTTTATTTCTGCTTTGGGAGTGAGCGACTCTTATTATTAAGGACAGAGAGATTCACCTTCCCTTTTCTTTCAGCCATGAAAGAGCTCTCACTGCATAGGACACGTTCCAGTATACAAGTATCTTCCTTTGTCAGACTCTTAGTTCACTCTTTGTTAATAGCCTTAGGAAGAAACACACAATGCTACCATTGACCTACTGCAAGACTGTCCTTTCCACAAAACTGCCACCTAATTACATCTAACCTCTACAGTAAGAGTAGGAAATCCCACACATTCACTGGCAAATAGTTCCTCCCACAGGAGGAATGAAATAGACCTGATTTTTCAAATTTAATTAAGACTTTTTTTTCTTGCCATGCAGCATGTCAGCCAAACATAGTCTGCTGGCAGACGGATGAATGGGAATTGAACTGGAACGGAAAAATGCAACATGAGAAGTCCGTTGCTGTGGCCATAGCCCTTAAACTTTTGAACTTTGGCAATGCATTTGTCTACTCATATTGTCAATAAGAATAACACTACCCAAAAGATAAAACATTGAGTCCCTCTGCCACTGAAAGCAAAATAAACTGCATATTGCTATCTGCCAGCAGTAATTGCCATCATTTTAATCATTTTCAAATCTGTAAATGCGGAGAAACCATTGAGTCCTAACCCTGTCTAACCAAGATTTTCATGGAATTCTAGAAATCAGAGCTGGAAATAGACTAACTAGTTTATCATGACTATCACTCTAACTCTGCAGGATTCAATAAAGAGCTTCACTGATCGTAAATCAAATCAGAACGTGTTAAAGAGATCCACTCCCTTAGGCCTTACTAGGTCTTGGATATGCCCCCCGAGAAAGCTTCTGAAAAATATCATTCAGGTTTTTAATACGTGACGAGGGCTTTACAACTGTGTTTAATCATAGTGTTTCTGTGTAGACCAATAACAGAGCTGGATGTATTCAAAAAAGCTGTCAATTGTTTACACCTTAAACCTAATTTGTGCCAATTTTGCCTTTCAGTGTGCACGAACAGCACCCAGTGAGAGCAATGCACATGCATCCACAGGCAGAAAATACCTCTTGGTGGGAGTTATGTGATGGACAAACCCCACACTGGAGAGTTACGGGTGCAGGAACAATCCTGGGCTTGGGAAACCATGCTGCCTCATGGGCCAGCTCCAGTTGGAGGAGAGATGTGGAAGGGAGTCTTTCAGCACAGCAGGATGGTAGGTGGAGCGAGACAGAGCTGCGCTTGCTGCTGCAAAGGGACAATGCTGGGAAGGCTTTCCCAGGGGAGGTCTGCTGCACAGAGCCAAGAATCCCTACCCTGCTGAGGAGGACTAGGGGAGGCATTAGCCAGACTGCCAGTAGTGGACTCCTGCCTTATGATGCTCAAGAGGGCTCTTGGGTTGGGACAGAGTGGAGGGGGAGAGACTGGGTTCCCCTACTGCATAACCGCTAAGCAGGGAGGTTCATCCCACTGACAGTGGGACATAAAAAAGGAGACAGGAACTCTGAATAAAACTGATATCAAACATGGGTAAATAGGTTAAAAAACAAACCTTCATTTAATGTGTACAGTACTTAGGAGGGGGAAAGAATACATCGTACTATGGCAATACAGAGAATACACCATAACAAGCTCCTCCATAGTAATTACTTCAGGCTACTCTCAAACCTATGCTCCTTTGTGAAATGCACACAGATCCATTTATCCAGCTGACTATAAACCACAGACTGAATTCAGCCATTACCAGTTGTCCTGCTTATGGGTGTCAGATTCAGGAGCCAAGCACCACCTTCCCACCCAGGAAGACAGGCAGGGTGAGATAAGTCGAAACCCCTCACTCAGAGAGAGCCTGTATTGTAAGTAAAGTGGCTTCACTGAACAGCGGAGCCTATGACAAAATGTCAGGGCATCTGCCTTAACCGTCGGTGGGAAGAGAAGCCTAAAGCAGTAGAGATTGTGAGAGAAACTACGAAACTTATAAAAGGCCATTTCCAGAAACAGCTTTTTATTTCATGTTCTTCTCAATCCAGTCCTTGAATGGAATTGCTTTGGTATAACCAGTGTAGAGTTCTAGGCTGCAAGTTTTATCATAGCCCCAGCTCACTAATCCCATCAGGTGCCATTTTAGCTCAGGAGACGCTTTTCCTGGCAACGTTATGGCTGCAATGCCTCCAGTCTCAGCAGGGCAGATGTTAGAAAAGGCAGTGGGGTGCTGCCTGGCACAGAACATGCTGTCAGTGATGATGACCTGGATTCCATTATCCTCATACTGCTGCTCGCACAACAGCGAGTCCACCATCTGAACAACTCCCATGCGGATTGTATCATTCTTGTAGCTGGGATCCTTAATGTCAGCCAGTATCTTCCAGCCAGTAATCACTATTTTTAAATCCTCTGTGGATGGGTCCAAATCATGAGCAGATGCCAGGCAAATGGGTTGAACATGGCTGCTGATTTTGGCTTTGTCCAGGAGTTTTACAATGGCCATGTCGGAATCAAGCAATATGGGGTCAAAGTTTGGATGCACTAGGATGGCAGAAATCTAGGAAGGAACCAGAGAGGGAAAATTTACAGGATTAATAATGATGGACAATAGAAGAGTGGGAAATCAGTGACCATTTTTCCATGATATTTTCACATTTAATCTCAGCTGATTTTGCACCCCTCAAAGGTTCCTTGTCTATGCTACTCAGTCAAATGCTCTTTCAAATCAAGAATATGCAAAATACTCAAATGCAGTGTTTCAAAGACAACTTTTGCTTGGGATCAAATCAATTTTTACTGACAGCAAAAAGAAAGAAATCATGAAAGGCAATCAATTTTTCAACAAAAATTGGCCCATTTTATGATTGCAATGAAATTGGAGGAGGGAAGAAGGGAAATATATTTCAAGTAGCTTAACCTTTTATTGAGAAAACTTTGCCTAGTCCTTTAGTGGACAATGTCTGACTGCATGTCAGTTTCAGTCTGCAGAAATGTAACAGTGTCCTACAGATGAACTAAAATATATCTTATTGAGTTTCTTCCAATAACTCACCCCAAAAGAAAGAGTTAATGCATTATGCAATATATAACTTTAGAGCCTAATCCTTTATCCCTTACTGGGCTGATAAGATGTTGTCAGAAGAAAACTCCAGGCAGCAGAATAGGGAAAGACTTTCCTATCAAGAATAGTAAAATACTCTGGATGGGCAGAGGAAGGTGGGGTTAGGTACCAAAATGAAGCAGAAAGCTGAATATAAAATAAGAAACAAAGTAACTGTATTTTATTGGAGAGAACATATTAATGAACTCAAAAATCAAAAAGAAAAACACAATCAAAACTGCTGAGTTTCTCCTGATTTTGATATGAAACCATTAGTCTACCCAGGTTAGCTTGGAAAATCAATTAACCCATCAAATTACTTGGATGAGACCTGGGCCTGAACTGTTATCTATGGATCTGGAGTCAGATCCAAACTTCCCCAAAGTTTGGAGTTGTTTAGATCTGGGGCTGAAATGTAAAATGAGTTGATGGTCACAGACCAGGATCAGTGGACATGTGTCTCCCTCCCCGAAAGCACAATCACTGGTTGGCACTGGCTGGCATCCCTTTTTTTTTGGAAATCTCAGCCAAGAGACCAGCTGAACAATTCTATTCATCCCTATTTGTCAGGAGTGAGGGATGGTAGTGGGATGATGTGCAGGGAAGCTTGCACTGCTGCTGCTGCCCCTCCCATGCCATAAGAGTTCTGTCAATGAACATGGGACTTCAGGCTCCAGGAATGTCAAAACAAAAGTATGCAAAATATATAATACATATTCCTAAGAATGGGCTTTTTTCTCTTCATGCAAGATGGACCACGGGGTGATCCAGGTCTGTATCTCTGTCAGCAATTCTCCACTCCCATCTGAATGCCTTACTCACCCGTAAGTTCTGGATAGTCTTCTCATTTCGGTCGTCATCCCTGTAGAATTTCCCCAAGACCACTTTGAGTTCCGCTGTCTTGAGGACAGTGATCTTCCCCAAGTCAGTGACACAGTGAGCTGCCACCACGACAGTGCGCTCATTCACCAGGGCCCCACTGCAGATCAGGATCCACGCCCCCTTCCGGAGGCTGATCTCCTTTACCCCATTGGCTTTCCGATAGATGGCTGCTTGCCAGGGCCATCTGATAGATGAAGTCTTTTGAAGAGTGATGTTTTCCGTTTTTCCACAGACTGTAAAAATATGAACCTAGGATGAGCTGATTCTTTTTCCTCAAGAATCTGAATGTCTCCACTTCCTGATTCCCAACTATGGTGCGCCTTAGGGTACTAAACTTTATTGGTTAGCACCAGGAAAATGTTTACCAATTAACCCTTAGATCAGCCTTGCAACATTCTACTCACCCACAAACACCTTGAGAATTTTTATTTTTAAAGGGTGAATAAAATATTATTAGTTTTTTTCATTCTCATTGGAATTCCTCGTAAAAGGTGGGAAGGTAAATTTTGCATCTGAACTAGTAATTTTCCATTACAATTTTGTAAGACTGCCCTATAACAATATAAGTACATAAAGATATGAAAGAATCAGGATGACACCACAGCTGTGTGAAAATTCCACCCTAAAACCCATCTTAAGCAACCACACAAGAATCGACCAGAAATGTGTCATCTCGTAGAAATGGGCTTTATGCAACTAAAGACTGAAAAAAATATTTCTAGATACTTGAGATGAGCCCAAAGCAAAATCCCAGATCCAAAACCCTCTGAACTTTTGTTTGGATCTGAACTTTACAGTTGGCCCTATGCCAGTAATGGGCTGTCCCAAATCTCCAGATTTGCATAGCCCCTAACTCTGAGCTAATTCGTACCCAGTTCTGAACTTTGCAAAATAGTCCCATCCTCAGCAGGATCGAGTAAAGGGAGTAGCCTCTTAAAAGTTCACTGGTTCCACTTTATTGCTTTTGGTCTGATGTATTTGTAAATTATCTGCCAAAGCGCAGAGACAAGTGAAAAATTGAATTTGCTCTAAGTGGGAAAATGTGAATAATAGGAAAATGTTTCCAAATCATAGGCAAATTACAAAACTGAAAGCTTGACTCCTCACTTGGTGTCATCAACAGAACTTCTGCTGTGGAGTAGAAAGAGTCATCTATCTTCCCAGTGTCATTGCGCCTTCTCGCCCAGCTGGGAGCACAGGCAGCCTACATTGTTAGGAATCTCCATTTATCTAAGGTGCATACATGCCCCCACCCCCAGAAGATGAGTATTTCTTTTCTTCTTAACAACTCACTTGGAATGCATGTGGGAGCCCGCCCACTCCATTTTCCTGTCTTCAGACAGGTTCTCCTGCTGCTTCCCAGGCGGCGGTAGAAGGGAGAAATGCAATCATACTGAAGCTGAGTGTGCAAATGCTGGTACCCTGGAGGCAGGTCTCCAAAGGGCAGCATTGGCTTCTTGGTTGGATATATTTCGAGCTTCTGTTTGCTGAATGCAGAAGAGTAGAGTTGATGCAAAGGCGTCTCCCTGTTTCACCATACAAGAAACATGGGGAAATGATAATATGACAAAAAACGATCATGATCATTGCTTTATCACCAGCTGCACTATGCACCATTTTAAAACGTAAGGGCTTTGCTTATTTGCTGGAAGCACAAGGCAAAAAAACCCTCCAACACAGTTTAGCAGAATTCCCATTTGCAGCTCAGCCTTTATCAGGGTTTTTTTGTTTTTATTTTTTTAGTTTACTTTTTCTGGAGTGTCTCCAGTTGCATAGGAATATTTTGTGGATAATAGTTCATGTTATCATGCTGCATTTTTCAATGGAAAAATTATACTCGAATTGGGTGTTGCTATAATTAATTTTCACTAGAGAGGAGTTTAGACTCCTTCCTTTTCGCTAGTGAACATTATAATAGGCAGTATTGGGAAAAGATTCAGACTAAACTATGTTGATAAAGTAACTTGATTTAGCAATTAGCAGAGATGATTACCATACCGGAGAGAATGTATAATTGCACCAATCACTAAATTTTAGTTTAGGGATTGCACTGATTTGATGAAGTATGGGACCTATTTTTAATGTTTAAATGTGCTCTAAAAATGAAATTAACCATTCTGAATTTGTACTATGAACTTTACAAAGTTAATATTTTAAATCCTTCATTCATGACAACTACATGATCTCTGTGAGAAACCACTTGGAAGTACATGAAGGTCTGATTGCTTGTGGGGAAACCTATTGAAATCTGCAAAAATGGACAGGAAATGAGTTTCCTGTGAGATTGCTGCTACCTGTTGCAGCCAGTCGAGCTAGAAATGCCTGGGGAATAGATTTTTCTCATGGTACGTTATGATTTTTCTCATGATAGCATATATCCCTTAAGGTCCCAGAGAGACAGATTGTCTTATATATGTGGAAACTGTCAGATTACATGTGACACCCCCTCAAAGCCAAGATACTAAGGCTGAGAGCAGTGCCAGTAAAGTCCATTTCTTTTCTTTAAACAAGACGACGTCCGAATAGGAAGGATGGTCCAGTTGATAGGGCACTAGGTTAGGACTTCTGACGCCTATGGTCGGTTCCCTCTTCAGCTGCCAACTTTCTGTGTAACAGCAGATAAATCATTTTCTCTGCCTCCATTCCCCATCTGTACAAATGAGGATAATACTTTCCTACTGCATGGGGATACAAGTTCAATTCATGGGTGTGAGATGCCCAGATACTATGGTGATAAGGGCCAAATATGTTTCTTGGTGGCATGTGTGTTAAGCAGTATAAATCTTTTTTTTTTTTTTCGGTGGGGGGCGGGGCAGAGACTGAAGATATTGGTCATGTTTGCACTGCCACTAAAAACAAGGTCAGCATTGCAGAGGGGCACAAAACCAAAAAATACTAATGATTAGAAAAAAATTACTCTGAACATGGCAGAATCCCCAGACAGATTTGGGTTGGGTTCTTTCTGAGAAATGATCAAAAGTTCAGGGCAGGCCCTGATTTTTTTCTGACCAAGCTTTCCCATCCCTATCAAGCCCAGCTTCCTACCACATCATGTAGCATCTCTTTGGGTGATGGTGCCTATTGCAACAGACCACCCTAGGATGCCTTCCCCCTTCACCCCCAGTTTCCTCAGTAAGACCCCACAGTCCCAAGGAATCTCTGGGGAACCCCTGCTGGCTGTTACAAAGATCACAACCCTAATTCTGGCTGCATCCCACAGGGGGAATAAACAACAAACTTAAAATTGTTCTTAAAATTGAGGCATTACAATCTCACCTTGACTGAACCTGCATTGGAAGCACTTTCTGTCTCACCAGGTCAGAGATCTTTGGCTCTCTGCAGGCTAAAAAAAATACAGTGTTGCACAATCCTTTTCCACGTTCAGAGCTCAAATGTTATGGTTCAGATACCTGTCCACCTTTCCTGTCACTAGCAACAATGGACTGGATGAAGAGAAGAGGCAATAAGTAGATATAGTTATATGCATTAAAATATATGTGGTAACACCCCTGTTGGCCCTGTTATAGAGAGTTCTGATGATTATGTTACTGTATGTTTCTCTAAACAAATGCTCACTGTTGGAATGATAATTATTTTGTCTCGGATATATACATGGCAAGGGTTTTGTAAACCGGTTAAACCTGCCTAAATAAATGATAGATAGCAAAAGCTGGGATCCTCAGCTAGTCTCTTGTGGTATATTACATTCCCGATAGACACTGAAAAGAGTTGAGCTCTCTCTCTCTCAAACTCTTTTCAGTGTCTACCAAGAATGTGATATACCACAAGAGACTAGCTGAGGAGCCCAACTTTTTCTCTGCCCCTAAAAATACTTTTTCTGTTGCTCTATCTATCTACCCCATTTGCCAGGCATCCATCTTTGTAATATCTGTGTGTCTTCTGCCTTAGGCAGGTATAATAGTTTTAGCCATAGAGAGAGAAATGACCACCAGTGCTTTTGCAGAGCAATAATTAAAAGACCACAGCAGATTATTTGCAATCTGAGTGAACTTTTGTTAAAATCGAATTAAAATATATAATCACCATCTGCCTAGGCATACATGGATAATCCAGATGATTGGGCACCTGGCATGAAAATAGTAGGATGTTACAGATAGCTGCCAACCTGTCATCTTGTACACCCGTCTGAGAGGTGCCTAATTCGAACGAGCATAACAAGTTGACTCAAATTTGCCTAAGATAACAGATGGGGGAATCCCAGGACTTTAAATTATGTATATTATAATTATTTTGGGGGGGAGATAGATATTTGATGGGTCCTTAATAATTCAGCTGATTGTGCCAAGATCTCTTTCCCTCCAGTAAAGTGGATGAACTGAGGGATTCCTGTTGGATGTGGTTCATCTGTATGTTTGAGAAGTCATACACTGTGGCATTCTACAATACTTAGTTGCATTTGTGATTAATAACATATGTTAAACCTTCGGTAATTGTTAAAGTTAACATCAATCAAAAGGGTTAGAGGGAAGAGGTACTTTCTATCAATGGAGCACTTAACACAATGTGCAGCAAGGGTGTTTAAGCCTTAAAATACAGAACAAAACCCCAAAAGGATAAATAATTGTCCTTATAACGTTTCATTTTGTTTAACAAAAATCTGTTAATATGTATTACAAAATTCTCTCTCTTTGGGGAAATGTTTAGATAGTTCCCGACACACATCCTTCCTCTTGTTGTGGTTCCCATCACACGTCTATTAGGCCCTGAATCAGCAAAGCACTTAAACACATGCTTAAGTGCTTTGCTGAATGCAGACGGATTGCTGAACCAAGTCTTGAAAGACTGCAGACTATAAGCCTGATCTTGCAAACCCTTACTTATGTAAGGAGTCCTGTTGACTAAGCCTGATTGAAAACTGGACCTTGTGACAGCAAGACTAATAATTCCTTATACAGAATAGACCTTTCTTCATTTTCCAGTCCTCCGTGGTCGTCTTTGATTCACTGACACTACCCATACCTGATTCCAGTATGAGGGTAAGGAAAACAAAGGTGTTGGGGGAAATGAGATAAATTCCTATCCTTTCTTAAAGGAAGAAACTTCTCCTGGAATCACTACCATCTTCCCTGGCTGAGTTCAGCAGCCAGAGAGCGTGGGCAGACTATGAGCTTCAGTATCAGGTGCCAATCTGATTGAGCCATTACACACACTTTTATTGAAGGTATTTAGAAAACAGATAGTTTAGCCAGAAAATAATATACAAAACAAACTCCAGGTAAAACATATCAGTTTTTATGAGCTGGAGCAAAGAGACTGAAAACTACCTTTTATGCAGATTGGTTGTTTCCCTGACCACTCTCCATTGTCTTCGCAGGTCCTCTGCTCATTACCACTAAGAACGTATGAGTTGTTACAAAAGAAAGCAATGACTGTGCCGATTTTTGCATAGCGTCCGGTCATTAGCCCAGTATCTTCCACCACTCTTCTGTAGCCATTGAATGGGCCACCAGGGTCTGAGCAGTTTTTTTCTTGTAGAACTAACAACGAGAAAAAAAAGTAAACATTTTTCACAGAGAATTAATTGTGAGCCCCTGATCATTTGACATTTCACGCCGACAGTGCTACACAAAGTATACTTAATTTACAATTAATGTTTTAAACTAAACGTGATGCCAGGACTAGTCAGCAACAAATATTAAAGGGACAATGTCAATGTAGAAGTCTTAGCCTAGAAATAATAACCATACTGCTAACAGCACCATAGGTTTTTAAAAGCTGAAAGGTTTTAAATCGAAAATAATTTTAAAAATCAAATTTAGGCCTCAGTCCTATAAAATGTTAGGCATAAGCTTAACTTTACACACAGTGAGTTGTTCCATTGGCTTCTACAGGACTACTTACAGTGCATAAAATTAAGCATATACATAAAACTTTGCAGGATCAGGGTCTTATTGCACCATTTTTCCTGTTTTATTTACTTTCCACATTTCACTAGGTTTGGATAATGAAACTAGATTACTTAGGTTCACTTTTGTTTATATTCAGTTTCTTTTTTCTCTCTCTCTTTTTTTTTAAGCACAACAGAGATCTTAACAATGCAGGGAAATACTGAAATATAAAGAACACTGATTTTCTCTGAAATAAAGAGCAAACATGAAAACGTTCTTATTCACTTGAGGTTCTGTCTACAAAAAAAACTTTTCTTCCTCAATCCCCTCCCCATTTTTCTTTTCCCTTTATTTGTTTTGTTTTTTCTCCTACCCTTTACTGCTTTTTTGTGGCTTACAACTAGTTGATTATGTTCCTTAAAGTGATATTTTTCCCTACTCTTTATTTTTTTCAGCTTTCTGCTATTTGTGTTATCCATTTAGAAGCTCTGAAATAAAAAGAATATTTCCCATTAATATTGTCCATTGGCAATCATTGATTTTCCTCCCGCTGCTTTTCTTATGAGACTGAAATTAATGTGTATTTTTTGCATCATAGATGTGGTCAGTGCAACTCCCCTCTGTTTTCCTGAACTGGGCATAAGTCTTCATTTTCCAGATACGTCCTGGCAAAGCACTTAACCACGTGACTAGCCTTAAGCATACTATTTTAAATCCATCCCTATTCTACACAGTGCTTAAGTATGTTCTTTTTACATTAACTTAAATGGGACTTAAACATGTGACCAAAGTTAAGCATATGTCTGAATGTCTGAGTGAATAGAGATGGACTTGATCACCTGCTTAAAGTTAGGCACATGCGTAAGTGCTTTGCCGAATCAGGACCATATTGAAGAGGCAGGAAGAGGTGGAGCTGAGCTCTCTCACATCCAGGAGAGGGAGAGGAAGGAAGCTCTATGCCTGCTTTTAGTTTAGTTCCATCATTCTCCCTCTTGCTTTAATCCTGATCACATATCACAGATTAATTTCATTCCTTCACAAGCCCTTGTGGCTGGTACATTGCTAGTGGTCATGTCTCACAATACCACTCCCATCACCATGTGATCTCACAGATATGGAGATGGGGAATTAAGATACCTGATGTGCCTGTCTATAGTTACCCTACAAATATTTGACCTGCCTACAGGCACCGACCAGGCTGCCATCTAGTCTGTCATTCCTATAGGAAAGTAGGGTAGGACAGGCAGAAACCACATCACATCAGTCTATCCTTGTTGAGAAATCACAAAAGGAGCCTTTTTTGTAAACTATTTTCCATAGTAGCATCCAGCCTGGTTGCACTGAGTATTTAGTAGAGCCCTTGTATTTCAGAAGTACCTGAACTTCTCTGAACCAAGTAAGCTAACTGCCTCCACTTGAAAAGGGCCTTCTTCTACTATCTGACCCTGCATATTGCTGACTCTGTGACAGCACTATCATTTCTAGGGTGTCAGACTGTGACATAAGTTAAGTATAGGGCTATGAGTTATCTGATGGATTAAACAGAAGGAGAAGCCAGTTGGGAAGAACATACTTCTTACAACATAGATAGCTTCAATAAGAGACAAGGCTGGGGCAGACCAAGTTATAGACTAAAGAGGTGTAGCCAATGTCATCATAATGTTAGGGACACTGAAGTTACTCATAGACCAAACTCCAAAACATTTATTTCAGTTGGAGAATTCCTATCCATCCCAAAGGATGTCCTTAATTGTTCTTCCTGATCTCCAAGAGCTCTTATAAAGGAGTTCCCAAACACTCCCAAGAATATTTTGCATTGTTTGCCTCAGCATCTTTTGGAAAGCCCTACTCCAACCAGTGCAAAGGATTCTGGAATCTGGGAACAAAAGCTGTCCAGTGGGAAACAACTGAAACAGAAGCATCTTTCTGGAAGAAGAAATATATACAGGACACTGTTTGGCTAGGGGGGTGGAAAGGAAAGATTTGAATCTTCAATGGCAGATCTAAGGTTTGCCTTCATACTATCAAGGCAACATTAACCAAAAGTATTTTTCTTTTTCTAGCATGACTGTCCTATTGCTATGTTACTCTGTTCTCCCCACAATGAGCCATTTAATCACTGCCACAGAGTGCAACAAACCTCTTCAGAAGAAACACAGTAGTGCTGGAAATAGCTATTAATTAATGCACAAGACACATGGTCCTCTTTTGTATTTCAGGTTCTAGAAATTATGCAGTCATGGTCCAAGCCCAGCAGTCTTTGCTTAGGCATAGATGAAACAATGGGAGCTTTGTTTGAGTAAGGATTGCAGGCCTGGGCACCAAGATAGTAAATTAATATCCATTACGGTGTCTTAAAAATACAGAGATGAAAGAACATTGTGTTAAGTCATGGATGTGCCCAATTCCAAGTGAGATTTGGACATTCCAATATTTAAATCCCAATAGCTTGTTTTAATGACAATACAATGGGTTAGGCATGATAAGAATCAAAACTTAAAGCAACCTTACCACATTCATGATGATGTGCTGACCAACTCCCATCAAGCTGACAGTAGGCAACACGGCTGCCTTTTAAGTTGTAACCTGCGTTGCACTTGAAGTAAACCTGGGCCCCGTATTTAAAGTCATCTCCTTCCACAATACCATGAGCAGGAGCACCTGGAGTCCTACACATCACCACTGACAGTTCAGATATTTCAAAAAAATCCACTTTATTACAAAAACAGGACTGTGTTAGGAAGATATTTTATGTAGAACATTAAAAAAATAGCTTAAAAATGGGCACAGGAGTCAAAATTACAAGACCAGGTACATGCAAGTTCTTTCAAAAATTCACATAGGTCCTGATCCTACAAACACTTATGCATATACTTAACTTTCAGCACATAAGTGGTACCATTCAGTTCAATGGGATTAATCATGTATGCTAAGGTAAGCACATGCCTGAGTGTTTGCAGGACTGGGGCCATAACTTGCTAAAACTGTCCCTATTTGAAGCTCCCTCCATCTCAATAGGAGTTTTGAATGAAGTACTCTGTTGATCAACAGAGAAATACAAGATATAACTTAGAACCTGGAAACCCCAGTTTTGAAATTCTTTAAAATTCTTGTTTCAGCTTTCACATACTCTTTAATATTTTTCACTCACATCTAAAAGCATGTACAGTTGTGTTTTGTGGGGCCCAACAACAACTGTTAAAAATGGACCTTGTCATTTACCATAATGCAATATTTACCATTGCCACAGTATTTTCTATATTGGGATATACTGAAAAATCCCAATAAATGTAATTATTGCAGATAGTAAATGTGCAGGTCACAGCACCCTTTGTACACTGGTTGGCTGGGTAGCTTAATCACACCAAGGAAGAATGTCTCCAAGGGCATAATAGAGAACAGAAGATTCAGTGTCTCTCTCTCTCTGTGTATCTACAATTCGCTGAGAACAGATGCACCATTGAAGTCAATTGGGCTCCACGCAGATGTAGCCCTGCAGGATTAGGGCTTTACCTGTTTCAGTGGTACCTGTTATCTTGTTTTATAAGAGCAGTTATGGCCCATAAAGATGGTAGTCTCAATGCAGATGGGTGCCAGACAGATCTTTCCTGTTTCACACTTCTTTCATAGGATTATGAATTTTTCTTTTACTATGTTACTATTTCATTAACTAGAAGTGTAAAGAATATTATTACTTATTAACTGATGGCCAAATCCTGTTCCTATTGATGCCAATGGCAAAGCCTCTCTCAGGGTCCAATCCTGTAATCCTTACTCATGACACATGCGAGTAGACTCACTGAAGTCTATGCAACTACTCACATAAATAAGGACTATTTATGTGAGTAAGGTTTGCAAGACCAGGTCTGAATGTCACACCATTCACAAGCATCAAGGGTCCATAGAATTCTGACCATTTTGAGAAATATTACACACTTCAAGCGATCATTTGGCAATGTGGCTCAGTGCCATTATCCGTGAGCCTTGGGAGAGAAAACCATTGGACATTTAGTAACTAGAAAAGACCCCAAATCCAAACACTCCCAAACTTGGTGGGTTCAGAGTTTAGACTTGGACATATCCTTATCCAGAACACTCCAAATGGTAACCCTAAAAATTGAGCAAAAAATCTTTTATATCATTATGGTTCCTAGTTGATAGCTTTACATATGTAAAGGAAAGAGAGCAGAGGGAGATGTATTCATCATACTGTTTAAGCATTTTTTCTAGGTATTTTGAAATTTCTAAACATAATTTGCCTGCCCAGATGTGGTCTCTCTATTCTCAGTCACTCTTCATATCTTTCTTGGAATGCTAATTTATTCCATCATGCTCCTAATTTTCCTCTCTAAATATAAAGTCATAACAGACTTGTCAACTGCCATACATTTAAAAAAAAGGGGGGGGGGAAGCACTATAAATATCTGTGAAACACACTCAGAATTAGTCTTCCTCTCCCATATAGGGCTTTCTGCATCTCTGGTAGTCCTAACCAATATCCCATATCAGCTCTACACTATTTTTCAACCAGTTTAAATTGTGCTTCCCAATCTTTGGGATACACTCGGACAGAATCTTTGACCAGCTACAATAACTTTTTCTGGGAGAATATCACAGACTCAGGGTATCTTTCTTGCTTGATATCCTACTTGATGATCTTCAGTTTCTAGTCCTGTTCATTATATTGGTTTCCAGTCTGGTGACCTTCTTAGCTTTATCCATCTCAAGGTTCTCTTTAACAGTTCAATTCCATTATCTTGGTACAACACCCAACATCAAAATTATGAGCTAGATTGCACTTGCGCATGGGATAAGTTAATAAAGACACTGGGACCAAAAGAAATGAGCACAGGTTTGGAAGTCCTGAGTTCTAATCGTAGCTTGACCACAGACTCATGGTGGGGTCTTGGTAAGTTATTTTGCTTTCTATATCCCCCAGATGAGGATAATAAAACTACCTACCTCACAGAAATGGTGTGAGGATTAGCTAATATCTCTACAGTGCTTTCATCATATTATGGCTGAGTATTATTAATAAAGACATTCCTTTTGTTACCTATATTTTTACCTGCTGTGTGTCTGTTCCCTTCTGACACAACAGTCTTTCAAACATTTATCTCACTTCTATCCTTTGCTTACACTTTGCCACTGTAAGTGCAGAATTAGTCGATCATTTTGTATGTTAGTTTTTGTTCTCATCAAACTAATCAGATTTTATATCCCGGTGCATTCATCAGATTGCACTATTGTAGCTGAGTCCTGCATTGTTCTCTAGAATATCTGGACTGGCAGTCGTAATAAAGTTACCCTGATAGCATCCTTTACCCTTCTGAGTTTCTCTGTTGTTTTGTTCCTTTCAGCTTCTCTTCCTTTTCATCCTTATTCCCTACTGTATTTTAAACAGTTCCATTGGGCCCTTATCCTTTTCACCTCATGGCCACTTTTTGCAATGAAATCTCCACTGATGATCCTGAAAGAAAACCTAGCACCTTGTGTGCTTCCTATAATTCTTTCCTTTCATTATCTGGATGGCTGCCTGTCAGGTGCATGAACCTGATTGCTTCTCATCTCCCTCAGATTGTACAACACATGCAATTGAATTTTAGGATGGTCTTCTTTGTCTGAGATATTTTGTTAAAGCCTTTCAACATTCTCAGCTCCTTTCAGAATACACCCAACCCCTCCAGTTGTCTGTGCAGCTATTTCTCAAAAGTTTTTTAAAAAAATAGTGGACTACTTTGTGAAAGTAGATGTCATTTATACCTAACCCTGTGCCGTGCAATCCAGCAAAATGTCCAGCCATCTGCGCCTGGTTCTATTTATAATTCTCTTTAGCGACTGACCTCTGTTGGAGATCTGGTTTTAAGTCAAACTCTCACTCTGAAGCACGAACCTGCCAGCTGCTGAGGATCAGGTCCTCTCTCTAAAATAAGTGATTCCTATTATCCTGTGATTCTAGCTTCACACCTTTGGGGATTCTTAAGTAATCATGGCTTTCACATGCTGATCAGATGTAGCATTAGTTGGCTATAGTGGACCAGAAGAAGGAAAAACCTGTCTTGATAAACTATAGGAGGAGGACTTTCTCTCTGAGTCAAGCACAGGCATCAATAGCTCTTATCCTACTTCTAAGACTAAGGGAGCAACTTGGTGTTAATGCAATGTCCCCCGTTCAATGTCATATACCCTGGCAGTCACTGCCAAGCTTTTCAGACGATAACATTTTCTCTCACAGCACTTTTTCAAGCTATGTAGATGCACCACCAGTGTGATGGCCACACTAGTTGGGGGTAGGGGAAACTTTGACCAGACACAAGTAGAGTCTCTCTGAAAAGTACCGTCAGACCTTTTATGCCCACCCAGAGCCAACAGAACCTTGATTTTTAAGGACTCAACCAGAAAAATATCCACAAACAACTGCAATTTATTTATATTGAAGGAATGACAGATTGAGACAACTCTGAAAGCATCTGAAGCAACAGCTCTAGGCTGCCTAGGACTTTCACACTCTGCCTTCTGAGAACAGAGGAGAACACCCACCTGCAACCCAGCAGATGGAATAACTGAGAGAGGTTCTGGGAGGCAAATATGGGCAGCAAATTAAACATGAGTTTTCAATGCAACCACACCACAAAAGTCACCACAAAAGTCAGTGCAATCTAGGGCTGTCTAAACACAGATGCAGCATGTCTTGGAGCTGAAAATAATCCCTCTCCACATGGCACTGGTGTGACCATGCCTTGGATACTGCATTTGTTCTGGGCACCTCACTGCTAGAAAGTGTGACAGGGCAAGGCCAGATGGCTATAGAAAAGTAGTGGGAGACAGATATATTAGCTCCAGGCTAAACAAATCCCTGGTACCAGGATAAGTGAAATGGAAGCTGCTCCAGGTCAATTAAGACACCTGGGGCCAATTAAGAACTTTCCAGAATGCAGGGAGAATGCTAGGTTGATTGGGACACCTGAAGCCAGTCAGGAGCTGGCTGAAACTAGTTAAAAGCCTCCCAGTTAGTCAGGTGGGTGTGCATGTCAGGAGCTGTGGGAGGAAGTTGTGCTGTTGGAGAGACTGAGTAGTACACACCATATCAGGCACAAGGAAGGGGGAGCTTGAGGAAGTGAGGGCTGCTGTGGGGGAAGTAGCCCAGGGAATTGTACATGTACACTATTAGGGTCCCTGGGCTGGAACCCGGAGTAGAGGGTGGGCCCGGGCTCCCGCCCACACACACCTTTGCCCCCTGATTAATCACTGAGACTGGGAGACAACAGAGACTGTGCAAGGAAGGATAACTTCTCCTCACCTCCCTCGCTGGCTTATGATGAAAATGGCTCAGAAGACTGTGACCCTTGTCTATAGAGATAGAAGGGTTACGTGGAAGGTCACAGTGAGCCTCTGAGGCTAGCGAAATCCGCCAGGAAATGCAGACCCACAGAGGCAAGGACAGAGCTTTGTCACAAAAGATATAGAGAAACTGGAGGGAGTTCAGAGAAAAGTGACATAAATGATGTGGAATTTACCCATGAAGAAAGGTTAAGGGCTGAGCATGTATACCTTAGCAATGGCTAATAGCCTACAAGAATCTGAAGTTTGAAAAGGTCAAGGATGGCTAGAAATTATTTAGGGCTGCACAAAGGGGTGTGTCTAGGAGTGATAGGATGAAATTAAGAATCAGAAAATTCTTACTAAAAAGAAAAGGAGTACTAGTGGCACCTTAGAGACTAACCAATTTATTTGAGCATAAGCTATCGTGAGCTACAGCTCACTTCATCGGATGCATCCGATGAAGTGAGCTGTAGCTCACGAAAGCTTATGCTCAAATAAATTGGTTAGTCTCTAAGGTGCCACTAGTACTTCTTTTCTTTTTGCGAATACAGACTAACACGGCTGCTACTCTGAAAAAAATTCTTACTGAGTATCAAGAAAACCTTCTGTGTAGACTCCCAATGGAAGCAATAGAATTCGCCATGTGAGAACTGAAAATTCAGCCAGACAATGCACTAGAAAATGCCCTGGAGAGAACAATCCTGCACTGGTAGGCAAATGGACTGGACTATCTAACAGATCTTTTCCATCTTTAATTTCTCTTTGTTTTTCAACCTCCAGTCTTCCTTGGACATTTCACAGCCAATCTATCCTAGATACTTGCACATCCTCATCACTGCAGTATCTAATGCAAGCATGGACCCAGCCTGACTTATATAGTTTGTGAGAGCTTAAACGGTAAAAGCACAAGGTGGGATGGCTTCACGCCTTTCTAGCAGAAATGCTGACACAGTTGGGACTGCACTGTGAGAGATGCTCTAACAAAAAAAACCAAAACAGATGTCTCAATTGCTTGTGTAACACATTCATGGACTGTGTAATAAAATTTAATAGCATGCTCCTTTGTCTCCTACTGACACATCCTGGAAAAGGAAAAACATATCTGTCTCGTGAAATATATTAAAACTGTTCCCTGTTGGACAGATTTTTTCTTTTTTTTCCTTGAGAGAAAAACTAGAATAAATGAACAAATATTCTTAAAGTCAGATGTTCCATTATAAATAATACAGTGCTGATTCCCCTTCCTTTTTCAATTGCTTTTGGGAGACATTCCTCAGTTCTGAATCATCTGTCATTTAGAAATGGTTTTCATGCTCAGAATCTGCAATGGGAGAAACTGGATCAACTGCACTTTTTCTCCCTTCAGTGTCCTTCAACTCCCTGCTGGAGGTGCCATTTGTTCTTGTCCCATGGCCTCATTGTTCAAAAAAAATGCCACTTTTCTGCTCTCCCACCCAGTCCCCCATATATAAAAACACAATACATTATATCTAAATAATGCATCTCCTTTTCAATAATAGATTGCATGCCCAGATGATACCTGATTTATCATCACTGGTCCTAATGCAAGGCCTGCATTTCCCATTCATCCTCCTAAAATCTGACACAATAGGCCTATAAATGTTTTTTGTTTGTTTGTTTTTAAATTGCTTGTGTAGGCTTTTTAATGATGCTGCTGCTAAAGAAGTTGATCTGGTCACACAGTCCCAAGTTAGAGATTTGCTTCCAGTCTGACCTTTGTTCTAATGTGTATAACACATTGTGCCTATTCAACTGCTTTCAGGGAAGGTTTTTCTATTAACTTGCAGTATTGCTTTTGCATAAGGTGTGTTGGTAATCTCAGCTGAGAAGCCAAGGATTGAACTGAATGAGCTGTGGAGACTGAGCTCTCTTCTCACCCCTGCTACGTGCAGCCCCTTAGGTCAAGACTGAGGTGCATTGGCAGTGGGCAGTATGGAGGAGAAGCTGCTGCTGATTCTGATGTACTTGTTCTGTAGCTGAAGAGAGGCCTACAGACTCCATTCAATATGACACTAACAAATGATGTTCCAGGTGAAGTTCATGTACCGGAGTTAGCAGAGACGTGCACATGGATCTGACAGAAAACCAGAATTCCCATTCCACAAGAAATTCCGAAATTTAAAAAAAATCATTCTGAAACGCAATGAAACACTGGTAGTTGTTTTTTAAAATTTCCCACCAAATGGGAATTCTGAAATTTCATTTTGATCCTTTTGAAATGTTTCTGAAGCTTCCTGAACTGCACAGAGCTCTGGCAGACCACTGGGTGGAGAGTCAGGCAGCTCAGGAAGCCTGGGAACTAGAAAGGGCTGGTTCTGGGGCAATCCACTTGGCAGGCTGCTCCAGGAGCCAGGGAGCCTGGGATACCAGGCTAACTAGTGGCCTTCCAGGCAGGCTACTGAGGAGTAAGGGAGCCATGGATCTGGGAACCATTTTCCAACTGAAAATAAAAAAATTCCTACAAAACTGGGGAAATTTCAAATTTGCTGAAAGTGAATTCCTGTCAGAAAATCATTCCAATGGAAAATTCCCATCCAACTCTACCTGCATGAACTTCTTTCAGCTCAATGTCCTTTACAGATACAGAGGCCCTGTATGCCTCCAACCCCACTGAAATAAACCATGTTAAATAAAAATAGGTTTGATTTTTGCCTCTGTGGGTCTCACTGGATCACCTTTTATTTTTTCTGCTCCAATTTTTGTTTTGAGGGCAAGATTATTAAAATGACTGCCTGAAGAGATTTAGTTAGAATAATAATATTTAGCTCTAATTATCCATATATCTCAAAGACCTTTACAAAAATGCGTAGCTATCATCACCCCCATTTTGTTGTTGGGGAAACTGAGACACAGAGTGATTAAGTGACTTGCCCAAAGTCAGCCCGTGAGTCGGTGGCAGAGATAGGAACAGATAACAGGTTTCCTCATACAGTACCTTTATCCACCAGACCATGCTGCTTCCTTTGACATTGGAGTAGCTTGGGACACTCCTTCTCTCAGAAAAATGAGAAACTTAATTCAATGTAAAATAAATGTATCTTCATCTCAATCTATGTGCTAGTCACAACTGCTACTGTTGCAAACTAGCTCTTCCAGGTGATAGCTCTGTGCAAGCGCAGATGATCCAGAGCCCCAGAGTGATTAGCACATGCTTCGACAGTGCCTCCATTGAACTCCTCAGCAGCTATCCTAGAGCACTGGGATGCACTTCACAAAGCCCCATAATTAACTACATTTTCAGACCTGATCCTTATGGTATTTATTGTCATCTATATTTTTCATAGAGTTTGTTCTCTACTCTTGCTCATTGGGTTCTGAAACTCCATGTGAACAACAAAGTCCTGATAACATTTATTCCAACCACATTTATTCCTTCTCTCCCTAACCTACACTAGGGGGTAAGAAAGTTCCTGGCTCTTGTTGGTGGGGAGGACTTAAGTGGCCTTTCTGAGTGACAATCATTATGTGACTGGGTAAAAAGGCCAGAAAATGATTGAGGACTACCTGCCTGTCACATGATCTGGCAGGGGATTTAAGAGAGGGTGTATCATCTTTCTGCAGCTGAGGCAGGGAAGGGGAAAGGGTTTCTGTAGGCTGCAGTACACACTGATCAAGAGAATTGCTTTGTTTGGTGCTACTCATGAGTTTTTGTGTTTGATCAATGCATTGTGTCTTGAGGCAAGGGCATGTTGAAAGCTAAATTGCTTTGGGAGATATTATCCCTCCTTTCAATGGGTGGTTGTGTGTGTGCATATGCTATATGTTTGTGTGTTCGGTGCTGTACAGAGTCCCTGAGAATCATCTTTCATGTCCCTTGAATATTTAACCTATTGGATTTTGTTGGCTTTAGGTTTCAGATGGAGGCGGGGGAAAGGGTTTTATTTTTAAATTAAGCAACTGGGCTTTGTGAGATCTACTAATGGGAAGGTGATTAGCAAGGAGGGCATTTCTGTACAGTGTGTCAAGGAGGCTGCAAATGCAAGGCTAAAAATGATTTCCCTATAACAAGTTCCTCCAAATAGAAAAAAATACAGACAAATAAATTGGCTTGGAAAGATTAGATTTGTGTCGATAAAAGTTGGTCCAATAAAAGTCATTTACCTCACCCACATTGTCACTCTAATATCCTGGGACACTACATGGCTACAACAACACTGCATACAATAATGAAAGATTTCACCATATGCACACAAACCAAGGCAAAAAATGTTTCCATCCATAGTTATCCTAATTTACAGATAGGTAAAGTAAGAAAAATGACGCTTGAGAAATTCTTAGCAGTTGATTTAAGGCTATTTACTTTGCATATTTTGACATAGGCTGTTGATAATTTGTGTTTCATTGGTTATAAAGCTTTAACTTTTTGAATCTCTAGTTCTCCTGTCAATAAATAATTATTGTAGCCCTTCCCCCCCACAAGGTTCCCCAAATGTGAAAATTTAATTTGATAAAAATAAAAAAGGTTTAAAAATAGACCGATATTATTCAGCAAAATTATAAAAAAAATAGAAATTGAATTCTGCCAAGCCTAGATATAAATACTGCAGCAGACCTCCTGTCATTCTGTACAGAAGCTGCGGGGCAGGGAGGATCTATTCTTAGAAAAATATTCATGTTAACTGGGGCACTTTTTATAATAAGCTGTATGACCCAATCTCCAGGAACTGGGTAACTCTGCTACTGAACTATTATTGCCACATGAATACCAGCCAAAATCCTCTAGCTGTACAGTGCCTGTCACCATAGTACAGTATATTCCAGTTACTAGTAACCCCTCGGTTGCCAGCAAAATGGTGCTGTTATCTGGAAGTTGCTAATAAACAGAAGGCAGGTTTGCGAGGCTCCAGACAGGGAAGGAAGTGCTGGGACATGCCTTCCCTGGCTGCGGTCTTGCAAACCAGCCTCTGGGCAAGGCAGCAGTGGGAAGAGGTGCTGCAGCCCGGACACTGGGGAGTGGGGGCACTGGGGATCTGTTGGGCTGCACTGTACCTCTCCCTGTGCTCTACAATCGTTGGGGCTCAGTACATCTCACTGCTTCCTTCCCTAGTTGCAGCCCCGCAAACCTGCCTGCAGCTGGGGCGTCTTCCAAAAAATGTTGTTAATAAGTGGCATGCTGTTGCCAATATTGAAATCCCACTAACATTAAAGTCAATGGGACAGGACTGATTCCCAGCTAAATGCTGCTATTAGCCAGAAGTTGTCAATATCCAGGTTGCTATCAAGCGGAATCTACTATATCTACATTCATGGTAAGAGAAGCTGGTGATTCCTGAATTCTAACCTCGGGTCCAGCACAGTCACTTTCAGAGGCCTCGGCCAAATAATTCAGGGTATATCTACACTGAAGCTGGAAATGTGCTTCCCAAAGTGAGTAGACAGATAGGTGGTAGCTCTGCTTGAGCTAGCATATGAAAAATAACAGTGTAGCTGGGGGCTGAACGGATGATGGCTTGGGCTAGCAACATTAGTACATACCCAGGGGGTCCTTTAGCTAGCATGTGTCTGTCCACCCACACTGGGAAGCATGCTCCCAGGTGCAGAGTAGACATACCCTAAGTGGCAAATCCTGTCCTCCACTCCAAGGCCAAGCAGAGGGGAACTCCCCAGAAGACTCCTTTCCTACAAGACTGCAAAGAACCTCTGCAGATGATCATGTGGTCACCAGGTTTCTGTAGCTTCTGCTTTTGGTTGTGTTGGAGAAATGCTATCCAATAATGGTTATGGATCAACTATCTCTACCCTCATTTCCCTTCTGTCTCAGACCCAGCACCTCAGTGCAGACAAAGGCCCAATAGAGAGAGACTGTTCAGCATCCATTGAGTGCACACCCCCGGCATCTCCCAGTGTCCAACTCTACCCTGTGTGATCAGTACTCTCATTATCTGCAGAAGTGGCGGGGAGAGGTGAAGGGAACTAGATTGGCTGCTTAACCCTTTCAGTCTCAGTTTACGCATCTATAGCATGTCTTTGAAGCTAAAAAGCTCTCTATAAATGTCATGAATTATCATTCCTAATATGAAGCCCAAAGGAAATCATAACAGTTGATCATCAATCCAGGTACTCTACCCAGTGGATTTCCAGTCCTGCTCTCTGTGCCTCTTCACAAGTAATTTTTTTTTTCTGCAACAGTTCTACCAGCTAGGAATAATTAGACAAATCGATGATGTAATCCCTACTGAAACCAAAATCTTTTCATTCCCTTCCAGCCAATTGGAGCACATCCCTGATGTTTTCCATCTCCCTGCTTCTGTGAATGAGAGAGTATCCATGTGAAAACAGGCTTGGGTCACCCATTGTGATTTATTCATCTGGAGGCAATTTGGAGGCTGCTGCTTACAATTAGCCACTTGATCTTTATCAGCATTGTTCTTAGTCCTTAGAAAACTGTGTCTCTGGTTGCAACCTTTCCGGTATTTGGATGGCCTATTTAATTATACAATTGGACCTTTTTGTTCATAGGATGCTAAGCTAACTGAAATCCTAATGATCCCCACCATTCACCTTCTCGATGCACATTGAGAATTAATACATAGAACAAATTCCAAAATATGTCCCTTTGTAAATCTTATATTCTCATACCGCAGAGAATACAACCTTCATGCAGATGAAAAGGAAAACCACAGTAGTATAAAAGGTAGTATAAAAGATTATATTGTCATCACTACATCCAATTATGAAATTTGCCCAAAGCCATTCCACTTGTCAGATCTCAAATTAAGAAGGGACAGGCCTGGTCAGCACTTGGATGGGTGATCCTCAAGGAAAAACCAAGTGCTTTAAGAAAATATTTGTATATGTGTCTTAAATGTAACAAAAATAATGATCAAATAGAAAAACACATCTTAATGATCTAGACCTGCATTAGTTTGGGCTACAGAAAGGCCTGTTCAGCCCTTGAATGCATAAGAGAAACAAGAGATTTATGATGTTCTGTGCTGTTTGCCTGTTGAAGAAAATGAGATCAAAACTACCAAGAGATGGTGTGAAGGTATTGGGAGGAAAAGAACTGAGTGAAATAAAATGCAGAGACAACATCCTGCTGAAGAGTGCTAGCTAAGCAAGATACTTTGATTGGCTGAAAAAAACAGTTGCTGAGCATGTGAATAAAACAAGGAGGAGCATGGGGGCAGCCAGAAAGAGAACAAGAAGTGAGTGTGATTCCCCACTGCCTTGTAGCTTATGTCATCATTCACACCTCTGCAAAGTGGGTGTACAGTGCTACCATTCTGATTTGGTAGTGTTTTATATCCACTTAGCACAGAGGTAAGTGGTTCCATAAGGTGCAAGGCAGTGAAGAATTGGGCCCACAGTTTGTAACAGCGAGGAGCACATAGGGCAGTCAGCTTCATAGATGGTTGAATCCCACAGTAGCAAAATCTCTGAGAAGAACCATTGAAGAAAGGCAGAGGGAAACTCTTAGTACTTGGGCATGCCAGGGAAGTGTTCAATGTGATTCTCAGACTACCACAAACTTGAGTTTGTGCATTTGTACCTGAAGAGCTAGGAATTGTATTAATTAGCAGCCACACTGGCAGTCTCCAGAGAGAGCAGGAAGTAAATGGCTGTAGAGTCCTCAATTCTTGGCTACATTCTGGCTCCTTTGCACTCTTCCTGTGGCATAAAGCAACCAGGACACCCCAACTAGATATTCCCCTGATTATAGATCTATTGTAATGACTTTATGCCAATCTTCCTGTCATAAATATAAAGGGAAGGGTAACCACCTTTCTATATACAGTGCTATAAAATCCCTCCCAGCCAGAGGCAAAACCCTTTCACCTGTAAAGGGTTAAGAAGCTAAGATAACCTCGCTGGCACCTGACCCAAAATGACCAATGAGGGGACAGGATACTTTCAAATCTGGAGGGGGAGGAACAGAGGGTTTGTCTGTCTCTGTGTTGCTTTTGCCAGGAACAGATCAGGAATACAGCCTTACAACTCCTGTTAAGTTAGTAAGTAATCTAGCTAGAAATGCGTTAGATTTCCTTTTGTTTAGTGGCTGGTAAAATAAGCTGTGCTGGATGGAATGTATATTCCTGGTTTTGTGTCTTTTTGTAACTTAAGGTTTTTCCTAGAGGGATTCTCTATGCTTTGAATCTGATTACCCTGTAAGGTATTTACTATCCTGAGTTTACAGAGGTGATTCTTTTACCTTTTCTTTAATTAAAATTCTTCTTTTAAGAACCTGATTGATTTTTTCATTGTTCTTAAGATCTAAGGGTTTGGGTCTGTGTTCACCTGTACAAATTGGTGAGGATTCTTATCCAGCCTTCCCCAGGAAAGGGGGTGTAGGGCTTGGAGGGGATATTTTGGGGGAAGACGTCTCCACGTGGACTCTTTCCCTGTTCTTTGTTTAAAATGCTTGGTGGTGGCAGCATACTGTTCAAGGACAAAGCAAAGTTTATACCTTGGGGAAGTTTTTAACTTAAGCTGGTAAGAATAAGCTTAGGGGGTCTTTCATGCAGGTCTCCACATCTGTACCCTAGAGTTCAGAGTGGGGAGAGAACCTTGACACCTCCTCACAGCCACCAGCATAGGGACATGATAGCGGTAGGCCCAGGTGTGTTGGGGATGGGAGTGTATGTGTGGCTAGAGTGTTCTGTGCTTCAACTATTCTGGGCTGAAGGCCTCTGTGAAAAGTTGCCATAAATTAGCTTTATAACAGGGACTGTGTTAGCCCAGACTTCAGAAAGTGAAAAGTTGGTGAAAACTATCTTTACCCACCCCCCTGAGCTGTGCCTCCTATAAAATGCAGGACAGAATCTGGGCCAGAGATTGAACTGCTCTCACAGAAAGGCCTTGTCTTCACTAGGACAAAGGCGTATGCTTTAGCGAACGCATGGTAACTAGCACAAGGTAAAATTCTAGTGAAGACAAGAAAGTTGTGGTTTTAACATGCGTTAGCAGGTTGAAGTAAACCCCAAGCTCCCGCTACAGTTTTACCACAAGGTACCTTAAAATCGGTTTAAAAATACACCTTTTCCCAATGAAGCGAAAACTAGGAGAACTGAGAGCTCTAATCGTCCCCAGTGGTAGCAGTGCTAGAGTCTATGCTATAGAGGGGGCTCAGGCATTTTTACCTCCATGTTGTCTAATCCCGCCGAGAGCAAAACTGGGTGTCAAATGGGAACTGAAAAACAATCTGTGACAGGACCAGGAGAAACAATTAAAAAATGACGAGGAGTCCTTGTGGCACCTTAGAGACTAACAAATTTATTGGGGCATAAGCTTTCGTGGGCTAGAACGCACTTCATCAGATGCATGGAGTGAAAAATACAGAAGCAGGTATAAATACATGAAAAGATGTGAATTGTCTTATCAAGTGTGAGGTTACTTGGTAAGGCAATTCACATCTTTTCATGTATTTATACCTGCTCCTGTATTTTCCACTGCATGCATCTGACGAAGTGCGTTCTAGCCCACAAAAGCTTAAACCCAAATAAATTTGTTAGTCTCTAAGGAGCCACAAGGACTCCTCGTTGTTTTTGCTGATACAGACTAACATGGCTATCACTCTGAAATTAAAAAATGGTGCATCTTCCTTCAGGCTTGCTCAAAACATCACCTGTTTCCCAGTAACAATACTTAGCCATTATCCTTTCAAAGCACTGCAAGCATATACGCTGATGACTCCTCCCAACACTGCCACCAGGCAGCCAACGGTTATCAACTTCTTCTCACAGATGGAAAAACTATTGCATGACTTGTCCCAGGCCATACAGTGAGTCAGTGGCAGATCTGGGACTCATACTGTAATTCTGTCCTCTGTACCATGCTAACCAATTTATTTGAGCATAAGCTTTCGTGAGCTACAGCTCACTTCATCGGATGTAGCTCACGAAAGCTTATGCTCAAATAAATTGGTTAGTCTCTAAGGTGCCACAAGTCCTCCTTTTCTTTTTGCAAATACAGACTAACACGGCTGTTACTCTGAAACCTGTACCATGCTGTTTCTCCAATCCCAAAACCAAATTTCTCTCCTTACATCCATTACTATCAAGGAAAACAGGGTATCCATGATAGTAATTCCAAGTGCATGTTTTCTGCAGTCTAAGCAACTCTAAAACTCTAAGCAACCTCTTAAACATATCTATCTCCTCAACAGTGGCATAGTGAGGTAAACAGTGTCCGTTATGGTAGATATACAAGCATGGGGGGACCAAATCAGAAAAGCTAAGGCACACAAAATGAGTTATACCTGGCAAGGGGCATAAAAGCTAATAAGAGTTTCGATAAGTACAATAGGAGCAAGAGAAAGATGATGGAGAGGGGCCTTATTCCATCATAACTGGCCTTCTCCCAAAATGTTGAAAAATAGTAGCCTTATCACTAAGACCTATGGTATTACCATAGAATTGCATTGAGACCCCTTCCTAAGTAGCTATGAAGAGACGTACAGAGCAGTAAGTCCTGCTTGTGTAGTCACATTGGATAGGTCTTCACTGCAATTAAAAGTCAATAACCCAAGTTGAGTTACCCTTCTCAAGTTAGCCTAGCTCATGGGGGAGACCCCACAGTGTGCAATAACACTTGAGCTGCTGTGTCCCCACTGTCCCTGCATTCACTTGTGTGTGGCACTAAGATTTTTTGAAGCACATCCCTTGGTTCTTGTGATGCAGTAAACTAAGATGCTCTATGAATTGTTTCCCCCCCTCAGTGAACTGTGGGCAAACTTGTCTGTCCTTTCTGGGCACATAGGAAGGAACTGGAGGACTACTGGCACTCCCGTGGACCTAGCCTGCGGCCATAGGTGCTGACTCCGTGGGTGCTCCGGGGCTGGAGCACCCACCAGGAAAAAATGGTGGGTGCTGAGCACCCACCAGCAGTCCCCCTATCAGCACCTCTCCCTCCCCCCAGTACCTCCTGCCTGCCAGCAGGCCCCACCAATAAGCGCTTTCCCCTCCCCGTGCTTCCCCCTGCACTTTCATGGCATGCAGGAGGCTGTGGAGGGAGGAGCAAGGATGCGGCGTGCTTAGGGGAGGGGGCAGAAGTGGGCATGAAGAGGCGAGGTGGGGTGGAGTGGGAAGAGATGGGGTGGGGTGGGGGTGTAGCCTTGAGGGAAGGGGTGGAGTGGGACCTGAGGCACAGCCGGGGATCGAGCACCCACCGACACAACGGAAAGTCGGTCCTGTGTCTGTGTCCACATACAGAGAGGGCATATGAAAAGCACGTGAGTTGTGCTAATTCAAGTTTTAGCCCATACCTCCAGACAGGCCAGCCAAACTAATTTAAAAGCATGGTCACATTCAAGTGAAGTGTTTTTGTGTGTGGATGGGACTCAAGTTAACTCTGCAATGAAGACAAGCCCATTAGCACTCACTTTATTATACCTCCAAGTCTATCTGTGTGGGAGGGAGCAGGGCTTGTATTCTTGTGAGTCCCAAAACAGGTGAGCAAGGACAGAGGATGGGCAGTGGGTGGAGTCTTGGTTTCACCTCCCCAATGCACCGATGAGCGATGTTCAGCTGATTCAAGGGAAGAAGCAAGCTGGACCCACATTAAAAAGCTGCAGTAAATTATTTCCTACTTGGAGAAATGGGTGCGGGGAGCAGGGAAGTAATTGTGACTGAAGAGCGTGGCACTGCTGCATGCTGCCCTTGGCTGTCACAGAGCTGAGCCTCAGGGTTTAGAGTGGCTTCCCATGAATCAGAGGCATTTTATTACCATTGAACTACCAAAGTACAACCATGAGGCATGTACTTGGCCTTATGATGCACATACAGTAGGATAATGCACCTGCTAATTGAGAAAACAGCTGTGGCTCCCTTTGGAGGTACTGAGTTGCGTTGATCACATAAGGATTCCAGTTTGCAAATGTGGACACCTATATTCTATCAGTAAAAAGCCCTCAATCCTAGCCTTATCTGGAGGTTTGTCCCTTGAAACACAGGATTAAATGCTGACTCGTATAACCTCCGCACAAAACCCAGCACAGACAGCTGGGCTCCACTTCTCCGACAGCAGGAGGCTGGGGTAGGAAGGACAAAATTTACTCCCCTTTTTATACACAACAAGTCAGTTAAGTATGAGGGAATCCCAATAATTTTCTTTACGGACCCTCTCCAAATCCTCAAGCCAGGCCTGTGTGTATTAATTTGTATGATCACAGTGGATGGGGGTCAATTTTTCACAGGCCCACTCAAAACTGCTAAGGACAGCTCTGGTAGTACCAGAGGCTGTAGTGAGGGAACAGCGTGCTACAGCTGAGTCTGTTGGCTGTGCCCTTCATTGGGATGTAAAACAAATCTCTTGCTCCTGGCAAACAGGACTGAGAAACAGAAGAAAAATGGAAATCGGATCTGAGCAATGAATTCCCCATTCAGTCTCAGATCCCTGCATTTGCTCAAGAACTCAAGTTTGTTTGGTTTTGTTTTAAACAAAGGTAACAGGAAATTTCAGAGAAGAAAGAGGTCAGAGTCCCTTGCCTGTGGGGCCAGCAGGCCCTGGGAGGGCTACTGAGTCAGAACGCTCAGTCCCGGGATGGAAGGTAGTGGGGGAGGGAGCACCTCACTCGTTGCTCTCAAGTAGCGCTGCCATCTTTCTACAGTTTGTCCTCAGAGGACAAACTCAACTTTGTGATGTTAGAAAAGACTCCACCAATTCTTTTTGCAATTGCAGAACAAGCCAGCATTTTGTAAAACATCAGCAACATGATGAGCCTGAGTGGCAGTTCTGTTCATGAAGCAACAGGATCAGATCTCTACCCAGTTTATTACCATTGCTCCAATTTATATCTCTTAAGGATTTATTACTGTTCTGTCTCTGGCTATGGCAGGGAACAACGCAGCATTGACAAGAGAAATGAACAAGATGATCAGATCTTTGCTGTCTCTAATATCTATGACCGCATGATTACTGAGAGAGAGACACACACACACACAAAAAGCTTGATTCTGATGTCACCTATACCAGTGTAAATCACAGCTAACTCTGTTGAGGTCAGTGGAGTTGCAATAAACTCAGTGTGAAAATAGAATGAGACAAAAAGTATTGTTAATGTAATGTTAGGTTTCTCTATTTACTTGATTATCATAACATGTTCTTAAAGGTAGGCAATGTTTGGGAGTGGTGTTTATTGTATATATGGGGGGAAACTAATGAAGCCCTCACTCAAACTCCTCCGCTGATTGGCATTTTGTTATTTAAGGTCATGTAATAGATACCATTTAGTAGGATCATCAGAGTTGTCTCAATTAGTAGTTGTCTCATGCATTTTGTATGCAATGTTATTGTAGTCATGTTGGTTCCAGGGTACTCGATAGAACTGAAGCAGAGCTCTGTGTCAGCTCGAAAGCTGGTCTCTCTCACTAACAGAAGCTGGTCCAATAAAAGATAATACCTCACCCACCTTGTCCATTTAAACCTGCTTGACTGAATCATTACCAGATGTTTTAACATATGTCCTCAATTCAGTTCCCTCAGCTGAAGACTTTAAACCACCATATTAACACCTCTAATTGTAAATGATAAGACAATTTCCTGGCTCCCACTGTATGAGATAGAAGAGAGCATGAGCTGTGGCCTTTAATCACTTTATTAATATCTCAAATTGTAAGTGACAGAATAATTAGGCTGAATATTGTCCCAGTGAAGCAGCTTGAACACAGTGGCCATTCCAACACGGCGACAGAATTTAGCTTAGAGGGAAAAAATGGTTCAGTGAAGTTTGTCCCACTCAAGCAGCTCTCCTTATTGTCTGGAATGATCCTATAGATTAGCGCATTTAAAACTAGTCTTGACAGGGAATAATTCTGTATTGGCATGGTGTCTAGATGACTCAGTACCATACACCTTTTCCAATTCTAACTTCTGCTGAGTGTCTCACTCCCATTTAAATGGCTTTTGCTGTGCCTCACTGAGATGCTCCCTCCATCTCTATTCCTTGAGAGAATGCAGGTCTAGTTTCTCTGACTGTTCCCCATTAAAATCTTTTCAGTGCTCTGGCTGCCTTCTGTTGCAAATTTTGTTACATCAATTTAATATTCAAAGGCACTAATCTTCCCCCCACACACACCCATTTTACACCAAGGTAAATCCATTGACTTCAGTGGGATTACTGACCATTCACTCCAATAGAACTGGAAGGGGACTCAGACCCAAGGTTTCCAGAACTGCTTATTCAATGCTGCAAAGGTGACTTCACTTTAAATATCCTATGTAGAACTAAAGCTGGCCCACACTTCCCCTCAGCTCCATATCTGCAAGATCTGGTTGGTGAAAAGCTACTTTGCATGATTCGGTCTCCATATAATTCTTGGAACTACAACTCTGTTAGGAAACTACTTGACTCCATTTTTAAAGTATTACTGCCATGGATATTTTTCCAGTTTGTCCCTTTGCTCTGAAAAATATAATCAAACTTGATTTTCTGCTTTTCCCCCCGTGTACTTTCTTAGCAAATGTTTAGGATACATTTTGGCAACAATAAAGGAAAGATCTTTAAAAATGTTCCTCAGAAGCCAGTTTGAACAGAGACTTTGTCATGATGCTTTCCCATTCAGATGTTTGGAATTCATGCATGGGAAAAAATATCAAGCCTTCTGTATATGACAGAAAGGGTGTGAGGTGTGTGCTGTAAAAATGTTCCTCCACAGAAGCAAAAGGACCACATGCTGCATCAGACATCATAAAATCCCCAGTATTTCATCCAATGACACTGTTCCTTCTTGAATTAAATTAAAGGATTCATTTCAAGATAAAAATCATTTTATAAAAGTATTTTAAATTACTTCTTCCCTGAACTCTATTACTAAGCACCACTTGGACTGCTAAAACCAAAATGGATGTTTGAATCTCTGTTTTTCCACCATTTATTCTGTTTGCTCTGTGTATTGCCCTGTGGCACTAGACAAGTTTATACCACGTGTAAGGGGACTGTTGCCCCCTTACTAACAGTCAGTGGGGGTGTTTTGGTCGGCTAGCTCCCAGTACTAAAAGGGGAAGGGTCTATGGGAAATCAGGACCCTGAGACCGACAGTCCCCAGGAACAATGGGGAGAGGCCAATGCTCCAGGTCAGCCTGAATGACAGGGCGGGTAGGCTAATCAGGGAGTCAGGAGGCCAGGGAGGTCCCGCCCTCCGTGTGAGCTGGAATTGCCTGGGTCAGACAGAGTGGGGCCGAGCTAAGGAGATTGTGGGGGCCCAAGCTGAGCTGGGGAGCAGAGCTGTGCCACATGCAGAGGGACCAGAATAGCAGCCCAGAGAGAGCAAACCCTGTCCTGGGAGCAGAGCTGCAGCCCTGAAGCCAGAGGCACAGCCCAGAGAGAGCAGACTTGCCCTGGGAGCAGAGCTGCAGCAACCAGAGCCAGAGGGGCCAGAAAAACAGCCCAGGAAGCAGGTCATTGCTGGGAGCAGAGTCACAGGAGCAGCCTGCAGAGCAGACCTGTCCTGGGAGCAGAGCTGCAGCAACCAGAGCCAGAGGGGCCAAAGAAGCAGCCCAGGGAGCTGGAGGCAGAGCAGCAGCAGCAGTGCAGAGACAGAGTGGTGGAGCTGGGGCTAGAGCAGTCCAGAGCTGGGTGCGGTGAGCTGCTGGGGAGACCGAGGGGGACCCTGGGCAGCAGGCCCAGCACAGGGAGACGCCTCAGCCAAGGGGCTCTGCAGGCCAGGCTTGGATCATAACCCAGACAGGGCGGGGGCAATACTGGGAAGAAGGGTCCTACCACTTAGAGCCTGAGAGCATGTGGCCACCACCAGAGCAAGTGTCCGACCCACAGCATCCCTACAGCACAGCCAGGGCCTGAGAAGAAGGCCTGGGACTTACAAGGAACAGACTGTGAACTGCCCTGATGTTCCAGAGACACTGTTTGTGATGTTCCCTGCCACAGAGCGGGGTGATGTGTTTCCTTTAACCTTTCCCATTTTTCCTTATTCTTTTTAAAATTAATTGTTGATTAAATAACTTGCATTTGCTTTAACTTGTATGTAATGGTCAGTGGGTCAGAGAATTGCCCAGTGCAGAGAGAGTACCCTGGAGTGGGGACACCCTAGCCCCTGTCCTAGGTGACCACAGCAGGGTTGGGGGTTGAGCCCCCCAGGAATCCTGGGCCCAGCCTTGTTGGGGTTATGAGGACTGTGCCAGACAGAAGAGTGGAAGGGGAGTCCTCAAGGGCGGGAGGGTAAAGGAAGTGGGAGCGAGGACTCAAATCCTTTCGCTAGCCTACTTCACCGGGGTAGTGCAGAAGCCAGGAAAGTTTCCCCACAAGTGTGGGACTATTCCCCCACTTACACATGTTTATGTTTAGTCAGTTTCACTTTCTTGCCTCTGACTCTGGTGTTTGATGAGATGAAGCTAGTCATATGAATGAAATAGTTATGGAACTGTAAAAATCTTACTGTACTTCACCTCCACTTACAGCCAGGGACATAAGGGGCTAATGCCATTGCAGTGATGCAACTCCACTCAAGTTGCTACACCAGGGGATGAACTTGGCCCTGAGGAATTTTATGAAATCTACATCATGAGCAAAGATGTGAAATCATGTAAGGACAGGTTTATAATGGCTTACACAGACATAAAATGAAAATCTTGATGGGCAAACAGGGCATAGTGGGCTTTCATTCATTGTAAGCTGTTTCAATCATAAGCCAGATACCCCCAGAGTTCAATCATGAATCAAATACCTGGAATTCCACCTGGCCCAATGACTTGAGATATTACTGATGCAGTTGACACAGCCATTATCTTAGTATACATTGCACAGTTCTTATTCCTCCTCAGCCTTAAATTCTTCATTAGGCAGAATAATTTACTCAGGCATCAAGGATAAAAACAGCAAGAATGGATATTTGACTTGATCTCACCTGAATCCAGTTATTTTACCATGTGCTTGGTATGGTAGAAACAAAAGTTCCCCCATATGAATAAAGAGCTAGAACTGGGACCATCCACCTGTACTGGATCAGAAGCTACCATTTGTTTGATCTGCCCTGAACCTAATCCTTGTGTCAGTGATGACTGCTATTGTTCGACATTATTGTTTCCTTAAGGGCAGGCAGAATATCTCTGCCCAAAAGGTTGCCATTTGTTAAAGCAATAGCATCAAACCTGGGGCACTACTGAAATAGGTGGTGGTAGACGAGAGGAACCCTGCCCGGAGGATTCAAAATGGCTGCTTGGTTACACATCTCTCATAGTAAGCATGCTCCTTTATAAGTCTTCCTGTGTACTGTTTTTTCCAACACAAAATACTTTCCAAATACTCTCTTTATGATGAACATAAAACCCTTGCAGTCTTCAATGGCAATCCTAATAGAAAGCAGGTGCTATGCCTTTAACGGAGCTCTGGGGAGCTCATTACATCCTCCATTACTATAATCAACCTACACATAAAAAAATATATAAACAGTTACCAGTTGGCTGAGTTCATGGCAGCATTTGATCACATGCAAACACAATGCCTGTACTCACCGCTTTCACAGTGATTCCCGGTATAGCCTGCCAGACAAGCACATCTGTAGGCACCAACTTTATCAAGAATACATGTTCCATCATGATAACATGGAGATGAAGAACAAGCTGCAAAAGAAGAGGCAAGAATATTCACAGTCTTTCATAAGGTTTTTATCTAACCAGCTAGCTACTGTTTTCTATAGAACTCATCACAGTAGTTTCTAGAGGCCTCCCAGGTTAATTAGATATGTAGGATCAAGTACTCAATGGATTCAAGGAGCCCTCCAATCTTCTTCCTTCCTTGCTAGAAGGAAGATCTCGGGATGTGCAACTTTTTATTGGTGGTTGTTTTTCCTTTTTCTTCCATTATGGCCCCCATCTTTCTATCACTTCTTTCGAGTTACAGTGGGTTCACCTGAGGGGTCACATTATTTCTATCTCTTACATACTTCATTCTGGGCTTTGTGAGCAGTATTTCCCTAAAGGAACATAGCTGTCTTCTTGGGTCATGGATGCAAATGCAATGATTGATGTTCCTGTGTCCTCTTGACCCCTATTATGATCTTTTAAATCAGGATTATGATGACCTTGAACTGGCAAAGGAAGCAGGTTGGGAACCAGTATGTTGGGATGCCTCTTGGCACAACTACCCAGCTGCAATTAGAGAAGTGGTACAAATAGATCGGATATTTTAAGCATAAATGGGTATCTACGTGCCAGGCTAATTATTTGCACATGCACCAGGCTTACTAACATGAGCAAAAGCCACTGTGCTACACACACTTTTGGGCACCATGCCTGCTCTCCCTTTTTAAAAATGTACCCTTAAAACTAGAAATAAATACATTTTAAAACAAATTGCATAAAGTCAGTTCCTTCTCCACTTATCTGCAGAGATCTGGATTTAGGCCCTCAGGGTTCTGTATTTCCTCTATTATAGCAGAGGAAAATCACTAGCTCTTAATGGGATGTAACACAAGCTACTCTTCAAGCGGTAGTGAGGTTCTCAACCATTTCAGAAAAAAATCAACCTGAACTCAGGTCTTACCAGGTAGAAACTAGTGATCAAAGCATAAAATTTAGATCCAGATTCAAATAGGAACATCTCCAAAGTCTGCGAAGTTCTGAATCTGATGTTCTGGTTCAGATCCATCATAACAAGGTAGGCCAGAGCTGTAAAGTTTATATCTGGATCCAAATTGAAGAGTTCACCCCAATTTTCCATAAAAATGCTCTTGCCACTTTTAGAGGACTTTCTAAAGGTTCTTCATAACTTTATTTGTTGAACTTCTAGTCCATCATTGCTACAAAAGTATAAAAAGAGTAAATTCTAATTCACTTATAGATCACAGTTGTCTATCAACAATACACCGATTACACTTCAACATAAGGGAGGAATGAACTCCACCACTAAACAACACTGATGGAGCAAAGCAGGGTTGGTAGTGCTCTAGCTGCCCCCTTAGACCACAATCTCAGCTAGAACGATCAGTTTCAGAGGTGGCACTAAAATATTCAGACTCTCTCTTTGATGAAACCCAGAATGGCACACGACAAATCAGCTAATTCATTTGCAAAGTTTTTTATTGAAACAGGCTTTCCAAGTCTCTTTGACCCAGCTGGTGAAAGAGAAACGGAACTCCACTCATAACGTCAAAACCAGATTTCTGACACAGATTTCATGTGGAGACGTAAAGCTATTCGTATTTAGGTTGGGCAGTGAAAGCCACTGCTGAAACCTTGCACAATCTCCTTAAAGGCTTGGATATGAGGATGGGGGGTTATTCAAAGGGTGACTGAGGAGGAGAACAAATTCCTGAAAAGCTTTTACAAATGATCATTTTGTTGTTTCCTGCTGTTCTAAAATGACATTTAAAAAAAGAGAGCAAGAAGAGGCTGAAGAGCCAGGGAAGCACTGATATTTTGCAACCAACAGGCCATATCTTCCTGTCAGTTGAAGTCAATGCAGTCGGAACAATGGTATGTTTATTTATCGCTTCTGTCTTGATAGCACAAGCCACTATTTGTCTGCCAGTTTATTCTGTGGAGCCAGTTG
Source organism: Chelonia mydas (assembly GCF_015237465.2). Classification (NCBI taxonomy): domain Eukaryota; kingdom Metazoa; phylum Chordata; order Testudines; family Cheloniidae; genus Chelonia; species Chelonia mydas. The sequence continues at coordinate 53,556,837 of NC_051246.2, forward strand.
TGTCAAATGAATGAGGATGGGTGCTGGTTATTATGATAGGTGTGACACACAGAAGAGCTGATAAAAATGAGTCTTTATTGCCTGGCTTCAGTCATATGACATGGAACCAGGTTACAAAAGCTTCCTCCCCATGTCCTGTGACAGGGGTCAGTATCCACTGACTCCACTGGCTACTGGTGACTGTCGTGATTCTCATTAAGCGAGACCCAGCATTATTTCTAATCTGTCGTAGTACACTGTGCCCTTTAAAAATCTAAAACACAGAATGCACCAGAACAGCCACACAGTGACTTAGACATTCAATTTTTGCTCACAATTTTTGCACTTTTGGGGAGTTTTTCCTCTGGTGTACTAGGATTTGGCCCAACTTCCCAATGTGATGGGTATCATATAAGTATCTGTAACTAGTTAAGAGAGATGGTTGGAAAACATTTTTTCACAATAGTTGGTTTGGGGGGGGGGGGCTGGAGTCTTCCGCTTTCCAGCTACATTTTGTTTCAACAGAACGTACCCATCCAACTCACATAACTAGGATATTCCTTTCTATTTCCTTTCTATTTCCTTTCTATTTCCATGGACACACATTCTACCAAGCCCCCCCAGCTTGCCTCTATTATAAATATAAAGAGAAGTTAGCTCCTCTCCCTACCTATGGGATTTTGTATTGACATTAATAATGTTTCATGAGTAATTGTTGCCAGCAAATCAGATGGGAATCCCCTCACCTTCCACAAGGGGATTATTAAAGAAGGACAACCACACACAGGAGCAAGGGGAATTATCCTGCTCACTTTATTTCAATCTTCTTCTCTTCCCCCGTCTTTCACGTCTGAGGTAGCTTAGTCATTTCTGGCCACTGTCACCAAAGATTGGATTACCCTTTATCCTTGACACAGTGTCTGTTGCTGCACTCGGGTGGTTAACACCTGCTTCCAGTACAGGCCGTTCAGCTGATTAAGCTGCTTCTTTTATTAACTAGCTGTCCACTGGTCTTTCCTCTAGGGACATACCTTTTGCAGATTATTTTGCATTTACCTAAATTCCTCTGACCATTTGGTCTCGATACTTCCCCATGTTTGATCAGTGTCATTGTGTCATTGAGCCAACTTCTGCAAAATCTATCCCACATAGGGTCCCCAGAACAAAGGTGACCCCATTATAAAGTGCCCCACAAGGGTAGACATGTGTAAATGAAAAAACTCTGCTCTCACTGCATGAGCCACTTTTCCTATCTTCTTCCTTCCAGTGCTAAGCTACAACGAATATCATAGCATCCCTTTGGGCCATTGCTCAGTCTTGGAGTGTGTTTACCTGATCCTGTTCTCAACAATCAGGCAGGTGATTGACCTAGTGAGCCCTGTTCAGCCTATTACATGGATGTCAGCTACTCCCTGAGGCTTTGCATTGAGAAGGGTTTCAGAAGACTGAATGCTGAAGCTTGCTGTATGCTGCCAGAGCTTTCAGTCCCTCAGCTCCCGCCCACCCCCGGCCACGTACATTCTATTCTTCCCCATGAACAGAGCTGCTGGCCGGGTTAACACTTCACATAAAGAGACACAGTGAGAGCTTCAAAAGTTTTTCAATTCAGCTACTCATCGGGCCAGGACAGATTCCTAATAAGGTGCACAATGAGGCCTCCTGACAAACTCTCACCCCTTTGCATCATGCGCTGCATGGATTACCATGCTTGCAGCCACCCAGTCTCAAATAAATACCATTAATAATGGGGTGGAAATAAAGTGCAGAACAGTGCTAGCACACTAAGAGGTGCATGCTGAGTAGAGAAAACGGAATCAATTCATCCTACTCCATATCAAAAATGTTAGGCCTACAAGTGTAGGCAGTCTTATGCAACATCCCCCACACCAGGTTTCATTGGGTGGAGGCAGGTTTTGTTTTCCATCAGCCCTTTCATTAGCACAGTGCTAGCTCTCATTATCTAACTGTTCCTGCTGTGATTGTGATTGTATTACAGGGAACAGCAAGTAGACAAGTGGGTTCAGTAAATGCAGAAATGGGGCAGCAGATTGGCTAGTGTGTGTATGCACGTTTCAGATTGTTAGCTGCACCCTTAGTTATTAGTAACGGCTGAACCCCAATAGGTTTGGAGCTCAGGTGTGGTTTAGCTGCAAAGATTACATGAACTAACTGAACTTCTTGAACCAGATTGACGGCTCATGTGACCCCCATTAAATCTGGGACACTGATATGTGTCTGGGGTCTCATATGTCTTACTTCAAGGAGGGATTGGGAAATCCTAATGTTAGCTGTTATAGATCCTGTAGGATTTTCCTATGGCAAACCAGCACACACTGGTCAGCCTCCTCTGCTAAGAACTCTATGGACAGGTTTTATAGACTTGCCCCTTACAAAGAAGGCACAAGACATGTAGCCCACTTCAGATCAGAAGGCAAAACAGGAGCTACCAGCATTCCCAGTGTTCCTTTGCAGGCAGGCAGAAGGGGCAGGGAGTAACGCAGAGGGGAAGGTGTTACCCCTGTGTAAATGAGATCAGACTCAAGCCTAATACGTTTAATAAATAGATTGGAATTTTGGAACCCAACTTCTTTCATTACAAACATTTAGCACATCATATTATTCACTGAAGAAGAGATTGAAAATGTTTTTGTGTGCTTTTTATATGGGAAGAGCCTTCTGTATCTGCCCTGTACAAACAATTTTTTTAAAAAGCCCTACTGATCTGAAATGTGAAGCAGCAGAAATAATTAGAGCATTTTCACTTGGGCAATACAGCAGAAATGTAACAGGTTTCTACCATTTTAAACTGCTTACTCTGCTTCCACATACTACTTCAAACAACTACCTGACCGCAAGGAATTGTGCACAAAAATTCCATTTCATCACTCATTACCAGTTCTTTGGTGCAAAAAGAAACATCACAAACCTATGAAACTTCAGCCCTAAACTGTTGCAATCAGTTAAGTCTTTGCACAAATAATGGGGCCGGGGTCTACTTTAAAAGAGCTTCATTTTAGCAAGCCGTATGGTGACTTTGTACCTTCACTGTACCTACCTGTATAAACTGCTGTTGGCAACACAGCATGAAAGTTTTTAATGAAGCAGAACAGCGAGAAAAATTAGTGAGACTGAATTAATGAGAATAAAATGCAGTGTGCTTTTTTTTATTCCTTTACCTGTAATTTCTTCAAAGATAGCATGAAACCCATCAAAGTTCTTGGATCCGTCGGACTGGAAGAGAACATGGAGTGAGGTCCCAGTGCTTCGGATTGGAGGCGGCCTGTCATTGCCACAGAAACGCTTAATTATCCTGCTATCTATATTGTCCCCATCCCGGATCTCCACATAATCATACTGGCACATGTAGTCAAACTCCAGGCTCAGCATGGCAAACCTGAGGCAGAAGGACATCAAAATCAGACTGCTACTCTCACCTGGCTAGACTGTGTTTCTAATTCAGTTCAGAGTCTACTGCCCCCCTACAGAATCCATCTAAAGGAGAGGATAACAGCTGGATACACTGGAGGGGCAGAGAGCTAAACTCCATTTTGGACTTTATTAGTGCTACTTAAATGGTTGCGTTCTGCATTTAGAAACTATGATGATAGGTCCCTTATAAATAAGATAGAAAGAGACAGACTCGGAACAAAAAGAAACCGCACTTTATTTCAGATCAGAAGACAAAACAGGAACTAATTGTCAATAGCCAGTACTTACACCATTTGTGTAAGGGAGAAGGGACAGGGGTTAACGCAGACGGGAGAGGGTAATATCCGGAGGCTTTTACAGTAAACGCTTTCTATCCTCTCACATCAGCCATGCAGCAAGGCTGTCATTAGTGAACAGTATAACATGCTGCTGCTAGCAAAGCACAGAGCCAAAATATTCAAACTGAATATGAATGAAAACCAGACAAAGAGAGCTAATAAAAAAGAGCCTTTGAAGAATAAGCATTTACCCAGGGTGCTGTGCTCTAAGGATTCAAAGCTCTGTGCCTGAGAGAGCACCACACCACTAACCACTCAGCAGAATATTTTAAAAATGTAACTTTTAATCTTCCCAGTCTGCCTGAAAACTCTCAACTCTGTAGACCGTGTTTATTTAAGGGATATAATGGATCAGACTGAGTCTATCATGTTTCCTCTTCAAAGGTGGGCTGAATTGTCTGGCAATCTAACATTTTCTAACTGAAGAGAAGGGGAAAACGCACAACCAGTTTGGTTGTTCAGCATGCTCCTACAGTTGATTTCCCCTGACTGTCCTCTTCTGGGGACTCAGTGGCTTCAGAGCGTAAGGAATCCCATGTGATGTGAAATGGCTGATGTTTTTCTATCCCCTCCCATCAGACTAACATTAATACACGCTCATGTGTCTTCGTTCAGTACTTATTTTTGTGTTTGGAGTAACAGCTGAACCTCAGCTGGTGTAAATCTGCATAGCTCCATTGAATGAGCAGTTGAATGGAGCTGTACCAAGTTACACCAGAGGAAGATATGGCCCAGAGTTTTTGTAAGGGTCTGTTGGAAGGTGGATTAGAAAAAAATGGCATCTGCTTTTAATACACATCAGAGATTAAGTCACGTCAGTTTCACTTAAACTTCATGAGCAAGTTGGTGAGTCCAAATTCCAGTTTTGTCTGACGTCCTATTACTTACCCATGAGATATCAAGTTACCAGCATGACATCATCAAAACAAGCTCTCTTTGGCTGATCAACCCCCAGGATTTGCTCTTACAGAAGCAATAATTTCATACAAATTAACCTGTTCATGCTTGTCACACATCTGAAGCCAGGTGAAAACAGGATAGAGTTTAGGGTCCCTACCTACAAATCCTGACACACATTCTTAACTTCACTTGCATCAGTTTCCCACTGGCACTACTATACTACTCATGTGCTTATAAAGTTAAGCATATGCATAAGTGTTGGCAGGATCAGAGTCCTAAGAACCATTTCTGGGAGACACCTCTGTGTATCCAAGGGTAGAGCTGGGCTCAATACCTACTTGTTTAGTATTTCATATATGTAGAGAGAACCTAGGTCTGTAGCAACCATGTTACTGAAAATGCAGTAGAGTAACTAATATCAAGGAGTCTTAGGCAAAGTTCTGCATTGGAGCCACAAAGTGACAGATAAATCGTGCACAATGGTCTTAGTAGTTTGTCCACTTCAAAAAAAATCCTTGCTGACAAAAAATATGAATAAGCTAGTGGTATGGGAAGGCTTGCTGGCTTCTGATCTGCATTGTTTGAGTGTAGGAGTGAAGTAGCTAGGAAATGCACAAGGCCTCATGGCTAAGGCGCAGGGATGGGAGCTGAGAGACCTGGCACAGGATTTTCAGAAGTCCTCAACATTGTCCTAACTCTGCTCCCAGTGGAGTCAACTGAACACTTTTGAAATCTTGCAGTCTGTTGTTGGCTAAAGCACAGTTATGGGCAAGTTATTTAACCTCAATTTCCTCACCTGTAAAATTGGGACTATTTCCCTAACTGCCCTGGATATTATAACACCAAATTCCATAACGTTAATGAAATGCTTGGAGATCCTCAGACCAAAAAGGAGCATACAGTACTGTTATGAGGTGATATTAGTGAGTGCATTGAGAATACACCTCTTCAAGGAAAGCTTCTTGCCAAAGGAAAAGAACAATTCCAAGATACAGCTCTGTCACAGCATTAAAGAAAATAATTGTGAGTTGTGTGTTTCCTAGAGTGCTTTATCTCATCCAGTGGTGAGCTGGAGCTGGTTCCCACTGGTTCGCTAGAACCAGTTGTTAAATTTAAAAGCCCTTTTAGAACCAGTTGTTCCGCAAGGGACAACCGGTTCTAAAAGGGTTTCTAAGTTTAACCGGCCAAAAGTAGCGCCTTAGGCACCGACTCCATGGGTGCTGCAGCCCTGGAGCACCCAAGGGGAAAATTTGGTGGGTGCAGAGCACCCACCAGCAGCTCCCCTCCCTGCCCCACCCCCGGCCCAGCCCCAGCTCACCTCCGCTCTGCCTCCACCTCCACCTCCTCCCCTGAACGCGCCGCCACACTCTGCTTCTCCGCCCCCCACCCCAGGCTTCCCGCAAATCAGCTGTTCGCGCGGGAAGCTGGGGCAGACTGAGAAGCAGGTTGTGGCTTCCCGCTCAGGCCCAGGGAGGCAGAGGTGAGCTGGGGTGGGCGGGCGCGAGGAGGGCTGACCGCGCCGCAGCAGGTAACCCGGGGGTGGTGGGGGACGCCAGGGAACCGCTCCCCGCCCCAGCTCACCTCCGCCACCCTGGGCCTGAGCGGGAAGCCGCCACCTGCTTCTCAGCCCTCCTCGACTTCCCACCGAACAGCTGATTCACGGGAAGCCAGGGGGCAGAGAAACAGAGCGGGGCGGTGCGTTCAGGGGAGGAGGAGGAGCAGAGCAGAGGTGAGGTGAGCTGGGGCAGGGAGCTGCTAATGGGTGCTCTGCACCCACCAAATTTTCCCCGTGGGTGCTCCAGCCCCACAGGGAGTCGGTGCCTAAGGCGCCACTTTTGATGTGATCAGTGGGGGAGCAGCCGCTCCCTCTGCTCCCCCCCAGCTATGCTCCCCTGCCCCTAGGAGCCAGAGGGACCTGCCAGATGCTTCCTTGGAGCTGCCCCAGGTAAGCACCTCCAGGACTCCCCACCTCACCCCCCCGGCAGGTGCCTCTGGCTCTTAGGGGTGGGGTGGGCACCCACTACGGTGGCCCATGAGCCCCTTCTGCCCGGTTCTGGGGGCAGTCTGGGGACAGGGAAGGGGGATGGATGGGGCTGGGGGGGGCATCAAGGAACGCAAGGGGGGTTGGATGGGGTAGAAGTCCCGTGGGGGCGGGGATGGGCAACAACGCCCTCATGGGATGAGGAGGGAACCCATTGTTAAGGTTTTGGCAGCTCATAACTGATCTCATCCCCTGATGTGACATGGGCTGAGGGAGCATGATCAATCACAAATTAAAGAAAAATGAGGCTAGAAAATGCACACCCAAAACAAACTACTACAGCAACCTGGGCACCATTTATCAAAGCAGGCCTGGTCAGCCAAATCGCCTAGGACAGCATAGCACATCTTAAGTCAGGAGATGATTTATTTTCAGTTCTGTGAGATAAAGAGAGTTTATAAAAGCCCCTGCAACAGGGCAATATGCCCTTTGAAAACCCTGGCTGGGGGGAGGAGAGAAGAGAGAGAGGGAGCAGCTGACCCTAGGCCAGAGAAGCAGCCCCACAGACAGGTGCTGGGAATCAGCTGACACAGCTGATCAGCACTCCTGACCAGCCCACACTCTCAACTGAAATATAAAGGAGAACTTAGCAATGCAGGGGAAGGAGATTTGCTGCTAAATAGGACTAGCTAGTAGATCCCAGTCCAAACTTCTAACCAGACTGTTATCAGTGTGGTGTTTTGGGGATTTTGTGTTTGGTTTGGTTTTTTTGGTATACTTTTCTTGCTTTGTTTGGGAAGATAATAAACAGAGCCCTGAAGAAAGGGACAGAAACCGGACCTGGCTGGCTGGCTTCTGCTGGTGACTAGGGGTGACTTGTTTTCTTTCTGCTTCACACAGACGGGATCCCTAGCATTGCTCTGTGGCAATCACGCAGGGTTTGTTGGGGCTATGTAGAGACCAGGAAGCATGGAATGCTATTGTCAGGAATCGTGCTGACTCGGCAAACCGTTTGCTAACAATTACCGTTGGGAGCTGAGAGTAAGAGTGGCGGAGGGAATCTGCTTGTTTATGTGGAAGTGGAGTAATCCTAAAGAACCAGGCATAGGCAGCAGGGCCAGCATGGAAGGATTTGGTGGAGTTTAAACTCCTGAGTCTCCTAAACCCAACACTGGGAGCTCCCTCATCAGACTCTGCTTCTGGACACATTCACCCTAACAGTAGGACCCTGTGTCAAGGGAGGTAGAGGGTTAGTATTGAATTTGCTGAACTGTGTGGGGAATGGCCACAATGGAAGGATGATCAAATCAGCTAGAAGGAAGCTCTCACAAGGGTAACACCACGTGTCTATTCAAGTCAGATACCTTGCGCCCTGTGGCAGCAGTAGTGATAATTTCACAGTGCTGGAGTGGTAACACAAATTCCCAGGCACAGAACCATCACTCCTCCCCCTGGAAAGGGAGGGGACAGAGTGGCCTACAGCTGCAGGTGTAATTCCTAGCAGGGTTCTACAGTGCTCTTGTGGATGACACCTTAAAAATAAATACCCTGTCTACTCTGCCTAGCAATTAAAGATCTCATTGCACTATTGGCAAGTGTAGAGGTTTTTCCTAATATTCTTCTACTTTTTTTCTTGTACATTGCTGATCTGTGCCAGTTGGCTGCCATCCTCTCACCCCAGAGATAGCTGCATTTCACTGATGCTGTAAAACATAGGACCCAATCCTGCCCCCACTGATGTGATTGAAAGCAGGGTCAAGCCCACCGTTTGTGAAGCACTTTGGCATCCTTAGGAATGAAAGAGCCTCATACATAAATGTAAAGCAATATCATTTATACTCTTGTTGCTTTTTGCACAGAGTGAGCTACAGCCCAATCCAACAATGCACTTGTAAGAGCAAAGGAAATGTGTCTCATTCCCATTAAGAGTAACACAGAGCAGCATCAGTTGTCTGAACACCAAACTCCCTGTACCATGTTATAGGCACTGCTATATCTAGCCACCCCTGAAGGTACCTACAGAATCTTGCACTTGCTCTGAGGAGGTTTCACCACTGTTAGTTTTGTAATTATTGTTGCTTATAACTACACAATAGTGAGCATGATAAAGGGACTGGTGTTAATGCCAAAGGAACCCCCAAATTTATTTTCTCCTTGAGTGATTTTCCTTCCTCTGAGTTAATATTAAATCAGATCTTTAAATCTGTTGGTTAGAAATGTGTTTGTTCACCTAATATTGCTTCTTTGCCTGTTCTCCAAAGCTGGTGAAAGATTGATGTGAAGCCTTTAACTCAGGTTCTTATTGTAGTTGCTGGTGGGGGCTGAATCTGATCCCCTGCCAAGCTTCCTGCTGTATGTGTGAGCTCTTTGCCACACACATTCAAAAACAAAATTAATTGCACCAAATGAAGGCTCTCCAGCACTGGAAAAGTAACCCTGATGAAGGGCTGAGGAGACTGAGCCATCGGCGAAGATTAAAAGGGCTAGATACGTAGACTGACTGAACAACTAAAGATACAAGTATAGGAAGCTTATAGGCATCGAGGATAGAAAGGAATTATTTAGGGTGGTTCAAGAGGACGTCACTTGAAGTAATTATATGATATTTAGAAAGGGAAAATTTAGGTTGAATATCAGGAAATACTTCCTGACCGTGAGATATGTCAAAGTCTACAACAAGTGGTCGGCACCCCCTCATGTGAGGCATTTTCCATCTCCATCTGAGGGATTTTCCCTCTCTAATTTCTGCGAGTCTACGGGGTGGGGGGGGGGCGGGGAAGGGGAATGGTACATTAATGAGCATGAGCTTCAGAGCCTCACCAGTTAACTAACTGTGAATTGTTTTTACATAAATTCAGAGTAACCTGAGCCAGTTTCTCCCTGCCCCAAAACACACCTGAGTTTTTTCTTCAGTGAATCCATTCTACGCTAGCCTGGTGCTTTCCTGTTGGACCATGGGATGCTCTGACCATAATGGCACCTAGGGATATATATTGCTCTGGATGTCTCTAAAAATGTCCATTGGTATCAGCGAGTGTTACAAGCAGGAACTGAAGGCAGAATATGGCCAGTAGTGCAGCATTCCCAGATCTCCTCCTGGGCCAGGTGCCAAATATGAAGTACCTTCCTAAGATGGGGGCAGCACTTTCTTTGCCATAGAGCCACCAGAGTCTGACCCACCTGGAGATCAAAATATGATTCCCATCTGATACACATGCCACCTTGCTTCATACAGAAGACAGAATTTGCTGAAATTCACCTCCCACTTACCTTAATTCGATGATAAACCCAGGTTTAACATGAATGGTCCATTCACAGTGTGCATTCAGTGGGTAGCTCTCCAGCAAAATCTGACCTTTGGAAGCCCGAAGAACCTGCCCGCATCCTGAAGAGGAAAAGTAAAAACAGCAAGTCCATTAGAGACCTTCATTCAGCAGCTCAGGGAGAAGAGGCCAGAATAGAGAAGCTTGACATACTAACATCTGAGGCAACTTCCTGAAGGACTAAAATGCCCTACTATATTATTAGTATTATTATGCTACTATATTGTTTCAGCATTATCTAGAAATTCAACACCCTTCCTTTAAGCTTATATAGTATCACCTCTCCCCATCAGCACCAGATTAATCATAGCTAAGGTCTGGACTCACCAATATTTGGCATCCCCAAGTCCTACCCTAAAATGTGGGGCTCCCCTAATCCCAGTTCCTTCCCGCCCCTCCTCAGAAAGACTCCTCCCCTCAGTCCTTGACCCCTTTGTCCTCTTTTTTTCACATGCCAACATGTGGATGTGGCTAAGAGGGAGACATTTAACCTTTGTAGTCTCCCTCTCAGGAACTAGTCAGAGCGAGGCCTGCACAGCTGGGGCAAAGTAGACGGGATACGGGAAAGTTTTGAGAGGGACTGCTGCCTCTGGAGCACCACTGGATCCCTTCCCAATCCTGGACCTAAATCTCAATAATCCATACTTGATCTGCTCCTCTTCCCCACAGCCTGGAGTTGAAGGAACACTTTTAACACAGAGGACTGGGAGTCAGGAATCCTGGGTTCTATTTTCAGCTCTGCCACCAAACACCTTGAGCATGTCACTTAACTGCATTATACCTCAGTTTCCCCATTTGTAGAATAGGAATAATAATGCCTATCTCAATGAGAGAATCCTTGTCAAGGATCCTAAAGGACTTTATAAACATTACTTAAGTGAAGGTGCAAAGTTATGTCATTACATACCATGCAGATCACATCTTTTGATACCTAATTTCTTGGCTACACCTTTCCTAATGGAGTCCTACAGCTTATCAGGATTTTCATTAAGCATTCTGTTAGTACACTGCTAGATGATTCTGACCGCACCTTCTGTTCTAGAAATTGCATTGTGAGTAATAACATGTCTGCATTGGGGGATTATGGGTAGGCTGCAGATCAAGCGCAGGAGAGAGAACTGTTGGAAAAGGCCAACAGACTGTAGTTAAGCTATGGAAAAGGGGCCAAGAGACTTCCCAGAAGCTTTTCAGCCTCCTTAGTCCATTCACTAAGTCCTCCTTATTCCATTCGCTACTCCTTGACTGAGAATCAATAAGTTTGATCCATTCCCAAAAAGGGATCCTGAACTGCTCAGTGTACTCCCTTCTTGACTGACGGGGCTGTAACTGTAAGTGGCATTAGCCATAAGCCATACTTCCCTTTGGAGGACATGCAAGAATGGAAGTGACCTGATTTTCACAAGTGCTGAGCATCCATAGCTTCCACTGAAGTCAGCCTCTAAAAATCAGGCCTTATGTGTCTGAACTATGGTGAGAGACATGGGAAAACTGAAGGTCAGTTGCTCCTGTTTCCTGTTAAGAATTGTGTGTCTAATAAAACACCTTTTATCAGTTTACCCTCAGCTACCCTCAGTTAAGTGGAACCTGATGAAACAGCAATCCAGCTCTGAGGAGTTCAGCACAAGAGTTTCATCCTACACTGGGGCTTAGTTGGTTCCTCATGTAAAAGATGAAAATTAATTACTACACTCCTGTAGGCCCATTAGGATGCAGCTAGGATGCCAGAATCTGCTACAGCACACATGATAATGTGCCTTCCCACAGCAAGGAGAGGGACCTTGTGCTGTTACTGGCTCCTGCTTCAAAAACAACCTGAGACAAAGCGGTGGGAAATCTTCAGATGGCGTGACATGGTTCTTGGATCACCTCAAAGAAATCTTCCCTTTTGTAACCAGGGGTTTTTGAGCTTCCTTTGCACTCCTGCCTTTCACAAAGGGAAGCAAAAGAACTGGTGCAAAAGAATGCTTATGTGTGGGGCATACTAAATGCACTTTTCTGTTTGGAACAGTACAGCCTCAACTTCTGAACATCCACGCCAAGGAAGTAGGTTTGGCCAACAAAGCAGGTGGTCTGAAGGCTAAAGAGGAGCCATTCAGAGACTTCCTCAAAACGAATATTCTCAGATTTGCTTCTCTGCATGAAGCACATCCGAGATCAGATCAGATCTTCACCCTGCTTTCTCCAGCTCATCTAGCAGACATTGTGCTGCCTCCCCCAGACAAACAGCAGGCGAACAACAGCTCTATCACCTTCTGATCAAATGGGATCTTTTTTCTTCCCCTTCTAAAGCTGTGGGAGACCTGGAAAATTCTCAAGAATAATTTGTACCCCAGCCACTAATGCTGGCAAATCCGGCTTCTTTCAGAAAAAAATAATCCACTTTGGAAAAGTGTCAGCATCAGGGTTCCTTTCCTGTCTGGAAAAAAAAGCTGCTTTCAGCGGCACATAAAGATTCTTCTCTGAGGCCTGGAACTGAAAGAAAAAACAATTCGAGCCCTTTGAGTTCTATCCCACTATGAGAGTTCATACTGGGGGAGGAGACATCTGGTCACAGTTCAGCACCTGTTGTTTGGGTTTCCCAGCATCACTGTGGGGTTCCATCAGGAGCCAAGACGGGAGACAAAGCAACAGTGATAGAAATGTTACATCCACTGGCATTCAGAAATTTGCTGGGGGGTGGAGGGAACGAGAGAGAGAGAGAGAGAGAGACACATAGAACCTGGGTGGCTCAGGAGGACTAATAATGGTAGAGTCAGAGGCCTTCACTTCTTGATCACCACCATTAAGTCTAGGTGAATAATGACCCAAAATTGTTCTCTCCCCACTTTGGCACACTGCACAGTGATGGGCTTAATTTAGCCCTACATATTTAAGCAATCAGCCATCTCATCAGTAATATTTTTACTGTAATGGGAGTGTGTGTGTGTACGTGTGCACTCGCCTTCTCAAGAATATTTAAGGATCAGGGTCCAGAGAAAAATTCATATCTTTCTCCTTTATCTTCCCCAAATAAAAACTTTCTAAATCAGCGGTTCTCAAACCGGGGGTTGGGACCCCTCAGGGGGTCATGAGGTTATTACATGGGGAGTCACGAGCTGTCAGCCTCCACCCCAAACCCTGCTTTGCCTCCAGCATTTATAATGGTGTTAAATATGTCAAAAAGTGTTTTAATTGATGGGGGGGGTCACACTCAGAGGCTTGCTATGTGAAAGGGGTCACCAGTGCAAAGGTTTGAAAACCACTGGTCTAAATCCTCATCAAAACAACCCAGTGTTAAAATGCAGGCCCCAGTGGCTGAAGTGCAGCTTTTGAAGTGAATTTTGCACCATTTGAAGTGAATTTTGTCTTCATTTCTCTTATTCTTACTTAATATTGTGACTTCTCACCCAGAAAACTATGACACAGGGAAAACAAAAATCAGTTCGCCTCATTGAGCTTATAACCCATTGCAATGTCTGCTGTCTTTACACATCAAAAGGAGCCATTTAAGAGCTTCTGGACTCCATCTGGTGAGTGGATTGAGGTACTGCAGTGTATTTTAAACCACAGAAAAGGGTGCATCTCTCTCCCTTTAATCTCTCTCATCCACACGTATTCACATACTGTATGCACAGGTCCCACGTACTCTGCAGAAAAATGGACCTTTACTCTGTAGTGAAGAACCCTAGACCAGTGGTTCTCAAACTTTTATACTGGTGACTCCTTTCACAGAGAGAGCCTCTGAGTGACGCCCCCTTATAAATTAAAAACACTTTTTTAATATTTAACACTATTATAAATGCTGGAGGTGAAACAAGGTTTGGGATGGAGGCTGACAGCTCGCGACCCCCTGAGGGGTCATGACCCCCCCAGTTTGAGAACCCCTGGTCTAGTCTCTGACGTTCTGGTATTACAGATGGGAAATGCAATAGTAGCTTCATTTCCATTTAAACATGGAAAGTTTTTACTGCATTAAATATGAAAAGGAACAATACACTCAAGATGGACAGCCCTGTGTTACTTATTTTGCTCCTGAATTTGATTTGATGTTGATATCCCCATTGTCAGGCTTAATGTGCTTCAGATTTTTTTATTCACAATGCAGATCTGCACTGCAGAACTTGCCTGGGCACAGCTGTTTCGGAGACAGTTGGCTGGTTGGTACCTGGGCAGGCATGGAAGGTAGTTTAGAACTATAGGATGAGCACTTGAGCTGAATATTTCTGCTAAGGTGATCAGCAGTGAAACCACTCCAAATGTTGCCATTTCTGCCTGTCTGAGGGTTTTGTACAGACACCCACCACTGCAGTATGTGTCATCTTTAAGCTTCAGAGTCAACAACTTATGGAGATGAATGAGGCATTTCATGCCTCTCAAAGCTGTAGTGTCAAGATGTCTTCAGATTTAGGAGGACAACATTGATTCTGCTTTGCTTATGCTTATTCCCTCCTCTGTTTGCTGTCTCTGAATAGTCAGAGAGCTAAACGTTCTGTAGTTGGTCAGTCAGACGGCCTCTGTTATCTTACAGTCTCTGAGCACCTCCCAAGTATTTAAAAACAAAAAATAGCGATAACTCACACAAATGTCTGGTCACACCACATGTAAAGTTTGCACACAGAAACCTGATTACTTGGAGTGTTTGCACCTGAAACCTGATTACAAGTGTTACACTTATCCAGCCGGGAAATCTACATGTGACTTGCATGACCAACCACAACTACGTAATAAAGCTCATAATTCCACCATTTAAGTGTCAAACAGCAAGGCAATTTCCAAAAAATATCAAATAATGAGTAATCTGAGATTGGCTCCCAGCCACTCCACCACCAGAAAAAGAGAGAAAGGTCTATTAAACAAGTAAATGATTCTATAAGTGATTATTTGCTTAACTCTAATGGGAAATCACAGACTACAAACTGAAGTGATGGACCAAAAAATGTAGCTTTAGAATTTTTATTTTATTTTTTGCCAACTACAAAAAAGTTCATATAGCAATCCACTCTCAATATTTTTCGGACAGTGATTAGGGAACTGATTCTGCTCAGGCCATCAGTAAGATTTGACCCTGGAACCTTTTCATCTAAAATCAAGAGATTCTGTCGGTTAAACTAAAAGACTAACTCCTCTAGCGAGAAGCAGAAGCAGACTCATAAACTTCATATTTGGACCACCACTAGAGGGAAACATAGGACCACACTCTCATAGGGTAGGCTGCAATTCCTTTTGAAGACAATGCTTTTTGTCCTCTGACCAATGGAAATTGTTCTGGTTTTAAGTAACTATAGGGTCTTTTAACTCCAGAATGCAAACTCTAAAGCACCATGCTTGTGGTGTATACAGCACCCCAGCTGCCTGTGAATTTTAAATGTTCAATACTAGAATAAAATTAAGATCATATGGGAAAAAATGATGTGTCCCACATACAGAGGGTTGACTCTCCTAGCTGAAAAGAAACATTCAGATGTGAGCAGTGAATTTCAGCTGAGAAAACCTTAGAATGGCGGTTTCTGCGAGTTCAGCCACAAAGGCCCCGCTTTTTTGGCTCACTTAGCAAAACTGTTCCCCACACTGATGATCCTCGTTCAAGGCTAATCCATGTAAATGTGCAGAACATGGATAAGCAGCCATTCATGGTGCTGGGAAAAGGAGTGTGCTCACTAGAAGAGTGCACTCCAGTGTTTAGACACAGCACCGGGAAGACAGGTCATGTTTGTTGCTCTTCTTTGTATCCCCTCAGTCGATTGACACCCTTCTGCTAGCGAGGTGCCCAGAATGAATGCAATATTCCAGATGTGAACACAAGGGCCGTAATGCTCTTTGATTCGATGCCTTGTCATATGGTATGGGCTGGCTGGTGGATTGGGTGGCATTGCATGCATGCCTTGACCCACCAAATTTTAGTCCAAGGAACACATCCCATGCTCAGGGTGGCTAGTCCCTCCTGCTGCTTGAGCCACAATTGCTACACTTTATTTTTAGCATGATGGCTTGATCAGAGCTAGCACAAGTATGTCTCCTCAAGCTGGGAATTATGCCCCCAGCTCAAAGTGTAGCCATACCCTGTGCTGGCAGAAGGAGGAAGGACTTGATGGACCCAGTGGTTCTTTCCTATTTCTACTCTTATGGAAAGTTCGATGGGATCTTTAGTATCAACACAGAGCAGAACAGTCACTGGTTTTTGAAATGTTGACAGAAAAAACCCACGCTGCAAACTGTGAGAAACTCAGCGTATAGTCTCAGAGGAACGGAGACCTGAATGGACTCTGCTCAGGTTAGAACTTGCTGATCTAGACAGTTTAAGTATTTAAAACTTGATACTTACACCATGAATTTTTATTTTTATCTACTGAAAGTCTATGGCCTGTGTTACGCAGGTGTCAGACTAGATTATCACAATGGTCCCTTCTGGCCTAGGAAGCTATGAATAAGAGGAGACATGATAAATATGCACAAAATAATGACTAGAACTGAGAAGGTAGATGAGGGCCTGCTATTCATCCTTTTTCATAATACAAGGGCAAGGAGACAGGCAATGAAAATGAAAGGCAGCAGATTTAAAACTGAGAAAAGGAAATACCTTTTTATACCATTAGCCTTTGGAACTCCCTAGCAGAAGAGAACACTGAGGCCAAGAGCTCAGCAGGACTCAAACAAAAAAATTTTCCATTATTTTATATACTTTAGACAAGACCTGAAATAGCCCCACCATCGTCTGAAATAGCCCCAGACTTTTGACCGTCAGAGTAAGTTACAAGGCACTGCATTTCTGCTGTGGAAGGTGGTTATATCTGTGTGAGGAGAGATTTGTGCTTTGTTGGAACCTGAGTTTTGCTGGCTGTGGGGATAAGCTGCTATTTAATATAATTGTTCATGTAAATCTTCATGCTTCCTCAAGAGTCTCTGTAGGGTTTGGTTAGGCACCCCTTTTATTTTTGTCTAATCCAAAGAAATAACATGGATAACAAGAACATCCAGAGTTACAATAGTTAACGATTAAAAAATGACATCAGGAGTTTGGAAGGCTTATAAACACTCATGCTTCAGGGCCTAAGCCCACCTCTCACTGATGAGGGCAAGCAGTTAGTTATCCCTCTGAGCACTGCATATTATTACATAACTGCTCCCAGCAGGATTTCTTACACCCTCCTCTGAAGCATCTGGTACAGGCCATTCTCAGAGTCAGGATGCTGGACTAACTGGACCACTGGTTTGGTATAGCATGGCAATTCCTATGATCCGATTAAGTCACCCCTTCCACTATATCCCCAGCGCCACCCTGCCCAGTTGTAGGGTATCTCACTGAGAGCACTTACTCATGCAGTCCCCTCCATACCAGCCAGCTCTGCACTCCGCACAGTAGATCCCTTTGATGTAGAAGTCATCTAGCGTTCCACCCCAGGAGCCGTTGTGGCAGGACTTGCAGTTCTCAAAAATGGTGCAGCCTGAAAGCAGAGTCACTTTGTTGAATGACATCTAGACAGTTGGTATTGGAGGGAGGGAAGGGAGAGGGAGGAAGGGAGCGGGGGAGGAATCTGTTTGTTTGCTTTTCACAATCCAAAAGAAGCTTGTGATCTTTGTGGTCCTGACTATTGTGGATCTCATCCATCCCCCACTTTGGCAAGTTCAAACTCTCGAATCTGGATCTGATCTTGGTAGCTGCCCTGTATGTCTACATCCCATCTCCCCTGCTCTACACACCCTTTAGGGCAGTGTGAGTTTGGATGTCAATTCAGCATGGCTCCATCCCTGGCTGTAAGTAAATCTAATTTGTTCTAAGCTGATTCTCCCTCTTTCTACTTTTAACTTTGCTTTCCCATTGCTTTCTGAAGAATCTGAACTCCCCAGCCTCTTTCCCACTCTCATTTAATAATGCAATGTACAAACCAGATCCAGAGGCTGAGGAAATAAAATCCCCATCCAGAAATGACCTGTGTGAAGCAAGTTATGACTTTACCTTTTGGAGAGCTTCCAGGCTTGCACAGAGAACCCTGGAAACTTTCAGCCCACAGTGTGACCAGCAATGGTGCTACATGAGGCCATATGCTGAACCCATTAGCTCACACTGGTGCAGGAGCCGCTTGCACTGGCACAGATGGATCCCTGAAGAGACTAAAAGCAATCCATGAAGTCAGGCAGCCAAAATGGGCTGCGTGCCCCATTTGGCTCTGTGCACAATGACTGGCTACACATGCTGGCATTTCAACAACCCCCCTGCATGAGAGCACAAGAGGTACAAGGGACAGTGTTACAAACCAACACACCTGGATGGATTAAACAGGAGTCACACTCATTTTCCTCATTCCTGCAGCAGGGAATGGTATAACCCACTTTTTCTTTCCCGCCCGGGCAGACACACTGGATCTGGTCATATTCACAGCACTCCCGGCACATGATATTCCATTCAGCTCCAGGACAGTTTTCATTGATCACCATGTATTCTGAAAATAGAACATAAAGTGGGGGAGAAATAATGCATAAAATGAGAGAATTACCCAGTTCACTAATTATTATTCAGTTAATAGTCAGATAATACAGGGCATGAGGTTGTCCCAGGCCTGCAACATAGCAAATGCCAACGCACGTTGTAACATGTCTGATCCTGCCAAAATGTAAATTGAGTTTCGGTGGCTAAAACACAAAGAGGCAGATTTGCATTGCCAGCCAAAGAGGTGTCCAGTCCATAATTAAGGAAATCTGTTCCTTCCGTTCTCTGTTAGTCTTCCCTGCTTCTGCATTCAGAGGGGAAAAAAACCAATTTGAAGGGACGTTTTCACTTTAAAGCTCTTTTTAAAAATCCCAGGCCTTGTTTACTACCTCATCTCCAATTTAGATTAATTATTCCAAAAGAATTCAAAATATCTGCTGGACTGTTTAATATTCCTGCCATTTTGTGTATTATTTTGCTATTCATGCAGCTTGGAGAATGGGGAGTCCAAATGGAGAGGTCAATTTCACTTCTGGCTTCTAGTCAAGTTTATTTCTTAGTTTCACTTCACTAGCACAGTGCTGCTTTCATTGCAGGAGAAAACAGTTTTTTCCATTGATTTTTTTTTTTTTTTTGAAATTTCATTTCAAGAAAACATTTCTGATTAGATAAGGATTTTTAAATCGTTTTTAATTACCTCTCCCTGCAACACTGTGAGATTTAATCTATCCTGACAGTTCCCTTTTAAGAAACCACGGCTTGAAATACCTTGGATAGTGACTGCAGACTAATACAGTAACTCTACAGATCCCATCTCCCTTCTTCCACCATACTGTCTAAACCCTACAAATTGAAATCTAATGAGCTCATGATGCTGTCAGCATGTCTCTTAACCAGTTGACAGACTTGATGGCTGTTTTCGTGGAGCCTGATAATAAGAAGTGAGAGAGCAGACTGGAGAGATGAGATGTGAAAGAAACATAATGAGACCCTCTTTTTTCCTTTTTGGCCACAGAATATCTTTCCCTTTTATTCTGAGTGATAGAATTGCTTTGTTATTGCAACAACCCAGACATTGCTATTAAGGAGCGGAACTCCCATCCATGTTATGTGGCTTCCTTTTCACACAGTTCCTTTTTGATTCAGTGTGTCTCATAATTTAATTATGAGGTCTGAGTTAACTCTCTGTAGGATTCAGTGGTAGTTCTGCCTCACTCAATTCTCCATGGCCTGATGAAGCCTGAGTCTCAGAAGCTTGCCTTTCTTCTTACTAATAGTTAGCCCAACAAAACGGGACCACCTACAGCTTCTTGATTTTTGTATTTAGCTGGAGAGCTAAATCGCTGTAAGCAAAATTCATCCCTGGTATAATTCCATAGCCCATTCCTTGCTCCGGACACACAAACTCCTGGAAACCTCACCACAGTTCAGACTCCATATTTAAAGTTGAAAGTCAGTTTGCATTCCATGCCTGATTGTTGCCTACCTTCTTCCCATCTACAACAAAAAAGCAACGCCTGGCATTTGGTGAGGTGGTGGTTTATTTGGTAATTTTCCAGTCCAATAATATATGCTTTCATTAAAATCATAATAATACTTAATTCTTATATAGCACTTTTCATCCATAGGTCGCAAAGGGCTTTACAAAAATACGTATCATTACCCCCATTTTACAAATGGGCAACTGAGGAGGTGACATGACTTTTCCTGTGGTCCCAGAGCAAAAACAGTAGCCAAGAATTAAACTCAAGTCTCCTAACTTCCAGAACAGCAGACAAACAACTGGACCACATTGGGTCCACTAAACACATAACTATACCTCTTTCTTCTACAGAGATATAGATATATGTATAGATTGTCTGTGAACTATATTTTATGCAGATTCCTAAGCAAATTGATTAGAAAGGTATAATTATCTGATTTTGCCTGTCCCTGTTCACTGCTATTCACCCTAAGCCAAGACCTTCCTCCTAATTAAAACTGCTCAACTTTTGACATTCCAATTCAACACATCTCACCATCTGCCATTAAAAAATAACAATGCAATTAGCTGTCCTAGAAAGCAGCTCATTCCTAATGAAGCTGAACCCCTGAACAAATACCCAGAAATTTGGAAGTTTTAATAAATTTTATGTAAATCGCTTCAGTTTTCCCAAATCAAGCTGGAAATCTCATTTTCTTAAAGATTTCTAGTATGTAGCGATAAATGGGATCTATATCCGTTTAGATTGTGCTGATAAATTTACCAATGCAACTGTTATAAGCCAAGTTTAAACCAATCTGAGTATCCACATACAAAGTTGTTAGTGTTTTTAACTAAAATGATATCAAATCACAGCTTTAGTTACATTGGTACAACTAGTCCAGACCCACAGGCCTGATTCTTCTCTTTTCACCCATTTGAAATGAATGGGTCTATTTGCAGAGTAAAGTAGCATAGGTAAGGGTTAGCAGACTCTGGCCCTTAAAAAATTGTAAACATCAGATTTCCTTTTCCCTGTGTCTGCTGTTTGCTCACTTCTTGCACTTAGCTGAGACACTGAAATGGGCTTTCCGTTGATTTATAGTCAATTTAATTCACTTTCAGGTTCTCATGCACTAACATGGGGCTGCAAAGTTTGGGGTCTACACCTGGTGGGGGAATTCATGGGTGTGGCATTTTTAACCATTTCCTCTGAATTTAAAAAAAAATATAATGGAATCTATTGTTCTTAGATTTTGTACAAGTTTTTTTTTTTTTTAATCTACATAAAGACTTGACAGTGTGTCTTTAATAACTCTGGAATCCAGCTTGCTTTACACAGATGTCTCCTCACCCTGTGTAATAAAAGGCGAAAGGGATATTTTGCTTGGACACTTTAAAGTGGTCATAAAAAGAGCAACTAAAGAACATTTTTGTCTTGATGAAGGCTAGATTGAGCCTTTAGAATAGCACATAGATACTCTGCCCCAGCAGGAACGAACTGTGACTCGGAGAGGCATAATTGCTCCCCTGCTGCTATCCTCTTGCTTTTGGGGGGAGTATGTCACTGCATCCCTTTTTGGGACTCAGTTTACTTCCCCACTCATCCTTCACCATTACTTTCACAATTGAGGGGAGAGGAAGGGAGAGGGGAGGTGGGATTGATTGGTGGAGTTAAATGCAATAAATTAGAAGCTGGACCATTTTGAATCATGGCTAAAATATTTGTGGGGCAGTTAGTGGCTTGACTTTGCTAATAGAGGCACCCTTCAAAGGAGCAAGTCTGACTTGTAGCCAGCAGCTGTATTTCCGGAGAGTGTGAAACATGTCCAGGCAGAGACTTGAAGTGACTCTAAAAGAGCTGGGTTGCAAACTCCCCATGCAAAATATTTATCTGAAACTTGAAAACAAGAACAAGCAAACAAACAATGGACTAATTTATAAGGTTTTAATTGTGGAAGAAAAGGCCATTAGATCCAGGCACAAACTGCACATAAGAAACCAGCTCCAGGTCATGGAAACTGTGAGCAAGAAAGAGCAATGTTATTAAAGAGTGCAAATGGCAGGGGGAAAGGTGTCAGCAAGTGGGTGGCAGTAACTGGTTGACTTAGGAGCACGTCAGTGTAGTATGGAACTTTTCACCTCTCAGTCACTCGTTTGCGTCCAGTCCCATTTGGGGGTAGTGAGCTGGGATCTGATTTTTTAAGAGATCTTCAACCTAGCCTTTGCTATTGTGGGTGCGTTTCCAGATCTATCTACCTGGACTGCAGGTTCAATAAGGTACTTATATGTGTGCATCCTTTTTATTTGCACTCGCGGTTATTAGTTAGCACGTAACACCTGTAATGTTGGGGCTATTATGGTTCATGAGGCCATTACCATCTGATGGTTGTTCAGTACCCAGCAGGAATGGAGGGATCCAGCCTGGCATCCATAGCTCACTGTGTACTAATGACCCCTTTGTGAGCCATCTCATCAGAGAGCCCAAAGACTCATGCGAGACTCTCACCCCTCAGGTGGTTAGCCCAAGCCTCCACAGGATCCACACAGCTATTTTCAGCATACTAACACAAGCCCCACTAATACAAGTCTGTCCACCAGGGCTGGAGGGCTCACTCCCACCTACAGTGTAGACATGCCTATCAAGGCTATTGCAGAGTGGGGTTCAGTTTAGTTTGTCCTGGGAACTGAATTGCTGAATAGGAGAGTCACAGTCTCTGCACTGACCCTAGGACTGGGTTGAAAATGTTGAAAATGCAGGCCTTTGTTCTTAACCTCTTTTTGCCTCTGTAAAAATGATGCTCATATTCCCACTTATACATTATATATCACATAGGGCTGGCACAGGGATGAATCTGGGCCTTTGCATTGTAGCAGCTCCATGGCTAATCGTCAGGGCCGTCAACCTTTCATTAGCACCCAATATACTCTGCAAATGAATCCACAGCAAGTCAAGTCCTGAGGAATGCTCCCTGGCTGTCAGCCTCCAACATCATTTCTCTTTCTTTCCTGCCTAGGATTCTTTTCTTCCTTGTTTCAAATAGACTTATTTCATCTTCACCTTTCCAAAAAGGCGGCTGCCCCCTTCTGCCAAGTGACCTGTTTATGCCATCCAGCATGGCGTGCGGCAGAGGAACTGAAGCAGTTTATTAATCAGATCGCCTTGACAGAAGTGTGCCTGTTTTTCCCATCACTGGGATGGTCGGGGCATATGCATGACTCACCCAGTTGCCTCCTTGCCAAACCTCAAATGCAATCCTATCCCAAACTGCAGGACCTCGGAGAACGAGGTGAGAAAGTCCCACAAGAAATTATTTTATTACTACTCGGGAAGGTTCACATCAGAGGGGTTGACAGAACTACTGTTTGCAATTCAATGGAAATGCAAGCATCCAAAGTTTAGCTTTCACTGTATCCTTCTGAAGAGCTGGAAATCTCTCCAGAGAGGGGCGCAGTCTCTCTTTGCACACTCCGCACACCCACCTCAAAATAGTTCCATGGTATTTCTTTAAATTTTTAAAAAATAAGCTTTAAAGGGTTTGCACAGACAATAAGGTCTTACTGAAATAAGGGATAGGTGGATGGCAGAGAGACTTTAAATCACCAGCTTTACTTAGAATGAGGGCTGGGAGAGCATGTAGCTCTTGGGGGCTGAGAATGGGATATAGGCCTGATTCCACTCTCGTCAAGTCTTGACACTGACTTCAGTGATAGTTGGAGTGAGCCAAAAAGCATGAGCATTTCACTGGCAACCTGGTCATAAGTCAGGGGCAACCGGACTAGTTCCAGGTTGTAGGGGGAGGAAACTGGATGGTTCTAGGGCATTGGGAGTGAGATACAAAACTTCCACATAAACTTTTCAAAAAGTATTAAGCACCTAAATCACATTGAAAATCAATGTGATTTAGGCTCCTAAGTGACAAGGGCTTGTCTACATGGAAAGTTATACAGCTTTTAGCTAAGGTGTAGTTATAGCACTAAAATTCCCCACGGACACTCTCATTCCCATATAAGAGTGTGGTTTTTTTGGTAGTACCAGTATACTATACCAGCAAAGTGCTCCGAGGATGGCTGCAGTTTATACCAACAGAGCTGTGATTTTGCTGGCATAGCTTAGTCGACACTCACCCCCCCCCCCCCCCCCCCGTCAAACAAAAAACAAACTGTACTGCTGGAGGTATAATTGCATCTATATTAGGGGCTTTTGCCAGCACAACTGTGTCGGTAAGGGATCAAATCTCATCTCACCTCTGACCAAGATAGCTATGCCAGTGGAAGATTATAGTGTAGACCTAGCTGAAGGCACTTTTGAAAATGTTACCCTGCACCCAGATCCAGGTTAGCATGGACTGGATGACAGAAGAGAATGGAAAACTGGGATACAGAGACTTTCCCTGTAGCTCAATGGCTCCATACTAGCCATGGTTTGTCAGGGACTGGATGACTCTGGGGGATTAGGAATGAGATATACAGTTTTTCATCTCTAACTAGTTAGTTCATTTAATCCTGGTTTTGAAAATACACATCCACACTTTTCTCCCAGTAACTAGAGAGAAAAGGGGGCAGTGCCCCACTTCCCATACTCTTTATACAAAAATGATACATTAATGCTGTCCAAAATTCACAAAAATAGAGAGAATCCTATGGCACGGCTGGATCCAACAGTCAGATGGTCCCCAAGAGAAAGGAAGAGTGTATAAACACATTGTTATTATTGTTTGAATTACTATGATTTTTCTAATCCTACAAGCTGCTTCTGCTTTCTCATGGCTCACTTCCTCAGCTCTAAAATCTAGATAGTGATATTTACCCTCCTCCCTAGTCTGTGCTTTGAGGTCTAGGAATGACATTTGCTAGATAACAGCTAATGCCTAGATCCTATTGAAATCATGTGGAGGTTAGGAGACAAAATATATTTGTGGATCCAGGTCTAAATTGTTAAAATAATAATAATTAATAAGAAACATTCCTGCAAATATCTTGATGCCACTTTTCAGGTAGCAACATCCTCAAATATACTGGACATAAGGCAAAGTTGTCAAGATAAAATAGTGAATTTATAAAAACCTAATCCCATGTTTTAAAAAAACTAAAACCCATATTACTAATCATAGTTTGGGCACTACCAGTCTTAATAATTAAGCATTAATGAAAAATGAAATACTTCTACAGAAATAACTTATTTTTGACTTTTTTTGTATGTTGTAATTTTTTGACCTTCCTTTATTTTTGCCAATGATAAAAGACTGGTTAACTTCACTTTTGCTTACATTCAGTTTCCTTAGCACATTGTTGCAAAATTTATGTTGCAAACACTCCAGGGGACTATGGAAATCCATTTAAAAAAACTGTTTTCATTAATATTAAACAAATCACAAGTTATTTCTATTTTAATAATGGGTTGCACCTAATCTGGAGGCCTAAATTATGTGACAGTTTTCCCTGTAAGTAACTATGTCCATAATTCTGACAATTGTGCTGTGCAAATTAAGTGTTTTATCATTAAGAGTAAGCTTGAATAGATATACTCCCTTTACATCCCTTTGGATGTTTATATAACCAATTCATGTTAGACGGGAAAAATATGACCCTTATTTTATTTTCTTCTTATTCTATGATACTCATTAACAACTGTTCTCTTGCATGGAGCAAGCTTGTGTCTGAATTTCAAGGAGCAATTTTTAAAAACTCTTCATATTAAACAACGTTCCCTAGTGTAATACCTTTGAAATGACAGGTTTCAGAGTAGCAGCCGTGTTAGTCTGTATCCGCAAAAAGAACAGGAGTACTTGTGGCTCCTTAGAGACTAACAAATTTATTTGAGCATAAGCTTTCGTGGGCTAAAACCTACTTCATCGGATGCATGCAGTGGAAAATACAGTAGGAAGATATATATATACACACAGAACATGAAACAATGGGTGTTATCATACACACTATAACAAGAGTGATCAGTTAAGGTGAGCTATTACCAGCAGGACCTAAAAGTCGCAATATTACAACAAAAAAACTTCAAAAACAGACTCCAGTGAGAGACTGCTGAATTGGAATTAATTTGCAAACTGGACACCATTAAATTAGGCTTGAATAAAGACCGGGAGTGGATGTGTCATTACACAAAGTAAAACTATTTCTCCATGTTTATTTCCCTCCCCCCATCCCCCACTGTTCCTCACACGTTGTTGTCAACTGCTGGAAATGGCCCATCTTGATTATCACTACAAAAGGTGTTTTTTTTCTCTCCTGCTGGTAATAGCTCACCTTAACTGATCACTCTCATTATAGTGTGTATTATAACACCCATTGTTTCATGTTCTCTCTTTATATATATATATCTTTCTACTGTATTTTCCACTGCATGCATCCAGTGAAGTGGGTTTTAGCCCACGAACGCTTATGCTCAAATAAATTTGTTAGTCTCTAAGGTGCCACAAGTACCTTTGAAATGAGTTTTTCTCATTTAAAAAAAAATAGCACTGACAGAGGTGAAACCCAACAAGTGGTGATACGTTTTCTTTCCCTTTCAGGTCTGTGCTCATTGGATTTAGATTTGCTTTATTTTTTAATTCCATTGTACTTTCATTCTTGATAATATTGCAATCAGTCTCTGGTCCCCATCCTGTAGGTGTTGTGAGCTGAACTGACATTAAAGTCTGTGAGAGCTCTGAGCACACGCAGCAGCTATGTAATTCATCAGCTGTAAACAAAGATAGAATCCTGGCTCCACGGAAGTGAATAGCAAAACTCTCCCGCTGCCTGTAACAGGCCCAGGATTTCAGTCATTGTCTAGTGGTCTGAGCACAAGCCTGGGAGTCAGGACCAATAGCATTCTCATCCCAACCCTAAAACTAATTCTTATTGATCTTGGATATGTCACTGAAGCCATCCTGGGACCCTGGGTATGTACTCAAGTGCCTAGCTCCTGATGCTCCACTCTAGATCAAAGCTAGCTTGGGTATGTTTGTGTGTGTTCCAGTCATACTTCTGAATGCAATGTCAACATAAACACAGATCACTAATTTTGGATGCCTTGTATTTTGGGTGCCCCATCTGAGATATCTAGGGACCTGATTTTAAAGGCGCTGCATATCTGCAGCTCCAGTGGATTTCAGCCGTAGTAGTTGGTGATCGGCACCTCTGAAAATCAAGCCCCTTCAAAGTATCTCAAGTTGGGCAGTCAGAAAGTGAGGCTACCAAAATCACGAATCACTGCCGAAAGTGAAGGCCTTTGTTCTACGCTCTTTTTTTGCCTCAGTTTCCACATTGTACAAACGATGCTCGTAATACGCAACTTCCTACAGATGTTGTGAGGATGAAGGCAATAATGTCAACTTTAAAAATCATACTCCTCTCTGAAATGTTTGTACTTACAATTCTTGCCAACAACTAAGATTGTTGAAAGATGAGAGGGGAAAATATTTTCCTGTTCTATTCGGTTTGTTTACTTTGTGCATTGGACAGCAACTTTGTGAGGACTCAGAGTCATTGTTTCCCCTGTTTGTATGTTTTCCCTGCTCTTTGTGTTGCATTTCACACAGTAATGACGGTGGGAAGAAAGGAAAACAGAGGGAAAGTGCTTGTATATAAACCACAAAAACTGGCGGGTGAATTCAGGGACAAGTGCTGACACTGACACTGCTTTTAATTCTTTTTTAGGCATTACTTAGATTCCTGGTTCACACTGTCCCCTTAATTAGTGAATATTTATAAAGACAAAAAGTGCCATAAGTGTTATTAAATGATATTTTTATCATTGTTTAAGCACTGAAGCTATTTTTAGTTCCAGATGCAGAAGTATATTTGAAGTGGACTAAACTACCCACACAAAATACTTTCCATTTAAGTACTGTATTTTTTAAAGTACTGAATAAATTATTTAGTGTAAATACAACTGCCTGCTGCTGGATCAGGTCTGATCAGCTGTGTTTTATAAGCCCTACACCAGTGATTCTCAACCTGTTTACCATTGTGGGATGCATATGCAGCTCTCTGTGTTATATGGGCCTCATCCACACAATATATAAACTACCTGTATGTCCCTGAAGATGTCACATGGGCCAAACGGCCCATAGGCCGTGGGTTGAGAACCACTGCTCTACACTGACAACAGGCAATGGAGACTCTACTGTAGTTCAAGGAGTGGGGCCTGTTTTGATGCAAGAGGCTCTGAGTACTATCTTTCCAACTGCAATGAGGTATTGAGTGGCCCAGATGTGCAGCAAAGTGACAACTGTGAAGTTCCTGGATGGCTGCAGAATTGTTATTGTGTATTAAATACCGATACCAAGCACCAATTATACCCTTTATAAACACAGGAACTTTGCTTCTTAGCAAGAATACAACAACAAAAACTTCCCATAAGCTTTTCCTCCGTAGAAAGGAAAAGAAAGATTGTTAGTGGGGGAACAAATGTCTTTTCAGGTCTTTGTCCTGTCATAAACAGGAATTTCAATATGGTTTTGAAGTTTGTCTCTCTGTATGAATGGCCTTGCCTGACCCATCCTAAAAAACAACTCTGAAAATACCTCCATGTAACTAAAAACAAGGCCAAGTAAAAGACTAGCAAAAGTGAGGCTGTTAGAAAAAGTCTGAGAGTAGCTTCCTATGTGCCGGGGCTGGAAGCTGGCCATCTAGGTGGTATGATGGCAGGAACAGCACATAACAAGAATATTTCTAGGTTTTTCTGGTGCTTGATCTTCATTGCTGACGTGACACCACATGAGTAGTCAGCAGAACTTCCAGCACAGTCTTCCTACACAAGAAAGCCAATGTTGTACCAGTTCTAATCCCAACATGGCAACACCAGCCATACAAATCCTCCTTGTACAATAAATACTGCAGTGTTCTACAGGCTACCTCATCCCAGCAAGTATTTCTACTGCCATTCTGGGGCCTCTAATTACAGGCAGCCATGACAGGCACTAGGGGGTTCATATTTGCCCCTGTGGCAGCTCTCTGTGCCTTGCTGCCCACATTTCAACAGCACCTTTTTTCCCCAAAGGCAATTTTTATCACACCCACCATTGCCCCATATTGAGAACTTTCTCCCTTCCTCATTGCCTTATACTGAGCCCACCCAAATTCCCTCTTCCCCTTCAGGGCAGGCTGGTTGGGTCACTGGCCAGAATGCTATGCTACAGGTACAGACCACAGCAAACCTTGTTCAGATTCTGACCCATCTCAAGCACCTTCCTCTTCAACTCACATCCTCCCCTCGCCCTGGAAACCTCAAACCCCACCTTATCAGTGCAGGTTTTTGACCAGTCAGGCCAAAATACAGGCCCTAAACCAGAATGAGCAGGATGCCTTCAGCCTCTAAAGCACTCTGGGCCAGTCTGCCCCAACCCTGCCCCCCTCTCAGCTTCCCCTGTGTAGTTTTGTATCGGATGGTATTATTATCTTGCTATAGTTAGTTTGCTATCATGAATTTGTTTGAGACGGGCCTGTGATTGGGTAAAACAACCAGGAAAGGGTTAAGGGCTACCTGTCTGTCACATGAGCTAGCAAGGGATTTAAGTAAAAGGTGTAGCTTCCTTCCACCACTGAGAGGAAAGGCTAAAGGCCTCTGAGGACTACAGGCCAGGCTGGGCAGGGGAATTGCTTTGTTTGGTGTTACTTCTGAGTTTTTGTGTTTGATCAAGGAACTGTGCTGAGATGCAAGGGCCTGAAATGGACTTCGGCAGGACACTGTTTCTTTCCTGAGCTGGAGGGAGAGCCCACCAGCACACACAGAGCCCAAGCCCACAAAACTCAGATCTTTATTAGGATACTGAGCTGAACTTTCCCAAAGTATGGAGGGTGTTGGTGCATTCCATTCTACAGAGAAGGGCAAGTCCCAAAGGTCAAATCCATCTCCAAACAGCCCCAACATCTGAGGGTATTTGGAGAAAGGATTTTGGACTGAACTAGTCTCTAGTCTTTATTATGAATTCTTGTCCATCACCCTGAGCACCTCAGCAGGTTTGCTTACAAATAATGTTCCTTGCAATTACACCCAGAGATATCAGGAAAATCCATGAGGCTCCCATCCCAGAGTTTCCGCTGAATTGTTTCCATGGGGATGTGGGATTTACCCCACCCTACACAATGGATTTGGGGTTCTCTCCCTAAACTAGAGCTTCTATATTGCTTCTATGGCCCCTGACCCCATCTCCCTCTAATATATCCATATGGCAAGACTCCCCTGGTGGCTGCTGCCCCTGGAAACTCGGAATGTTGGGGTTCCATCTCACATAGGAGACAGCACCCAAAGTAATAGTGACACTGACAGAATTAAGGTGGGGGTCCTCATGAGTTTGGTGGATGGACAATGTACAGGGCACTGATGAGCTGGCAGGGGATCCTGCAAGCCTCTTGTTACCCGATCTGGCTCTTGGGGTCCTATAAAAGATAATCCCAGCTTTCATTTAGAATGAAAGTCTCTAGCCCTTTGTCCTTGTGAAGAGTCTAAAAATGCATTCAATCTGAGCGACTGGGTCACCTCAGTTTATGTATCTGGATGTATCTTGAATGCATTTGAGGTCCACTTCTGCAGCAAGAGACTAGGGGACCTCGACATATGCACACCCTTTTTAGGAAATATGAATCAGCTATGCTTCAGGTTTATTCCCAAAACCAACTCCCTAATTTTCCCCCACTCCTGTACCCAAATCCCCACAAGCCCTGTACAGCAGGGTGTGATAATCATGGACAGAAATTGGTTACTTCCGTGGGGAGGTGGCAAACCATTGTTTCTGAACCTGTCCCAAAATGTGAAGGCTGCTCTGCTCTTTAAAATGGTCCATCTTTCCTGAGTGACCCTGCTGTATGGGGAACTCCCTTCTTGGATCCCCCACCAATTCCTCTAGGTGTATGTGGGGGAAGCACCACATAGTCCCTGCACTCTTCCCTACCACCAGCCATAGCAGTGAAAGAGGAGGAGCAGGAGAGGAGATAGGGCCAAGGTGCTGCTGCATTGAGAGGGACTCCTACAACCACTGTAGCTCACCTCTTGCCATGCTGGTGTCTACCTTCCCAGCATCTGAAGAATTAGTACCAGAAGGGAAGCTGGAGGTCCATTCCTCCAATCACCAGCCAAGGAAAACCCATTCCACCACCATCATCAGCCTGGGAAAGACCTGCTCCTCCTCCCACTTCTGAGGCCTTCAACAGTCAGGAGAGACCTGCCCACTTCCAGTTCCAAAAAGGCACTCATCCACCACTGACGACCCAGCCCAACACCTGAAATAGAACAACCCACTAGAACAACCACCCCATAACTAGAGACTGCGGGATTATTCTTTTGCCACCAGCAGAGGTTGTGGGATGGATGGACCCACCTGCCATCACTGCTGCTAGGGTAAGGAACAGCTACTGGGTAAGGCAGCCGCATCAGGTAGAGAGGAGAGTGAAGCATGATAAGTTGTGGGCTGAGGGTTAGAGACAAAGGGCTAATGCATTTGGGAGGGAAAGCAAAGGAAAGAATTAATGGGTTTTGTGGAATGGGAGGCAGAGTATTTTACACAGGCAATGTTCACTTGTATCACTGAGTCCAAACCTTTTGGAGGGAGCCCCTTGTTAACATTTTGGAAGCACATGACCTTCATAGAAAATGCCCATCCTCCACCCAGGGCCTACCTACCACAGGACCTGGGAGACAAGAATAAAGCTGCGACAGAGGGAAGCCACTCTGTTTATGTCCCCTCTCCCCACCGAGACTGGGGAGGACCCTGAGCCATTATCATGAATACTGTGTTATTTATAGCTGTTGAAGGCTGCATTGTCTGGGTCACTGGAGTGTTTACTTGATATTTACCGTCATTATTTTTTAAAGAGATACTTACCTTACTGGGAATTCTGATATCACGGGTCTCTCGCAACTGAAATGTGAGCAGTGTTTCTCTAACTTTTTGATACCAGGGACAAGCATACTGCCTTCCTAAACTATGTCAAGGATCTCTCAGGGACCGGCACTGGTCCACAGATTGGTCGTTGAGAAACACTGATTTAGAGGCACCTTATCTCTGAGTCCTCTGCTGGTTTCTAACGAGTTACACTCCTCACAGAGCAGCACGAAGAGCTGACATTAGGAGCCAATGTTTATAAGTAGCTAGAGCCGCATTCACGTGTAAACAATGCACATTCTTAGGAATAATCATAGTAAATGTGTGCTTCTATCGAAATGCTCATTGTTAACCTTATCAAGAGGGAACTGAGTATGCTGGTTCAGCAGAAAGTGGCATAAGAATTTGCTATAAAAAGATCATTCAGCTTTAACAAGGTTTCCCCTTTGAAACACTAATATTGGCAGAACTAAAGCTCAGGTCGGAAACAATGTGTGGCTTTTGTTTTCCTTCTTTCCCTCTTGTTTTTTGTTTTCTTTTTCCCCTTGGTGTTGGAGCTGGAGAGGAAAGTCTCTCTGTTGCCAAGACAAACAAATTACACTTTACAAATCGTAGACTTAAATGCCCCTTTTATCATTATTTCCTTAGCGCGGTGTGTTAAAAAAATAAAGCAATAAGTAGGTGAAGTGATTGCAGCCCCTTCTCTTGATGGCCATTGGCCAATAAATCCAGCCAGTTGTTTCCCTTTTAAGTCTGTTAAATGTCTCGGGAAATTATCCTGGATGTTTCTCCCTGGTGCCAGCAAAAAATAAATAAATAAATCAGCCCCTTCTATTATTAACATCCCTTCAGATCTCTCCACTTCTCAGGACAGCAGCAAGAAATCAAAGCCCCCTGACCACAATAAAGGGAAGGGAAACATTCAGCCATGCATAGAATGCACTCGCTTACTTACAGTACCTCTTGGCAAGCAGGAGATGAAAAGGAGCTGGAGGAGTGTGAGTCCTATGTGAGTCCAGGGGGCTAGCTCCATGCTGCCCAGGCCAATGCAACGGAGTGACTGCTCAGGGAGAGGGATAGCAAGCGAGCTGCTTTTACTGGGACCTCACCAAGTCCAGGCTGCGAGGCATCTCGGATTTCAGACCTCTGCTCACTCCCATCATCACCAGAGGGGAACTACCTTCAAGAGACTTCTCAGGCATCCAGAAGCACGACGTCACCCCAAACCTCTCCACTGCTGCATTAACCCTTTCTGGGCTCCAGCAGGCAACCCACTTAATGGAGGCTATATGTTGGGGGGGAGATCAATAAAGGGGAATAATGCTTACATTTAGACAGCATTTTTCATCTTCAAAGGGAAGAAATTATAAAGGAAAAAAATAATTTTTGTATGTCTTACCAGCTAGTGTAAATGATCAGAAGGTGCCTGTATCCCCAGTAGGAGATGCTCAGTGCAAGGTCCCTTTAATTGTGCAGGAGGTTGTGTGCTGGTGGAATGATGCACGTTAGTGAAAGGCTGGGCATGCTCTGTGCATGGGGAGAGCACTCCTACCATCCCCACTAGTGGCTAGGAATCCTCACCATGTGAAATGTGCTGCTCGAGGATGCCTCTGTCATAACGTATCCTGAAGAAGAGTTCTGTGTAGGCTTGAAAGTTTGTCTCTTTCACCAGCAGAACCTGGTCCAGTAAAAGATATTGGACCCATGTACCTTGTCTCTCCAACATCCTGAGACCAAGATGGCTACAACACCACCACTATAACACACATTTTTATGCAGGGATCAAATAATGAATAAGGTTATATAAAGATTTGTTCCACTATGGCTATAAAATGCAAAGTGCAAAAGGAATGGCTCGGAATAACCTACCCTAGGGATGGCTGACAAACTCTTTTGACAGAATAGTTTTCTACTGGAAAATGTAGTTTTGTTGAAATCTAAATATTTCAAGGGAACACGTCAATTTCAACTTCATTTTCAAGGGAAGAAAGTCAAAACAATTCATTCTGACTTTATCGTTGCATTTGAATTTGGTTCAACTTTTACATTATATTTTAATATTAGATTATATTTTATATTTATAATGCTTTGTATTATAGTCTAATGTTTCAACATTATCAAAATGAAGTGTTTTGATGGTTCCAAGCTGAAAATTTCTACTTTTTGTTCCCATTTAGAACAAAAGCTAATTCAATGTTGGAATTTCCTGCTGCATGGAAATTCTCTTTTCTGACCAGCTCTACCATGCACCTACATCTCCCCATAAGGCTCTAGGTAGCTTGGGCAACTTCAAGAATCTCAGAGCAGTAGCCAGTGGCATAAACAACATGCCTCCATGATCCACCCCTCCCAACTATTTTCCGTCCTGTCACAGAATCCTCCCCTACTGGTGGCTCCTCATCTGCCCCCAGCCCCTGGCAGGAGGAAGAGCAGCTGTAGACCTGCGATAAAATCTAAGGAGTTGGCAGCACAGGTTTTGATTTCACTTTGCGAGAGTGCATGCAAATAATGT
Source organism: Chelonia mydas (assembly GCF_015237465.2). Lineage (NCBI taxonomy): Eukaryota > Metazoa > Chordata > Testudines > Cheloniidae > Chelonia > Chelonia mydas. The sequence goes on from NC_051246.2 coordinate 53,590,987, forward strand.
TTTCTCGGTTTCGATCCTCGTGGGTTTGAACTCCCAACACCTGTTGCGCCTTGTCTCACTTTGAACCCAAAATCTCCAAGAGCAGCCTGGTTGAAAACACTAAGCTTCACCTGCTCTCACAACAGAGAAGTTAGATGCAAAACTCTAAAAAGGCCCAGGTTCATGAGCCTTATAGGGACCATGTCACTGACCAGACCTGATTCCTGACTGCCAGCTCTGCCACTCCAGTCAGTAAAGTAGTCATTCTCCTCTCTGTGTAAGAAAAAGACAAAAGTCACTCAAAATAGCTGAAGGATCTTGAAAAGAATAGAAGCTGGAGGTTTTTATCAGCTTGCAAAATAAAACAAAACAGCTCTAGTGTCTGTGGAAACATGAATAGCTTCTTTTATGCCCCTAGTTTATATGTTACTTGATAAAAGAGTGTAACGTAGGCAGTCTCGGTAAGAGAGAAACTGCAGGTTAGCTTACAGCTACCTGCAGGGGTGTTCCACAAGGGCCTGAATAGAAACCTGCTCAGGCTACAGGGCAAGGGAAGACTCCAGAGCATTCAAGGACTCTGGATACAGGGAAATGTAGGACAAGGGCCAATAACAAATGGAAGAAATTGAGAGGGGCCCACTAGTGTTCCTGTATTTGAACCAATTCCTGTGGCCCAAGTAAGAGCCGTGTGGCAGTCCTTGAACACAGCAGACCAGGGGGTGGTTCCATTTTAAGGGGCATAGTATGTGGAGAGCAACTCTGCAGGGGATCCTTGTGTCCTAGCATGGAGGACTATTTTCTGGGTGAGGTGGGCCTGAGCAGAGCAGGGCCAGTGGATCTGACAGTAGGCTCCATCCTGCAAAGTGCTGAGTACTTCTCTGAAGTGCTGAGAACCCTCTGCTCCCACTGACTTTAGTGGGAGGTGAGAACACAACATAAGAACATAAGAATGTCCCTACTGGGTCAGACCAAGAGTCCACCTAGCCCAGTATCCTCTTTTCCGACAGTGGACAGTGCCTGGTGCCTCAGAGGGAATGAACAGAACAGGTAATCATCAAGTGATCCATTCCCTGTCGCTCATTCCCAGCTTCTGGCAAACAGAGTCTAGGGTCACCATCCCTGCCCATCCTAGCTAATAGCCATTGATGGACCTATCCTTCATGAATTTATCTAGTTCTTTTTTGAACCCTGTTATGGTCTTGGCCTTCACAACATCCTCTGGCAAGGAGTTCCACAGGTTGGCTGTGCATTGTGTGAAGAAATACTTCCTTTTATTTGTTTTAAACCTGCTGCCTATTTATTTCATTTGGTAACCCCTAGTTCTTGTGTTATAAGGAGTAAACAACACTTCCTTATCTACTTTCTCTACACCAGTCATGATTTTATAAACCTCAATCATGTCTCCTCTTAGCCATCTCTTTTCCAAGCTGAAAAGTCCCAGTCTTATTAATCTCTCCTCATATGGAAATCATTCCATACCCCTAATCATTTTTGTTGCCCTTTTCTGAACCTTTTCCAATTCCAATATATCTTTTTTGAGATGGGGCAACCCAGGGCCATCCTAGACATTTTGGTGCCCTACACAGCCCCCCTGCAGGGTGTGTATGTGGGGCTCCAGGCTTCCATGGGGCAGCAGGAGCAGACTTGGGGGGCGGGGGGAAACTGCCCCCCCCAGCACAAGCTGACGGAGCAGAACGGGTTGGGGCCGGGACACTCCACTTTCTGCTACGCGGTGAGTGCAGGGCAGGCCCTACCCCGCACTCTCAAGGTGGCGGGAGGTAGAGTGACCTGGACCCAGACCCGGACCCAGCCCTCTCCACTCTGCTCCCCTGGCTCCCAGGCTTGGGGGTGAGGGGAGAACCGCCTCTCAGCACTCACCGACAGCATGGAGCAGGCTGGGGCCAGGTCACTGCACTTCCCGCTGACAGTGACTGCAGGGTTGGACCTGCTGCAGTCCTCAGGGGAGTGGGGGTGGGGCTGGGGTGGAGCAGGGGCAGGGGCTTTGGGGAAAGGGTGGAGTGGGGGCAGGGCTGGGGCAGAGCAGGGGCGGGGCCATGGGGAAGACGAGAAGCCGGGGCTGGAGCAGCACGCAGCTACATAGGGCACCAGGAAATTTGGTGCCCCAAAGTTTCTGGTGCCCTATGCAGCTGCGTACTTTGCGTATGGGTAGGGACAGCCCTGGGCCTACCACGTCTGCACACAGTATTCAAGATGTGGGCGTACCATGGATTTATATAGAGGCAACATGATATTTTCTGTCCTCTTAGCTATCCCTTTCTTAATTATTCCCAGCATTCTGTTCATTTTTTTGACTGCCAGTGCACATTGAGAGGATGTTTTCAGAGAACAATGACTCCCAGAGGATGCTCAGCACTACTCAAGAGTACTTAGCACCTTGCAGGAGGGACCCTCCATGTGGATCCACCACCATAACAGCCCTCCTCTATCCCCAAAGAATGGGTGGTGCAGAATCCAAAGAGTTGACTGCAGTCATGGACCCTAGAGACCTCCCAGCACATGGCCCACTGACGTGGGCCATATGCAAGATGAACCTTTGGCCCTGCAATGGCTCTAAACTGCTTACATAGTGTTCTTGAATACACTTCCTATGTTTCCACTGAGAGGCAGGGGATGAACTAGCAGATCACGCCAGCCAAATATTTCAGGCTCTATGTAACTCTTGCTGACAGAAAGCAAATAGCTGAAAGCTCTGAGCCCAGTGTGCTGTGCTGCTCAGGAATCTCACTGTAGCACTTGGCTACAAACTGTATATCTGTCCTGGTGCTGCACATACAGTGTACAGGTTTGAAAATTGCATGCCACTCTGCAACTGAGTTGTAAAACAGAGCGGGCAGGCATGGTGGTGTGAAAATGGCAGGCAATGTGTTATGACAGAAATTAGAGAGTAGCTACCCATCAATAACCCATTCATTTTGTTCTGTGTTTATACAGCACCTAGCACAGTGGTCCATGATGAGGACATCTAGGTGGTTCGGTACTACAAATAATAATAATAAATAAGTGACTAATTAATGATTAAATGATAATTTAAAAATAATTTGCATTTCCATAGTGCTCTCCAGCCAAAATTCTAAAAGTGCTTTACAAACATTGTGTGTCCCAATCTGTGAAGTGGGTTAGGATTATCACTATTTTACAGATGGGGAAACAGAGCAGTGAAGTAACATCTTCCAAATACGACAGTAAGTGCATGACAGAGCAAGGAAGAGAACCCAGGAGTCCAGATTCTTCATCCTATAGTTTAACCACTAGACACTTACTGTTGGGTATGGGTGAAATGAAGTGAATAAAGTCAGATCAAACCTGAAACTAAGTCCATTTCACAGGCAGAGCCAAAAGAACAAAGCTTTTTCTTTTTTTGTGTGTGTTTAGTGAACTTTTTCTTTGCTCCCATTTTCAGGTACCTCTGCAATCACTTGTTCTGTGTCAGCCCTGGAGTGCTGAAATACCACAAGAGGGCCCATTCTTTTGTGACTACCAGCCGAGTCTTGCAGTCCATAGCAATTCAGACGATCAAGATTTGAACACTTGCCTAAACCAAGCATGTCAGTCTGAGATTTGCTCATCCCCAATACCACTGACCCAATGTCCTATCTCTTTCAGCAGAGTTTGGTCCTGATTCCGCAGTTTTCTCTCACGCAAGATGCCCATTAAAATCACAGGGAGTGTTTTCTGCTAAAGAAAGCATTTGAATACTTGCAGCCAAAACTTGAAGTCTGGAAAGTTTTGTTATGGGCTTCAATGACAGCATGATCATGCCCACCTTGCCCCAGTCAACACTGAAGAAACCATTCAAGGAAGAATGTGAAAGAAAAGGAACTAGTCAAGATGCTGGAGTAGGTTTATATCTCAGAGTGGAAATTACATTCAAATTAAAATCAAAACTGAGCAGAAGCAACAGTTCAATAAAAGATTAACACTAATGTTTTATTCCTCCCCTCAAAATTTTATTGCTGGATAACGGAACCCTTTCAGTGGAGAGATTACAAAGTGTGTGCCTTTAAAAGACAGCCTTTAAAAGAAATCCCAGACCTTACTGTAACATCAGAGGACTGTTTTATAAGTTACTCAGTGTATTAAACTAAGGCCATGCTTTGCCCTTTGAGCTTCAAGTTCTACTATATGTGCCCATAATGCAATATCCAGCATTTATGAACCGCAATAGAATTTTATCAGCATTCCTCCAGAGGCAGCCAAAGGCGAGAGCTGTTTGCAGACCTTTGTCTGGACTCAGCTGTACAGTCTATTCCCATCTCTGAGCAGGACCCTTATCCTCAGCAACTGAAATATTCCTTGTCACAACCCAGGAGAGCCCGTGGGCCAGAATGGAAGTAACCGAAAGAACCGGAGACCATAAAATTGGCATTAATTATTTACTTCAACCTGATGGGACTTATACAAATAATAATAATGTTTTTATTTGTTAACATATTTCTTCGGAAAATGGAGTCAGTTTAAAGTTTATGATTGCAATTATATTTCTGGGCAGATGACCAGCAAAACAGAGCCAGACAAATGTAAATGCTTAATGGAATCTATTAAGCCATATGTTTCTTTCAATGTTATTTCATGCCTTGATTTGATTTTAGTCTTAGTGATTCCTTCTGTGTTCTTCCTTTGTATACAGTATATGATGATCTTCACCATGGCAACCTGCAGAGAAAAGCAGGTGGAAGACGTGATAGGCAATTACAAGACTAACTAATATCCAAGCCCTAACTATCAATCAGCCAGCCACAGACAGCACCAAGAGTTGAGCAGGCAAAGGCGAACTAAGCAGCTGCCTACAGCAACAGATTCCTGGGCAACTGCCTAGGGCAACAGATTTGGCCCAGCCACCCCTCTGTCATGAGTAGTGTTGTGACCCAGTACAGCAGGTTGCAACACCACTCAATCAAATTTGTCCCAGTCGCCCCTCTGTCATGACTCAAATTTCACCCAAGTCATCTACGTAGTATACTATACTCATCACTAATATTTTAGGCTCTGATCCAGCAAAGACTTAAGCATGTGCTTATCTTTCAGCATGTGACTAATCCCACTGAGTTCTTACAGATATGCATGTGAGTAAGTCTTTGAAAACGTAGGGCCTTAGCACCTAACTAAAATTCAGACAAATAACGGAACTCATCTTGCGGTCCGATTGAAAGTTTCCTGCTCGTTACATGTTTTCATGGGTTGAACTACATTCCTTCAGTCTCAAATGATAATGATAATCGTTATTGTTATTTATTGCAGTAGCACCCAGTGACAGCAATCAGGGATCAGGCCCCCATATTGGAGGGCAATGTAGACACAGAGTAAAAAAAAAAAAAAGATATTCCATCCGACTGGACTTCCAGCTGGGAAATAGCAGTAAAATGGCACCAACATCCCTTGCTGCTGTGGAGAGTGGCAGGAATTTCTAAACGAGACAGCTGTGAACATTCACTGTTAATAGATATATGTATATCTTCTTTTTTAGTAAATATTTATGTAGCTGTCTGAAGGATCAGAAGGCATCACTGCAACTTCCTTTTAAAGGTTTGAAAAACTATGTGAAACAAAGTGAAAGACTTTGTCACTGATGTGCGGCTCCCTGAGCTAGTCAGTGGTGTGCAACTTGAGAGAGAGGTGATTGATTTGTATTATTTTCAACATATCTGTGCAGAAATAAGCATACAAACAGCATCCCTGTTTCATCCAGCCAGACTTCAACTTTACAAGTGGAAGGAGTATGATGAAAGGAATAGTCTATTTCCCACCATTCCATCTTGCCTAGGTTCCCACTTTTTTTTTTTTTTCCTATGTCTTCTTGTTATTTCTCCATCTTTAAACCAGTTTCTCGGTGGTGGCACTGTGTGAAACTGCTGAAATTTATTCATGTATCACTGGGATCTTCCCTGATTTCCACTGCATTGTGACATACAACATTGCCCAAGAAAAAAGTCTATCTGTGACTAGTAAAATCATTCTCAGGAAGGATCTCAAAGAAACCATCCTTGGATCCAATGGAGCATTTTCAGTCTTTCCTACCAGTTCATTCACAATTTGTTTTCATTTTCTCTAGTGGTATTTGTAGCTGTACACAACTTCATAGTACCTGTATGTCTTCTGTATCACAGGTCCAAAATTTGTTAGTTGCTGATACATGCTTCTGTGTCAGTTTTTATTGATTTTTTTTGTCCAGTACAGCCTGATCCAAAGCGCATTGGACTCAGTGGAAAGACTATCATCGACTTCAAAGGGCTTTAGATCAGGCCCATAAAAATTATGATTTGCAGCTGATGTAAATCAGCATAGCTCAACTGAAGTCAATGGGGCTATGCGAATTTGCACCAGCGGAGTATCTGGGTCCATGACACTAGAAATAATAATGTAAATTACATTTTGTAGTTATTGCTGTATTTTGTGCTAATGCACGAGAATTCTCACAGTCTTCCAACCATTAAGTGGCAATGGTTAGGAACAAATTTCCCAGGTGGGGCAGTTTTTCCATAACTGCCCAGTATGGGTTTTCTTGTGTCTTTATATGAAGCATCTGATGCTGGCCAAAGGATGCTGGACTGGATTGGTTGGTTTGATCCATTATTGTAATTCCTGTGTTATGTGAGTCTCCAGATAGGTTTCCCATGCAACTTTTTTAATTTGTTTTTTGAATGGAATAAAACAGATATCTTTCCTCTGAGACAACTAGTTAGTGCCATCATTTTATTTATGTATTGTGACGGGGCCAGGCCAGATGGCTATAGAAAATTGGTTTAGCTCCAGGCTAAACAAATCCCTGGTACCAGGTTAAGTGAAATGGAAGATGCTCCAGGTCAATTAAGACACCTGGGGCCAATTAAGAACTTTCCAGAAGGCAGGGAGAATGCTAGGTTGATTGGGACACCTGAAGCCAATCAGGAGCTGGCTGAAACTAGTTCAAAGCCTCCCAGTCAGTCCGGTGGGTGTGCATGTCAAGAGCTGTGGGAGGAAGTTGCGCTGTTGGAGAGGCTGAGTAGTACACACCATATCAGGCACAAGGAAGGAGTCCCTGAGGTAAGGGTGAAGTGGAGCTTGAGGAAGTGAGGGCTGCTGTGAGGGAAGTGGCCCAGGGAATTGTACATGTCATGTTTCTAAAAGGTCAGCTGCCATAGCTGATACTATTAGGGTCCCTGGGCTGGAGCCTAGAGTAGAGGGTGGGCCCGGGCTCCCCCCTACACACACACACCTTTACCCCCTGATTAATCACTGAGACTGGGAGACAACAGAGACTGTGCAAGGAAGGATAACTTCTCCTCACCTCCCTCGCTGGCTTATGATGAAAATGGCTCAGTAGACTGTTTCAGAGTAGCAGCCGTGTTAGTCTGTATTCGCAAAAAGAAAAGGAGTACTTGTGGCACCTTAAAGACTAACCAATTTAATTGAGCATAAGCTTTCATGAGCTACAGCTCACTTCATCGGATGCATAAAGTGGAAAGTACAGTGATGAGATTTTATATATACACACAGACCATGAAAAATTATACATTGTAAGGAGAGTGGTCACTTAAGATGAGCTATTACCAGCAGGAGAGTGGGGTGGGGGGAGAGAAAACCTTTTGAAGTGATAATCAAGGTGGGCCATTTCCAGCACATTTCCAGGAGTTAACAAGAACGTCTGAGGAACAGTTTGGGGGGGGGGGGGGGAAGCGGGAGGGGGAGGAATAAACAAGGTGAAATAGTTTCACTTAGTATAATGACTCAACCACTCCCAGTCTCTATTCAAGCCTAAGTTAATTGTATCCAATTTGCAAATTAATTCCAATTCAGCAGTCTCTCGTTGGAGTCTGTTTTCGAAGTTTTTTTGTTGAAGGAAACTCACTTTGAGATCAGAAATCGAGTGACCAGAGAGATTGAAGTGTTCTCCGACTGGTTTATGAATGTTATAATTCTTGACATCTGATTTGTGTCCATTTATTCTTTTACGTAGAGACTGTCCAGTTTGCCCAATGTACATGGCAGAGTGGCATTGCTGGCACATGATATATCACATTGGTAGATGTGCAGGTGAACGAGCCTCTGATAGTGTGGCTGATGTGATTAGGCCATATGATGGTGTCCCCTGAATAGATATGTGGACACAATTGGCAACGGGCTTTGTTGCATTATACTAAGTGAAACTATTTCCCCTTGTTTATTCCTCTCCCCTTCTCCCCCCACTGTTCCTCAGACGTTCTTGTTAACTCCTGGAAATGTGCTGGAAATGGCCCACCTTGATTATCACTTCAAAAGGTTTTCTCTCCCCCCACCCCACTCTCCTGCTGGTAATAGCTCATCTTAAGTGATCACTCCCCTTACAATGTATATTTTTTCATGGTCTGTGTGTATATATAAAATCTCATCACTGTACTTTCCACTTTATGCATCCGATGAAGTGAGCTGTAGCTCACGAAAGCTTATGCTCAAATAAATTGGTTAGTCGCTAACGTGCCACAAGTACTCCTTTTCTTTTTTCAGTAGACTGTGACCCTTGTCTCTAGAGAAAGAAAGGTTACGTGGAGGGTCACAGTGAGCCTCTGAGGCTAGCGAAATCCGCCAGGAAATGCAGGACCCACGGAGGCAAGGACAGAGCTTTGTCACAGTATTTATTTTTTACAGTAACACCTCGAGGCCCAGACCCATATCAGCACCTTGATGTGGATAATGCATGCTAAATTGCAATGTAACTACCTGCTATAGTCAGACAAATAGTAAAACAAATCATGACAAATAACAGGGCACACACTATAGCCTCAATGTTGGGATCGCTGATCAAATTTCCCCCTGGCATCATTGGGAATTCCACACACAGAACAGGGTTACTACAGTGAATAACCCAGGCAAGGAGAGAGTGATAATTTCCCTCTTACTGAAAAGAATTGTCCACTTATGGGAGGAGCTTCCCTAATAGGAAGAACCAGCTATTAGTCAGTCCTAAATGGCAACCTCACCTGTTTTTCCATTCCTGGTTCCCCCATGCCGTTCTACCAGTACACCTCAATCTTAATCTGCCACAGTCCCTAATATTAAAGTCCTGGCTCTTCCATCTTCAAACACTAGCTGTCTTATCAAATTGTGTGGAGTTTGCATGGGTAGAAAAAAGTCCTATCCTAGTCAGTAAAACAGATTTAAGATCTGAACGCTCACATCCATGGCACACAAGCCCAGTTGCACTAATCTAATTTGCCACTGACAATTAGGTGAAATTTTTGTGTGAGTAAAGCACGCAGAGGGTCACATTGTCAGCTGATCTAAAACTGCTTAAGACTATTAGTGCCAATAATGCTAGGCTGATTTACACCAACTGAGGATCTAGCCCTCAGTGTTTGGGGCTTGCCAATAAACTTCTACTATTTACACCACTTTGTGAGAGTGAACATTTGTTAACCTGCTGCAACTGCTCCCCTCTAAATGAAATGCTCTACAGTCTGCTAGAAAATACTGTCATCCAAACTGAGCTGCATGTGCCGCAGAGTAATCAGGTCAGAGGGAATAGTAAAGTCCAGGGCACAGAATTCTGCATATTCGTGGACATCTGGTTCATATGTTGTACTATAGCATCACCTTCCTTCATGCGATCCACAGTTAAGACTGAGACAGCACTTCCTTTTAAAACCTCTCCTTCCAAACTTTGATAAAGCAGCTATAAAAAGCAAGCAGAAAGAATTGGCTCTAGTTACTGCATTAGGCTCCAAAAAATTGGTGGAGCAAGTTTTCCCCAGTAGACGGATGTAAAGCAAACAGGTTTATCAGTTTAAGATTCTTTTATAATGTCACCACGCTCAGTATGTGTGAAAACATGAAATTTGGCAGACAATAAGTTCATAACATGATCTAATCATGCTTGGTGTTTAAAGGGGGGAAAAATAAGGAAACTGGCTGAAAGATGACGGTTTCCAAATTGACGACTGAGCAGACACTCTAACTTTCTCTATGGAAATCTCATTAGAAGAACAATTTTTCAGAGCCCTTCCAGATTTTCTCCTTTCAAAATATTTTTGTATTAATGAAAGTGGGTGACTGATAATCCTGGATAAATCTCCCAGCACACCTCCGTATCCCCGACCCAATATCCCCTGCTATTCCAGCACTGGATTGCCACACAGTTCTACCAATAAGCCTCAGTCCTGACTTGTAATTCCCCCTACTCTTCTGAACCTACATCTCATAGTTCTGATGATGCACATAGGAACATAAGAACGGTTGACTGGATCAGACTGCAGGTCCATCTAGTCCAGTATCCTATCTCCTACAGTGCAGCACCAGGTGCTTCAGAGGAAAGGGTAAGAATCCTGCAGGGGGCAGAGGCCACCACCCATGCCATTTCATCCACAGTGCTATTTTTAGTTTGAGTAGAGCTAGCCCGTATCTGTCTACTCACACTATGAAGCAGCCTACCAGCTGCTGTGTACCTATACCCTAATAGATAAGAGATCGGCATAAGCCCTGAAGCATGAGGTTTAATATCCCTTCCAAAATTTGTTAGCATTAACTATTGTAACTATAGATATTCTTATTATCCAGATAAAATATAAATGTCCAACAGCTTTTTTTGGTAAATTCTAGGCCTCAACGTTATTTAGATTAGTGGAGTCCAGAGAGGACTGTGAGGAACTTCAGAGAGGTGAATGGTCAGTACAAGGCAGATGAAGTTCAGCAAGGGTGAGGCCTCATCTGACAATCAGTTCCACAGTCTGATAACACACTGTGTGGAAACATATTTGCTTTTATCAGGTTTGAATTTGGCACCTCTAATATCCCATAATGCCCCCTTGTTCTTATGGTTCAAGTCAGGGAGAACAGAAACTCCCGATCTGCCTTCTAGACCTTTCATTATTTGATATACTTGTATTATGCACTCTCTAAGTCATCTCCTTTCTTACACAATTTTAATCTTTTCAATCACATTTCATATGAGAGGGTTTTAATGCCCTTAATCATTCTCATTGCCCTTTTTTGAACCCCTTCTTGTTCTGCAATAGCCGTATGAGATGGGATGACTGTACTGCACACAGCTTTCCAAGTGAGATATTGGTTTATATAAAGACACTATAATATTTTCCATGTTGTTCTCTGTCTCATTCCTTATGCATCCTAACACTCTTTGCTTTTTTTGACTGCAGCTACACCCTTAGCAGAGTTCTTCATTGAGTTGTCCACAGTGAGACCCTGGTCCCTTTCCTGAGTTGATATAGTTAATTCAGAGTAGTAGTAGTTTAATTTTTTTCCTCCAGTGTTGACATTGAACTTCATCTGCCTTGTACTGACCATTCACCTCTCTGAAGTTCCTCACAGTCCTCTCTGGACTCCACTAATCTGAAATAATGTTGTGTCATCTGCACATTTTGCTACCTCACAGCTCACCCCTCTTTCCAGATCATTAACAAATATATTAAACTTCACTGGGCCTCTTATGCAATCTTCAGGCACCTTACTGTGCCCAAGGCATCGCTTGTGAGGAAAATTGTCATTTAGTCCTATTCTTTTTTTTCTGTGTTTTAGCCAGTTTTTGATCCATGACAATACTTTGCCTCTTACCTTCTGACTAGTTAGATTCCTTAATAGCCGCTTGTTAGGGGGCTTATTCCTTCACCCACTTACTTCCCTGGTCCTTCTCGCATGAACAGAGAGCAACAATACCCGAAGTCCAAAGGTGCAAACAATTCAATGTTTATTGGGGTGAACTTCCAGCAAGCATGATTCCAGTTTCCTTCCTTAGTGTTCCCCTTCCCAGCTCTGACACCACAGAGGCTTACCTGTGTCCCTATTCCCATTTCCCCCTTTAGCTAAACATTATTCCAATTTCCTCACCCCCATTCCCTGTTCCCATTTCCCCCACCCATCCACCCCTTCCTGACTGACTGCAGACTATCTAGTAAAACTTGAGTTCTGCTTAGCTATACCTTAACCAATCATTTTCCTGAAATTTAACTAACCAATCCTAACATATTGTAATATGATTATTTAACCAATTATATCCCACCACCTTAATTAGTTTACACCCAGCAAAATTAATTATACAGCAGACAGAAACAATCACAGAACCAGACAGAGATTATACAGACAAACAATGGGGAAATCACAGGTTTCAGAGTAACAGCCGTGTTAGTCTGTATTCGCAAAAAGAAAAGGAGTACTTGTGGCACCTTAGAGACTAACCAATTTATTTGAGCATGAGCTTTCGTGAGCTACAGCTCACTTCATCGGATGCATACTGTGGAAACTGCAGAAGACATTATATACACAGAGACCATGAAACAATACCTCCTCCCACCCCACTCTCCTGCTGGTAATAGCTTATCTAAAGTGATCATCAAGTTGGGCCATTTCCAGCACAAATCCAGGTTTTCTCACCCTCCGCCCACCCACACACAAACTCACTCTCCTGCTGGTAATAGCCCATCCAAAGTGACCACTCTCTTCACAATGTGTATGATAATCAAGGTGGGCCATTTCCTGCAGGAATCCAGGTTCTCTCACCCCCTCACCCCTCTCTAAAAACCACACACACAAACTCACTCTCCTGCTGGTAATAGCCTATCCAAAGTGACCACTCTCCTTACAATGTGCATGAAAATCAAGGTGGGCCATTTCCAGCACAAATACAGGTTTTCTCACCCCCCCCCTTCCCAAAAAACACACACACACAAACTCACTCTCCTGCTGGTAATAGCTTATCCAAAGTGACCACTCTCCCTACAATGTGCATGATAATCAAGGTGGGCCATTTCCAGCACAAATCCAGGTTTTCTCACCCCCGCATCCCCATACACACACAAACTCACTCTCCTGCTGCTAATAGCTCATCCAAAGTGACCACTCTCCCTACAATGTGCATGATAATCAAGGTGGGCCATTTCCAGCACAAATCCAGGTTTTCTCACCCCCCCCCCCCCACACACACACAAACTCACTCTCCTGCTGGAGTTTGTGGGGGAGGGGGGGGCGGAGGGTGAGAAAACCTGGATTTGTGCTGGAAATGGCCCAACTTGATGATCACTTTAGATAAGCAATTACCAACAGGAGAGTGGGTAGGAGGAGGTATTGTTTCATGTGTGTGTATATAATGTCTTCTGCAGTTTCCACAGTACGCATCCGATGAAGTGAGCTGTAGCTCACGAAAGCTCATGCTCAAATAAATTGGTTAGTCTCTAAGGTGCCACAAGTACTCCTTTTCTTAATGGGGAAATGGGGACTACAGTGATAGAACAAACACAGAAGTGAGGATTTCACATCCCAGCTATTGATAAGTGAGTTCTTGCCAGACAGGATGCTATCAAACTAAGTTTCCTTTTACATCTTCTAGGCACTTCCCTTTCTCTGGAGGCGATAGGCATTATCAGGACAGGATTGTATTCCTAACAGCCCAATAGCACCTTATTTCAATGTGACTAGTTTGGAATGTGAGGATGTGACCGGTGCTTCCCAGCTTATGGCTGCCTCTGTTGCTTAGCCAAAGGCCTTAGCCTAAGCACAGGGCCTCAGACTGTCACAGTAAGAGAAGGACCTTATACTGGCAGACAGTGATTTTGATTCTTTCTTTTATACCTCTATAACTAGCCAAGTGATAAGAATACACCTAAATTCTTAGAGTACAGGCCTTTACAGACAGGCCTGAATATCTATATCCTAACACCGCTTATGAGGGACTTTGTCAGAGACCTTATGAAAGTCTAAATAAATTATATCAGCCTCCTCTCCTTTATCCACTGCTTTAATGATCTGTTCACTTCAGTTCTGATCTGTGATAGCAATTGCAATTCTAAACCTAGGGCTCCTCACAACTCTCCGAATGTACTTCAATTCTGACGAGCAACAGGCCCTGCTATTCTAATTATGGACACTGAACAAACACCCACACATGCACAGCTCTGCCAGTGTACCTCCATCTTGAGCTGTATTATCACCTGCTATTCCAGTACTGGGCTCATTTATTCAGACTGTAAACCCTTCAGGGCGGAAACATCTTTTATTCTAAATGTGTACAGTGCCTAGCACAATTAACCCCTTGTTACCATAATAATGTAACACACAGCTTCACTAGTGTACCTCAATCCTGACCCCTCTTATACCCTGCAGTTCTAATCCTGGGCTGCCTTGCAGCTCTCCTAATGCCCTTAAATTTTGATCTGCAGCATTCCTTCTACTTCTGACACCAGTTCAAATAACTCTCCCAATGTCTGCTGTGACCCAAATGTCACTGCAAAGTCCTTGCAGCCACAGCTGGACTCACAACTCTTTTCTGATCCATTCATGCAGACCTTTTGTAAATGCCCAAGCACAATTCAAGATCATTATAAAATGGCAGCATTTTTATATCAAAAGATAATTCACATAACAAACACAAATTAGCAGTTTCACTGTCATCCAATGAAGTGAGCTGTAGCTCACGAAAGCTTAAGCTCAAATAAATTGGTTAGTCTCTAAGGTGCCACAAGTCCTCCTTTTCTTTTTGCGAATACAGACTAACACGGCTGCTACTCTGAAACCTGTCATTTGATAGTGACTCATCTTCCCGAAAAGCTTTGGCAACCTGACAAAGGGCAAACGTTCAGGAAAAGGGAATATTTTTCCAGTATGAGTAAAATGCTCAACAATATAAATATGAACTCCCTAGAGGCCACTGGCCACCAGTATCTAATTTCATCCTCCAAGAAAATACATTGTTGTTTCTTTTATTACTCTGCAGCGCCTCAGGAAAAAGAATGTACTGTGGAAGTTTAGTCTGGAGACAGTGGATTTCCCTTGTATAGAACTCACCTTTCCTATATTTTCTCTTTAACCCTTATGCAACTGAGTAATACTTAGGTGTTCAAAGTTTTCTGGTTTGAGGCTGGGTCATTGGGGTGTACGCAATGGGCAGGTTTCCTTTAGCTTTTATAAACTGTCTCTATTCTGTCCCTCTTATTTGCAGTGAGATCTTGTAGGAGTTCCTTATAGTAACAGAACTAAATAACTACTGATACCCTAAGACAGCTAGCGTGACAATATCTCACGAATATTGCTGCTCTAGACCTCCATCCCATGAAGTATAAGTATTTTAAAAGCACTTATGCATGTGCTTAACTTCAACTGGACTTAAGCACATGCTTTCCTGAATAGAGATGGATTTAAGCATTGCTTAAGTGCCTTAGCCTACCAGAACTGTCACAGTGTCCAATAGGGAATGCCATAGGATCCTTCATGATCAAGATTTGCTTTTAATAAGGTTTACATAAATTCAGATGTCTTAAGAATTGTAATTGGCTTATATTTTTAAGAACAAACCTTGGTATAAGGCAGGAATGAGCAAAATATGGCCCGCAGGCCAAATCCAGCCTGTCTAACATTTCTGTCCAACACACCAGGCTCTTTGGCTGCCCCCTCACGATCTCCGGGCTGCTGAAAGTCCTGCGGTGCAGCAGGGCGCTCAGGGAGGCTGCCTTCATGCCATGGCCCCATGCCACTCCCGGAAGTGGCCAGCTGCTGCTGGCACATCTCTGTGTGCCCCTGATGGGCGGGAGGTGGCTCCACGTGCTGCCCTCGCCCCCAGCACCATCCTCACAGCTCCCACTAGCCGGAAACCAGCAAATGGGAGCTGAGGGGGCGATGCTTGCGAGCGTGGGCAGCGCACAGAGACCTGCTGCCCCCCTCCCCCTAAGGAGCGCGCAGAGACGTGCCAGCAGCAGCTGGCCGCAGCTACTTCCGGAAGCAGCTTGGGGCCATGGCATGCAGGCAGCCTGCCAGAGCCCTGCTGCGCCGCTGGCCGGGAGCTGCCTGTGGTAAGCGCCTCCTGGCCAGGGCCTGCACCTCGCACCCTCGCCTGCACCCTAATCCCCTGCCCCAGGTCAGAACCGCCTCCTGCACCTAAACTCCCTCCCAGCTCCTGCACCCCAACACTCTGCCTCAGCCCGGAGCCCCCTCCTGCACCAAACTCCCTCCCAGACCCAGCACCCCCTCCATTAATATACTAGAAATGTGCGGCCTGTGATGACTTACCAAAATTCGTGGAGGGGCCCCCTGCGAAAATTATTGCCCACCCCTGGTATAAGGGGTCAATGGGAATAGAAGCTGCTTATTGCTATCCTAGGATTTTCTACAGCACTCATCTCATAGCACCTTAGCATGTATTCCAAGACTGAATCTGACCCAACCAACTAACACATTTTAAACATAACTCTCCTTGTCTATGTTAAAGAAAAAATCCTGATTAACATCATGTTAATTATAACTGTTACAGCAATATTATCTTTAATTAAATGATCACATGCTGTTTTTCCACTGCAACTATTAAAACCTTTCTTAGAAGACAGAATTATTAATTTCCTCGTGGGCTTTTTGTGGCACTTGTCATCACAGTACCTGAGTGCTTCATAAATATTAGTGAATTAATTTCCACAACACCCCTATGAGATGCGGAATTATTATGATCATCTCCACTTACAGATGGGTAGCTCAGGTACAGAGACATGACGGAAAAAAGTGTCCACTAATTTTGGATACCCAATCTCAGATTCCTCAGGACTTTTTTTTTCCCCCAGAATATTTTGACACTGTAAAGCACTTTGAGCCCTTTATATGTTCAAAGTACAGCTCCCATTGACTTCAGTTGCAGCTGTAACTGGTCAGCACTTCTGCAAATCAAGACCCCAGGGTCTCAGATCAGGCACCCAGAAACTGAAGAACACAATTAGTGACCACCTGTGAAGTTTAGTTTAGTGACTTGCTTGGCATCACAGAGAAACTCTGTGGCAGAGGCAGGGATAGAGCCCAATTCTCCAGGGCAGCATTCAACTGCCTTAATCATGAGACCATCCTTTCTCTCCTGAAATCCTGTCTTTAATTCGCTACACACCTCCCATCTTCTTCAAAAAATGAAGCCGTGAGCTACAGACAACAGCTTCCTTCACTACATAACCCTAACTCATTCCCACAGAAGGTCCATCCTATGCACCGAGTGAGGCAGGGGTCCTGCAGGAAAAATAGTGTGTGATCATGTAATTAAAGACCCTATCATGATGCATATGCACACAGAGCAAATTAAATTCTGGCATTTCCTAACTTTTGAGCACTTGACTTTGCAACCTTAACTTAAATCTTTTAACATATTTTTGTGTGTGTGGTGTGTACGCACACACACACTTTTCTGTGTGGGCATCATTTAAGCCATTTGGTACCCTGCATTGGCCCTTTTAATGAGTTACATCTGGTAAAAGCTTTTCCTTTGTATCTTTGCATTTCTAGTTAAAAAAAAAAAAGCATTTGATAGGAAATTGTTGTTTTAATGGGTTGTTTTGGTGTTGATTTAATTCCAGGGTGACCTTTCAGTCCGTCCCTGAGCCACTTCCACAAATCTCTGCTCTCTGCATAATTTGTTTATTTTGTTTTGTTACATTAAACAATGTTGATATATTAAAAACTGCAATGCAGCCATGATGAGTCAAGGCTAAGAGAGTACTTTTTGAAAACACATCCGGTCCACTTTTGACCTGATATATCTCTAATGGTGTCTCAGTTACACCGGAACTTACTTGGGCCCAGCCTGTTCTCAAACAATGACTGAACTTCAGAGTGACTTGCAAAGGAAAAAGAAAAATAAATGTGTCCTTTTTTGTTTCTTTTTGATACATAAAGCAAGCCTGAAATGTTGGCATTTTCATCCCCCAAAATCTGCTTTCTCTGCTTGATTCTTAACCTTTGAAATACCAGGAATGTCATAAGATTCCGTGGATGTCTCCGATGTGTAGTTCTCAGCCCTGATGAGTGAGATTAATTGAATCTTTAACAAGCTCATGTTTTCTTCCAAATGTTTACAAGGTTTTTGAGTTAAATGGGTGTTAACAAAAACAGAGTTTTACAGTCTGAAAAAAAAATACTTCCCTTCTCAATAAATCCAGTTATACTTTCATATCTGTGATATTATAATCCTATTCATTCACTAGTTTTCCATAGAGTCTACCAAGAAAAACAGGGGAGATAAGATCTAATTTCTAATATAAACAGTATGCAGGAAAAAATACTTTTTAAAAAATCTATAACAATGAAACCTTTTCAGGCCTTCTTTGTACATAGTAAAAAGAAAAGAGCATAAACCCATTTTTCCCCTTTTCAGATCACCTCTAGAAGATGTGCAAACAGCAGCTTCCAGATAAGATAAGCTCAGCACAACTCCTGCCAGATTGTCTTGGGGAAGATTCCTTTTTGGTTCATCTGGCACAGCTGCTGCCTAGAGTCCACAGTAATCCTAGCCCAGGCACTGTTGTCACACTTCAGGGCAACTGCACTTATATTCCCCCTCCATAGTTCCTTGAGGGCACCCACACTAGTCTCCTGGCTCCTCAGTCATCACCATCCTGTGAGAAAACCCATGTCTCTCCCGCTCCTTCCAGGCTTATGGTTCCCTGTCTACACTGTGACAAACCCAGCAAACCAGAATGCCTAAACAGGGCAGTGTCTGCACTTTGCTCTGCACTTTGCTTTCACTTCAAAGGCTATGAACAGTGTAGTTGCCCAGAGTTATAAGGTACCACACAGCTCTTTCTGTGCAAGCACATTTGTTCTTAAGGTAACAGCATTACAGAGAAAACATATTAAAACCACATGCTTAAAAACTATAAAAAAACCACATGCTAATAAGATTACAAGAGATCACACCACAACTCCAACAAAGGCTCTGGTAGGAGTCAGTCCTTCAAACACCGCAAAGGATTTTTTTCTGTTCTCACAAGCTCATAACAGCCTCAGAGACGCAAAGTCAACAGGAAAAGAGTACACAGGAAAAACAAGCAATGGGGGAGAAGAGCCTTATCTGGGGCTGCACTTCGAAGAGCTACTATTCTGTTACATATAAAACATATCTCTGTCTTGGGACATGGATCAGCGTTCACATAGCACTCCCTGACAGTACCCGGCCCAGACCGGGGAAGTTAATGATCCGACCTGCAGACCAAATTTGGTGATGAATCCTGATGACATGCCACCTGAGGCATATTGCCCACAAGCTAAGAAGAAGAATAAACTTATTATTGTTTGTAGTATAAATATAGCTCAGTGCTGTGATGTTATATTGACGCTGACCCTCAGTTGAACAAACACACTTGTGTGCACACTGTTCCTTTGGGGACAGGTTACCTGTAATTTCAGTGAGTGTCCAGGGGTTATTATGGCTGGATACTGCAGGAAGTGTTCGGGGGATGGGTGTGTGCCTATCACTAGCCTGCACTAAGAGGATGAAGTCTGTGGAAACCTGGACGACAGTGCTTGTGCGGCCAGAGGCTGGCGGTTTCAAGGAGTTGACCTATAGCAGGCACAGACAAGACTGCTTCCTGCTAAGGGCAAGTAGCGGTGAGGTGCCTCACAATCCTGGGTACCTCTGAGGAGCATCACAGTAGCATACAATCTTGGCCTTCAATAACACATACCCTTTGCATTTCATACCATGGACCCCAAAGATACTTAAACTTAATTCAGTAAGGTTCTTCAAGGATGTTGCAGGAAATTGCTGTATCTGTCACAGCTATTCCATGAGTCTTTGCTGATTTCATCTGTTCTGGTGTCTGGATGGCTACTGATTGTCAGATACAACAGAGCCACACAGTCATCACAATCAGAAAAAAGAAACCTTTTGACCCTCAAACAAAGAAATCCAGTGGAAGGACAAAGACTCCTATCAAATGTAATATTTCCTAGTTCCATGCAAAGTTTAGCTGTGTTTTACCAGGTGGAAAATTTCCCCCAAATAACAAAGGCAATAGACCTCTATATTGACACTGGGCCAGTATGGAGCCATTGTTTAGTTCAGGCTGTATTGCAGCATTAAGCTTTTCATCACTGTGACATAGAGATGGCATATATGTCCTTACTGGACAGGATTACAGGAGTGTGAGATTTAATGTACTGGTTGTGGACAAGACGTGTATCATGGCTCACTAGTGGCTGTCATACAGAAGACATATGTCCTACTACTAGTCCAGGCCAGAGCTGTGCAAAATGTTCCCAGTGAAAAGATGAAACCACATAAAACCAATGTCACATACTTGAAACTCTGATTGGTTTGATTGGAAAAGATCCCCGGGTTTGGAGTGTGCTGGACTCCGTTCTGAGGAAACTTGAGTAAATTTATGAAAACCATAAACGCTCCATTTTTTACTTTATTATTACTATTATTATTAGGGCTGTCAATTAATCACAGTTAACTCATGCGATTAACTCAAAAAAATTAATTGTGATTAAAAAAATTAATCAAGATTAATCGCAGTTTTAATCGCATTGTTAAACAATAGAATACCAATTGAAATTTATTTAATATTTTGGATGTTTTTCTACATTTTCATATGTATTTTCATACATTTTAATTGTATTCTGTGTTGTAATTGAAATCAAAGCGTATATTATTTTTTATTACAAATATTTGTACTGTAAAAATGATAAACAAAAGAAATAGTAGTTTTCAATTCACCTCAAACAAGTAATGTAGTACAATCTCTTTGTCATGAAAGTGCAACTTACAAATGTAGATTTTTTTTGTTACATATCTGCACTCAAAAACAAAACAATGTAAAACTTCAGCGCCTACAAGTCCACTAAGTCCTACTTCTTGTTCAGTCAATCACTAAAACAAACAAGTTTGTTTACATTTATAGGAAATAATGCTTCCCTCTTCTTATTTCCAATGTCACCAGAAAGTGAGAACAGGCATTTGCATGGCACTTTTGTAGCTGGCATTGCAATGCATTTAGCTCAATGTGCCAGATATGGTAAACATTCATACGCCTCTTCATGCTTTGGCCACCATTCCAGAGGACATGCTTCCATGCTGATGACACTCGTTAAAAATATAATATGTTAATTAAATTTGTGACTGAACTCCTTGGGGGAGAATTGTATGTCCCCTGCTCTGTTTTACCCACATTCTGCCATCCATTTCATGTTATAGCAGTCTCGGATGATGACCCAGCACGTGTTGTTCATTTTAAGAACACTTTCACTGCAGATTTGACAAAACACAAAGAAGGTACGAATGTGAGATTTCTAAAGATAGCTACAACACTCAACTCAAGGTTTAAGAATCTGAAGTGCCTTCCAAAATCTGAGAGGGACGGGGTGTGGAGCATGCTTTCAAAAGTCTTAAAAGAGCAACACTCAGATGCGGAAACTACAGAACCCAAACCACCAAAAAAGAAAATCAACCTTCTGCTGTTGGCATCTGACGCAGAGGATGAAAATGAACATGTGTTAGTCCGCACTGCTTTGGACTGTTATTGAGCAGAACCCAACATCAGCATGGACGCATGTCCCCTAGAATGGTGGTTGAAGCATGAAGAGACATATAAATCTTTAGCAATCTGGCACGTAAATATCTTGTGATGCCAGCTACAATAGTGCCATGATAATGCCTGTTCTCACTTTCAGGTGACATTGTAAACAAGAAGTGGACAGCATTATCTCCTGCAAACGTAAACAAACTTGTTTGTCTGAGCGATTGGCTGAACAAGAAGTAGGACTGAATGGACTTGCAGCCTCTAAAATTTTACATTGTTTTATTTTTCAATGCAGTTTTTTGAACACAATTCTATATTTGTAAATTCAACTTCCATGATAAAGAGATTGCACTACAGTACTTGTATTAGGTGAATTGAAAAGTACTATTTCTTTTGTTTTTTTACAGTGCAAATACTTGTAATAAAAAATAAATATAAAGTGAGCACTATACACTTTGTATGCTGTTTTGTAATTGAAATCAATATATTTGAAAATGTAGAAAGTATCCAAAAAATTTAAATAAATGGTATTCTATTATTAACAGTGCAATTAATTTCACGATTAATTTTTTTAATTGCTTGACAGCCCTAATTATTATTTATGTGTATTTCCACAGCAAAGGCTGGTGAGGAGCTATGAAAAGTCGAGGGGGGAACTGCCCCCCCTCACCTTTGGCAAATTACATCCCTACTTTTATCATGCAGCAACACAAGCAGTTGGACATGAAGACAGCATCTTGAAGAGAGAAGGCAGATTTATTGTGGCTTTTCTTGTCCTGTAGCTGTTCTGGTCAATGCTGTGTGTGCATTTCTTTTTCTTATAATTTTGTGAAGAAGATTTACAGTGTGTATGCACTGAAACCCGAAGCGAAGTCTGCGTATTCCAGTAGCCCATTAAGTCCCTGGAGCAGCAGACATTCCAATCCACATACCTCATGCTTGCTAGGCTTTCTAATTCCTCACAGCCTGGATAAAGAGTGAGGGCAACAGCACTGGAAAAAATGTCCCCATAAGATGAGAAGACCCCAGGAATGGCCCCTCAAAGGCTTAAGGAAGGCAGAAGAGAAAGAGGCATGTAGTGCTATGTTAGCAACCCAAAAGGACCTTCTTAAATGCAAATGACCCAGATGTTAATCCTGGTGGGTTTTAAGGAGTAGAATCTTGTACTGGAGTTTGAATAAAACAGGTAAACAACCGTAGAAGCCTATTTCTTTTCTTTTTTTTCCAAGAGAGCATGAGACCCACAAGATTTCTATACAGAGCTCACTAGGTAGCAGTTCAAGAAGCTCAGAAACACAGTGAGCAGCATAGTATAAGAACCTGCCTGCTATACACTAGGAAATCTGGGAGCTCCCTCAACCTAGTCAATGTACTTTTTAAAAGAATTTTTTGTGTGAAAGTCACACTTCCAGAGCTTAGCTGAAGTTGAGGTCCTGTTATGATAAGTGCTGTATATACATATTGTAAGAAAGAGTCCCTTCCCCAAGGAGCTTATGATCTAAATTAGATGGACAAAGGATGAGAGAAAGGAAGTATTAATACCCATTTTATAGATGGTGAACTGAGGTGCAGAGAGATTAAGTGACTCACTCACGGTCACGCAGGAGGCCTGTGGCAATAGCACAAATTGAACCCAGATCTCCTGAGTCCCAGTTCACTGCCTACAAGACCAGCCTTCCTCAGCTGAGCCCTATTCTCAGCTATAAGGCCTAAGATTTAGTGTTTGCCCATATCTACCTCCACGCACACCTTTCCTAAAATTTTCTGCCTTGCCCACAAGGGACAGTTCAGACCCCCTAGGGATACTGAGAGACGCAAAAGAAATTATGTTCAAAATAGCATATATGAAGGAAGTTAGATGACATGTATGGAG
Organism: Chelonia mydas; assembly: GCF_015237465.2. Classification (NCBI taxonomy): domain Eukaryota; kingdom Metazoa; phylum Chordata; order Testudines; family Cheloniidae; genus Chelonia; species Chelonia mydas. The sequence continues at coordinate 53,614,081 of NC_051246.2, forward strand.
ATCTCCGGTTAGCCAGGGAGCTTTGGGGTGGAAGGAAACCTGTGATATACCACTGCTAGATAAATAGGGATGTGTCCAGAATCTCCATGGAACTTAAGTAATTATTACCCGAGGGTTCTCAGTCAGCATGTAACCACCCTACATGGCCCTGAAAAAAAGCACATGCTAGCTTTGAGACCTGTCTTTGGGAGGGTGGGACCCTGCCATGACTCCAGAGAACTGTGCAGCAGAGGTTTGGCAGCAGCATCTCAACCAGCCCTATCAGTGGGTTAACAAATTACAAAGATATGCTCCCTATTGGTGTATGTACAGTACATTAATGGAAAGAAGAAAGCATGGGCAATGGCCATGAAAGTAATTAACCATTGGAACAACTTCACACATGCCTAGATTCCTAGGCCAGAAGGGACCATTGTGATCATCTAGTCTGACCTCCTGTATAACACAGACCATAGAATTTACCCAAAATAATTTCTAGAGCATATCTTTTAGAGAAACATCCAATACTGATCTTAAAATTGTCAGTGAGGGAGATTCCACCATGACCCTTGGTAAACTGTTCCAATGGTTAATTACTCTCACAGTTAAAAGTGTGCACTTTATTTCCAATCTGAATTTGTCTAACTTCAAACTCCAGCCATTGGATCATATTATACCTTTCACTGCTAGACTGAGAAACCCTTTATTAAATATCCCCCCCTCTTTTAGACTGTAATCTAGTCACCCCTTAATCTTCTCTCTTTGTTAAGATAAATAGATTAAGCTCTTTGAGTCTATCACTAAAAGGCATCTTTCCGAATCCTTTCATCATTCTCATGGCTCTTCTCTGAACCCTCTTCAATTTATTAACATCCTTCATGAATTGTGGACATTTTTGTCAAAAGGGATAATGTGAGAAAAGATGTTCAGTTTTCAAATGTCACATGTCAGTTTAATGGACTTCAGATGAAAGCCACCATACTAGATGGTATCTATCTATCCTCATGCATCTGGTTTATATCATTTTAATAGCTAAGTGCAAAGCTACCCCATCTCTTTAGCCCAGCACAAAAAAACCTCAATAGTTTTGTTGTATGTATGTTTCCCTCCTGTATGCTCCAAAAGTCTGAGCTTTGAGCCTGTCTCTTTAAGCCTTGTTTGTTATGTCCCTTGTTTCCATAGCACTTGTGTTTCCATGTTGTAGGCTTCTTTTTTTCCCCCCAGACATTACCCCACTAGCACATGTTCCAGACCTGGGATTCCACCCGCTTCCAGCCAAGAGGAAACTAATTTTTTGTGGTTGTAAAAATACCAGGCCATGTAAATACCTGTGGCTGGGATCTAGGTCTTTCTGGCTAGGAATAGCAGCACAGCTGAGAGAGAGCACAGGGTGAAGAAGAGAGGCCTGGGGAAGAGCCAAACAAGCCTTGTGCTTCTCTTCTTGCTAATCTGAGCCAGCCTCTCCTGTCAAGAAGAGGATGAAAAACAGGAACTGTAATTTCTCTGCTACAATAGCAAAGCCCAAAGCTTTCCATGTACAAAGGCTTTGTGCCTTCACCTTCACCCATGAAAAAGGTCCACCAGAGATGGGCCATGCTGCAAAATCTGGATCCTCATACCAGTTCATGCCAAAGCAGAGTGGTTCAGATCCAGGGACTCAGTCTGAGCGCGGGACTGATCCAAAGGACTGGCAGGCCAGGGAGCAGTCAGTAAGACTCCAAATGATTTTAATGGGGAGCTGAATCAAGCTCTTAGACTCAGTTGTGCCTAGTCATTAGGCAGGTGGGCAGTCAGAGTAGGGCCAGGGGTGAAAAAAGGAACCATTCCCCCTACATCCCATTCCCATATCCTGCATAAGGGCCAGGCACAATTGCAGTCCCACATGCAGGAGAACATCTGAGAGGGTGGGAATGAGGGAAGCAGAGGTGGGGGGTCTCCTTTAGAGAACAGGACTGGTCCAGTGTGGGAGGGGACCACACTGGACCACACAGCAGGGTGCAGCTCTGCCCTGCTGCTTATGCTGGGCTGTGCACAGACAAGCCCTTAGAAAACATCTCTATGGAAAATATGAAACTCACACTGCACTGGCAGACACTGCACTGCTCTGGGCCTCAGGTTCCCCCTCTGGAAAACTGAGGTAATGATAGTTATCTATGGATGGAAAACACTATATAAGAGCTAATTAGGAATAAATACTGGCTATTTTCTTGCAGCACAATTAAATTGGCTTCTCACAAACTTTGTTTTGCTGGGGTTCTGACTGACCCATTTAAGCCACTGAAATTCTTTGTTAAAATTGCCCCATTTAGTGTGCTGTGCATGCTCTGTTCTCTGGTCATCTGTTGGTTTGTGCATCTCTCATCAGGACAGCTGTCTTGTGAAATACCCAGAGTGTCCTTTCACAGATGTCCTCAGAACCGAGAGAGGATCAGTGACCCTGACCTCAAAGTCCAGCCATCAGTCTCCGGGCTCCACATATTTCCCTTTAGAGATGGATCTGGAGATAACAGGACATAGAGGTCTGAAAAATCCCCAACATTATGATCTAGCTAAAGGAATTTAGTGCCAGACACTGAAGCTCTCTACTCATCCCCAGAATAGAGATGACACAGGTGACAGCAATATACATTGTATCTATATCACACTTCCAGTATGCTTCAACCCTGAAAGGTAAGAGGGAAGTTCAGTTACCACAGTCCATTCAATCCACAACCTCTCTGAGACTACCAAGGAGAGTGGCAGATTGTGTCAGTAATATGGACCATCGTCCAGTAGGAACTGGACTGAGGTCATTTGCTCATTTAATCTGAACCACTAAACAGTCAACCGACAGAAACAACTTTCCCTTATTAACAACCTGGCTAGATTGTAGCTGGTGACATAGAGGTGGAAAACTCTATATCCGATTCCCCCAAACAGCCAGTCCCCCAGCCAATGTATCAGTCGTTTCTCTAGACAGTGTGAGTGTATATGTTTAGTCATAAGGCTTCACTGAATGGACTGGGTGAATGAGTTTCAGACAACTGATTGTTCATAAGCTATTATTTTTGACTATTCACTATTTGTCTTGTGTGACTGGTCACTTAAATCACATGCAGTGTTGTTTCTGCTCTCAGACTGAATGACTGGAGCTTCGTAAGGATGGCTAAACAATGAATGCTCTCTCTTCTACAATTTTTCTGTCAATCTTAGGTACTAATATGGCTACCTATACTGTAATATCTGAGCCTCTCACAATCTTTAATGTATCTATCCTCACAATCCCCCTGTCAGATAGGGAAGTGCTATTCTCCCCATTGTACAGATGACAGCTGAGGCACAGAGAAACTAAGGGTACATCTGCACAGCCTGCAGCAATAAGTCTCAGAGCCCAGGTCAACAGACTTGGGATCACGGGGCTTGCACTACAGAGGTAAAAATAGCCACGTAGATGTTTGGGCTGGGCTCTGAAGTCCACCCTCTCCCTAGAGCCTAAGCTCCAGCCCGAAGCAGAACGTCCACACAGTTTTAGCACCCTAATGCAAGTCTGAGTCTGTCAACCAGGACTCTGACACTCACTGCCATGGGCCGCCACTGACTGTTGTATCCATAGCCAGAGTGACTTGCTCAAGATCACACAGGAAGTCTGTGGCAGAACAGGGAACTGAAAACTGGTCTCTCAAGTTCCTGGCTAGCACCCTAATCACAGTAAAACCATCCTTTTTGTTTTTTCAGATGAATTTTCAAATGAATAATCATTCATGCTAATATCTATGCCACTTTCAGAATTCACCAAAGTTTTAAAGAATATCTAGCAGTTGTCCAAACCCTCATGATGCTATTATCCCCATTGTACAGATGACAGCTGAGGCACAGAGAGACTAAGGGTACATCTGTACAGCCTGCAAATTAGAGTGGCACTTTGATTCATCCAAATATTTACAAATGAGTTTTGATTATTTACTATTCAAGCAACTCAACAAGTCAGAGCCAGAAACTTGTGAGCCTCATGAACTTTGAAATGAAACAAAACCAGACTCATTCCCAGCACATGTCACATGATTAGGGGAGTAGCCCTGATGTTGCAGCCAAATTTGACATTTTTTTCCACATTCTGCCTATTTGGATTCTCCCTGTGGTTACTCATGGATGTCTTCTTTACTTCCTGTCTTAAACTCTTGGGTAGCATTTCTGTACAGTATTAAACAGATTCAGCATTCACCTCCGAAGCAGAACATTTCACTGATGGATCTTTCTGGCCAACCCAGTGTAAAATACTATTTTATTATCTTGATTATTAAAATAAAAAGAATTAATAACTCTAGCAAGGGGGAAAGAGTTGATAAAAACCGTTATGTGACAGTCTCCTGCTGAACTTTTTCTAAATGTCAAGGAAAAGGAGAGGGATAGTGAAAGTAGGAATGAAAGAGTAGGCTAATTCATGATTAAGAAGTCAGAGAACACTGAAATGCCACACTGTTCATCAGGGAAATTAAATAACTAAACCTTATTCCACATGGGGCATTGTGCAACTATGCAGGAGCTTTCAACAGCTGGCTGTGAATGGCTAGTGCAATGGAAAAGGGCTGTAGATCCTTTGGGTTCTCTATGGATGGTATCAGACAGGAGCTGATCACTGCTAACATAATGGAAGGCAGGGGTGCAGAAGAATGTGAGTTATGTGTATGTTTGTAGGGGAACCAAGAATAGTGAAATCTCTGGTATATACCGCTGTTTCCAGCTGTAGCAGATAGGGGGCAGCAGACATCCTGATTGAGACCTTTGTAGCTGTATGGTCCATGGTATTATGTCCAACTGACTTTCGTTGCCAGTCGTACTATAGAGTCTGTTATATAGGCTAACAAGACACATGTCTTGGAGTCACACAGCAAACATTCTGTGTCTGATCCTTCTCCTGCAGTAAAAGCCAATGGAATATAAAAGGGTTTGGAAAGGGGACATATGCATTCGAGAAAACATCACCTGCTCTGCACAGCAGAACTGCAGGTCTGAAAATCAAACCGAGACTCTTCAAGGAGAGAGACTTCAGACACAGCTGCTAACGTGCCAAAGAGTCAATACTGAGTATCATCAACACAGGGAGCTTTGTAGAGATTTCTTGGAGACATATATACAGTACCTAAACTGCAGATCTGAGATCCTTGGCAGAAATGTGCTATAAGACATTATTTTTGTAGGACCACACTCGTTCCTGACTTACACTCCATGTAAACATATTGTAGTCATAGTCAGGGCAGCATTTGACCTATCCTGAGTACGCATAACAATCATTGTGCTCTCTGATACACCTTCCATTTGTTCTAGGACTCATGTCATTTCTGTCATGCTTCCAAATTCCTAACTCTATGCACTTCCCCAAGCTGATTTTAACTCTCTTTTTTCCAGCCATTGGAGCCATCTACATTTTTAATAATAAAACTCCTCTCCTGCCAACCCTACATGAAGGAAAATGCCACAGGCAACCATCTTTCCTGAAACAAAGGTTTGATTTCATATGTAGAAACTGGCATATGTAGAACCCAGCTCATGGCATATTCTCTCGAATTATGCTCTTGTCATTGCATTCAGCTACATCCAAGAATATACAATGTCAAAGGAGCGGAGCTCCAAGAAATGTCTCTCCTGGCTCTTTGCTTCTCTTGTCTTTTGTACTCAATTTTCACACAGGGAGAAGCCAATCACTATCTCGTGTCTAGCTGACATCCAAATCTACAGGGCTCTTATCCCAAGAATTGCTTTTTATCGCTTTGTTTGTCTCTCTCACAGACGGGAACAAACCCGTGTGCTGCAGATGCAGTTAAAATATAAATTGCACACAACAGAGCTGAGATCAGAACCCTCATCTTTTATATCTAAACATACAGTTCTCTAACACATGAACTAAATAAAAATATGTGTAACTGTTGGGAGTAGTAGGTCCTTTACCCCAGCATTAAGCCAGCCACTAGAGGGCAACATCACTCACTCACTCTTACACAGCTCACTCACCCACTACCAGTACATTACAGCACTGCTGTTTGCTTGGCTCTCAATGGCTGCTTTTATTTTAGAATCTATGTGACTTAATGATTTTTTGTTTGTTTGTTTGTTTTTGGTTCTGTGTTTTGCTTTCCTGGTTCCATTTCAAGCAATTGTGGGAAATTTAAGGGAAAGAAGGTTAGCATGGAAAAGGCTTGAGAGAAACGAGCTGTTTGTTTCAGTGCTGATATTCCTGCCCCAAGCCCTACCAAAAAACAATGAATCACAGAGCAAAAACCACACTTACATTTAACTACTGGCTCTTAATGGCTCATTGGCAGTATTTTAAATATTCCTGGATATCACAAAGCATTTGACCTTAAGCAGAAATAGTTAGATTCAACCTTGACATTTTAACATAATAAAACAATTAAGGTGGGTGTTGCACATTAAATATTATTTGGTTTCCTGACCAGAATCCATAATGCAATCCCAGCTCGGCGTGCTGTATCTCCTGACTCTAGGTCACTGATAAAAATGTTTAATATCTTAGAACCAACAACAGAGCCCTGTAGAACCCCATTAGAAACACACCCTCTCAAAAAAGATTCCCCATTTACCATTACATGCTAAGACCTATCAGTTAGTCAGCTTTTAATCGATTAATGTTAATTTTGTATCATTTGAGTTGTTTAACCAAAATGTTGTGTGGTTCCAAGTCAAACGCCTTACAGGAGTCTAAGTATATTATATCAACATTATTACTTTTATCAACAAAACTTGCAATCTCATCAAAAAAAAGATATCAAGTTAGTTTGACAAGATCTGTTTCCATAACCCCATGTTCATTGGCATTAATTATATTATTCTCCTTTAATTCTTTATTAATCAAGTGCTATATCAGCCACTCCATTATCTTGCCCAGTATTGATGTCAGGCCAACAGGTCTATAATTTTCTGGGTCATCCCATTTGCCCTTTTAAAAAATTGGCACAACTTTAGCTTTCTTCCAGTCTTCTGGAATTTCCCCAGTGTTCCAAGTGTTATTGAAAAGCAACAGTAATGGTCCAGTGAGCTCCTTAGTCAGCTCTTTTAAAACTCTTGGATGCAAGTTATCTGGACCTGCTGATTTTAAAATGTCTAACTTTAATAGATGCTGTTTAACAAGCTCCGACATACTAGTGGAATGGAAAGAATTTTATCATAATCATATGACAAGACTGTTTTTTCCCCAAATACAGAACAGAAATATTTATTGAACACGTCTGCTTTTTCAGGATTATTATTGACAATTCTCCCATTTCCATCTAGTAATGGACCGATACCATTGTCAGGATTCTTTTTGTTCTAATATAATTTTTAAAACTCATTATTATTATTTATTATTTATTATTATCTTTAACTCTGCTGGCTCTAGATTTCTTCTTCTTTTCCTTTCGCTTGCTTTCTGAGTTTTCTACAGTTCCTAAATACTGATTTATATTTATTACTATCAAAAATAAAAAAAAAACATGTGGAAGAAAGGGGAAGTTATTTGTTGTAGCTTCCTTCATCCCCACTCTAAATCAGGTTGTTTTTTTAAACAATACAGACTTCTTCCTCGACTGTGGCATTTTGGGAATCTAGCAAAGTGTTCTTAAACAATTTTTCTGATTAAATTCTTCCTCCCAGCTGATTTGGCTCATGATTGGTTTCAGCTTTGTGAATCTGACCCTTTTAAATCACCAAGTATACATATATTACTGCTCTGGACTTTGTTCTGTTTGCACATTATAAATGTGATCAAGTCATGATCACTTGCACCTAAGCTACCATTAATTTTTAGTTCTGTGATCAGTTCCTCTGTATCTGTCAAGAGCAGATCTAACATAGAATTCCCCTGAGCCGATTGCAGCACTCTTTGAGTTTCAAAATTGCCATCTACATCCACCAGGCGCTCCGGGGCTGGGGCTTCGGGTGCACCACCCACCCGGCACGCTGGGGCTGGGGATGCGCAGGGCTGCCATGGGTGGAGGGGTGCTCTGGGCTCCGGCAGAGAACGGGGGGGCACAAGGGGAAGGGTGGGGCAGAGCGGGAGGGGCTGGGGTCTAGCCTCCCACAACCGCGCGTTCACCTGCCACCCGTGCATCATGGTCACCAAGAAGCAATACATCTGCTCTGCTAGCTCCTTCTCTTTAACACATTTTTATACACAAAGGAAAGGACTGGGACCTTCATGTTTCCTTTATCTTCATTGCTGGGCTGGTGGAAAGAACATGACTGGGCTGGTTAGAAAGAGATGAAAACTGATGACAGTGAGGCTTAAACAGAAAGGGAGCCTAGTAGAGAAGGTCTGTAGGTCTGTGTATACTCTAGGCACAGGTGCATTGTGAGAAGAGGTCTGAGAGCCCAGGAAGTCCTGAGTTTGGATCTCAGCCCTAATGCTGAATCCCTCTATGGTCTTGAGCAGGTCACTTCACCTGTTATCCCTATCAGTAAAAGAGAATCATATTACACAGAGGTCCTGGGAGGTTTTATTAATGTGAAAGCAGTATAAAGTTGAATCATTCCATGTTATTATTTATTATTTACCCTGGTGTCTACAAGCCCTAGTCATGGACCTGGACCCCAGTGTGAGGTGCTGTACAAAGATAGAACACATGACAACTCTTCAAACACTTGTGTCAAAAAATAATTATCAAAGTTCAATGCATAATTTCTTGAAACGCCCTGACCCAGAATACAAAGGGTCTGGTCACCCTGGAATGGAATCTGCAGGGACTGCCTCTACTTCAGTGACTCCAAAATCCGGGTCTGAACCTGGAGGTCTTTCTGTTAGAGAAGATTTTCTTACACTTGGAAGAAAGTGGGGTTCCAGTGCTCTCAGATGGGAGCTTGATCTGGCACTGCATGATTTGCCCAGGATAGAAGATCAAACATAGTACCATTTCCAGTCCATCTGGACAGCTACATATAATTTCCTGCATGGCAGACTATATTGAGTCATTTATTCTCTAATGCTGTTCTGTGTTTGAAGAAGTCCAATGCTTGCTGTGATGATAACATGCTGGATTTTTTTAATGCCACAATGATGTCTCTTCTAATGCATGTCAAAGCTCAAAAAATAAACATCTCTATTTTCCGAGTTGCTCCATGATTCCACTGCTTGTTTATGCTGCCTTATGTTATCTCTATGTGACTCAGAGGAAAATCAGCTTCTGTGATGGTTAACAAAGAGCAGGGAGAACAGAGAACTGTCTCCAATAACTCATGTGTGCGTTTAGGGGTTGTTGTTTTTTTCTTCTTTGGATGATTTATTTTATGGCTCTCACTACAGTGTTTACAGAAAGTTCAATGGCTCAGCACAAAGTCATTTGCAAAGAAACTGAGATGAAATCAAAACAAATATGTTGGTTAATTTCCCAGAGGAAAAGAAACTCTTTGTTTAGTTTCCATATTGCCCTGACTCTCCACCCATGGACTGTAGCAGCTTAAATAAAGCAAAAAGAGGGAAGAGATCTTTTTCCAGAGCAGGGCTGGAAATTAAGATGAATCTGGATCTGAGGGCCTGGGGGTGGGGAGGGGACTGAAGAAGTGGCAGTCATTTTCAAAAAGGTTTTGTTTAGAATTTTGGTATCAGTAAGGAGGACACAGGTTCTGACAAATTCAGGGTTAATCGCGAATAATAAAATCCGTTAACCTTGTATAGCACCTTTCATCTGGGACTCTCAAAGCCCTTTACACACATTAATAAGGAATGCACCCTCACATCCTCCCATGTATCTGGCAACTACCCCAAGGCAGCCAGGAATTCAGGGCCATCCTTACCCATACGCAAAGTACGCAGTTGCGTAGGCCTGGTGCCCTGCACCGCTGGGTGCTGCTCCAGCCCCTGCTCTGCTCTTCCCCAGCCCCACCTCTTCCCGCCCCTGCTCTGCCCCAGCCCCGCCCCCACTCCCCTGAGGACTCTGGAAGGGGTCGGGCTCCCTGCACTCACCGGTAAGTAGAGTGGAGCCAGGGGAGCAGAGCAGGCTGGAGCCGCTCACTCCACTTCCCGCAACAAGTGGCCATCTCCTCCTCCCCCCATCCCGCACGGAGGCCTGGGGCCTGCCCCCGCCACCCTCCTGCGGAGGCCTGGGGCGGGGCCCCACACAGCCCCCTCGCAGAGGCACCAAAATAGCTAGGGATGGCCCTGCAGGGATTGTTAGGGACAGTGGATGGGGAGGCTCTAGTCACACTTCTTTCCTCCCAAAATGTTGAGTAGGCCATATCTCAGAAGAGCAGCACAGTGGACCTGAGAATAGTGCCTGTATCTCCTGACTCCAGGTCCTGAGCTTTAGCCGCTCGACCCGCCTCTGGTTGCTTAATACTGCTTTGTGTAGCATCCAGGCAGAGGCTTTGTAGGCCAAGGGACTAATAGTTGTTCTGGATCAGTTACACTGAACAGTAACTGAAATGCTTCACTGGTCTCAGAGGATGCACCTACATTTCATTTGGATTTTAAATAGATTTTGATCCAATAAGACCGCTGTGGCATTTTTAATAAATGCCTATTGACTATAAAGATGTTGAGGGCATTTTAGATACAATTCACACTGCACAGCGCTAACCCATTGATGAGTGCTTTAATAATGCATTTCAGTCATACGTAATAACTGCCTTTTGCATCTGACTATTTACATTGATTAAAAGGATGCTAGGTAAATTCCGGGTAAGCAAAAACATAATCAATGGGGCATCCGCTGAATATTAATGCGCTGGTTACTAAGGCTTAGAAATTTGGAAAGGATCAAAGTAAACTGTAGAGTGAGCATCAGGAAACATTCCCAGTATTGCCAATCCCAAGCAATCAGAAATAATGAGTCAAGCCCTTTAAAATAATGACATTTAAAAAAAAAATAAATATGAGGTTCTTTTGATTTGCCTTTTTTTGGTGTTGGTGCATCTAAGGTGCGTGTTTTCAAGCTTTTCTCTGCACCCAGAACAGCGAGAAACCTCCCTCTTCTTCTTTATGACAGCTGAGCTTTTCAGGCAATTTTCTGATTCCAGTGGCTGGTACTTTAAAAAAAAAAAAAAGTCAAATATCACAAGAGTCACGATTAGGGCCCTACCAAATTCACAGTTCATTTTGGTCAATTTCACGGTCATAGGATTTTTAAAATTGTAAATTTCATGATTTCAGCTATTTAAATCTGAAATTTGACGGTGTTGTAATTGTAGGGGTCCTGACCCAAAAAGAAGTTGGGGGGAGGGGTCACAAGGTTATTGTGGGGGAGGGGTTGCGGTACTGCTACTCTTACTTCTGTGCTGCTGCTGGCGGCGGCGCTGCCTTCAGAGCTGGGCAGCTGGAGAGCGGTGGCTGCTGGCCGGGAGCCCAGCTCTGAAGACAGAGCCATCGCCACCAGCAGCGCAGAAGTAAGGATGGCCTGGTCTAGTATTGCCACCCTTACTTCTGCGCTGCTGCTGGCGGGGCGCTGCCTTCAGAGGTGTGTGCCCAGCTAGCATCTGCATCCCTCCAGCCACCACTCTCCAGCCACCCAGCTCTGAAGGCAGCGTAGACGTAAGGGTGACAATACCGCGCTCTCCCCCCGCCCCGCCTAAAATAACCTTACAACCCCCCTGCAACTCCCTTTTGGGTCAGGACCCCCAATTTGAGAAACTCTGGTCTCCCTTGAGAAATCTGTACAATATATGGTAAAAGCACAGAAAAGACCAGATTTCACGGGGGGTGGGGGGGAGACCAGATTTCACGGTCTGTGACGCGTTTTTCATGGCCACGAATTTGGTAGGGCCCTAATCATGATGAAATCACGAGAGTTGGCAACATTTTCAACATTGGTGTCTACTAGACCAGAATGAGGAGGGTGGAAACCCCAATACTGGAGTCATTTAAGATTGGACAGACAAACCACGGGAGAACGTAGCATAGGGAACAATCTTGCAGTGCGCGGGAGGGGAATGACAGAGATGTGACCTAACAGGTCTTGTGATCTCTAATTTCTAAGGTGGGGGAACAGGAATTCCTCATACAGTGGGAATCTGCTACACATAGGCAGAAAAGAGTGGTGTCAGATCCCCCCACAGACTGTCCTTCATCCACACCCTACACCCTAATCTCATGAAGAGACAGGGAATCTGCAATTGGGAGGGGGGAAATCATGGGTGGAAAGACAAGGGCGAAAGACCCATATATTATTCTGTGTCTTTCCTGTCCATTCCTGCAAGCTTTTCTGTGGGAGGGGTTGTTGTACCTCTGGAAAGAACCTGTGACCCAATACTTCCTTAATGCCTGCTGGCAAGGGAGTTACAAGAATATCTTGATTCTGGTATGTACATTCTGGTTTACCAAACAATGTCTTTTGAAGTCTTAAAGCCAGGATCACACCAATCAAAATTACTGTGAAATGTATGTACAGATACTATGTAAGGAGTTACTTATACTGAAAATATGTTCTTAGCGTCTTTATCAACATATGAGTCTTCTGCAGAGGTGACAATACAGGTTTTCTATCCGACAAAAGATGTTTATTCGTCTGTCTCTTTGTCGGGATGTAAATTAAGCATTGTAAGCTAACATCACGGCTGCCTATTTACACACAAAGTTAACAAAGAGCTAGGAAGTCAACAGGGAAGCAGTACACAGGGAAAAACAAACCACTGATGGTTATCCTGTGTCTGAGGATGGCCAATGAATTCTGTGGGTATATGTAGGAGGCAAAGAAGATACTCCCTCATCCTGCACCTAGGAAGTAAATAGGCAGTGTGTTTGCATTAATGAAAACAGGATATCAGCCAACCTTGGTTGAAATCACTGAAGAAAACTTTGGGTGAGGTAAAGTTTCTTTAGACGGGTGATAAACCTGATAGTTTAGTCTCGAGAAAGCGTGTTATGATTTTGTTTTGTATGTAACCATTGATTTCCAACAGCCTTACTCCCTATCTCCTAACTCTTTGATAATAAATTTAGTTTTGTTACCACTATAAATATATCTCAGTGCTGTGGTGTTAAGCATAGTGCTGGTCCTCAGCAGAATCTTACAATCTGGTGTATATGCTGTTCCTTTGGGAACTGTAGACCCAGTATTTTCTCTGAGTAGCCAGTGTCTGAGGCTGCACACTTCTGGGGAAAACTTCAAAGGGACTTGGGGACTGGCGTGCAGCTATTGTTAACCTGCAAGGCAAAGTAAGGGCTGGCATAGCCCAGAGGAGAATGCTTGAGTGGCTAGAAGGCTGGTGGTGTTAAGAAGCTGACATCCAGATAAGCACAAGTAAGACTGAAAACAGGGGTTAGTAGGGACAGTCACAGTCCTGGGTACCCTGAGAAGTGTCACAGAAATCGATTGCCTCTCTAAGTTACACAAAACAGAGCAGCAATATGAAGGGTTTGAAAGTTATGCATTGCTGTTTAAGCTGGTCCTTTTCTGTTTCCGTTAGAAACAACCAAACAGCTGGCTTTTCACTAGCACAGCTGGTGTTTTTACCTAAAGATTCATTAGAAAATTGTACCAGCAATGCAGAAGCTGCACTTTTTTAGCATTTGCTGGAAACTTTCAGATTTATGCTGGGTATATTTTTGCAGGTTAGGATAAAATTGTGCCAGCACTTTTTGGTTTGTTTTTAAAAACGGACATTCTATTTTCAGTCTGGCCTCATTTTTCTAGTCTCGTCTAGCCTATATAGGTTCTTACACTGGAACCCTCACAGTGATAATTGAGTGCCTAACAAGAACACCTAAATAAAGCCTGTATTTTTAACAGTGAGAATGATTAACCATTGGAGCACTTACCAAGGGAGGTTGTAGACTCTTCATCACTTGCAGTCTTTAAATCAATAGGAAATGTCTTTCTCAAAGATATGTTCTACAGACACAAGTTATAGGGCCTGATACAAAAGTGAGTGGGTATGTTATATATGAGATCAGACTGGAATATCATAATGGTTCCTTATGGCATTAAAATCTATGAATCTTGATATGTTTAAAGGTGAATGAATCAAGATCAGCCTATTCACGTCTATTTGCTTAGGTATCTAGTGAGCCCTGATTCTTTCTCTGTTTCAGTAGCAGAGTAAGGTGGCCATTTCAAGAGTGAATCCAGACATTGTTGGGGTTAGGTGGCCAAAAAGGGGGGACAAGTGATCAATAAGAAACCTAGGGGTTCATTATCAGGGAGGAGTTCTGGATAAAGGCAGTGTCAGGGAATGGCTTTCTAGGACAGTATACAGCCTGGCAGGAAAGTCACTGAAGGTAAAAGATAAACTGATCATAGAAATGTAGAGCTGTAAGGGACCTCGAGAAGTCATCAAATCCAGTACCCTGCAGTAAGGCAGGACCAAATGAACTTAGGCCATGCTTGACAAGTGTTTGTCCAACCAGTTCTTAAAAACCCCCAACGATGGGGATTCCACAACCTCCCTTGGAAGCCTATTCCAGAATGTAACTATCCTTATGGTGAGAAAGTTTTTCCTAATATCTAACCTAAATCTCCCTTGCTGCAGATTAAGCCCATTATTTCTTGTCCTACCCTCAGTGGACATGGAGAACAATTAATCACAGTCCTCTTTTTAACAGCCCTTAACATATTGGAAGACTGTTATCAGGTCCCCCCTCAGTCTTCTATTCTCAAGACTAAACAAGCCCCATTTTTTTAACCTTTCCTTGTTTTTGTTGCCCTCTCTGGACTCTTGCCAATTTGCCCACATCTTTCCTAAAGTGTGGTGCCCAGAATTGGACACAGTACTGACACAGGCTGAGGCCTCGACAGTGCCAAGTACAGCAGGAGCATTATCTCCTATGTCTTACATAAGCCACTCCTGTTAACACACCCCAGAATGAGATTAACCTTTTTCACAACTGCATCACATTATTGACTCATATTCAATTTGCAATCCACTATATCCCCCAGATCCTTTTCAGCCAGTTATTCCCCATTTTGTAGTTGTGCGTTTGATTTTTCCATCCTAAGTGAAGTACTTTGCACTTGTCATTATTGAATTTCATCTGGCTGATTTCAGACCAATTCTCCAACTTGTGAATGTAGTTTTGAATTCTAATCCTGTTCTCCAAAATGCTGCAACCCCTCCCAGCCTGGTGACATCTGCAATGTTATAAGCATACTCTCCATTTCATTATCCAAGTCATTAATGAAAATATTGTATATTGCCTAGTACTGGACCCAGGTACTAACACTATTCTGTGTCTACACTACAAAGACTATAGTGGCACAGCTAGCTCACCCTGGCTATGCTGGCATAACCCCATAGTGTAGACATAGCCCACACCAATAGAAGGGAGTTTTCTGTCAGCATCAGAACACCACGTCCCTGAAAGCCTAAAGCTATGATGACAGAGGCATTCTTCCATCCATACAGATGCCTCTATACTGGGGCTAGATTTTTCACACCTGGGACTGACGTTGCTACAGCAACCTAATTTTTAAGTGTAGACGAAGCCTAAGACCTGATGTGATGTGCTTCTTCTAAGGGATCTGGGGAGGACAGGACGGGACTGTGCAAAAGGCCTAGAGACAGGCCTAGACAGGAAGTGATTTAGAGAAATGAAATAGGGTTGGAATGAAGTGGTCCAATCACTACTCACAACAGCATTCCTGAATCAGAACCCAGAGTAAAGAAAGGACCTGCGTTCTCCTACTGTGCCCCTGGAAAGTGGCGGTGGAGAAATCCTTGAGCCACTGTAGTCACACCAGAACAGGGTGATCTTACAACCCTGCTTTGTGACATAACTAGAGGGCTAAGTTACCGCAATGTTAGCAAAGTTCAGAAAATCCCTTCATAAGAGCACCACAATAGCCTGTAAGTCTGGGGAAGATGACTGAAGAGGGGAAAATGATGCAATGATACCAGCACCCATTGCTCTCCCATATATATGGGTCTGTCCCTATGGCTTCTGGAGCTTTAAAGGGGGTTGGATTAAGGCATCAGGGTGACAGTAAATACCATCTTCCACCAAGATGCTACTTCAGGCTGGAACTTGCCTGAGCCAATATGGGGACTAAGCACTTCAGCAGCACTAGTGAGGCCTGATCCCCTGCAGAGAAGCTGCAGGTGGATTCCCATTATCAGCTTCAGCTAATATAAAGTGGGGAGTCTTTCCAGGAAGTGTCAGAATTCAAAGATGCTGATAGCAGTGAAAGTCACTGCCTTGATCCTGAAGAGGATCACAGTCTTCCCTGCTAAACAAAGAGGTGGGAGAAAAGAGACCTCTGTTGAATCCATGAGCTCTTTGAACCTGTTGATTGGCATAAGAGTTGCATGCGATAAAGTCACATTCTGTTCCTTTACTTTGCCTGCCTTCATTGCTCAGCAAGGATTATTGTTGGAGTCTGGAAAGAGAAATTTTAAAAAGAGCATATGCAAGCTGAACAGGAAAAATAAAGCATCCATTTGCTTCCTCACTAGGAGCGCAATCTTGAGCCCATTGAAGTCATCAAGAGTTTGGCCTTTGACTTCTGGAGCAACTGAACCAAGCCACATGTGCCAAATCCTGAAGAATCTATTCTGTTCTTATTGTCAGCTAATGTCAAAGGGCTGAACCAGTGCCCTCTGCGATGACTTCTCCCCAGTGTCAGTATGAAGCCACAGTGGTCCACAAAACCCCCAGCTCCTAGTAACAATGCTGCATACCATGGGTTCAGGAGACCCAGAATGTATGCCCATAGCTATAAGACTTTCTGAGCCTAATTCTCCCATCCAGCGGAAATGCATCTGATGCAGGAAGCAAGGGAGGGAGGCCAAAAGTTACTTTAATTTATCTTTGCACCTCATAAGATTCTGGGCCCGGCCAGTAGCCAACTCCACTCCCCAATATAAGTTACAGCAGCCCAGAGACACTCTAACTGATGCTCATGCTGCTCATGGTAATGTCTGCAAAGTAATAACAAGACCTTTACATTGCACTGATCACAGTTTCAGAATACGAAACATCTTGCAAATCAAGCAGCAATTCAGCTTGGTTGGTAGCTGTCCAACCTGGTAGCAAGTGTCTGGTTTTTAAATGCTCCGGCTTGTGGTGTCTGTAAATTGGCCAACAGGATAACTGACCAAAACCCTAGACTGTTGTTTTTGTCAGGTGGTGGAGGACAATAACTAAGCATTTTTTCTGGTGCTGCCGTACCCCAGCTATTGCTTTAAGGGATTCAGTCAAGTTATGGCCATATGACTAATTGCAAGAGGTATGCTGTAAACAGAATAAGTGTCTTGAATACCTTCAAGTTTATTTTCACTCTGAAAACAGGAAATAAAATGTCTTTATCAATAGCAAAGGTCCTCTCCCACTGAGATTTCCCAGCACAGGAGATACCAACTGATTGCTCATTGTAAGCATAATTTATCCTGAAAGAAGCACAGATTTTCATTTAAAAGGGATCCAAGTAAAAATCTAGTGTCTATAGGGGATGAAATTTAATTAACAGCCTTGAATCCCTTTCCATCCGGTTTTTTCAAAGCTGGTTCAGGCTGGAAAGTTACAGGAAACAGAGAGGTTATTCTGTGTCATTACTTGAATAAAAATACTCAGTCTGCCATAGAATAAGAGGCTGCTATTCTATGTAATGGCACTGTGCGTATCAGGAATGGCACATTGTAGCAATCACCTGCTATAAATTACACACCTGGTGTTCACTGTTCAGTGCATATGGATTCAAAGGGTAAAAGATCAAATTTGAGTGTAAAGCAGCATCCAGTGATAAGGGTTCAGCATTGGAGAAGAATGATTCCTGAATTCATGACTAGCAAGGTGAGTGATTATACTGTGTATTATAGTAGATAGGAATCATTATTGTTAGCAGATTTGATAGTAACTACGTCTCATTATTTCAGTGAGTCCATGTGGCATATGATGAAGCCATTGTATGAATACTCTAACTTCTAATGGCTACAATTGGATGTGACATATTGCTGTTAGAACTGGTCAGTATCATGACACTGTGTGCTATTCTTAATACACGTTGACAGCTTCTTCCACTGTGCCTTGTATTTCTTTAGTGCCTTTCATTCAAGGACCTGCAAACAAGAATCAAGTAATTATTCTTCACAACACCCCTGTGAGATACAATACGTCTGATCAGATCTGCTTTCCCTATGGATACATTGCTGCACAGTAAGATTAATGGGCAAATCCAGCCTCCTCTTCCACAGCTGCAGAAGGCCCCTGTGTAGCTGAACCAGGAAGGTCACTGTGGAATGTGCAGCACAGACCCTCCTCCGTACGCTAACGTATGGAGGGAGGAGATGAGCATGGGGCTAACCAACAATTGCTCCTTCTGTCACTCTACACTGGGGGAAGCATAGCTGCTGGAACTAAGGATGCTGAGGGTACTGCTGCACCCCCTAGCTTGAACTGGTTTCCATCATATACAGGGTTTACAGCTTGATTCAGTGGCTCTCAGCGCCCCCACATTGTTCTTAGCACCCCTGGGGAAGGAAGGGAAAGAGGATGTTAAGTGCTATATAATGGCTTCAGTCTTTTGGTTGATGCAGACATTGCAGAGCAACGCCATGACCTGTAGGGGGAGCTAACACAACATCATATGTTGAATTCTCAGAACCGCAGGGAGACGTTTAGTTGTTAGAAAACCAATATTGTTTTAATCCAGATTAACAAAAAATAGAATGAAAACATTTCTATTCATATTACATACTGTTCTCATGTAAATGTGAGTCCTAAAACCAGCTGACTGTCTCCTTTGAAGATGAACCCACACTATATAAACTGAAGACATTGCTTTCTGCAAACACTATAGCTGGAGTCCTGCGTGGATACAAAATTTGTATCCACATCTGATCCACAATCTGCAAACATTCTCTGCAGATACAAAGCGGATATCCACAGATTTGCAGGGCTCTAGATCGTAGGTGCTGGAACTAGGGGTGCTGGGGGTGCTGCTGCATCCCCTGGCTTGAAGTGGTTTCCATCATATACAGGGTTTACAGTTTGGTTCAATGGCTCTCAACATCCCCACTATAAAGATTGTTCCAGCACCCCTGGTCTAGAAGTAAAATTCGGATCTGCATCCGTCTGCAATCTGCAAACATGGTCCATGGCTAGCCACATCACTAAGGATCATTCTAGATCTGGTAAAATGAAGCACTGGTACTAGGTCTTCAATGTAAACACTCTGAGCTTCCCTAAGGAGCTGTGAGGTTTGAATTTAAAGACGAAATCCAAAAAGGAACAAAATAAGTTTGTGTTTTGCTTATCTTATGATGCATAAATGAGGTCTGTAAATTGGTTTTGTTTCTTTGGGGGGTTCTGTTTGTTTTGTTGTTTTTTCCAACAACAAATCAGGGGAGAACATAGAGTTATCTTCTTCTTTCCATTTGAAATCCAAGTCTTGTTTATAGTCACTGTAGTGACTGGAGAACTAGTGATAATGTGACATCCCAAGAGTCCAGGAAAAGTTGAGCAGAACGGGACTTCTGATTTTGTTTTTGGTTTGTCACATTGATTTAACGCCAATGACTAAAACTAAGATCAGAAATCAGAACATAAACAGACAAAATATTTTTTAAAAAACACCCTTTCCCAATCTTCTTCATGTATCATAAATAAAGCTAGAAGGGGGGAAATTCCAATATAAAGGAAAAAAATCCTTTGCAGGCTACCTTTAATTCTTTCCGCTACAGGAAATTCTACTCTGCTCCACAAGGTGGAAACCTTCATTACTGTTTGCCCAAATAAAATAATATCCGAGTCCACAGACTTGTAAAACTTTGTTTTAGTTTAAATTTAAATACTGAAAAAATGACTAGCCAAAGTAAATAACGTGACATTTAATAGACTTACACATTTTAATACATCTCTTCCAGATCTAAAATGATCCTTTCTACAGATGCTGGCACGAAGAAGCAATTGTATCATGCAAAAAGTAGTGTAAATAATAATACAGAACAGGCTGAGCAGTGAAATTAGATCAGATTCTATTAAATCTTCTCTTCCTGTTAAATCAGATACTCCTCAAAGCACCAGTGCTGAAGCTCAGCACTTAAAAATACCTTGTTTTTATTTGATCTGTTTATAAAGGCTCTGATCCAGCAATGAGCCCAATGTGGGCACCAGGGTGACTTCACACAAGTGGGACAGCATCCAGAGATCTGGCCACAGTGATTTCATTGCAAGAGTGAAGTTAAAGGCCATAACTTTTTGTGTCCTATAATTTTTACATAAATTGTTCCAATATTCTTTTTTCTTGAAGAACCAATAAATTCCCATAGCCCAGTATTCATGAGTGATAACAAACCAGTATGTGAATTCTTGCACTCCTCAGCTAATTTACCCAGAAAAAGCTGTGGATACAGCCCACTGGGCATAAGCAACTCACCAATAACAAACCAGTCTGTGTACACAGGATTGAGGGGCACAGGAAATCCTGTAAGATATCAAATGTCAGAGTGTTATGATCAGTGATGGGTTAAGCAATAGGTTTAATTATATAGGAATAGCTTGACTGACTAAACTGCAATAGATGGATTAAAGTGGTGCACAACCCAATACAGCTTCACTGTCATGCAGATTTTTCTGCTGGAGAAAATGTAGGCTGACTTGAATTTCATCCCATTAGTCTTGGTGGTTGTCCCCAATAATTCCTCTTCCTCCTTAGCATTTATATTCCTCAGATAATGGCATTGGGCAAACATTTGACAGTTTCTAAAAGCCACACCCCCAGTTCATAGAGAGACCCGGGCAAGGAATAAAATTGGCAGAAAAAGAAAACACTGATCCACAGGTGATTTCTGCATTGATCTGTGGGCGCCGGCACTGAGAATGGGGATTTCTGCGGGGAGAAGAGATGGGTGATGGATGCCACAGAGAGGGAAATACAGGATCGTACAAGATGATCGGGGTAGGGGTGAACCGACAGAGCCTCAGTGAGTTCATTAGTGCTGGGGGTTCCGCCTGAGCAGAATAATTTGCCGGATCAGACAAAACGAAGGATCTGCATGAACCCGACGGAATTCGTCATGTGCCTACCATGATTTCTGCTTGCGCATGGTCTCACTTTTCTGTCTTTGTTCTTTAGCTTGTGTGGTGGGGGAGAGGCAAGGGTACCGCCCTGTGTTTGGAGAGCGCCTAGAGCTAAATGTAATGTAAGCAATGATTGCCATTAATAAAGGACGATAAGGAGCGGGAACTGAGGGAGTGTGTGTAGAAGGCAGGTGGGGGACCCCAGAAGTGCACAACGGACACAGTAACATCCATTGGGTATAAAATAGTGATTTAATCAAACCACCGGCATCCCCTCCACACTGTTACCAACGTGCGTTAAGGGATGAAGTGCTAAGAACTGGACCTGAAGCAAAATCCCGCATCCATCCAGCTGCCCCTGAAAGTGGCGGGATTGAAATCTGAACCTGGCCCCACATTTTGCAAGTGCACCCCCCCGCCCCCAACTATCCAGTAAACTAGATCAGATCCGGTGCCCTACCCCGCCCCCCTCCTCAGCCTTTGGGGCGTCTGGAATTTAGGCATGAATTTAGCAGCTTGACCCCCTCTCTCTCCTGTGCCCAAAGGTGCAGCATCCTTGGGGCTTCCCGGGGAGGGAAGGGGCGTGGGGGGGATGGTGTTGGTGATCTGCAGAGAGGTGCCGGTTTCCTCCCTAAGCTGCGGTGGATGCTACCGCTACCAGTGGCCGCGGTGGCTCAGCGCTCTGTGTGGCTGGCCGGGATCCCCTCCTTCCCCGGTGCCCCCTGAGGGCAACTCCACCCCAAGCGTGGGTCCACCCGAGCTCAGGCATCGCCGCTTTAAGCGGAGGACCACGCTGGGCGCTGGCGGGGGGGGGTCCCCGCGCCGCCCCTCGCTTCCCCACGTGGTCTCGGTCGGTGCCTGTGAATTTCAATCGCTGGAGGGTCGCTCTTGGTGCAGACACCGGGCGAAGCTGCCGGCGGAGCGGCCGGTCCCGGAGCTGAGATCCCGACACCCCCTAGCCGGCCCCGAGGCTACCACCGCCGCCCGCCCAGCTGCCGCGTCTCAGCCCGGGGCTGGAGGGTCCCGGCGCCGCGCGGCGATGAATGAGCGGCGCCCGGAGCCGGGGAGCGGCGGGGCTGCACCGCCGCCAGGTCCCGGAGCAGCCGAGTGAAGCGGCGGCGGGAGGATGAAGCGGCCGGGCCGGGCCGGGCTGGGCTCCCTGGCCGCGCTCTGGCTGCTGGTGCTGGGCTCGCTGCTGGGGCTCTGGACCGGCTTGCAGCGGGAGCAGGAGCAGGCGGCGGAGCAGGAGCGGCGCTTCCCCGCGGGGACAGCCGGCCGGAGGCAGCCCCAGGAGCAGCGGGGCTGGGGGCGCGGCGGCGCGGGCGATTCGGCTCCCGACAGCCGCTCGGCGGGGCAGGGCGAGTCCCGCGGCGCCCAGAAAACTTTCCGAGCGCTGCTCACGCTGCCGGCCGCCGGGGACAGGGGCGAGCCCCTGGAGGGGCAGGAGCAGCCCGCGCAGCCCCGCGAGGGGCCCGGACAGAGCTCGCAGCCGGAGCCCCGGCAGGGGCAGAACTTGGAGCCTGGTTCCAGGGAGCCGCCGGCCCGGGAGGCTCCGGCGGACCCCGCCTCCGCGGTGCAAGGGGGCATCTTCTGGAGCCAGGCGCTGGAGCAGCAGGTGCCCCCGGGCTTCGACCCGGAGCAGGCGGCCTCGTGGTTGGAGACTGCCCGAGCGGCTCGCGTGGCCTCTCTGGAGCGGGGCGGGTGCGGCCGCAGCTCCAACCGGCTGGCCCGGCTGTCGGACGGGAGTCGCGCCTGCGTCCGCTACGGCATCAACCCGGAGCAGATCCAGGGCGAGGCGCTCTCCTACCAGCTGGCCGAGCTGCTGGGCATCCGGCAGCGCCTGCCGCCCATGGCCCTGGCCCTGGTGGAAGCCCGCGGCAGGCAGTGGGGGCAGGTGCGGGACGAGCTGCGGGGCTCGCACTGGGCCGAGGGGGCGGTGGTCAGCCTCACCCAGTGGGTGGACAACTTGACCGACGTGGTGGCCCCCGCGCCCTGGAGATCCGAGGCGGGGTCGGGCAGGAGACTGCAGCCTCTGGCGGCTGGGGAGCTGGGCGGCCTCACCCAGTCCCAGCTGGTGGAGCTGGTGCAGTGGACCGACCTGATCCTCTTTGACTATCTGACGGCCAACTTTGACCGGCTGGTCAGCAACCTCTTCAGCCTGCAGTGGGACCCCAGGGTGATGCACCGGGCCACCAGTAACCTACACCGGGCACCCAACGGGGGCCTCGTCTTCATAGACAACGAGGCGGGCCTGGTGCACGGCTACAGGCTCCTCTCCATGTGGGACAAGTACAACGAGCCCTTGCTCCGCTCCGTGTGCATCTTCCGGGAGGCCACTGCCCAGCGGGTGCGGGAGCTGCACCGCCTGCAGAACGCAGCCTCGGAGCTGCTGAGACTCTACCGGACTCACGAACCCCTCTCCGGCCGGCTGGGCTTCCTGTCCGAGCAGCAGGCGCAGCTGCTGCAGGGCAGGATAGACTTTGTTCACAAGCACATTTTGCACTGCAAAGCCATGGCCACTTCACTGTGATCAGTTTGTCTCTACTGTCTTGTATTTATGTAACCCGAGGGTGAGGAGTGGGTTTTCCCTACTAACCTTTTTGCAGTTGTAACATTTTCTGGGATTCTCTAAATAGGAGACTGAAATAATTCATTCAGGAACCAGTTTCCTCATGGGAAGGATGTGTAGGCTAGTGGGCTGAGTACAGGACTGGGACTTCCTGGTGGTGGTGGTATAAAGAGCCCAGCTTCCTCATCTCTGGCTGCTGGAGCCTTTTTAATGGTCCATTTAGTTGGGTGCTTAAAGGACTAGTCCTGTGAGACACTGGAGTCCCCTCTGCTCTCCTTTGACCTTAAAGGACTAGTCCTGTGAGACACTGGAGTCCCCTCTGCTCTCCTTTGACCTTAAAGGACTAGTCCTGTGAGACACTGGAGTCCCCTCTGCTCTCCTTTGGCCTCACAGAGAGTCAAATGTACTCAGCTACTTAGGAGAGGCACTGGCATAGGACTGGGCTCTCTACATGGCTTTAGATGCCTCAATTTAGTTTGAATATTCTTTGCCCCATGAATTACTGTTGTTGGCCTCTGGGAAGGGACCCAAAAAATCTGCCTCTGCTCACTGCATCTGTGAAGCGTGGGTGATAATACTTACCTGCCTGCCTGGCAGGGCTTTTGTGAGGAGTAATTAGTTAATGTTTCTAAAGCGTTCTGAAGTTGAAAAGTGCTATCAGTATTATTATCTCTCTTTGTATTAGTTCCACACTGGGTCTCTTTCCAGAGTTTAAAAAAAAAATCATATCTCTTAAGTATTTCCCTTAACTCACTCAGTACAACTGCCCACTTAAAAGACAGTGTACAAAACTATTGTCCTTAACTGGCTGGTATCAACTACCTTTCTTCTAATGGAGGCAGGCAGGTACACTTATGGATTTTCTTGTTATGACCATTTATTTTTTTAAAACCTGACATTCATAAACTAAAAACTGATTGCACAGTACAGGAGCCCTTGATTAGCAAAACTGCCATATCCATGGAGGCTCTTTTCCTATTGGTGTCTCTATCCAGAATGGATCTATTAACTGTTTGTTAATCTTGTCAATGAAAAGTATATAGAGAGTAATATTCCAGTAGTTTGTCATCTTTGTTGTCAGAAGCATCTGGTTAATCTGATGGGGTTATAAGTGTCTGTTATTTCTAATCACTGTCATTTGGTTTGAATGCTAAAATAACTGACTAATGGGTGAAAAGAAATTATCCCAGGGTTTTAAATATTGTTATTGTACTAAGACTTTGGACACATTAGTCAATGGGGGGAAATCAGTTTCATGCACTTTACTTTGACTTTTTATTTTTTATAAGAAGACTTTTATTTTACAAAGTCTGCCTTTTCTGTACATTATATATGTTCATAAGTTCTTCTGTAACATACAAAAGAAACTGATATTTCAGTAAAAGGGTCTTAATGTTTTACCTCTTTGTTCCAAATACTTGGTTTGAATTTAAAAAGAACACTTAATCTTCAGGTTTTTTCCAAAGAGAAATAGAGCTCAATTCACTAGCACTACTCCTGACTTACAGCAGGTTAGGAAAGAGAAGAATCAGGCCTTCCAACTTTCCTTTTTCTTCCTTTCCTAAAACCGATTTACTTATTTTAGTGCAAGTTGGTATGTGAACATTCGTATTTTGGAATAACAGTTCCTGTTCCGAGCCTTAATTAAATGGACTTTAGTGACTTTTATTCTGAAATGTGTTCACCCCCAGTCTTCCTCTGAAATAACTAAATCAGTTACATTAACTTGCTTGAGTCAGTGCAAGTATGTTGTAGACAACCTCATCATATGTTCAGATAGTGCGCCAACCTGTTACTGCAAGCTCAAGCGCTCCTTTAACAAAAGCATCCCCTCTGGTATCAGCCCGCTTTCTATCTATACTAGTTTTCTATCTTTTGTGTTTGACTTTATTCATCCTGTATTCACAATTAGGGACCAACTCCAATCATGGCACCAGAAAACTTGTCCAACAAACAATATAATTTAGAAAATTTCCATTGCACTGAGTGTAATAAATTTCTTGGGATTGGGTGTACAAACTAAAAGAAAAATCATACAACTGTCAGTTGGGTTTTTTTGTTTGTTTGTTTGTACCAAAAAACAACTTGTAACAGCATTACTGATACAATAATAGACAGTCAAGACACAAAGTAAAGGCCAAAGTTGGGGTTGGGAATCAGACAAATTAAACCCCAGATACAAACTGTGATGCGATCAAACAGGAATACAACCTCTTCCACATCTGGACAAGCACATCTTGGTTGATTCAATGCTTCAGTGTGCTGAATGGTAGCCAGATAAGTAGATGATTTCACCGTTATTTGGAGCATTGAATCCCCCATGAATTCAATGAGTACTGCATATGCGCACATTTATATTAGGAGATGGTGTCTCATATCTGTTAATAATAATTCATGCAGGCTAAACCCCACAGCTGAACAGGTTTCTTTGACAGTTTATTCTTTTAATTTTTGTAAGGACAAGAAAACAGGTTCACAAACACATGAATAAACTTGGTACAGTTACAATGTTTAGTGCTCTTTAGCAAGTATATTTTTTAAATCTTACAGCTGCCCCAACAGCAGCTTCCACTCAACTGCTTTAACTGACAAGTCTCTTTATTTAACTTGTATTTATAGCTCTCAGCATTTATCTCTCAATACAATGCACAAAATCCCATGTGGCGTCCCTTTTCTATTTACATGACAATGTACAATTTAACTGTGTCATTCTTAATTCTTTAGCGCTGTTTGTCAGCATTACTTTGTAGCTCACTCAGATGCAATGTTTCAGTTGTGTTCACCTAATGAAAATACATCTAAATAATAAACCACTGTCATAAATTTTAAACCACAGTGAAGAGCAAACTGCTGTGCCACAAATATCTAAGGTTTCATTTCTGTTTAGTAAGTATTTCTGTAAGTATCAGCACAACTTCAGTTTTGACTGCTAATGGGCAATATATCTTCTTTGCAACGTCTTTCAAACCAGACCCTAGATAATTACACCTTTCAAGAAGAAACATGATTTTCTATTTGATGATTGGTAACTATCTTAAGTTATATATAGGTTGCATGTTAGAAGATGGGGATAGTTATAGGCTAATGATGCTAGAGATAAATCTGCAAGCAACTGGAAGAAATGAGCTTATTCAATAAGGATATAGAAAACCAGCTTGATTGGATTATGACACTTTACTGTGTGCTTTATGTGCTTCAGGAAAATACTAAGAGCCTCAATGAATTTTATTTGTCTGAAGTAAGATCATCTGTCTCTGTGCTAGAAAAAGCTTTGAATTAGCATCAAATTAAGGAAGATTAAGCCTATGTTTAACTCTTCTGTTCAGTTTCTTTAAGGCAGAATAGTCACTTGTAAATTCTTGGTCTGCTACATTCTTTGCATTCCTTCTCAACTTTATATACTGTCTGATGTCTGACTGTCTCTAACCAGAACAAAGAGGTGAACAACTTTTAAACTTTTTGGTGCCCAATTCTCTTCTCATTTACACCAGTTTAGCTCCTTTTTCTCCCATGGAGTTACTCCTGATTTTCACCAGTGAGAGCAGCGACTCAGGCCCTTCTTGTTTTTGGTGAACAATGACCAGAAGACTTAACCAGGGAGTTTGAAATAATTTCTATGTGTAGCTAAATAATTATATGCCACTGGGGTTTTTGATTCTGATCATACACTGCTGTAGCTTAGAAATAATTTAATTGGACGTCAAAAGAATCACACTCGTGTAAATAAGTTTAGAATAAGGTCTGGGGATTTTAGGCCCTAGTTCAGCAAAACGCTTAAGCATGTACTTAACTTTGAGCACTTAGCAGTCCCATTGAAGTCAATGTAACTACTTGCATGCTTGTGGGCTTATTTGGTTTGCTGCACTGGGACCTTAATCAACTGTCAATTGTTACATATAACTGGTAGGAAAAGGTAGTTTGAAAATAGCTATTTTTCTGGCCAGTCACTGGCTATCCTAAATTTAGTAGCTGGTTTTCCGGTCATCAGAGCTGGATGGACCCCCCACCCCCTCACTACTGCCTGACAACTGTGGCTCAGCTGTAGAAGATTTCAGAATGTGAAATGGACCTCCTTTAATCCCTTATCTCAGAAACCTCCTGTCTGATTATCTTCAGAATTCCTTCCCCCAAAGTCTCCTCTAACTGGAGTCTAAGGGCATGATTCTCCATCGGGCTTAACTCCATTGACATAAATGGAGTTACCCTCAATTTACACCAGTGTGAGTGGAGAGTCCGGTACTAGATTCTTTTCAAACAGAGATGGGTTTACTCGTGGACTTTAGGGTGACGGTATTACAGTCAGACTTGTAAGGGAAAGTGAGTCATCACTGAGCCCTCGCAGTGCAGTGAGCATCAGAATCTCATTGAATTGAATAGGCTGCCCACTGAGTGAACGGAGCCAGACTGAGATTAGGTGGACAAATGTGCCTGCCACCTCTAGAGCATATCCCTGGCACAAGAGCTGGCAGAAATGGGCACAGCTCCTTTGACCGTTTAAGGTCAGGTCATCCCATTTGAAGATCTTGCCAGTAACTTAGGCCCAGTGCTAAACAGAAGAGTTATGTTTTGATTCAGTAGTTTACATCACACCCTTAAGAGTTTTGTGGTTTATTTTCCTTTGAGGGTTTTTTTATGATAATGGCATTTAGAAATTGCTCACTGCCATGGTAGGTGGTCTAGGACTAGCTTGGATGTGAGATCATATTAAGACTTAATCCGCTCTTGTATGTCATTCCCGCTTACTTTGCAACCACAGCATAAAATTTAACTGCTCCTTCAGAGCCTTGTGCTCTGGATTGAATGCTGTGAAGCTCTGGCAATAATCGCATAGACTTTATAATAAGCAGCTCCTGCTGTGGGTCTGAATGACACTTAGGATTGGTAATGACCTATAAAACTTTTTACCTTGAGGTCACTAGTTTTAATGCAGCTCAGGGCTGTAACAACTAAGGTTTTGTCTATGCTGGGAATTTGTCCTGGTTACAACCATCAACTGCTAGCCACTGGTGTAGCTGCACTGATGGAAATACTTATTGTAGACAGGCAAAGCAATTTGTACTGGTGTAGTTTACCTTGGTTTCAGGATGGGGTAAATTGTACCAATTTGACGCACAGCATATAGCAGGTTTCTCAGTCTATGCAAGGGTTTTGCCTCAGTGCAGCTACCCCAGTGGCTGAAATCCCCGTGTAGACAAAGCCTCAAAAGCTGTGACCTTGTGAATGGCCTCGTTGAAAGGAATTAGTGGTCTCTATTTGGTTCCCAGCGGAGAGGTGTCCCCATCACAAAAACTACTGCTGCCTATTTGTTCATTTCATTCTGGAGCATTTCACAACCCAGAAATCCCATTTTTCAGGAAACTTTCGAATGGGGCAACACTGGAATTCAACCTTTTGCATGTTTTACTATCAAAATTGATTTGCATTTTTCACTTGCCAATAGATCTACATTGGAGGGGAGAATAGACTCATTTTCATTTTTTGTTGTTGTCGAGCAAAACATTTGGGCCACAGTGAACGTGGGAAATGAAATGCAGACAACCAGGCACATCTCTGCCCGCTTCCCTCCTGCAGTTGGCCTCTCCATGTCAGAATTGAGACAGGTTGGCAGAGCACAGTGTGAAAGCTTGCACACGGCAGAAGCTTTTAGAACTCTACAAATTTCAGCTCTCTTTACCACTTAACTGTGTAGGAACAGGTTAAATATATCTAGCATACCTTTTATATTTTGGCAAAAAGAATGCTCTGCTGCTGGTCTCTGCTAGGTGCAAGATAGAGGAGAGGGCTTTTTAGAAGATGTGTCTTACTGCTTAGTATTATGCCTGTTACACTGTGAGCAGGGAGCATTGCCTAGTGCTGAGAGCATGGGTCTGGGACTCAGGAGATCCAGATTGCTAAACCCCAGCTTTGTTTCAGACTTTCTATGTGACCTATTCTAATTAGGTTTTTATACTGTGCCTGTCAGTGTAATATCTGATCGTGTGCGTGTCACTTAACTTCTCTCTGCCACAGTTTTCCCATCTGTAAAATGGGGATTGTCATACTAAGATGTTGTATGAATTAATTCATTAACATTTCCAAAGCACTTAGAGACCCTCAAATAGAAGGTGCTATAGAAAGGCAAAGTATTATTATCAATTGAATGATGCATTTTCACTTTAGATTTTTAGAAGCATTCCTCAAAGTGACAAATCTCTCTATCCAGATCCAATGAAATAATCTCATTGTCACAACAGAGAATATTCTGATCAAGATGTTCCCCAGAACGGAGTCTGCTCTTCTGCAATGTGCAGCACTTCAGTGCGGCAGGACAGACAAGAAGGGTGTGTATGCTCCAGCACTTAGAAGGAGCAGGCATAGATGCGGGATTGCGTTGCAGGTGCAGTTAAGCGGACCCTGTGCTGCGAAATGGACCCAGCACATCCTGATGTTCAATTGATCGTGACTTTTGAGTTCCAGCAGCACAGAAGACCATAACTGGGATCAACCATGAGGCTGACATTTTATTTTAGTAATTAGAGGTTTTTATTAGCTAGAGGTTAGATTTGAAATGATTCAGCTTATTGCTTGTCTTTTTTTCTCCCCACCCTCACATTCCACCACTAATTCAAAAGTGGCTGAGTGATTTTATCTCAAAATGTGCTCCATTTTACAACAAAACAAACCCCCTTCCCCCCAAAAAAAGCTTATTCATTCCACTGCTGAGCTCTTGCAAAATCCCCTGAAAGTAAGGACAGACAGGCACTTAGCTAAAGTGGTATTAACACACTAATAGCATTAATGTAGCACATAATAGAGGAAGGAGTGAATACATTTTACATTGGTATCTCAAATGTAGCACAAAATAAGTATGGTTTATTTCTGCATATCTGTAAATTTCAGTTGTAGGAGTAATAATTTTTTAATGGGCCTGTCTTGCTAGCTTCCTCCTTGTGTCCTGCTGTGGGGGAAAGTGCATTAATAAACCATGTTTCAAAGCTGCCTGTGTGATTTTTTTCTTCTGTGTACGATTTTTTTGGAGTTGAGGTGGGAACCTATTCACTGTATTTGTTTAAATGACTGCAGTTAGTCAATTTCCCTCAGTTTGGCTGGATCACCTTCACACTCCTAGAAGTTTTAAGCAGCATTTAATTTTTTTCCTGATAAGAGAAACTAATTGTTTCCTTTGATTTGTTAAAATTATACAGAATTTACACTGGTGTCAAAAGTTTTTGTATTATTGCAATGCAAAATCATGTGACATACATTATGGATGAATGTGGATTGACATCAATGGTTTCATTCTCCTTTCCCTCCAGTCGTACAGCAGAGTAACTATTCACATCAATGAAGATATTCCTGATTTACAACCATGGGAGTTCAAAAGCAGGCCCCACTACACTTGCAATTTGTTATATAAAAGTAGGCTAAATTATGTTCTCATTTACACCCAGGAAGGGCTGAGAGCATGAATTTGGCTGCAATTTGGAGCTAAAAGCTGCTGCTGATCATATCAATGGCAAGCATTATTTATTACATGGTTTTATCCTGCTTGCTGTTAACAATGACAAGGAGACTAACAGCAGTACTCCCTGCTCCTTCCTCTGCTTGCAAGCCAGCAGACTTCCAGGAGCCCAACTAAACAGAGAGTTACAAGAATCAGGACGGTAGGACATTTTATGATCTGCTGTATTATGGGATATTTCAGACTATACCAAAAAGCAAGGCAATCATCTGCAGGCTGGTAAAAACAATTATCTGTGTAGAAATCAATCAAAAGTAGCCGGGGGGGGAGGGGGGGGAGGGGAATTTACACTGGGAAAGTCGATGCAGGGGCCCAGTTATATTACTGTCAGGCTCATAAAAGAGGTTACTGGGTGGCATTCAGTTATTACCCTTCAGGAAATATACCACAGCATGGAGGGGCACAGGAAATGACCTGGAGCCTGGTAGAAACAACTCGTGGGATGCTGCCTCAATGCCATAGACCCCTAAGGAATTTCATAGAAGAACAGTAATAAACAAGAAATCTGAGACTCAGACTCAGAAGTGAAAGAGTCCTACTGAATCATCTAATTCATCCCTCCATTTAGTCTCTGGTCAATGCAGAATTTCTTTTCCTACAGTATATCCTCCAGGGTTTTGCACAGTCTAATCTCAATTGACTCATATGATTGGGATTTCCTCAGTTTCTCCCGAGAGACTAACATTCCACAGTCTAACAGACCTCATGGTTAGGAATTTTTCTCCTCCTGATATTTAACCTCAGTCTTCCCTTAGAAAAGTTCTTCTTAGAGGATAGAAGGTTCTTAAATAGGAAGGACTAAAAAATAATTGATAGAACAGATTTGCCGAGGAGGAGGTGGGTCATTTCAGTTGATGTGGTATCCTCTGGAGGAGAGGTGCTGTATAAATGTAGGAAATTATTACTTCAGACTGTAACAAGGAGAATAGTTCCTTACTGTATATTTACGTGTATGAACAGCAAACCTGAGAGACTTGAAGGTGTGATATGGATGAAAGCTTCCATTATGGATGTTAATGAGGTTCTTCAAGTGTCTGTCAGCTATTGAACAAAGGATGTCAACTGATGACTGGCAGTTTTCACACCAGCTTGTGATTTACAATGAGCTGCTGCTATGTTTCAAACTTTTAAAAGAAAGACAGGTTTCAGGGTAGCAGCCGTGACAGTCCCATTGGACATGGAAGGCTTAAAGGAATGTTGCTAGTTGCACCTCATGTTTTTAAAAAGCAAATTTCCTTCCTTATGTTGCTAATACACTTAGATTATTAAAACTGGAGATAAAATAAAAATGTAATTTACTGGTCAGCACACTGCCTATATAGTTAGTTTATTTTTTGTACTTCATTCAACTTATATAATGGAAATCAATGAAGTGATCTATATTTATAGTGAGTTTTTGTTTCATTTTCCAGTTCTCTTCTTCTTTAGTAGGATGTTGCAGAATCTGGGCTGTGGATGTTATCCCTTGAAAATTAAACTGTTTCTGTTGAAATGAAAAAAAATCATGAAAAAATTTCCATGGATGTTATTTTTTAAAATGATCTCTTTAGAAAACCTTTATTTTGATCTAAACTCATCTATATCTTTTTAATTTGATATTTTTCAAGCTCTCAGCTTGAGCTCCTTCATGCTGGAGGAAAAGTAGAGAAATGATTCACACTCAGACACTTATCTGCCATGAAACTGCATAGAAACAGAATAGAACCATGTTTTGGGTAACAGGGCTTTTGATTATAAGTTCTGCAAGACATTTATAATGCTGCCCTTGAGCATATAAAAGAGGCTCAGGCCAGGGATGGTATAAACACCAAAGTACATTTCTAACAGTTGGTTGACAAATGGGTAACATATTGCTGCTCATAGGTCACCAATTCACATAAAATGTCAAAATTGAACTTGGATCAAAACAGCTGTAAGCACAAATGTTACTTAGGAAGTCTTTCTTTGGCTCTGGATGAAAGCCGCTCAGAACCAACAACACCCAAACCTCTTCCTCCCTCACTTCAGTGTGACCATGGCTCCTCATGCCACTAAGCTGGCAGCAAGACTGTACAGCATATTAAGACAGGAGTAAAACAGATGGACAAAAAAACAGTAAGCTCCACGATAACTCTACCAGTGCGCCTGCAAGATATCGTCAGAGGGATGGTAGGTGGTGTAGAATTTTGAGATGGACTTTTCCGAAAGCAGTTGTGCTGTCTTCTACAACATAATATTACTCTGCAGGTTTGACTGACTAAAGCTGCTAGCAGCATAAGATTCTTTTTCTGCATTCTGATAGTTGCACACAGATTTTATCCAAAATAAGTGGGAAATTTGGCTGACATTTTCCAGTACGACTGGATGGCAAAAACCAAGCTTTCTGTATATTTACTTCATAAAGGTAGCAAAGAGTCCTGTGGCACCTTATAGACTAACAGACATATTGGAGCATAAGCTTTCGTGGGTGAATACCCACTTCGTCGGATGCATGCATTCATCCACGAAAGCTTATGCTCCAATACATCAGTTAGTCTATAAGGTGCCACGGGACTCTTTGCCGCTTTTACAGATCCAGACTAACATGGATATCCCCCTGATTCATTAAGGTAATTATTGATTTACACCAAACTTGTACCTTTCTCTTTGTCAGTGTCACATTCCTCCTCCCAGTGAAATTAACAAGGGTTTTACACATCAAATTGGTAGCATTTGTATCAGGGTATTTTAGAGCAATGCCAAAGGTGTCTCCCCTCTTCGTCCTTTTTGGAAAAACTATTTTCCATCAGAGCCCTTCCTTTTAGCTTTTTACTATTTCAGCTACCACTAATATTAATAATAATGCCCAGATTGACCCCCCCCCACACACACACACACCTTAGATAGTGTAGAATGGGGCCTCTGCTGTCTACATGGCACTCCACCACCACCCTTGGACTCTGTGGAGGCCCTTCCACTGGGATTCCATAATGCTGAGACTCTGTGAGACCTTATGGGTGGGGCTGGAAGGGCAAGGATTAGGAGATCATCCATCTCCTTGATGCCATTCTCTGCTCAGATCCCAGATTACTGCACAGAAGTCTAAGAAGGGGTTCATGAAGTGTGTAGCTACTTGATCTCCCGCTTGGTTGCCTCCATGGCTGCTAGTGAGAAGTTGTATGAGGACCCCGGGGAACAGCAACCTGGCTCTTACTGGAGCCATACTGCCAGTAGGGAATAGGTAGATGGACATCATAGAATCATAGGACTGGAAGGGACCTTGAGAGTCCCCTGAACTCATTGCAGGACTAAGTATAATCTATAGATCTATCCATGGACAATCTGACCACAATAATCATTACAAGACCTCCAAAACACCTTACCAGAAAAGGGCTGGCTAATGAGAGAGACCTTGCAGTATGCCATAAAGGGCAAAAAACTTGGACTTTGTCAGTCCAGCTGAGGAAATGGACTCCAGAGCTAAGTGTCTCTTAACAGAAAATGCCCTGTTCCCAGCTTCCAGACATTTTATCAGGAGGCTGTTATCTCAAGTAACTCAGCTTATTTAGATTAACAGGATGGAACACTCTCTAATGAACTAAGCCTTTCAATATACTTCTGATGTAGGTAAAAAGTATTATCTTCATTTTGTGAAGGGGAAACTGAGGCACAGAGCAGGTAAGTGACTTGCCCAAGGCCACAGTGTGAGCTAGTAACATATCTAGAAATAGAAACCAAGAGTATGGACTCCTAGTCCCTTGCTCAAATCATTAAGCATGCTACGCCTCCCACAGCATATAGACAACATTCACGCTCATCTGCACTTTGCTACAGGTTCTCAGATGCCAACATTATCAATACATATAAATGCATGCTGTAATTTAAACCTTTTTTTAGGACATGAGCCTGTGCTACATGCCCCCTTCTATTTGCTGCACTGGGATAAGAGGACATGCCCACACAGAGACATGCTGCTCCAGAAACTCTCTCAGACACCACTTATGGTGATATATTGAAGATGACAAGTTACTTTATTATACAAATGCAAATAGGTATTTACTTCACTGTTACCTTCCAATGTGATGGCATTTTAATGGTCCCCATAAGCTTCTTTCACTTACAGCAAGTATCAGTATGCTCACAGTCATCAAGAGAATTTATTCTCAGATAGGGGGAGTGTGCTCGTAGAATGACTTTAAAAATGATCATGCTGCCTGATATGGATTATTCACAAAGTTTGTTAGCATTTCATTTTTCAGTTTGAATAATAGCACAATAAATATAGGTTTGTCAAATGGATTCCTTTATGCAACGAGATGTGACAGCATCCTCCAGTCTTGACTTTTAACATTTTATGAGTTCACAAATCTTCCAGAAATTTGTGAAAAAAGGCAAATATAAGGAGAAGAGAGCAGCATCTGTATACCACTGTCAGCGACCTGTGATACAGCATGAATATATAATAAAAAATAAGAATACTTATTAATAGTATAGCACATCAAAAACTCATCAATAGTAATATAAATGCAAAAAGAAAAGGAGTACTTGTGGCACCTTAGAGACTAACCAATTTAAGTCTCTAAGGTGCCACAAGTATTCCTTTTCTTTTTGCGAATACAGACTAACACGGCTGTTACTCTGAAATATAAATGCAGTGATATTAACAATGTAATATTAAGGATTTGCACTTCTATAGGACCATTCATGCATGGATACTAAAGTGGTTTACAAACATGACTCAAGCCCCTTGCAAGAAGTATATTATTGTCCTTATATTACAGATAGGAAAACCAAGATACACTGAAGTTAACTGATGTGCCTAAAGGAAGTCAGTGGAAGGGTCAAAAAACAATAAATCTAAGTGAAGTGAGGGATGTTTAAGCTGGAGTAACTTATACAGGTCCCTCCATGTAAGTTACACCAACCTTACACTCTCTCAGGCTCACATCACTTATCAATTCACAGCCCTTTACAAAGCTCTTCTGAATATGTCCCACTGGGCCAATGGGTTGGTCTACATGAAAAAAAAGTTGCACGGTTGTAACTAAATCTACTGAATGTTAAAGCTGGCAAACGAATGCTTAGGTAGACAATGATGATTTCATGTTGGAGAATTATGCTTGTTTGGCCTGGAAGATAAAGACGATTTTTATTGAAATTTGAAGTTGGCTAACGGGTCTAGCCAAATTCAGCACCACATATACAGTGGTGCTGCTAGTAGGGGTGCAGTCATACCCCCTGGCTTGAAGTAGTAATAACAAACACCAAAGACTTGGTTTCCATGACTTCCATCAGCAGCACCCCGGCATAAACACATATGTATATATATTGAACAATGACAAAAGGAAGTACTGGTAAGAATCAGTGAAATGTAACCACTTGGCTAGACACATCCAAATGTAGGACCTGATTTTCTACTGTCTTGCCCCTTTTGTAGTAATTTGCCTCTGTGTAATGTGGGTGTAAAACTAAACTGAATCAGAATGGTAGCATGTTAGTCCCACTTTGCACTCACTTTTTGTTGGTGCAAATAAAAAACAAGGGGCAAGGCAGCAGAGAATCAGTCCTGACATTTTTTTTAATATGCATTGTATGCTATTAACTACCTAATTTAATTAAGGTAAAATACTATATCGGATTGATTATTTTAAAAGAAAATAAACCTTTATTAGCACATAAAGATAATGAAATTAAGTAATGACAAGTAGGTGAGACCTCTACAGATCATTTGATAACAAATGCAATTTAATGGCAAGTGTCATCTATTATTGTTAATGATTCCACTACTCAGGAAGGAATAGGGGAATCTAATTCTGATCTGACGCACCCCCAGTTTTACAGTCTGGTTCTTCTGCTTTATACCAATATAAGTCAGGGTAGCATCAGGTTTTGGAACTTATTTAATCCAGCACAAAGCTTTCCTGAGATTTGATCCTAGGCTGCTTTCAAATATTTTTCTTCTTTTTCCCACTGTTGCTTTTTGAAAATATTTATTTTCTTTGTGGATGGCTCTCCAGTTAGGACTAAACGGCTCATAACGGCAGCTAAGGCAGCCCGCAGCATTCAGATGCTCCTCACAGAGCCTCAAGTTTTGCTCTGTCAACACTTTTCTTAAGTGCGTTGCATTAAGAATTCTGTATGACATGTTTCCACCTCAAGGCAAAGTCTTCTTTTTCTCTCCTCTCTCTCGCTCTCTGACTTGAAACTTGAAGTCTTTTCACATCAAGTATTTAATTTTTCTTTGTTCAGGATAAAATGGTATGTAAAATATGTGTTTCCATGGATGCAAAACCCACAGAGCTTATTGATCCTCTTGCACAGGTAGTTTTCAACCAGGTCATCTAGCATTATACAGTATTAAGGTATGGATAGGGATGGGGCAAGGAGAAACAGCTTTTAAATTTTAAATTCACTCTGCTTGAAGGAAATGTATTGAAATAAATTTTAAAAAAGCCTTTATCTAAAAGGAGAGTTGGCTGGACTGGTTCTAAATGTGTTGAGCAACATTCCTTTGTCAGGATTTGATTTTTCTTCCCCTGTATATTTTTTTAAATATCTTCACTGATAAAGACTGACAGCAGAACTCTTGTGTTTCCCAATGACTGAGTGGGATTGTTTGCCTTAAATAGGTTCCTAAACCAACTGCTTCTTTCTGACTCATTTTAAAACTGACATTTTCCCACACTGAGCCTGAGGTGGAATCCATGCGAGACTTTGAGGTACATTATGGATCAATACTCAATTACTCCCTTTGCACCCCCTTCCAAAAATACATGTTCATGTTCTGTAAAAGCGCCATAAACATGTATCTAAGAAGCTTGTCATGGAATCCCTCCTCATACCAGATGACCCCAGCTAAGCACTATACGAAGGCATTGGTGGCACGTCTGGGGTCATACACTTATAAATATGTGGAGCGTGCAGTTCCATCCCAGTGTCCTGCTCCAGAATGTCCTTTTGTGACTCCTGATTAAGAGGGCCTGTGAAATGGCTTCTTTGTAAATTTCGCATAGGTAGCTGAATAGGAGGGGAAAAGTTCCGTCCTGCAGTTCCTCACAGGGCCCCAGGTTTTGTTTGTTTTTCAGTCTGATCTTTTAATCAGCACCTATATTTGGTTTCACCCTTTGAGCAGTAGTGCTCACTAATTGCATATCCCTAACTCTTATCATTATGGCATTTGCCCGCTGCATTCTTAATAGATCCCTAGTAGTGGGACTACAGTAGTAGGGTATTCAGCAGGGATATGAATAGCCTGAAGTTTGATTCTGGGGTCTGCTCTGCCTGATTTGCTTTGCTCCAGCAGCCGCTGACTGAGTGCACACAGCCCCATCGGGATTCCTTTTGTGTAGGGGGAAACTGGTTGATGCAGAGTCATCAAAGTAGCTCTGCCATCTCTCCTCTTGACCCTAGTGTAGAGGGTGCTGTCTGTTAGTAAAGAGTGTGTAGCAAGGGCATCCTCACACCCCACAATACCTGGCTGTCAAAACAGCCCATTGGGGCTGTTGCTAATTGGGCATAAGAGCAGCCCCTAGGGCAAGCCCCGCCCCCTGCCAGTCACAGGATTAGGGTAACACAAAGGTGGTGTCAAGTACCTCTAATAGTTCTCAGGGTATCCAGGACTATGAGACACTTTGTTACCTCCTGCTTATAGCATGAGGGAGTTCTGCTTATGCTTAGTTGGCTGTCGGCTTCCTAACCTAGCCGCTCAAGCACTCTCCTCTGGGCTATGCCAGCTCTTACTTTGCATTGCAGATTAATAATAGGTGCACTCCAGAACTTGAGTCTTTTTGAAGCATTCCCCTGTGTGGAAAAGAGAAGACTAAGGGGGGATATGATAAAGGTATATAAAGTCATGAGCGGTGTGGAGAAAGTGAATGAGGAAAAATTATTTACCTGTTCCCATAATATAAGAACTAGGAGCCACCAAGTGAAATTAATGGGTAGCAGGTTTAAAACAAATAAAAGGAAGTTCTTCTTCACTCAGCACACAGTCAACCTGTGAAACTTCTTGCCTGAGGAGGTTGTGAAGGCTAGGACTATAACAGGGTTTAAAAGAGAACTGGATACATTCATGGAGGTTAAGTCCATTAATGGTTATTAGCCAGAATGGGCAAGGAATGATGTCCCTAGCCTCTGTTTGTCAGAGGGTGGAGATGGATGGCAGGAGAGAGATCACTTGATCATTACCTGTTAGGTTCACTCCCTCTGGGGCACCTGGCATTGGTCACTGTCGGTAGACAGGATACTGGGCTGGATGGATCTTTGGTCTGACCCAGTATGGACATTCTTATGTTCTTATATCCAGCCCATCACTGGCTACTCACAGAAATACTAGGTCTGCTGTCCACAAAGAAACAGTGTATGCACCAGATTGTAAGATTCAGCTCAAGACCAGCACTTCGCTTAACACCATAGCACTGAGATATATTTATAATAAAAATAAGAATACGTTCATAATCAAAGATTCATAATTCAAGTGGTTGTGAGTAAGAATATTGGAAACAAATGGTTACATATAAAACAAAATCATAACACACTTGCTAGAGACTAAACTTAACTATCAGATAAACCTGTCTAGAAAAGTTTCTCTCAATCAAAGTCTTTTGCAGCATTTCCAACCAAGATTGGCTGAGATTTTCATGAATGTAAATGTGCTGCCCATTTATTTCCTAGGTGCAGGAAGAGGGGATGTCTTCTTTGCCGCCTATCCCCAAAGTTCATTGTCTGTCCTTGTTTTTCCTGTGTGCTGTTTTTCCTATATGTGGCATCTCTATTGATTTAACATGTCATTGTTAACATCTGACTTTGTATGTAAATGGGCATCCATTGTGTTAGCTTATAATGCTTAATTTACATCCTGACAGAGAAAGAAACGTTTCTTGCCTCCTGTCTGGAGGACTAGTTTTTCACCTCAGCCTTGAGACAGACTTTAAAACTATATTTGCAATATATACATAACTCCTTACATACTGTCTGCATGTACATTTCACAATGATATTAATGACCCATGGGACCCTGGCTTTCATTTAAGACCTCTTGTGACATTCTTTGGTGGACTAGACTGTACATACCAGAATCAGGATATTCTTGTAACCCCTTTGCCAGTTGGCATTAAGGGGTTCTTGAATCACAATAACGTGTGCCAGCTCTGCCCCCAACAAGTTCAAGAGCATTGACTCTATACTGTAGAATCAGGGCTTGGGTGTCTGAAAGGGGTAACAGAGAGATACAGTTACTCCCAACTGAGGGCATTCTTTAGGGGCACAATTCTGCTCCTTTGGAAGCCTCCCTCTCTCTCTCAGACTGAGATCTAGGATCTTCCTGAATTCTAATCCAAGTGTGCTCACAGGTTTGATCTGTGGCCTTGGACAAGTCATTTAGCATGTCTGCCACAGGTTTTCCATCGGTAAGTGGGACTAATTCTATTTAAGTACTGCACATGAGAGTTGTGAGGAGTAACTAAAGTCTGTACAGTTCTGTAGGAGAACTAAATATTAGCATTACATGACACTGTGTACATTCTATGTTTTTATGGCCACAAGTCTGGCATGCCCACATTACCTGGCAGTTGTGGCTTGTGGCACTTGGTATAACCCAAACAGCTCATAAGAACACTTTTCAATTCTAAAGAGAAACAGGCAGGAAATCTCTGGTTCATATATACTTTAAAAAGTACTTTACAAAATCCCTCTAAGTTAATTTAAACCTTATTTTGTAATATCCTTTGTATTTTTGTGGCTTCATCTCCTTTCATTTCAGCAGTAGCGAACTTGCATTAGAACATCAATTTGCCCATCATAATTACATTGGACTGTGGTCTCCATAGAGCTGCACTAAAATTGTTTTCTTTTCATTTTGTCTAAAGAGTGTAACATTGCCGCCATAGACTT
Source organism: Chelonia mydas (assembly GCF_015237465.2). Taxonomy (NCBI): domain Eukaryota; kingdom Metazoa; phylum Chordata; order Testudines; family Cheloniidae; genus Chelonia; species Chelonia mydas. Next base: position 53,654,895 of record NC_051246.2, read on the forward strand.
GGACCATAATTGGTTCATTTCTTTCCAAATCATCTCTTCCCAGTAGGTTGAATTATAATTTCTTGCACTCATTCCTTACTGCTAGATACATAAGCTTCAATCCAGCTCAGAAGGCAAGTTCTAAGTTGCAACCTGGGACTGTACCCCCTAAACTCTCTCCACCCTGGGCTCTCTCTCACAATGCGTTGCTAATGACAAGCAGAAAGCCCCTCCAGGCGCTGTGATCACTCAACACAACCGCATGTTGAGCCCCACACTCAGCTATATTAGAAGATGAGCAGTGCAAATTTATTAATAATTGGTTCACCACCTTCATCAATGTAAAGTGGATATACACCAGCCTTTGCAAACCTGCGCACATTTGCCACACATTAAAGGAAATTTATTGACTACAAAAGATAGTTTTTAAGTGATATTAAGTGACAGGCAAAAAGTCAGTTAATTACCAAAACAAATAAAATATAAGCACACAGTCTAAACTCTCAACCCTATTAGACTGGGCAACAACTAGACTAAGCAGTTTTTCTCACCCCACTGGATATTGCAGTCTTCTCTGTTGGAGTCTTCAGTCTTCTTCTCAGTGTCTTTGTTGCTTGCAGCATAGGTGAGGGCAGGAGAAAGGCGAAGCATGGGTCTGCTGTGTTCTGATTTATACCTTCAGTCCCATGTGCTTCGGGAACACACAAGTCCAGGCATGTCTGGGGGGCATTGCTGACTCTCCAGGCAAGGTTGAGCAATTCCCCTAGTGTGGCCTTATGCTGATGAGTCATTGAATTGTAGCTCCCTTGCTGGACAATGGTTGTTGATGGGTTATCTGACAACCCGCTTGGGTGTTGGTTACTTTCCTTGCTGTTGCCTCTGGGGAGCTAGTATCTGGCTGATTTCCCAACTTACAGCACGTTTTAGTGACAACCATACAACACAATTCTCATAACTTCATGTGCATAATGATATACATATATGGATAGAGAAATGACTTTCAGCAGATCATAAGCTTTCCCCTGATACCTTACAAGGCATGCTTTATATGTAAGATCACGATTATATAAAAATAAGGAATACAGGGGGGTTACAGGCTGCTCCCCCACGGAACAGAATGTCACACCCTCTATATAAAAAAAAGTAGGGCACATCAGAGGAACCTGATCAACAATTTGCATGGTTAAGCATGTGGAACTGTTGTACCTGCTCCAAAGGAACCTGGAACTAAATAAGCATGGTGCCTGAATGAGATACTTATTCAAGAAGACAGGTTTCAGAGTAGCAGCCGTGTTAGTCTGTATTCGCAAAAAGAAAAGGAGTACTTGTGGCACCTTAGAGACTAACCAATTTATTTGAGCATAAGCTTTCGTGAGCTACAGCTGCATCTGATGAAGTGAGCTGTAGCTCACGAAAGCTTATGCTCAAATAAATTGGTTAGTCTCTAAGGTGCCACAAGTACTCCTTTTCTTTTATTCAAGAAGAGTGATCCCTCTACTTTTGGGATGAAGGAGACATTAGGATATATGCAGAATGGATGTTAGCCACTGATTTCTTTGTTTCACACTTCAGAACATTATTTTCCAATAGGGCTGTCAGACCCTGATTACTCATGAGGGCTACGGTAGCAGAAAACTGCATTCTTCTTTCTAACTGAATTGGGGCTTTAATAAAGCTATTGTATTTGACCACCAGCTTAGGAAACCGTAATGTCACACAATAAGAAAAAAATCACTAATGTTCATTGAACACAGCACTCATCTCTAGCTTCTGCCACCCTAGACAGAAGAGGAAAATTCTCTTTCTGTAATTGAAGTCTACATAACTGTATATTTAATTTTCACCTCCAGCACTTTTTCCAGTAAACTGTGTGATGTTTGCTAATTTCCTCTTAAAACCCGAGGTAATGCACACTTAAAGGGGCTGTCCTGCCTGTCAGCAGGAAAATAATTATCTGGGTTCCTTGAAAATAAAAACTTGCTTCCTCTCACTCAGATGGCTCTCTTGGACCTGGGTCACCTCCCAAATACTTCCCATACCCACAATGGTCTAAAGTGGACCTTGTAGATAGAAATATCATTACATTTTATTCTAAAATCGCTGAAGAGCAGAGGCACTGTGGCAACACACACTTTCCCTAGCCATGCCTCCAATAAGTCACCTACTACAGGGACTGTAAGATATTCTTCTCTATCCAGGGTCTATGCAGCAAGAATTCTTGGATCGAGAGTTAAGCTGGCTTTCCTTCTGTGGCGTTAAGCAGGAGGAATGAGGTGCTTTAAAGTTCTTTGGACTAACGCCTTATTTTTCTAGGGAAGTAAATAGGCCAGGAAATGCCCAAAGCCATGGAAATTGTTGTGTACTGTCCCTTTCTTGAAACCTAGATCTGGATCCAAATTTTATAGCTAGCCTAATCTTTATAATGGGCTGTACAGAACCCCCATTTCCAAACACCTCAAAGATTGGGGTGTTCAAAATCTGCTTCTGGATCCAGATGGTTGTGGTTTGAGATTGTCTCTAGCTACAACTGAGAATAAATCCTGGCCAAATTCACCCTTGTAGAAACTGAGGCAAACTTGTGAGTCCTGCTGCTGTGGAAGCCCACTTCAAATCCCCATCAAGTTCAAGAAACAGCTTGCTCTCCTGCCGGCAAGCAAAAGTTGAACCACTTTTGCTAAGATCACATAGAAGACTTAAGCTCAGCATTGCAATGCCTGACCTTAGGTGCCCTACTGCCTATTGGAAAAAACAGCTCCCAGTTAGGTGGTCAGGCTCCCTACACAATGCATGGAGAGAGTTAGGTGCCTGAGAATGGGATCCATAAAAGCCAGTATGCTGAGCAGGGAGCCACCTAAGCTACATGATAGGAAATGATGAGGAGAAAGGTGTGGCCTAAGCCTCTCTTCCCCCCAGAAAGGCATGTAGATACCTAACTCTGGGCCAGAAGGAGGCACTTCTCTGTATTTGGGATTCACAGCTGTCAAGGTTCCCTCCCCACTCTGAACTCTAGGGTACAGATGTGGGGACCAGCATGAAAGACCCCCTAATCTTATTTCTACCAGCTTAGGTTAAAAACTTCCCCAAAGCACAAATCCTTCCTTGTCGTTGGATGGGTACTGCCACCACCACAAAGTGAGTTAGACAAAGATTCAGGAAAAGGACCACTCAGTGTTCCTGTTTCCCTGAAATATCCCCCCAAGCACCTTCACCCCCTTTCCTGGAGAGCAGGGCCAGCTCTAGGATTTTTGCCGTCCCAAGCAAAAAAATTTTGGCCACCCCTGGCTTTTTTTGTGCCCCTCCGCCCCTGGCTCTGCCCCAACTCCACCCCTTCCCCAAATCCCCAGCCCTGCCTGCTCCCCCCATTGCTTCCTGCGGCTCCCGCCCCCCCCCACAACCCCCACCTTAGCTCACCAGCCTGCTCCCCTGAACATGCCGCTGCTCCGCTTTCCCCCCCTCCCTCTCAGGCAAGGGAGATGCAGTGCATTCAGGGGAGCAGGCGGAGAGGAGGTGAGCAAGGGTGGGGGGGAGCGCAGGAAGTAACTGGAGGTAGAAGAACCTCTCCCTGCCCCAGCTCGTCTCCGCTCCACCACCACTGCTTCCGCCGAGTGCGCTGCCACTTGGCTTCTTCTCCCTCCCTCCCAAGCTTGCCATGCCAAACAGCTGTTCTGAGCACGGCAAGCCTGGGAGGGAGGGGGGAGAAGCGAAGCGGCAGCGGCACGCTCAGGGGAGCAGGTGGAGGCGGAGCGGAGGCGAGCAGGGGCAGCGGGGGCACATTTCTAGGGGCAGCATGGCCGGCGCCACAATACCGCCCCGAGAAATGTGCGGCCCCAAGCACCTGCTTGTTTTGCTGGTGCCTAGAGCCGGCCCTGCTGGGGAGGCTTGAGAATAATCTACCAACCAAATAGGTAAACCAGATTCTTAAAAAACAGAACTTTATTATAAAGAAAAAAAAGTAAAAGAAGCACCTCTGTAAAATCAGGATGGAAGGTAACTTTACAGGGTAATCAAATTCAAAACACAGAGGATTCCCCTCTGGGCAAAACTTTAAAGTTACAAAAAAAACCCCAAACAAACAGGGATAAACCTCCCTCTTCCTACAGGGAAAATTCACAAGCTAAAAACAAAAGATAATCTAATGCACCTTGCCTTATTTACTTACTCTTTTTGCAATATTGAGACTCATTTTAGGAGAAGGAGTTTTCTGACCTGATGCTTCTCTGCTTCCCCAGAGAACACACAAACAAAGCCTTCCCCCCAGATTTGAAAGTATCTTCTTTCCCCATTGGTCCTTTTGGTCAGGTGCCAACCAGGTTATTTGAACTTCTTAACCCCTTACAGGTAAGGAGGAATTCTGGGCTACCCTTAGCTGTATGGTTGTGACAACAGCCGTGAATCCTCTCCTGGAATTAGGCATCCTAAGCCTTTTCTCTCAAAAAAATGAGGAGGAGGAGCTGTGGCCCTTATTTATAACCTTGAGCCCAGTGGTTAGAGCACTCATCCAGGGTGTGGAAAACCAAGATTCAGATTGCCCCTCTGCCTGATTCAGAGCAGGGATTTTAATCACACCTGAGGAGAGCATCCTAACCACGGGGCCACAAAGTATTCTGGGGGGGTCTCTCTCAATTTCTTCTGTTGAAGCTGTTCCACTTTGTACAAATAACTAAATATTCATTGGGCTAGATGAAGAGTGAGAATGATTCTGTGTTCTAGTGCTTAGGGCACTCACCTGGTACATAGGAGTCAGACTCAAATTCATGTCCCTGTTGAACTTGAGTCTCCCAAAGTTAATAGGGGCCCACTACCACTTGTGTTCTGTTAGCTGACCTCTGAGAATGCCTACCAGATTGGGTCCTGCAGGTCAGATAGGTGGGGAAATGCATAGTTTGAGGATCCTGCCGAGGCTTAGGCATTTGTATGATGGGACTGAGGCAGCTGTGCACATGCCCTGTGGTAGATCTTTACATGCCTAATGGACTGTACCAGCGGAAACTTTGATACCTACAGAATTAGGTGGCAGCTGAGCAGGGGTTTTGAAGATCTAAATTTTGGACTTAGGTGTCTAAAATAGCATTTAGGTGTATAAATCCCTTTGTGGATCTAGTCCTTTAGCCCTAAAAAAGGGCACACTGGATCTTATTGAGTACAATGTTTCAGTACAGCATTAATAAAACCAAATGTCTTCAAGGAAAAATTTGATACAACTAACGATGTTACATTAGCTTTATTTCAATGTAATGAAAAAGAGCACTACAGGAAACTGCTAGTAAACACTTTATCCGGGCTTCTCTTTAGAGCGCTTCTTGGTCAATTATGCCACCATAAAATACATCACCTTCACTCTCCAAAAAACCTACTAAAAGGGACAAAAATTAGAGGACATGACTAACATGGCTACATGATTAAAGATAAATGGATGATCGTTTTTGAGTAGCAAATCATCCTGGATAAATAATAAAAGGCTTATAAATATGTATGATTATATTTCATGTTAGAAGTTCTATTTACAAGGCAAAATGCAGCAATACTTTACAAAAAGGACTATTAAGAAATAGTTTGATCCATAATAATAAGTCTCTGTGGTTCAAAGTGGTTTTGCTCTTGTCATATTAATTTTGTGTGCACATGCAATAAGGGTAAGTGAATACAATTAAAACAATTTATCAAACAGCATTTGTGGATTATGGTCAGGCAATATAGGCAGTGTAGAGGTTAAATCACAGTTTTTCTAATGAGACTAGCAGTTTACATTCTTTCATGAGCATATAATATTAGCAACTGCTGGGATTCTTTCATTTACAATATTCTGAAATGGATTTATTCTGCAAGGGGACATCACATTTCGCTGCAGTGAGCTCTAATAAGATAAGATATTGGCTAATATAGCAACAGCAGGAGATCAGATTAGGTGATCTTGTGGGCACACCTGGTAAAATGAAATCAGTCATAAACTCTAGCTGCATATGAATATTGTATATATTGTGTGCAGGATTATCTGCATTAGACTGTGTATAACGCTAACTAGCTAAAAGCTCCCCTGCCCCTTCTTGAATTTACTCCTTTATTTACTTCTCCAGGAAAAGCAAAGATTTTCATTACTAATCAGCATACCCAAAGTTAGAGTGATATGGAAATAAAGAAATAGCTCACTGATCACAGGAAAAGGTTCCATGCATGGGGGGAAAACCAGAATCCACTTAGCAAAGGAAAGTAACTGCCACATGGGCTGACACAGCTTCTGTAATGTTTGCGAAAATATTGTTCCAAGGGAAGGTGCAGATGCAGAGTAAGGGGTCCCAGTTTGCACTTAATAGAAAAAACTTCCCCTTGTGACAGCCCCAGATAGGTGTTAATGGATTCTGATTAATACCTTAGTTCACTGTGTGCTGAACATATGAGGCTGTATTCTGATCTCAGTAATACGAGGGTAAATTGGAGGTAGCTCAGTGTATTTTCCTCCAGTGTAACTGAGATCAGAATCTAGCCCAAGGTGCACTGGCTGCAAAGTTCAGCTACGTATTCCAATCATTTGAAGCAGAAAAAAAACTGGATTTGCAAAAACTGTTGAAGACACTGGGACAATCTTAGTGTTGCCATCCCTCACAATTTTATTGCAAGTGACCAATCTTCACAATCTTATTGCAAGTCTCACAATATCTGGAGCTTTTCTTAAAGCCTAGCTTCTAGATCCATGTGATTAGACAAAAAAAAGTAGCGTTTTTTAAGCCCTCAGGGTTGCTGAGAAACACTTGAAAATGTGACCCCCAGTGCAACCTGCAGGCTCAGAAACCAAAGGAAAATAAAAATAACCTTTTTAAAAAATTGTGATTTTTTTTTTAAGCCAAACTCAGGATTTGGGGGAGGAGAGGAGCTGTACAAGGCCACACCGCACAGAAGTCACTATTTTGAAGAGTGCACTGCCCTGCTCTCACTGGAGTGACCTCGCATGCAGGGTGTGTGTGAGGTCACACCAGCAGAGGCGAAGCATCAAGTTCTTCAAAATGGCATCCCCCATCCATGATACCAGACAAAACTGCGTCCAGTTTTGTCTCCATACTGGAAAGGGGACACAACCACGGAAAAAGAGGGGTTTCTGGCTTAAAGCCAGATGAATGGCCTGCCTAGATGGAGGTCCTGCTCCAGATTCTGTTACCAGATCTCAATGCTGGCAGCAAAGCAGAATGTTTGGTAGCACCATGTAGCTAGAAGGGAGTTGGAAGATCTCAGGCCTGCTGTGAGAATAGTGGCTTCCTAAAATGGTGTAAATCATACGTTCCTATTGGCATTGCTATTAGGTTTCTAATCCTCTTGTAGCCACTACAGACAAGGGGCCTGATTCTTTTCTTGCTTAAGCAAGCAAAGCTCCACTGGCTTCACAGCAGTTATTCCCCACTGATGCTAGGGTGACTAGGTGTCTGGTTTTTGACCAGAACACCCAGTCGAAAAGGGACCCTGGCGGCTCTAGCCAGCACCGATGACCAGGCCGTTAAATGTCCGGTCAGCAGTGCTGTGGGTCTAAGGCAGGCTAGTCCCTACCTGTCCTGGCTCTGCACTGCGCCCCAGAAGCGGCCAGCAACTCTGGCTCCTAGACAAGGGGGACCCACTGGGCTCCGTACGTTACCCCCGCCCTGACCACTGTCTTTGCACTCCCATTGGCCGGGAACCGTGGCACAGCGCAGAGTTAGCACAGGCAGGAAGCCTACCTTAGCCCCCGCACTGCATCACTGACTGGGAGCCGCCAGAGATAAGCCCGTGCCCCAATCCCTGCCCCAGCCCTGAGCCCCCCCCAAATGCAGAGCCCCCTTCTGCACCCCAAACCCCTCATCCCTGGCCCCACTCCAGAGCCCAAATCCCCAGATGGAGCCCTCACCCCTCCTGCACCCCAACCCAGATCCTCCTCCCACACCCTGAACCCTGAGTCCTCAGCCCCACCCCAGAATCTGCACCTCCCTCCTAGTGAAAGTGACGGAGGGAGGGGGAATGTAGTGGGGTAGGGGGCAGGGCCTCAGGGAGGGGCGGGGCTAGGGTGTTTGGTTTTGTGTAATTAGAAAGATGGCAACCCTAACTGATGCTGAACATAGCCTCCAAGCACCTTGCCCTAGGAAACATACAACAGAGTGAGATTTTGAAATGAGTCACTGAAACAGAGTGTTGTTGCCACTGTGTTGGTCCCACACCTGAAGCAGAGCTCTGTGTAAGCCTGAAAGCTTTGTCTCTCTCTCTCACCGACAGAAGCTGGTCCAATAAAAGATATTACCTCACCCACCTTGTCTCACTGACACACACACATTTTTCATCATACCAAGAGGGAGATACTTAAAAAAAAAAACCTACCTTAAAATTTAATCCCAGCAGGTGAGGGATTTCCCCTTCAAATCAGCATGTTCTGATAGAGCTGATGGTTTCTGCGGTCTTAAAGGGAGGAGAGGGGAAAGAAGAAGAAGAAGAAAAAAGGCCACTGCCACTTTAAATGACTCAGGAAGTAAAAACCAGGATGGCCTGAACTTTAAAAGTGAAAGTAGCTGCTAATGTGCATTGGGCCCTGCTGCTTGGTTTAAGGGAGCAACTGAGATCCCAGCACCCTGCTCATGAAAACTAAGGGGAGTGAGGTTATTTTGGCGTGTTAAATCCCAGTTGCTCAGAAGGTGGGAGGGGGATCAGGCCGGGAGCTCAGCCAGAAACAGGAGAGGGATTGTGGCTGGAGAGGAGGAAGCAGAGCAACTGGGCCGTTCAAGTGTCGCAGGGCAGAGAGCAGCTGGAGGCTTGTGCTGGAAGCGGGGAAGCCGCTTCCCAGCAGAGAGGCAGCAGTTATCCCCCCGAGCTGAGAGCTGCGGCAGGGAAGCGACCAGGCCGGGCAGGGGGCTGCAGCCCCAGCCAGGCCACCCCGGGAGAGGCTCGCCATGGCCTCTGAGGCGGGGGAGCGCGCCGAGGAGCTTCCCCCCGACGGCACGTGCGATGTCTGCGAGCCCGATGAAGCCAAGAGCGCGGTGGGGGTGTGCGAGGAGTGCGGCTTCTCCTTCTGCCAGCCCCACGCCGAGGAGCACGGCCAGAAGTTCGCGGCCCACCGCCTGCGGGGCCCCGCCTCGGGCGGCGAGGAGCTGGGGGAAGAGGCGCCCAAGCTGGAGCGGAAGAAGTGCGAGGAGCACGGGCAGGAGCTGAGCCTGTACTGCAAGGAGCACGAGAAGATCATCTGCGTGCTGTGCGCCGTCACCGGCACCCACCGGCAGCACCAGCTCATCACCCTGGATGAAGCCTACCAGGCCATGAGGGTAAGCGCTCCCCCCCCCCCCCCCCCCCGTCCCTGCCTCGAGCCTCTCCAACAGGGGCAGGGCTCCTCCTGCCTTCCCCCGGTTTCTCACCGCCCTGGGACCTTCTCCTCTGCTCTGGGGGTGTCGGAGGAGAAGCTCCACTGAAGTGGCAGCATTGCACCGCTGTTGTGAGTGGAGCCCCATTGCACACCCTGGGGAAACTGAGGCGCGAAGAGGGGCAGTCGCTCTCTTTGCAGGGCTGTTATGCAGTGTGTCAGTTTCAGGGTCCAGTATAGCCTGCCAGAATGTGCGTGGTGGTGTTAGGCCAGATTCACTGTTGCCCCATGTGTCCTCACCCCTTATGGCTCCCCATCACACTCACCCATAAACAGAAGGCTGGAAAGAGATGGCGAAAGAAGGGGCAAAGGGGCTTTAGAGCAGGCCCAAGGTACCTCTTTAGGATGGTGTAATCTCATGTCTGCCCCAAACCAGTGCAAGAGACAGTCCACGCTCATATACTGGGTGTTGGTTGCCTGAGACGGTCCTGCACTCCAGCAGTTCCCCGTTGCCACAAGCTCCTTTGGGACTATGGCATTAGGGGATGTAAAATACGTTAATGCTCAGGACTGCAGTATTCTGCATCGGAAGCTGAACTGGCCCCTGGTACTCCTGAACAAGGGAGGCACAAGCAACCTCCCCTTCACCTTTGTGTCAGTATAGAGGTTAATTCCCCTGATGATACCCAGGAGTTCATAGGCTGTCATGGGCTTGATTTTCCTCTTGCACAAGTTGACACTGGAGTAATGCCACTGATGCCAGTGAAGTTGCTTTTCAATCCCATCAGAACCTCAAGAGAGTAAGGCCTCTATCTTTTTGTCTTTACAGTGCACCCAGGAAACAGACATAACCAAATTCTCTATTGTGTATTGCTGCTTACAATCCAAATATAAGTCACAGCCAACTTTTGCAGTGTCGAGTTGTGAAGCTTTCATTTGGACCCATCAGTAGGCTGCATATTGGAAGCATGGTTGTTAATGCACTCTAAGGCCTGATCCATGCTGCAAAGTTTTATCAGTAAAACTTGCCTTCTGTTGGCACACAGGCTGTATGCAGTGTGGTCCTTCTTAGAGATCCTAGGGAGGTTTTGTCTTTCAGCATGTCCATGCCTGCCCCAAAGGGATGGTTTGTGGTGTCTTTAATATCCTTGGCAAAGCAATAATTTCTGGGATGTTTTTCCACATACTGGCATCACATCTGACCTGCCCTTCCTCTGATGAGGGCATTTTCTATACTGAAATGAAGTGAGTTAGAAAAGAAATCCCAGGGTCTGTCACTGCAGACTCAAAAAGCAACCAGCCAGACCAAGGTTCTTTTTTCTGCTTCTGTGTTACTTGGGGCAGCTACAGGGTCATGTGTGAGTTGGCCCCAGGGAGTTATCAATAGACTGCTTCTTTCTCCATCTCTTCCCACCCTTCTGTTTATGGGTGAGTATGATGGGCAGTCATAAGGGGAGAGGACACATGAGACAAGAATCAAGAAAGAAGGGAGGGGGAAGAAAACATACATGGTCTAGAGAGTAGGGAAAGAGACCTGGTGAGATGGCAGCAACAGTGCTGGGGCATTGGCATGTGAGGACATAGAGAAAGGTAACCAATCAGTTGTAAAGAGCATCTCCAATGGTGGGACAAAACATAGGAACTATGGAATAAAATCCATAGGCAAGCCACTCTCAGTAAATGTAATATTGCTGGGTTTCCTTGGGACAACTGTTTGTCCTCCCCTCCTGTATTCTATCTGTCTGCTCCAGTCTGATGTTTAGGGAGGCTATTGACATGTATAAGCCTCTTATTCTCTGCATATTTCAGTAGCCTGCTGTTGCAGTGTGCCCTGGCAAATCAAGACACAGCTGGTAGTTTAATTTTAGGCCTCCCTTCCAGCCTTCATGATTGTTTTTCTGCAATCCCCTGAAAAGTGCTGCTCTGTCTCTTAGGAAGTGTAGGAATTTTTAAAGACATGGTGTTAATTTTCTAAGTATCAAAATAGAAAGGGGGGAAAATACACAGACGTGCTGCTTCCTCTTTGTTCACTGCAGATTTATTTGCTCCATTAACAAGCAAAATGACTAGCTAAAGGACTGATAGCTCCTCTGGGTACATCTACACTGCAGCTAGGAGCTTAGAGGGTCGAGTGGGCTGGAGATCCCGAGCTCCAGCCCATGCTGCTAAGCCCACACTGCTATTTTAAGTGTGCTAACACAAGCTCTGCTAGCTCAAATCCATCTACCTAGGCTGAGAGGCTTGCTCCCTGCTGCAGTGTAGACATACCTTCGGCCTACCCTGCTTTTGCCTTTCAGCTGCACGTTTCTGAAGCCTTCTCCCATAGTTCCATAAAGCATGGACTGGATGATTCAGGGGGATTGGTAGTAAGATATTAAAAGCCTCTGAGTTGTATCCAACTCATTAGTTGGTGCTGTTGATTAGCTGAGAGTTTCTACCATCTGATGGCTGCTGGGTGGCCTGTGTGAAATACATTTGTTGGCTCATTCCAGTCTCACGGTCTAAATTGTAAATATTGCTAGTGTCCGTAGCGCTGTTGTTGGCAGTCTCAGCAGAAGGGCCACTGAGAGCGGGCTCCTCTCCAACTCCTAGAGTTGGTCCCTTTGATCTGGGTTGCAGCCCATGGGGAAAGCTTGTCTGGCTGCTTTCCTTGCATTGCCTGTTTTGTGTCTCAAGTTGGGACTTCAGTCTCCAGGGCTGTCAAGACAGCTCCTGTTCTAAGCACTAAATTCACATGCACAATTTTTTCTTGAAGAGGTGGGTGGGGGAGAGATCTACAAATTCTGCAGGAATGCTTCCAAGCCCATACATGTTTCAGTAGTGTCCTTTCAGTGTCTCAGATTGTTGTTGTGCTTCCCTTAGAAGAAGTGAAAGCTTCTGTAACAAAGACTCCACTAGCTGCAACCCATCCACAATCCACCCATTTGCAGAGGTGAAGGGGCTGGATAACAGACTGAAATCTTGTTCTTGTTTGTCAAAGTCCTTCTTTGGCTAAGAAGGGTTCCAAGTCCCAGAAAATTAAAGATGGGCCTGACCTGCTAAATTGGAATCTGAATCCAAGCATTGCCAGTGTTGAAGGAAGTGAAGGGTGGTGGTTCTGTTAATAAATTTTTGGTTTGAAAGAGAAGTATATGGTCTGACCCCTGGAGAGAACCTTATGTTTTCTTGAAATTGGTATTGGATTTTCTTTTGGCACTCGAGTAGTTGCTGATTAGAACAAGGCAAGTAATGCAACAGGATTAATGAACGCCCATTTCATTGAGGGACTTATTTCAGATGTGCTGAACACCCATAGCTTCCAGTGACTTGAACTGGAGCTGTGGGTCCTTAGCATCTCTTTAAAAACAAGGGGTGGGATCCTTCCCCCTGCCCCCTCCATTCCAGCTCCTTTGTTCAGGGTAAAAAGGCTGAAATGGTGTAAGTGGCTCTAAAAGCCCCAGATCTGGAAGGGACAGGTCTGGGGCGGGTATTGTGGAGACAGCCATAAGGAGTCCTTGAGAGTTAGCCTTCACAAGCCCTGGCATTGGGGGCAGGGGTGACAGGGTGTGTTGCCAATTTAGCAAATTTGTTGCTAATCTAGCATCTTTTTAGGTCTTTGAAAGATTTTTTTCAGGCTTTCCTGCACCAAGTCTCTGAACGGTGACTTATAAATAAATTTGTGGATACTCTGGTGACACTTGCTTTTGCCCATGCTCAGGGAGTGAGCCTCAGTTCCGGTCAGGCCTTGCTTGGAGTTGGAGGCACCTGTCCATGCGCACTTCAGGGGTGTCAGAATTTGGCAGGAGGGGAGCGAGGGGAAATGCAGTGACACCAGTTGCTCCTTGCATACCTGTAGGCAGCGGCAAGCAGCTGCTGCAGTCTGACCTGTTGTCACTCAGGACCCAGCTATATAGAGGATGGAGCCTCTGGCTGCAAATGGTCCCACTGGGCTCAGCAGGGAAGAGACTCTCAGCACTGAGCTACCTGCCTCCCCCATCTCTTGCAGGCCCTTACCATGCAGCACCTTGCATTCCTCTAGACACGCAGCACCCACCAGCCCCTGGCATCCCCCAGACACCCAGCACACATCAATCCCCCCTCAGACGTTGATCACCCACAGCCCTTTACAAAGGGTCATTTACGATGAATGTGGAATCAAAATCATCTCAACACAACAACCAAATACAACTCGAATAGATCCTGAATCCTCTGCTGTACAGCTGTGAAACATGGACATTATGTTGCTCAGACTGGACAAAGCTGGAGGCTTTCCACACAAAATGCCAACATCGTATATTGGGCATAAAGTGGAATGACTTTCTTTGTAATGCAGATGTTTACGGTTGCTCCAGTCTACAGACTACTGGGGCCATTGTCCATAACCGGCATTTTACGCTTTTTCAGACATATCGCCAGAATGCCACAAGGCATTCCAGCAAACTCCATTTTCTGGGTGGCTCGTAACATCCGGGATATAATTCCACTAACTGAGGGGTGGAGGCGACCCAGAGACAGACCCCCCCATTACATGGGTGCATCAAGTCTGTTCCAACATTGAACTTTCAGTTGGTTAAGCCCTTGCGGCCACACAGGAATGGACCAAATGGTGAACGAGTGGTACGGCAGATTGTTCGGCTAAGCATTGAAGAAGAAGAAGAAGAAGCACCACCTGTTTAGCGGCCTTACCATCTCCTACACAGAATCTCTTGTCAGTCTGTTGGCCTTGTGCTACCCATAATGCTTCCCCAGAGCTCTGTCCACCCTCCGGCACTTCACCCAGAACACTTAAATCTTGTTACAATATATCTGAAAGGGGAAACCTTTGCAGGAGAACAGTCGGGTCCTTTTGTTGAAAAGGACAGTTCTATCTCTGCAGCCATGTGGAAGAAAGGCAATTGGTAGTCTTGATGCCTGTATTCACTTTATTTAAAATTCAGTTTTAATTATTTTAAAACTCCAATGAATGCGTCTGTAGCTGTCCTAATGTTTACCGCATCTATCAGAGAAGCAGCCTTTTTCTTTTTAGCTTTTATACTTGTGGATTTTTATTTCAAATTGCATGCTACAGTAGCATTCAAAAGTGTGACATTTACAACTGACTCCGCCACAAGTTGAATAAAACCCATACTGAATCGTTCAGGGGCATACTGATGTAATTCATATGTTGATCACCTTTTTCCAAAAATTACAAAAAGAAACAAGGAGAGAGGAAATATTTCATTAAAATGTGTCCCTGCAAACAAATCTATAAAGCTTTACCAAGTAGCAAGACATTTCAGTCATGTTTCAAAGAAGCAGCCGTGTTAGTCTGTATCTGCAAAAAGAACAGGAGTACTTGTGGCACCTTAGAGACTAACAAATTTATTAGAGCATAAGATTTTGTGGGCTACAGCTCACTTCATTGGATGCATAGAATGGAACACAGAGTAAGAAGATATATATACATACAGATAAGTTGGAAGTTGCCATACAAACTGTGAGAGGCTAATGTTGGTTACAAGACTTCTCCTGTTTAGGAAAAGATGGAGGGGCCGCCCTCGCTGAAGTCCATGACTTCACTAGCAGTGGAGTCAGGCATCAAATCCAGAAAGTAGTGTGGAGGTGGGGCTTCTTTGTACCATGTGATGACAGCAGCCAATAGAAAACGATCACCCGGATAGCCACAGTCCGATAAAATACAGGCTCTTGGGAGTTTAGAGAGAGTTTTTTGCTGCATCTGGAGACTTTTCAAGGTCCAGGTGGTGGTTGCAACACTGACCCAGAGCACAGCCCCTGGAGGTTGCCATAACTTAGGCTTTTAGCCATCTGAGCCCTGACCCCGTCTCTTCTTGGGCAGCATAGACTCGCACCCCTGGCACATGTTTTCTTCTTTTAAATATTTTTTATCCCAAAGTTCACAGACTAAATTAACTGCATACACTCCTGGTTCATATTTACCCACATCTAACCATGTTGCTCCAGTCTCTATTACAGATAAAGATACTGGGTGCAATTTTAATTTCCTTAGAGCACTGTTTCTTGAAATGAACTAGCAATTTCTCGTTGTTCATCCTGCTTCTTACTGAGTTCCTAGCAGGGTGTCTATATCTAACTTCACCTGCTATAGAAGTTCTGTCCCGCAGGGTACTGAGTGCTCTGGACTCAGTGAAATCAGTGAGCATTGAGATTTCTCTGTACCCTTATTTGTGCAATGGTAGGCCTGCAGTACTAAGGATGTAATCAATCTGCTTCAGTCAGGTGGGTGGAGGGATAAAGTTGGTTAGGTTTTTGCAAACTTCAAATTGCTGGCTGTACTCCTGTATCCACAGTGGAGAGACAATCTTTAATGGGTAAGAAACATTTTTAGCAGTGGCTTGGATTGTCCTAGTTTTAGAATGTGTGTGTTCAGACTCAACTCTCCTTTCCAAAAGAGCATGCTCCAAATAATGGCATCGATACCTTGTGAACAGGTGAGAATAACCAGCCTTGTATGACTTTCAAAAGTCATACTCTGATAGCTTATTTATCCAAAATATTTTGGATGATGTTTTAATGCTATGGAAGAGTCACATGGCAAGTGAAACGAAAGACTCAGGAAATGCCCTAAGCTGATCCTAGTCTCTGAACTAGGATCATAGGAGCTACTGTGGAGGATCTAGAGCACAGAAGTTTACATCAGATGGAACATGTTCACATCTCTCTGCTTTGACATTTAATGTCTTTTGAGAGGAAAAATGCTCTTTTTTTCTGTCTTTGGGTGTGTGATAAGGATCATTGGGATGCTGCTTGCATTGTTTAAATCACTCTGCCTTCTGTCTCGTGTCAGACTAGTCCTTCAGGACGCTTGCCATTGGTACCTCATTGGAAAAACCTCTATTTGGAAACAATCCTGCTTATACCATATTTTAATAGTTTATTTGGTTGATTACTTGGAGCACTTGTATACAAATAAGATCTTTGTTGCTTTTGATTTTTGTCTGTTCCTGCTGCTTCTGCCTCCTTTGAAATCCTAATTGTTAGGGGGCTTATTCCTTCACCCACTTCCTTCCCTGGTCCTTCTCTCATGAACAGAGAGCAACAATACCCGAAGTCCAAAGGTGCAAACAATTCGATGTTTATTGGGGTGAACTTCCAGCGAGCATGATTCCAGTTTCCTTCCTTAGTGTCCCTCTTCCCAGCTCTGACACCACAGAGGCTTACCTGTGTCCCTGTTCCCATTTCCCCCTTTAGCTAAACATGATTCCAATTTCCCCACCCCCATTCCCTGTTCCCATTTCCCACCCACGCACACACTCACTTCCTGATTGACTGCAGACTGTATAGTAAAACTTGAGATCTGCTTAGCTATACCTTAACCAATCATTTTCCTGAAATTTAACTAACCAATCCTAACATATTGTAACATGATTATGTAACCAATCATATCCCACCACCTTAATTAGTTTACACCCAGCAAAATTAATTATACAGCAGACAGGAACAATCATAGAACCAGACAGAGATTATACAGACAAACAATAGCAAAGTGGGGAACTATAGTGACAAAACAATACAGAAGTGAGGATTTCACATCCCAGCTATTGATAAGTGAGTTTTTGCCAGACAGGATGCTATCCGATGAAGTGAGCTGTAGCTCACAAAAGCTTATGCTCAAATAAATTTGTTAGTCTCTAAGGTGCCACAAGTACTCCTTTTCTTTTAGCGAATACAGACTAACACGGCTGCTACTCTGAAACCTATCAAACTAAGTTTCCTTTTACATCTTCTAGGCACTTCCCTTTCTCTGGAGGCAATAGGCATTATCAGGACAGGATTGTATTCCTAACAGCCCAATAGCACCTTCTTTCAATGTGACTAGTTTGGAATATGAGGATGTGACCGGTCGCTTCCCAGTTTATGGCTGCTTCTGTTGCTTAGCGAAAGGCCTTAGCCTAAGAATAGGGCCTCAGACTGTCACAGTAAGAGAAGGACCTTACACTGGCAGACGGTGATTTTGATTCTTTCTTTTATACCTAGCTAAGTGATAAGAATACACCTAAATTCTTAGAGTCTAGGCCTTTACAGACAGGCCTGAATATCTATATCCTAACACTAATCTGAATGTGTGATGTCATAATTGATTGCTCAAGGAACAGAGGATACGATGCCTGGAAACTGACTGGGGCTATATGAACACCTTAATTAGGTAGGCTTCAATGAGGAATAAGCAATAGAAGCAGATGACATTGTCAACACAGTATTTCTGTTTTGATGTAGCTGTCCCAAGTAATACTTCCTTTTTTTTAAAGGAAGACATCGGAAACATTCACTATAAGCAGAATCATCCTGAAATGGAGGGGTACATTTTGGGCTAAGGGACAGACCATGACGGATAGAATGGGAGCAGTTCAGAGGGGCTCCTCAGCAGCAATTACTGAAGAAATTCTGGCTGGTTCACCAGGGATACTTTCATGAAGCAAAAGTTGCTTCACTGTTGCCACACCTTTTGAAAGAAGCCATTGCCCTTTGCAGAGGCCCAGCTTTCAGCTAAATCACTCTAGCCCTTGCCTCATCTTTTCCCATTTTAGAGCATTATCAAACCTCAAGAGCAACAGATGGGGTTTGAGAACTGGAGGATTGGGATTGTGGCTAGCCCTTGCATAAAACTGCACTGTTCCTAGGCTAGGGATTGAACTGGGGGGAGGAAGGAGTGCTATCCTCCCAAACACTGCCCACAAACCAAGCCTTGTCCATTTTGAGACAGAGTGCAAAACGAAATAGACCAACCCCCCCCCCCCCCCCGCCCCCCATCCCATTTTCAGCTATTCTGGGTTTGGCTCAGTGATGTTTGCATATGTCTTTCCATTGTACAGAAGGAGCAGTGGGAACAGCACCCCACAGGACATGGCCACATTGAGCCTCCCAACCCAGGAAGACAGATTTATGCTGGCAGGGCTCAAAGTAGTGCACTGAAAGTATCAGTGTGGACACTATGGCTCTGGTGGAAACTTGGGCTAACTGCACGAGCTCAGATCCAGGGAGTCGGTTATGGCACCTGAGCTGCAACGTCTCGCTGCTATTTTTGCGCTCTAGCTCAAGCCCTGTTAGTGTAAGTCCATCCAGAGATGGCTGATACCTGCTAATGGGTGTGGAGGGGTAGGAGGCACAATTTAAAGGTCCCCTACAACAGCTTGAGTCATGCGTCCCCCTCTTCCCTCAGTGGCCCCTCCCTGCAGCTTTCAGGTGTTTGCTGCTACTTCTCCCTGTGAAGCTAAAGCAACGCCCCCTCCCTGCAGCCCCCAGCTGTTTGGTGCCTCTCCCCATGGTTGTAGCTTGCCAGCTCCAGGAGCTGCTGCCCGAGGAGGAGGCCTGGCTGGCAAATCCTGGCATAAATCTGTGGGGGGCACATGTCGCCCCCCCCCCCCTTTCCCACACATCATCTCTGAGTCCATCTACCCAGGCTGGAAGGCTCTCTCCCAGCTGCAGTGTAGACAAACCCAGTGTGGCCCAACTACAATATGACTCTTCCTTGGGGGGGTTGGACCGCACCCCCAGTCATGGTTGGACTCAGTTGGTTTGTTGGCTCTTGCTCTTGGTTACTGCCTGTGCTGTTTTTCCTGTGTGCTTTGGGGGTGCTGCTTCTGCCCCCGCAAGCGGGCAGTAAGAATTGTTGGCACTGTATTTCTGACTAGCAGTGGTGTCTGTCAGCTGGAGCTATCATCAGAGGCTCTAGGTTGTGGTGTGTCTGTCTGTCTCTTTTTCTCTTGGCTTTTGAGCCCAGTCATGTATTTGTATTTTGTGCTAGGGCCCCTCCGACCAGTGGTACTGGTGACAACACAGGGTGGTCGCTGAGGAGACGAGGAAAAATTCAAAATGGCAACTGGCAACAAAAGGTCCTGGCTTGCTATGCAACTACAAGCATTTCTTGCACTGGAGTTGTGGGTAGCCTCTGCAGAGATGGACAATGGGGTTACTTGCTTTCTTTTATCCCTTCTGTGCTGGTATAATAGAATGTTTTCCATGAGGTGTCAGTATTCTGATAGCTGCTATAGATAGGTCTGACCCATGTCTTGGAGAAAACTGCCTTAATATTGCTGTTTAACTCTTGTATTTGTCACTGCAATCATTCTCTGCAAAAAGTAAAATTACACTTATTTGAGAGGAACAGCTGAAGCAAAGGAAATGAATATTCCAGGGATTCCATAAGTGCCTATCACTTCACTTCTCTCTCCTGAAGTATGAACTCTTGATTGCTTCCTTAATTAGTTCTTTCCTTTTTTAATCTCTCTCTCTGCTCCAATTTATAAATGGATATACAAAAAGTGCAAGATTAAATTATCAGGCAGCCAGTGCCCATGATAGAATATAAATGTTACATGGACCCAGGCCACCCATTCTTGCAGATCCTCAGTAAGAGCCTTATCCTGTAAAGTGCTGAGTGCCTCCTGCAAGTCACTGAACCACTGGCTTTAGTAGTAATTGAGAGGCAATGAGCATCTTCTAGGATTGGACCCTAATTCAGTGAACCTGGGTGCAGCTGAGCCACGAGACGAAGCAATGAATGAGTCAGCCTGTGCAATTGCATTTAATTTTCATTCCAATAGTTTTCCCAGTTCACTTGGCGGCTTTTTTTTTTTTTTTCTTCCCCTCGTGCCTTTTGTCTGAACAAAAATAGTCCTAGAAGAGCAGGCAAATGTATTCATGGGCTCACTGCAACATGGCTGATAGAATTAGCTGAAAAATTGCTGCCTCCCATTGTCCTGTGAAAATCCTTGTTGTGCTTGGTAGAGTTAAAACGAGTACTGTTTAGTGACCTCTGTCCTCCCTTCCTTGTAGAATAGAGAACCCGTTGACCTGAAGGTGGCCATGCTGGAGATGGTGGAAAGGTTAAAGTTCAAGTGTGCAGACCCTAAAGTAAGTTACTGAAATGATTGTTTGAATGCGCGCGCTCTCTCTTTCGCCTTTCATTCTCCTTGAGCTAAGTGCAGTATATTGTTAATGACTATCTGAATCGTACATTGAGATCTAATTAAGCATGTCAGTCAAAACACAGAAAGCAGACTTCTGTTATGCCTAGTGATATGTCATATATTTTCCCCTTCTATTTTATGACTTTGAACATACAATCATTAATTGTTTTCCCTCAACTACAAACAAGTGTGTTGTTAATTTCCTTTGCAGTAGCACTTACCTTAGAGGCCCACACCCACTCTAAAATCAGTGTAGCTAAACGAACTGTGAAAGGTCCACAACAAGCTGTACTGTTGCTAAGGTGGCACCAGAGAAACATGATCTATTGGGGAAACTAGGACAACAGTCTTCCTTCTGTCATCCAAGTGGAGATGATAACCAAGAGAATGTGCTAAGGCTCCACGTGACAAGGAATCTTGTCAGAAGATGTAAAGGTGACAGTCTTCCTGGGAAAACAGACCTCTTGGAAAGAGAAGGGAAGGTATAACCTTTCAAGTGTACATATTCCAGTGCAGAGTCGGGGAGTGGACTAAGAACTACCTACTGGTATACACTGTTATTAACATGGACTCCCACTTGCTAGCCAAAACACTGCAATGGAAGTGGCATCTGCAAAGCTTCATTTGAGGGCCTGGG
The DNA here is from genome assembly GCF_015237465.2 of Chelonia mydas. Taxonomy (NCBI): domain Eukaryota; kingdom Metazoa; phylum Chordata; order Testudines; family Cheloniidae; genus Chelonia; species Chelonia mydas. Next base: position 53,675,719 of record NC_051246.2, read on the forward strand.
AGTGGTGGTCAGAAGGGGAAGCCACAAACGGGAATTATCATTGACAAACAACTCAGCAGGAGAGAGGAAAGAGGGCTTCTACTTCTCAACATTGTGGAAAGTATAAGGCATAGTACATCAGCAAAATTGAGGCTAAAGTGGTTTATACAAGTGCTGGGAGCTATTCTCCTCTTGGAGGTGGTTTTATTACAATGCTGGAGCCGCGACTACACAGCCACGGATGCCACAGCAGCGCTTTAACTTCAGCTGTGTAGACATACCCTTAGACCAGCTATCAGGAAAAACTTCCAAGCGGCAAGATCTATTAGATTATGGAGGAGTCTCCTAAGGGAAGTTGCAGCAAGTCCCATTGCTTGATGTATTGAAAACACAATGGGACAAAATAGTAGCATAACAAAGGTGCCGTAATATAGAGAGTATAGTAGAACCCGTCAGTTACCGACACTAGAGTTACGAACTTGCCAGTCAATCACACACCTCATTTGGAACCAGAAGTACACAATCAGACAGAAGCAGAGACCCCCCCGCCCCCCCCCAAAAAAAGGGAGGCGGGGGGGGAATAAAGCACAGTACTGCGTTAAATGTAAACTACTAAAAATATAAAGGGAGAGCAGCATTTTTGTTCTGCATAGTAAGATTTCAAAGCTGTATTAAGTCAATGTTCAGTTATAAACTTCTGAAAGAACCATAACATTTTGTTCAGCGTTACGAACATTTCAGAGTTACAAACAACCTCCATTCCCAAGATGTTTGTGACTCTGAGGTTCTACTGTAGGTGACTGGGTAGATCTTCCTTATCTCTTATCCTGTGCACTTATATTCTCTTGAAGTTTCCTGATTGTTTCCATATTTCCCTGCAGTTGCTAAATCATGTATTTACTTATTTGTAAGTACTTCCAGGGTTTGCATAGTGTGTGGTAATTGTATTCTGCTTGCTCCATACTAAGGGGTGTTCAGTACTGGAATTCCAAAATGAGCTGGAGGAAAGTTGTGATCAAATGGACACTGAGTATACCGTACAAGATCATGGACTGTAATGTAACAAATTTTCTACTGACACCCAAATATCACATTAACTGGGCTTTGGTACAGTAGCTGGGGTGGCTAACTGCCCCCTTCCATTGTGGCCAACATCTATTTTTCCTTCTATAATAGACTATTTTGTGACCTGAGATTTTTTTTTCCTTTCCCCTGCTGTAATTCTCCTGGAACATCTGCTTGAACCAGAAACAAACGGCAGTTCATTCTCTGGATACTGCATCGTTGCCTGAATGCTCTGGCCCAGAAATCATCCAGCGCTTTGTTCCTGTAGCGTTTTTTCCCTCTAGCACTACAAGACTTGATTAATCCAAATGTTGAAGTCCCGCAGGCACTGTAGTTATTTTTAGCTTTAGAGCTCTGCAAAAGGTGAATGAAGATTTATGATTTCATCTAATATAAATCTAGCAGCCCTTCCCTTCCCTGCTAGGACTTGGATGGATTCCAGCAACCTCCTCCCCTCTCTTAAATAGCCTTTTATTTCTTTAATTAAAAAGTTGAGAAGGGCCAGTAACTCCTTCAAGGTCCTAAGACGCATGGATGAAATAGGTACAACATATAATGTTAGGAATTTCTGCGTATGGCTGCTTTCTTTTGGGGATTATAAATTGGCTTTTGCAAACACCCATTTATTTTGTGCATTGGTTCGATGTCTTGGGGGTGGGAGGAAGAGGAGGCTGGAGCGGTGAGAGAGACTGATTAGGCTAGTGATGAACCTTAAAAAGTTTGGAGATCCATTTTGGACGCTTACCTAAAGTTCTAAGGATCACTTATTTGAATATCTCCTTAAGAATGGCCTCCATCTTTACGCCACCTTTCCATTTCCCTATGTACTTCATCTTTTACAGTTGGCTTTCAGAGACGCTGACTCTTATTCTGAGGGAATAAACCTTAGAACAGGGGTCGGCAACCTTTCAGAAGTGGTGTGCCGAGTCTTCATTTATTCACCTTAATTACTGGCACGCAAAACCTGAAATTCATTTTAATGTTTTTTAGAAGATCTGTCTTTATAAGTCTATATATTATATAACTAAACTATTGTCGTATGTAAAGTAAACAAGGTTTTCAAAATGTTTAAGAAGCTTCATTTAAAATTAAATTTAAAATGCTGATCTTATGCCGCCGGCCTGCTCAGCCCGCTGCCAGCCTGGGGTTCCGTTCGCTTAGGCCGGCAGCAGGCTGGGCGGGGCCTGCGGCCGGGACCCCGGCTGGCAAGGGGCTGGCAGCCAGAATCCCAGACCAGCAGTGGGCTGAGAGGAGCTGGCAGCCGGGACCCCAGATTGTATAGCTCAGCCCGCTGCCAGTCTGGGGTCCTGGCCCTGCCCACACAGAGTGGGTACCTACCTTTTCCCTGGTTCTAGCCCATTCTCTTCCTCTCTCTCTGCACTGAGCACAGGGCTGGGGGTGAAGGAGCAGGCTGGGGGTTGGGGTGTAGGGTCTGGCCAGGAGCTAGAATGAGGGAGGGGGCTCAGTGTTGTGGCGGGAGGTTTGGATGTGGAGTGCTTACCTGGGCAGCTCCCATTTGGTGCGAGGGGTGCAGATGAGAATGTGGGGAGAGGGGTAGGAGCTCCCGTTTGGAGCTCAGGGTCAGAGTGGGGAATGTGGGAGGTGCAGGGGTCAGGGCAGAGGGCTTGGGGTGTGGGCTAGGGTCCTGGGGTTGCTCCCAGCCCCCTGCCCAGAGCGGCTCACGGCAGGGGGCTGGAGGGGATATGCCCTGATTCCTCTCCGCCCCTCCCTGGAGCAGCGTGCGCACTACGGCTCCACTCCTCCCCCTCCCTCGCAAGGGCCATCAGCTGATGGGCAGCAGGGAGGGAGCGGAGGAGGGGCAGGAACCCAGCATGCTCAGGGAAGAGGCGGGGGAGGGGGGAGCTTGCCTGCCCTGCAGCAGCAGCCGGCAGGACCAAGCTTCTTCACCCTGCCCCTGCGGGGGCAGAGAAGACCGGGCTGGGGTGGGCAGGATTTTTAATGGCTCGCTGCTGCCTGCTGGGGTCCCGGCCTGGGTTCGGCAGCAGCCTGAGCGGGGCTGGTGGCTGGGACCCAGCAGGCAGCAGCATGCCATTAAAAATCGGCTCGTGTGTCATCTTTGGCACGCATGCTATAGGTTGACGACCCCTGCCTTAGAACATAAGAATGGTCATATTGGGTCAAACAAATGGTCCATCTAGCCCAGTATCCCATCCTCTGACAGCAGCCAACACCGGATGCTCAAAGGGAATGAACAGAACAGGGCAACCATCAGACGATCCATCCCCTGTCATCCAGGGTGTCCTTAGGCAGCCAGACGCCTAGGGACACCCTGACTATTTTGTCTAATAGCTATTGATGGACCCATCCTCCATGAACTTACCTAATTCTTTTTTGAACCCAGCTATAGTTTTTTGCCTTCACAACATCCCCAGGCAACAAAGTTGACTGTGCATTATGTGAATTAGTACTTCCTTATGTTTTGTTTTAAACCTGCTGCCTATAAATTTCATTGGGTGACTTTGTTCTGTTCGGCTCTTGTGTTATGTGAAGAGGTAAATAACACTTTCTCCTCCCCAGTCCTGATTGTATATACCTCTGTCATGCCCTCCCACCCCCCCTTAGTCATCTCTTTTCTAAGCTGAACAGTCCCCATGTTTTTAATCTCTCCTCATACGGAAGCTGTCCCATGCCCTTCATCATTTTGTTGCCCGTCTCTGTGCCTTTTCCAGGTCTAATATACCTTTTTTGAGATGGAGCGACCAGAGCTGCACGCAGTATTCAAGGTTTGAGTGTACCATGGATTTATATAGTGGCATTACTGTCTTCTTATCTACCCATTTCCTAATGGTTACTAACATTGTTCGCTTTTTTGACCGCTGCTGCACATCGAGTGGATGTTTTCAGAGAACTCTCCACAATGACTCTAAGATCTCTCTTGATGGTAACTGCTAATTTAGATGCCATCATTTTATATGTGTAGTTGGGATTGTTTTCTAATGTGCATTACTTTGCATTTATCAACATTGAATTTCATCTGCCGTTGTGTTGCCCAGTCACGCAGTTTTGTGAGATCCCTTTGTAACTCTTCAGTCTGCTTTAAGCTTAAATATCTTGACTAATTTTTGTATCCTTTGCAAACTATGCCACCTTACTGTTTACCCTTTTTTCCAGATCATTTTTGACTATGTTGAACAGCACTTGTCCCAGTATAGATTCTTGGGGGACCCCGTTATTTATCTCTCTCCTTTCTGAAAACTGACAGTTTATTCCTGCTCTTTGTTTCCTGCCTTTTAAACAGTTATTGATCCAGGAGAGGATCTTCCCTCTTATCGCATAACTGCCTACTCCACTTAAAGAAAAGGAGTACTTGTGTGCGGCAGCTTAGACACTAACAAATTTATTTGAGCATAAGCTTTCGTGAGCTACAGCTCACTTCATTGGATGCAACTCCACTTAAGAGCCTTAAAGACCTTGTCAAGGATTTTATGAAAGTCCAACTTCACTATATCCACTGGATCACCCTTGTCCGCATGTTTGTTGACACCCCCCCCACCCCAAAGAATTGATGTGGCATGATTTCCCTTTACAAAAGCCATTTTGACTCGTCCCAAACAGATTGTGTTCATCTATTTGTCTGATAATTCTATTCTTTGCTATAGTTTCAACCAATTTGCCTGGTACAGATGTTAGGCTTACTGGCCTCTAATTGCCAGGGTTGCCTCTGGAGCCTTTTATAAAAATTGGCATCACATAAGCTATCCTCCGAACATCTGGTATAGAGGCTGATTTAAGTGATAGGTTACATACCATAGTTAGTAGTAGTTATGCAATTGTATATTTGAGTTGCTTCAGAACTCTTGAATGCCATCTAGTCCTGGTGGCGTATTACAGTTTAATATATCTGTTTGTTCCAAAATCTCCTTGATTGGCACCTCAATCTGGGACAGTTCTTCAGATATGTCACCTAAAAAGACTGGCTTAGGTGTGGGAATCTCCCTAACATCCTCTGCAGTGAAAATCAAATGCAAAGAATTTATTTATCTTCTCCACTATGGCCTTGTCTTCCCTGAGTGATCCTTTATCAGCTTGAGAATCCATGGCCCTACTGATTGGCTATCTGCTTTTGATGTACTTAAAATTGTTTTTGCTACTAGTTTTTTGCTAGTTGCTCTTCAAATTCTTTTTTGGCCTGCCTAATAATACTTTTACATTTGACTTGCCAGAGTTTATGCTTTTTTCTATTTTCCTCCATAGGATTTGACTCCTAATTTTTAAAGGATGCTTTTTTGCTTCTGCATTTTTCTAGTTACCTTATTATATATTTAATTTGAGGCTCTATAACAGTGTTTTTTAAAAGTTTCCATGCAGCTTGCAGACCTTTAACTCCTGTGACTGTTTCTTTTAATTTCTTTGTAACTAGTTTCCTCATTTTTGTGTACTTCTTTTTGAAGTTAAATGTTACTAGGGTGGGCTTCTTTGCCATTTTCCCCCTTACAAGGATGTTAAATTTAATTATATTATGGTCGGTATTACTGAGCAGTTCAGCTATATACACCTCTTGGCTTAGATACTATGTTCCGCTTAGTACTAAATCAAGAATTGTCTCTCCCCTTGTGGGTTCCAGGACCAGCTGTTCCAAGAAACAGTCATTAATGGTGTCTAGAAACGTTAAATCTGCATCCTGCCCTGAGGTGACATGTACCCAGTCAATATGAGGGTAGTTGAAATCAGCCATTATTATTGAGTTTTCTATGTTTAAAGCCTCTCTAATTTCCCTTAGCATTTCACTTTCACCATCACAGTCCTAGTCCAGTTGTCAGTAGTATATTCCTTTTGCTATACTCTTGTTATTCAAGTATGGAATTTCTATCCATAGAGATTCTGTGTATAGTTTGATTCATTTAAGAGTTTTGCTATATTTGGCTTTGTGCTTTCTTTCACATATATAGTGCCAGTCCACCACCAGCACGACCTGCTCTGTCATTCCTATATATTTTGTACTCTGGTATTACCATATCCCATTGATTATCATTGTTCCACAAAGTTTCTGTGATGCCTATTATATCAATATCCTCATTTAATACCAGGCACTCAAGTTAACCCATTTTAGTATTTAAATGTTTACCATTTGTATACAAGCACTTTTTAGTTGTCTGCCCTCCAAATGATGTCACTGAATGGGACTCTTTTTCATTTGACCTTTTCTCTTCAGTTCCTCCCTGTACTCTATCAACTTCTATCCGCTCCTCTTTGCTAGGATATAGAAAATCCCTGATAATAGATCCTCCACTATAGGATGCATCTGTCTGAACTGTGTGCTACTCCATACCTGTCAGGTTTCCCCCAGCCCTTAGTTTAAAAACACTTCTACGACCTTTTAAATTTTACATGCCAGCATTCTGCTTCCGTTTTGTGGTTTAGGTGGAGCCCATCCTTCCTGTCTAGGCTCCTCCTTTCCCAAAAGGTTCCCCAGTTCCTAATAAATCTAAAACCCTCCTTTCTACACCATTGTCTCATCTATGCTTTGAGACTCTGCAGTTCTGCCTGTCTAACTGGCCCTATATGTGGAACTGGAAGCATTTCAGAGAATGTTACCATGGAGGTCTTGGGTTTTAATCTCTTACATAGCCGCCTAAATTTGGTCTCCAGCACTCCTCTCCTACCTTTCCCAATATCATCGGTACCTACATGTATCATAACCACCCGTTCTTCCCCAGCGCTGCACATAAGTCTGTCTAGTTGTCTGGAGAGATCTACAATCCTTGCATCCAGCAGGCGGTTTCCTTGGAGAAGAATGATTTGGTGTGGAGCCTTTGGAACTTGTTTGTTAGCCTTCAGGCCCACCTTTGCTGCTTGTCTGTGAAGCGATGTATGTTGGCTGTATAACAGCAATGTAGGGAGGTTAACTTTTCTGTTTGTGTATTTAACGGGTTTGTCAAAGGTGCCTAGAGAATTGGATGAGGCCATTGTATGATTATATAATAAAAGAAATCCAAACAAAGAATGAATAAAAGGCCCAGACTAAAATTGTAAAGTTCTTCTAAAATGCTGGCCATAAATACAAGCAAAAGCTTCATGGCTTTGTGACCCGACACATGCTCAGCAGCTCATTGGCCAGCCTGTGTTCCTGGTTAACAACCTTTCTGGAGCCAGCACAAAAAGGCAGCAACAGTCCCTGACTTGTCTAAAAGGGAAATAGTTGCAGGATGTACCTTTTGTTTGGTAGGGAAGGAGAAGCAGGAAGGGGAGAAGGTTAAATGGCCTTTTTTAAATGTCAACTTTATTTTTTAAAGCCGTGAAGAGTTCTTGGTCACCTCTTCTGTTTTATTGTTACTGACAGAGAAGGGTGGGCTTTAAACAGTTCAATACAACTAAAATATTGCCTCTTCATCTAAAGTTTTAGCAAGTAGTTTTCAGTAACGGTCTCTGCCAAATGGTGATTCATTTGCCTGAACACCTGATTATGACGCAAATTCCATTTTTGACGAGCAGAGCAGAGCTGTCAGACTCTTTTTCCCTATAGGAAACTACATTTCATGTTTCTAGTGCCAGATGATATGTGACGTTTAATTTAAGACCCTTGCTATCTACTTATAAAACTTTACTGTAATAATAGTGACAAAGCAGCTGAGTGTTACATTTGACAGTCGTCTTCCCTTTGCCTAGTTCATTCGCCTGTTCAGTTTGGGCTGAGATGCCTTGCTTGCATTAAAAAAGAGGCTTAACCCTACATTTTTACGAATTAAGGATATCTGACTTGTAGATAACGATCTGACAGTTTTCAGAGTAGCAGCCATGTTAGTCTGTATCCGCAAAAAGAAAAGGAGTACTAGTGGCACTTTAGAGACTAACCAATTTATTTGAGCATAAGCTTTCGTGAGCTACAGCTCACTTCATCGGATGCATTCAGAATCTCATTTAATCTCTGGGATCATTCACTGGCTCACTTGTTATATGCCGGGCAAATGTATACAATGCAAAAGGAAAAAGGGGTAGGGGATAATGGCATCATAGGGAAGGGTCCTGTAGTTAGTTCATACAATTGCTAATTTCCCACTGGAGTAACGCAGATTTCATTGATCCGTAATTGAAATCCCCACAGAGGAAAGGGCACTAATAATATTGACAACCCTGTTACCATGAACAGGAAAAGCTGGGTTTGGTTTTTTTTTTTTTTGTTTTTTTTTTAAGTTTATTGATGGTATTGGCATTGGTGTGACCCTGTCAGATTCTGCAGGTTAAACTGGGTCATGCCAGTTCACTCTCTGAATGGGAGACCTCCCAGGAAGCAAGGTTAATGATTCACTGAGTGGAGTGTTTCCTCCTTGGTCAGTGCAGAACTCATGCCCCAGTGTGGCACTGGTGCGTGTTTTCCCTCAAGTGAGATATAAAACAAGCGTTGACCACCAGTGGTCATGAATTTGGTAAGGGCAGAGGTGGTGATAATCGTGGTGTTCTGGCTAAATTCCAGTTGGTATAAATCACTTTTTGCCTATCAAAATTACTACCCCCTCCCCTTCCCCCAATGCTGCTATTGGATAGCGTGTTCCCAAAGTATGGTCCTCTTATCAGTCTTTGATAGTGGGAGTTGTATAAGTACCTTACCATTTGAGCACCTCACAATCTGTAATGTATATATTTATCCTCATAACACCTCTCTGTGGTAGAGAAGAACTACTATCCCATTATATGGATGGGGAAAACTGAGGCACAGAGAACAAAGCAACTTGCCCAAGGTGTCTCAGCATGTCTGTGGCAGAGCAGGGCATTGAACTCTAGTCTTCTAGTCACCGACTTCTATGGGAACAGAATTGGAACCTTAATTTGATGGAAGTTGCAACATAAATGTAAATTATTTATTGTTGGGGTAACTTTGGACTCCAAGCATGGGGTGCGGCAAACTGTAAGGCTGCAAGTGGATTGATCACTTGTAACTGGCATTTGGTAGCTAGTCCATCCCCCTCTTCAAACAACTAGAGAAATGAGGTAGTGTCATCATACATTCAGCAGTCAGATGTGGGAGTTGCTGGGTGAATGGCAGACTTGCATGTAACTGTGGGGTCCCTGGCTACTAGTTCTGTTATTGGAAAGCATTCTTCCACCATTTGTAAGTTCACCCTCAGTGCTGCAAAAAAAGCCTTAGAACGTGTACTGTCCAAATGAATTGTCCCAGTGCCGGGAAAAGTGGAGAGCAATGGACAACCAAGCAATCTCCACCGTCTGATTGGTTGGGACTGAGGCAGCTTCTACTGTGAAGTGCACATAGCAAGCCCAGCTTTTGGCAGAGGTGCAAACAATGAGGCCTGCTCTGTTTTTCTCTGAGCCCTCATCAAGCTGCTGCAGCGATTTACTGAGATGTCTCTTGCAACGAATGTTTAATCCTGATTTTTACTAGGAAAGGAAAATGTAATAACGAGAGTCCATAAGGTAGCAATCTCCCCACAGATGCCCTTGCTGTATGTGCATCCTGCATGTTGCCACAGGTGAGACTCCAGCCTGGCCATTAAGTATGTAGATTGCTCCTTTACTAGGTGAACTAATAGGGGCTGTGCTAAGGTTGTGTCGTAACTGTCTTTGGCTTGGTCTATACTAGACATTTTTTTCCCCCGCCTTAAAAATTTCTCACTATTGCGCTACCACGAGTGCTGTACCACTTGTGTTAGCTGGGGCGCGAGGGTGGGTGGGGGAGAAGGGTGTGAATGATGGTTCCGATCAAGAAGTTACATTTGCAGTCTTGCACCAGAACTAGAAAGCGCTTGGGTGGGGAAACCAAGGGGCTGACGTTTCAACTGTTTTTCACTTTCAAATAAGTGGACTCGTTTGGGTGGGGAATGAATCCTCTTTTGTCTCTGTAAATCGAATGAAATATGTTCTACATCAGTTTTAAATATAGTGCCTGCCTGAACAAAGAGCCTCCACAAACCTTTCGTGTCACTTTCAACCACCCACTTCCTATGTGATTACTCCTAGAGCGGAATTGTTTCTCTAGGTTTTAAGAGGAGTGGGTAGGAGAATTGCAGAAATCCAATAACATTAGACAGCCATGATTCTTGGAGTGGATTGGGGCTATGTCTGTAGTGCTTTGTGCTGCCTATTCCTAAGATGGTTAAAGTATTATTTAGAGACCCTTTATACACACACACAGAAAGGGAGGACAAATCCACTGAAGCAATGTGATTCTTCTAATGTGTTGCTGTATTCTTTCCTCATGGAAACTTATTGCCTCATAACATTCTAAACAAATGGCTATATTCTAGAAACAATAAAATGTTGGCTGAATGTCCATTACTAATCAGCTCTTTCTTAGGTTTTGTTAAATCAGGGCAGTTGCTGTACATTTACACTGGCAAACTGACCTCACACGCCTGATGACTAGCCATCAAAAGGCAAATGCACAGTGTACTAATGAGCTGCTAAGCTATTGTCAGAGCCATCATTTTTAATGGAACTAAACTGCACTGTAAACAGATGAAGTAGGATGTCTGTGAAAGACTGTTCCCGAAATTGCTTGAATTGGTTTCTAGTCATGAGTGGAGATTCCAGTTTTAATTGGAGGGTAGATTGACTGCGGTTTGCTTTTTTGGAGTGTCTGGTTCAGAAACTGAATGTCTGTCCAGTAGGAGCTGTCGCCTAAACTAGCAGATGAAATAATGGTGTAAATGACTACTCGAGATGAAAGACAGTGAAGAATAAAGCTCTGTGTGTCTGGAGTCATGGATCCAACTCCCTGTTCTACAACAGACTTGGTTTGACTTTGGGCAAGGCATAGGCTACATCTATGCTACACACATCTGGTGGCGGCATGTAGTGTACATGTATATGCCATAGTGAAAAGCAGGCTGTGTCCACACTTTGTGTGTAGCTACACATGTCAGTGAAGGGTTCTGGCAGAGGTGAGGCAGTGGAGAAAGGCTTCAGCGGGGGGAGCTGCCAGAGTCTTTCCCTACTGCTGGAGTCTTTTCCAGCTGCAAGAAAGACTCGGGCAATGGGGAGGCAGCAGGGACACTACACTGCTAAAAAGCAGTGTAGATGGGAAGGCATGGTTTGGGTTACTAGTAGGTTTGCCCGCCCTCCAGGATTGTCCTGGAGTCTCCAGGAATTAAAGATTAATCTGTAATTAAAGATTATGTACTGTGATAAAATCTCCAGGAATTTATCCAACCAAAGTTGGGAACCCTAGCTACTAGAGAGTTGTGTAGATAGGGCCCTTCATTTTCAGTTTTTATTTATTTAATTTTTCCCAGGAATTTATCAGTGTTTATTACCACCACCACAACAGGTGAAAATCGGTGCAAAAACCTGTTAATTTTTCTGGGTAAATATCGGGGTTTATTTTGGTGGCTGGAAAGACAGGAGAAATAAGTATTCTGTAGATTGATGAACGGAATTCAAAGCATTTAAGTGGTTGGCTGCAGAACTAAAACAGAACTCAAAACACAATGCCACCTCTGAGTTTGAGAAAACAATACATCTCTAATCCCCAAATAAAACTTTTTTCATTTGAATAAACAGTTGTAGACTTAGAACTATTAACCTATAAATATTTACATTTAATAATTGGGCCACACCATTTGCAGCACATACACTCACTTCATCCTTTTGTCCTGTTTGTTTTTTTAAAACTTGAATACTTCCTTGTGTTCTGAAATGTATTCTGATACAGGTTTCCATTTTCTTCCCATTTAATGTGTCAAATCTTTAAACCATTATCTGCTAACAGCTTGAAATGTGTATGTGGTGGTTGTGAGATTCATCAATATGTTCAGATGCGTACGCACTTCAGAGCTTGCATGCGTGCCTGTTTCTTTATTGCATGTATCTTCTAGACTAATATATAGCCTTACTTCAACAGACCGCTTTGCATATACACCCAACTTAATGTATTATCGTAATACATATATCTCATGCAACGTATTGTATTGTCCTAATAAAACAAGTTTGTTTTTTTATATATTTAAATGATACAAAAGTAGGGTGAAAATCAGAAAAAACTGGATAATATTTTTTGTAAAAACCTGGGAATTTTTCAGTAAAAATAGGTTTAAACTGAAAGCAAAGGGGCTTACATATAGGGTTGCCAATTTTGTAATATAAAAAAACTGCACACTCCTCCCTTGCCCCGCCCCTTCCTCCGAGTTCCCACCCCCCGTTTGCTCCTCTTTCACTCTACCCCCCATCGCTCGCTGCTCTTCCCCCTGCAGAGCCGGGGCTGGGAGCTGCAGCTGCCTGATGCAGGTAGGAGGTGGCTCCAGCTGAGTGGGGCTGGCGTGGGTAATGACTAGGTGCCTCCCCCTACCTGCTGTAAATGGACTTTGGGTGTCTAGTCAGTAGATCTGACTGGACACCGACAGGTCCCCCTTCCGACCAGTCTTTCTGGTCGAAAACAGGACACCTGGCCACCCTAGGACCTTGCAAAACTCACATACGTACATACCCATACCCTTTGGGCCTGTTCAACTAAGCTGTATGGCCCAGGTCTCATGGTCTACACAACAATTCTGTGCTGGGGGGCTATGCATGTACATATTCTCTACACTGCCAAAAAAAGCATGCAGTATAGAAATACCCTTCGGCTCTGTACCTCAGTTTCCCCAGGCTTATCCCTATTGCAGTGCTGGCGTAGTATGGCTATTGTACTAGTCCTCCCGGCAGTCTTGTGATTGCTCTTGCAACTGCTCTGTTCAAGGTCTTCTGTAATCCTGATTTATTATATTGCAGGTTCTGTAACTTTTTATGTATGAGTTTTTTCTGTGTTTATAAAGTGCAATGTATGCAGTCTTAGAGCATTTCTTGTTTAGATACATAATGTATTACAGTACATACATTAGAGGGTTGCACACTTCATTACTTCTGAGCTCATTGTATTTCTCCTCCCCCCTCCCCCCCCCCAAGCTTCTTGTTTGCTACTCCAATGCTGGGGCTCTATGCATCCCCTCCCCGATTATTTCTTTTCTTTCTGTCTGATAAATCATTCATTGTGTCAGTATTTATAACTGGTTTGATATATAGTTGCAGCTCTGCAACCAGTTGCAGAGCTGGTTGAAGAAGCTGTTGAGTTTGCTGACCAGATGCCAAGGGTTCTGTGTGCCCCCCATTTTTCCATTCTGATTTTCTGATTTTCACCAAATAAACAGGGTTCTTGATGCTTAGAGCATTCCCTGAAATTTTGTAGTTTGGTGGGAGGCAGTGCTCATAAGTTACCATGTTACAAAGAGACGCCATCAAATTCAGTGTAAGGCCTTTTTTTCTCCCCTCCCTCCCCCCACTTCTCAATGTAGTTTGTTTTGGCCAAGTAATGTTGGACTCACAGGACACAACTCCTCTCTCCTGTTGCCAGCTGAGGTACTATCTCGGGGGTTGGGAAATGGGTTTCTGGGTCTACTCTAGGGAGTACTTGTGATGAGCGTGACACAGCTCTCTTTCTTCCTGATTCCTGCCCCAGGTGGTACCTCCAGGGAGGGGTATGGGGCCATGTGCTGGGTTTGATGGATGGAGGCAGGGGATCAGGAGCCATCCAGGCTCTCTTTGCCCTCTTGCCCATTCCAGCAGCTCTCAGGCATTCTCACTGTGCAGTGTACTACTGCTTTGGTGGCAGGGTGGGCATGGCTCATTAGAATGTGTGTGTTCAATTATTACTTGAGCATTCTCTCCCCATATTCCTGAGGAATACAAGCAAGAGAAGGGATATGACGATTGTTAGCAGTTAATATATCTGGAAAACCCACTGTCCTTTCAAAGGACAAAGAAAAGGCACTTCTCGAGCCAGAGAGTTTTCCTGTAGCTGCGTTTCAAAGGCCTGCTGCAAACATGGAGGTGTTGGAGTGTCTCTCACAAGTTGCAAGAATCTTTTATTTTGGGAAGTGTTAGGCAAGCTAAATATAGGAGTTGCTGTCAGCTCCCCCTACACCTTTTATGCACTGCTAATCTGCATTAATTTTACAAAATACCCACTGTTTCATACAATGGAATGGCAACTTACAGAGTTTATATTTTGAAAATTCAAAACTCCAAGCATGGATTGCTGCTCTGACTAACCCCTATGTCAGAGAGCTGTGCTGGGAACTGTAGGGTACGTACTCTCAACTGACTGGTAATACAGTGATGTGAGTGCTGTGTGGGAACACACTGAACTTGTTTTACACAAAGCATGATGATTAGTGTGGCTACCTGGGACTGTTGAACGTTACAGTGGTTCAGCTGAGCCATTGTGTGTCCAGTGTACGCGAGGATCTGTCAGGTTATGGCCACTTCTCTTTAATGTAGTGGATACATTGGAGAAACTAAAAAAAGGAATGTTCTATTTACAATCAAATTACAAACCTCCTAACTAGGCAAAGTTACCCCCCCTTGCTGCCTTTCTCATTCCCATCTCCAATGTACGGACAGATGATGCTTTAACAAGAGCTAGCTGACCAGCAGATGTCCAGTGGGAACCCCTGCCATGTAGTCTGGGGGAGCAGTGGAACCTGGGTGGGCCCTGTGCTGCCAGTTTCCATCTTTGGTTCTGCCCTAATATATAGAGAGAACCTGGTTTAGAAATTATCTGGGAGTTGCAGATTTATTTGAGACATGGTGCTTGTTAGGTGTTTTTGTTTCATTTTTTGAAAAAATGCTGTTCAGGGAGTGTTTTTTGACATGCAGATCCAGCCCTCTAATTTAAACTCAATGTCAACAAAATCCATCATTTCTATGGCAAATCAGAGCCCTGGAAGGCAGCAGGATAAATCTATCAAGAACAAATGAAGACATTTTCACTTCATGCTTATGAAGTTCAAACCCCTAGTGTGCTGGTGCTACTGTGCCTGCTCTCTGTGCTGGCTGGGACAGGGCAGATTCTCAGAGAAGTGCTTTTTTTTCTTTTCTTTTTCTTTTTCTTTTCCCCAAGAACAGCGACCATTCAAATGAGTATCTGAGGTAGAAGTACTCTTGCCTTGATTTTTATTATTAGATCTGTAGTTTCAATTCTACTTTCATTTCAGCCCTTTCCTCATAAGATAGGGCACAGAATGGCTTTCTTTATACCTGGCAGGTAGTCTGGCTAATAGGATGAATGCTTCAGAAGCAAGTGAGCCATTTCAGCTTTCTATTTGTGCTGCTTTCTGCCCTTGACCCTTGCAAGTTTTTGCTGGAGAATGCCCTGTGCGTGTTTTCAAGGGGTACTTCCAGCACAGGTTTCCATCATTATCTAATAGTGTCGATTTAAAGGGGGAAATGTATCCTGTCTTGCTACTTGCTGATAACAGCCCTGCCAGCAGATCTGGGACTACCTGTCCGAGGCTCAAAGAATGATACCTACAAAGCTGTTGTGTTTTGTGTGTGTTATTAATTCTATTTTTTTTTCCTTCTCGTTTTTAACTGATATAGGTGGGGCTGGTAGCACTGCTTACTATAAAGGTTGCCTGGGACTTTCTATTATAAGACCGTTTTCAGTTGGTTATAACTATAGCCAACTTTAACTGCAAAAAGAACAGAAGTACTTGTGGCACCTTAGAGACTAACAAATTTATTTGAGCATAAGCTTTCGTGGGCCCAAACAAATTTGTTAGCCTCTAAGGTGCCACAAGTACTCCTGTTCTTTTTGCAGATACTGACTAACACGGGTGCTACTCTGAAACCCAACTTTAACTGGTCACACTGAATTTTTCCATGCCAAGTGTCCATCTGAGACTGGGTTTGTTTGAAACTTTTTAGCCAAAACAGTTCGGCCATTTTTGAGAATGAAGTTAAGGGGGAAAAGATGTTTTGCAACATTTTTTAGAAAAATAAAATGTTGGTAACCTTTTCTTGAGAAGCTCTAGCATACTGTTACTTTGGTGCAGAGACTTGAAATTTGACAGGGTGGTATCCTCTGTGTCAGGATGTGCCTTTTGCTTGTTGCTCCAGGATGGAATAAGACTAGGGACTGGACCTGAGAGCAGGGAACCTGTTTTTCCTGTGCTCTCAATGACCTTCACCTCTTCCCCCTGTAACTCCTTTCTCTCCCCCCCCCCTCCCCCACGCCCATATAGTATGGAGGAAGAAACTGCCTGATTTGAGTACAGAGGGGACAAGAGCTGGACTGGGGCCAGGAGAGGAAGAGTAGATTGGGACAAGGAGGCTGGTGGGACTGGATTGGAGGGAATGACTGGGAGTTATGCTTGGGAAACAGAGACTGGGAACTGCGGAGGGTAGGGAGTGGGACTTGCTGACTGGGACAGGGGAAGAGAGGCAGTGGGTGTGAGCAAGCAAGGGAAATGGGTGTGGGAGACTGGGACTGGGAACCAGTGTGGAAAGAATGGACTTAGAAGGGGAGTGGTGACAGATATGGTGGAGTTGGGGTGTGGGGGTAGAATTGGGACTAGCTAGGGCAATAGATCATACAAGGAGCTGGGGATGTGGTAGGAGGAGGGAGAAGGAGATTCTCTGAGGAGCAGAGGAAGGAAAACTAGGATTGGGAGCCAATGGAAGGGGCTGGGAATGCAGGGAGAGAATGATTGGAGGGTGGGTGAGGACAGGAGGGTAGAGGCAGATCAGAGAAGGAGCTAGGATGGGGAGACTAGGACTGGCTGTGCTAGAAGACTGTGATGGGGATGAGAAGCCTTAGGAGTATAGACTGGGACACGGTAGGCAAGGAAAATAAGACTGGAGTGAGGAAGTGACAGGACTGGGACAGGAACAGGCTGTAGAGGATGGGGCCGAAGAGGTCCAAGCTTGGGGGAGGATGCTCCGAGGGGTTTGTGTACACTATAGTGCACACCCCACCTGATCCTGGAAAGAAACCAAGATTCCTGAGTCTCACCATTCCTCCTGCAGTCAGCATATATATGTGAAACCTCATCCTTCTCTAATCCGTAGTGGTCCTTATAGAGGATGACAACCTACTATTGCTATAATTTACTCCGTTTGCTCATGTGGAAGTGGTCTGTGCAGTGGATCTAAAGGTTCCAACTCTTCTAATGACCCACATGGCTGTCAGTATGATTCCACGTTATGGAATTTCTGTTTTTTTCAGTTTGTTTAAAAAAAAACACTGAGGAAATTAAACACACAAAACTAGATTAAAAGAGCATTAAGCTTGCAAAGTCAAGCATTTGATATTTAGGAAATGCCAGAATTAAGGTTGCTTGGTGCAACCTTAGTTCAGCCCCCTTGTGTGTATAGGCATTAGGATATAGTTTTTAATTACATGATCACAAACTATATTTTCCAGAGGCCCAGCTTCATTCAGTGCACATGATGGGAGTGATGAGGATTGTGTCGTAAATGAGGCTGTTGTCTGTAGTACCCCCTGCTTTGTTTGTTGCAGAAGTTGGTAGATGTATGGTGAATGAGGCAGGGGATTGCAGGAATAAAAAGGAGAGTCTCTTGATTTAGGCAGTTGAATGCTGTCCTAGAGAACTGGATTCTGTTCCTGTCATGAAACTTTGGGGCAGACTGTTAAGAACCAGGGCACAAATCCCAGATTGGCGGTGAGTTCTATGCTTAGATTTCACCAACCAGTTATCAATTATGAATGCCTTAAGCACTATAACAGCTTAAACATGGTGTCATAGACAGTCCTCTTGATTGCTCCAATCTATCTTGTCACCTAGGCAAGTCTACTTTTGTGATAGATGGTCACTTACACCATGAATCACAGCAGTATTCAGGTTACTTCCAGTCCCAAAGGACCAGTCACTTCTCCCAGGTCAGTTGCACTGTAGATCTCACACAAAATCCAATCCTATAATAAACTATATGGATTTATCAATAGGAAAAGGAAATGTTATTTACAAGGTTACAGCAGGTAAACATATATACAAATGAGTTACACTCTTAAATTTTCAAAAGGTGAAAGAAACTTCTACAATGAACATCCTCTGTTGTCTTAAAGGGCTAACCCAGGCTAAGCAGCTGGTGATTCCTTACTTTTTCCTAGAAATCTTTTTCCCCATTGTCCAAGTAGCAATGAGATGCAGTTCCTCCTTATTAGAGGCTTTTATTCTGTTTCTTCCTTCTGTTTTGAGCGGCAAACTCAGCTGATGGGAGGAATTAACTTGCAAGAATTCTCTTCATGGGGGCAGAGCCAGGAAAAGAGAAAACAAAAGAAAAGTCTTTTGTCATCTTTAATGTTCCACTTCAGTCCATCTGGTGTCCAGGGGCATTCCTTGTCAGGCAGGTCATAACACTTTCTGTTGGAGACCAGCATTTCACTCTAGTTAATGTCTCTCTCCTTTCTGGTGATTTACACAGTTACAAAGGCTTAAAATGCCAATATTCAAATATTACCTTACCATATGGGATACAGATCTTATCAGTGAGATTAATGCATGCAGCAACTCACGAGCGTTCAATAAAGTCTAAACACATTCTTATCATTCTAAATCCTGTTTTAACAATGCGAACGCAGAGATGAGCCAGACTAGTTCAGCCATGTATTTGTCAGTATTCAACTGAGGCATGGGGACCTTGGGATGAGCTGCCATCTGGTTTGCTAGTTTCACAATCCCTGCCTCTGCCACAGAATTCTTATCTGATATTGGGCAAGTCACTTAAACTAGATTTTTTTACAAGTGGCCACTAATTGTGTGTGCCTCAGTTTCTGGGTGCCTGACTTGAGACCCTGGTGTATAATTTGCAGGAGTCTTGAGCACTCAGCTGCAAGTGAAGTCAGTGGGAGCTGTGCTTTGAATATATGAAATGCTATATGAGGCAATGTACTCTGAAAAAACCAGGTCCTAGTTGTCTCAGATTGGGCATCCCTAAGTAGTAGATTATCCTGACCTAAGTGCTCTGTGCCTGTTTCCCCTTCTGTGAGATAATACTGCCTCATCTCACAGGGGTGTTGCCCATGAAGAAATTAATAATTCTGTCTTTTGGAGCAGGGTTTGAATAGTGTGCAGTAAAGTGTGTCAGCTTTGCAAAACATGTGCGTCACCAAATCCGTGTTTTTCAGCCAAAAAAAGTTTCAGCCAAAAAACTTCACCCAGGTCTAGATTTATAGGTTGTCCTCGTCCTGCACTCAAGGGCTGTGCTGCTGCAGGCACTCAGACGTTGGAAGTACATTTTTGGGGGGAGGGGGTTGTGAAGCAGTGTAGATTTCAAAGATGCCCTGCACCTAACCCCCCATTTAATAAAAAGAAAAGGAGTACTTGTGGCACCTTAGAGACTAACCAATTTATTTGAGCATAAGCTTTCGTGAGCTACAGCTCACTTCATCGGATGCATACTGTGGAAAGTGTAGAAGATCTTTTTATACACACAAAGCATGAAAAAATACCTCCCCCCACCCCACTCTCCTGCTGCTCCCCCCACATCGCCAAGGGGGGGGTTAAACTTGGTGTGCTGGCCAAATTCTAACAATAGGAATTTAATTCTCCCTAACTAAATTCTGTCTTCAGTTTCACTTGCGCACAGTGCTCTTGTTCTGTAGTGGTAAAACAGGAGCTGCTGAGTTTGACTCCAGAAGTGACTGCATTTTGGTAAAGGATTACTCTAATCCACCACAAGTTTTTAGATTCATCTACGTTTGGAAAGTGCTTTGAGATGAAGGATGCTCTATAAACAAAGTGATGTTATTTAGTCTAATTATTTTTCAGAAAACTACTGGATTTGAAAAGGTTGTATTCTCTCTTCCCCTCGCTCCCCTGTTTCATCTTAACCTGAGGTAATACTGCAATTCAAAGGTTCATCTGTTCTTTTGCACTTCCAAACTGCCCATGTGTCTTAGGTGCCGATTTAAACTGTCTTTCGTTTAGAGACTAACCAGTTTATTTGAGCATGAGCTTTCGTGAGCTACAGCTCACTTCATCGGATGCTATGCATCCGATGAAGTGAGCTGTAGCTCACGAAAGCTCGTGCTCAAATAAACTGGTTAGTCTCTAAGGTGCCACAAGTACTCCTTTTCTTTTTACGAATACAGACTAACACGGCTGTTACTCTGAAACCTGTCTTTCGTTTGCACCTCATTTCCCTAAAATCTTGGAGGGACTCTGCTATGGAGTGATGTCTTCCTTTCCAGAACACATCATAGTACAACTCCTAGGCTAGATCTGTCAGTCTGAACAGGGGTGATCTGATCTTACACATTCTGCTTGGCCCCGGTATATTTAGGAAAGGAGAACGTAAGATCAGAGTTTTTCTTAAGGTCTGACTGTATTCTCGCTGATGCACAAGGCACAGATAAAGACCATCTCTGTTCTGAGGAGCTACTGAATGTTCCTCTGAGGGAAGGTCGTGCCCCCTTTGGCTATGAATTTCTTTATTGAATTCAAGTCTGTGTGAGACAAATAAGGACGCTGGTTGCATTACCACAATGCACTCCTTGTGGGGCAACCTGAGAAGGTAACTCAGACTTCAGCTAGTGAGAGAGTGGCTGCCTGCGTAATGACCAGGATTTCACATGGAGCATGTTGTAACGTGTCCATGCTTTCAGTTGGTCTCCATGGGTAAATCATGGCGTTGGAAAAGAAAACCTTTTGTAGTTTTAATCCTGGATCTTGGAGATCATCTCCCACTCAGCTTGCCTGTGCTAGAAAAGAAGTGGATGCCTAATTCTCTGCTGGTGGGCACAGTGGTGAGGGCTGGAGTGTAGAAATGCTGCTCTTGCTACGGCATCATCTAACTGTAGGCTATCCACTATTGCAAACAACAGTGTTGCAATATGGATGCTGAACTAATGGGTCCAGTTTTGCCAGTGCAGAAGCAGCCTATTCAGGCTCCAACTTGGCATTTAAGATCAGCTGGCACAGTTGAGCTCACAGCCTCCTGGTTTGTAAGTCTGAGGTCTGAGGGAAGGCTGGTCCCAGAGGAGGGCCATTCACTCTGGAGCTCACTGCTCCTCTTACTGCACTTGAATCTGAGACTATTTTCCCACAGGGTATGTTGCAAGGTGTATGCGAGGAAAGATGGTCTTGTGGTTAAGGCATTGGACTGAGGTTCCAGAAATCTCGGTTCCGTTCCTTTTTCTGTGAAAGACTTTTTTTAGTGCAACTTTGGGTAAAGTCATTTAAGTCCAGATTTTTGAAGTTCTCAGCACCCACAGCTGGGGCCAGATCTTCAAAACTGCTCAACATCCAGAAGCTCCCCTACATTTGTGGTTAAACTTTCAGATCAACTTAGCACCCAAAATCCTGAGCTCTCCAAAATAGATGGATTTTAGTGCCTAAATGGGAAATGAGCTTTTAATCACTCTGTGCCTCAGTTTCCCCTCTCTAAAATGAGGAGAATGCTTCCTTTGTCTTGCCTATTTAGATTGTAAGATTTTGGGGGCAGGGATTGTCTGTTTTACTAAGAGTTTGTACCATGGCTAGTACAGTGAGGTCCCAACCTCCCAATACAAATGAATTTGTTCTATCTTTATTATTTTATTACTGTCATCTCGGGAAAAGCTTTTTGGTCTGCGGAAAAAGTGTTTTGAGAGTTTCCCTTTGAGGTGGGAGAATAGGGAGTCCTTTTGGCATTGATTTGGTGACAGATGTAGATGACCTTAGCGTTTTGTACATGCACCTAAAGGCTGAAATGGACAATCTTCATTATTGCTCTTTTTCCAATTTATTAAAAAAGAATAAGGAAAAAATTTCCATTAAAGCAAAAAGCATATGGAAAAACTGCCATAGTCTGAAGGCTCTGGCAAGCCTTCCTATTTAGGAAGTGTGAATTTATGCATTAAGTTACAGGCCCCTGTTTAGAGGAAACTGAATATTCGTCAGGATTAACAGAACCTTTACATGAGGAGTGTGAAAATGGGTTGTCAGCATAACGAACGTGTTCCTGTTCTCAGTTTTGCGACTCATGCAGTCATCTTGATGTGTCTTTTTAAAAAATATTTATTATTATTAATTTACATGGTGCCAGTTATGTGCCAAGGGCCTTTAGACACACAACCTGATTCCAAACTCGCTTACACCGTTGAAACTTCGTTGATGTAAGTGGAGTTACTCCCAATTACATAGTGGTCAGATCATGTTCTGAAGTATACTTTCGCTCAAGGGTGTGGCTAGGGCCTTTTGAGTCAATGTAGGGGGAGGCTTAGACTGCTGCTGCCAGGGCTGTATCTGTTCTGTGGATAAAAAGAAGACTTGAGCCTCCAGGGCTGTCAGTCAGGGACCTTTCTTCAAAGCTAACTATCTATATAAACACTAGTCTTGCAAAATTCTGTCCTTCCAGGGTGAGCAAATGACTTAAAAAAAATTAGTAAGTAAAATCATTAGTCTATTCGTCAATAATCATCATGGCAAAGAACGACAAGTAAATATAATGCCAGGATTGTATATTTGCAGGACTTTCTTTACCAGGCTGAAAATAGTAGAGAGAGAAAATTACTTGAAGTTCATAAAGAGAAGGATGCTGTGGCAATGAATGATCTAATTCCAATTTCTTTACTTAATTGGTGTGGCCCTTCTTTGATATCCATATCCTAGAGGAACTACAGGGAAAACTATGTGCAGTGTTCATCCCGTACCACTTGCGCAACTAAGGGCTTATCTGCACATCCAACACTGCAGTGGCGCAGCTGCACCACTATAGCGCTTAGGCCATGTCTACACTAGAGAGCTTACTTTGGCACAGCTGTACTGATGCAGCTGCATCGTTGTAAGATCTTTCTTGTAGCTGCTCTGTGCTGATGAGAGAGAGTTCTCCTGTAGACATTAATCCACCCCCAGTGAGCGGTGGTAGCTACGTTGGCAGGAGAAGCTTTCCCACCAACGTAGCGCTGTGCACGCTACTGCTTATGCCGGCATAACTTATGTCGCTCGGGGAGGTAGGATATTCATATCCCTAAGTGACATAAGTTTTGCCGACATGAGTGGTAGTGTAGACATAGCCTTAGTGAAGAGACTACCTATGCCGACAGGAGAGCTTCTCCCCGAGAGGCAGTAGCTATGACAGCGGGAAAAGCTCTCCCATCGACCTAGCACTGCCTAGACTAGGGGTTAGGTCAATGTAACTGCATCACTCAGGAATATGGACTTTCCACACCCCTGAGCAACATAGTTATACCAACGTAAGTCTGTAGAACAGACCAAGCCTAAGGGCTGGTCTACACTATGGGTGGAGAAGGGGGAATCAATCTAAGTTAAGCAACTTCAGCTATGTGAATAACGTAGCTGAAGTCGACATACTTAGATCTACTCTACCGCAGTGTCTTCACGAGATGCTCTCCTGTTGATTCCCCTTATGCTTCTCGTTGAGATGGAGTACAGGAGTCGATGCTAGAGCGATCAGCGGTCAATTTATTGTTTCTATACTAGACACGATAAATCGACCCCCGCTGGATCGATTGCTGCCCGTAGTGTAGACAAGCCCTCAGACAAAGTGCTGTGAAGTGTACTGTCGTGGCCAGGTAGTTTTTGTTGTTAACTGTTGGGTCCTTCACCTTGCTGCAGTAGAAAACCTTTGTTTACCTCGAGTCTGTTTTTTATGCCAATTTTGAGACCTTCCAAGTTAAAATAATTTTACTTTAATGAAATTACTTTAACTGCTTTATCCTAATCTTTGGTAAATGAGATAATGTCCCACTTGCTATCCGGTAATTGATCTTGTCAGGTTTATTAAGTATGTTTAGCTTTGGTTCACCACACCTCTGAATCCATCAGTCATTTAGCCTACAGGGATTAATCTAGGACTCTGCTGCACAGAATCTCCTGTTTAAATATAGAACCAGACCTCTACACTTCCAGCCTAGTGGCATGAAATGTAGACTTGGGAGCAGCCTGGGACTTAGGGGTTTCGAAGGCTCTACAGAAATGCGAGGGAGAGTTATGCTGCTGCTGGAGTGGTAACAAAAACAGCCTTGCTGTCATCCTTTCTATGTGGGGAATGAACTCCATTTACAGATGGAGATCAGCGATTCACTTGAAGGAGGAAAACGATGACTTCTAGTTTGAAGGAATGGGCCTCTTCTGGAAATATTTTGTAATAGGCTTTTGTTTTGGGGGCAAACAGGTGCAGCAATGGAGAAGAGGTTCTCAGATGCCTGGGGAGCAGGGATCAGTTCAATGCTTTGCCTGCTTCCAAACAGTCACCGAAGGGGTGATAGCTCAGACGCTTGCACTATAAAGCTGTTCTCTGACAAGCAACGTTCTCTCCCGTGTGTGTGACCTGCAGGTGACTCGGAGTGAGATGAAACTGTGTGTTCAGCAGGAGTTTGACACTGTACGGCGGCTGGTCTGTGAGGAGGAACGGAAAGCTCTCCACCTAGTGGACCTCCAGGAAGCGGTGGCCACTGCTCATGTGACAGAGGTGCTGGCGGAAATCAACGTCCACATGGCAAAGCTGATGACTGAGATGGCAGAGATCAGAAGGCAGCTGAACACCTTCAATGAGTTAGCCCTGCTCAAGCCTGAGGTAAAAACTAAGAGCAGATTAAATGATTATGGCAGGAGGCAACACAACATTGTGATGGATGCAGGAAAGCAGTCTCCCCTGTTGCATATGTCAACATTAAAGATGCCCACAAATGCCACTAAATGTCTGAGGTGATAAGCCAAGATGCAAGTAATAGTGCAGGATGAGTTGTGCGGTCATATTGGATACTCACATTCTTTAAGTGGTTAAAGGGGCACAAAGCCAAATGCCTGTAACCACTTAATAGTGGATTTCTAGTGTACTGCAGTTGTAATTTTTGAAGTGTGCTATTGCTTCATAAAACATCCAGAGAATGCTTTAATATTCTTGTAACATGGCTAACAAGTGGTGAGCTTCAGGGTTACAATAGCCAGCCAGCCTGCCCTCACCCTCACCGCTCCACTCGGGAAACCCATTTTTGGCATAGCAGGACTATTGTAGATATAATAGTGCATGTGCGTTCCTGGGAAAATGAAACACCTAGGTCCGTGGTATTCCATCCTTGGTTCTTAAACTATATGTAGATCTCAAGGGTCAGGGGCTGAACAGCACTCTTCTCTCCCTACCTGAGTTCTGAGTTTGGGATAAGATAAGCAAAATTCATCTATAGCCAAACTCCTTGAGGGTGCACACCTGAACTAAAAAAATCTCATGTAACTGGCATTTCTGTGTCTAGTCGTCCTTTGAATCCTGAAGTGCAAAGATGGGGACGGGGGCAGGGCAGGGGGGATTATGGTTGTGGTAGGGAAAGGGGAAGCCTAGTCAAACACTTCAAATGTGCACAGCTTCAATTCTAAAAGCCTGCAGTGGGTTTTTTGTTTGCTTTTGTTTTTCCCCAAACCAATTTGCCTCTCCTTTGTCTATCACTTTACCCATCAATTTATGCTTCCTCTGTCTTCAGCACTGTAAAAGCTTCATAAAACACTAGCTTTTCGGAGTGTTCATTACATGGTGAATGAAATTCCTGTAACTGTTTAGACCATATAATGATATGGTAACTTTATATATGCCTGCTAAGGGAAGCCAATTCTTCACATGTGGTAGTTGTGTACATCAATGTGGAATTGTTATTTTTGTTACAGTACCGACCAAAGGCCCCAACCAAGATCAGAACCTCTTTGTGCTAGGACTGTACGCTTAGTAAGAGAGAGTCCCTGCCCCAAAGAGTTTATTATCTTTATTGAACGCCTTTATAAGGCCCGCATATGGGAATACAGGTTTGCAGTTTAATCCTTTCTATGAGGGAAAGATGTATGGTTTTATTTCACATAAGATTTCTTTTAACCATCTTCATAGACAGTGGTTGAAATTCAGCCCTGGTGAAACTGTAGCCACTTTCCTGGAGTTACAGCAGGGATGAATTAAGAAACTCAGGTTGGAAAGAATTCCAGCAGGTCAAGAACTAAAACTTGAGCATCATAAGAAGTTCTAGGAACAAATTCTGCTCAATATCTTTTGATGCAATTGCACCTGTAATGTAAAAGGAACTGAAGACACTCTGATAGTGGAGTTGAATCAACAGTCTTTCACTGTTGGTACCACTAGAGCCGGGATCAGCAACCGTTGGCCAGTGGGAGCTGCGATCGGCCAAACCGGCAGACGCTGCAGGTAAACAAACCGGCCCAGCCCACCAGCAGATTTCCCTGATGGACCGTGTGCCAAAGGTTGCCAATCTCTGCACTAGATTCTGTGTTCAATTGCTATTTTGTAGCTGCTTTCACATTATTCAGTGAATTGCAGCTGAACTGCCTAAAGCAGTGGTATCATGAAGAGATTGTTTCTCTAGCAGTGAGAGAAGAGTGTTGCTAAATCGTGACACTCGCCATTTTGACACTGGTACCTAGAGGTTGTGCACTTAAAGTGAAGGTCTTAAAATCAGAATTTTGTATGAGTCTAACTGTTAAGGTGTCCTGGTGCTTCCTCTTAACCAAGCTTTGAAGAACCTCCACCTAGCACAATGGGGTCCTGGTACATAACTGGAGCGTTACTGCAATATAAATAACAATTGCTTTGCTACCAGTCCCTGGTTCAAGATCACTGTCTTGAGTTTGAGTCACCACTGGCTTGAATCTTGTGCATTCCAACTGTAAAGGGTCCAATTCTGTTACACTAAGGCCCCTTTACGCTGCTCTTACAACATAACAAGACTCCTAAATACTCCTGGGGTTTAGGGGGAGCTCCCAGCCTGCAACAGCAGGCAGACTCAGCTGGGAAATTGAACTGGGAAATGTGTCTGCAGCACATTCTTCTCTGGCTATTCTCTCCTTTCTGGGAGCCAGGGGAAACAGAGTGTAGATTAGAAAGGGTAGAGTAACCCTGAGGCTACTGTAGTTTTTCTGAGGGCCAGACATAGAGATCTGCCAAGCCCAGAACACAGGGAACTCAAAGAAAGCTTGAAGCCACCTTTGCCCCAAGCACAGTGATTGCGATGTAAGAGTGCTACTGATCTGCTTTGGTAATCTTATACCCGCTTTGCGTTCCCTTGTATAATTGTATATGACTACATCAAGTGCAAGACAGTGATTGAATCAAGCCTAAAAAGCCAAATTCTGTTCTTGGTTACAATCATGCAACCCTGGTGGAGTCAGCAGCCTTGCACAGCCTCACCGAGGGCAGAATTTAGCCCCCTACTTCAGAAACAATGGAGCAAATCAATCCATTTTAAGAATCCTTTAACTTCAGTGCAGTTACACCTGAGGTTGAGTTGTCCCACTGTGTGCCAGAAACTGACATTTGGATTCACTGGTGGAACAGCATGACTTCTGGTAGGGTTGTGAATTAATTTGTGTCTGGAGTCTCCGTACTTAGCTGTAGAATTCAAAGTGAACAGTCCACTCCTCGTTATTCTTTGTAAATAAATATGGTTTTGTAGAATTTTCAAAACTCCAGTGGAAAGTTGGTGTGGGGGAGGATGGGGTGTTTTCTCTAAATGAATAAGCCTAGTCCGTGGAGCTTGCAACCCAAACACTTGCAGCCTAGTGTTGGTACCTGAAAACCTAAAAGTGAAATTGTTTAGAAACCTGATTGTGATTTACACTGAAGTAGATCTAATTCTGCTCTCCAGATTTAACTATAAAAGAGAAGTGAAGGTCCAAGCTGAGAGAAATGAAAGGAACTAGAGAAATAGCATTGAAAAGTAAATCAAACTTGTGGGAATTCTCTTAATCTAAGGTTAGATTAATAACCTAGGAAAAAGAACATGCTTTGTAAAAGTCTGACTGTGCTTTTAGCCTGACTGTGGCCCTTGAACTTTTCTCTCTGTGGTTGGAAGGCTGATTGGTACATGTCAATCTTGGGTGCAGAAAGAACAAACCAAAGTCTGCTTCAGCAAGTGGGCAGTTGGTTACTGACCTCAGATTCACAGGTGAAAGATACTGGGGTGAGCAACCAAATTTGGCCATGATTCTTTGCTGCAGTGGACGGTTGATGTGGAAATGTTTCTGATGGGATGCAGAATAGTGACTTGACTTGGGGGAGATGACAGTCCACACAATTGCCACTTGTGCGTGTGTCCTTAGCTTTGCTTACAGATAATTTTCTCCTTTATAATTATCTAAGGTAATGTCAAGTTTTTGTCCATCAGGTGTCAGCTGTTCTATAAGGCAAATGATTTAAGCATTTAAAGATGTATTGAGGTATGCTGTAGATACGTTGAGTTGCCTAGTTATGAAAATCATGAAATTGCATGACTCTGCTGGTTCATATAATATTTCCTATCAGACTGTCCAAGCAATCAGAAATCAGCTGATTTCTTGCTTGCTTAGCATAGCTCTTTTCTTTTGCTTTTGCTTTTCTCCCGGGGAAGGCAGTGGAATGGGAGTGTTGTTTGTATATCCCCATTGTGGAAATACTGCAATTTGCATAGAATTTGTGACGGATGTGATTGCAATGCTCGTGCTGTATTAACATCTCATTTAAATAGTTTTACTGCTCTTGTACTGAATGAATAGCTTTAATGAAGAGTGACTGATTCTGTCTCACACCAGTTTTACATCTGTGTACTTTCATTGACTTCAGTGGAGCTATTTCTTCTTTACCAGTGTATGTGAACTGAAAATCAAGCCCAGCATGTTTTGCTTTATATGCAGTTACTATTTAAACTCCCCTGTGTATATAGAAATGTAGACTATCGGATGCCAGGTAATATTAGGCCCTTGTGCATTTACACACCATCTGCTTCCACACATGCTGGATATCTGATCAACCTGTCTGTGTAGCACTGGTAACAGGATGATGTTACCACAAAGGGATTGCATTAAGCCAGATTCTCCTTTGGTGCAGGTGGGAGGAAAATGGGGCCTAAAGGATGTGAAAATATTTCAACTGTATTGGAAATTGATGTGATTGCATACTGCTGGGGGATATTGGGCTATGTAGACCTTATAATAAACAATGACCTGTCCCTCTTGATCGCTGGTCAAGCCAAGCCTGATTTTTAAATGTGATCATGATGACCTCAGCTGTTGGAGTATAAACACTTTCCTGCCTTTAAAGACAGCCAGCCCTGAATGTGCCTATGCAATAGTAAATAGATTACTAAAATGTTTGAAAAGTGATAAACCCAACACTGCTTCTGTTTTTGTTTTTCCTGCAGAGCAACGATGAGGAACCCAGGTAAGAGTACTTCATTTCTCTGCTCGTCTATAATGTCTGAAATTCCATTTGAAAAGCTGTATGTCTTTAGATTAAAGATTGTGAGAAGCAGCATAGTCCAATGGACTGATCGTGGGACTGAAATCCAGGAACACTAGAGGTGTAGTCCTAGTTGTGCCTCTGACTCCTTCCACAGTCTTAAGCAAGACACTTCCGTCAGAATATTCAAACTTAGCTGCCTGACTTCAGGAACCTAACACTAGTTAAGCCCTCTAAATACATGGCCTGATATTCAGGGATCCTTAACACCGCCAGCTCCCATTAGCTTCAGGTATACCTGGATTTGGCCTAGTATTTTGTTTTGGAACCAGTTTTAATATAATATAATTTTTGTTTCTCTAGCAATCTAGGCAGGGCAAAAATTTATTCAAGCTCAGTGACTATAAAAGAAGCTGTTGTTCCCGGCCTTACCCAATCCATTGCAATGTAAAGCTACCTACCTATAAAGCAGTTTTAAAGAATATGAATCTCTGCACCACCAGGCTCTGGGAGGGAGTTTGGGTGCTGGGTGCAGGCTCTGGGCTGGGGCAGGAGGTGGGGTTGCAGGCTCTGGGAGGGGTTCGGGGATGCAGTGCTTACCTGGGGCTCCAAGGCAGGGCAGGCCGGGGGGCTTCCGCGCGCAGCTGCCCCCAGGCACCGCCCCCGCAGCTTCCCATTGGCCACAGGGGTGCTCAGGGCAGGGGCAGCACGCAGAGGCACAGCCCCACCCCGCCCCGGTGTCGCAGGGAGGGGCCAGCAGACATGTGGAACAAGCAGGCAGACACCACTCAGCTCCCCTGTGCTGCTGGTGGTGGGCAGGGCCCTGGGCCATTGTAAATTGCCTGTGGGGGAGCGCCCGGGAGCAGCAGGCAGGGCGAAGGGAGAGACCCAGCCCCAAAATTGCTGGAGCCCCCAGGCCACGTTATGGAAGTTCTCGGCCGCAGCTGGCCCATGGGACAGGAGTTTGAGACCCCCGATGTAAACTGAAGGGACCCAATCTCCTTTTTAATCTTTTATGCTACAAAAGTGAACAAGTACAATGAGAATCAGTGGATGCTGACCCCTGTGGTTACTGTTACATTATGTAACTCTTATTCAATCCTAAATTAAATGTTATCCTTTTTAAAATGAGAAAATGCATGCATGCTGAAATGTTAAATCCAAGAATTAGAAAGAAGGGGGAACGTGAATTGTTGTTAAATATAGGGGCTGGTTCATTATCATGTCTTCAACAGTGGCCAGAGAAAGGTACAAGAAACTCTCCAGAAAGCAATTATGGAATAACCAACTCATTGCCCTAACAAGGAAAGTTTCTTCCCACCCCCCATTAGTTAGAAGTGGTTTTATGTCCCAAAGCATGAGGGTTTATAACCTTTCCAAAATTTAGTTATTTCTTTAATGCTTACTATCATAACTCTAAAAAGAAAAGGAGTACTTGTGGCAGCTTAGCGACTAACCAGTTTATTTGAGCATAAGCTTTCGTGAGCTACAGCTCACTTCATCAGATGCATTCAGTGGAAAATACAGTGAGGAGATTTATATACACACAGAACATGAAACAATGGGTGTTATCATACACACTGTAAGGAGAGTGATCACTTAAGATGAGCTAAAACCAGCAGGAGAGCGGGGTGGGGGGGGAGAGAAAACCTTTTGTAGTGATAATCAAGGTGGGCTATTTCCAGCAGTTAATGAGAATGTGTGGGGTTGGGGTGGGGGAAATAAACATGGGGAAATAGTTTTACTTTGTATAATGACCCATCCACTTCCAGTCTCTATTCAAGCCTAAGTTAATTGTATCCAGTTTGCAAATTAATTCCAATTCAGCAGTCTCTCGTTGGAGTCTGTGATATATGCCATCATGTGCCAGCAATGCCCCTCTGCCATGTACATTGGTCAAACTGGACAGTCTCTACGTAAAAGAATAAATGGACACAAATCAGATGTCAGAAATCAGATTACATATTATAATTATGTCAAGAATTATAACATTCAAAAACCAGTCGGAGAACACTTCAATCTCTCTGGTCACTCGATTACAGACCTAAAAGTCTCAATATTACAACAAAAAGACTTCAGAAACAGACTCCAATGAGAGACTGCTGAATTGGAATTAATTTGCAAACTGGATACAATTAATTTAGGCTTGAATAGAGACTGGGAGTTCATTGACGCTCAGGAAAGTGTTACATGTATTCTAATAGTCTTCAAAAGACTTGTAGCATCCTACATATGTAGGATCCTAAATGAACAACTGAATCTGTGGATGGGCTGAATTGGGGAGTATGGTAAGAATGAACAGTTTAAGGTAATGGGATGACAGAGGTAAAGCAGTTCTTCATGTTCTGTTAGTGTGGGACTTTTGATCTGGCTGCAGATGGTTTAGTGTCATTTCAAAATTGCAGCCGGTAGGTAACAAATGGTGTTAAGTCGTTAGAACCCAGTGATACATTGCTGCCTCCATGAAGATGCCCTGGTGTACTCATTGGTATTGATTAGTTTGTTTATGTTGAGCTTCTGTCTGTCTGGGTCTATTGTAACTAACACTTCGGTGCCAATTTTGCTGTTCTTATTCATTCATTTATGATATGCTCTTCACCATCACTGAAAGTCAACTGCATCTTGTTGACAAAGGTGCTGATAACAATTTTGGAATGCAGCTTAATGTAAGAGAGAGATCAGGAGAGGCAACAACACTTCTGTAAATGGGGGAGTATAGTTAAAAATAACACTATGAATTGCTATTCCAATTCTTGCACCAGCTTGGATTGCCTGGAGCCCAGGACAAGTAATATTCTGCCTGTTGTTATTAGACCATTCCATGCAGTGTTTGCATTCTCTCTCAATAGTGTTAATAACCCAAAAAACTGTGGATGCATTGTGGTACACTGAAAATGTGGAAAAAGTGTAGAATTGACTTTAATATCAGAATAACACAGGGGTTACTGTGCTGACTATCGTTTGGTTAATAAAAATCTCAATTCTTTCAACATATCTGAAGCTGCTGTAGAGTCGAGGGACTCTGAAGTAGATTTTAGGTCAAATGTGCCATGGAGTAAATGAGACCTTGTGCATAGACTGAGGCAGCTGGCCATGAGTCTGTCTACTCCAACAGAGGGAGAAGCAACATCAAAGGCCACCGAGACCACTGAAACAGAGCTGGTCCCTGCTGCTCTGGCAGGACTTTGCTGATATCACACCCCAGCGAAAAACTTGGCAAGCCACCCTACCATTCACATCCCTCTGCTGAGGTGGGCAGGGGTTGAGTTCTCTCTCCTTTTGGGATGGACCCCAGCCCATGGGAAGACAGGTTTCATGGCCAGCTGCCTCAGCCTGTACAGAAGTTCTCACCTACTCAATGGCACATCAGACCTAAAATCTGCTTCAAGGTTGCTGGACTCTGCAGCAGCTTCAGATATGTTAAAAGAAACCATTAGGAAAAGGACAGATAATAAAGAAAATATCATAATGCTACTATATACATCCATGCTACACCCACACCTTGAATACTGTGTACAGTTTGGTCGTTCTATCTCAGAAAACATATAGAGAAGGGCAACAGAAATTGTTAGAGGTATGGAACAGCTTTCATTTGAGGAGAGATTAAATAGATTGGGACTGCTCATCTTAGAAGAGAGATAAGGTGGTGGGGGCGGAATATGATAGAAATCTATAAAGTCATGAAAGGTGTGGAGAAAGTGAATAAGGAAGTGTTGTTTACCCCCTCATGTAACACAAGAACCAACAGTCACCCAATGAAATTAATAGGCAGCAGGTTTAAAACAAACAAAAGGAAGTACTTCTTCACACAACGCACAATCAACTTATGGAACTCATTGCCAAGGGATGTTGTGAAGGTCACAAGAATAACTGGGTTCAAAAAAGAAATAGATAAATTCATGAAGGATAGGTCCATCGGTGGCTGTTAGTCAAGATAATCAGGGATGCAAATCCATGCTCTGGGTGTCCGTAAGCCTCTGACTGGCAGACGCTGGGACTGGACGACAGGAGATGGATCACTCGATAATTGCCCTGTTCTGTTCATTCCCTCTGGAGCGTCTAGCACCGGCTACTGTCAGAAGACAGGATACTGGTCTAGATGGACCATTGGTGTGACCCAGTATGGCCATTCTTATGTGGTGGCCCAGAGATTAGGAGAGGCCTCTACTAGTCCAAAGAGTAGTGGTGGTGGAGGCCTCAGCTTTTGTGTGGGTGGCCCTTTCCACTACCACCCCAGTTAAAGGGTGACAGGACTGTCAAGGCCTCCATATTAAGGGTATTCCTAAGGGCTAGACTGCCTTAATCTAGCCTATGTACAAGTGCATGTATGTTGGATAAAGTCCTTTTAAAAATCAGTGTTCTTTGTGGATACTAAAAATTTCATGGCCCTCTTTGTAAGAGGAGGAATTTGCATTGGTGTCCTTGCCAAAATTTCCTTTCTCTGCCTCTCTACTGTTGCCTTCCTGCTGCACGGGGTTTGCATTTTGCTCATGCTCTGTTTCTATAGCGTGTAAAACACTTCATGATGAAAGCCCCAGTAGAAATTTTAAAATGCCATTTCTCTGGCCTAAATGGTTGGTTCCTAGTGACTTCACCTTTCCCACTTACCTCCAAGCCTCTGTGCATTGTAACAAATGGCTTAGTATCTCACAGGGGCAGCTCTACCAATTTTGCCGCCCCAAGCAGTTGCCGCCGAATTGCCGCCGCAACAACAGCGGCAGAGCTGCCACTGAATTGCCACCGCTCCAGGAAGAGCGGCGGAGTTGCGCCCAAAAGCCGCCATGGTGGGAAAAGCGGTGGAGCTGCCGCCGAATTGCCGCTGCGAGACACGAACTGCTGCCCCATTCTGAATGACTCCCCAAGCACCTGCTTGGAAAGCTGGTGCCTGGAGCCGACCCTGGTATCTCATATCACATCCATGCTTTCTTTAGCCACTTCACCTTCCATATATGCAATACTAGTATCAAACATTCTGGATGCTGTGCTTACTTTGCAATAGATGAGCTACAGGGCTTTCTATACTGCTCATTTCCTAGGATTCCGAATATAACCCGTCATTATTCTAAACAACAGTGATTGAAATCCCTGATGAAAATGAAGAGTGATTGTAAAGCAAACATGCACAAAATGAAGCTTGCACCCTACCATAGTAGTGTGCATGCTGTATGGAGTCTGCACTTACACTGTAGCAATATTGGACAGTAATTTTCTCATGCACTTTTATGATCATAGGTTCTTATTCCTGCATCACTTACAAATACCCTTCAATGTGATGAATAAAGGAAGAGTTTGAGAGTTACTTCGGGCACCCATCCAACCCTACAGCCATCGGAGCCCTAGCTTTACTAAAGCTATCTCAGTGACAGTAAAGAGATATTAACAGGATCCCAGAAGAAGAGTAAATTATAAACAGGAACAATCTGCTCACCTTACACAGAACAATTTTGAGTTAATAGCCCGCTTTGCCACTAGGGAGTAGTTGTCCATTGTCTTTCCATCTGCCCTTATTTTGTCTCTCTCTGATTAGAACTCGTTTGGGCGGGGGCATATTGATGTGCATGGAGATGGAGGTTTAAGTGCTTAGTCATTTTAAAGACTGTTTTTGCTGAGGGCAGACTTGTAAAACAGACAGCAGCTTTCCATCTTCTGCCTGCTATTCCGGGCTGTTCCTGTCCAGGTGAGTTTCTTATCCTCCTTCTGCCTGATCTGGAGGTGAAGTATATTGCACTCTGTGAAACTGTCGTCAAAAAATTTTCAGCCTAAACGCAAAATCTAATCACCCACCCTTAGCATGATGATGAAAAAGCAAATGGTATTTTATTTGCCCACCAGATAAAATTATTTGGCTTAAACTTTGTATGTCAAACGACACTACCAAGGCTTCCAGGCTCCATATAATACCCTTGCAACTTTTCCTGCCCCCTACATAAGCTAGCCTTGCTTTTGGAATATAACTGTGATACAAAACTGACACTAGGTATTAGAAAACTAAGGCAGTAATAGCCTTAAGGTTCACAGTAGCTAGAATGTGCCCCCTCAGTACATCTGTTCGGAGCTCCGTATGCAGGGCTAGCCCAGGTTATGCTTTAAAATTACGGCCTCTCTCTCTTCAGAGAGCCTTCTGTATACTAGCAATATAGGGCCAGATTCTCTTCATAATGGTCTGCCCCAGTACAACTCCAGTGAGTTAAATGGAACTGAGAGGGTGGAACTGAGAGGAAAAGCAGGCCCATAGTATTTAAATAAGATTAACATTTTTGTGGGAGTGGGCTGGCAAAAAAGACAGTGTCTATATTTGTGACTTGGACAGTAGGTGTCTTGTTAGAAAGCATTTGTTTTGTCTTTTCTGCTGTGAGTTGCTCTGACACACAAAGTGTGCTCCATAAAGTGAGCTGTGCATCATCAGTTCATTGCACTCTGAGCAGGAATGCTAATGCAGCCCTTTTATTTCTCTGCTGTTATGAATTCATTGCTTGGTTGCAATTGATTCATTGTTGCATTACCTTAATTTCGGTGGGCTTTCTCTTAAGCCCAGGCATATGACTGTGATACTAGGGAAGCAGAGAGCATGTGAGAGAGGAGCCATTTATCATTCTAAAAGACCTTCAAATACTCTTGTAGGACTGATGTGTATAGACTCACCTGTCACACTTCAGCTGTGTAGGGTGAGCGGGATCTTTCTTCTCCCTCTCCTTTCTTTCCCTCAGTAGGATGAAAAGTGGGGCTACTTTATGTGAGCTCTGTCTCTAACAAAACCCAAGCAGTAATTGATTTTCAGAGCATAACAGCTTGCTAATTGCAATGCTTTTTATTTTGTAAGTTTCAGCATGCTTCCAAGAGAGTGCTGTCCACACCAGAATATCTTAAATGGTCCCTCTCTATCACTTATTGTATGTTTAATGCTGTGAGCATAATTCATGATGGCTCAGGTTGGGGAGCTGGGGGAAAGAGGTGTGGGTGATGTGGTAACTGTGTGCCCATTTACGGATGTTTAGACTGGTGTGTCTGAAGGGGTCACTTATGCAGGGAGCACCCCAGTAATTATTAAGAAGAATGGCCGTGTGCTCTAGAATAAGATTCCTCTAAAGTCTCTGAAGCCAGCCCCAGAGGTGGCCACTCTATGGTTCCTTTAAGAGTAGGTTCTGTGGTGAATTCTTTATATATTGTTGGCCGTAACATCTGTTGGTCCCATTAATAAGAAGACATCAGGAATCGGTGAGCTTGCTTTCTCAGCCTCATTTAAAGGTAACATAGGCCACCGGCCCGTCTCCTCCAGCCCGGGAAAGACTAAGGCAGCACCCAAAATCTGTTCAGGGCCTTCCTTCAGGGTACAGTTTTATTCCTCAACCATAAGACTCACAAAGTAACACCAAATAAAGCTAGTCCGCATACCAAAGCAGGCTGTAGGGTCCCAGAAGCCTCTTTCCCACTGCTTCAGGCCAGCCACAGAGAGCCATCTGCTCCCCACAGCTTGCTTGCTCAACTGAGACACTTGGTGGCTTGTATAGTCACTTGATCAGTCTCAGCTGGGAAGTAGCTGATCATTCACAGATGAGACTGAGCCCCCACTTCTTTAAAAGGGTCAGTCACCTTGTGACAGGTAGCATTTAACTGAAGAATCAGAATGCAATATTCTCCTGTCATCCAGCAACTGGTTAGTCTGACTGGGGACTCTTACGTTTGGCCTATTGGTTAAATATATTTTAATTGTAATAACTGCTTTGAGGTTCTAGCCATAGATGAGCAGGTATTTCCTCCTCTAATAGTGTGCATACCAGTTATAAACTAAAACCCTATCCCATCTTCATGGAGAATGTGTGACCTCTTTAGTGATGAACAAAGAGAGGAATTTAGTCAGAAGTCTGACAATTGTTAACTTTGTTTTTGCTACAGACAGAACTGGCTCTTTAAACTACCCTGACAATGCCAAGATGTTCTTTCAGGAGCATAGAGTTTTCACTTTTTTGACATTGCTCCATTCACCTTACTCTTACCTACCATGCTGGTGAACTCTGTATGGGGCAAGAATGAGAAATCCTGATGAAACCTTTATAAGTCTAATCTATGCAGGCATTTACACTGTGGTATTCTTGCTGGGGTATTGTCAGTGACTTCATCCTCTGCATTGCTAGAAGTGCAGACCTTACTTTGACTTATTAATTTCTCCCACTTACTGAATGTGATCTGTTTGGGTTTTGGTGCATATAGTTACTCTTTATGATGTAATAAGGGATGTTTTTTAAATACCTTAGATTTCTTTCCTGTTCAGCTACTTGACGGACTTTCTTTTTAAAAAACTTAAATGCATATACTGGGGACTCTGCTCCCTCTTTCCAGTGTTGTGTAGAGCACAGGTCTGCAGCCCAGGGAATCTGGGACCATCTCTCGATAAGAGCAGGGTTACGGCTGCATTGTCTTTATATAGGACCGTTTTTAATACAATAAGGAAATTACTGATTTAAGTTGCTATTTCCTTAGAAGTAGTATGCTTTTCTCTACTACCTAGTCTTACTTGACTTGTGAAAGTCTCTTTTAAAGTCCTGGCAGCAATTTGTAATTCATCCCATGGAGTACATGTGCAACTCAGCACAATTAAGTAACATTAATGAGAAGCTGAGAGGTGATGCTGACAGGTAGCGGATCTTATTACTACTTCTTGGAATAGTAGCGAAGAAGAAAGATTATCCTTTTTCAAAGCTACAAAGACTTATCTGTCATCCCAAGAGACAGATGGGGCTGGGGGCACTCAGAATCCAGTGAAGGGATGGCATAAAGTGTGTCTAAGGGTATGTCTACACTGCAGTTAGATACCCATGGCTGGCCCGTCCCAGATGGCTTGGGCTTGGGCTAAGGGGCTGATCAGTTGCATTGCAGAGGTTCAGGCTCGAGCTCTGGGACCCTCCCACCTCATGGGGTCCTGGAGCCCAAACCTGTACACTGCAATTAAACAGCCCCTTAGCCTGAGCCCTGTGAGCCCAAGTCAGCTGGCAGAGGCCTGAAGCAGATTTTTAATTGCAGTGTAGACCTGTTCCAAATGCTTGTGATGGGTCATTGGCCTAATCTTCTGCATGGGTAAACATAATTTCCTGTGGGCCACAAAAAATAGGCTATTACCTCAGTCTCTCAGCAAATGAAGTATTTGTTTTTGTGTTCCCAGTTCAGTTTCTTTTTTTACACTACTGCTTCCTGGAGGCTGGATGGTCACAGACATGTTACCCAGTGGAGACATATATAATTTTATTTCTTATGACTTATGTTCTCAGCTCTGGCACAATAAACAGGACAGTGTGACGGAACTTAATGAGCTGGCCAGGCACATTCAGTAGGACAGCTATTCTGCTTAAGTAACAAAGTGCAGCTGAAAGCTCTCCTGGTTTCAAGGTGTGCCCAGTTGAATACAACTTGACCAGCATCTGTAAAAGTATCTATTTAACAAACACATACGTGGGAGAAAACGGGCATGATGTTTTGTCAGCTAGAAAAACTGGTAGGCCCCATATCCCTAGCATTTGTGTTATAGAATTATTGCTCTTTTGCTGAACAGTAGCAGAGTTCTGGGCCTTGTAATTGATGAAGAGTTGGGTATTTTCTTAATGTAACATTCATGTTCACAAAACGTGCACAAGACCTGTTTCTTTGAACAGGGTGGCAATAGACTTCATCCAGGCAAAAAGCTCTCTTGCAGAATCCTCAGGTAAGGCACCAGTGCCCTGTCCTAAGAAGTAGTTTTCTTGGATCTCTGTCTTCAGGGCCTCATGCAAGGCTAAGGGTGTGATCTATGAAGCAACTTATGTACCTAAACGTTAGCATTAAGTGCCTAAGAACCCATGCACAGCACCACTGCTATCCATGGAACTCCAGCTTGGCTGCTTCCAGACTCCGTAAGTGCCTAAACAGACTCGGCACCTAACATTCTGCTGTAAACTGGGCACCTAAGTTTTAGACTCTGGGGCATGTGCACTACTGTCACATTCTAGGCCTACAAATGCCTATCTCCCACCTAAGCCCCTGTGTGGTTCACGAACGGGGAAAATGAGCATTTGGCCAACTATGTTGTGTGCAGGTCCTGATCAGGTAGGTGTGGTCACTGGCTGCCTACCAAATTGGGTCCCATTTGAAATGGAGGGAGCGGTGACCTCACTGCCCACCGAATAGCCCAGTGGACAGAACACTTGCCTGGGCAGTGGGAGATCCAGATTCAGTTCTCCCTCTCTGCCAAAGTGGGAGAGGGGATATGAACAGGGGTCTCCCACCTTTTAGGAGAGTTCTCTAACTACAGAGTTATGGCATAGTCTGATGTGGGGTTACTTAACAAGTGCTTAACTCATTCCCATGAGAAGGGGCCTAAATGCCTAAACCACCTAACTCCAGGAGGTAGGTTCCCATTCATGGATTGCAAGAGATAAGAGAGGGGTGTGCATGCATCTCTGCATTCGGCATCTCCGATTGGTGTGTTTAGGCCACTCTCTGTCTAGTGTGCTGGCTTTTGTGAATTGCATAATCTCAGGTGCCATCGCTCCCCATTCATTGTATAAGGAGCCTAGGTGCCTAACTCTGCTTTGCTGATCACAGTGGTGTTCCTGTAATTTTTCTAGGTGGCTAAAAGTTCGGTGCTTTGATACTCAGCATTGTAGCACTGAAGACCCTTCTTGGATTCCACCCTATTTGCTTTATCAACTCTGTGCCCCTTTTCTCCTTCAGCCCCTGCACTTTTTACCTGGCATCCCCCTATTCTCAGGTTGCTCAGAGACTACATGGCCTGCAAAAAGGTGAGCCTGGGCGTCTTCCCTCCTTTAGTGTAACTCCGTTTCAATACAAAGGAAGCCAGAAAGGTGAAAGGGCACAGAGAAGGGTGCTTTAAAGCACATTATATCCTCAACAACTCGGGATGCAGTTCTGTATGGCATTTTTAACTCCTTTCTCTGGAGAGATTTCATCTTGGGTGCTTATTCATCAGGTGACCTTAACAGTCAACTACTAGCACCTTTTGGCATAACAGAACCATAGCAGTTCTGTTATGAGGCAAGAGGACAAGGTGTCTATTAGATTCAAGATTATTCTGTGCAATATATTTTCCCGGTTTTTTCTGTTGCACTTTAAAATGTCTCCAGGGTTGGGGCTTGTGACATTTCACTCCCCTTGGGAGATTATTTCAGTTTTCTGCTGTATAGATCTTGCTGTCAAGAAGTTTTTCCTTGTTAGAACCTAAATTTCTATTCCTTAGCTTTATCCCACTGCTCCTTGTTATCCCCCTCTGTACAATGCAAAATAATTCATCATCTTGCTGTTTACTTCCTCTTTTTGTAGAACGTTTCCTCATTCATTCTGATCAATGTGAGGTGCTATGCAAGCATAAAATATTTGTAAATGAATTATTCTAAAGGGATTTTATAGATCTGGCGAGTTCCCTCTGTGTAAATGGGGATTGGCTAGCACCGTTTTAAAAAAAATAAAAGTAATGCTATCTCAACTACTTTTAAACATATTAAAAGACTTCAAAAAAATCCGACTTGAACAAACTCAAAGAACGGGTAGATAAGATCTCATGGGAAGAAAATCTAAAGGAAGGAGGAGTTCAGGAGAGCTGGCAATTTCTCCAGGGGACAATATTAAAGGCACACTGCAAACTATCCCAATATAAAAGAAAGATTGGAAGAATAGTAGGAAGACAATATAGCTCTATTCGGAGCTCTTTAATGACCTGAAAATCAAAAAGGAATCCCTCAAAAAATGGATACATGGACAAATTGCTATGAAGGAGTACAAAAGAATAGCACAAACATGTAGGAACAAAACCGGAATGGATAAGGCACAAACTGAGTTACACCTAGCAAGGGACATAAAAGGCAATAAGATGATGCTCTTTAAATGCATTAAAGAGAAAAACGAGGAAAAGTGTAGGTCCTCTAGTTAGCAGGGAAGGAGAACTAATAATTGATGACATCAAGAAAGCTGAGGTGTTTAATGCCCATTTTACGTCAGTCTTCACTAAAAAGGGTAATTGTGACCATACGCTCAACACAATTAATATTAGCAGTAAGGGGGAAGGAATGAAAGCCAAAATAGGGAAAGAACAGGTTTAAGAATATTTAGAGAAGTTAGATGTATTCATGTCAGCGGGGTTGAATGAAATTCTTTCTAGGGTTCTTAAGGAGCTAGATTAATTGCTAATGGTTCCAAAGTTGCTTATCTTTGAGAACTCCTAGAGGATGGGTGGGGTCCTAGAAGACTGGAGTAGGACAAACATAGTACCTATCTTTAAAAGGGGGGGATGAAGAGGACTCGGGGAATTATAGACCAATCACCCTAACTTTGATACCTGGAAAGAAACTGGAACTAATTTGTTAGCACCTGGAGGGTAACAGGGTTATAAGGAATAACCAGCATGGATTTGTCAAGAACAAATCATGTCAAACCAACCTACTTTCCTTCTTTGACAGGGTTAGCGTCCAAGTGGATAGTAGGGAAGCACTAGATGTGATTATATCTTTATTTTTAGTAAGGCTTTTGGCACAGTTCCACATAACATTCCCATAAACAAATTAGATTAAATTACTATAAGGTTGATACACAACTGATTGAAAGACCATACTCAGAGTAATTACTAGCGGTTTACTATCAAATTGGGAGGTTGTATCTAATGGGGTCCTGCAGGGGTCAATCCTGGGCCCAGTATTATTCAATATTTTCATTAATGACTTGGATAATGAAATGGAGAGTATGCTTATACAATTTGCAGATGACACCAAACTGGGAGGGGTTGCAACACTTTGGAGAATAAGATTAGAATTCAAAACTACCTTGAGAAGTGGTCTGAAATCAGCAAGATGCAATTCAATAAAGACAAGTGGAAAGCGCTTCACTTAGGAAGAAAAAAACAAATACAAAATGGGAAATAACTGACTAGGTGGTAGTACTGCTGTAAAGGATCTGGAGAGTATAGTGGATCACAAATTGAATAAGTCAACAGTGTGATGCAGTTATGAGAAAGGCTAATATCATTCTCGGGTTTATTAGCAGGAATGTCATATGTAAAATACAGGAGATAATTGTCCCACTCTGATTGGCACTGGTGAGGTCTCAGTTGGACTACTGTGCCCAGTTCTGGGCACCTCACTTTAGGAAAGAAGTGGATGTATTGGAGACAGTCCAGAGGAGAGCAACAAAAATGATAAAAGGTTTAGAAAACCTGACCTTTGAGGAAAGGTTAAAAAAAGCTGGGCATGTTTAGTCTTGAGAAAAGAAGAGGGCGGGGGGACGGGTCCTGATAACAATCTTCAGATATGTTAAAGACTGTTTATGCAGAGGACTGTGTTCAATTGTTCTCCATGTCTACTGATTGTAGGAGAAAAGTGTTGGGCTTAATCTGTGGCAAGGAAGATTTAGGTTAGATATTAGGAAAAACATTCTAACTATAAGGATAACTAAGCTCTGGAATCAGCTTCCAGTGGAGGTTGTGGAATCCCCATCATAGGAGGCTTTTTAAAAAACAAGTCGGACAAACGCCTGTCAGGGATGGTGTGGGTTTACTTGGTCCTGCCTCAGCACAGAGGCCTGGACTTGATGACTTCTCAAGGTCCCTTCCAGCTCTACATTTTGATGATTCTAATGTGATTTAACAAAAAAATCTGAGAGACTGGCTAACTCCGAGGACTGGTAATGACATCTAGAACCTTCCACTTCTCCCATGCACACCAAATCAGTAGTGACCAAAAGTTGTTACTGTTTTACAGCAGTGTGCAAACTGAATGTATACTCTCTTGTACTTCCCCAATATAAACCCTACCTGCAGGCCTTTTAGGGGCTGTCAGGGGCTAATACTTTTGTACAATGCTTTTTATTCAAGGATCTCTGAAGGGTAAGCATTTAACCTATATTAGAGATGGGAGAAATGGACATATGAAAATTTACGGACAAATGTTTTAGAGGTGGGCATGATTTTTGGTTTTGCAGCCTGAACCAGGTTGGGTTGGAGTTTTTGAAGGCGCTGAAGTTAGACTTCAGTTGGAACTCAGCACCTAGAAAATCAGGCTCAAGATGTCCCAAATTGGGCATCCAGAAATGTTGGAGACGCCCAGAATTAGAGCGCACTATTGAAAAATTTGATCTGAAGTCATTTAATAAACATCGCACAGAGAGTCTGTGGCAAAGCTGGGTATAGAATCTAGGTCTCCTGACACCCTGTCCACTGGGGCCACACCACCTTTGTATATTAGAGAAACAAGGTGGGTGAGGTAATATATATATATATATTTTTTTTATTCTACAAACTTCAGTTGGTGAAAGAGACAAGCTTACACAGAGCTCTTCTTCAGCTCGAAAGCTTGCCTCTCTCACAGCAGCAGTTGGTCCAATAAAAAGATATTACCTCGCCCACCAGGTCTCTAATGTCCTGGGACCAACACAGCTACAACACCACTGCATATAATCTTTGTATATGGTAGTTTGTTCCTTGTACTCAGTTTTCCATGTAATACACGCAGAATAGGAAGTCACCTATTGCAGTGAAAAGGGCAGCCAAATCTTCAGCTGCTCTGTGTTGGTGTCCGTGTCTGTTCTTTACAGCCGACATGCTGGGCTGCCTA
This sequence comes from Chelonia mydas, assembly GCF_015237465.2. Lineage (NCBI taxonomy): Eukaryota > Metazoa > Chordata > Testudines > Cheloniidae > Chelonia > Chelonia mydas. Next base: position 53,719,248 of record NC_051246.2, read on the forward strand.
GAGCAGCAGACTGCCTACAGCTGGCACTCCCTAGATGCATTCCCACCAAACGTCCCTCTTATCCCTTCCTAGATGGGACTCCCAATATTTACATCCGACTTATGGGAAGAAATCACAACCGCAGCCAATGAGACTTTTTGTTTCTTTCCAAATGGGCCACTGTTCACTCAGTGGCAGATGCGGGCCAGTTGTTGTCATGGCAACAAGGGCAGAGGGAGGAAAGCAGCTTAGTTCCAGAGCTGATAATTAGCTGGGGGGGGAATAATTGTAGCAGGAGGGGAAGCTCTCAGTAATTATAGGAGAACAGCACAGATGAAAAGGCAGGGCACAGATGCTGTCAGTGTTGTGTGCCCTGCTGTAGCCATTTAAGTTGTCACAGGCTGGGAAGTGTTGCGAAATGGGACACTGCCATTCCTAGCAGGGAAGAGCACGTCCTGGGGAGCTTTTACTTGGGGAGGGATTAGAGGAACAGACCCATTATGGAAGCAGTAAGGAGACCGTCAGAAAGGGGGAACCACTTAAATTTACAAAGCAGATTCCAAAATAGGCTGCTAACCAAATTCCATTCACATGTACACCAGTATGTACCAATAATATAACCGAAGAGCTGAAACCAAAACAAGTGGTAGGTAGATAGATATGGGCAAAGAGAACATAAGGCCTTTGACTTGAGTTCAGTTACTCAAGGCTTACACTGTGTGATGGAGAGCAGAGTTACAATTAGATGAAATATATGCATGGATAGCTATGAAATGCAGCCATTTCTGTGGTGGAACACTGCAGCCAGTCATCTTGGCAACATTAAACAGTTCTTCAGAAGACAGCTTCTACTGACCACAAGTTGTTAGGGCTTTGGCTTTCTATCTAATCTGAAAGGCAGTAACACAGCACAACACAGCTATGCTGAGCACCGTTCTGTTGCTGACTCAGAAAGACATGAAGCCCACTTTCTGAATTATCAATGCCATTATCTACAGCTCCTGTTTCTCCTTGGGGATGTGATTAAGGCTAATTCTCTTTAGTCTGAGATCTGACAGAATCACAGGGAGAAGTAGTTTGGCTTTTAGGATGTTACTTGGGATGTACTTTGACACTCCCTTTCTGTGCCCTAAGGGCTGTAGAGTAGATGGTTTGTGATAGAAGCGGTTGTGAGGGGAGGGGACTCTGCGGTCAGTAGAATGATATTCAGTAGTACAGTGACCTACTTCTGGCCAAGCTGCTGGGATGTTGGTAGCTACCCCACTTAGGATCTGTTCTCCTAAAATCACCATGGTTTTCTGTTAATAACATGAACTTCCTCTTGTTTTCTTCCCAGAGTTTGCCATATACCAAGCTGCTGTTGGAATCTATAGACAAGCAATTAGTATTGGAGTTGGGGTGTCTGACTGACACAGTAATTACGCTGGAAAATGTAATTTCCCCTGCATATTAGCAATGGGGTTATTTCAAGGAGCTCTCATTAATGTGCTGTTTGCCAACAAAGAGCCCAGTAACCTCTCTTTTAATAAGATTAGTGCAGGGGTCATAATGCAGCAGGCTGTTAAGATGATAATTTCTCTCTCTAGAACAAAAAGCTGAATATATCTTTTGCTATCTACACTGGTATAAAGGAGAAGCTTTCATTTAGAGAGCTGGAGACTCAACAATCACTCCTTTCCTAGTAACCAGTGCCCACCCTTCTATGCAGAGATGCTGTGCATCCTCACAGTGGAGGTTTTGGAGTTGGGAGCGGGTGTGGTGAGTAGTGGCTAGAGCAGAGGACTGGCAGCTAGGTCTCCTGGATTGTCTTCCTAAATCTGCCAATTACATGTCATGTGACCATAAACAAATCCGCTTAACACCTGTCTCATTTTACCCATGTATAAAAGGTAGATATTTGCGTCCCCAAAGGCTATTGTTTGTTTGTAGAACATTTGAAGTTCTACGTGCACCTAGAGTGACCAAGTATTATCATCATGTTCATCCTGCTGAGTTCCAAATGTAGTAGCAGGTACATAGGAAAGAAACACAGTGAAGTTCAAAGGGACTCAGGCTGTTTGAATTATTTTTAAATTAACTAATTTTTGAAAATTCAGCCTTCCGGTGGAGCTTTACGCAATGTGTAGACAGTTCTGTTGTTTTAAAAAAAAAAAAAGTGTAGGACTCTTTCATTGCTCCCTGCTGATGTTTGTAAGGGTGTTTTGGGGTGAGCCAGGGGACAATACAACCAAACATGCTTAGGTTCCATCTTTCCCTTTCCACTCTGTGTACACATCTGTCTACCATCTGTTTTGGTTTCAGCTCTACTACTGTGTTACTGGTAAATACTGTCTTGCAGGGCTTGGAGCACAGAGTGCATGGGAACGTTTTCCATCTAGACCAGTGTGTAAAGCAGTGGTTCTCAAACTTTTGCACTGGTGACTCCCTTCACACAGCAAGCTTCTGAGTGTGACCTCCTCCCCTCTTGTAAATTAAAAACACATTTTTTTATATTTAACTTGATTATAAATGTTGGAGGAGAAGCAGGTCTTCGGAGTGGAGGCTGGCTGATTGCAACCTCCCACGTAATAACCTCATGACCCTCTGAGGGGTCACGACCCCCAGTATGAGAACCCCTGGTATAAGGGATATCTTCCTGATAGCACACCCAACAGGAAGTGCAATTGATAGAGTTGCCAACCCTACAGGAGTCTCCGTGAATTAAATATTAATATTTTAATTAAAAGATTATGTCATGTGATGAAACCTCCAGGAATACGTCCAACCAAAACTGGCAATCCTGGCAATTGACCATCAGCCAAACAGTGTAAGTTGCTGTATGTAAAGTGCTGCATCAGGGAGCAGACCAACTAGGATCAGCTGCTGGTCTGTTCCAAGTAACTTTGCTACTAGGCACCCAGTGAGCCCAGTTTCACTGCTTTGGAACTGACAGAGTGGCCACAGCCCCTGATTGGTGCTGGTTGAGCAGCCTGCTTATAAGCCTGACCCACAACAGCAGATCAGGAGCTGCCCATCATGTACCAAGCCTTCAGCTGTGCTTCCCCTTGTTCCAGTCCCTACTCCAGGCCTCTGCTTCCCTCCTGCTTGAGATTTCTGGCTTTGATCCCCAACTTTGCCTCTGGCTTACAACTGTGGTTGTCCCTCCGGTTCTGGCATTTGGCTTCTCTCTCTCTCTCTCTCACCAGTACTGACTCTCTGCCCATTTCCTGGACTCTGCCCACCATGAGCCTAGCTCTAACTGGTAGGCTGAACTCTCGCTGACTACCCACAGCCTGGTTGGCTATATGATGTCACGTGCATAAACAAACAACTGGGGGTGGGGGCATATTTTTTCCCTCTTTCTACTTACTTCAGGCCTTACTCATAGCAACAGTATATATGATATTTTCAGTTAGAAATATTTTTTCCACTCCGACATGAAAGACCACATTTTGATTTATGACCCACTATGATAGCTGTGCTCCACTCGGACAATGCAGATTGCAAAGCCCAGGACAAAACGCGTTAGAACTGGGATCAAAGCATTTTCAATCAATGTGATCCAACTATGGGACAGGCTTCTAGAGGAGATCAGGGAAATCCAGAGACTGCCCATTTTTAGAAAACATTGCAAAACCTTTCTCTTTGGAAAAAGCCTTTTCACTGCAAGAAACACATTCACAACATGGACACCTCTTCTACTCCAAAACCTCCACTAACTAAAAAAAAAAAAAAAATTATTTATTTAAAAACTACTTCAAGCAGTTTTTACTTGAGAATGGAAGATTGTTCCATGGACTTTGTGAAATCCACGAGGGACTATGCTAATGCTATTGATTTTTACACAGAAGGTGCTCAGATACCATGGTGGTAGGAGGCATGATAAAATCCTTAGCTTAAAAAGGGGCATCAATTTCCATCAATGTGAGATTAGCTGCTTTAGCATAAATAACATTGCTTATTGTCTCAGTTTCATGATATAATATTTGTGCTTTGAATAATTTGCAACAATAGAAGTGAAAATACAGAGCATTAGATTTATGTAGGATGGAGGGTCATTTGGAGCTGTGATAATGAGGGGCTATTCCAAGCTATGTGTGGAAGCAATTTGCTTATGAAATAATTAGTACCTAGCGTTAATGGGTTTCGTGAGTCGAGTTGGGTGAATAACTGATTTCTTTTTTTCCAGTTTGCTGGCAGTTCTGAAAAATGGAGGGATAATTGGTTTGGGTTGAACCAAATCAGGAATTTTGGGGAATTTTTGGCAAACTGAAAAAGTTTGTTTAGGGTTGAACAAAACATCTTGTTTCCAGGCATTTCCAGGGATAGATTCACAAAACAGGAGAAGTGGTGCCCTTCTTATAACTTCCAACCCAGTGGATTAAGGTGCTTACCCAGGAGGTGAGAGGCTGGGGTTCAATCCTCCTGCCTGATATGGAGAAGGTCTTTGTACTTGGGTCTCCCCCTTTCCAGGTAAGTGCCCTAACCAGTGGGCTATAGGCTGCTGTTCTTTCTTTCTCTCAATCTCTCCTATTGAAGCTGTATATTTTTATAAATATTATATATAATCGTTGTGACAAAGCTCTGTCCTTGCCTCTGTGGGTCCCACGTTTCCTGGCGGATTTCACTAGCCTCAGAGACTCACTGTGACCCTCCACATAACCCTTCTCTCTCTGAGCCATTTTCATCGTAAGCCAGTGAGGGAGGTGAGGAGAAGTTATCCTTCCTTGCACAGTCTCTGTTGTCTCCCAGTCTCGGTGATTAATCAGGGGGCAAAGGTGGGGGAGGGAGCCCGGGCCCACCCTCTACTCCGGGCTCCAGCCCAGGGACCCTAATAGTATCAGCTATGGTAGCTGACCTTTTAGAAACATGACATGTACAATTCCCTGGGCTACTTCCCCCACAGTAGCCCTCATTCCTCAAGCTCCACTTCACCCTTATCTCAGTGCCTCCTTCCTTGTGCCTGATATGGTGTGTACTACTCAGCCTCTCCAACAGCGCAACTTCCTCCCACAGCTCCTGACATGCACACCCACCTGACTGACTGGGAGGCTTTGAACTATTTTCAGCCAGCCCCTGATTGGCTTCAGGTGTCCCAATCAACCTAGCATTCTCCCTGCCTTCTGGAAAGTTCTTAATCGGCCCCAGGTGTCTTAATTGACCTGGAGCAGCTTCCATTTCACTTATCCTGGTACCAGGGATTTGTTTAGCCTGGAGCTAATATATCTATCTCCCACTACTTTTCTATAGCCATCTGGCTTTGCCCCGTCACATTATATATTATTAATTTTATAAATAATTAAAAATTCACTGGAGCAAGGACTTGAACTTAGGTGCCCCATCGCCCAGGCTATAGAGTCAGTCTCTTCGCTCGCTGGCATAATGACAAAGCAAGTACTGTATGTATGTATTTATTTATTATACAAACTGGAACAAGCAGAACTCAAATAATAAACAATGGTTACTTCAGTTGCAGTCTCTTCTATATGTCTCTCTGTGGACAGATTATGCCTCTAAGGGTGGGCTCACTGCTGGTGGGCACTCTTCTGTTGTTAACTTAAGACAAAAGTTGGTAGTGAGCCCTTTCTTAATATGTCATAACCAAAACAGTTTGTAGATGGACAAAGGAATTTTGATTAAGGGCAGGTGAGTCTTGTTCAGTTTGATGGATTACCTAAGCAGTTTATAAATGGCTAAAGGGAGTATTAACTAAGTCCTATGAAACCAAAGAAAGTATATATTGAAATCAGTTCCTCAAAAGAAGCAGTTCAAGGAACTGTTTTAAGACAGATAAATGAATGAATATTAAGAATCTTATTTGAATTAAATCCCACTACAGTAAAAGCTGTGTTATCTGGCACTTTACCAACCGTAAAGCTATAGAAACCAGCATTTCTGATATCTCCCAATACAAATCTTCAATAGGGTTGTCTGGCTCAGTGTGGCTCCCCGGAAGCAGTGACATGTCCCTGCTGCTCTTAGGCAGAGGAATGGCCGCCGGGACTGTGCACTGCCCGTGCCCCGCCCCAAGCCCTGGCTCCGCAGCTCCCATTGGCCAGGAACCGTGGCCAATGGGAGCTGCAGGGGTGGTGTCTGTGGGCGGAGGCAGCGCACAGAGCTGCCTAGGTGCACGTCCACCTAGGAGCAGCAGGGACATGTCACCACTTGTAGGGAGCTGCCTGAGGTGCGTGCCACTCAGATCCGGCACCCCGCATCCCAACCCCCAGCCCTGAGCCCCCTACCCCACCTAAACTCCACCCCCCCCCCCCAAAGCCCATGTCCTGCACCCTGTCCTGTGCCCCAGCCATGAGCTCCCTCCCGCACCCAAACTCCTTCCCTCCATTGATAAGTATAACTCTTAGTTAACTGGAATTTTTGACTAACTGGCACCCCCCATTTCATAGATTCATAGATACTAAGGTCAGAAGGGACCATTATGATCATCTAGTCTGACCTCCTGCACAACGCAGGCCACAGAATCTCACCCACCCACTGCTGCAAAAAACCTCACCTATGTCTGAGCTATTGAAGTCCTCAAATCGTGGTTTAAAGACTTCAAGGAGCAGAGAATCCTCCAGCAGGTGACCCGTGCCTCATGCTACAGAGGAAGGCGAAAAACCTCCAGGGCCCTTCCAATCTGCCCTGGAGGAAAATTCCTTCCTGACCCCAAATATGGCAATCAGCTAAACCCTGAGCATATGGGCAAGATTCACCAGCCAGATACTACAGAAAATTCTTTCCTGGGTAACTCAGATCCCACCCCATCTAACATCCCATCACAGGCCATTAGGGCTATTTACCATGAATATTTAAAGATCACTTAATTACCAAAATCATGTTATCCCATCATACCATCTCCTCCATAAACTTATCAAGTTTAATCTTAAAGCCAGATAGATCTTTTGCCCCCACTGCTTTCCTTGGAAGGCTATTCCAAAACTTCACTTGATGGTTAGAAACCTTCATCTAATTTAAAGTCTGAACTTCCTGTGGCCAGTTTATATCCATTTCTTCGTGTCCACATTGGTATTGAGCTTAAATAATTCCTCTCCCTCCCCAGTATTTATCCCTCTGATATATTTATAGAGAGCAATCATATCTCCCCTCAACCTTCTTTTAGTTAGGCTAAACAAGCCAAGCTCCTTGAGTCTCCTTTCATAAGACAAGTTTTCCATTCCTCGGATCATCCTAGTAGCCCTTCTCTGTACCTGTTCCAGTTTGAATTCATCCTTCTTAAACATGGGAGACCAGAACTGCACACGATATACCAGATGAGGTCTCACCAGTGCCTTGTATAACGGTACTAAAACCTCCTTATCGCTACTGGAAATACCTCTCCCTAATATGCCATATAACAAAGCTTTTACTGTATTTATTTCACTGATATAAGGAAGTTTTTACATTAGAAACTTTGCATTTAGATAAAATATTTGCAGATACACATCTCAAAAGAGGCTTGTCCTTGCAAAAATTTAAATAACCAAGGTTTGCACCATTGAGAGGAAACATAAACTGGAAGCTACTAATATCTTCTGTAAAACATTTTCCAACCATCAATGTTTTTCTTACCATTTGAAGGTTTAGAGTACCTATAAAAGAAATTACTTTCATTAGGAGTTTTATAGCTGTGGAGTTTTTTTCTCTATGAAAGAAGGAGGGGAGAAAGACAGCCTCCTTTTATGACTTAGTCTTTACTCTGACAGCACATCTGTACATTCCTCTTTGTTCTAAAACAGAGCATTCTTATATTCTTTTGAAATCCTAATGCTTTCTAAAAATAAATATCTTACAAAGATTGTTTTGTTTTCTTGAAATGCATAGCTATACCAGACTAGTCTCTTCTCTGAGAACACAATCATGTCATTTGTTTGCCTTTTTGACCAAAATGGTCCTTTCATTTACTACCTGCCATTTGTAGAATATTTACAGTTTGCAACTAAAGACTTCCCTTAAACATGCTACACAAAGCACAACAAACAATGCTTATGTCCATTTTCAAAACCTAGCATAAAAGAAAATAGAAACATAAAACAAAATAAAAGTTATGAAAGCTGCATTTTTTAGAGCTTGTGTTAACACACTTGAGTATAACAAACATGGTTTTGTGGCCAGAGGTGTTATCTTGCCTGATATTTGGCTTGGCCCTGGTGACAGAAAGCAGAAACGTCTTGGAATTTCTTTAAATAATAAAATAAATAACCAAAACCATAGACTTGTGTTATATTCTTCAGGCATCATGGATACAAACAGAGTTGTAGGTATCTCTTAACATCAATATTGCATCAATATTGAGGTTGCTTGCTTGAGAGATCCTCTTTTCCCCCAAACATCCCCTTATTCAAGGCCCAAGGTCAGTAAGATTCAGCTCTGGGTATGAGAGTTCTTCTGTACTGAACAAACTTGAAAAGCTGTGATATTTTATATGTAATATCATATCTCTGCAGAGCTAGAAACAGGAACTTTAAACCATTGAGAAGGGAAGATTATAGAGAATCCATTTTTGTCCCCAAATGCATTATGCTCACTTTTTTTCTTTTTGCCAGGATTCAGGGTTGGAAATTCCAATGATGATGTGTCCATGAGTCATTTCTTTGCTAACACAACTGAGAATGGAAGACTGATGGCTAGGAAATCCTAGCTGAATTCAAAAGGGCATGTGTAGCCAGGGTCATTTTTCAGTACTCACTAGCCCAAATCTCAGATTTCATACCTGCTCAGTTTCTGCTCTCTCACCCCATTATTTATATGTATAACTTTTTAAAAAATCTCTATTTTCTCTTCAGTGCCAAACAGTAGGTAACAACACAATAGCATTTTCCAAATAGATAAGCCAAGTGGGACTCTGTGTTTGCAGAGATAAAGTTCCACTTTAGTAAGTAACCAAAAAAAATTGAACAATTTCTTTAGTTTGAATGATGTAAACATTACTCCAGCATTTCAATAAATGGTGGAGCACTTTATATGCTGTAACATATGATTTCAATATTATTACCAGCTAACTCTGCTTGTGTTTGTAGGGCAAAATTGCCTTAAAGTAAAAAGTGTGTAGTGGCCATGTGGGATTGCAGTAAGAAAAAAATTAATAGGGGGAAATGCATGGGTTTGACAATGGGCAATACATAGATTAAAGGTCAGAAGGGACCACTGGATCATCTAGTCTGCCCTCCTGTGTAATATAGGCTATAGCATTTCAGTTACTCCTGTACTGAGCCCAGTAACTGGTTTGATTAAAGTACCTCTTCCAGAAAGCCTCCCAGTCTTGATCTGAAGACTTAATTAAGCAGCTGTTCTTCTCAGTCAGCTGTTCCAATCCAGCCTGATCAGATCCAACTAGACTGATAGTGATAAAAAGTAGTTACCAGATGATAGCTGTGTGGTAGCATCTGAGGTAGCTTGGTGGACTGGGCCTAATTCCTAAGGGAAAGGTGAATACTTTACAGAAGTCCACCAGTAGAGCTGGCACTAATTTCCCCCTGCCTGTAGTTAGGCCATGGATTGAATGGGCCCGAGCACCTCAGCTCCCGTCTCCTCCTTAAAGGTACGCCCTCTTTCGGCTTTCACAGTGTCTCCTGCCCTCTCCATTTTGGTCCTTTTTAGGAAGTGGCTGTCTGTCTTTTTGAGTCTTGTATGTTGCCGGTCACTTGTGGTCATTGCTAAACAAAAGTAATAATGGGGTTTTACTGTCTATTCATATGTGATGAAATAAGAGGATTTCTGTCGTGACAAATGGCATCGTAAGGGTATGAAATGAGGCAGCCATTTGGATGGCTGTAGCTTGGCCAAGAATGTTTCATTTCTTTGCTTTCTCTTTAAAATTAGATGGACCATAAGGGGAAATGTAGGGTAAATAGGTACTTGTTTATAATGGTGATGAATGTGCCATAAGACCGTAAGAGGGACCTTCATTTTGAGGGTGGGATTTTTTAAAGCACTCTTTGCCAACCTAATTTTGCATCCAACTGAAGTCCATGGCAAAACTCCCAGCCCTGATTTATTTTGGTGTGTCGGTCTTTGCTTTTGAATATATTTTCTTGAGCAGTTTGGCCCAACCTGCTCAGGAATGCAGCAGAGATCGTCTCTCTCGAGTGGGTCTCTTCAGGCACAGCTGCGGCAGCCATAAAACCAATTGAGTAAATTCTTTACCTCTCAGGAGCGCGTACTCATGGTCTCTCAAGACTGAAGGATGCTTGCTATAGGATGCCTACTTGGCCCAAAAGCATAAAAGGCTTTACTGCTGTATCCAGCCCTCCAGTTTGCCTGTGGTACAGCCCAGGCACTTTGTGTTCCTATTCTGTTGTCTGCTGTTAATTCACTCCATTTTCCCTGAGTAATGAGGATGGTGCTAGGAAAGAGAAAGCTTTTGAAGGAAAAGAGAAATGTATCTCTCAAAGATGCAGCAGCTTCTTAGAATTCTGTCTCGGCCTCCAAAAGCTGATGCACGGACGTTGAGAGTTCCAAAGCTAGAATTCTGCAGTATAGGTTGAGTTGGAATCCTATGGCATTTCTTAGTGAGACTGAGGTTACCCCTCTGTGTCCAGGCTGAGCTGAAGGTCAATTAGTTTCAGATTCTCCTAACCCATTGGGATACTAGCAGGGAGCTAGGCATGAGGAAGTATTAAAAGTGTGAGGTAGGTTGAGTTGTTCTGAGCTGATCTTTGCTTGCCTGCTGGCTTCCAAAAAACGTCAACACCTTGGTTTGGATAAATTCTACAATAGCAATTGTTGGCAATATTAAGCAACAGTGGTCCCTCTGAAGGTTACAAATGAGTTTCCACAATAAGATTTTTGGTTCCCTCTCTAAAATCCACAGATGTATTGGTTTCAAAATCAGTAGTGAAATTTTTCTACAAAAATTTGTTTTGAAGTGAATCGGGCAGAACATGCTTGTGACCCTGAAAGCCGAGCTGTTCAATATGTCTTCTTACACGCGTTAGTTCTCTGCAGCAATAGCAAACCTTGGAAAGAGAGGGATCTTACGCAATGGCTCTTCACTGAGATTGAAAGTAAAAATTTCAGGCACACCTAAGTGACTTAAGAGCCTAAGTTCATTTTCAAAAGTGACTTCAGCTCTGAGGAACTTAAGTTAGCTGGGTGTTGCAACTCTGAGTGGAGCAGTGCCTAAATACCATTAAAAAGTTGGGCCTTAATCACTTAGAGCTTTTATACATAAATAGGGTGACCAGATAGCAAGTGTGAAAAATCAGGCTGGGTAGGGGGTAATAGGAGCCCATATTAAAAAAAAGTCCCAAATATCGGGACTGTCCCTATAAAATCAGGACATCTGGTCACCCTATACATAAATATTTAGTTTGTGGCAAACTGGGATATGACTCTACCTCTCAGTAGCCTCCCGTGGACTAGCCATCCCTGTGGACCCTGTTGGTGCACATTAACAGTTTGTTAGTTTATGTTGACATAGTTCCATTTCAAAGCAGACTAGATCAAAGCATGTTAACTGTTGGTCTGTGTCGGTATGGTCCACATGGAAAGTTAGTCCCTGGCAGACTAATGCAAGGTAGATTCACACCCCCAACTTGCCACAAACTAAATGCTGGTGTAGACAAGTCCTTAGAAGCTCTTGAAAATTTCCCCTAGTGCCTAGGACCAAATTATTTAGTTAAATTTTCAAATAAAATTGCAAGTGTTATAAGCTAAGCTTTCATTTAAAAAACAAAAAAGTCTTTCTAGCTCTTTTTCTATGCAGAGCCAGATCTTAAAATGTAAGTAGATAACACTAGTGAGATTTTGTCAGTGTTAAAACCAGAAGTTTTCTACCTAAAGCCACACAAATGAGATCCAGCAAGCCTCCTAAACCTTATTGTGGATCTTGCTCTCCTGCAAACTTGAGGAGATTCACAGAAAGGGTGACTGCATGTTCCTTGTGGTAAAAAAATCAATGGACTAAAATCAATGCTAGAGTTTGTAAGCACTGAAACCCCACTGATTCCAGTGGCATTGCATCCATTTACTCCGGTGGTTGAATGTTCTGTCAGTGGGCTGTATTTCCCTGCTTAGACTGGGAGTGCGTAGCCATTTGTTGTGTAGGAGTGGGGGTGTCTTTGTGTTTTCTTGTATCTTTGATTCAAGGGAGGGAGGGAAGTGCATAAACTTGAATAAAACATTTTCTGGCAGAATGATTTGGACAAAATTGCATGTTGCTGAAGAAATTGTGATTAAAATATTTGTCTGCATTCCACTCTGTGGGCTGGATGGCTGACAAACTTGTTTCTGCCCACAGCATGGGAGGGAGTTGGGGGGCTGGCAGCTGACACAGAACCAAAGATGGTGATTCTGGACAGTGCTCATTTCTTTCTTCATTACAGACGCAAACTGAATGTTTTGGGCTTTTCATTTTGCCATTTCTTGGTGAATAGCCTAAGATAGTGGGGTCTGCCTCTGGGACACCCAAGTGGTGTGTGAAATAAACACACAGATTCCCAAAGCCATACTTCTCTCACATTTCTGCCAGGGGGGATAAGCCATAGCAAATTGCTCGCTTTCAGGTTTTTATTTTGCTTTTAAAGTAACTTTAGTGCTGGTGAGAATCAAAGGTGCAGTAGTGCAAGTTTCACACTCTTTGTGCCTTGCTGATGTACATCAGTGCTCAACTGAAGAGATGCCCATCGAGGGAAGTTCAGGGTTAGGGTTAGGTTTGCATGCTCTCTGAGCTACACTTCAGCCAAGGCCTCACTCCGGTGCCGCTCGCCTACCTCCGATAAATATCTTGACTTTCTGTTTACTAATCTAGTGCAACACTGGAATTGAGATGTAAATGGTTTGTACAAGACCCAATTTTTGTCCTGGCTTTTGAACAAATTAAGAAGGTAAATTTAGGCTGAATATCAGGATTTTTTTTTTTTTTTTTACCCAGCAGTTTTGACAGACTGTGGAGTAGTTCCCTAAGGGAAGTGGTAAAAGGTCCTCTTCAGGAACCTAAAACTAAGTTGGCTAAAGCAGTGGCACTCGACCTTTCCAGTCTATTATACCCCTTTCAGGAGTCTGATTTGTCTTGTGTACCCCCAAGTTTCACCTCACTTAAAAACTGCTTTTTTTACAAAAGTCACAGCACACTATTACTGAAAAAAAAGCTTACTTTCTTATTTGTAACCATATAAATATAAAATAAATCAATTGGAATATAAATATATTATACTTCCATTTCAGTGTATAGTATGTAGAGCAGTATAAACAAGTCATTGACTGAATGAAATTTTAGTTTGTACTGACTTCGCTAGTGCTTTTTCTGTAGCCTGCTGTAAAACTAGGCAAACGTCTAGATGAGTTCATGTATCTCTTGGAAGAGCTCTGAGTATCCCCAGGGGTACGTGTACCGCTGGTTGAGAAGCGCTGGGCTAAAGCACTAGTAAAAGTACTGTAGTAAATATACTATGTACTAGTAAATGTACTGTAGTCAATAACCTGCAGTGGCCAGAGAAGAGGCTCTCTAGAAGACCAAATCAGCTCAGATAGAGATGGAAAAAGACCTATATTAGGGAACAGCAGCAATCCTTTTATAGGAAAGTGTTAAGAGCATGTGCACTTGTATCTCCTTAGAGCCTTTGAGGTGGCAGTTTGCCATTATGCGAGTCTCCCTTTAATTTATGTGTTACACCCATGTCCTCTATCACTTTTATTGATATGAAATCCAGCCACACATTGCTTTTTAAATGTCCTGCCATTTTGAATGCATTTGCTGTTCATTGTAATAGCGCTCATCATAATTAATTTATTTTGCATTTATGTGGATGTCACCGGCACTTTGGATTGTTTAGCTGTAATTTATGTTGGTAAATGGACACTTAAAAGCATTACCTGCATGTCCATTACTCCACCAAGAGAGCAAGGGTTAAGTGTGTTTGGATGTCAGGTTTGTATACCACTCTGCTTAGTCAGAAAGCTTCCACCTGGCTCAAAATGAGTGACCAGACATTCTAGATTGATTGATTGATTATTCCTTGTGACAGCATATATCTTATCCAATTTGTTGCATATGCAACTTGCACATCAGTGTTCGTGCTATAGGTGTTCCGCTGTGATTTAGCAGTTGGCTCAGTTTAATGGGTCATGTACTATATCAAATATCTGTCTTAAGTTTTTCAGGTCAGGTGAAGAGGAGGGAAATCCTCTTAATTTATCATAAGAAGCATTCCTGGCTCCTTTGCTGAATGCTGTGTGTCTTTCCCCTCACATGTGCAGGCTTTAGCTGAGAGAGGCTGGCACTGAGATGACAAGCCTGTTGTCAGTGGATAAACTCTCTAGTTCAGTGATGCAGAATCTCTGCTCAATGAACCAAGAGAGAGAAATAATTTGGTGGCAGATGTTTGGAGTTCAAAAAGTACAGACCTATAAATGCTGGTATGAAATGTAGTGTGTGGAGGAAGGGAAATAGAGGAGGGCAGAACAGGGGACCAGCGAAGCTAAGCACTAATGTAGGCCCAAGAACAAAGGATACAGAATGCTGAATAAGGCATTTGGGCTCTTTGTAACATTCTTAATGTGGGAATTGAGCTGCACTGGATGAGTCCCATTAAAGAACAAAAGCTTGTAGGGCTGGGTGCATGTGTAGAAGCACTAAATATTTCTTGACCCTTTTAAGCCCAATCTTCTGAGTGTTAAGCATCACCTGGGAAGTCCCAGTGATTTCAGCAGGAGTGGACAGCACTAGAAACCAGCCAGGAAATGTTCTGCACAGGATTGGACCTCTGGATTACCTATACCTCCAACTGAGAGTTTGGTATTATCCCCATTTTAAAGGTAGAGAAACCGAAGCACAGAGAGACTGAGTGATAGACTGAGTCAGTAATAGCTGGGATTAGAATTTGGAAGCTCCTGGCCCTCAGCCCTGTGCTCAGTCCATCTAGCCCTTCTCTCTCTCCTCTAGTCGCTCATTGTATAGCTCCATATGCAGACCTGAAAACAGGAATCCTAGATACAACTTCCCCACATCCTCACCAATCGGGCATGACTTCCAGGCATGATACGCTTGTATTGCATTCTGGAGCGATGTATTTCTTGGGGTTGCATCCGTTAAGAAGTTATTGTCCCCAATGTCATAAGTAAGTTAAATATATATGGGATACAAGCACAAACAAAATGTCTGGTACTTCACCTGATCCCACTGTTTGGCTCTAACTAGTGTCCTAAGCATTAAATCAGGAGATAGAACAGAACATTTAAATCTAGAAGCAGCTGGTTCAATTTTTGGAGATGCTTGGGAGATAGAGGGCCAGGAAGGCTGTAGAGCGGAGGGTTGGGCCCAAAACCCAAGAGTAGAAGATACTGAATTGGGTCCTCTCAGCTATCTTTGGAACACTCTCACGTCTTGCAATGCATAATCCAGAGCATTTCATCTAATAAAGGCCAATGTCCCATGAGTTCTACTCACTTTAATGTAGTGTAATCTTTGGACCCTCTTATACACAAGGGAAAATCTGACTTGTGTGTTTGTGTGAACATACGAGAGAGAACTCTGAATTGTGAACAGTAGGCAGAGCATTGGTTAAATCTTAAATGAAGGGAAAGGGCTCCTCTTAGAGCCATTGTTCTTGGTTGTTTTTCAGCTGGAGACTTTTAACAACTAACACCTGCTGTTTCATGGCTATAGCAATGAGTGGAAGCATTCAGTAGCTAGGCCCACTTCATCAGAAGTATGCGTGTGTTGCTTTAATGCTTCTGACCAAATTAATCTCTGCTGATTTCCACACAGCTCCAGCTGTAGCTAAGTGTGAGGACCATGATCTCCAGGCACATTTATCTGTAGTTTATTAGAAATGAGGGGAAAGGGTTAGTCTTTTTTCCACATGAAACTCAAAACCCCCAACCAATATCCGTTCTGTAAAGTGGTAGGATTCTCGGACATGATCCCGCAAGGTGCTAGGTCCTCATACCCCACTGATTTGAAATCAGGGGCCTGATTCTGCAAAGTGCCACACACCTCCAACTCCATTCAAGTCGTGGCATGAGGCTTTTGATTTCCTGCCTGTTCTGAAATTCAGACCTGGTTCAGTGGTGGGTTCACAGGTGATCGGCAGCCCGTCAAACCAGTGTAGGCTGAGTTTCAGGAGACTCTGTGCCAATTTATAGTGGCAGTGTGAAACTTGTTGATTTTTTTAAAGAAGTTGATTTCAGCCCCAAACCAGACAACATATAAGGAGTTTTGCCCTGAGTTTTTGGAACTGTCTGAAGATTCAACTCAAAGCAAAACTCAGGGGGATGCAAACCCAAAGTAAATTGGAATGGGAAAGAAGGTTCTCAGGAATGGAAACCTCTGAGTTTCACTCAGTCCTAATAGTAAAAGGGAACATGGGCACATGAGCCTGCAGTGGTTATTATTGGCATTACCAGTGATGCCTAGATGCGATGGAAGATGTTCTTCATCTGTGCTTTGCAGGCCTGCAGAAAGCTGGCTGGTTACATGGTTCTGGCCCCTCCTTGTTTCCAGGTGCTAAACTGCATTAAAAGAGGTTAAATATACATTAAATGTTTCCCTAGAGTGTTTTAATGTAAGAAATCGCTGTAGAATCTTCAGCAATTATAGTTGTCAATGAGAAGCAGCCCAGGAGTTCATAAAATGCAGGGATATACTGTGTAATTTCTCTGCTTCCCTTGCCTCTCTCGCTTTGTTCAAATCAGCTGAGCCAGCATAAAGAGATCTGACTGCTAGAGAACTGGGGGCATACTGCTTCATTTCCAGAGACAGGCCTAGGTTTGATAGATGCGTCAGCAAGTTGGAGTGAGATCTGGCAGCTCTGTGAAATCACTCGAAAGAGACAACCTCCAAGACTAGAAACAAATGATAAAGATGTGAATAGCCTATTAAAGATGTCACGTGACTTTTAAAGAAGTGTTCCCCCTCTCCAAAACATGCAGAGATGTGGCTAGAGATGTGATCTGAGCTTTGCGTAATCTTAAAGTCCTCATATTTTTATTTTTATATCTATTAGTCCCTTTTAATTTAAAGCTGTATTTTCCACCTCCACCACCTAACCTCCCTTGCCTTTTTAATTTAAAATATTCTATTAACTGGCACATTGTCTTAATGGACATCTTCTCTGGCCAGTTAGTGTGCTTGTTACACAAGACTAGGGCTGGGGCTGTTGTCGGGTTTCAAGAGCAAAAGTTTGTTCCCACTTGTGCAGAAGTAAGGTTTTGAATCTTTACAGTGTCTCTGCTTTGGAACAGAGGTGGGAAGGAAGCAATCTGGAGGATCCCCACTCCTCCAATTAAAAGTACCAGTGATCCAGAGCCTCATTCAGTAGCTAGGGATATTAGGAAAGGCTAGCTATTTTGTGGTTAAGAGGATGTGGGAAAAGATGTTTAGGTCTAAGGGATTTGGATACCCAATTCCTATGGAAATAGTGGGAAATGAATGTTCAAATCCCCAGACGGTTTTAAAAATTGCAACCTTAGGCTAGGTCTACACTAGCACTTTTTTCGGTATAATTTACGTCTCTCCGGGGTGTGAAAGAAACACCCCTTGAGCAACATAAGCTATGCCGACAGAAGCACTGATGTAGCCGCCAACATAGCTCCCGCCGATCGTTGTGGGTGGCTTAATTACGTCGACGAGAGAGCGCTCTCCCATCAGCATAGAGCGGCTACATCTGAGATCTTACAGCAGAGCAGCTGCATCGGTACAGCTCTGCCGCTGTAAGCTCTGTAGTGTAGACGTGGCCTTAGATAACAGAACAGTATTAATTACAAAAGGCTTTGGGGAATTAGAGCTAAGATCTAAGTGCAGAATAACTGAAGAGCAATTCCTGAAGTCCTTAGTTAGTACGTAGTTGGGGAAAAAATCCCATTGAAGTCAATAGGAATTTTTTGCTTGAGTAAACATTAGGGTTTAGCCAGTATAACAGCAGGCTCATGTTTCTAAGCAACCAGGTGAGAAACCTTTCAGGCTAAGCGACAGACTTGACTGTTGCTGTCTCTGTCTCTGTTGCAGTGGGTATTTTTCTCTTGAGTGGCATAGCTGAATCCTACTAGCTGTGCTAAATGGCTCTCTGCTATAGTATGCCATGCTGACAACTGCACTAGAAATTCCATGTATTGACACTTGAGTTACCAGAAAGTGGGCCTGAGCTACTCTGGGTCAGTTGTGTGCCCGCAATTGATTGTGGCCCTATTTTTATTGCATTTTCAATTCACTGATGGTAGAAAGTTGTTTTTCCTCCATGACTTGCAGGCACACACTGGTATTTAGTCACCTAACTCCTAATGTTTGCACCCACAATTCAGTCTTGACCAATCATTATTAAAAATGTGAAGTAAATAGTTGGCTATTAAATCCGATTCATCGTTCCGTTTTTGCATGCAACGGTAGCTGTTCATGTAGTTTGATTGCATGATCCAGAAATGGAAAATCCATTTTTATTTATGGTCCCAGATGTAAAGTACTCAAGTTCTGAAATCCTTCCAGATGGCTCAATGACCTGTCTTTTTTTCTCTTGAGAGTAGCATTGCTCTCATTAGTGAAGAGTGAAGGAAGAAGGCTCTCTTTTATTAAACGGGAGAGTGGAGGACTGTCTTTCATTTGTGTCTAGATCCTTCCCCCAGCCTACCTTCATGATTTTCTTAAGTGTGTTTTAATGGCTGCCTGAAACTAGAAAGAGATTCCCTAGTGTGAGTTCAATTTGTCACCCTTGCTTGTTGCCAGAAGTGACCTTGTGGTTTGCTTCTCCTGTGACCTGCAAAAAGAACCCTTTGCTTTTGTAGAAGTGCAAGATAATGAGCCAGATTCATCCCTGTGTAAGGGCAGAGAAGAAGCAGCTAGCACCTCTTCTATTCAAGGGTGAAGGGGCTGGTACAGCGCGGAGTAATGCAGCTGTGAGAGCTGTCCTAACTCGTGGCACTGTAGCAATGACCCCTTGCAGGGTGCAAAATTGCCAAAGCATGGGCTTGCCTGAGAACACCCCCTGGACCAGGGCTTTCTGTAGGGGGAGTTGATTCCAGCAAAGATCCACCTATGCTGCAGATATGCCTTGAAATGGGGGTCTTGGGGCTGCAGTGCCAGTGTGAATTTCTCTTTTACTTACTGGGAGATTAGGAAGAGGGCTGGAGGTTGTTCTTTATCCTAGCCCCGATGTCATGGGCATACATGCAGTCTCACATGCACTTAATAATTTAATGAGCAAGAAATAGCCAAAATATGCTACATACCTTTCAGGCACTCCTTGGGTTTATGTGAGCATGTGCAGTACCGGGAAAATAACCACTGAGTGCATACTTGGCGAGGTGGAGAGAACTGAGTAATTAGTGCAGGTCAGACTGTCATATGTTCAGCTTTACTTCTTCTGTGATTTTTCAGTAATAATGTGCTGTGCCACTTTTGCATTATGTCAGATTTTGTAAGCAAGTAGTTTTTAAGTGAGGTAAAAGCTGGGATCTGCAAGACAAATCAACCTCCTGAAAGCGGTTCAGTAGTGTGAAAAGGTTGGGATCCACAGGTTAGAAGGCCTAAAGATAAGAGGGGGAATCTACCTTTGTCTCTAGTTTAATAGCTGCTATATTTCTTTCCAGAGGTGACTGCAGATCAGGGCTGGATGAAGCAGTCCCTAATTGTACTCAGTTATACCAGTATAGGTCAGGAGCTCATTTTACTGGTGTATCTGAGAGAGCAATTTGGTCCACTTTTTATACTGCACTCTGGGATCCTGAGGTGGGGTGAGGTTTAGAGTAAGCAGGGCATTTGCCCTATTTCCCCAGTGAAATGAATGTGCAAGTATGTTCTAACCTGAGATGGTAACTGTATTGGATTTCTTACAACCTTCATATTGGAAGTATCTTTTGATAAGCCATGAACAAAAGAACGCCTGACAAGTGGAAGATCTCAGCCCTTCTGAATAAGTGGATCTGATGGAGGTCCTGAGGAGATTTGGCATTTGTGCAGGGACAGTCAGGTGCTTCTCTAGCTTAGGATGGATGGCAATCTTTGAGGAGTTCACCTAGCTTTGTGTAATAATTGCTAATCTTGTCTTCACTCCCTCACCCCTCTTTCTGTGGTATATTGTCTTTCTGACGTGGCTCACATCATGAGGTTTCACAGCTATCCAGAGTTCGGATTTTATGGGGGAAGGAGATAACTGAGGGTGAGTCAAAGGCTCACGATCCCCCGTGTTAATTGGGAGATGGGAGTCATCCTGTCTACTCCTCGCTTCTTATTATATGGCATGGGAACTTTCCTGAGGAGCGGATAATATTTTCGCAAATTATTTGGCAAATAGGATTCAACAACAAATTCAAGAAAAAACCCTTTAGTTTTAAGAGCAGAAAATGAGGACTTTTTGATTATCCATTATGAATTATTCCTTCAACTTTTGCCCCTTTCTGGGAAGAATGGTGTTTGAACCTGGCTCTGGCTAACACTGTGAGGCTAAGGTCTTACACTCTAACCTCTACCACTGTGGAAACCTCTGTGTTGAAGCAAGGTTCAGAAACACAGTTCAGTCGCATTTATATGCTGGGAATCACCACGTTCCCAAAAACCACATAAATTCCAGTATCTGGCTAATTGGCTAAGTCTTGTATCCTTCCCTTAAATTGCTGGACATGTATAGAGATATCAGCATTCTTTCCGATAATCATTCTTTCTTCCTCCAGGCTTTGTTCTCCCGGATACAGCATTTCAAAATGTTGAACACAGAATTTAGAGCAGCACATTTTACTTTTTGTGAGAAATTGGACATGAATGGCACAGAATAGGGCCATCTTTCATGAGGCAATGAAATGACTGCCTGTCAGCTGCTTCTTGCAGGTCAATTTTGTTAGGGAGCAAGGTTGAATTCAAACTAGTTTGACATCTACAGTACAGTGAAATGATACACTGTCCTGAGAGGCAGGCATCGGTGCTGGAGATATATGTGGAGAGAGGTTTGCAGCTAGTGGAATTGTGAACATTAATCTAGCTTAAATGTTTGGTTCTCCTAGATAACAACAATGAAGTTTAGGTGGTGGCGGCCTTTCCATCCTTGATCCCTATTTTCAGTCTCTTGGACACTCCTCCCCATCTTCAGTTTGAGGTAAAGCTTGTCATGCTTCAGCTCAGTTTAGAAGTCAGTTTGGTTTGGGGAAAGCTTCCTTACAAATCCATTTAACAGTTTCGAGTTTGACGCTTGAGAGGCGGGGAAAATGCACATTTTACAATTAAACTTTGCAGATGCTTTTCTTCACACATTGGTAGCTAAAAATGCCACTGCGTTGTAGCCTGACAAGTACATAGTCCTGAGTGATGAATGCATGCTTTCCCTGGTTGTGAAATGCCAACATTTCTTGTAAGAGAGTTGTGTAAGTATTGAAAGAGTGTACTTGGTGTGGATGACACATTATTTTCCTTAAGATCTGTAATCTACGCTGTGATGTGAAGATTCCCAGATCCCTAAGGGAATATGTTGAAATATACAAGTAGGAGAGGGGGAAGGAGCCATTTGTTACATTGGTATTTGGATGCTTTTGAAAACTGTACTTGATGCCTATTGGCAGGAAAAAGATTCTAGTACCCCTCTAACCAGAAAAGCCAGCTCTATACTGTTTCTTTCAATGATAAAAACAAAGGAAAATCTGGGAGTACGGTGAGGAAAGCAGATGAAATTTTAAAAAGCTCTTTTTTTCTCTGCAAGCCCAGAGCAGTGAATGGCAGTAACTGGATAGTGGTTAGCAGACTTCTTCAGCCACAGCTTTATTCTATGCTGTCCCATCCTCAACCCAAGAAATATTTTCCCTTGGCATAACAGTTGGGGTGAAATCTTGGCTCTACTGAAGTAAATGGCAAAACTCCTGTTGACTTCAGTAAAGCTGGGATTTCATCCGAGACCATTTTGTTGCTCTAACAATGTCTGCACTACACCTTTAGCAGTGTGAGGAAACCCCATTACAACAGCAATGCTCTGTATTGCTATCAGAATGTTAACTGTCCCCACACTGAGATGACCATGGCGTTTGCAGAGTTCAAATAGAAGGTTTAAAAGCTGAGTCCTATCTATACTACATAATAGAACAGCATTCTTACCATGTCCCCGATCTAGTTCTCAGAGCTATCATGCCTAAGATTGCTTAATAACCAGTCTACTGCATTATTTTCTTTCAGTGTTCTTAATAGATAGATGACTGACATGTCAACACAAGAAATATCATACCAGTGAAGGCAAAATTAATTTCTGAGGCTTGGATCATTGTGTCTGAGGAGAAAGAGGAAAGAAAGCATGAGTGTCCATAGGGTATGTCTACACTACGAAATTAGGTCGAATTTGTAGAAGTTGTTTTTTTTAGAAATCGTTCTTGTATAGTCGATTGTGTGTGTCCCCACACAAAATGCTCTAAGTGCATTAACTCGGCGGAGTGCTTCCACAGTACCGAGGCAAGCGTCGACTTCCGGAGTGTTGCACTGTGGGTAGCTATCCCATAGTTCCCGCAGTCTCCGCTGCCCATTGGAATTCTGGGTTGAGATCCCAATGCCTGCTGGGGCAAAAAGCATTGTCGCGGATGGTTCTGGGTACATGTCATCAGGCCCTCCCTCCCTCCCTCCCTCTGTGAAAGCAACGGCAGACAATCGTTTCACGCCTTTTTTCCTGAGTTACCTGTGCAGACGCCATACCACACATGGAGCCCACTCAGCTCACTGTCACCGTATGTCTCCTGGGTGCTAGCAGGCGCAGTACTGCATTGCTACACAGCAGCAGCAACCCATTGCCTTGTGGCAGCAGACGGTACAATAAGCCTGAAAACCATCCTCATCATGTCCGAGGTGCTCCTGGCCGCCTCGGTAAGGTCGGTAAGGAGCACCTGGGCAGACATGGGTGCAGGGACTAAATTAGGAGTGACTCGACCAGGTCATTCTCTTTAGTCCTGCAGGCAGTCCTATTGTACCATCTTATGGTGAGCAGGCAGGAGATGAGGATGGCTAGCAGTCCTATTGCACCATCTTCTGCCGAGCAGCCAGGAGATGTGGATGGCTTGCAGTCCTTCTGCACCATCTGCTGCCAGCCAAAGATGTAAAAGATAGATGGAGTGGATCAAAACAAGAAATAGACCAGATTTGTTTTGTATTCATTTGCTCCCCCCTCCGTGAAGTCCTGCCTGAAATACCAGAGGGAGGGATAGCTCAGTGGGTTGAGCATTGGCCTCCTAAACCCAGGTTTTGAGTTCAATCCTTGAGGGGGCCATTCTGTGTGACAGTTGTTGTTTTTGTTTCTCCTTGATGTAAAGCCACCCCCTTTGTTGATTTTAATTCCCTGTAAGCCAACCCTGTAAGCCATGTCGTCAGTCGCCCCTCCCTCCATCAGAGCAACGGCAGACAATCGTTCCGCGCCTTTTTTCTGTGCAGATGCCATACCACGGCAAGCATGGAGCCCGCTCAGATCACTTTGGCAATTAGGAGCACATTAAACACCACGCGCATTATCCAGCAGTATATGCAGCACCAGAACCTGGCAAAGCGAAACCTGGCGAGTAGGCGACATCAGCGCGGTGACGAGAGTGATGAGGACATGGACACAGACTTCTCTCAAAGCACGGGCCCTGGCAATGTGGGCATCATGGTGCTAATGGGGCAGGCTCATGTGGTGGACCGCCAATTCTGGGCCCGGGAAATAAGCACAGACTGGTGGGACCGCATAGTGTTGCAGGTCTGGGACGATTCCCAGTGGCTGCGAAACTTTCGCATGCGTAAGGGCACTTTCATGGAACTTTGTGACTTGCTTTCCCCTGCCCTGAAGTGCATGAATCTCAAGATGAGAGCAGCCCTCACAGTTGAGAAGCGAGTGGCAATAGCCCTGTGGAAGCTTGCAATGCCAGACAACTACCGGTCAGTCGGGAATCAATTTGGAGTGGGCAAATCTACTGTGGGGGCTGCTCTGATGCAAGTAGCCAACAAAATCAAAGATCTGCTGATATCAAGGCTAGTGACCCTGGGAAATGTGCAGGTCATAGTGGATGGCTTTGCTGCAATGGGATTCCCTAACTGTGGTGGGGCCATAGACGGAACCCATATCCCTATCTTGGCACCGGAGCACCAAGCCGGCGAGTACATAAACCGCAAGGGGTACTTTTCAATAGTGCTGCAAGCACTGGTGGATCACAAGGGACATTTCACCAACATCACCGCCCCTTGGTTCACTCTACTTCCCTGAAAGCTAACCACCCTCCCATCCTCCCTTCGATCACTGCTTGCAGAGGCAATAAAGTCATTGTTGCTTCACATTCATGCATTCTTTATTAATTCATCGCACAAATAGGGGGATAACTGCCAAGGTAGCCCGGGAGGGGTGGTGGAGGAGAGAAGCACCAGGAGAGGTGGTGGAGGAGGGAAGGACAAGGCCACACAGCACTTTAAAAGTTTAAAACTTATTGAATGCCAGCCTTCTGTTGCTTGGGCAATCCTCTGGGGTGGAGTGGCTGGGTGGCCAGAGGCCCCCCCACCACGTTCTTGGGCGTCTGGGTGAGGAGGCTTTGGAACTTGGGGAGGAGGGCGGTTGGTTACACAGGGGCTGTAGCGGCGGTCTGTGCTCCAGCTGCCTTTCCTGCAGCTCAACCATACGCTGGAGCATATTAGTTTGATCCTCCAGCAGCCTCAGCATTGTATCCTGCCTCCTCTCATCACGCTGCTGCCACCTTTCAGCTTCAGCCCCTCTTCAGCCCGCCACCTCTCCTCCCGGTCATTTTGTGCTTTCCTGCACTCTGACATTGTCTGCCTTCACGCATTCGTCTGTGTGGGAGGACAGCATGAGCTCAGAGAACATTTCATCACAAATGCTTTTTTTTGCCTTTGAATCTTCACTAGCCTGTGGGAAGGAGAAGATCCTGTGATCCTTGAAACACATGCAGCTGGTGGAGGGAAAAAAAAAAAGGGGACAGTGATATTTAAAAAGACACATTTTATAGAACAATGGGTACACTCTTTCACGGTAAACCTTGCTGTTAACATTACATACATAGCACATGTGCTTTCGTTCCAAGGTCGCATTTTGCCTCCCCCCACCACGTGGCTAGCCCCTACACCCTCCGTCTCTCCACCCCCCTCCCCCCGTGGCTAACAGCGGGGAACATTTCTGTTCAGCCACAGGTTAACAGCCCAGCAGAAACGGGCACCTCTGAATGTCCCCTTAAGAAAAGCACCCTATTTCAACCAGGTGACCATGAATGATATCACTCTCCTGAGGATAACACAGAGAGATAAAGAACGGATGTTGTTTGAATGCCAGCAAACATACACTGCAATGCTTTGTTCTACAATGATTCCCCAGTACGTGCTACTGGCCTGGAGTGGTAAAGTGTCCTACCATGGTGGACAGAATAAGGCTGCCCTCCCCAGAAACCTTTTGCAAAGGCTTTGGGAGTACATCCAGGAGAGCCACAAATGCCAGGGCAAATTAATCATTAAACATGCTTGCTTTTAAACCATGTATACTATTTTAGAAGGTACACTCACCAGAGGTCCCTTCTCTGCCTGGTGGGTCCGGGAGACGGCCTTGGGTGGGTTCGGGTGGTACTGGCTCCAGGTCCAGGGTGAGAAACAGTTCCTGGCTGTCGAGGAAATCCGGTTTCTCCGCTTGCTTGCTGTGAGCTATCTACAACCTCATCATCATCATCTTCCTCATCCCCAAAACCTGCTTCTGTGTTGCATCCATCTCCATTGAAGGAGTCAAACAATATGGCTGGGGTAGTGGTGGCTGAATCCCCTAAAATGGCATGCAGCTCATCATAGAAGCGGCATGTTTGGGGCTCTGACCCGGAGCGGCCGTTTGCCTCTCTGGTTTTCTGGTAGGCTTGCCTCAGCTCCTTAAGTTTCATGCGGCACTGCTTCGGGTCCCTGTTATGGCCTCTGTCCTTCATGCCCTGGGAGATTTTGACAAATGTTTTGGCATTTCGAAAACTGGAACGGAGTTCTGATAGCACGGATTCCTCTCCCCATACAGCGATCAGATCCCGTACCTCCAGTTCGGTCCATGCTGGAGCTCTTTTGTAATTCTGGGACTCCATCATGGTCACCTCTGTTGATGAGCTCTGCATTCACCTGCAGCTTGCCACGCTGGCCAAACCAGAAATTGAAATTCAAAAGTTCACAGGCCTTTTCCTGTCTACCTGGCCAGTGCATCTGAGTTGAGAGCGCTGTCCAGATCGGTCAAAATGGAGCACTCTGGGATAGCTCCCGGAGGCCAATACCATCTAATTGCATCCACAGTACCCCAAATTCGACCCAGCAAGGCCGATTTCAGCGCTAATCCCCTTGTCAGGGGTGGAGTAAGGAAATCGATTTTAAGAGCCCTTTAAGTCCAAAAAAAAAAAAAAAAAAAGGGCTTCGTCGTGTGGACGGGTGCAGGGTTAAATCGATTTAACGCTGCTAAATTTGACCTCAACTCCTAGTGTAGACCAGGGCATAGAGGTCTTGCAGTCTTTCTCTTCTCTTTCTCTTCAGCCTTTGGCACTGGAAAGAGTAGGACAATAGTTTTAGGTAACACAAGCTTAAAGATTTAGGTCTTGGTTATTAAGAACTATTAAAGGTACTAGGTAACCCAGCAATGCCAGAAGTGTACTAATGAAGCTGCAAAAATTAGAACTAGTTTATTAGATTATTAAAAAAGAAAAATCACCATGCTTAACTGCCTCTTAAAAAAACCAAATATACAGCTTTTTTCCTTTTGAAAGGTATAAATGCAGTTTACTAGCTTTTATCACCAAGTTGCATTAGAAACAGCAGAAGGGCTAAAAATAGTTTCCTATATGGGTGGCTTTAGTTTTTCCTTTTAAGTAGCTTGATTTTTTTTTTTCAAAGCCTAGTAATCTTTTTCCTCTTCTCTAAGCAGAATGATCTGGTCCATCCATTAGTAACTGATTATCTCTTGTCATTTACTGCACTAGCAGAGCTCTCATTTCTCCCCCTTGTTATGTTAAAAATGCCACTTGGGTACATTCTGAGCACAGCATCCATTGGAAGGAGGCCTGTAAATTCCATCAGAAAAATTCCAAGACATGCATGAGGCTGAAATCTCCCACGTAAATCCATTAGAGTTCATGCATAATTTACTTTTTATGTAGCTGTTTTGGTGCTGTGAAATATCTTTAACAGTAACTTGCTTCCTTTAAAAACATAGTGATGTCTGCAGATAGGTGACATGCTCTTGGAACTGGGAAACCATTTTCTGCTTCATTAATTAATAAAATCTCCTTAATTATAAAACAAACAAAAACCATTTATTTTTCCCAGTATCCTAAGAGAGGAGATTGTCAGTAGACTTTGGCTGCTTTGGACCAGGAGCAGAAGCACAAGCCAGTGTTTAGAGCCTACTGAGAATACCTGTTCCCTGGATGTACAGATTTATGAACTGTTAGCGCAGGGGTCCCATCTGATCTCAAATGTAGTGTTATCGTGCAGAGATGCTGTCTACGCTGGCTTTTTAGACCTAAAATTTCCCTCTGGTGCAGCTGCATAGGTGGTGTCAACAGTAAGAGTACTAGTGTAGACCAGCTGCTGCTACTTTTAAATGTCCAGTCTTGCTCCAAGCAGGTCTAGACAATGTTGGCAACTCTCAGGGCCTTGTCTACACTAGAGCTCGCACCACTACAGCAGTGGGATATTTAAAAAAACATTAGTGTAGTATAGACCAAGCAAGGGAAAGAGAAGATCTCTCCAGGATTCAAGCTGCATTGGACTTTATCAACTAAAGGGACCAACATGGTGGGGAACAAGAGGGTTGGTTGCAAAAAGCAATGGCAAGTCAAAATAAGGAGTTTATCTTGCAGCCTATATCCCCCTTTATCAAAGGGAGATGTAGGATCAGTGTTGACCATCTTTCTGGTGATCTATGTGAAATGAGTCAATGGTCTTTCTTTTGTTCTTAGTAGGAAGCTCATCTGCATCGCAACTAGCCCGCACACTCTCAGTCTTAGCAGAGAGGCAAAAGACAGAATGCAGACTGAATTCTCCTGTGGGCCGTAGAGGGGTTCCCTCTTAAAATAAGACCGAGGACATGCTAGTGGGAGAGCACAGGCACTGCTGGGGGGTAGCTTGCACTGCTGCTGTACCTGTTCAGTGAATGAATCGAGGACTTCATTCCCGAAGGTGGTCAATCTCAGCACTTTTCATGATCCCTGAATTCACTGAGAGGTCTCAGCCCAACAATGTGCTGCGCTGTTGTTGTGGAAGATGTCTTACTGTGGGGGATGGTGAAATGGCACTTGCATGTCATGCAGGGTTGCGTGTTACTGCATAGAAAGATAGATCTCAGCCATCCATCTGTGTCAGAGGATCTTGCATGTCTGCTCTCTTGATCTCCAAGGGAAAACCTCAGGCAGTGAAAAGTATTCCAAGGTCTCCCTTGCTTCCTGCTTCTTCTAATCTGCATTCTCAGGAATGAATCAAAAGTGTGAAAGGAGTTTTTGTTTGGTTCTATGCTTTAAAGGCCTGGACGGGAAGAGCAGGGAGAAAAGAGATGAGATCTATTTATAAGCCAAGAACAGACTTTTCTCGTCTGACACTTCAAGGTCTTATTTGAGCAGACAGTCTGGTGAGAATAGTTACACATGTGTGTCCTACTCCCCCAGCACCTTAATAATAAATAGTGATGTTATAACTAATATTCCAAGAGACTGGAGTGTAATTTTTCTATTTTATCCTAGTCTCTTGCTGCAGTGTTGTGTATATGTTTGCTTTTATATTGAGCTGGCATCTTTCTGTATTGAAAGGGAAAAAATAAAATAAAATGCAGGTTTGGCCAGATAACAGTGAGTTTGAATAGACACTTATCCTATCTCCTGTCTGGGCTGTGTAACTCTGCCTGTTAGGGGCAAATGAATTTTAAGAAAACAAAACCTGGCACCTTACTGCCAGCCACTCAGAGTCTTTCCCTCCAATGGGGAAAACTCTCCGGCCTGTGAGATCGCTTATGAGCATTTGTACTTCAGAATATCTAGAAATAAAAAGGCAAAGAATTAGGAGAGGCAGTGTATTCCAGTGGCTAGAGCAGTGGATTGGGAGTTAGACGACCTGGATTCTGTTCCCAGATCTGCCAGTGATCTCAGGCAATGTACTTTCCCTCTGTTTCCCCTTCCCCAGGCTCACTTCTTCTCTTTGTCTGTTTAAATTGTAAGCTCTTCAGGGCAGTGTCATTCTCTAACACAGTGGGGCCCTGATCTCTGTTTGGGGCCCAGACGTGTACACTAATAAATACAAATAGGTGGGGAAAGCACTGAAAATTCCCATTTCTGCTTTTCACTTTCATTCTAGGTGACCATTTGCTTCCAGGAAATGTGTGTAGATATTATATATATTTGCATAAAGAAAATATATAATGCCTGAGACTTAATACAACACTTGCCTTCCCAGTGAGAAGAAACTAGTGATGTGGAATTTTTTTTTCCACTGACATTTAGTGACCATTCTATTAACAAAGAGTACAGAAGAGATTAAGTGCCTGATGATGATGTCTTCGCTGATCCCGGAATTTTAGTTTTGCCAAACAAGTGTGAAACTCTCTGGCAAAGGGGGAGACCATTCTGCAAGCTGAGGAGCCTGATCTTTCTTGGCTTGTCCCCTAAGATGTTCTTCCCGGTGATATACTCATGACTGGCACATGTTATCATTCCGAGTGCTCTCCCGGTTGTGTAAAATGTTTTTGAGAGCCCTGGAGTGTGGATCCATTGCATGAAACATTCTCTGTCTACTTCTAAAACGTCTGTGTTTTTGCTGCCTCCAGCAGGATTGCACTGAAAGTGTTCCTGATTATTTAAAACACAAACCGAAACCTGGGCCTACTGAACCTTAGTGGGATAACTTGGTTTTTCTATAGGGCTGGCCAGCCTGTTGGTTTGTTTTCCCTCTCCCCAAGAAAAGGTCCTCTGCTCTCCAAATGTTCATACTGCCCCCTTCTAATTACTAACTTCCCCTCCCAGCTTAATATCATGCCAAACACCATCCTAAAATAGGGATGATCTGGCTCCTTCCTAAAAGTAAAAATATGGAGCAATCCACCACAGGCAATGGGTTGAATTAGTTTCAGCAAGTAGCAATTAGTTTCAGCAATCCCCCATTTCTATTATCTATGTTTGAAGCTTGTCTCCAGATTGGCTAGAAGGGATCACTGTGGTGTAGTATGAGGCGCATTCCCTTCCTCTGGGGACTGAGCGCCCTGCCAGCTAGGGAGAAGAGGTTACTCCTATTCTGTCCAGCTGCAAGAACACCCACCCCAGGAGAGGGACAGATCTGATGGAATTAAAGAGATTAACTAAATGTCAGCCAGGTCTAATCAGAGGCAGATAGAACAGGTCAGGTAGATTTTTTGGGGGGCACATGGTTGAATATGACATTTTAATGGGGCCAGCTTTATGAGATCACTGGTTATGAGCTGTCTTCCATCACCTCCTTTTGGGAGTTGGGCCATCCGTTCAGACTTCACAGGACACCAAGAAAGTGAGGGGATTTTCCCCAACCACCTTTAACTGAGGGCATCATGTACTCCAGGACCCTCCTCCTTCCAACCTGCAAACCCTTGAAAGAAAAGTTCCATTAATTGCTGAGGTTGCCCCTTTTTTCCCTCCCCCAGCCCATCCAATTCTTTTCAGAAACTGTCCCACCCTTTGGTTGCAGACTGTTCTTTTCCCCACCTCTCCATTTGTCCCAGCAGTTGTCTGCAGCTGTGCCTCTCTAGAGGCCATCACTCTATTGATGTCTTGCATAAACTGGGAGATTGTTCTCCCCCACCATCCCGCCACCCCATCTCCTTTAAATGATGGATAGGCTGCAAAATAGTCTGTGTGGAAGATGAATACACTGGGGACACTTTCAGGGTGCCTCACAAAATGGAAATGACTTCCTGAGATTCCCACTGTTTTAGAGAGCCACTCTGCTACTGCTTAGCATAACTTCTCAGGATAAGCCTCAAGTATTTACTGAAGACAGCCTGTCACCCCTCTTTAGTTGGTTACCTTGGTGCTGCTTGTTTGCACAGTGAAGCATGCAGTATTTTTATGAGTAAAGCACCTGCATTTCTGGCCAGGCTGCTCAGGAGAACTACGCCAACCGTTTAAAAATATGACCAACAATATTAAGCTCAGTATTAAAACAAACAAAATGTAACCTAAACAAGAGCATCATCTCAGAATCAGGGAGGGGCCTCACCCGTGTAACGCTTGCTTAAAATACAGTATGACTCTGAAAGTGAGTTTTCTAATCAGGGATTTATTCTGCACTATGTACACCTGCTTCTGCAGCAGTACAGACTGCTGGTGTGTGGACAAGCAATTGCCATCCTATATATATACACAAACGTGTACAGTTCATAAACATGATAGGGTACAACGAGCACTTTGTTGGAGGCAATGACCTGTTGCACGGAAACCAGAGAAACCAATTTGCACACTGCTGTGTACGCACACTTACACAGTAGAGGTTTTATATGCACTGTGTAGATTCCTGCATGATCTTCAATTGCTTACACAAAATGCTAGTGCAGTATAGCATATGCTCACTTAGCGTGGTCTGAGAAGTCTCTTGGTTTTAAGCAATTGCTAATTTTTAGCTTAATGAGAGAGTGTGGACTAATGGCCAGAACAAGGGATTGGGAGTCTAGCTTGCTGGATTCCATTCCAAACTCTGCCACTGACCTGTTCTGTGACCTTTGGTAAATCTGTTAATCTCACATTGCTTCATTTCTCCTATCTGAAATGAGCATGGTGATACTTGCCTTTCTCATAGGGCTGTTGTGAGGTTTTGTTAATGTCTGTTGAGATCCTCTGATGAAAGGCCCAACAGAATTGCAAAGGTATTATCATTATCTTCCAGGCTTCTCTTCTTTTACAGATACACGTTCACTTGCAGTCAATATCTCATTATTAGCACAGATTTCAGCAAATCAAGATGAGCCAATCGGACTCCATTCTTTTGTCCCCTCACAGAGAAGAATGCTCTTTCAAGACTTCGGCACATGAACCAATCAGATGAGCTTTTGTGTGTGCTGAGGACAACTTGACAGCAGGGATACCCCAGAGGCAGAATGGGTGGACTGGTCTCCCTGGGGAAATGTTTTTTGCAGAACCCCTGATTAGTGTGTAGTGCTCTGGGGTGTGCTCTGAAGAATTTCAGTTTCTCGTCTGGGTTGGTAATGACTGAAAGTTGTGATCATTTGATGGCTGTTTTGCTGAACCTGTGTGAAATGATTTTCTGCAGTCTCAGTCCAAGTCCCAACGGACAAGTAACGACATCACAAGCCACTACTACATATGGCACTAGTTGATCTTTGCTGGCCATATCAGCAGAGACCAAGGACCAGGTAGACCATGGACACTGACATTCACTCTACTCATTCCCTAGCAACGTTCCCTGCTGCTCAGGGTTGAGGCGTGCTGGCCGGTACTCATGTAATGGAAGGGGAAGGGTGTAAGCGAGTGCTGTCCTCCCTGATTAGCTGGAGATATGTCCCCTGCTGTTTCCTGCCGTGCCTCTACTAGTTCCTATTTTCCTTTTCCTGAGGGCATGTCTACAATTAAAAATTACAGCTGTGCTAGTTTGTTAGTCTCTAAGGTGCCACAAGTCCTCCTTTTCTTTTTGCGAATACAGACTAACACGGATGCTACTCTACAAGCTGTGCTACTGGAGCACTTCAGTGTAGACACGACCTGTGCCAACAAGAGGACTTCTCCCTTTGGCATCGGTAATCCATCTTCCCAAGAGGTGGTAGCTAGGTCAATGGAAGAATTCTTCCGGCAACCTAATGCTGTTTATGCTGGGGATTATGTCAGTGTAGCTATGTATCTCTCGGGTGTGGATTTTTCACATGCCTGAGAGACATAGCTATGCCGTTGCAAGTTTCTAGTATAGACCAGCCCTGAGTTTCCTAAGCGGGGAGATACACATGTGTCTTGAAGGCTGCTCACAGCTGGATGCAAAGTTCAACACATTGCCACAAGAGCAGATGTCTTATGCAGAAGACAGATTAGTGCAGCCGTACACAGAGATTAATAGATTTAGCCAGAATTCTTGGTTGGTGTGTGCATGCTAATTTCTGGGTCGTGTGTTGCTGATTTCATAGTGAAATAAGATTTCCCTCACCCCCACTGTGCCGATACTATTCTTCCTGCCTATTTGTGTCAGCAGGCAGCTCCGTCTAATCCGCTCATTACTGTGTTTGGTTTTTATATTAGTTTAGAAGAGTAATAGACATTTATGGTGCACCACTCAAAGTACAATTCCTAAGGACATTTACCTGTGAGAGAGATCGTTATCAGTGCATAGAGACCCTAGACAGACAAACTGAGCTTTCATTTTACCGGCATTAGTGAGAAGTGACTGGAAAGCCAGGCTGAGCATCTGTGAAAGCAAAGGGGGTGGTGAGGTTGTGAAATTCTCCAATATTGCATGGTGCACAGCCGAGCCAGAGCATCAGGAGACGTGTGAACCCATTAATCATTGCAGGGCAGCTGCCAGCTCTCTGACTTTAATTGCAGGCCTTCTAATATTTAAGCTGATTTTGTGGGGTAAGGGGCGCTGTTAGAGAATTTCATTGCCCACGCAATGAGGTGTGAACTTAACTCAAGTTTGCCGAGTGACTTTCAACTACTGGGGGAAATAATGTTAGCACCATTTTCCTTCAGAGATTGCTGTCTCTGCAGCATGTTTAGATTTTTGTATTTTTTCTCTCTCTCAATTTCCTGTTGCCCAGGCCCTCTATCTCAACGATTTACAATCTGCTGCATTTTTATTAAAGATTCTCATGGAAGGAAACTGCTTTGGAGAGAGTTGCTTTTCAATATCCCTGCCCTGAGAAGAGGGGGTGAGAGTTGGGGGAAAACAGTTACTTAACAGGGAGAGGTGGTTCGGGAAGTGTGTATTTAAGAAGAATGGTTGAAAGTGTATCTCATAAATTCCACCCACTCTCTAATAAAAGAGGGTGCCAGACTATATAAATCAAAACACCTGCCTGGCCCTGAGGACTATGTGACTTTGCACTACAGCGAAGCTTTTCAAGAAACCCAGCTGCATTGTTGCAAGCAAAATAGGGATGCACCCCCTCTCCCTTTTTGTTTTTAATTGAACAGAAATTGAGCCCTGATTTGTCATTCCATGCTGTATATAATTTTCTCCTATGATTTTTTTAAATGGCGGTTCTGTGGCATTTGGTAACCTAGTGCTACCACCTGGCTAACCTGTATTCCTAAGAGTATGCAAGACAATGAGCCTTGAATCTGATATTGCACCGATGTTACACCAGCCTTTCTTTGATTTCAGTGATGTTACTCCTGATTTTACACTGGGGTAAGTGTGAGGAGAATCAAGCCCTGTGGATGCAGCTTGCAGGTGTATAGCTTGTACACCTGTTACAAGGTGCAGCCCTGTGTCCAGAGGAAGGCTTCTTTGCAGGTCATCTGTCACACAGGGGGAATCATTCATTGGTATATTGTTTGCGTGGGCTCTCAGCTCTTTCCCCATCTCTGTTTTGTTTGATTACAGAGCTGATCCTTTCCCTCCTGCCTCTCCTTCCCGAGGAAACGGGCGATATGATGACAAGGACCCATCGTCGGCTAACGGGCCCTGCTGAGACAAGACGGGTTTGGCTGCAGTGGAGACATTACAGGTATTTTTCATTTCCTCATCAACTGCTACCTCTTAAATTTACAACACAGGTAAAGGTAGGAAGGAGCATGCTCCTCCAGTGACCTCCCACACCCAAGTGATGTCAGGGAACTGACTGAGTGGGGATAAGGCCCGCCTGCTATGAATAGAAGGACAAGCTAATTTATTTTGGTTTTTACATTGCACCCCTCACCATGTATCTGAGCACCTTCTAGCGATACATTAAGCAGTGTGACTGGCCCATGTTGCCTTCTTCAGAAGAAGGTAAGGTCTTTGAAAATCTCCGTCTAAGGCACTATGTTATCTAGGCACTCAAATCCCATTGAATTTCAATGGGATTTGGGCGGCCTAATTTCCCTAGGAGCCCTTCGAAAATCCCAGCTTTAGCCAGTATGTGCTGGGTGAAAAAAGTCTCGAGCCCAATATGGCAAACATGTCATTGGTCCGATGTTAGTCTGGGGATCATCTGTTCACCATGTTTACTCACCTTGCCCCCATTTTATATTCCATCTCTTGGTAATGCTAATAGATTTTTCTTAAGTCATAGTAAAGTTGATTCATGTGCTGGGAAAAGGGCAGCCCAGATGTGGTTGATTAGTCATATTTTCTTTAATCTATTTGGATTTTCAGCCCCACGTTCAGTAGTAAAAGCAAAGGGGAATAATAAGATCTTGCTTTGGGTTTCATACCAGTGGAGTCCAGGATGCAGTTCAAACTCTGCAAGGCTTCTGGTGGGAGTCTTTCACAAAAGACACTTTGTTCCCTTTGGGACAGATACCACCAAAGAGTAGAGTTTATTTCGTAATTATTTTTCCAGGGCCTCACTGTTTCCAGCTTGCTCACAAATACTTCACATAGAGATTTGCTTGGAATGGCACGAAGGGGGACCGACACTGGGGATTTGCTTTCTATGCATGGCATGGCTTGCCCTGTCTTCATGAGATCTTTCTTGTTCCTAGGATACACTTGCTTGCCTTAATTTATGGGGCTAGTTTCCCCGCCCTCCCATTTGGCTGAGATTTGTTTTGACTTTGTCACTAAGCTCCTTTCTGTGCAGGGGCAAAACCACTAGCAATTAATTTAAGTGAAATGAAAATACCGTCCTTGTGCTCAGGTAGGGTCTGGGCTGCTGCAACACACTCCACCTGCTCAGATGCAAAAGGAACCTCATGTTTTGTTCAACAGGGACCCATCTGAAGAGCAGAGCGCCACTTGTGGGAGCTCCGGAGGAACTCTGCTCCCATCAGTGTAGTTTGAAAGATGTGGACTACAAGAGTGATGGCATGTGAACTAAGGAAAGGAAAGGAAAGAAAAGAAATGACCCACTAGATCAGACCAAATATCCACCTAGTCCCCTCTCCCGACAGCAGGTAGTTCCAGATGCTTCAGAAAATGACATAACTTCTCCGCTCCCCTTGTTCAACAGTGGCTATTAATAATGGAAAATAATCATAATTACTCATAGCATATGAATAAATGTTACCAAAACTAATGAGGGATGCCACCTATTACTAATAAAAAGGAAATTTACCTCATTCTGCAGTAACATTCCAAGGGTTGTGGGGAAGGGCAATTTTTTCCTGACCACTAATTTGTGCTCTGAAGCATGAGGATTGATGGCCCTTGTAACTCACAGTAGCAGGTGTCATTGCAAGTATCATTCTTGTTCATATGTATGTAACATTTGGATTCTTATTGCACCATTTCAAGTTGAGAAGAAAATTTAAGGCTGCACAATTGCTCCCCAGAAACATTATTACCCAAGGGACTAAAGGGGAAATCCAGTGTTAAAATCTATGTATCCTGTAGGCCCCTTGCTTCTTAGTGGACTGGATGCATCTTCCTTTAAACCAGTAAAAAAGATTGAGAGCAGTGGAGTCATTTAGTTTCCAAAAATTACCTGTTTACTGTCTTTCACGGTGTTACTGCCCGCAATGAGCTCAAAGTCTGAGCTGGACAAAATCTCCAATTTTCTGCCCATCCCCCTGTGGGGAAGATCAGCGATCAAGTCCCAAGCTTGGGGGTCTTGCTCTTTTGGCTTGTGATGGGCTGGGAATACTATGATAGACAGTCAGGGGAAGGGGGAAATAGAATTATGCGGCTCTATAGAGAGCCACAGTCCCTGTCTTCAGATGTTAATGTCAAACAGGGGAATGAGCAAAGTAAACTAGTCAGACTACCTAGTGCCCTCCATAAAGGGACTGATGGCTCAGGGGGTTGATAATGGGATTTACTTCAAGGTCCCTGGTTCAAATTCAGCCCAGATCAGTAAAGACTAATAGTGGTTATCATCCAGTGACTACTGTATGGCTAATGGAAAAAATGTGTCAGCCTCAGCCCAGCTCCTAGAGAGCAGGTGTCCACATAATAAAAAACTATCTCCATGGGTAGGTTTGTCTACAATTGTAACAGAGAAGCTATGTGTTGAATAAGCAAGACACTCAACTTCCTTCTCATCCCTTGAGGTGGCTCAGTCAGGACTGAGGCACATTAATAGAGCTTGTACACAGTAGCGCTTACTCCAGTATAACTAAGTCGCTCAAGGGTGTGGAAAAGCCGCCCCCCCCCACCCCCCTGGAGCGATGCAAGTTACACTGAGCTCAGCGCCAGGTGGACAGCGCTGTGTCAGCGGGAGAGGCTTTCCCACCAACATAGCTACTGCCACTCAGGGAGGTGGAATACTTATGCGGACGGGAGAGCTCTCTCCCGTCCGCATAAAGCATCTGCACTAGCAGCAGTGCAGCGGTGCAGCTACGTCGGTACAGCTGTGCTGCTGTAGCGATTCCAGTGTTAAGTAGCCCATAGCGGGCAGTTTGGAGGAAGCTTGCGGTTTCCCTGCCCGTGCCGTACCTGCTTTGTGGGTGGGTGGCTCAACTCCGTCTCTGAAGCTGTCACTCTTGCATTTCCAGCTAGCACTAGATTATCTTAAACTAGATGAACAAGCCCTTTGTGTCAATTGTTTCAAGAGCATCCTTTTGAAGTTAAAGCTCCCGGAAATCTGTTTTTGGTGGAACCACTGGTACAGCCATATACATTATGAGTTAACGTTTTAAACTCTGTCCAGTGTCAGTTGCATGCAGCTGAGCTGGTATTTGTCTCCTCTTATTAAAAAGGTTAGGCGGGGTAGAAGAGCAGTCGTTTAATACTTTACTTATCACGTACAGAAAATGTAATCTGGCCCCTAGAATCTTCACTGCATCTGTATTTGTCATTGCTGGTTCCAGCGATTTTACTAGTAATGAAATAGAAAGAGCACAAGTAAGAAAGAAACTAGACAGAAAGTGTGACTCCAAACCGATTGAGGTGGATTCAAAGAGCTGATGATTGTGTGAGCTGATGATCTCTGAGGGAGGAAGAGATAGGAGAATGTGTTCTAAATGTGACTTATAGACAGGTCATGGGATATAGAGACTTTGTAAGCTCTTCACTTGCAATGTAGCCTAAGTCCTAGATACTAAAATTTGTTACCAGCTAATGACTGTTCATTGGCCTATGTCCAGTGAGTTGGGGAATCTCAATCCAGTTCTCCTGTGGACAGGTGTCCACATCACAAACTTGGCCCCACTATAACTGGTCCTAACTGCCCCCCTTGTTGGCAATCTCCATAGAGTGCCCAAGGATTGAATGTGTGATATTCTCTCCTCCATGACCTGGTCATCCAGAATCCCGTTGAGACACACCAATGGTGAGAAGTTGGCCAAATCAGACACCTGAAAGGTGTATAGTCATCTGGAAAGGTTGAGCACCACTGCTCTAAATGACAGAAAGAGAAAATGTTCAGGGTTTGATTGTGTTTAACTCACGTAGGCTCTTACATTCGAGCTGGGGAGACCTATTCATCGTAATGAGCCATACATTTTCCACCTGTAGATCACCTGCCATTTCCCTGCTGTTCCCTTACTAACAGGAAAATCTGCTTTTGCTTCACAGAAGGATCCTCTCCACACAGACTCCATGTGATGCTGAGCATGCAGGAAGAGTGTCTTAAGTCACACAACTGCAGCAGAAGCAGCAGCAATCGTTTCCTCCCTTTACTTTGCTGTGTCTTTGGTTCTCCTAGATAAAAATATGATCCTTCCACGCACCTGTCCTTTGGGAACACACTTACTGTCACGCCTAGCGACATATTTCCCGAGCCGCCGTTTCTTAGGAGGACAAATATCCTGCAAAGATATGACACTGTGGAACCAGTAATTAAAATGAAGAATGCAGTACAGTAGAAAGTAGAAATATGAGTCTAAAAGCCACACTGGAGTTTTTACTGATGGGGGTTATTGAGGACTTCAGTTTAATAATTCAGTGCAGCTAAGATTAATAAATGATATGAGGTGGAAATGGTCTTTCAAGAAGAAGAATTGGAGTGGTATGTTAACGGTTTAATTTAGTGTGTTCTGAAAAATGCTGCATGAAACCCTGTATAATAACTGAGCACAGTCCTAAGATTTCAGAGCCTTTGTAGGGGGGGAGAATGTGTATTATGAATGATATTTATGCCTCATGAGTGAGGCTGTCTGAGCACATGCTAGAGAGTCAGGGATCCCAGCTCCGACACTGGCTTCCCGTTGGGCTTCCAGCAAGTCTCTTCATCTCTCTGTCTCAGTCTCTCCACCTGGAGCATGGCATTGGCTTTCATTTTCCAGGTCAAGGGCTGCCACAGGGAACTCCCATAAAGCGCTCATCTTCAGGTTTCCCACTTGTAGCAAATCACAGCCCCTGAGCACTTGATATATTGTCGTTCCCTTCTACCCTCTTTGCTCCAACTGTCTGTAATGTCAGTGAATTCCAGCCCTGCTTAATGAAAGGGCTTCAGGAGACATAGATAGAGGTCTATGCAGCTTAGAGGCCCATCCTGCCACCACATACTACAGGTCATTGGCCCAGATCTACAAAGGGACTTAGGTGCCTAAATACTTAATCATTAGGCCGGGGGGTTGGGGGGAACAGTCGCCTGGTGGATACGGTATCCAGCAGGAAGGTGGGAGACCCAGAATCTAGTCCCCCTGCTCCAATGAACTTTTAACTTATCCAAAGTGGAACAGGTTCAACAGGAGAGCTTACAGGACCCCCTTCCCTCCCCATTAGACTATTCCATAGCTCAGTGATTAGAGCACTCTCCTGAGAAGTGGTTGTCCCTGTTCAAATCTTTTCACACACACACCCCCCGCCCCCCAGGCCAAGGAGGAAAGTGAACCTGTCTCCCCCACATCCCAGGTGAGTGCTCTAACCATTGGGCTAAAAGTTATAAGGGAGCTGCATCCTTTGGGAACAATGAAATTGTCATCCAGTATGGGGAGGCTCGTGAGAAGAGTGAAGAGATCCTTCTGAGGAGCTGTGAGCTCACTCCTGTGAAAGATAAGAATACCTACTAACCATGCCTCATTCAGGTCCCTGATTCATCGAGGTACTTTTAAGCAGTGAGCGGTCCCTTGACTTCCTCCTCCTCTTCCTCCATGTTCTCCCATTCCTCACTCCAAATGACTCCTGGCCAGTGTTAAATTGATCAGTTGATTACCTTGCTACTGTAGAGAAGATTTGGGGGAAATCTTATTTCCTGGCCATGCTTCAGATCTTTGTATATATTACAGCCATATTGCTGGGGTACAAGTGGTCTAATGAATTTACTGTCAGGGATGTGGGATGTCAGAGTGTGCATGCACATGTTACCCTGGCCGTCTCAAACGTGCACATATATTCTCCAGGTACCTCTTGCACTGTCATACATTTAGTTTATGCCACTCGGTTTGTTTAGTTTTGACTTAAAAACAAACAAACCAAAAAAACTTCTGCTTTCTTTTTTCCATTTGATCATTAATTATTATTGAAGAACTGAGCCAAGTTCACTACTGATGTAAGCCCATCCAATTCCATTGAAGCCAGTGGAGTAATCCTGCTTACAGTAGTGGTGAATTGGGCTCCGTGAGTTCAATGGTATAGATGGAATTTAGTGACTTCCTAAGGTGCCGTATAATGTATCAGTTTCTAGAATAGCTTGAAATTGAATATCAAGGTTTGGGAAACACCTTGGGTTACTCATAGGGTACACAAATAGCAACATCAGTGGAACCAGGCATGTGAATAAGGGAAGCAGGTGTGGCCCTGAATCTCTAAACAACAGGATCCACCCACTAAACAGGATTGTCACAAATCTCAGAAGTTGCACAGGATTGTTTTTATTTAATTTTTTTTTTTAAACAGCTCCCAGTGGGAGGTTGTTTTTTTCTCCTCAGCAGCACAGGGTTTTGCAGGCTACACCATTTAGATAGATTTCAAGGGAAACAGATATTTTAGTCACTGAGTGAAACATTTTTACTTCCTAAAATTTAAAAAAAAAAAAATCACAATTTGCATAAAAATAAAGACGATCATCCAGAAACCTGTTATACGAAACTCAATAATCCAGACAGAAAGAGGTACTGCAGTATATTTTTGGAAAGGTTTCTGGTCTCTTTTGCAGTCTCATGCTGTCTAGGACACCTGGTAAAAACTTGAAGCGGGGAGAGCATTAAATACAGAGCAATGGCTTGTACAGAATGACCCATGATTTCTGTTTTATACATTTGATCAATTTAAATCCTGTGATATTTCCCATGATTGCTCCAGCAGCTTTCCATAAACTACACCGTGCCATCTTAGTCCTTCAGCATAAGAATTACATTGTTCCCATATTATTCTTAAACCATACTGTGTAAGGGCAGATGTATTAGTCAGATTGGATTGAATTATGTTTTGATTTGACACGTGCTGCAGTACTCACAGAAATATCAAGTAAGCCTTTATCAGGGGAGCAGGTAACAGCTTCTGTAATGAATCAGGAGCTGAATAAGGGTGACTGGTTGCTATCCAAACAGAAGCAAAAGTTCCTATTTAGCATGGCTCATTAAAATGATGGTGCACCCAAGTGGGTAATAGCAGCAGCAGAAGAGATATCCTGTAGGTATCAGGGCATTGATACAACTACACTGGGAGGAAATAGCTGAAATGACATTTAATTCCCACTGCTTTGCTCCCTAAACTCCCTGTGTTTTAAACGAATGCCTCTGCCACTGTGTTGCAAAGATGGACAAATCAAAGTACTTTGTGGACATTAATTAATCCTCACAACCTCCCTGTGAGATAAATGATTCTTATCCGTATTTGACAGGTCAGGAAACTGAAGCATTAAACAGCTAAGTGACTTGGCCAAGGTCCCTCAGTGACAGAGCGGGGAATAAAACCCAAAGCTCCTGATTCCGTCTCGTTTTCTAACTACTACCCAACAAGATCCTTCTTGTGTTGTTCTCTTTCCTGCTGTTCACGTTAATAGGAATCTTGCTCTATCCTGCCCTGAATGGGTAGTAGTTAATGTCTGATGTAGTGTTTAGAAAAAACACACAGCATCTAGGCCAAAGGATTAAAAATATGAAACTCATGAACATACTGGAAACTCAGCTGCTGTTACTATGAAGCACTCTTGACCCTCCAGATGGTGATGTATATTTTTACATAGACATTAGTCTTCTCCATTCTCTTGTACCATTGAAGCCTTAAATATAGTTGCAGGCATTTTTCTCCAACCAAGGAAAGCCTGGCTCCTATTTTTGCTGAAATGCATAAAGCTAAAAGACACTCCTATCAGTAAGGCTGCTTATATAAAGTTCCCTTTGCTGCAGTTCCTGCAACAGAAACATTGTATTATAATGGAGATTTCAACTCCTGTGTTGCACAGCTCTTGGGCAAATCTGTCTTCCTCATTTAGCTTTGGGTCCCATGAAGGAGGATGATTGGAATGCCAATTAATCTCCATAAAAGCCACAAATCAAGCCCCATCATAACTAAAGAGCGCTCAATGTGGTGTCATCATTACTTACCTCTGGGTGAACATGAGAAGCAGGGCGCTCAATCTGGGCCTAATTGCAAGTGTCACAAATTACTTGTAGTTGAGAGATTGGCTCATTAGTTGAGGGCCTTTTGCACTGGGAGGCCCAGAAATTCTGATGCAATGTGGCACTGCAGGAATAGAGTGAGAAGAAAACATGCTTCTGAATCAGCAGAAATCACAAACATTAGGACCTCTCTTCATGTCTCGCTGTGCCACTCTGATGATTAGCTAAAAGAGAAGAGGATTCCCTGGGTAGAGCCTTCTCTAATACAGTCCAGATTCCACAATCTATCTTTATTTAGGCCCTGATTCTGCAAAGCTTTTCAGCATGTACTTGAGGTTAAGCACAGGCTTAAGTCCCATTGAAGCTAATCATGTGTTTAAGTGCTTTATGTAGAAACTACCACTGATTAATAACTGCTCTTGTTCAGTTGCCAAATGTTCATCACACAAGCCACAAGGGAAAGCTATTACATATGACTGCCTCTGGGCTTATTGAAAATTAATACAGTTTGCAGTTTCTCCATGAAAAATGGCATGGCTATTTTTTTTCCCTTTCCAGATCTTTGATCAGTCAAATCCGTTTCCATGCATTTACTTTTGAGGAGGAGGCATGCTTTGAGTATGCACCTGGAAGTCAGGAATTTGAGTTCTAATTCCAACTCTGGCCTTAGGCACAGCATGTAACCACTCTGTGCCTCAGTTTCCAAATCTGTAAAATGGGGGTAATGATACAAGGGTGTGGTGAGGATTAACTAAATTCTGTTCAAGTCCTTTCAAGAGGGATAACTACTGTATGTAAATATTTGGTTTGCTTTTTGCTACTTAAGTCTTTTCCTTTCTTCAGTCTCTTTAGACGAAAATCATACATGCCACAGGCTCCACAGAGTGAAGCTAATTTTTTCATAATATTATTGTTTTAAAATCCTAAATTATGCCCAGTGGCTGTTATTTTAATATAGCCCCAGGTTAATTGGACTGGAACCATATGTATATTTGCCAACAAAGTATAACTAAAATGTTCTCTCTTTAGTTATTGAGAAAATAATCTGCTGAATGCAAAGAGTCATAACTATGATCCCTGTCCTACAATCAATTCTGTACAGGTGGACCTCAGTTCCCATGCTGATCCCTTTTGATGCCAGTTGATTTACATGCACAAGCAGGGATCCACACTACTTGATCCATTTGCAGGACTGGGCTCAAATCGTGAAGTCCGTCCTCGCTTTTCTCAGTCCTTTTTCAGGCAAACATTATCAAAGGGGACTTGCCTGAAGCAAGACTACATTTTTGGGTGAGGACTTCAGGACTTTGAGCTTTGGTGAGGGCAGATAGGTGCCTCAATGGGAATTAAGCACCTAGGTGCTTTTGAAATTCCCACTAGGCACCGAAGTGCGCCTTTATGTACCTAAATGCCTTTAAAAATCTGGCCCCTACGCAACTCACATATACAGTGTTCATTGGGGGGAAAAAAGAGAATTACATCCACACACAGGGTCAAAAGGGACCTGTCTGCATCTTTAGGCACTTGGGCACCTAACTCCAGATGGGTTTCAGTAGGCATTAGGAACCTAAATACCCTTCAGGATCTGTGTCTTAGGGTATGTCTACACTACGAAATTAGGTCGAATTTATAGAAGTCTGTTTTGTAGAAAGCGTTCTTATACAGTTGATTGTGTATGTCCCCACACAAATGCTCTAAGTGCATGTAGTCGGCGGAGTGTGTCCACAGTACCGAGGCAACCATCAACTTCCGGAGCGTTGCACTGTGGGTAGCTATCCCACAGTTCCTGCAGTCTCCGCCGCCCATTTGAATTCTGGGTAGAAATCCCAGTGCCTGATGGGGCTAAAACATTGTTGCGGGTGGTTCTGGTTACATATCGTCAGGCCCCCCTTCCTTCCCTCCCTCCCTCCGTGAAAGCAAGGGCAGATAATCGTTTTGCGTCTTTTTTCTTGAGTTACCTGTGCAGACGCCATACCACGGCAAGCATGGATCCCGCTCAGCTAACCGTCACCGTATGTCTCCTGGGTGCTGGCAGACGTGGTACTGCATTGCTACACAGCAGCAGTTTATTGGCAGCAGACAGTGCAGTATGACTGGTAGTCATCGTCGACGTAGTCCTGGGTGCTCTTTTAACCGGGCACCTAGGCAAACATGGGAGTGACTCAGCTAAGTCATTTCCCTTGTTTCGTCTCATGGCGATTGAGTCCTACCGGCAGTGCACTGTTTTTTAATCAGCAGCCAGCAGAAGA
Source organism: Chelonia mydas (assembly GCF_015237465.2). NCBI lineage: Eukaryota > Metazoa > Chordata > Testudines > Cheloniidae > Chelonia > Chelonia mydas. The sequence goes on from NC_051246.2 coordinate 53,763,872, forward strand.
TAATGGCCAGTAGTCATATTGCACCGTCTTCTGCCGAGCACCCAAGAGATGATGATGGCTAGCGGTCGTACTGCACAGTCTGCTGCCAGCAAGATGTATAAAGATACATGAAGTGGCTCAAAAGAAGAAATAGACCAGATCTGTTTTGTATTCATTTTCTCCTCCCTCCCTCGCTCCCTCCCTCTGTGAAATCAACGGCTTGCTAAACCCAGTTTGAGTTCTGTCCTTGAGATTTTGAGTTCTGTCCTTGAGGGGGCCATTCAGTTTCTTGCAAAGCCACCCCCTTTGTTGATTTTAATTCCCTGTAAGCCAATCCTGTAAGCCATGTCGTCAGTCGCCCCTCCCTCCGTCAGGGCAATGGCAGACAATCGTTCCATGCCTTTTTTCTATGCAGACGCCATACCACGGCAAGCCTGGAGCCCGCTCAGATCACTTTGGCAGTTAGGAGCACATTAAACACCACACGCATTTTCCAGCAGTATATACAGCACCAGAATCTGGCAAAGCGATACCAGGCGAGTAGGCGACGTCAGCACGGTGACGAGAGTGATGAGGACATGGACACGGACTTCTCTCAAAGCACAGGCCCTGGCAATGTGGGCATCATGGTGCTAATGGGGCAGGCTCATGTGGTGGAACGCCGATTCTGGGCCCGGGAAATAGGCAGAGACTGGTGGGACCGCATAGTATTGCAGGTCTGGGACGATTCCCAGTGGCTGCGAAACTTTCGCATGCGTAAGGGCACTTTCATGGAACTTTGTGACTTGCTTTCCCCTGCCCTGAAGTGCATGAATCTCAAGATGAGAGCAGCCCTCACAGTTGGGAAGCGAGTGGCAATAGCCCTGTGGAAGCTTGCAACGCCAAACAGCTACCGGTCAGTCGGGAATCAATTTGGAGTGGGCAAATCTACTCTGGGGGCTGCTCTGATGCAAGTAGCCAACGCTGTCAAAGATCTGCTGATATCAAGGGTAGTGACCCTGGGAAATGTGCAGGTCATAGGGGATGGCTTTGCTGCAATGGGATTCCCTAACAGTGGTGGGGCCATAGACGGAACCCATATCCCTGTCTTGGCACCGGAGCACCAAGCCGGCGAGTACATAAACCGCAAGGGGTACTTTTCAATAGTGCTGCAAGCACTGGTGGATCACAAGGAACGTTTCACCAACATCAACGTGGGATGGCCGGGCTCGCATCTTCAGGAACTCTGGTCTGTTTCAAAAACTGCAGGAAGGGGCTTTCTTCCCAGACCAGAAAATAACCATTGGGGATGTTGAAATGCCTACAGTTATCCTTGGGGACCCAGCCTACCCCTTAATGCTATGGCTCATGAAGCCATACACAGGCAGCCTGGACAGTAGTCAGGAGCTGTTCAGCTACAGGCTGAGCAAGAGCAGAATGGTGGTAGAATGTGCATTTGGACGTTTAAAAGTATGCTGGCGCAGTTTACTGACTCGGTTAGACTTCAGCGAAACCAATATTCCCACTGTTATTACTGCTTGCTATGTGCTCCACAATATCTGTGAGAGTAAGGGGGAGACGTTTATGGCGGGGTGGGAGGTTGAGGCAAATCGCCTGGCTCCTGGTTACGCGCAGCCAGACACCAGGGCGGTTAGAAGAGCACAGGAGGGTGCGGTGCATATCAGAGAAGCATTGAAAACCAGTTTCATGACTGGCCAGGCTAGGGTGTGAAAGTTTTGTTTGTTTCTCCTTGATGAAACCCCCGCCCCTTGGTTCACTCTACTTCCCTGTAAGCTAACCACCCTCCCCTTCTTCCTTCGATCACCGCTTGCAGAGGCAATAAAGTCATTGTTGCTTCACATTCATGCATTCTTTATTAATTCATCACACAAATAGGGGGATAACTACCAAGGTAGCCCAGGAGGGGTGGTTGAGGAGGGAAGGACAAGGCCACACAGCACTTTAAAAGTTTAAAACTTTAAAATTTATTGAATGCCAGCCTTCTGTTGCTTGGGCAATCCTCTGGGGTGGAGTGGCTCGGTGGATGGAGGCCCCCCCCACTGCGTTCTTGGGCGTGGGGGTGAGGAGGCTTTGGAACTTGGGGAAGAGGGCAGTTGGTTACACAGGGGCTGTAGCGGCGATCTGTGCTCCAGCTGCCTTTCCCGCAGCTCATCTATACGCTGGAGCATATTAGTTTGATCCTCCAGCAGACTCAGCATTGAATCCTGCCTCCTCTCATCACGCTGCCGCCACCTTTCAGCTTCAGCCCTCTCTTCAGCCCGCCACCTCTCCTCCTGGTCATTTTGTGCTTTCCTGCACTCTGACATTGTCTGCCTCCATGCATTCGTTTGTGCTCTGTCAGTGTGGGAGGACAGAATGAGCTCAGAGAACATTTCATCACGAGTGCGTTTTTTCCGCCTTCTAATCTTTGCTAGCCTCTGGGAAGGAGAAGATCCTGTGATCCTTGAAACACATGCAGCTGGTGGAGAAAAAAAAAGGGACAGTGATATTTAAAAAGAAACATTTTATAGAACAATGGGTACACTCTTTCATAGTAAACCTCGCTGTTAACATTACATACATAGCACATGTGCTTTCGTTCCAAGGTCACATTTTGCCTCCCCCCACCACGTGGCTAGCCCCTACACCCTCCGTCTCTCCACCCCCTTCCCCCCATGGCTAACAGCAGGGACCATTTCTGTTCAGCCACAGACAAACAGCCCAGCAGGAACGGGCACCTCTGAGTGTCCCCTGAAGAAAAGCACCCTATTTCAACCAGGTGACCATGAATGATATCACTCTCCTGAGGATAACACAGAGAGATACAGAACGGATGTTGTTTGAATGCCAGCAAACATACACTGCAATGCTTTGTTCTACATTGATTCCTGAGTACGTGCTACTGGCCTGGAGTGGTAAAGTGTCCTACCATGGTGGACAGAATAAGGCTGTCCTCCCCAGAAACATTTTGCAAAGGCTTTGGGAGTATATCCAGGAGAGCCACGAATGCCAGAGCAAATTAATCATTAAACATGGTTGCTTTTAAACCAAGTATAGTATTTTAAAAGGTACACTCACCAGAGGTCCCTTCTTCGCCTGGCGGGTCTGGGAGGCAGCCTTGGTTGGGTTTGGGGGGTACAAAACCCAGGTCCAGGGTGAGAAACAGTTTCTGGCTGTCAGGAAAACCGGGTTCTCCGCTTGCTTGCTGTGAGCTATCTACAGCCTCATCATCATCATCTTCCTCATCCCCAAAACCTGCTTCCGTGTTGCCTCCATCTCCATTGAAGGAGTCAAACAACACGGCTGGGGTAGTGGTGGCTGAACTCCCTAAAATGGCATGCAGCTCATCATAGAAGCGGCATATTTGGGGCTCTGATCCAGAGCGGCCGTTTGCCTCTCTGGTTTTCTGGTAGGCTTGCCTCAGCTCCTTAAGTTTCACGCGGCACTGCTTCGGGTCCCTGTTATGGCCTCTATCCTTCATGCCCTGGGAGATTTTGACAAATGTTTTGGCATTTCGAAAACTGGAACGGAGTTCTGATAGCACGGATTCCTCTCCCCATACAGCGATCAGATCCCGTACCTCCCGTTCGGTCCATGCTGCAGCTCTTTTGCGATTCTGGGACTCCATCATGGTCACCTCTGCTGATGAGCTCTGCATTGTTACCTGCAGCTTGCCACGCTGGCCAAACAGGAAATTGAAATTCAAAAGTTCGCGGGCCTTTTCCTGTCTACCTGGCCAGTGCATCTGAGTTGAGAGTGCTGTCTAGAGCGGTCACAATGGAGCACTCTGGGATAGCTCCTGGAGGCCGATGCCGTCTAATTGCGTCCACAATACCCCAAATTCGACCCAGCAAGGCCGATTTCAGCGCTAATCCCCTTGTCGGGGGTGGAGTAAGGGAATCGATTTTAAGAGCCCTTTAAGTTGAAAAAAAGGGCTTTGTCGTGTGGAGGGGTGCAGGGTTAAATCGATTTAACGCTGCTAAATTCGACCTCAACTCCTAGTTTAGACCAGGGCTTAAATACCTTTGGAAATCTGGCTCTACTTCCCTTCTGTGTCTTAGGTTGGGCTGTTAGACTTTAGACCTTGTTAGACTTTAAATATTTAAAACAACCCTCTTTAAAAACAACAATATCTGTAGTATTATATTTCAGTTACAAAGCTTGTTAAAAGGGGGAAGGATCTACATTTCCAAACTGGAAAACCAGACTGTATCACATTGGTTTGATTTTTGTTTTCAGGAGAATGCATACATTATTTTAATGTAAAGGACAAATCAAATCCCATCAGCTATTATTGACACCAGCATTATCACAAGGGAAATCATGCAGACTCCGTTTTAGCTTAGGATGAGCTTTGTAATATGCATAATTCTTAATGAACTGGAAATATTGCTTTTTTTGCACTTTCTGGGCTGTGTGTCTTGATCCAACTTCTGTTCTCCATGAGCATTATTTCTTAATGGTTTAAAGTTGCAGATGTTTCTTTGTTTGCCTAGACCAGTCCAACTAAAGAGGAAAAAGTAAGTTCTGCAGCCTGAGGAGACTAGGTTGAGACTTTTGGAAGGCAGCAGAGGTAAATGGTGACAGTGAAGCAATCAAGTGGTCAGTCTTAGTTACTGGAATAAGAAAAAGGGATGAAATGCTACTTGAAGTTGATTGAGTCATTAGCAAGCTTTCAATATGACAAAAATGCTACTGCCCCTGTGGCAGCTAGCCTCGCTTGCCTTGTTTATTGCAGTCTAAGTATCGTCGTATGCATACATAGTAGTTCTATTTCTGTCTGCAGAGAGTGTAACGGTCTCAGCCTGATGCTTTGCAGGCTGAACTTCTTAAAATTCGATTTTACTGGGATGAAAAGTAATGAGCAAGTTATAGATCAGATTTATAAACTCATTTATACAGCAAAGAGCTCGTTCCTGATCTCATTTATACCAATGTAAAGCCAGAAGTCAATAGAATTTACACTAGTGTAAATGAGGTCAGAATTTGGCCCAGTATTCTTAGGCTTTCCCCATAAAGCTCAGGACATTTTTAGTCCTGCAACACTCAAGCCTCTTTATTCATGTTCCCATCTGCTGATTTGGTTTATGACAACACTAGCAACAGACCGTTTCCCTAGGGCCACATCAAAACTCTTTAAGACATCTGAATCTGAAGATTGGATGAGTGGCGGGAAACGCAGCTGACAATATTCACCCTCTTCTCTTGCAAAGGCCTAGATAATGAAATCTTTAAGCAAAACAAATTGATGCAAAGAAATTCAGAGGTTTCTGGTAGGCTTAGAAACCATTACAGCAGCCAGCTTCTGGAAGACTGATTTAATTATACCAGTCTAAGGGGGCACTGATCACTTGACATCTCTCCAGCCCTCAGATAGTCTTGGAACTGGACTGGAGAAATCATTTGAACACAGTGGTGCTCATTCAGTATCCAATTTACCAGCAATAGGAAAGCATTACAATAGGATTGACATTATAAAATATTCCCTCTCCATGTCCTTTGTGCCAAAATCAGAGATGTAGTTCCTCCATAGACAGCTGTTCAGTTCCTTCCCCCTTATGCTGTGATTTCTGGCTGTTCCCTGGCTGCACTCTTGCAGCAGGTCGTATAGTGATATTTTGGGGGGACTGAAGTGTTGTGAAATATTTTTGCATGGCAGGAGATGCAGGTGAGTTGACTGGGTAAGAAAGATGTGGAAAGATGCCAAATTGACCAAAGACACCTGTATAGCCATAGGACAGCAGGAGGAACAGCGATGTAAATCCCCCATGCAGTCCTCCCTCAACTGACCTGCAGGGACTATACGTAGGGGGATTGAGTGTAGTTTAGTCTCCAAGACCTGTGCAGTCTTCTGCCGTAACAAGGGCACCAACTATTGCCAGTGGACACTGTTCTCCTAGGAAGTGGATATGGGTCCAGGCTGCATGTGCCATGGTGATGAGAGTTGGTATAAAAAACTAGGCATTGGATTATGTAGGAGACTGAATGCTGTCAGATGGTCACCACTGACCTAAGATGGATTTAAAGCATTGCCCTAAAAAGGAGGGGGCTCGATGGACCTGATTCTCAACTGCCTTGCACCTTGTGTAGTCCCTTACACCTGAGTAGAAGGTATATCATTTGGATGTAGTAGCATTTCATATGCACTTTACACAGGTGTAAATAATCACAGAAATCTGCACAGCAGAGAACCAAGATGCATATCCCTGTTACCATGCAGCCACCATTCTGCCATTACTTTAACACAGCAGTTCTCAAACTGTGGGTCGAGACCCCCAAAGCCAAAGCCTGATCCTCACTGCCCGGGGCCAAAGCCATAGCCTGAGGGCTTCAGCCCTGGATGATGGGACTCAGGTTATAGGCCCCACGCTTGGGGCTGAAGCCCTTTGGCTTTGGCCCCCGCCTCCAGGGCAGTGGGGTTTGGGCGGGCTCAGGCTTTAGTGCCCCGTGTGGGGTTGTGTAGTAATTTTTGTTGTCAGAAGGTGATCATGGTGCAAGGAAGTTTGAGAACCCTGCCTTTGAAGAATATGCAGCAAGACACAACAGTCCAAATTGGGGCTTAGCAGCTGCAGCATCCAGGAGACTCCACAAACCCTAGGTTAGTGCCTAGGCTCCCTACACAATGCATGGGGAGAAACAGGTGCGTGAGAATGAGATCCAGAAAAACCAGCATGGTAGGCAGGAAGCTACCTAAGAGCAAATACCAACGAGAGGGATGTGCCCTAAGCCCCCACCTCTCTCAGGGAGGGAGGCACTTATCTCTGCATCTCTCCACAGGTGCGATCTCTATTCTGGAGTCAGGCCCATAAGCCATTTCATGCTATAACAGCAGCAGCGTACACCTAATTCCACACACAACAGCTGAGTAGGCAAGCCTCAGAACCATAAGCCCAGTGGGTAAAATACTCACTCAGGATGTGGGAGACCCCAGCTCAATTCCCCCACTCTGCCTGGTGAGAAGGGATTTGAACCAGGCACTTCCACCTTTCAGGTAAGTCCCCGCCCACTAAGCTGTGAAATATTCTGAGGGTGGGGCTCTCTCAGTTTCTCGGGTTGAAGCCATGCCACTTTGTATAAATAAATATACATGTAGCCACAGAAAGAGTGAGACTGATGCTATCATCCAGTGGTTCGGGCCTACCCATGTTCAAAGCCGTCCTCCACCTTCTCCTCAGGCCAAGGGCGGAACTAACCCAGCATCTTCCATATCCTTGGTCAGTACCTAAGCACTGGGCTAATGATTATAAAAGAGACCACCTTTTTCCTTTCCCCCCAGCCATTTTGTGTGGAGGTAGGCATGCTCACACCTACCATATTGTGCCCCACAAGTCAGATAGGTGGGATAATACCTGTCTTCACCTAGTTTGACAATGGTGCTGAGGTCTAGGCACAAGATAGGCAACTGGACCCCTGCTTTGGGCAGCAGTGCACATGCTCAGAGGCAAAAACTTAGCCACGTAGGGAACTGTTACAAAAAAAATTAGGCCCCAAATGAGTCTAGGTACCTATAGAGTTGGGAGGCAGTAGAGCAGGGGTTTTATGGATCTTACTGGTGCCTAAAACTGGGACTTTGTGGATCTTAGCAACATTTATTCCCCCTTGCAAAGCTTATTTCACTATAGAAACTTCTATCCTGAATCAGCCAATACGTCACCTAATCTAACGTTCTGTCTCCAATAGAGGCCAGTACTGGAGGTTTCTTCAGAGATCTAAAGGATCCAATGGCACAATGCTATGCCACAAAGGGACATTCTTCCTGACTCCAGCTTGCGCTCATCTTATGCCTTGAAGCATGAGAATTAACTAACCGTATAATTTTATAATAGCCAGGGTAACTACAAATACTGTTCTGAAACATAGAACCCTTCTCTAAAACTTCCTGAGTTCCTCATCTCACACACAGCCCACGTCAACAGATTCCACAGGTTACAGAAACCAGCTGCTGGGGCTCTAAAGCCTCCTGCACCTCTTGGGTACCCTGTATGTGGCCTTCCTCATACCTGATCAGAGCTCTTCTTGCTTTGCCAGCAGCAAGCAATTCAAACAAAGCACTGATAAAAGGGCAGACGAGGCTGTAGGAAACAACAGAGAAAATAAGAGGGTTGTTCATTCCTCCATTTCTGTTTGCAGCCAAGATGGAAGAGAAAACGAGCTTCTGCCCCTTAGGCAACCAGAGAGGAAGGAATCCTAGAGAGCCACAAATTCATCACTGTGCAACATCTGCCTTGCAAGGCCTTCAACAAGTTGGGGCATCAGCTCTTGAAGACAACACAGCCAAAGCTGTCAAGAGCTTCTGCTGCAATCATTTTATGGTTCCCTTCCATTCCCTGTGGCAGGGCCAGATTAAGTGCAGCATAAGTCCCAATAACCCTGATGACTGAAAACAAGAGTTTTATTCTTGGAGAAAGAAAAACAGAACATCTCACAAGCACTTTAGTGTAATTTTGGCATTGCTGTGTAAACCCCCCCGTTAACTGAGTTTGAGCTGCTAATTCAGGTTTTATACAGCCAAGCCCGCTGTCCCATCAAGCAAAGCTTCCTTAAAGAAACAGTGACAGCATATTTCAGATCCCTCTGCTCCTTGAGACATCAAGTTCTCTGCTTCCAAAGGCTTTCAGTTTCGGAGTCATTTCCAAAAAATAAACTCCAAGCTCCCACTGGATGCTTTCTTACATAAGAGGACAACCTCAGCATGATCCCAGGAAGTATTTCCCTTACAGTCAAGAAGTAAATAGAAGAGCTTCAAAGCTACTGAAGCAAGAGAGAGAAGCCCTCTCCATTGAGACCCCCAATCATAGCAGGTAAGTGTATTAGCACTGCTGTTCCCAGACACACAGTTACAGAGAACTATAACCCAACCCCTGACAAACAACCCTACCCACAAACAATGCTTTCCCTCAGCAGCTCTAGCTGTCCCATGGGAAAGGAAGGTAAGGGGAACAGTGAGACCTGGCCCACTCCTGCCCCAAGAGCTTCACTTACACGAACTCACAGAACATGGATTGATGCCCATGCCTGTGATGAGTATGTCAGGACTCAGCCCACAAGTCAGTGTTTAAATGCAGCTGAAAGAAAACCCTTCTCTCCCATCTTCTTTCACCTTGATGAGTAACTAGGTAAGGGGGCTGTATCCCTTTGAAACACTCCTTTTGATGATTAACTGGACCCCCACTTATCTAGCAGATAAGCTATTTGATTTGCTCTCCATTCCATGCTCACTTTTTTTTTTAACTTCTCCCTTTCACTGTAGCACCTTATGAGTTTTAGGGTAGGAGTTTCTGTCAGTGAATACAATTTATTTCTGTTCACAATCTTTTTATTGAACATAACCTCTCTCACAGCGGGCAGGATTAAATCATAATAGGGCCCAGTAATGGCATAAACAGTTGAAGAAAGGAGGGATGGAAAGTGACTCACTGCCCTGGCTTCCTCTCCAATATCTGGCTTCCAAGGCACATTCAAATTGTGTCCAAAGGAAGTCTATAAATTCCTGGTGCTTTTTAAAATGAAGTGGCAGCCTATGTCACATCTGTAATTCAAAGTGAAAGCCAGGATTTGCAGTCTGTGCTTCTCCTAGTGGAATTCATTCACTGTATCTCACTTTTCCTGCAAGCCTAAGAGAGTGTTTAATATTTATTTCCACTGATCCAAAAGGACAGGTTAAGTCAATATTTAATAGTTGGTTCTGCTTTTGGAAAGTTGAGACCAAGTGATCTTTTCCCCCCTAGCAGGTTGCACAGCCGTGACTTGCTATCTTCATAAACAGCAATGGAGCTGTAAAGACAGTGAGCTTGTTTATGAGGAGGTAGCCCTCGAGGTTTACAGCACAGTTTATTACAGCTCCAGGGGCTGGAGGTCAGGATTCCTTAGTGCCCAAGGAATCCAACCCAGGCATCACGCCTGCAAGATCTGAATTGAGCAAGGGTCTGATCCTGCTAGGTGCTCAATGCCTCATGCAAGGTGCTCAGCACTTCAACTTCCATCAATTCCAATGGGCACTGGGGGCACTCAGACCAGAAAATACTTCATTTGACCTCATCTGAATGGCAAGCACCAGCGACAGGATAAAATGGTAACAAAAACAAGTTGAAAGAGAAGCAGTAATCTGGCCTGCTAGACTCCAGATTAGGTTACAGTGATTTATGAGGATGGATCTCACCCTGCTATTTAATAATCACCACATTGAACTGTGTGGTGAAAGCTTATCACTTAAAGTTGTCTCTTGCTGCTGAAATGTCCAGGCCTCCAGGAGTGTGAAAGAAGCAAATCTGAGTAGTAAGACTCTCTTTACCTTTTAAGATTGAACGAAAGGAGGACCTGAACCCGGCCCTCCCATTCTGCACATGCTTTGGCTCTTGATGTATACTTCAGTGCTGATCCATTTTTCTAGTTTGGAAAACCTTAGATATTAACACCCTCAAACTTTGGAGAAATTCAGGTCCAAACTTGGTGGTTCAGGCCCAGCTCTGACCACAGGTGCTCAATCTAATCACTCAGCTGAGCAAAAAGAAGCTTTAAAATGAACAGCAGTGTCATATGGCTCTTGGGCGTAGTTTTTAGATCTTGTACATTGTAAGACCTTGGAACTGCAGGCAAAAATAGGCATGTGTATGAATGTTCATGAAGATGCTGCAGAGGAGCCACTTTTTGTCTTTGCTTCCTCTCGATTTGTAAGACTTCTGGGGGATAGGGGAGTGAATACCATGAATAGATACTCAGGCTCTTCCACTCAGAATATTCTTTCCCTGCTACAAAACCGCATTGTCAGGCAATAACAGCTGAGATGTTCCCAGAAGGAAATAAATAAATAAGGGCTTTTTTCCCCCCAGGCTTATTACAGAAAAACCACTCACAGTGTATCTGAGAAAAAGAGAAAGCAGGTCCCTTGGGAGTAAATCCAATGAAAAAGAAAATAAATAATGAATTCCTTCCTATTGAGGGATATCCCCAACCAGGGTTTGGTGTGCAGCTTTTTTCCCCCTTGAAGTGGTTCTCCTTCCTTGTGTCACAAGAGTTATGAGTAAGAAAAACAGGTTGAAGGTGAACAAAGGAAAACAGGTTTCAGAGTAGCAGCCGTGTTAGTCTGTATTCGCAAAAAGAACAGGAGTACTTGTGGCACCTTAGTGACTAACAAATTTATTTGAGCATAAGCTTTCGTGAGCTACAGCTCACTTCATCGGATGCAGAGAGTGAATATCAAAGGAAACTTGGTAGCAATGAAACCTATTAAGCTGCAGTACACCCTTTAAAGGGAAATGGCCAATGTCCCCTACTGAAGTTATGTAAATCTAGGCTGCACTGGGGTACAATCCTGCTCTGACAGGAGAGAGGTGGGATAGCTTATGCTACAGTAGGGGCTAGATTCACAAGGGGAGTTGGAGGTGCCTAACTGCCCCTTTAGATGCGTGCCCTAACCGCTAGGCTATAGAGTCATCCTCACCCTCTGGCCTAGTGAATATTTAAGTATGTATACAAATTGGAACAGCTTCAACAGGAGAGATTGAAAGATAGAGTTCAGGAGTTAAGGCACTCCCCTGAGATGTGGGACACCACAGTTCAAGACCCATCTCCACATCAGGCCACCACCATGGCCTCCTTGGCTTTTCTTGAGAGAGCGCTGATCTGGGCTGGGCATCTAACTCCAGGAGAAGGTTCATAGCTGTGAATCCCAGATGAAGATAGGTGCCTCCCTCCACCCCAGACAGAGGCACCTAAGTTCTTCTTGGCATTTCCTACGGGCTGGTTTAGGCGGTGTCCTACTCAGCCTGAAAGCTTCTGTGAATCCCTTCTTGAGGTGCCTAATTCTCCCCATCATTGTACAGGGAGCCTGGGAGCCTAACTCAGAGTTGTGAATTCCACTAGGCAGCAGGACACCGAAAAATGAGGCACTGCACCACCTAAGTCCCCCTTGTGCTACTAGCCCATGGTATTTACCCCCAGGACAACCAGAATATGACACTGGCCAGTCTAGTTTCACTCTCCAACATCAGTGAAATGCAAAAATCAGACTAACAATGGTGGAAAATATGTTAGATTTCAGAATTATTACAGTTTCAGCATATGGTGCTGGATTCACTAAAAATTCTTAACGCTTAGGTTAATCACACAGTTAAAGGAACTTCATCTATTCATTTATCGCAATATCAGTCCTCTGTATTTGACAAGCCAGCTACCGTTTTGACCTTTAAACTAGAACTTGCACATGCCCAGAACAGCTCACAAAGCCAGTCTGCTGCCCCTGACAGCAACACAAAGCTACCTGTTTCCTTTTTCCCTCATTATAAGAACCAACATTAGCATTCAACATATGCAAGTACACTTCACAATAGCTGCTGTTTGTCTCGGCAGCTGGCACCATCTGTGCTCTGTCGTGGCCCCACATTGAACTCCTGACGCAGCGAGGGAGGAGGATAGAAGTTCCATGCTCAGTGAGTCGAACGCATGCTGAACAATGAGACGTGGTTCTGTTTGTTAGAGTGGCAAAGCAGGGCCCACCTCCCCGCTTTTGTTGCCATTTCATTGAGGCAACTTTAATTTAATACAGTTCTAAAGTGACTTGCCACTGAAGTGAGATGTGGGTAGTGCTGCCAGGATCAGATGAGTCTGTGACAGGGCCTCCTTCTGCTTAGTTGCTGCCATGGAGGGGACTGCCCCTGCCAGCCACCAGATGGAAGAGAGGCAGGCATGCCTCCATTTTAACCATAAAGCACACAGGAATGTCAGTGTTCTAATGGAATCCCTCAAAGCGACAGCCTGTGTTCTGGTTGTACCTGTCGAAGTGACTGGGTATGTAGTTGGTCTGGTGGTAATGTTTGATTGTAGTGTGAAGGGATACAATGCATTTATTATTTATATTACACAGTGCTAAGAGGCCCCAGCTGAGATCGGGGCCCTGTTGTGTTAGGCACTGTACATATGCATAACAGATGGCCTCTGTTCCAAAGTACTTGAATCTAAATAGACAAGAGAGACAAAAGGAAGAATTATTGTCTCCAGTTACAAGTGCAGAAACTGAGGCATGGAGCAATTAAGTGACTGGCCCAAGGCTATATGGGAAGATGCTGGCAGAATGGAGGAGTGATCTCCTGAGGCCCAAGCCAGAGCCATCCTCACAAGACCATCCTTCCCTTCATATGCATCCTCTCCACAAGCCCATATACATACGTCTCATTTGTATGACTGAGAAAAAGGTGCTCCAGGGAGAAGGCACAACACGTAACTGATACCCTGGACCCACAAAACTCTTGCCACAAGGGCCAAGAAGAACGGGACTCCAGCAAATTGGTCTTGGGGTACAGGAAGTGATTACCTGCTGGTGTGTGAGAGTGCTTTGGACTTGACCATTCTTTGGCTGGATGAGTATTGAAGAACTCAGCTGTGAAGCCCTTCCCTGCACTTAGAGCAGGCTTTCTAGTGAGCTGAAATCAAGGGAACAAATCAATGAATTTTGAGGCTGGACTGTACAGGACAGCAAGCGAGTCAACATTGTTTGTGTCTCTAGGCAAGGCTCTGCTCTTCCGGCAACAATCACAGGGATTCTTCAGCCCACCCCAAAGCTGTGGAAGTGCTGTGGCATGAGGGAAGGTCACTGTGGGTGTGGAGGCAGGAGGAGGGTGCCTGTCTGCCAGTTAATGCTGTCTCTGATACAATCTGTCTACTTTTCCTTCCAGAGGTGTAGTCTTTAGTCATCACAGACAGCGGCATCCCATCCCCGATAGTGATTTACTGCCTTTGCCACCATTCCAGGTCACTATCATTTCAATTTTCCCAGGGCCACCAGAGCAGCAGAATTTAAAAAAATAAAAATAAAAATAAAAAGAGTAGAAGGCTGGGGTCATACAAGGAAGAAGAAGGAACCCCTGAGGAATAAACATTCTGCAGCTAATGAAGTGTGAATCCAAATGGCAGGGAGGGGTTAAGTGACCAGCAAGCCACCAACCAGCGTTCATTAAGCTGCAGAGTAACTTTGAAACATAATGAGGGTCACAGTCTGTCTGGCTGTGATCCACAGCATCTAATGAGGGGTCCAGCCCATTAAAGTGAGGTAATGGAATGCATGAGTTTTTTTCGTGCCCTCATTAATTTCTCTCCTACTTTAAAAAGGGGATGGGAAGCGAGCAGGGATAAAAGATGACAAGTATTGAGGGTTATTCCTGACCAGAATTATAGCGTTACTGTGGCCATTCTAGGAAGATGGTGTTGGATGGCTGTAGAGACCAAACCGAAGCTCCTAAACTGAAGAGGCTGATTGGAGTGTGCAGAGAAAAGAATTTCCAGAGAATTAAATGTGCTAGTTTATTTCAGCTCCAGGTGTGATTCTAAATTAATCCAGCAGGTGTCTGACTACTGCATTTATCAGACAAAACAACTTACAAGAAAAATGTTCAACTCTTTTGTGGACAGCAGTTGCCTGTTGTTCAGAGCTGTTCTCATTGTAAATTTGCATCCCTTTTCATAATGGGGATGCCAACAGTAACAGCTCTCTCGTTCTTCTGGAGAAAAAGTAAATCAAGACTTTTTTTCCAGCGCTTGTCTTCACTGAAGTATATCAAGTATACTACAAGTCAAGCCTTCACATTACCCAGAAGATATCTTCATTCAGAGAGCCACTTCAGGTCAGCAGCTTTCCAGCATCTGTGTATTTCCCATGGACTTCTTCTTCCCAAACACACAGATCAGGACGAAATATTTGCGGCAAGTCACCAACACCAGCAAATCGTTTAGGTCTCACAGAGAAGTTTTGTTACTAAATAAAGTTTTCAGATCACTGGATGTGATGGAAACTGAGGCATACAGAGCACTGTGCAGTTACCCAAAATGTGCCGGAACCGAAACCTGGGATCCAAACAACCCAAGAAGGTGGGTGGATTCAGAATCGGAATCTGGATCCAGATTTGCACAATTGGGTTCCCTCCCCCACCTTTATCATGAGCTGAATCCAACACCTCTGAATTGTGGGATGGTTAAGATTCAGATCAGACTTTTCAGCTTGGGAGCATCCTAGCCATAGGTAGACATGATGTCTTTGGAAACACCTAAGACTCTCCTCTCACAATTTTAAAACGGGTGTAAGTAACATCAGTGACAGCAATGTAGCTACACGTGATTTACACTGGTGCGAGTGTGAGAGGAACCAAGCCTTAAGTCCCTCCTCCAAGGAGCTTAGGCCAAAATTTTCAAAAGTGGCTACTCATCTGGGTCTCTGGATGCCAAACTGGAGACCCCTTGGGCCTGATTTCCAGAACTACTGAACATCCAGAGCTCCGGTTGAAGTCAATGAGAGTTGCAGACATTGAGCACTTTTTGAAAAGCAAGCCCTTTTCAAAGTGTCTGAAGATGAACCCTCAAAAACGGAGGCACCCTACATTATTAGACCCTTTTCAAAATAGCTATTACAGTTTAGCTCTGAGAATGTGATACTTGAGACAGGAGTTCAAATGAAGAACTTACTACTAAGGGTTTGCAAAAGAAATGGGATTCAGGCATAGGAGTAAGCGAGCAGGAGTTGCCAGGACTATTTTCTCTTAAGTTTCATTGGAAAGAGGGTCTTTTTCTGCTTATTTCTATCTTTTGTGTTTTTAACACTTCCCCTGCGGTGTTGGGAACCCAGACCCCACAGTGGCCACGTGCTAGGTCATGAGCCCCAGAATGTGACTCTTCCTGAGTCTTAAAGGAATGCTTGAGTCACAATTTGAAGCTTTTCTC
Organism: Chelonia mydas; assembly: GCF_015237465.2. Lineage (NCBI taxonomy): Eukaryota > Metazoa > Chordata > Testudines > Cheloniidae > Chelonia > Chelonia mydas. The sequence goes on from NC_051246.2 coordinate 53,779,535, forward strand.
CGCAACTGTTAGGGTTAGAAACTTGTTTTGTAAATGAAAGCTGATATTCTCACCTCATCATATGCCTCCAGCAGCTGGAGCTTTAAGGAAAAACAGTATCATATCAGGAGACTCACAATAAAATTGCAAGCATTGGCAATGCTACAAATGGCATCACCTCTTTTAAGAGGCCAAGGTTTGTGTTCCTGTATTTTTCTAACAACATTTTTAATTGGTTGACAATATTGGGCCAAATTGTCCCCTGGGTAATCCAAGCACAGCCCTGTTAAGGCCAATGGAGCTGCACCAGTGCATCTGAGGGCAGTGTTTGTCTCAGTGTTTTCAACGATATCACCCAGTGGGTCTCACAGCTTCAGAGCTCTGAACAGGAGGGGCATAGTATTGCTAAGCATAGCCCCAAGTCAAGAAGCCATTGTGGCACCTGTTGAGTGGGGGTTGCTCATAAGTATGTCCCTGTTGGGGTTGCTGGATGAGGGTGAAGTAGAGAGCGATTCCCGTGGTTGGAGGCTTGGAGTGTCCCTAGTGAATTTTACTCTGCCTCCTCCACCTAAAGTAGTGGGCACTGGGAAGCAATATTTCTGTACTTGCTATTGCTGCACAGTCGCTACACTCAGCCTCCAAGGGACAGGAGGTCAAGATGAGCCACCCGCGACCCCTGCAGGATCCAGAGTGAGATGGCCCATCCCTCCCTGTTTGGGAACTGCAAGGTCTTGAGAGAGGAGATAGTATATGGCGGGGGGGGACACGACATGAAACTGCCGCATAGTAAACAGGAGAGGGAAGAAATTTTATCCAGCAAAAGTGTGTTTCTGCTGCTTCCTCCCCATGTGCACAGCAGCCCAACTAATGTGACTGATTTCCAGAGCGGGTGTGTGCCTGTAAATTCCCCTGGCTTTGGTGGGAGCTGCAGGTGCTCAATACCTCTGAATAATCAGGCCATAAACCTCTCTCTCACCACACTCTCTGTCTACCTTTCTCTTTCTCAAGCTAGTTGTAAATACAATTCCATCTCCTGTTGTTTCCAGGGTTTGGGAATTAATTGTGATTAAATGCAATTGAAGGCACTGTGGCCCAAGCCTTTTTGCCCTCATGCTTTGTGACAGCATTGGAAACCTGGAGAAGACCTTATCTTGCTGCCTGGGGTTTAAAAAAAAAAAGTTGTGGAACTCACCTTGCACTACAGTTGCTAACCTCGTTAAGGTCAGAACTGCTGCAGCTCCCCTTCGGTGGTTAGCGTTATTTCTGTCAGGATCACTATGTAATTGTATTAGATCCACTTCACTGCTACTGATAAAGTGCAACCCTGTGAACAGATGAGAACAGGGACAGGGCATATAAAATTAGATTGGTTGTCACTTTGTGAACTCAAACAGATATTTTTTCCAACATTTTATGTCCCAAGTCTAAGTCTTTCTGTGTATGTCAACAAGACTTCTTTCTCTCCCCCTCCTTGTACCTTAACTTCCCCCACTGCACACACATCTCACCCTCTCTCACACATATGCCAGCTTCTCCCCTGTGCTCCCTTTCGATCCATGGCCTGGTGTCCACAGCCATTTCTGCTTCCCATTGGGTTGTGGCCTTGAGCCATATATGTGCCTCTGCTATTACTTCATGTGGCCTTTGCATTCTCCAATGTCTGCCTCTAAGCAGTCGGTCTAGTGAGCACAGATCACAAGAACAAATACTGGACAATGTGGCTGCATTTTAGTGGCTGGCTTGCTTGCTTTTTTTGTTTTTGTTTGTTTGTTCATTTGTTATTGTGTGCTTTACAAACTCTAATAAACCGGTCTATTTACTAAAAGCTGCATTTTGTATATATTAACTCCAGAGCATTCGAAGAAAGAACAATCCTCTTCCACTGTTTTTTTTTCCATGCTCTGCTCTGCCATCCTGTGCCACTCCTGCTTCTGTGCTGCTCTGTGCCCTTGTGCTAGGGCACCAAGGTGGGGATGGAGTACTGCAGCTCATCAAAATTTAATCTTTTCTGACATCAGTAACAGCTGCAGCACAGGAGGGAAAACGCACACAACACCTCCGCATGGAGATGAAAAAGACTGGCTCCAAATAGCCTCTCCAGGTGAAGAGTTCACTGCCCCAGAAATGGAGAGATGGTGTGAAAGGAGTATGTAACACTGCTGGTTTTAAAAAATAAGGCTTGGTTTTACAAAACTAAGGTAGCGTGTGCCCACAACTCCCACTGGCATCAAAAGGACTTTAAGCCATTCACAGGCTTCTAGAGTTAAACCCACATATCTTCACCATCAACATAATAGCCCAATGTGCACCCACATGCTTATTTCAGTTCTGTGATTTCTATGTGATAATGATGCTGACCTCTTTTGTGAAGTGTTTTGCGATCTTCTGATGACAAGCACTAGATAAGAGCTAGGTGTCGTTTTACATAAAAATGAATACTGTGATGATACACTTACTTGCAGTATATCTTTCAGCCACTAGATGGTTCTGTGTTCTGTACATAGTTCCAGTCAGTGTGTGGGCCCTGGTAAACAGGGGAGACAAAGCTGTAACCCAAGCTGTGTGGATGTACTTTTATTTTGGTCTAGTTTATAGCCATTTTGTTTTTTAAATTCCTACTGTTTACATTAAACCTGATTCTTTAGATCATGACTAATACCTAAATTTGAGCAATAGCTAGCAACAAAGATAATCCATTCACATAACATTTCCTAAATGCTGCAGGAAAAACAGATCCCACAACCAGCATTTGGAATCTGACGCTATCACTTTCTTACATGCAAAATCAGGAACAGAGCTACATACAATGTAATTTACAAAAGCCATATGAACAACGAGGAGTTCAATGTCACCTTATGCCCAAATAAATCTGTTAGTCTTTAAGGTGCCACTGGACTCCTTGTTGGTTTTGTGGATACAGACTAACACAGCTACCCCTCTGATAAAAGCCATATGTTAATCTTCAAAATACCTAAATATGGTAAACCAGTAAACTTGGCCAGAGTTAAGGCTGCATGTTGGTTGCTCAGGTTCAAGGTGGACTTGGGTGGGCTGAGCACAGTGAAAGGGAAATAGCTGAGGTTGAGAAGGCCCAATAAAATGTGTAGTGGAGATGGGGTGTTGAATGACTCGGATGCTTATTCTGTTGCTTTTTATGGTTTGCACTGGCAGAATATGCAACCTAGCAACCTTAACTCCAAATTTAGAAGTTTTATGAGGGCATATATATATCATACATATGCAGTATGGCCTCAATTATTCCCGAATTCTTGTTATCCTAAACAGGAGCATGTTACCATGATGTCTGTTAATGATATTGAAAATTCCTTTAATTATCTGTGCTTAATGTTTCCGCAAAAAGAAAAGGAGGACTTGTAGCACTTTAGAGACTAACAAATTTATTTGAGCATTAGCTTTCGTGAGCTACAGCTCACTTCATCAGAGGCATGTCTCCGATGTAGTGAGCTGTAGCTCATGATAGCTAATGCTCAAATAAATTTGTTAGTCTCTAAGGTGCCACAAGTACTCCTTTTCTTTTTGCGGATACAGATTAACACGGCTGCTACTCTGAAACCTGTCAGAAATGTTTCCTGTAACATTCAGATAATTAAGGCTGTACTCTGTGTGTCTGTATTTATTTTATATATATAATATACACACACAATGTGTGTCTGTGTGTTTACATCAGTCACTTTAAAATTCCAGGGGCAATTCAGAGCCAAGCCATCTTAGATGCTATATATCCTCCATTGTGCTACCTGTACAGTGTACAGGCTCTTGCTGTCACTATGAAAAACAACATAGTGAAGGCCCATCAGCAGTCTTAGTGCCACACAATTCCCCTTCTCCTTCCAATTTCTGTGTCCTAGTTGCTCAACCCAACATATTTATTACTAGTCTGTCTTGCATGGTCAACTGTCTTATGAGCTGTGCAGTGCAAAGCAACAGGGAGAACTTAATAAAGGCAAGTCAGACTGCACAGGATATTCCTCTGCGCTTCTGCGGGAAGAGAGGGACTTTGACTTTGCTGCTCTGCAGATATGTTAACACCGTACCTGCCAGTATTTCTAGCTGAGGAGCACGGCTGTTATTACTTTGGCAAGGGAGGCTGAGATATTTTCATTATTTACCTAGGAGATGGTTCCCAGGACACCAGAAGTCATGTTCATAAGTTCGAACTGATGCCTCATCCCACAGCAGATAGTAAACCAGGGTAAAAGAATGAGAGACAAGGGAGTAGATGGTTCATGGGACCATAAAATAGAAACAGCATCGTATGCTACTAGATCATGGTTCTGATCCATCCCAGATCCTGAGTGAGTGAAAGCTGTTACTCTAAGGTCCACCACACGGCCACCAGTGTGAAGTGAGCTGATGTCTCAGTCTAGCTTCTGATGGCCTGGGATCCACATAACAAAAATCCTACTACTACAGCTGTTGTTAACTGGCTCCCATGCTACCAGTTGTAGCAGAGAGGCCAAGGACTGAGGGGTCATACTGGCAATCTGCAAGACAGTTTGACTGGTACCTCATCAGCAGATAAACTGAGCACTCCAGTGCTGTCAGTCTGCTAGTTTGGCTTTGGTATCCAACAGGTTTATAACTCTGTTTCCCAACACAAAGCTTTTCTATTGTCAGAGCTAAGAAAAAAAATGTAATGGGAGTCACAAACATGTTTCACATAGTATGGGTGGGGCAACAGGCAATCAGCTGATCTCTGCAGGAACATTCTCCCTTCTATACAGAATGGTCCAGGACTCTTATGGGAAGTAGCCAGATATTGTAATAAGTCCATCAGACACAGTTACTGTATAAGTCACTTATGGGAAGCTGAAACTAGAACATTGTCCCTTGAGGTCCTAACCTTCAGGCCTCAATCACTTGAGCTAAAGAAGGATTCCTCTACTAGTTGGTAACAATAGCAGGTCTCTTATGCTCTATGGACCATTGATGGGGTCTGTTATGGCAAATTCTGTATACCTAAAGGGAGACTAATGAAAGACCAGTGGGAATACTAGTGAAAATGGTCCAGTGATCTGATGTAGAGGAGAGAAAGGAAGGGAAGACTGACCTGTTGGTAACATAAAATCTATAGTCTGTGGAGGAGAGAACTAGGTGTCAAGCTAGTGGGTCTTGCCCACGTGCTCGGGGTCTAACTGATTGCCGTATTTGGGATCGGGAAGGACTTTTCCTCTGGGTCAGACTGGCAGAGACCCTGGGGTGGGGTTTCACCTTCCTCTCCAGCATGGGACATGGGTCACATGCAGGTTTAAACTAGTGCAAATGGTGAATTCTTAGTAATTTGAAGTCTTTAAATCATGATTTGAGGACTTCAGTAACTCAGCCACTGCTTAGGAGTCTATTACATGAGTGGATGGGTGAGGCTCTGTGGCCCGCAATGTGCAGGAGGTCAGACTAGATGATCATGATGGTCCCTTCTGACCTTAAAGTCTATGGGTCTATTTCTGAGACATTAAGTGTCTATTGGGGAATTAAAAATGCAAGCCAAGCTGTCCTGTTTGTTTAGTGGACATCAGCACCACTAATAACCTGAAAATAAGTTTTCAATACCAAATGCACATTTGTGTGTACAGGTCTGACCACCGCTTAAGCTTCATGACTTGACAGAATTCACAGAGGCACATCACGACTCTTCAGATGGTTAATTACAACTGGATCAGACAAAGCTGTTATGCCAGTAATAATGATCTTGTATTTATGTAGTGCTTTTCATCTCTGTACATCTCAGGTCCCTTTCGAAACGGTGGGGCTGATTTTTAAACAAAGTACGTGCTGGTAATACCTCGACTATAAAAGCAACTGATTTTATTTAGTTATTTGCCTGTGCAGTTACCACATTTGTATGTACAATTGCAATTACTGTGCATGCTGCTGGGGCGAAACTCATCAACCTTTTAACAGAGCTCAGCAACGTTACTTGACAGCTCAGGACAGGAAGTGAAGACTACCCTTTCCAGCAGAAACCATGGGGAGAACATAAGGGAAGAGACTCTCTGACCTGGAAACCAACATGCAAAGGCTTCTTGTGAAAAGTTCTGTGGGAATTTTTAAGTAGTCTGGCCCTTCATTTTACATCTCACCCAAAAAACAGGCGTTTCAGCAGCAAAGCGGCAGCACCAAGGTGAAGCACTGGAAAAATCAACACTATTTGAGCAAGGCTGTTGACTCACTTTGTGTGTGTGTGTCTCTGTTCATCCATCCATTTCAAAACCTGATTTGGACTGAATCTTGGCTCCTCCGTACCATTTAGACTCTATCTATCCAAACATGTTCTAGGGAAATACACTTCTCAGTGTTTCTCCTGTGAGTAACTAGGACTTGACCTTATTTCTATCTATATTATCTATTTAATGAAAACTTCAGCAGAGAAAGGAAAGCAGCACAGCAGGGCTGTCAAGTAAATTATAGAAGATGTGCTTGTTCCTACCCAGTACTCACAAGCTGTTCTGCAGCAACTGCTTTCTCTGCTGAAAGAGATGAACAATGCTTGTACATTAAGCCTTGACCCTAGTGCCTAGTACCAGCCAGATCCATGAGAGTCATGAGATAAGGAAATTCCCTGGTGTCAACACATTCCCAACTGGCTCGGCTTCCTCCCCAGAGTGAGAATATAGCAGAGAGTATTTGACAGGGACGTTTCCGAGGACCACCAGCATTGTGTCTTCATTAGAGCCCAGAGTAAAACTGTGAGCGATCTTGACAAGCTGGGGCAAGCAATCCTCTTAGCCAAAGTGCTACTGATAAATGGTATGCATCTGAGTTCCTTATCGAGCGTTATTGAGAGGAGCAGCATTTCCGGCAAGCTGGGCACCGGATCAACCTGCTCTTGAGACACTGAGAGCTTTCAACAGGAATGCTGCCTGTCAGTTTCTAGGACCACAATGTTCCTAGTCACATAATGAATTCCCTAAAGCTCAGTGCTCAGTTGAGTGGGATTTTATCTGTGGAGAGCTTGTACAAAGAACAGCAGGAAGTTCAAGTCTTTAGGGTCTATTCTGGAAGGTGCCAGGTGCCTTCAACAGCCAGTGAAGTCAAGGATCATCTGACCTTTAAGTTGTACAATGAGATCAGCTGTTCTTGCACATAGAATGCCATTACTAGTAACTATTATTTGTTATTATGTATTTATATAGCACCATTCAGATCAGTCATTTAAGTCCTACAATCATTCCTCCCCTGCACCTCTGACTCTCAGCAATGTAACTTTAAGTTTCGTTTTAGTGGGGCAGTTTGGGGCCAGATCACTCCCTCAAAGGAGAAAACCACTGGAGGGGGCTAGTGGGGCAAGCAGGCTTACATTGAGAAGTTTCTTGTAAATCATCTCCTTTTGAGGGGGCAGGGCTCAGCAGGGTTTGGAGAAGTGAGGTCTCCTAAATCACAGATTAAAGCATGGGGAAGGGCTCTCCTCCCAGACTCATTGAGGGAGATCTTTGGTGCTGGGCAGTGCTTAATTTGTGCCAGGGTTTGCCAGGGCTGAGCTCTGGCACCTCTAGGCTTGGCAGTTTATAGCCCCAGATCCTCTGGGCTTGCTGCATCAGTTATGAATGTAAAAAAAATTGCTTGAGCCCCAGTACCTCTTTCATTACAAATTAAGCACTAGTGCAAGGACTGTCTTTTTGTTCTGTGTTTTTACAGTGCCTAACACAATGGGGTCCTGGTTCAGAACTGGTGCTCCTAGACACTACTGTAAAACTACTAATAATTAATAGGGGCTGACTTGTGGTTCCAATCCCTCTCTCCCCTGCTGGCATCCTCTCCCTCCCTCCGTGGCAGAATGGCTTCCATAGGAACATGTCTCCATTGGCTGAGCTCCCTGCCGTTAGTGAGCAGTAGCCACTGAGGAGATCCAAAGGCAGTCACTCCAGTTTTAGGTTGCATTAACTCTCAAATGGATCTCCATGTGTAAATGCTGAGGCTGGGGAAGAGATGGTGCCACAGTGAGTCTGGTCCCCTGCCCAGTCACCTCTCAGACCTGCACTCAGAACTTCTACACAAAGCCCCAGCAGAGGGGGATCAGCGGGGTGCTAGAGGAGGGGGGGTACAGTGCGATGGAGGTGGTGTTTCCGTGCAGGTGGGGGATCCCCCTGTGGAGGGGATGGTCTGGCCCTTTGCTCTTTCACTGTAAATAATATAAATTATGAGCAATACATTCAATTTTCAACTTGGCAACATGCCTTTAAAAACCTCCAAAGTTTGGGCAGGCAAAAGGGAACAAAAGAACTTCGGCCATACAGTGACAACTGTGTCTTGGGCAGATGCAAAAGATTTGATTAGAGAGTGATTGAATTCCTTGGGTTCTATACAAATGAGATTGCTTTCCTGGAGAACCCTTGGCATTTCATTCAGTGACTAAAACAGAGCTTTTTTCTGCTGTTACTGAACCAGCTGCAGTTAGCTAGGTCTGTATATGGCAGCCATCACCATGGTATCTGAGTACCTCCCACAGTGACATGAAGGTATACGTCCCTCTCTTCCCATGGAAGTTATTAGCCTTTCCTTTTGCTTTCACAGCAGTACTGTTTTTCCTCAAACAGGGAGTCAGAGGCAATCTGCCAAGCACATAATAAAACCCTACAATTTGTTAAAAGGATTCCCAAGCACTTCGCATCTATTGTTCCCACAGGATGAAGTCGGCACCTGTTGATTGCTGCTCCATGGCATACTCTGCTGGAACACTGAGGTTCAGGCTTTAAGGTATCAGAGGGAGTCGGGTGACCCTTCATTTATTACCAGCACACATGTTGAGACTGAGACAGAGCCAATTCCCTCTTGACTGTCATTTGGGGAGGAAGCTCCGTGCAAAGGTTCAAACCTACAGTTTAAAAATAATGAACAAGAGAAGAAAATAGCTGCAGTGAAGGCAACCTGGCAAGCACTTAAAGAAAAAGGAGCAATAAGTAAACAAGGCAGACTCAGAGTAGCTGGTTTTCACACCATTTCACAAAATCTTGCCATGAAATATCTCATGTCTGGTTTGAGCCATTTACAGTCAAAGTACATAAATAGCTGATGTGAGAAATGCCACCGTTCCGGGCTCAGAAATGTTTTACTGTGATAAATGGGACCTTCAAGCACAGAGAATGGGAAAGATGTGCATATTACAAAAAGCCTTTCTGTTACCCACCATAACAAGTAAAAGACAGGGCCAGGAACTGGCTGCCTAGGGGGGTTCAGGAAGAGGCTGAAAACTTTCTCCTTTAGATCATTAGCTCAGAGATGACGCAGCTCAGTGGTGATCTATCATTACTATAGGATGACAGCTGGTTATGTGGAATGAGTGGGTAGTTCTCAGTCCTGATGCCTACTGTTCAAGTATCAACATGCTTTTGTTCCCATCATAATTGGCAGTGGCAGTAGCGGTCAAGGATAATCATAACCTGGCTGAAAAGGCATGCACGCTGAACTCCTCTCTCATCCCTAGTTGTGATTGCTCAGGAATAAGGATGAGGCCATATGGAGGAAGCTTGCATTGTTATTGTCTGTGTTCTGTGAGTGAACAGAGGACTTCAGGGCCTGATTTCCAGATGTGTTCAACGTTCACAGCTCCCGTTGATTGCAAATGGAGTTGTGGATGCTCAGCACCTTCTGAAAATCAAGACCCAAATTCAGTTTTAAACAAAGGCAAAGCTGAATTCTGCAGGGCCTTTATAAAGCGGTTCACCTGCTCAAACCACGCAGAGGGAGCTCCCGTGCACGCTAGTTAACCAACCAGGAAGCCCATCCATCATCTTCTTTACTCTGACATCTTTGGGCTGGATGCTGATCTCAGTGATTCTGACATTGTCAGAATTGTGCATCTGAAGAAGTGGTTTTTTACCCATGAAAGCTTCTGCCTAGATAAATCTGTTAGTCTTTAAGGTGCCATCAGACTCCTTGTTGACATTGTCAGTCACTCTGTCTTTACACCAGTATCACCAAGACCATAATCTTGCCCTAGGTCTTTATTTTAGTTTAGCACCTCTGCTTCTCCTGAATGGTGAGGTCATAAATTTCTGCTCATTCCTCCAGGGAAGGGAACTTAACCAGATCTCTGGGCCTTTGAGATGACTCACGTTAATAAGAAGAGCAAGGTTTCGGCTGATCAGAAAGATCCCTCGGGAAGCATTTACCATTGAAAGATGATCAGCTGTTAGATTAATCTCCCATAACATATCACTTAGGCCAAAGTGAGTTAGTTAAATCTGTGGTCTTAAGAATTTGCAAAGTTCCCATTTTGGCTTAGATGCAGAGAAGAATAAAGAAGCTGAGGTTGCCAGGTACAGGATTTTTAATGTGTATGCACTGAATGGAGCAGCTACCTGGCTTTGCCTGCTAAGTATTCAGTTGCTGAGATTTTACTGCCATTAGAAAGGGTTGTCACCTCCCAAACTGGTCTAACATGCCCTGTCTCACTTATACTTAAAATGCTGCAGCTGGGCCACTGTAGCGCTTCAGTGAAGACACTACTATGCCAGTGAGAGAGCTTCTCCCATCAGCGTAGTTGATCCACCTTAATGAGAGGTGGTAGCTATGTCAGTGGGAGAAGTCCTCCCGTCAACATAGTGCTGTCTACACAGGAAGTTAAGTCGGTATAACTACATCGCTCAGCAGTTTTTCACACTCCTGAGCAATGTAGTTATATTGATGTAAGTTTATAGTATAGACGTGCCCTCAATTAATCCCATTACTGGTGATTTGAGAGAGGCACAGAGTATGTAGACAGCAGATATGAGAAGAGGATGGCTGGAGGCCAGAATTTGAATGCAACGCATGACTTTTGTGTGTGAGTCTCACATAGTTCAGCAATTACCCTGCTGTTCAACAGGAAGCAGCACTGATGGGAGTCCCACTAGAGGAAAAGGCCCTTCAATTGACACCATTCAAGGAGATGAGACTAAGAACAAAGGTACAATTTAGATAGATCTTACAGTCTAGCCCAACGCTGATTTGCCTTAGGCTCCGGATTTCATATCCTATTCCCAAATGGCTTTTTCCACCCCAAAATTGGGCTTCATCTATGGGAAACAAATGGCAGAATGTGACCAAGACTGTTGCTTAGCATGGGGGAGGCCTTCGATCAGAGAAGGAACACAAATAGGAAAGAAATATAATAGAGATGTGAAAGTAATAGCACCTTAGAATACTGGAGTTTTCCAGTCAGCCATCCAGGCTAATGCTTTCTCTAGATCTATCTGATATTTGCACTTAAATTCCTTCCCTGAAGAGATGATGATCTCATGGCACTTTATAAATATTCATAGATTCCAAGGCCAGAAGGAACCACTGTGATCAACTAGTCTGACCGCCTGTATGACACAGGCCACAGAATTTCCCTGAAATAATTCCTAGAGCAGAGCTTTTAGAAAAACATCCAATCTTGATTTTAAAATTGCAAGAGATGGAGACTCCACCACAACCCTTGGTGAGTTGTTCCAATGGTTAATTATTGTACATTTTTTCACGGTGACAACTTATTTCCAATCTGAATTTGTCAAACTTCAATACCTAGCCATTGGATCATGTTATAGCTTTGTTTGCTAGACTGAGCCTTGACCAAGCCTCTCTCTTTGAGGTAGGTAAGGAATATTCAAAGATAACTTCATCCACGCCCAAAAGGCATCCAACCTCTAGAGTAGAACACAGCAGCTTTTCAACAGCATACAGCAACACCACACAATAGCTTAGCAGAGAATCGGAAAAAAGTGCTTCTGTAATTGCAATTGCAGAAAGAATACGGAGTAGATGGAACGTAATTCTCCATTTGGAATGTAGCCAGCACACTAAGGGTAACAATCCTATCTTCATGGAGTTAATTTGCAACCTCTGTCAATTATGATGCTATTGGGAAATATTACAAAATGTAGAGTGCTCTCAGTTCCTCAAACAATGAGTGATCAGCCTGTCTTAGGAGGGGGAGATTCTTCATCAAGGAAAACCTGCTACAGCTGCCCTGATATCTATCACCTGTTTATGACTTTCCCATAGACAGAAGAAGGCTGGCCCAGTGGTTAGCCACTAGCCCAGCACTCTGGTGATCAAGGTTCAATTCCTCATTCTGCCACATACTTCCTGTATGACCCTGAGCAAATCACATATCTCCTTGTGCCTTAGTTCTCCATTTGTACCTTATCTTACAGGGGTGTTGTAAGGCTAACCACATTAAACGTTGTGACTTGTCCAGATGCTATCGTGATGTGGGCCATATAAGTGCCATAGATAGATAAGTTCTTATTTTACCAGCATATCCTCCCACAAAGGAAAGGCATTCCCTTGAAGGGAGGATGTTGTAATTGTATGACTGCTGTAATCACCTGACAGATCAGCTCACTTACCCTACTTATAAATATTGATAATACAAAAAACATCTTGAATTTGTCACTGACTCTGATGCAAGGGAGAACATTACCACAGAACCACCTGGTACTGCAGAAAAGGTCCATCACTGCTCTGATTAATCACTAAACTGAGCTTTTAGCCCTGGATCAGACTGTCACAATCAGTGAGGTGTGTGTTTGTGTGATATGCCTTAGTACAGATGGCAGGCCTGCCTTCTGCTCTGTACAGGAGATTGGAAAGGAAAAGGCTATTTATATAAAGTTAATTAACTGTTTCTGATGAGCCAGGCAGAAACAGCACTTCTTATCTTTTTCTTCCTGGATGGAGCACCTGGTTTATAGAGGAGATACATTCAAAAGACTAAGTTGCTGCTTCCTTAGGACCGAGGTTCTCAAACGGCGTGCGCCCCCGATGGGTGCGTGGAATGTATTCGGGGGGGGGAGGGGGATGAGAAGCTTTTGGAGAGGGGTGGCTGCTGGCTGGGTGCCCTGCTCCGAAGGCAGCACCACCGGCAGCAGCAGCGCAGAAGTGAGGGTGGCCGTAGAGGTCCTTGTGTGGTGGGAGCGGGGAGAGGGTCGCGTAAATGACTACAGACGCAAAGGGGGGTGGCGCTGTGATCAAATAAGTTTGCGAACCACTGGCTTAGGAGAGTAAAGTGTGCAATGCTAACACATGGTGTAGGCAGGGATTGTGTAGGTGGGAAAAATACTTCTCAAGCTTGGTTTGTTATTGCTAGGGTGACCAGCTGTCCCGTTTTTAAAGGGACAGTCCGGTATTTAAGCCCACCTGCAGGTGTCCAGACTTTTTCTTAAAAATGGGCAAATTGTCCCGTATTTTCTATTCCCACCCATCAGGACTTAAGGGTCCTGCTGATGGCTGGATCCCTGCTCACCAGCCACCTGTCCACCAGCGGTGAAGGGGGAGGGTCCAGTGGCCGACAATGGTGTGTGTGTGCAAGGCTGGTGGTAGAGCAAAGATGCACTGTGTGGGGCTGGCCGCTCCCCCGCTGGTCTATTAGTGCAGCCCCCGCTGTGTTCTGGCTCTCAGCCAGCAGGGCCCCGCCCTCTGTCCCTTTTCGGCCTGCACTGGCTGCACGTTGCATACTGCGGTGGCTGGTGAGTGTGGGCAGGCGGCGGCCGGTTACGTGTCACCTCTGCTGCCCACCCATCTGCTCTTTATGTGGTCCCCGTCTCACTGTCCTCTCCCTGCTTTGCCCCTTCACCCCTCCCCAGCCCAACTGCTCTTCCATATCCCCCCTCGGCGGGGTGCATCCCATTCCCAGTGCTCTGTGGAGAACCATCCCCTGGTCGGAGCGCTCAGCTCACCAATAGCCTGGCTGATCGGCTCCTTCCTTCCCCCACTGCCTCTGGCTGGGCCAGCGCCCCAGGAAAGCCAAGACCCTCTGGCTCGGGGTGCTGGCCAGGAGGAGCCAAGCCTTGCATGTGCCAAAGCCCTGCACAGAGCTGGCACGGGGAAGCCTCTCCACCCCTCAGCTAAGCTCTGGAATGGCGTGGAGGGGGGGAAGCGATTTCCAGCCTGTTCACACCCTGAACATACAGGCTCCACGTCAGCCTCCAGAGCAGACGTTTAGCACCCTCCTCACTGCCACCTCCTCCCGCCCCTCCCCCCCCCCACCACCACTCTGGGTCCTGCCCCCAGGAAGCATGTAAAGGCTTCTCCGTCCCCTAGGCTCCCTCTCCTGATGAGTGGCCTCTCTGGCCCTGGAGTCAGGTTCCCTGGGACCTGATGCACAATGCATCCTTAGGGTTTAACCCCTTCCTGCACGCACCATAGCTAGAGAGAGCTGGTTTATGTCAGTTTCCAGCAGCAGCCTGGAGGTGTTAGCTGCCTTTCAACACTGCGAGGGCAGGAAGGGACAAATGGCTTCCAGCCGCACGGGGGAGGGAGGGGAGAAGAGATGAGCTCTGGAAAGACACTGGCAAGACAACCCTTCCCTGCATCCTTCTCCCCTGTGGCTAAAAGCAGCTCCAGTCCCTTTGCTCCCGCACAGTGAGGAAAGGCTGCTGCTGGCCACATTCTGGTATGAACCCTGTCAGAAATCTGGAGGGGACCCTGCATGCCCCCACACCTGTTGCCTTGGGAAGACATGGCTTATTACACAGACCTGTTGCCTCGGGAAGACATGGTACCAAGAGAGGCGGTCCATCCCAGGGACCCAGCAGGGCAGGAAGGGGTGGGTCAGTCAATCAACCCCCTGTGTGAGAGAGGTGTATGGGAACGTGTGTGTGTGTCACCTCTCCCTGTGTGTGTGTGTGTCTGTGTCTGTGTCTGTGTGTGTATGGGGGGGAAGGGGTGTCACCCCTCCCCATGTGAACCGTAAAGCCTTATAGATAAGAAGGTAAATAAAAAGAATCCAACTACTCAGTATTTCTTTTAACAGGGGCTCAGTCAACTTGATAATAAATTTGAATGTTTGTACTGCATAGTTCTGATTGATTGCCATTGAACTCGCTTGAATATGAGTAATTTTACCAGGTGTCCTGTATTCAGCATAGGGAAATATGGTCACCCTAGTTATTGCAAGGCTGCTTTGTGAAGTCAGACCACCATGGACTGGTCTGTTATTGTAGGGTTGCTGGTGAATATTAGGCTACACAAGCTGATTTGTTATTGTAGGGCTGCTTTGTGAGTGCAGCTGCACATTGGTTTGTGATTGTAGAGTTGCTTTGTTGTATTGGAAAACCGGGGAGGTGGACGGGCTCAAACCCGCCCACTGCTAAAGGCCCCTTCCCCAGCCTAGCGGTGGGACCACTGGACCCAGGGACTAACTGATTGAGGGAGGGACAACTTATGCAAGAGTCGCTTTGTGAGTGCCGGGCTCTACACAGGGGTTTGTTGTTGTATGGCTGCTGGTAAGAACTGGGTCTTAGTTACTGGGTGTAAAATTATCTTCCGGTATCTGGGCCATCCTGGCGAAGAGCAAGAGAGCAGCAGACTGGCTAGCTGGAAGACTGAAGACTGTGCTAGCTGGAAGACTAGGTATGGGGAGGAAGAGTTGAAGGGGCTGATTCAGCTTTGGAGAGGAGACGGGGGCAAAATAGGGATGGTGACACTGCATTAACATCTCCTGAAGAGGTTTTGATGTTTTGCTTTTAGTAGGCCCTCAAAACAGTACGTGCAGGGCCTGCTTCCTCCAGACCTTGATTTTTCTCAGAAACATGAAATGCAATTTCACTTGCAAACATCTGAACCAAACATAGATGTACCAGAGCAAATCTACACGAGGGGCAAGGATGGGGGGGTTCTCAGACTGGCAGCCTGGAGGATGTCCTGATCCATTTGGAAAGTAGTTCAATATGCCTCCACTTTTTGCAGGATGAGTGGAGGACTCGCATGTCATGACTGAAGCATGTATGATCTGGGGAGCGGGGAAGGTTCCAACATACCAGTCCTCACATTCCTGACGCAGTTAAAGTTGGATAGGTTTTTCCTTATTTGCTTCCCTAAGCTACTGCAATAATATTGGTGCACAGTTAAACAGCTGCCACTTCCCACTCCCAAGATGATTGCATTTCAGTGGAGGGTGACCTGATTACTCTATAGATGAAGGGCAAATGGCTCCATTTGGCTCCCCACAATGGCTCTGAGGCCTGATATTCTGCTCTCCTTAAATGCACGGTATTCTGCACACACAGGTTAAATGTTGCAGAGTAATCTGGGCCTTTAAAGATGTTCCAATGCAGACCCCACTGGTTTCTGGTTCTCCTATCAGATGATGGGACTTGTAGTTCAGGGATCATGTGACTATGGACCAGGAGCAAGGCTTGCCGGGAAGGGAAAAGCAGGATAAAAGGGAAGTCCTGTTCCTTAGTGGAGAGAGAGCAAGAGAACGCTAGGGAGGACAGTAGCTGGCTGAAGTCTGGGAGAAGACCTGGGGGAAAACAATAGCTTGTTGGCAGCTCTGTCCCTGGGCCAGCCAGTTGGGGCTGAGACTAGGGGGATTTCCTGCAGAGAAGGAGATGGGAGTGAAATCTGTGTGGGTGTGGCTGATGAAGGCCTGGAAAGAGATACGCAGCTGTAGGAGGTGGCCCTAGGAATGATGATGCAGGGCAGTTTGTAGTGGAGGGAAGACAGCTTTTCCATAGTATCCAGTCCCAGGTTAAAGACTAGAGGAGGAGGAGGATCCAGATTTCCTACAGTGCCACCTAGAAGCAGTGGGAAAGTCCTGTGACTGAGAGGAAGGACTTGGAGGGAAGCTGTAGACCAAGGATGGATTGACTCCGATATAATGAGTGAATGAACTCCCTGAAAGCTAGAGGGAAGGATTTTCCAGTTCCACAGGCCCTAGGCAGAGGGCTTGGCCCACAGAGGTTGCAAGGGCTCATTTTGATTTGATTTATGTTTGGACTTTCCTTACCCTGGAAAGGGAGGATGTCCTGTGTGGCCAGAGGGCCAAATCACCAAACTACCAAAGAGCAGCCAGGAAACTGAGGTGCCTGATGGTAGAGAGGTAAGTTGTAGCCTCGCAGTGGAATCCTCTTGTATACAGAGAGTCAGCACAAAGCCTATGCACCAGTGAACCCTCATTTAGGCCCTAACTGAGATCTCTCGATGGAAGATGCGATGGAAATGCAGAGCAGTGCTGTTACATTTTAAACCAATATATGGTTCAAAATTCAGTCTCTCCAAAAATTTGCATTTTTGCAGAAATCTGACTCTCTGACTTGGAAGAAAGCCCATTTTATGCTCCAAAACTTTGGGACCAACCTCCTGCCATTATGGAATTCCTTGTCTCTGCTCACAGCCACAACTTACTTCCTGTTGGGAGACAGCTCAACAAGAAGAGGAATTTGTCCTGTTTCTGTATTCACAGCAGAAGTTGTTCCTTCCACTCAGTGCTCAACTCCCTAGCACAGGAGTCCTGTACTTGGGCTGTGGAGGAAGAGCCATTACTTTTATTCCAGTCTTAATTATGGTTTCCAGGAGCCTGTATATTGCTGAAGGGCAGCACGCACCTGGTTGCACAGTCTCTGAATTGGCCCATTTGCCCACATTGTTTAAATGAGAAGATTCAAACAACGTCAGTTGTAGGAATCTGTTGCTCAAAGGAAATAAGAACATCAACATGTCATGCCTCACTCCCACTTCTGCATCCTGTGTTGGGAAGTTGCAACGGACACGACTCTGGAATTCATGCCTATAAAAAAGCAACAATGAGTGAGTGAAAACAGGTTCTACAGATTTTAATAGGATTTTAAGTCACCTGTATTGATTTATATTTTAAGTTCAGCTTGTTTTGTATGTATTTAGATAGGTTGTTTCTGTGTAAGTATTGTGTATTTACACAGTTCATAGAATCATAGAATCATAGAATATCAGGGTTGGAAGGGACCCCAGAAGGTCATCTAGTCCAACGCCCTGCTCGAAGCAGGACCAATTCCCAGTTAAATCATCCCAGCCAGGGCTTTGTCAAGCCTGACCTTAAAAACCTCTAAGGAAGGAGATTCTCCCACCTCCCTAGGTAACGCATTCCAGTGTTTCACCACCCTCTTAGTGAAAAAGTTTTTCCTAATATCCAATCTAAACCTCCCCCATTGCAACTTGAGACCATTACTCCTCGTTCTGTCATCTGCTACCATTGAGAACAGTCTAGAGCCATCCTCTTTGGAACCCCCTTTCAGGTAGTTGAAAGCAGCTATCAAATCCCCCCTCATTCTTCTCTTCTGCAGACTAAACAATCCCAGCTCCCTCAGCCTCTCCTCATAAGTCATGTGCTCTAGACCCCTAATCATTTTTGTTGCCCTTCGCTGGACTCTCTCCAATTTATCCACATCCTTCTTGTAGCGTGGGGCCCAAAACTGGACACAGTACTCCAGATGAGGCCTCACCAGTGTCGAATAGAGGGGAACGATCACGTCCCTCGATCTGCTTGCTATGCCCCTACTTATACATCCCAAAATGCCATTGGCCTTCTTGGCAACAAGGGCACACTGCTGACTCATATCCAGCTTCTCGTCCACTGTCACCCTTAGGTCCTTTTCCGCAGAACTGCTGCCTAGCCATTCGGTCCCTAGTCTGTAGTGGTGCATTGGATTCTTCCATCCTAAGTGTAGGACCCTGCACTTATCCTTATTGAACCTCATCAGATTTCTTTTGGCCCAAACCTCCAATTTGTCTAGGTCCTTCTGTATCCTATCTCTCCCCTCCAGCGTATCTACCACTCCTCCCAGTTTAGTATCATCCGCAAATTTGCTGAGAGTGCAATCCACACCATCCTCCAGATCATTTATGAAGATATTGAACAAAACCGGCCCCAGGACCGACCCCCGGGGCACTCCACTTGACACCGGCTGCCAACTAGACATGGAGCCCTTGATCACTACCCGTTGAGCCCGACAATCTAGCCAGCTTTCTACCCACCTTATAGTGCATTCATCCAGCCCATACTTCCTTAACTTGCTGACAAGAATACTGTGGGAGACCGTGTCAAAAGCTTTGCTAAAGTCAAGAAACAATACATCCACTGCTTTCCTTTCATCCACAGAACCAGTAATCTCATCATAAAAGGCGATTAGATTAGTCAGGCATGACCTTCCCTTGGTGAATCCATGCTGACTGTTCCTGATCACTTTCCTCTCATGTAAGTGCTTCAGGATTGATTCTTTGAGGACCTGCTCCATGATTTTTCCAGGGACTGAGGTGAGGCTGACTGGCCTGTAGTTCCCAGGATCCTCCTTCTTCCCTTTTTTAAAGATTGGCACTACATTAGCCTTTTTCCAGTCATCCGGGACTTCCCCCGTTCGCCACGAGTTTTCAAAGATAATGGCCAAGGGCTCTGCAATCACAGCCGCCAATTCCTTCAGCACTCTCGGATGCAACTCGTCCGGCCCCATGGACTTGTGCACGTCCAGCTTTTCTAAATAGTCCCTAACCACCTCTATCTCCACAGAGGGCTGGCCATCTCTTCCCCATTTTGTGATGCCCAGCGCAGCAGTCTGGGAGCTGACCTTGTTAGTGAAAACAGAGGCAAAAAAAGCATTGAGTACATTAGCTTTTTCCACATCCTCTGTCACTAGGTTGCCTCCCTCATTCAGTAAGGGGCCCACACTTTCCTTGGCTTTCTTCTTGTTGCCAACATACCTGAAGAAACCCTTCTTGTTACTCTTGACATCTCTTGCTAGCTGCAGCTCCAGGTGCGATTTGGCCCTCCTGATATCTTTCCTACATGCCCGAGCAATATTTTTATACTCTTCCCTGGTCATATGTCCAACCTTGTAAGCTTCTTTTTTATGTTTAAGATCCGCTAGGATTTCACCATTAAGCCAAGCTGGTCGCCTGCCATATTTACTATTCTTTCGACTCATCGGGATGGTTTGTCCCTGTAACCTCAACAGGGATTCCTTGAAATACAGCCAGCTCTCCTGGACTCCCTTCCCCTTCATGTTAGTCCCCCAGGGGATCCTGGCCATCTGTTCCCTGAGGGAGTCGAAGTCTGCTTTCCTGAAGTCCAGGGTCCGTATCCTGCTGCTTACCTTTCTTCCCTGTGTCAGGATCCTGAACTCAACCAACTCATGGTCACTGCCTCCCAGATTCCCATCCACTTTTGCTTCCCCCACTAATTCTACCCGGTTTGTGAGCAGCAGGTCAAGAAAAGCGCCCCCCCCTAGTTGGCTCCCCTAGCACTTGCGCCAGGAAATTGTCCCCTACGCTTTCCAAAAACTTCCTGGATTGTCTATGCACCGCTGTATTGCTCTCCCAGCAGATATCAGGAAAATTAAAGTCACCCATGAGAATCAGGGCATGCGATCTAGTAGCTTCCGTGAGTTGCCGGAAGAAAGCCTCATCCACCTCATCCCCCTGGTCCGGTGGTCTATAGCAGACTCCCACCACTACATCACTCTTGTTGCACACACTTCTAAACTTAATCCAGAGACACTCAGGTTTTTCCACAGTTTCGTACCGGAGCTCTGAGCAGTCATACTGCTCCCTTACATACAGTGCTACTCCCCCACCTTTTCTGCCCTGCCTGTCCTTCCTGAACAGTTTATAACCATCCATGACAGTACTCCAGTCATGTGAGTTATCCCACCAAGTCTCTGTTATTCCAATCACGTCATAGTTCCTTGACATCACCAGGACCTCCAGTTCTCCCTGCTTGTTTCCAAGGCTTTGTGCATTCGTATATAAGCACTTGAGATAACCTGTTGATCGCCCCTCATTCCCAGTATGAGGCAGGAGCCCTCCCCTCACAGACATTCCTGCCTGTGCTTCCTCCCGGTATCCCGCTTTCCCACTTACCTCAGGGCTTTGGTCTCCTTCCCCCGGTGAACCTAGTTTAAAGCCCTCCTCACTAGGTTAGCCAACCTAGGTTAGTTGTGTAAACTAAAATGATGTAAACATGACGACAAAACGCTAACGAATCGGCCATTAGCATATTGTGTTGAAGCAGGCTGCAGGCCTTATGAAATGCTCTGGTGGGCCATGTACGGTCTGCGGGCCATAGTTCGGCACCACCCTCAAAATAGGGCTCAAGTGAGACTTGGGTGTTGCGTGGGCCTTGTACTGGCACTCTGGACAGGCGTGGATTTTGTCCCATGAAGATAACACACATCATCTGACTTCAAAGGAGCCATTGTCAAGGTTTTTAACACTCAATCTGGAACTCAATTCCTCAATTCCTGAGGGGTTAATTAGGATTTGTACCCTTCCCCCAAGTGCTTTCTCCTGAATGGCGCCTACACAGTGTTGGTTATTACAGAGATGTTCATGAGTGGTGGGCTGCATGTACTGATTTGTTGTTGGTTGACAGTTTGGCCATATATGCTGAATCATAGATAGCAGAGATGGAACAGACTTATCAAATCATCCAGTCCATCTCCCTGCAGATGCAAGATTGTTTCATACAGGACACTACCTAATGCGTTGCCCAGTCTAGTTTTAACCCACCCCAAGCAATAGGAGGTTTCACAACTTCCCTAGGAAGAATATTGCGTAGCCTGATATTTCTCATTGGCTTGTTTTGACAGGGTTGTTCTTGAGTGCTGGAGTTGGCTGGAAATCTTCAAATTTTCAGGGATCTGTTTTGGGTCAGGGGATGGGGGGAATCTTTTTAGCTCAGCTTGAATGAATACTCAGCTGTGTACACACACAGGTCTGTTTGTTGCAGGGATGCTCATGAGTTTTGGACTGGCAACGTTGGTTTGTTATTTCAGGATTATTAGTGAGCCTCTGCATTATGCCCTCTGGTGTGTTACAATTTGAACATGCTGATGTTCCACAGTTGTCGTTCGTGCAATAAGGAGCCACAGAGGCATGTAATAAAATAACATTATTTTGCAACCTAAATAAATGCCATGTTATAATCTAACCCCTCCCCACACCAAGCCTTAAGTAAGAAGTCATGTGCATTTTTTATATGTCATTTTTTTAAAAAGAGGGGGAAAGGGGGTGGGACAAGGAGACGAAACAGACATTTTCCAAAAAGAAACTCTTTGTTGAGCAGTTCCAGTGAATAGCTGTTCTCTTTGTTTCGGCACCAGTGTTGGATATAAAGTGCTCTCTGAGGTAGCAGGCCAGATGATTGGTGTGTCCCAAATCAACCTGGCAGACTCTCTTATTTCTCTGGATGTATATGTTAAGTGGCTGTGGTGCTGGTGAGAGGCGCCAGATGTACCCATTGTGTGCAGTCTCCAAAGTCGAACACAGACAATGGCAACAGCAAGGCTCAGACCCACTGGCAGTGCCCTTATGGGCCTGATCCAAGGCCCACTGAACAGGACAGGAGGGGTTTTTTTAACTGACTTTAATAGGTTTTGGATCAGGCCTGGAGGGTGTGGGGAAGTGTGCACTGTTTCTCTCTGAGTCTGGTCTAGTGACGAACACAAGATTTCAGTCTCCAGGACTGTCAAACTGGCAACATCCAGCAGCATAGGTGCTTATTTTGGAGGTGGGTGCTTACTTTGGTGGTGGTATTTTGTGATTTGATACCTGACCTACTAGGAACCATTAACTAATTTCCCATAGGAGACCACTTAACATCAGATGGGTAACCATGTACCAGAAACTCATGTACAACATAGGATGGATTCAAATCTGGCAGACCTTTCTAATGACCTCTTGGGGTCTTGCAGCCGTATTTGCCATGGGAATCCTCCTTGGTGGCCTTGCTTTCTTATTTCTACAGCCGTGGTTCTCTGTTCCAGGAACACCCATGAAGTTGCTGATTCTCTGAAAACAGCAGCAGAGGGTCAGTGTCAATTGGTGCAAGTCCATACTGCAATCTTGGAAGGGGTGGTTGGAAAAACACTTCACTGCAAGAATTTCTGCAGCTCCATATTTATCCAACCAGTAAAGACCAAATCCTACTCCCCTGTTTTCTGGTTCAATGAGCAAAGTAAAAGATAAGAAGGGTATTTTTTTTTATCTCTGCTGAAAAGATTAATGTCAAAGTGGGAGGATTAGTTCTCTGCAGCGCAGGAGATTAAGTTTGGATTTTGCGAACTTTCCCATTATCAGTTTTCCCCCCTAGACAATCCCCACAGGGCTTCACAACCCTTCTCTGCCAACACTGGAGTTCAATGAATGTGTCTCTTGTTCAACCATTTTTTCCTCTTTCACAACCTCTACATTAAAACAATCTTCACATAGCAGGGCTGTACTTCATTCTGGGATTTTGTTAGCGTTTGCCAGGCATCTAATTCTCTCTCATACACACTGCCCTCCCGCCTAACCACACACATAAATCAAAGCTTTTCTCTATATTTAGAAGGGGAAATGTACAAGGTTTTGTCTTTCTTCTCAATCTAAAAGAACAGCCTTACCTCCCAATAAAACATACCCTATTTCCAGACAAAAGAGAGCTGCAAATTATACAGTCTCTTTAAAACAGTAGTTCTGCTATCCTTGCAGGAGTCATATAGCTATGGAAGAGTGAGCTGGAGTCTAATCCGGCTCATGCATCAACAGAATTGTTAATGTTGTTCCAAATGCAGGATGAGTTTGTCCTTAATTACACTTCTGCATAGTACTCTTTGAAACCCACTCTCTAGTTACTGTTGCCCAGACTAGCATAAGAATGGCCATACTACGTCAGACCAATGGTCCATCTAGCCCAGTATCCTGTCTTCTAACAATGGCCAACAACTAGGGTGACTAGACATCACGTTATTATTGGGACCATCCCGATATTAGGGGCTTTGTCTTATATGTTCAACTATATCCCCCACCCCTGAAAGAAAGCATCCCAAATTTTCACACTTGCTGTCTGATCACTCTAAAAATGACAGATTTTTCAGAGGGAATTAACAGAACAGGACAATTATTGAGTGATCCATCCCCTATTGTCCATTCCCAGCATCTGGCAGTCAGAGCAGGGGGTGGCATCCCTAACCATCTTGGCTAAAAGCCATTGATGGACCAATCCTCCACTAACTTATCTAATTTTTTTTTTTTAACCCACTTTTAGTTTTGGCCTTCACAACAAATGAGTTCCACAAGTTGACTGTGCATTGTGTGAAGAAGTACTTCCTTTTGTTTGTTTTAAGCCTGCTGCCTATTAATTTCATTGGGTAACCTCAGGTGCTTGTGTTATGTGAAGGGGTAAATAACACCTTCCCTATTCACTTTCTCCGCACCATTCGTGATTTTATAGATCTCTATCATATCCCCCCACAGTCATCTCTTTTCCAAGCCAAATAGTCCCCGTTTTTTAAATCTCTTCTCATATAGAAGCTGTTCCATAGCCACAATAATTTTTATTGGCTTTCTCTGTAATTTTTCCATTTCTAATATATCTTTTTTGAGAAGGGGCAACCAGAACTACACGCAATATTCAAGGTGTGGATGTACCATGGATTTATATAGTGGCATTATGCTATTTGCTGTCTTATTAGCTATCCCTAATGGTTCCTAACATTCTGTTGGCTTTTTTGGACTGCCACTGCACATTAAGAGGATGTTTTCAGAGGACTATCCACAGCGACTCCAAGATCTCTTTCTTGAGTAGTAACAGCTAATTTAGGCCCCATCTTTTTGTATGTGTAGTTGGGATTATGTTTTCCAGCGTGCATTACTTTGCATTTATCAACATTAAAATTCATCTGCCATTTTTTTGCCCAGTCACCCAGATTTATGAGATCCCTTTGTAACTCTTTGCAGTCTACTTTGGACTTTACTGTCTTGAGTACTTTTGTATTGTTTTCAAACTTTGCCACCTCATCATTTACGCGTTTCTCCAGATTATTTATGAATATGTTGAACAGCTCTGGTCCAGTACAGGTCCTTGGGGGAGCCCACTATTTACCTCTTTTCCACTGACCATTTTTTCCTACCCTTTGTTTCCTGTCTTTTAACAAAGGATCTTCATTCTTATTCCATGACTGCATATTTTGCTTAAGAGCCTTTGGTGAGGGACCTTGTCAAAGGCTTTCTGAAAGTCCAAGTACACTATATCCACTGGATCACCCTGGTCCACATGCTTGGTGATACCCTCAAATAATTCTAACAGATTGGTGAGGCATGATTTCCCTTTACAAGAGCCATGTTGACCTAACATAATGTGTTTATCTATGTGTTTGGTAATTTTTTTCTTTTCTTTAGTTTCAACCATTTTTGCCTGGTATGGAAGTTTGGCTTAGCAACCTGAAATTGCTAGGATCGCCTCTAGAGTCTTTTAAAAAAACTGGCATTACATTTGCTATCCTCCAGTCATCTGGAACAGAGGCTGATTTAGGTGATAGATTACATATCACAGTTAGTAGTTCTGCAATTTCATATTTGAGTTCCTTCAGAACTCTTGGGTGACTACAGTTGCTCCTGGAGACTTCTTACTGTTTAATTCATCAATTTGTTCCAAAACCTCCTCTATTGACACGTCAGTCTAGAACCGTTCCTCAGATTTGTCACCAGAAAAGAATGGGTAGATGTAGGAATCTCCCTCATATCCTCTGCAGTGAAGATCAGTGCAAAGAATTACTTTAGCTTTTCCACAATGGCCTTGTCTTCCTGGAGTGCTCCTTTAGCATGTTGATCATCCAGTGGCCCTACTGTCTGTTTGGCAGGCTTCCTGTTTCTGATGTATTTAGAAAAACTAACAGCAAAATTTTGTTTATCTTTTCCTAATTGCTCTTCAGATTCTTTCTTGGCCAGCCTAATTATACTTTTACACTTGACTTGCCAGAGTTTGTGTTCCTTTCTATTTTCCTGAGTAGGATTTGACTTCCAGTTATTAAATAATGCCTTTTTGCCTCTGACTGCCTCTTTTACTCTGCTGTTTAGCCATGGTGGCATTTTTTGGTGATCTTCCTGTTGTTTGTGTTTTCTTTTTAATTTTGGGTGTACATTTAGTTTGAGCCTCATTTATGGTGATTTTAAATAGCGTCCATGTAGTGTGCAGCCATTTCACCTTTGTGACTGTTCCATTTAGTTTATGTCTAACTAGTTTCTTCATTTTTGTATAGTTCCCCTTTTTGAAGTTAAATGCTACTTTGGTGGGTTTCTTTGGCAGTCATTAATGGTGTCTAGAAATTTTATCTCTGCATCCTCTCCTGAAGCGACAAATACCCAGTCAATATGAGGATAGTTAAAATCCTCCATTATTATTGCATTTTCTGCTTTTCTAGCCTTTCTAATCTCCCTGAGCTTTTCACAATCACCATCATCATCCAGGTCAGGTAGTTGATAGTACATTCCTGCCACTATACTCTTATTGTGTAAACATGGAATGCCCATCCATAGAGATTCTATGACACAGTTTGATTTAAGATTTTTACTTTATTTGACTCTATGCTTTCTTTATCATATAGTACCACTCCCCCAGTGCACCCGACATCGTCATTCCTATATATATTTTTACTCTAGTATTATCATGTCCCATTTATTATCCTTATTCCACCAAGTTTCCATGATGTCCACTATATCAATAGTCTCAGTTAATGTCAGGCAATCTAGTTCACCCATCTTAGTATTTAGACTCCTAGCATTTGTATATAAGCACTTGGACATTTCTGCAAATATTCAGTTCCTTGTCTTCATGTGCTAGATTTAAATGGGACTCTTTTGCATTGGACTGTTCCTCCCTAGCTCCTTACCTCTACTTTGCCATGTTTTTTCCTATCCTATTTCACGTCAAATTTTTACAGAGATCTAATACAGCCTCTTTCATGGTGTTCTGTGTGCAATAGCTTTCTGTCCCCTCCTCTTCCGCAAAGAGGGATGCAGTGCAATGGAGACTGGGGAAAGCCTTCCAGAGGAAAGTGAAAAACTTTATTAGCTGGACCAAAAGTATTGGGCTGTGGTGATGGGTAGAGGAAGCAAAACTACTCTATAAATAGACTTGGAAGGATTAGATTTTTATCAATAAATGTCAATGTTATCGTAGATACACAAACCACTGAAAATGTGTTCCTAGCAATAATAATCTAAATTTACAGACAGGCAAAGTGAGAAAAATTCTGCATAAGAAATTATTGGAGTTTGATTTAAGGATGTTTACTTTGTATATTTTGACATGTGATATTGACAATTTGTGTTTTAAATGATTATAAAGAGTTAATTTATTGAATCTCAGTGTCTATTGTCATTAAATAATTATTGTCTGTCCCCGCATTCCATGATTTTCTATAACTGAAATTTTAAATTGATCTTTAAAAAATGCTTCAAAATAAACATAAAAATTTAATTCTGCCAAACCTATCTATAAATAATCTTGTTGTTCTAAATATCTGCTTTCATGTGGAATTTTTGAAGTTTTCAACTGAACAACAATACAACAGTTTAAAAAATGTACAAGAATAGTAGTGTAACGAATAGCCTGTGGGGGTCACTACTGCCCGAAGTGGATGGTATCTTAACTGATCAGTGATGTGTCCTAGACTCTGTACTGCAACAGTAGATTCCCCTTTAATTTAGATTCCCAGATTTTTATTTTTTTTTTTAATTTTTTTAAGACAGGATGGATCATTATCCATCACTGCTGTTGATGTGAGATTCTGAATAGCTTCAAATGCAGACATGTACAGTGTGTTGGTAAGTTAAATGCTAGCATGCCTTTAAAAAAAATTTCTTCTAACCTTGTGAGTCCTATGTTGTTTACTGGGAACAACTACTAGGGAGAAAGGAAGGCGATACAAAGAAATGGGCATTAAGTTGAAAGGAAAATTATTATAGTAGATGTGATATCCAATCAACTCAAGGCTAATATTTTCTCTCTCTGCTGGAGGCACTTAATTTGCTAGTGAAGTGCTGGGATAAGGAACCATTGTGCTCCCAGAATTGTCAAAACAAATGTAAGATTCTCAGGCTGGCATTGAAAATGACTGATCCCTCTGCAGAAAGCTGGGCTAAGGCAATCATGACCAATGTCACTGTGTCTTCTTATGTATAACTTTGTTCATTTCAGGCTACATAAAAGAATCCAGAATTCCTGTGCAAGAGTGAGGCCTTTCAGATACAAATACATCATCTGTGAATCAAACCAAAACATATGCAGAATTAAGATATCTTCAACCAACAAGAGATGACTGTTTAAGGAATTGATATATAAGCTACACTCAAGAAATTAACAAGTTCTATTAAATGAGTTTGATTGTGTTAAATAATAGAATCTAGGAATTAAACCAAGCTCTGCATGTGTTTGCTTGTATATCATGCCTGTTGGGAGATCACTAATACCTCATGATATTGAGAGCAGAGGTGCCAAGTTAGGGGAAAAGGACCTCTCAATGCCACATGACACAGCCATTAACTACTAATGATTAAGAAGGAGAATTCATGATATGTTCAGGGCTACCCAGGGGAAAATGACACAACTGCTAGTAAACTAAGCAGTATGTAACCAAAGATGTGCAAGGAACAATTATGTTGTACGGAGGTACCACAGTACTGAATCTCTCTTCTAATCCTAAATGTACTTTAATCATAGTGTCCAGATACTCTGCAGCTGGATGCCTTAGATAAATGTTTTGTTATGATACTACAGCCATTGCATGCCTCCTACAAGAAGATGAGTCTTGCCTGAAAGTTATGCACACCACAGCTAAAATATTATCTGGAGTCATATAATATGAAATACAGGGTCCCTGTATTTGTGATACTGCTTTTAAAGGCTGCAGTGCCACTCACTGAAGGTGCAGTCTTTTGGTACAGTGTTATTAATTTGTTGTTTACACTTTCCAGGCAACAATATTCCTCTCCTTCCCTTTTTTTGGATGTGAGGATTCTAGCCCCATTTCACTGCATTAGCTCCCCTTCTCTGCCACTCTTGAAAGGCCTGGGTCAGGTTAGCTTTCTCTTTCAGCCAACCTGCATGTACAAGCAGCATGTTATTCCTTGCAGGGCCTGTGTATGCTGGTATGAGATGAAGGGGTCTTCTAACTTGTGGTTTTCCCAAGATCTAAATGAACTAGCCCCAGAGCACCTGCCAGTTCCAGGGGCATAAATGAGTTTAGGACCCAAAAACAGAGCTCCTAGTCTGGCAACATCACTCCAATGGGAAAGGCATCCTCTTCTCTGTTTAATCTTTTCTTGAAGTGAGCAAACCAGTTCAGGGAATTCATTTCAACCTGGTATAAATAGTCTGAGCCCAAGTTATAGCTGCTTCCATATGTCCTGTTCAGAGGAATTCACCCATCATGCTATAGCTTGAAATGCAACAGCTGTGGAATTCCAGCAGATACGCTGAACAGGGGCAGTTCATTTCTGTTGCGACATGTTATTACACGACTCCAGTAGTTCTGGAGGCAGGCAGTAGGCCACAATGCTGTTTTGTTTGGAAGCTGTTACTGTAAGTTATGGCATTTTTAATGTATAAGCGCTGTACTAAATCTGGTTAATGTGTGCTAGACTGTTCAGTACTGCAAATCACTGGTGACTGGACATCCCAGGGGACTGGAGCCTTTTCCTTACAGATCAGCACTTTAAATCCAGCCCAGATCAATTCAAATCTAGCCCAGTTCAGCTGACGGCTATTCACTGGTCTATGTGGAACATACTCATGCTCTCAAGCTAGTTCATATCAGAAAACATTGCCCACCAGTCGCAGTCATCAAATGGGCTTGCTCCATTGGCCAGCATTAAATTCAGTGGGAAAAAGATTTTGTTTAAGAGGTGAGCGAATGTGTCAACCTTTATTCAAGGCGAATTTGTACTGTTTTTAAGGACAAACACTGTATAATACACTCAAACACATTTATGTAACAGTAGCACCTAGAGGCTTCCATCAAGATCAAGTCCTTCTTGTGCTAAGTACTATACAAACACAGAAAGAGCTTACAATCTAAATTCATAGAGGGGGAAACTGAGGCACAGAGAGGGGCAAGGACTTGCCTAAGGTCACGCAGAAGGTCAGTGACAATGCCAGAAACAGAACCCAGGTCTTCTGACTCCAAGTCATTATCTTCAGGACCATGCTGCCTCTCAATAGACCATAGATAATATATACACATCCTATCCTATCAGTTCCTTACTAATAGTATTTGAGAAGTGGCCTAAGCACAGCTGAGTTATGGTGGGCATTAACAAAATGTAATGTGTTAATCTATGCAGCTGTCAGGATAGCGTTTTTAAAAAAATAATGCTATGTGTATGCTAATACCACACTATGCGTTGTTGCTGTAAAATGTTTGGCCAATGTTTAAATAAGACTGCTTAGCAAGACTGGCAAAAAAATAAAACCATTTACGGAGGCTAGCTGCTTTATGTCATAAGTGAGATTTACAAGTAGCAAAATTAGTGGAATGGGATTTCTGTTCTGACTGGCCTGAAATAACACTAGAAATTCATGATGGCAATCTTGATGCCAACAATTAAATGTTCTAATGGGGCAATGACTTACATTTTTGATCCAGTCCCATGATTTGAAATGGCTTTGCCAATGCCTGCTTAAATCCCCGTTCTCATGATCCCGGATATGTGTTAAAGTCAAGGGTGTATTCTCCATTTTTAATATCCTTTTTGTTATTTTCCAGGTGCCTTCACTTGCACCCCTCTGATATTTCCCTTAAGGACATTCCTCAGATATATATCTCTGAGATGCCGATGGAAGGGGCTGCTAAATGTAAATCTCAGCTGCTTTGAAATGTTTGTTAAAAGAGTTACCAAAAAAAGAGTGGAACAACTTCTCCAGTTGGGACTTTTTTTACTCCCTATCGCACAAGCTGCAGCAATAATGTTTGGTAATGAAGTGTGACGATCTTATTAGAGCATCCCCTGTCCCAGAAGGATTTCCTGGATATAACAGTCCCCTGGCATTTTTAGCTTTTAGACCATGCTGATTCTCCCCCCAACCATGTACACAAACACACACAGCTCCCAGGGGACCTGAGTTATGAACTCTGACCCTGCTGACTTGACTTGACTTGGATCCTCCCCCAGAATAGGAAAAACCACAAAGAGTTTCATTCAGTTTCACTAGCATTAATAAAGTTTGAAAAGGAGGTAAAATACAGAATGGCTTTGCTTCTGTGCTCAAAGCTGAATACAATAAGGAATCCCTAGGGGATTTTAGACTGAAGAGCTTCCAAGAATCCAGTAAAGTTTTGGAATCAACCCATCTGGCCAGACCCTCAAATGAATGTGCTATCTGACAGCATATAGACCAGTCCTTGTACTATAGGTCCTCTTGTATAATCATCTTCTACAGTAAGGAATAATCCATGCAGGGTGTGTAATGGTTATTGCCAGGGCATAGAATATAGACACAAAGAAGTTACTATGCTGGAATGCCCCTCTGCAGCTCCTGTCTTTCAGAGAGGCCGGAATAGGGGCAGCTACACTCCTCCTGCTGGTTGCAGGCATTCTGTCATGCTTTAGGGGCAGTGCTACCCACTATTTGGACTATGTAATGTCAAATTTGGAGGGAAAAATTGGGGTGGCTCAAGCCTGCATTTTCACTCAAATTGTAGGAAGCACATTTCTCATTTTCATACCATTGCATTACTTCTAACTGCCAGTGCTTCAGATGATCTGGATAGGGACCTAATTTGCACTAAAGTTAAGCTCAGTGGAGCAGTAACTGTCTTACTATTTATATGTTTGGATTTTTACAAACTGTACTAAAAGAGAGCCTATCCAAAGCTCTGGCCACCCTTAATAATCTTTTAACAACACTGAATAATTAAAGGTTTCAGCAATGCCCCTCTGCCATGTACATTGGTCAAACTGGACAGTCTCTGCGTAAAAGAATAAATGGACACAAATCAGATGTCAAGAATTATAACATTCATAAACCAGTCGGAGAACACTTCAATCTCTCTAGTCACACAATCACAGACATGAGGGTCGCTATCTTAAAGCAAAAAAACTTCAAATCCAGACTCCAGCGAGAAACTGCTGAATTGGAATTCATTTGCAAATTGGATACTATTAATTTGGGCTTGAATAGAGACTGGGAGTGGCTAAGTCATTATGCAAGGTAGCCTGTCTCCCCTTGTTTTTTTCCTGCAAACCCCCCCCCAAGACGTTCTGGTTAAACTTGGATTATTGCTGTGCACATTGTAAGATGAGCTGTTGCCAGCAGGAGAATGAGTTTGTGTGTGTGGTTTTTGGAAAAAAGGGGGGTGTGTGGGGGGGTGTGAGAAAACCTGGATTAGTGCTGGAGGTGACCCACCTTGATTATCATGCGCATTATAAAGAGGGGTTTCAAAGGGGGATGGGCTGTTGCCAGCAGGAGAGTGAGTTTGTATGTGGGGGGCGGGGGGGAAGGGTGAGAAAACCTGGATTTGTGCTGGAAATGGCTCTACTTGAGGATCACTTTAGATAAGCTGTTGCCAGCGGGGGAGTGAGGTGGGAGGAAGTTTTGTTTCATGGTCTCTGTGTGTATATAATGTCTTCTGCAGTTTCCACGATATGCTATGCATCCGATGAAGTGAGCTGTAGCTCACGAAAGCTCATGCTCAAATAAACTGGTTAGTCTCTAAGGTGCCACAAGTACTCCTTTTCTTTTTATGAATAATTAAAAAGACACATCAATTCCCCCTAGACCAAATCAGATAATACAGTGACAAAACAGCAAAAACAAATCAACTTCCCACAACATGTCTTTGCACAGCACATAGCATAATGGTGTTACTGTAATACAATGAAGTTAGTTAGAGATGAGTCAAAATCAGATCCTTGAGAATAAAATACTTTGTTTTTTGGGGTTGTAATGAGGTGTGCTCCCCACACTGACCCTGCAAGGGCTGAGTTGGACCAGGTGGGCCCAATCAGCTAATTAGTCTGCAATTAGAGGGAGCATTAGGCTGGAGGCAGCTAATTAGAGAGAAGCTTACCCACAAGAGGCAGGTGGGGCTTGTATAAACAGCAGGAAAATGGAAACAGAATAGGCAGTAGGGAGAAGGTTGCAATTTCTGGGAAGAGGAAGGAGCGTTTGAGGGGCAGCAGAGATAAGTTACTAAAGTTACTCCCTGGGAGGAGGGAGTGAAGAGACTGGAAATCCAGAGGACTAGGAAAGGTCAGAGGTTTTTAAGGCCTTTTTAACTTGACAAAAGTCCTGGCTGGGATGATTTAGTTGGGATTAGTCCTGCTTTGAGCAAGGGGTTAGAGTAGATGACCTCCTGAAATCTCTTCCAACCCTAATCTTCTATGATTCAGCCCAGGGTAGCAAGGTTCAGGGAATGGACCTTAACTGCTGTGTAGAGGGTCCTTGAGCTAAAACCTAGAGTAGAGGGTGGGCCCAGGTTCTCCTGCCAGCTACAGTTGGAGTGGCACTGTGAGACAGTGAAGAAGACTGCCTGAGATTGCTGGAGAGCAGGAATCTTGGTACACTCCCTCCGGAAGGGGAGACCTGGCTAGGGGGCTGAGTCACAAAGAGGACAGCTGTGGTTCCTGACAGCAAGAAAGGGACGGTAGAGGAGAAACTGTGGGGCGGGGCCTGACTGAGCTAATCCCCAGAATGACCAGCAGCTGGTACCATCCAGCAGCGAGTAGAGCAGCTGGTCACATGACTTGTATTCAGACCAGATCTGCCCCTGCTGTGCTGGTTCTGTAACAGATTCTGAACCAGAGGGAGCATCCCCTTTTTTCTGGTTCAAATTCAGCTGTGCCTCAGTGATCATGAGATTCTAGCATCATCACTTCTCATGTGGATTTGGCTGTGAACCCAAGCATCACACCTGATATGAAGCTGAGTCAACTGCCTCAGCCCAGTTCTACTATAGGAATGCAGTGCTTATAATGTACACACACTTGCACTCCTATTGCTGTGCCTGTAGTTAATATGGGGGAAAAGAGAGAGCATTGTGCCCCACCTGTGGCTGTTAGTCTGACAGCTTTCAGCAGCTCTAGACTCAGTTCAACACTGAATTTTAAAGCTAAATGCTAACAATGGCTTTATTTTTAGTGATCTTGTATGTCCTCCCCTATGTCTGTAAATGCTGTACACTGTCTCTTTAAATCAGCTAGACACTCAATTACATGATGCCCTGCCATTGACTTGTGTAACATGATCTTAATCTTGTGTTCCAAACATTCCCTGATGTATATGTGCAGCTTTAGAAAGTGCACTATTAACTACTGTAGGAGTGAACATGGCTTCTCTATTATTAAATCAGCAAGACAGCAAAACGCATTAACAAACAGTAGGTGTCCTGAAGAGTAGCCCAAACCAGATCTTTTATTTAAATCGGACTTTATAGCCAGACAGGGGAAACATAAGGAGGGCTTTTGTTGATTGAAAAGTGGCAGCTCCCAGGGGGAGATGCTGGAATTTCAGACGCTAGCAGGGCGATTGGATTCTAAAGCTAGTGTTCTAGTTTGAGGGTGTGGCCATGCAATTCAGTAGCAGCACAGGCCACGTTTCCCAGCGTTCTTAGTGTCCTGAAAGACCCTTTGTGCTCATGGCATGCAAGGCAAATGTCAGTCTGCCCATCTGGGTGAGTTCCCCTTCATTTCTTCCCTAGTGAGATTTCAGGAGAAGGGGGGTGGCTGATGGAACATTGTTATGGAGTCTGTTGGTTGCGTATACAGCTTTCAAAATGAGCTGCATTAATGAGAGACTGATAGAAGCTAGACAAGGGGCCTGCTGCTCTCTTGTGTGTTGTCCGGAAGGATGAAGGCGGGGGAGTGGCGGAGAGAGAGACTGCAGTGACAGTGCATGGGTAATCTAATTTAGGACATAAGCATTTCCTACTGACTGAGCATCAGTCACATCATTAACCTGATATTGGATCCTGCCTGTCAGTGACACCGTCTTTCAGGTCTGGACCATCGTACCACTGACACTTCCCGTTTGCAGTCCAAGCTGGCGCTGGATTTCCCAGTTATGTCACCCCATAGATAGGGGGAAAGATTTCAATTGGTTCTTGCTATGGGTCAGGGTCATAATCAAACATAGTTGAAAATGCTGTTGTTCCTCATGTAAAAATATCCCCCTGTCTTGGTAATATTTCTTTTTTTCCTCCTAAACACTTTACTCACCCAAAACAAAAGACAGTGGCTTTAAAAGGGATTTTTAAAATATCCCCTTAATCCATTCTATGCGCTGTGCATGTAATCTCTACCAATGACTAGCCTAATGGGTCCAATTCATCCCTGGTGTAACTCCACTGTCTGTGATGGGGCTACACTATGGGTGAAATTAGCCCAGTATATTTGGCCTAGAATCTTACAAGCTTTTGCTGGGATCTTGTAGGCTAAACATGGTCTGGCCAGCTTGCTGCTTAGATGGGCGGCCTCTATGGAAAGCTAGTGTTTGCAAGAAGTGTTGCTGGTGATTCAGTAAGAAGTGCACTTTCCGGTAAATCATTATTCACCCCACTGCACTTGCTGTGTCACTATGCTGCTGGATATGGAGTTTTATTCCCCGCCCCACTGCAGTCCCAGATAAGATGTAAGACTGTGGTCCTTACTATTTGTGGTCATTGAATAGTCCTTGGCATTCTTTGCAAGAGTGGGGAGTCCTGGCCACATTCTAGCATTGATAATTGTTTTCTGTTTATCTTAATCCTCCTGCACTTTCAGTAGCATTGATTCTTCTTTGCTGTCCTAAACTCCCATTTTATGTTGCTGTATTTCACCCAAAGAACTGGATGCGCTTCAGAGGCAAGCAAAGGGATCTGAATATAGATTTGTACACACATAGTCAGGATTCAATTGTGCAAGCCGCTGAGAGCTCTGGCACTGATCCAGTAAAGTGATTAAGCATATGCCTTACTTTGAACACAAGTAGTCCCACAGACTTCAGTAGAACTAGGTACAGTACATGCTTTAAATTAACCAGGTGCTTCAGTAGATCAGGGCCAGAGTTCTCAGCACCTAGCAGGACTGAGCCCTGATTGAGATACTAGTGAGGTAAAATGAAACATTTTGGGTACCATCTGGATGAAAGGTGTTATATAAATGCAACGTCCTGGTCAAAATCCTAGATCCCTGATTGACTTGTTAAAAATGTAATATTGTACACTCAACAACCAAGATAATCAGACACTCAATTTGTTAGGGTTACAAAAGAAGAAATTATCAACTTTATTCTTTTTTAAAAGGGCAATTGTTATTGCAATGGGGATCATAGCTGTCCATATGGGGTCCTCAAGCATCCTCCTTCCCAGCATTTCAGGAGGGTTTGGAATTACGATATGATCATTTCTTCACCAGAGGTCAGATCCTGAAGTCTTTACTCAGGCAAAGCCCTCACTGAAGTCAGTGTCAGGTTTGCCTGATTAAGAATCCCAAAGATCCCAATAGAATTAATGCAGAGGCTGAGCATCAGGAAACTCTGTCTGAGTCAGCTTTAGAAGATCCTGAGGGTTTTTTTTTTTTTCCAATGAATGTTCCTTGATGATCTATTTCCCCCAACGTTGTATTCAATGTGAACTGCTTTTCTATCTCATGTTACATCTCTACCATCCTTCCTCTAAAGCCATCAGTGTGATATAGCACTGAGTCAGGGGTGGCCAACTTGAGCCTGAGAAGGAGCCAGAATTTACCAGTGTACATTGCCAAAGAGCCACAGAAATACGTCAGCAGCCCCCCCATCAACTTCCCCCCGCTGCTCCCAATGCCTCCTGCCAACCAGCAGCCCTGCCAATCAGCGCTTCCCCCTCCCTCCCCGCACCTCCCGATCAGCTGTTTCCTGGCGTGCAGGAGGCTTGGAAGGGGAGGGGGAGGAGCGAGGGCATAGCAGGCTCACGGGAGGGCGTGAGAAACGGAGGAGTGGGGGTAGGGCCTGTGGCAGAGCCAGGGGTGGAGCCGTGAGCATCCTCCGGCACATTGGAAAGTTGGCACCTGTAGCTCCAGTCCCGGAGTCGGTGCCTATACAAGGAGCCGCATATTAACTTCTGAAGAGCCGCATGTGGGTCCGGAGCCACAGGTTCGCCACCCCTGCACTGAGTGTTTCAACACGATTCATCCTACATATAAATATGTATACTCCCACACACACACACACACACACACAGAGGCTTTCATTATGTATTTCTCATGACCTGGTGCTAAGGGAGAGTGCACTAATTTTAGAAGTGTTAAAACAGAGACTTGCAATGAGACTACAGTATAAAATCCTTATGGGCCAGATCCTGAACTGGCCTACATTGCTGTAGCTCCTTGGAGCTACAGCATTTTACACTAGCTGAGGATTTAACTCCTATATATGTGTGTGTAACAAGCAACCTTATGTTATCTGCTTCTAAATTGCACTGTTTATTTCACTATCCAGACATCGATTTGCCTTGTGTAATTTATTTGTCAAAACCTCTGCTAATGGACACTTGGAGGTAATCTATTGATCTGGTCATTCATTTATTGATTATCCACTGTTCTGTGAAATGATCCTCTCTGATCATTTGTCTTCATTATACTTTGGATTCCGGGAGCAGCCTGTGTACTTTACACGCTGCCCATTATGCTAATGAGAATTATTGATATGGTAATTGTCTAGGTGGTGAGCTCAGGAATTGTAGATGACATAATCAACTTGCATGTCTTCAAGTTGTCTATTATGAGTATTCTGGAATAATTAGCAGTAAATATTGACATGTTGGTAGCGTTAGATAATTAATTTAATTCACATCAAAAGAACCAGAGACACTTTTGGAATAAAGTAAAACACTCCAGTGCTCTGGTTTTCTGACTAGTCCCTCCAGAAAACAAAAAGACTCAGAAGGTCAGTGTAAAAAGCTTGACTCAGGGGACGACTATACAAATATAAAACCAAAGAGCTAGAAAATTTTAGCCACCATCTCTTTCATGTATTCCCCCAGAGAATAATTATGGGGGAGCAGAGCCTAATGCTTCCCCTTACACTGACCACAAGGGACAGGCGCCCCTCCTCCTGGTGAGCAATCTAGGGTCCTGATCCTTCAGATGCACACATGCCTAGCTTTGCTACCATGAGTACTCATTTTGAAGTCAATGGGACTGTTTGTGGTAGTAAAGTTGTGTTTACGGCTGATGTCCCCAGCTGTCCTTTGTAGGGAATGCCTGGGGTGGAAGGGGCATTTGGGCAGGCAGTACCAGTGATGGAAAGGGGGAAATGAGGGAACTGGGGAAACTGCCTGAAGGATTGTTATAATAAAACTTAAAAAATAAAATGAGCTAAACAGAGAAAAAACTTAGGATAAATATTTTTTCTAAGCACAAGGCAAGGATTATATTAAAAAAAATAAATAAGATTTAAAACAAAGGACAAATATATGGGACAGGCTAGTCTAAATATCCATTTAAAAAAATATAAAATTGCAAGGTTTAAATAATAAGGGCAGGCCCTAATCCTGCAATTGTGTCTGCCATTTCAGTCCCTGTCACTCTGGAGAGCTCCATGGACTTCAGGGTGGGTTTATACTGGAGGGACTGAGATGAGAATCTGGCCCTATAGCTCTGATTCCGGGTTGTGTTCTGGCTAATTTACAGCAAAAGCAGATAAAACCCTGTAGCTGGAATTCCCTTAGCACAGGGTGCTGATGGACGTTCCCTGGGAGGTGCAGGGCTGGCACACGTCCAGTGGGGGGCATGTTGGGAGCGGGAGGGGTCTGTATTGGAGATGGATGGAGCACTTGGCACTCCAGCTATTCTGGGCCAGCAGGCTGGCTAATAGAAGGCTGTTGGAAACTGCTGTAAGTTAATATAGTTCTAGGTAAAGGGGGAAAAGGTAAAGGTGTCTTTGCCCTTCCTCCTAGGCTAAAGCTACTGACAGGTGAAGCTCTGAATTGGGCCCTATGTGTTTAATATGGGCAGACCATGAATAACTCAGTTATTATATTTACCTATTAATATGTGAGGGGTGCACATGCTGAGGGCAAGACTGATGGTTTAAGACATTTCCCCCATTGTTGGTCTATGTATCAGTGTCTGCTCCTGGTGGCATTGTACTGGAGGCAATTACCATGCCTCCCGCGGTGCTGGGGGAGCCCTAAACTGAGTGGCCGCTGCTATGCCTGTTAACAGTGGAGAATCGGCTTCCCTGCACGGGCCTGGATCTGCTGCATTGTGGGGGGTTGGCATGGCTGAGATTGCAAGGCACAAGGAGGGGAGAGGGATGGCTCATTGAACCCTACCCTTTGCAGGGCAAGGTGCACTAACATGCCAAAGACAGAGAGGCATATCAGGGAGGTTGTTCTAACTAGCAGGGAAGGAATACAAACAGGAAAAGGGAAATGGAGGCTGAACATCAGGATCAGATTCCTGACAGGGAGCTCTACTAGAGTGTGGAATAGTCTCTCAAGGGAAAGGGGGAAGCTCCCTTGCTTGAGTCATTAAAAGTGAAGTAGACAAAGCACCTGGTGATTTACTGTGCTGTAGGGGACAATCCTGCATTGTCAGGGGGGAGGGACAAATTGACCTAACAGGTCTTTTCCATCTCTAATTTCTGAGTCACAAGCACTAACTTCCAGTAAAACTATATTTCATATTGAATGAGAGCTATGCAGCAGGGGCCCACTTGCAGACAGCTGCTCTGTGAGGAGCAGAATTAGAAGGAAAGGGCCTGCCCTGTACACCGCACTAGAACATATTGAGATTCTAGCTAGTTATTTTTGAACAAAAGAGCAAAAGTT
This sequence comes from Chelonia mydas, assembly GCF_015237465.2. Lineage (NCBI taxonomy): Eukaryota > Metazoa > Chordata > Testudines > Cheloniidae > Chelonia > Chelonia mydas. Next base: position 53,818,795 of record NC_051246.2, read on the forward strand.
CCTGTGCAGTTTCTAAAATATTGACCCCAAAGTCTGGCAGAAGAGGAGGAGGTTTTAACATGACTAGCTTAGTTATACCTAGAGTAGGATCCCCTTTTTTGAAAGTTGGGTCCTTAATGGGATGTCTCAGTTCTACATCTGGATGCTCCTATGGGCACTTTTGCACACAAAGAAGGAGTATCTCCAGATACTATTCATAACATTAACTGCTTGCATTCATCAAGTACACAGTGTAACTATCTGAGGGACAGACTCCTGGAAGCTAAAAACAAGGAGATCTAGGTAGAAGGTTATATCCACTGGATAGAGGCCTGAGACCAAGTCTGGCTACATCTATAGCATAATGAAAGACATCACTTTGTTTAGGTGACCCCAGTTACTGTGGGTTTTGGAATCCCTGGCCTTTAAGGGACTCTCTCCTTGAAACTTGTAGTGTATTTTGAGAAGGTTTCCATTGTATTTGTTCTTAGCTGAAGACTGTTCAGTGCTTTCACTTAAATCCATATAAAGATAGCGCAGGGTTGGTGGCCTATAAATGCTTACATGCCAAAGTGTCCATTTGATCAACCATCATGTGGGAGTGTGGATGGGAAGATTTGACTCTGCTTTCTAAGCTTAATAAAGTTGGAGTAGTTGAAAGAGCTTCTAGCTTGCTGTAGAACTACTAAGATCAAAACTTTAGACAGCCATAATGATGAGGAATTCTAATGGGAAGATGGATACATGCCAATATGCTAATGTGCATGTTTAACTTGATAAATGCTAATGATGAAGATGATTTTATAGATGTTTTTGGGACCTACATTTATCATTTTGCTATGATATATTAAAAACAAGATTATTATTATTTTGAATGCATCACAAAGCTGTTGCTAAGCACAATGCCAAACTTGCTGACTTGCCTAAGTGGCAGCCAGTCATTTATAAAACGCTGCAATATTTTATTACAAGTTTTTGTCCTTAATTAATATAACCCTGAATTTTCATTTCCATCAATCCTGCTAGCAGGCCTGATGCCTGAGCTCATATAAATGACCAGAATTATTTTTTTTCCCAGGATACTGCCTCCCAAGTGATGCCAAAAGGTTTAGATTGTATTTGGAGCATTAGTAGATTTTTTTTTTCTCCTGCATATCAAACCAGTCTAAACTTCTGGATTATGATGAATTAAACTAAATAAGTCATGCAAAGTCTGCTGCTTAGAAACAGGCTATCTATACCATATTTGGGACTTGGTCTTCCCAAGTGTTGAGTGTCCTCAACACCCATAGATTTCAAGTTCTCTTGAAGAAGAACATGCTATGTGAGTAGTCCTTAGTGAAGCATTAATGAAGATTGACAGCATTGCCAATGGCAGGTGAGGGCATTTGGCACCTTTCAAGACCAAACCCTTTATGCTTAGAGTAACAGATTAGTGCCTTTTCAAATTCAAAGTGTCCTGAAGGGTTTAATATAATTTTGCAGGAAAATGTAGAAGCTAATAATAATAACTTTCACTTATATGGTACCTTTCATCTGGGGATCTCAGAGGACTTTACAAACATTAGAGAATTAAGCCTCAAAATACCCCTGGGAGGTAGGTATTATTAACCCCATTTTACAGATAGTGCACAGAGATTAAGTGATTGGCCCACGGCTGTACAGAAAGTCAGTGGCAGCACTTGACATAGAACCCAGAAATCCTAACACCCAATACCCTGCTCTAACTATGTACACAGCCTTAGGAAATATATCCTATTTTATTAGAGAGGGGATTATGGAAAAAGACACCTGATTTATCCTGAAAAATGCTATTATGAGTTTTTTAACTTCCATGAAGGTAGCCACTTGAAAAGGCAGAAGGGGCCTTGTATTAATCTCTCATGGTACACCATCCTCTTTTAGTACTGCGTACGAAACCTAGCTCTGGTGTAGGATGTGAACTCATAACCTTTCAGAGGCAAAAGTGCTACAAACTGAGCCACACAGACACCATCATCACTTAATCCCATTTAATAGTATTAAATGATATTTTACGTCAACACACTGGGATGTTTAGGACTAGGGGATTATGATGACTTCATTGCAGGCAGACACAGAAGCTGCACTTGGGAAAATCCCTCAGGAAAAACCACACGTATCTGTTTAGGATACTAAGGGGAACATTAGAAACTATGGCCATTAGCATTGATACATATCTCAGTGTGCTTTCCCTGCCCACCTGACTCTGTGAAAATTTCTCTCTATAGCCCTTGACTAAAATTGCACAAAGTTATAATACCTGTGTATGTAACTTTCTCATATACATCCAGTCAGTTTGTTTACTAAAGTTGAGAATATAGGCCGATCTGCTCTGTTATATGAGTGTAATTGCCAGTGAAGACAATAGGAGCAGCACCTGTGAAACTGAGAGGAGAATATGGATCTATATTTATTCTGTACATGGGTTTCAGAGTAGCAGCCGTGTTAGTCTGTATCCGCAAAAAGAACAGGAGTACTTGTGGCACCTTAGAGACTAACCAATTTATTTGAGCATAAGCTTTCGTGAGCTACAGCTCATCGATGAAGTGAGCTGTAGCTCACAAAAGCTTATGCTCAAATAAATTTATTAGTCTCTAAGGTGCCACAAGTACTCCTTTTCTTTATACTGTATATAGTTCCTTACTATATTTTTGACTGTTGCCCTATTCCTGATACCCAGTGCTGCTACTGTACACTGAGGATCCATGAGCACCCTGAAGTATTTACGGGCTTATCCTTACAAGATCCTTGTGAGGTAGGGGAGTGGTGTTATCTACCAGTTTCATCAGGAAACTGGTCAGACAGGAAGTCTGTGGCAGAGTTGAACACTGAACGCAGATTTCATGAACTGAGTACCACCCCTGTGTCTTAACCAGTAGACACCACTCATTTTCCATGATTTGTAAGCAGTTCGTACCATGTTAAGAGGGATCAGAATAGATTGCAGCTTATAAATTGAGGGGTGGGGGAAGAACCTCTAGAAAATGTGTTGATTCCTACATCACTGGAAGTCCACTCTAGCTGTATTGGACTTGGTTTTGCTCCTATAGAAGCCAATGGGAGTTTTGCCCTTGAGTTAATTAGGAGCAGGAACAGGAGCACTGTACTGAAGCGCTGAAGAGAAAGAAACTCATTCACAGCCCTAGAACCTCTCTTGCCTCCTTTTCTCGTGCTCCCAGCCCACTCTCTCCAATGACCATGGAAACCCTTCTTCTTGGTAAATGCTGAAAGAGGCTCCTGCCCACCTCACTGTACTGCTGGCCCCATATCCCTGCATTAAACTTCTGTGGCTTTCATACTTGTTCTTCCCCATCTCTGGCCCGAGCAGCTGATATACACTGTTACTTTCTCTTTCTGACCTGGGAGAGTTGTTTGGAGCCAGCAGAAGGGTGAAAAATGGTCTCATGGGGAGCACAGGGCAGGGGCATGTACATTGTGGCATAGGAGTGGTCTGGCAGATGGACAGAACTTGCACTTCCTGCAGCATTGACTCAGGCACACCTCCCAGTGGTGGAAACCCCTCCTCATCTCTGGCACAGAGAAACAGTCATCAACTGTGGGAATTAACTTGTTGTCAAGTTGACATCCCCTTGGGAATTTCCTATTAAGGGTTAAAGCTGCATTCAAGAGGTAACAAATGGAAAGATTAGATACTAAAATAGAACTCTTATTTTAAACAACAAAATACAGTAATCTTTGCAAATAATGTGAAATCCTCATCAATAAATCTCTGGCACACAAGCCAGTCTGACTCTATTAAGCATGAATGACAAGAACTCAGCCTGTACTGAGCAGTATTTTTGTGCTTATTACTGGAAGACAATTTTAGAAATAATTTGGGAGTTTTCAGCTCTTGTATACTGACTTCTTAGCCAGAAGAACTTGTGCACTCAGCATTCTCTGCAACTATTAAATGTACCCTGTGAGCTTTTTGGAAAGTTAAAGTTTATAACACACATGCAAATTTATTCACCTACCTCCTACACATGCAGGAATACTTTCTGACCTGAAAGGTATCAATTTTCTTAATGAATAAGAGCAACAGTTTTCCCAAGAAAGCAAAAGAGATCAAAATGGTCTTGCGAACTATTGCTGGTCTTTTAATCCTACTTGTTCCAGAGTGACAGTCTACTTTCCTAAAATAGGCCTGCTCATGCTCCCATTGAAGCGAAGGATTTCAATAGGATCAGGATTGGGCCCTTAAACTGCAACTATAACTATATTATGGAAAGGCACTACAGATTCCTAAAGCTGGGGATAGGTGACCCTGACTGTACTTCACAAGGACTGTAAGTGCCACAGACTTGCTTTGTTTGACTGGTTATAATGATAAAATCAGTTATTTTCCAGCGATGCCAGGAAGACAGGTGGAGAGGAAAGGCTCTTTGAGAAGTTAGTGAGACCCAGGAACACTCCAATGCCAACTGGCAAGGAGGTTACAAGAATATCCTGATCCTGAAAGAAAAGGAGTACTTGTGGCACCTTAGAGACTAACCAATTTATTTGAGCATGAGCTTTCGTGAGCTACAGCTCACTTCATCGGATGCATACTGTGGAAACTGCAGAAAACATTATATACACAGAGACCATGAAACAATACTTCCTCCCACCCCCCTCTCTTGCTGGTAACAGCTTATCTAAAGTGATCATCAAGTTGGGCCATTTCCAGCACAAATCCAGGTTTTCTCACCCTCCGCCCCCCACACACAAACTCACTCTCCTGCTGGTAATAGCCCATCCAAAGTGACCACTCTCTTTACAATGTGTATGATAATCAAGGTGGGCCATTTCCTGCAGGAATCCAGGTTTTCTCACCCCCTACCCCCCTCCAAAAACCACACACACAAACTCACTCTCCTGCTGGTAATAGCTTATCCAAAGTGACCACTCTCCTTACAATGTGTATGAAAATCAAGGTGGGCCATTTCCAGCACAAATCCAGGTTTTCAAAAAGGCTGACAAAGGAGGTGCTGTTGTCATCATGAATAGATCGGAATATGAACAAGAGGCTGCTCGGCAGCTCTCCAACACCACTTTCTACAAGCCATTACCCTATGATCCCACTGAGAGTTACCAAAAGCAACTACAGCATTTGCTCAAGAAACTTCCTGAAAAAGCACAAGATCAAATCCGCACAGACACACCCCTGGAACCCCGACCTGGGATATTCTATCTACTACCCAAGATCCATAAACCTGGAAATCCTGGGCGGCCCATCATCTCAGGCATTGGCACCCTGACAGCAGGATTGTCTGGCTATGTAGACTCCCTCCTCAGGCCCTACGCTACCAGCACTCCCAGCTACCTTCGAGACACCACTGACTTCCTGAGGAAACTACAATCCATCGGTGATCTTCCTGATAACACCATCCTGGCCACTATGGATGTAGAAGCCCTCTACACCAACATTCCACACAAAGATGGACTACAAGCCGTCAAGAACACTATCCCCGATAATGTCACGGGTAACCGGGTGGCTGAACTTTGTGACTTTGTCCTTACCCATAACTATTTTACATTTGGGGACAATGTATACATTCAGATCAGCGGCACTGCTATGGGTACCCGCATGGCCGCACAGTATGCCAACATTTTTATGGCTGATTTAGAACAACGCTTCCTCAGCTCTCGTCCCCTAACGCCCCTACTCTACTTGCGCTATATTGATGACATCTTAATCATCTGGACCCATGGAAAAGAAGCCCTTGAGGAATTCCACCATGATTTCAACAATTTCCATCCCACCATCAACCTCAGCCTGGTCCAGTCCCCACAAGAGATCCACTTCCTGGACACTACAGTGCTAATAAACAATGGTCACATAAACACCACCCTATACCGGAAACCTACTGACCGCTATTCCTACCTACATGCCTCCAGCTTTCACCCTGACCACACCACACGATCCATCGTCTACAGCCAAGCTCTGCGATACAACCGCATTTGCTCCAACCCCTCAGACCGAGACAAACACCTACAAGATCTCTATCAAGCATTCTTACAACTACAGTACCCACCTGCGGAAGTGAAGAAACAGATTGATAGAGCCAGAAGAGTTCCCAGAAGTCACCTACTACAGGACAGGCCTAACAAAGAAAATAACAGAACGCCACTAGCCGTCACCTTCAGCCCCCAACTAAAACCCCTCCAACACATTATTAAGGATCTACAACCCATCCTGAAGGATGACCCAACACTCTCACAAATCTTGGGAGACAGGCCAGTCCTTGCCTACAGACAGCCCCCCAACCTGAAGCAAATACTCACCAACAACCACATACCACACAACAGAACCACTAACCCAGGAACCTATCCTTGCAACAAAGCCCGTTGCCAACTGTGCCCACATATCTATTTAGGGGACACCATCACAGGGCCTAATAACATCAGCCACACTATCAGAGGCTCGTTCATCTGCACATCCACCAATGTGATATATGCCATCATGTGCCAGCAATGCCCCTCTGCCATGTACATTGGTCAAACTGGACAGTCTCTACGTAAAAGAATAAATGGACACAAATCAGATGTCAAGAATTATAACATTCATAAACCAGTTGGAGAACACTTTAATCTCTCTGGTCACGCAATCACAGACATGAAGGTCGCTATCTTACAACAAAAAAACTTCAAATCCAGACTCCAGCAAGAAACTGCTGAATTGGAATTCATTTGCAAATTGGATACTATTAATTTAGGCTTAAATAGAGACTGGGAGTGGCTAAGTCATTATGCAAGGTAGCCTATTTCCCCTTGTTTTTTCCTACCCCCCCCGCCGACGTTCTGGTTAAACTTGGATTTATGCTGGAAATGGCCCACCTTGATTATCATACACATTGTAAGGAGAGTGGTCAGTTTGGATGAGCTATTGCCAGCAGGAGAGTGAGTTTGGGGGGGGGGGGGGCGGGGGGTGAGAAAACCTGGATTTGTGCTGGAAATGGCCCACCTTGATTTTCATACACATTGTAAGGAGAGTGGTCACTTTGGATAAGCTATTACCAGCAGGAGAGTGAGTTTGTGTGTGTATGGGGGTGGGGGTGGGGTGAGAGAACCTGGATTTGTGCTGGAAATGGCCCACCTTGATTTTCATACACATTGTAAGGAGAGTGGTCACTTTGGATAAGCTATTACCAGCAGGAGAGTGAGTTTGTGTGTGTGATTTTTGGAGGGGGGTGGGCGGGGTGAGAAAACCTGGATTTGTGCTGGAAATGGCCCACCTTAATTATCATACACATTGTAAAGAGAGTGGTCACTTTGGATGGGCTATTACCAGCAGGAGAGTGAGTTTGTGTGTGGGGGGCGGAGGGTGAGAAAACCTGGATTTGTGCTGGAAATGGCCCAACTTGATGATCATTTTAGATAAGCTGTTACCAGCAGGAGAGTGAGGTGGGAGGAGGTATTGTTTCATGGTCTCTGTGTATATAATGTTTTCTGCAGTTTCCACAGTATGCATCCGATGAAGTGAGCTGTAGCTCACGAAAGCTCATGCTCAAATAAATTGGTTAGTCTCTAAGGTGCCACAAGTACTCCTTTTCTTTTTGCGAATACAGACTAACACGGCTGTTACTCTGAATCCTGATCCTGGTAAGTACATTCTGGTTCACCAAAGCATGTTGCGTGAAGTCTTATAAGAAAGCCAGGGTCACACTGGTCAATAATATTGTTGTGAAATGTATGCACAGATAATAAATAAGGAGGTATGTATGTATACTGAAAATATGTTCTAAAGTCTATATCAAGGCACAGTTGACAAACAGGTTTTCTGTCAGACAAAAGATGTTTATTCACTAGCATTGTAAGCCCACACAATGGTAACCTATTTACATACGAAGTCAAGGGAGGGGATGTGAACTTAACAGGAAGGCAGCACACCAGAGAATAAGCCACAGGGGGTCATCCTGACTCTGGGTTCAGACAATGAACGTTTGGGGATATAAGGAGAAGGCAAGGAAGACGTCCCTTTATCCTGCACCGAGAAAGTAATCTGGCAGTGCGTTTACATTCATGAAAACAAGATTTCAACCTGTCCTGGTTGAAACACTGCAAAGGACAGTTGGGGTGAGACAAACTTCTGTATCTTGGAGGTTATCCTGTTAAGTTAAAGTTAGTCTCTAGATACCATGTTATAATTCTGTTTTATATGTAACCCTTTTGTTTCCATTATTCTTACTCACTGTCTCTAGAATCTTTGATGATAAACTTGTTGTTGTTTTCACTATGAATATATGTCAGTGATGTGATATAATACTGGGAGAGGATCCTGAGTTGAATCATACAGGCTGGTTCCCCTGGGTACAGCAGACCTGGTCTTACTGTGAGTGTTAAGTGGAGAAGGGGCTGGACACTATAGGGAAACACTTCAAAAGGGTTTAGGGTACAGCTACTATTAACCTGCAAGACAAAGGAAGGGCTGGCTTAGCCCAGAGGAAAGTTCTTGGATGGGTAACAGCTTTGAGGTGTCAGGGAGCTGACAGCCATTTCAGTGCCTTAACTAACTGTGGAAAGGAGAAAGTGTCCCAACGTTCATGCTCTATTTGCCTTTAGTTCTGCCCCCCTTTCCAGGCTGCAGTACAAGGACCCCTTCATACAGTGTGCTACCAGATGCACAAGGGGTGTGGACTCACTGCCTCTTGCCATGCATCCATTCCAGCTGTTCCTTGGGCAATAGGATCTGGCCCAAAATAAGTTAATGAGATCTTAATTACTATCAATGCCTAGATATTACTATAATGTGTTACTGGAAGAATCAGGATTGTCAACCCCAAGCTCAAAAATGTTTCTAGGAGCTGGGGATTTACACACAACACCTGAAATCACTGGCACCACACACACACTATTACCATCATTTCAGCCTAGCTTGTAATTGTGTAGGAGCCACTTTTCCCTTTGAGTATGAACATGGGTGGTCACATATTATTTGTTTGCGTGGGATCTTCTGTACGTGCATGCGTGTGATAGGGGAAGTGTGTGAATACCATGTAAGTGCAACTAGGAACCCCATGCTTAGAATGAGCACTTTGTACAGCAGTAGAGTTGCTTGCTATGGTTTTGTGTCTGCAGCTGCTATTATTACATGCATTTCTGTAATGCCCATTGCTGTAATGTCTGGTCACGGAGACAGTGGGTTTGGTGGGTGACAGGAAAAGAACTGGATAACAGTTCCTTGATGGGAGCTTGAGCGAGGTAGGCCCTGGCCTCTGAATAATCCAGGAAGACAGGAGTTGCAATGGCAGCTCCCTGGTCCCTGTGGCAGGGAGAAGATGCACTGGTACCTCTCTCTGCCAGGGCGTGCAGCAGACAGGGGAGGAGAGGGTGTAATGACCCCCTCATATGTGCCCCAGGCTGGGGAGCAGGGGTCACTGGTAACTCCCCACGCATGCACTGGGCTAGGAAACGGGGTGCAAGGCTAACTCCCGTCACTGTTTCAGAGTAGCAGCCGTGTTAGTCTGTATTCGCAAAAAGAAAAGGAGGACTTGTGGCACCTTAGAGACTAACCAATTTATTTGAGCATAAGCTTTCGTGAGCTACAGTGAAGTGAGCTGTAGCTCACGAAAGCTTATGCTCAAATAAACTGGTTAGTCTCTAAGGTGCCACAAGTACTCCTTTTCTTCTCCCCCTCACGGTGTGGCCGGAAGAACAACACCCCCTGCTCCCCAGCCCGGTGCATGCCTGGGCGGGAATGTCCGCCCCAGGTGCGCCAGCAGGGAGAGGGGGGCACCGCGCACAGGAGCCGGGTGGGCGGGCCTGCAGCCAGGGTCTCGGCCGGGGCTGCCGCGCTCCGTGGCTGCGCGGAGGGCCCCTCCCCCGGCCCCGCCCTCCTCTTCCCCTCCCGGGCCCGCAGCGCCTGGGCCGGGTTCGGGCGGAGACTCGCTCGCGCACGGAGCAGGCAAGAAGGAAAGTTTGCGGAGCGGCCGGCGCGGGGCCATGTGGCTGCTGTGGCTGCTGCTGGGCTCGGCGGGTAAGTGAGGGCGAGCGGGGCGGCAGCGGCGGCTCCTTCCCCGGGCTCTCGAGGGAGGGGCGGACCGGGCTCTTGGGGGAGGGGGCCGTGGGTACCGCCCCCTCCCCGTGTGCACCAGGCTGGGGAGCGGGGTGCGTGTGCAGCAGTGGGCTCCCCCCCCCCCATGCACCAGGCTGGGGAGGTGCAGTGGAAGCTGTTCCCCCTCCCCCCATGCACCAGGCTGGGGCAGGGGTGCAGGGCTGTTGTTCGCAGTGCCTTCTCCTCCCTGCTGCGCCCTGTGTGGTCCAGCAAGAGGAGATGAAGGTGTATGTACACAATGGACAGGGGGTTTCCTCCCATGAGCGGTGTGTTGCAGGCTGCTCTGTGAGCATTGGACCACCCCCTTAGCTAGGACTTTCTCCTCACTTCTGGATGCATGGAGCCAGCAGGCTAGGTTGTTTCTGCCCCTGAGGCGTTGGGGTCGGTGGCTGAGCTACTTTGGCCCCTGTGCTGCCCTGGCGTGCTCTCTCCGAGCTGTCACTTGTGGCTGCAGCTCTAGTCCTTGGTTGAGAGCAAGGAGGGGAGGGGAGGGGTCAGGAATTTGTCTTCTGCTTCTGGAGAGTTTGGCCCTTGGATGCAGGAAGATTAGGAATAAAGCTGTTCCTGTGTCCATGTGGCATGTTGTTAGTGGGGCATTATTGCAGAGCAGCCTGGGCCATGGTCTCATGCAACAAGATACCAACCAGCATGTGCGCATGTATAGAGGGCCATGACTATATGCTGTACCTTGCAGTCCCAACTGAAGGCCCTGTCCCACAGAGCTTACTGTCTGAAAGCCGAAAGGTGTATGGTATGGCTGGCAAACACATAATCAGGGTGGATAAAAATCAATAAGTTGGATTTTTTGTATTTAAATTGGATTTTTTTGATAAAGTGCTTTTTGAGGAAAAAACCTATCTAAAGATATCTTTGAGCTATAATGCATCTTAATTAAAACTATCTCATCATGGAATAGGGATTATAAATTCTAATTGTATAGTGTGAGACAATATATTCATGTAATGTTTAAGAAAAATTTTGTAAGTTTTAAGAAAGATTTCCAATAGTTCATGGATTAGGAACCCAATCTTATGGGGTTTCAGGGGCTTCTGTATTGATTATTTAGGTTAATCTTTCTGTCTACCCAATGGGACTAAGTGCTCAGTCTAGAACACATGCGGCTCTTCAGAAGTTAAGATGTGGCTCCTTGTATAGGCACAGACTCCAGGGCTGGAGCTGCAAGCGTCAACTTTCCAATGTGCCGGGGGGCGCTCACTGCTCAACCACTGGCTCCGTCCCCGTTCCACCCCCTCCTATCCCCTCGTCTGGGGCTGCTGTGCCCTTGCTCTCCCCCCCACCTCATGCCACAAAACGGGAGGTGTGGGGGGCCTTTGATTGGTGGGAGGCACTGGGAGTGGGCTGCTGATGTATTACTGTGGCTCTTTGGCAATGTACACTGGTAAATTCTGGCTCCTTCTCAGGCTCAGGTTGGCCACTCCTGGTCTAGAAGATACCATCAGAGATGCTTAATTTTTCAGTTCTCAAACTGTGAATTTGTATCTCCAGAGATAACATGCTTGTTAACAGCAAAAATGTTTTTAAATAAATAAATAATGTATAGAGGTCAGAAATAACAGACCTCAACTCTATTGTCCCTCTGCAAATTTGTGTACACAGAGTCAATCCCTTACTTCTCTCTAAATGTGCAAAATTTCAAAAAGTTCAATGAATAGAAGATTGTTAGGGGCGGAATAGATCTGGACAAGGAGAAGAAGTCTGGAGATAAATGTGAGACGCGAGGGACATATGCTTGTTTTGTTAAAATATTATATGTTTGCTGTTGAAGAAAAAAATCCAGAATACTTAATAATGTTGTTTTTTGGTTAAAACAATTTAAATGTCTGTCTGGTAACGTTCTCCTAATACAGTGTGGCAAGAAAATCCTCCAAATATTAGTGATTAACGTGTTGAATTGGAGATAATTCACCTCCCAATGACTTCATAAATATCTGCTTCAATTACCTTTGGTAAATGAAATAACCAACCAATCAGATATAGCTGTAAAACTAATCTGAAAAGTGTTCTAAATAAATCACTGTTTAAAAATGTATAGTGTGTACCTTCTAAAAATGAAACCTACATCTGTCTCTGAGTTGTCAAGAATATGTATTAGGGTTTATAACAGCCAACAAGAATGCACTTCTATGTAGAAAACCATGATTAAATCAAGTCTTCCTGACTAGTGATTTAAATCATGATTTAAATCGATTTGATTTAAAAAAAATGCTCCCTGCACATGATACATTTTACAAAATGATGAGACCAAGCAAGATGGACCTGCTGAAAAGGAATTTGGTTCAGTGCATGTATTGCTGATTATAATATGATACTGAAGCTATTTCCTAGGGTGTTACTGTTTTTCCAGGTTTAGAAGTATTGGCTGTACTTGAGCTATAACATCATAAAGATAGAAGGTAGTCAGTGCTTAATTTGTGCTAGGGCTTGTCAGGGCTGAGCCTTGGCACCTCTTGGCTTGGCAGTTCATAGCCCCGGCATCTCTGGGCTTGCTGCGTCAGTTATTGAATGTAAAAAAATTGCTTGAGCTATGGCACCTCTTTCACTACAAATTAAGCACTGAAGGTAGTACCTGGTGGAGGTGTGCGTCTTACTCATGTGGTAGCAACCATTAAAGTATCGGAGTGAGTCACAGACTTTTAGTATATTTATCCTCACAATATCCTTCTAGGTGCGATTGTATTGTTTCCATTTTACAGATAGGGATCTGGGACAGATTTAGGAGGAGACATTCAAAAGTGTCAGAGATTTAGACACACAAGTCAGTGGGTCAACTTTCTGTTGACTTGTGTCTAAATTCTAAGGTTCTTTAAATATCTCCCCCTAAACAAGTTGCTTGAGGTCACGTAGGAAGTTCTGTGACGCAGCAGGGCATTGAACTTGGATCTCCTGAGCTACATTGCCCCTCGTGGTAAGGCAAATGACTTGACAAATGCAGGAAGGATGCATTGTGACTTGGCATGTCATGGTTCCATCTTCCAAAAAACTTGAGTAGGAATTCACCTGCTCAGTGAAAAGTGTAATAACTCAGCATGCCTGTTATAGGTTAAAGTATTGGATTAATGTTTACTAGAAGATCACAGGTTCCAACAGCAAACCTTATTGGGGGGTAGCTCAGAATGCTGTGCTAGGGAAATAGGTGAAACATGCACAGAGGATGGGTCAGGTGTCTGACTGTATCTGAATGACTTGATGTTGAATTAAAAATAAAAGATGGCTCTGTAGCTGCTAAATTCATACATGTAGAAATGCTTTTCACATGGTGGGCATATGTCTGTCAAGGTCTCTATCCTGATTATGCTTTTTGCAGCTCTGCTGCAGGTGTAAATTATTTCTGCAACGTAATCTTAGCAGGCACTTTTCCAGAGTATTTTGGTAGAAGTGTAAGTGGCCTGGCTTCATGTTGCCATGTCTGTTACTGAATTGCTTCTTGGTGATGGGGCATCTAAAGTGATGACACATAATGGGTGAAATCCAGATGATCATACTTAATTTCTCTCAGAGCATCTGTTGTCAGAGTGAAACTGTTATTTATTAAATTTCATAACTTCCTTGATAAAATGGATTGATGTGGTTTGTACTTAAATTAAATGGGCAGCTACCAATACCTACCTTGCAGCTAATGCTTGCCCGTGTAAAGGACTCTTTCCCCTTTAAGATGAAGCCTTAAAAGTGAGGAAAGGAACAATAAAGCTTTGTGCCGTTTGAACTTCTGAGACTTGTAATACTTTGTGGCTCATGAGTAGTTTTTGCACAGACTTACCTTTTCTTAATTATTATTATTGCTCCAACAGTTGATCTTTTAGAAACCTTCAGACAACGCTTGGGTGTGTGCATTTAAATTACTTTGGCTTCATGTAGTTGTTATGCGCCATTATACTCTGGTAGTGTTGCCAAAATTTGTTTAATTTAATTACTCCAAGTAATATGCATATCTTCATGTACTAAAAGCAGTCATATTACTCATATAGCCAATGTGTCAACATGTGTGAGGCCATGGAAGGTCTGTGCTGCAGAATAAGGGCCTGTTTCGTTCTAACATATTAGTATCAGTCTCATTTTCTTTGTTTCTTTTTCTGCTCATTTCTCTTCCCTCCTATTCCCCCCCCCCCCCCCCAATCTGCTCTCATGCCTAACTTTTCTTCATGAGCACAGGGGCAAATAAGAGTGATCTTTCTTATGGGAGCTAGTACTTCAGATTTCTGTCTGTAGTCTATAAATCTACTACAGTGTCTGTGCAACAGTTTCCCTTCAGTTATTTAACTGGAGCCTCTGGCTTGTGTTGGTGTAAGATGGTACTAACATTCAAAGAGCTTTCTAAAAATATTTTTTGGAATTCTTGTAAAGTGTTCAAATTTTCTTTTGAAGAGCAAAATATTGGATCTTTGTTTTTTGTTTTTTTGGTAAATATTTCTTCCTCTCTCTATATTGACTCCCCTGCAGTCTTCCCAGAGGGAGAATGTCTTTTTTCCTGGCCTCTAGTCTTTTCTTCAATTTTAGTTTTGATAATTGGTTAAAGTGGCTTTTCCAAAACTGCCATCTTTTGGGATGCAGGTGAGGGAAACTTGGAACTTCTGGGGGCATAGAAAGCTCAGTAAATTTACGAATGGCTGATTTAAGTTCTTGTTCCAGAGAGCTCACAAGAATGGCTGTAAACTTTGATTGTGTCAGTGAAGATAAGCAAAACAAATCTTAATCTTTAAAGTCATGTACTTGGCCCAAGTGTTGCTTCTGATCAGGTAAGGCCTTACCTACAGAGGAAAGGTTATGGGGTTTTGTTTTTTCAGTATAACCTAGGATGTGAATTTAAATCAGTGTAGTCATACTGGTGTAACGCCCTGTGTAGATACTCCTAGGTCTTATCTACGTGGGAAAGTTTTACTGGTTATACAGCTATAACCTCCTATGTGGACACTCTTATCTTGGTAGAAAGAGTGGCTTTTTCCATTAAGCTCCTTCCCAAGTTGCATAGGCTAAACTGAAATGAGCGTCCACACAGGGGGTTATACCTGTATAGCTAGTAAACCTTTTCTGTGTAGATGGGGCCTACATGAAGAATTAGCTGTACCTGAATTTTGATCCTGTCTGTTGCTGTGGTGTGTTCTATCTGGATATTTTAGGCCTCTTCGAGCAAGTCTAGATGTAAAATCAGTGGTTTTTAATCCAGTGTTTCCTTTTCTGCTGAGGAGAGCAAATGATCAGAGATTGCATGAATCACTGGTGCTTAGTGTAGGTAAACGTATAGTTCTCTTTGATCATATTTTTCAGGGTTAAGTGTAAACTTGGAGAAAAACAAGGGAGGAGAATTCTTGTTTTTCATGATAAAAAGCCCGTAAAGCCTGCGTGTACTGTTGATGTGATGCAGGTCTTGGAAATGTGAAAAACCTAAGACAGCTGGAAAGTCAGAATGCCATTCACAACTGAGATTCCTGTGTGTCCAGTCTTAGATGCCAAGTTCCAGTTTTACGACTTCCCTGTTGAACAACCTTTACATATGATATGCATGTTTACTAAAAATGTAGTCAACTGCCTGTGTGCTGAGCAGGCTCTGTCTTTAACTCTTTCCCCCCTTTCACCATAGCTAATGCTGTTGGAATCAGCAGAGTACTGCCAGTGAACAAACTCAAAACATGCGCGCACAAATTTTTAGCATCACAGACATTTGTGCACTTGGGAACTCTGTAAAACACAACCAGAGACTTGCTTAGCAAGTAAAACGTGACATTAATGTGTATTAAACTTAACAATACAGATTAATTTAGAACGCTTGTGCACAGTTACACAAATGTAAAATATTTGCTTAGGTTGGTTTTGATGTGTACTGATTTTCAAGGTACTGCACGGAGATGTGATTATTTTTTTAAGTGGGGAATTTTGTGGCTGAGAATCCCATGTAGTGTATGGTAAACTAGCCCTAACATCTTTATCAAATTGCCACATATTCCCTTTCTCCACCAAATATCTAGAATCATCTGTTTGTCTTGAGTAGTTACATTAAAAGATATACAGAAGTTATAAGTATTATAGAAAGTTGCTTTCTAATAATAACTTGAAGAGGAGTCGGAGTACTTTCGTTAACGTTATCCTTATACACTGTCCTGGCTAACAAGGACAAAATTATACATGGTAGTCTCTGAAAGTATGTGTTCTCTCTATTCTGTAAAACATTGGAATGGACTTCAAATTATATTTGCACTCCTTGGTGCCATCCTATTAAAATTTCTGGGTCTGGTTTTCAAGCTTCCACCCCTTATATTCTGTTTCTTTGCTTTGGGCTTGTAAACAAAGGAGCGTGCTTGAAATTCACAAAGATTCTGACAGTAACTGTGTACAAGTCAAGAAGCCACCTGCTCAAGCATGCTGGTGGGAAAGAAGGAATAAGTGCTGCAACAGAGCTTGAAATATTTGCCAAAGAAATAAATCTGCAAGCCAAAGACTGATGAGAAGGATGGGAAGTAGTTGAAAGGCAACATGCTACTGAAAAGCCTCATTTCAACTGCTTGGGAGGGTATTAGAGAGACCAGATGAATAAGGTAATATCTTTTATTGGACCAACTTCTATTGGTGAGAGAGAAAATCTTTCCATGGATATTGGAATTTCTATCTGGGTGATGTCCCTAAACATTGCTTGAGAGCAATGCCTTTCATATTAAAGGCCTGGCTATTGGGAATCTGAAGTTTGAAGACAGAGCCTAGGTTCTGTCTATCTAGATTGTTGTTCCCCTACTTTTTGGGCTGCTGGAAGGAAAAATGAACTTATCTTCTCCACCCTCTTGTCTCCAACAAGAGCCTCCTAGCAGCCAGAAAGTTTCCCAAATGAGGGTGGGTGCCTCTGAATAGCTTCAGTCCCTGAGTCCATTTTTGCTAAGACTTCGCAAGAAGCAGTAGTTTGACAAAAACAGCATCAATTTCAGTTTCACAGTGGCTTCATGGGGTTCTGAATAGCTGCAATGATACTTAACCACAGTCATGTCAATTTCCGCTGACTGGAAAAGCTATGAGCAGCCACAGAGGCACTGGAACTTTGTGTCATTGGACTCAGGATTGTTGTGCTACAATGGCTTGCATCCAACTGCAAAGGATTGTGAGGCTGGAGTTTGCAGCAAGGAACCTTGGTCGGAAGAGGAGGTGTAATGTGACAGGGTCACTTTTGCTTATGAAAGACAAGGAATAAGGTGAATCTTCACTGTAATATGAGAACAAAGGAGCACAAGTTGAAATTGCTGGCGGGTAACATTGATTATATGTTGTGTGAAAAAATAACTTCACCACAATCTGTTTTGTCTGGTACAGTGGGAGATTATCAAGTCAAATATGGTGGCTGAATTAAAAAAAAACCAAACAAAAACTGGATAATTTTGAGAGAATGCTGTAACATATGTACCTGTGTCTACTGGGGCAAAGGTAATTCAATGTCATGCTTCTGGACATAAATTGAGCGCCAGTAAACCAGGAAGGAACTGCCTGCCTTCATAGCTAGCGATGCAAAATTGGCTAGCTGTATTGATGGGGAGGGGGCAGTCTGTCTTCTGGAGCATCAGGTATTGGCCACTGTAAGGCAGTGGGATATTGGAGTTGATGGACTGATCTGGTGTGGCATATCCTACATTTCTTACATTTTCAGAACAGTACAATTAAGACGTGGCCGCAACTCTGCGGCAATTTAGGGCAGCTGTCTAGGAGGACCTGATGCAAAATTAACCTAATTTGTCACCTATAAATAGATTTCTATGTATTTTTTACCCAACAAATCCCACTAGGATAGCATCTCACTCTAACAAGTTCCTTCTGTGGTTATGTTGTCTGTTTATGCAGGAATGGAGTACCCTGGGATGCTTGAGAATTCTGCTGCTGGACTGCAATCTATAGTAATTAGAACAGTACTCTGAATTTTAGTGCCTTCTCCATGGCAGGCCAAATGATCAGTTCTGTGAGTTGGTGGGTGACCCTCTAGGTTATTGTTATTCAGTTGTCGTGCCAGGCACAGATTGAAGCAGATGATGTCCTGGCTATAGTAAGCAAGCAGCTTGCTGCATGTGTTTAAAGTGACATTTTCGAAAGTTTGACTTGAAAGCAATTTCAGCATCAGTCATTTGAAGGTGGAGGAGGAGAAAGACTTTGGCTTCTAAGTTTAAAAACAATTCTTGAGTTACCTAAGGAAAATTAATTCCTTTTTTGGCAAAACTGCTGTGATAGAACACTCTAGGATAACAATCAAATATGTCAAGTGAAGTCCGTGTTAAAGATGGGTTTCCTTTTAAATGATATATCTGACATGAAGTCAGTGACAGAGTTGGAGAAGTCCTGAATGTGTCCTTGTGCAAGTTGCATAATTGCCAGTCACCTCAGTTTACCCAGATGTAAAATGTATACAGTACTTCCTCTCACCACACGGCAGACTGTAAAGCATAATTTATTAAAGCTTGTGCATTGTTTGTAATCTTGGATTAAATGTGCTATTGTGGTATAATGTATTGTCTTTCAGCAGAGGCAAAAGGAATATTTTTCAGTTTTTACGAGTATTTTTCCACCTGGGAGCTTGCTTTGTTAGGCCTCCCTTTGAAGATCTACTCTTGTGAAGCTACTTCATAGGCAAATTGTCCTCTGAGAGGGTCGGTCTTGAAATATGGGTTTTCCGTTTTCATAAACAATGTTTCTGGAAATGCTATTGATGTTTGTTTTACGAAACTAGATGATTTTAAATGGAAACAAAACTGCACCAGTTGGGAACAGGTCAAACTTGGTGCCTTTGTCAGCATGTTGCGGAATAGCTCAGTCCAGAGAGGGAAAAGTTAATTCTCACTTAATGTTTGCCAGAGTATTTTGTTTCAGTCTCTGCTGCAGATGGCATGGCACTGTAGTAATCAGGGGTGCGTACACTGTAGGTCCATTTTAAGATTAAAGCATGTGAACTCTTGCCATTAAGGTTCATTTAATCTTCCAGTTTTAGTCCCTGTGTAGAGTTTGATTGGTCCTTCTTTCATGCTGTCTCCTGCTTTGCAGAATTTCCCTAACTTAGAGGGGGAGATGGAAGGATTGTGAGCTTAATCAGTATTTGTTGTGGAGTTGTGCTTACTGCATGCAGAATCCTGATCAATGGAAGATCGAGAGAAGCAGCATGGTCCAGTGGATAGGGCACTAGACTGGGGCTGAGTGATCTTGGTTCTGTTTCTGGCTGCATAACTGATCTGCTTTGTGACCTTGGGTGGGTTCCTTCCCCTCTCTTCTGCTAACTGATGTCTGTTTTACCTATTAGATTAGAAAATTTCTGGGTCAGGGACTGTTTCTTTACTATGTGTTTAAACAGCTCCTAACACAATGGAGACTTGATCTCAACTGTGGCCCCAGGTGCTTTTGTGGTACAAATAAAATACTCCTATGCATGCAAAACCACTCTTCAAGTTTGTCATTCCTCTAGAAACACTGTTCCTACTGGTAGAACTGGTTCATAACAATTATTTTGTGCCTTGGCCGCTGTAAATTCGTCTCTATCCTTCCTTCTCGTAGCAGGATTCCCCCATGTCCCTTCTCCCTATGCCAGGGGCTCTATTTTTCCCCTTTCTGCCCTCCCCTCAATTGCCAGGGATTTGCATGCACCCCATTGCTCAATTTGTGTAGGATCTGTGTTTGCTTGGCCAATAAAATTCAAGAACAGATGCATATGGAAGGAAACCTATCAGATCATTTTATCTTGTTGAATTTCTTTTTTCTTGTTCCCTCTTGTATCTCAGTACTTGCTTGTTCTGATTTATAAGGTCACTCTGTAGGTCATGTTTTGGGCTCCATGGACCTTGGTAATATCTCTTTAGTAGTCATCAACAGGGAGGGCGTTGTCTGGTTAGAGCAAAGGGGAATGGAAGTCAGGGCTCCTGGATTCTCTTCCAGGATGAATTGATTTAAATTGCTCTAGTTAAATCTTCTATTTATTCACAGTTTAAATCAGCAAGGAGAAAAATTTGACATAAATCATCAATTTTAATTGTATTTTATTTGTACTACTTAAGGATTTTTTTTTTTCCTAAAGAGGGGTCTTATTAGTTGGTAACTATTAAAACATTGATTTGCAACTAATAGCCTTTACACTACATTTGGTGCTGCTTTTTGGTAACCAGGAGGATATATACATTTAATCTATATACATTTAGCTAAGCAATTATATAGCTTACTCATAGACTTTAAGGCCAGAAGATACCATAATGATCATCTAGTCTGACCTGCACATTGCAGGCCACAGAACCTTGCCCATCATTGCTGAAATAGACCTATAACTTTTGGCTGAGTCATTGGAGTCCTCAAATTAAGATTTAAAGACTTCAAGTTACAGAGAATCCACCACTTACACTAGTTTAAACCTGAAAGTGATGCTGCCTCATGTTGCAGAGGAGAGTGAAATCCCTCCAGGATCTCTGCCAATCTGACTGGGGAAAGTTTCTTCCCGATCATTTAGACCCTGAGCCTATGGACAAGACCCAGCAGCAGACACCTGGGAAAGAATTATCTGTAGTAACTCAGAGCCCTCCTCAACTAGTGTCCCATCACTGGCTGTTGGAGATATATTAACTTACATTTATTTACATTCTTAATTTGTACATTTTTATTATTGTAGAAAATGGATAATGGTGCTTTATTTACTGGACAATTTTTTACTTATTTTACTTCAAGCTCTGCTTGGACGGAAATTTAATTAAAAATGTACAAAACAGCATTTTAATGTTTTTATTAAATAAAATGACTGTCTTTTTTAACAATGTGTTTAATTTAAAACAAATTGATTTATTAAACAAAGAAGGTATTATCTGTAGTTAGTGACTTGAACTAATTGTTTCTGGTCACCATGTCCTTCAAAATTTTGAAACTAGTAGATCTCATCCTCTTGCATATTTTTTTTTATTTGTGTATTGGTAGAGAGAAAAAAGCTTTCCTGCTTTTTCAACTCCCAGTTGGTTACTTGACTTTGAATTTCACTGAAATGAACTGGTTGAATCGATGGAAAAGAAAATATTCTCTCTGCACCTGCAGAAGAGGCTACTGCTGTTAAAAGCTGATTTAGCACTTAAACTAGTTCCTGGTGATTAGCCAGTGACTTCCACCAGTTCAGTGGTTTGTCTTTCTTTAAAACTTGGCAGCAAAGGTGTCCTGCTTAATATTATTTTTGTATTTAATTTACATGGTTTTAATGGATAACAACCTATGTTGAGGCCTAAATTTTTTTGTAATTTCAAATTAAATTTTAATGGGTGTTTTTTTTTTAAAAGTAGACCTGTAGTTAAATAAAAAATCTGATTTTTTTAAATCAATTTTTATCTACCCTGTTCTCTTCCCAAATCTTCTGCTGACTCCATGCATCCCTGAACAAGTTATTTTTAATCTCTGTGACCATCTATGAAATGGAGTAAATAGTTACGTATCACACTGTGTGTGTGTGTGTGTGTGTGTGAGTGTGAGAGAGAGAAAAATGAAAGGTGCTAGAGTAGGCAAAATATTGTTAGTTATGCAGAATAGATCAACTTTGTTAGACAACACAAACCGTATTAACTCCTCAAAGCAAGATACGTTACTAGACTCAGCATTTTTAACCTCCACGAGAAACTTATTGCAGAAAGAAGAATAAACATCAGGAGCAATGTACTCCTGTAGTATTATGACAAGTAGAAAAGCTAACAAATCTCATATCAAGAGCACAAATTAGTCAGGTATCCCAACTCAGAATAATGCAATTTTGGGGATTGGGTGGAACCACGCAGCATTACAACTACGGGAAGGTGTATGGATATTAGTGTGATGAGGGAACTATAAGAACCTACATAGAACAGAATATGATAGTTTTCCTCCATGTTGCAAAGTATTGTAGGATTTAAATGGTAGTGGATCAGTCACTTCACCATAAAACTGATGTTTTGCCCATTCTAGTCTTGCCCTTTCATAATTAAAATCTGTTACTGAAGTTGCAGCAAAGGGTTGAAGTAGTCTTTTTGTTTTTAAAACAATTTTGTCTAGCTGTTGTCTTCGTTTTAAATGGAGAGCTCTTCCTCTGTTTAAGCTGAGTGTAATTGAATCAGTTTAGTGGATGGTTGATGCAGGATAAGCATAAAAATAAATCCTTGCGTATTTCTGTCACTGAGCTCTAAAATGCAAACTATGAGTTGTTCCCATAGAGGGGTGAAGCCTTGTGTTTTCTGTCTGAGTCTAGAGCCATGAACAGAGAATATAAAGTTCAGGAACCAAACCAACTCCTCCCCCCCCCCCCCCCCCACCAAAAAAAGCACGGTGGAGGGGAGAGGAATTGAAATTCACGCAGTTAACAAATTGGCAGGTCTTCAAGATTGGATTTAACTTCATTTTCAAGGCAGCCTCAACAAAGTGCTAAAGAAAACCATGTTAAAGGGCTGGCAGGAGGACCAAAAGATCCATGCACTGTCCTGTTGTTAGCACAATCCTGATTGCTCTTTGTAGACGCTGATCAAACATTGCATCAGAAATCTCCCTTGGAGGATGTTAGGGTTTCTGGATTGCTTCAGGCACTGATGTAGCAGGGCTTCTCCCCCCAAAGCCCTAAAGAGGTGGCCCCACACTTTCATTTTCTACCTCCTCATTGATAGCCTTCACTTTCTAACATAGTCCTGAGTAATTACAAATAAACAATTTTAAGATGTACCTTTTTGTATCCACATTGTTCCTCCTCCCTGGTTGGCACATGTTGACCATTTCTTGCTTTGGTCCTATTGTTTCATAAAATCTTGTTGGTAGGGGGGAAAGGGAACTTTTACAGTATAGTTTCCCTTTTGCGAGATTGTATCCCCACCCTTGGTATAATAGAGACTCGGCAAAAATCTTCAGGTGTCCACTAATTTTGGTGTCCAACTTGAAGGACTGATCAGCAAGAGTTCCTGAGCACTTTACACTCCCCTTGAAGTAACAGTATCTGGAAGTGTTTAGTCTCTTGGTACCTTAAATGGGATACCCAAAATTAGTGGAAACATTGAAAACACTGGCCATGCGCTGATGTATGAAAAATCAGTCACTTTGCTTTTTGGTTGACGAGGCGGCTTTTTAAAATGCTTCAAATAGGACCGTGTATCTTTCTTTCTCTGTCTCTGCTCCTGTTCATGTGATCTGAGTTAAAGATTACTTATTAATGACTTCTACACAAACTAGAATACAATGTCTAACCAGAATGGATCTCCTTAAAGTTTCTAATGGGACCTTTGAAAATCTGCCAAGGGAGTTTTTAGACTTTCTGATGAAATTTTTAATGGAAGCTCTGGCCTGTTGTTTGGCTAACAGCTGTCAGGTTAGCCTCGGGCCACTTACTTTCCAATTTCCAAGCATTATATATAGAGAAATGTCCGCCTCATTGGATCTTATTACTTAATTAGCTGAGTCAAACTAAATCTAAAAACTTAAGAAGAAGTTTTGATCACTCTGACAGGGCACTCAAGTCCTTGCTGAGGTTGAATGGAGAGTTGCTTGCCCATATGATTTATTAATTGTTTTCTTGGCTACAGCTCCTCAGTGTGTTCTCCTGGGAAACTGTGCAGTCAGTCACCATTGTGAGTTGTATAGAGCATAGTCTAGCTTCATTTTTTTTTCTCTAGTGCATGTATGGCTTGCTTGCTCACCAAAAAATCTGTGTTAAGCAGCACACCTTGTGTAAACACAGGTTTCAGAATAGCAGCCGTGTTAGTCTGTATTCGCAAAAAGAAAAGGAGTACTTGTGGCACCTTAGAGACTAACAAATTTATCTGAGCATAAGCTTTTGTGAGCTACAGCTCACTTCATCGGAAAGCTACAGCTCACAAAAGCTTATGCTCAGATAAATTTGTTAGTCTCTAAGGTGCCACAAGTACTCCTTTTCTTTTTGTGTAAACACACTTTCCCTTTCAAAAAGCAATCCCTGTAACTTCCTCAGTGCTACAATGTTTAAGTCCTAGTGATTGACTTTATTTTAAAGGGATATGCTGCTGAAATGTTTATTGATGATGTGGTTAATTGATTTTTGGCTCAGTTAAAAGTTTTAACAACACAAATGTACTAATCACGAATGCAAGTTTTTGATTTAGTTGTAAGCAGTTTTACTTTCATTTGGATACTTGGTTACAATTTTAGTTTTGAAATGAGGTTCTTTATGTTAAGTGTCACACATTTTAAAATACTGAAGTTTATTTTCATTGACTAAAGAAATACAAAGTTTAAAGACAGGACAGGACTGAGTCAGACCTCCTGAGTTCCAATCGTTGCTCTGCTGCTGACTCACTGTGTGACTTTGTGCAACTCCTTGAACTTCTGCCTCAGTTTTTGGCCATCTGTAAAATGGGGCTAATAGAAATGTACTTACCTCACAGGATGATGATGTTTGCAAAACATCTTGAGGTTAGAAGCAAAAATTCCACAAAGATGGAGCCTTCCGTATCATCCAAAATTAAAAGTGTTAAATATAGGCCAAGTGGTTTTGTATTTTTGTAACGTGAGCAGTAACTTTTTTGAGTGCCTAACTTTCAGGGCCTGATTTTCAGAAAGTTGTAAGCTCCGTTCCCTGCTCTTGTCCCTTTAAGATGTTATGAGTTGGGCACCAGAAACTGAAGCATCCAAAATCACTACTCACTTATAAACCAAAAAACACCCCAGAACATCAAAACAAAAACAAACAACTCTTGGCCAAGGCATCTAGTGAACAAAAGAACTGGGTTACTATGGATTTTGTAAATATCCTCCTGTATTTACTTTGGTTGAAATGAGCTGTTTGCCTATTCTGTTTCAGAGATCCTGTTTCACTGAACTGCTGTAGTAATCCTCCTTGGTTAGGGAATCTACTGAGTGTGAGAGAGCCAAGCCATTAAAATTTAAATTGATTACAGGTAGCTTTCCCAAGAATAGAACTGATAACACTGCTACATATTTTATCCATGAAAAATGCATGCAAAAATTAATATTTCTATACAATAGAGCTGCTAAGAAAATGGGAAAAAATTGACTTTCACTTTATCTGATTTGGGGGTGGGGGGCATGAAGCAGTTCTAATGTACACTGTTTACAGCTGCAGGATAAGAACATACATCAACACCTAGATCAGTGGTTCAGACTCAGCCCAGGTCATTGTGACTAAAAGCCTTTAAAATCTGCTGGCTGTTAAGCTGCTTACATAAAATAACTTGGAGGGGGCAGTTTTGGTGACTAAGTTGTCTGTCTCAAAAGCCATAGTCACAATTAGCACTAGTTGGCAGTCTGAGTAGAGGCTAGCGGCTGAATGGGTTTGGAAACCCAGATTGATCTTTGCTTAGATGTAGGGTTACCTGCCTATATAGTAAGGCACATCCTTTATTTGCATACATAACATCCAGCTGCCTGTGTCCAAGATGGAGCTATTTCAGAACTCTCTGATCACTGTAAGTACACTTTCAAGCATTAAGCAAGCAAATGACCATATGGTCTGGTATCATGTTTTATTTTGTACTATATTTTGAACTGTGTAATATGGTGCCTCTTTAAATAAACAGTATTTTATGTACTTGGAGTACAGATGGTTACCAAGAATGTATATCTAGGTAGTTTTGTAACATCTAAGCATCTCACAGACATGAATGAGTTTACGCTTGTGGTATTGCTGTGAGATAGGGAAGAATTACCCATATTTTACAAATGGAGGGAATACTGAGGCCCAGTGAGGTGATGTGCTCAAGTGCACATAGTCCGTGGCAGAACTAAGACCAGAGTCCAGATCTCTTGAGTCTAAGTCCAGAAGGCCACCATCCTTTATTTGAAAGAGATCCTTCCATGAAGATTAGAACATGATGAGGGTGCCTACGTTAGACTTATTTCTCCTATAATTCCCATCAGTACACTCCCATTGGTGGGAAGACTAGTGTAGGTCA
Source organism: Chelonia mydas (assembly GCF_015237465.2). Classification (NCBI taxonomy): domain Eukaryota; kingdom Metazoa; phylum Chordata; order Testudines; family Cheloniidae; genus Chelonia; species Chelonia mydas. The sequence continues at coordinate 53,844,715 of NC_051246.2, forward strand.
GCCCATCTGCATTTTAACTGCCCTATTTTCTAACCTTGTTCTCGCATGTGGGCGCATGGTTAAAATACGGGAACTTGTCTGCCTAATTCTTTTGCCGTTGCTGTCGTTGATGGGATCTCATTTTAGGAAAATAAGTAAAGTTTAGGAAATGTCCAGGGCTGTCAATCTAGTTTATCAATTCCTAAATTCATTCTTAAATTGATGGGGAAGGAGGGGAAAAAAGTTGGCTGACATGATGTAAAAGCAAATGTTTTCGCTGCTCTTATGTCTCTCTCATTGTCTAGTAAAATAGATAATTACGTGGCAGTGGAAGGCTCAAACGTGGGTTTGGGTAGATATCAGCAGATGGTGTATGTTGTTTCTCCCCATCCCCATAATTGTACTCATGAATTATGCATTAGTGATAGGAAATGTGCCTGCATGGTATGAATTACTGACAATACAGTATTTGTATTGCTGGCTGCAGTATTTGACAACCAGCGTTGAATTACTTGGCTTTCCACTGAGCTTGTAGTTGACTTTATTTTTTACTAGCACAAGAAAGATTTGTAACTCACAGGCATGTTGTTCACATTACAGCAGATTTAAAGCATCTTGGAAGAGTGGGATTTGGAACTTCTTGCTATATATGCGGTAATTTGGCCACTGGCAATATGTTGGGGTGTAAGTTTTCCAAGGCTTTAGAGGAAATGCAGCTTCTGGCTTTATCTTTGGCTCAGTTTCTGCTGTCCTTGCTGTTGGTAATGTTGTAGTTTTTCTTTTTCAGGTCTAACACTAATATAATGTGGTGATCATATTTATTCGAATTTGTATTTAAGAGGACCAAGTATTTTACAGATGGTGAAAATGAGGGACAAATTAAGATGAGTTGTGGTTGTCCACAAGTATGACTGGGTTCTAATCCTACCTCTGGGAGAGAGTGGGCAAGTCACTTAATGTCTCCCTCAGTTTACCCCTTCTGTAAAATGACTACTTCTTGTATATATATCAGCAGTGCTAAGCATTTATTAGTGTTTCTGAAGCTGAAAAACACTGTGATATTAATTATGCATTATCTCTTAGTTACTGCAGTAGGTTGATTGTTAGATTTGTAAGACAGACAGTGGAAACTTTTAAAATTATGGCTTGTTTCCTTAGCCAGTTTCAATCTACTGCTCTGGAAAACCGTCTTGACATATGGTACTTGTTCTAGTGCCTTCTAGCCCCTTTTTCCTCTACCACTTTGCACAAGTGCTACGGTAACAGTGAAGATATTTATAAAAACAATAGGGTAGAGACAGCCTCAGAAAGAGGGTTCGCTTTGGAGATGTGGAGTGATTTTCATATCAATAGCACATCATCAGACTGGGAGAAAGATTAGAAGGCTAAATTTCATGCAAGCGTCAGTTGAAAGACTCATGTCCATATATAGCAAACTTTAAACATAAATGAGAGTGTCACTTCTCTATCTGTTTGGCTCATCTGTTCAGATGGAGACAATCCAGAAGAAACTTCTCTTCCTCCTCTCCCCTGTTGTGTAAAGTTCTGTACGTCTGTCTTGTTCATTCTTTGTTTTTATAGGCTTGGTTGAATGGGCTGTTTTTGATTTTGTCTTCTCCCACTTTGGAGTGGTTTTCCAAAGTCACAGGCAGGCATGCTATATAGTGTGGAGTGCATTTGTTAACCATAGTCATTTAAAAAAAAAAAAAGTGAATATGTATAAAATTATTTGGTAAATCAAGGCAACGGGCATTAGGAGTTGGGATTATGGGGCTTCTCCTTTCAGTGCTTCTTTATCAAAGTGGCTCCAGTTTCCCGATGGTGCACACTTCCAGATGAGAGAGTGACTAGTTCTATCTTGACTACAGTCTAGACGCTGCAAAGAGCTTTTCAAAATAGATACCTAAGAACATATGTGGCAGCTGCTCTTTTTTAGTATAAGGAATCTTCATCCTGAATAAAAATAAAACAAGGAAGCATTGCAAAATGACACACAGTAGTGTCTCCAATAGTTTTATAAATTAGACTTGGAAAATACCTATTGGTTTATCTCTCCACTTCCTTCCCAGAGCTAATGCATTATTCCCTAGAGTTTACAGTCCAGTGCTTTGTCCAGTCCAAATGTAAATGAGTACCACAGAGGACTTTAATATTTGCCATATTGTCTTTTAATCATTCTCTCCCCCCGCCCCTTTTTTTTTAGACTGAGGCATAGCTTTGGTTTTGTAAAATAAAGACTATTTAATACGTACGCACGTTCTCCAGCGATGTGAGTAGTTCTCAATAATTGCACTAGAGTTAAGTATACGTACGTACTTGCAGACTGTGTGCAATTAACTGAATCTGATGCACTGCCAAGAAGGCATGAGAGGAGAATTGTTCACCCCTCACCAGTATAGTTTCAAGCTGGATTCAATTGTTAAGTAATTTTTAATCAACACTCTAATGTATAATTGAATAATTTTTAGTGAGGTCCTTGGTCTTTATGCTCCTTTTATTTACACTGATTTGACACTGGTGACCTCAGCGGATTTACTCCTGCTTTACATTGCAATGAGAAGAGAAACAGACCACCGATTTCTGAGAATTGGGTTTTAAAAAGTTATGTAACTGAAGCTGCTTGAACTTTAAAACTGGATTTGTAAAGTCCGCAAGTGGACAGACAAATGTTAAAAGGGGAAAAAAATCCATTTAGAATGGTTGCTTAACAAACTGGGGCCTGATTCTTCTGTCTCACTTCTGTGGAGAAAATCCCGTGGATCGTCTCTGAAGCTCTATTGCTATAAAATGGGGGACAAGTGGAGCTCAACTGGTTCCAGGGAGCCTATCGCTGTGTAGCAGAAACTTCTTTTGCTCTGCCTAAACAGCTTCTGAGTCATGAAAAAAACAGCCGGACGCAAAGGAGGCTATTTCTGTACTCACCAAAATGGCAAGTGATCTTTTGGACCCATTGAAGTCAATGGCAAAACTAATCCTGACCACCATTGAAGTCACTGTCTCTTAGAATGACATGCCCATGCTGGTGACATTCCTAAATTATCTACTTTTCCAGGTTGTCATTGAAAACTTGGTTGTTTTTTGAAAGAAGGGCAAATTGAAAAGAAAAAATTTCAATTAACTGCTACTTTTAAGACTTGCCGAGTGTAAAGGCATAGAGCTTCAAAAGCCTCATTTTATAAACCGAGATCCTATGCTCTGTTCCACCAGGCCAATTCCATTAGCTTAAAAGGAATCAAACCGATGTAAAGCTGGTGTAGCAGAACAGAGAGTCAGGCCCAAAGTCTTAAAACAGTCACTTGATTTCCATTTCCACTCATCCACAATACCTTGCTTTTATGTTGCTCTCCTTTCAGGGCCTCGTTCTGTTCTGTTCTGTTATGTTTATTTAGATATGGTACAATCTTGATTTTTATCTTGCAATGCAAAATTGTTTGCACTAAGTAAAAGTGTTTGATCACAGAACATAACTGTTAGCATAGATTTTTTGTTGGCAAGGTGTCTCTGAAAACCACAATGTGTCTTGTGCTTCAGGAGAAGTTCGCAGTGTCACCTGGCTCTGGCTGTCAGTATGAACGGATTAGCAGCTTGCTTTGTCTGGCCTTGAAAGCAAATGTCGCTGCAAGTACCTAACCTTGCACTCTTTGGTTGTGTAGTGTGTTCAGAATGCCCATCCTGTTTATCCCATTTACCTCTTTTAGTTTTATGGTTTAATCAACAATTTTATTATTTATTCTGGTAGTGGGACACTAGTCTTGCTAAAATATTTACTAACATTATTTGTGAATTTGACCCCTTTCAGCTGAGAGAACATTTTTCAGGGCCAGCTTTAAAAAAGTGTGTGTCTGATTCAGATCGAGAAGATTTGTATCCCCATCTCCCAGCTCCCAGATGAGTCCCTTATTCACAAGGCTATACTATCGTATTTTTTTTTCTCTCTCTCTGGCACAATGAATGTTCAAGTATTTATACAAAATGGAACAGCCTTAGCAAGAGAATGAGAGCTACCCACCCCACAATAGCCAGTAGCTTGCTGGTTAGGGCGCTCACCTGGCATGGTGGAGATCTGAACTCAAGTCCTTGCTCCAGAGTTGGGAATCAAACCTGGGTCTCCCACAGGTCACAAGTGCCCCAACCACTGGGCACCAAGGGATAAGGCAACATGTGCGCACACACAGAGTTCTTTTGTGAAACTGACTAGGCTCTTCTGACAAATTCCAAACATGTTCAGAACCAAGTACTTGTTCTGATTTTCCAGTTTGCTGGCAGAGCAGAAAAAAACAATTTGGCCAGTTCTACTCTTCAGTTTTATTATTTATGCAGTACTATAGATGTTCATGGCACTTTGGGGCAGGTAAGACAGATCCTTGTCCTAGGCTTACAGTTGACCGCAAAAGACTGATTCACCTGAAAGGTATGAGGAGAGCAAAGGTAATCAAAAGGAGGGAGATGCAGCATGAGGGGACACAGTGTATAGCTGCGAGCATGAGAGAGGAGGGGAGCTGGAGGCGTTCTAAATTTCTTGCTCCTTTTTCTCTTTAAGTTACTAGATCGGAGTGGCCAAACTGTGGCACGTGAGCTGCATGTGGCTTTTTTACAATTAAAGTGCAGTTTGCAAAGCCCCCCAAGGACCCCTATTCTCTGCCTACCAGATTGCGGAAGGAGCTCAGGGTTTCTGCCCTGTTGTGGGGAGGTGAGGCTAGGGGCTGAGGGAGGGCTCGGTGCACCTGCTGGGGCTTGGGGCTTCAGCCCTGTCAGATGCACCCCAGGTCTCAAACTTCTGAAGATTGTCATATGCGGCTTGGAGGGTCATTAAGTTTGGCCAGCCCCGTACTAGATGCATAAGGGTTTTGTGTCGGATCAGTCAAGCAAAGTTTTCAGTGGCAATTGGAGTGAGAGTGTGGCTGAGTGAGACACATAAAGATGGGAGATGGTTCCATGTGTAATGGCAGCAAGAGAGTTAGTGCTGGGCAGATACAAAGGAAGCAGTTGGGCGGGAGGTTAGAGTACATGTGAGGGAGGCAGGAGATATGACTGTGGAGTATTGGCTGGCATAGATTTCTGGTGGTCTAATCACAGGATGTGCAACTAGTGGGGTGAAAGCTGCCCTCAGTCTTCATCAGGCAATATCTTGGATTTGTGATCAGGGTTCTGACTTTGCAAATGGAAAGGAAGCAACTATCTTGAAACACTTAATTGGTCAGTAGATCGAGACATGGGATAGTGTCATACCATAGACGCACTTCAACCCTGCCCACCCCATCTCTTCAGATTTATGTTGTATTTGCCTACTTCAGTGCTTAATAATAAGTTAAAAAAGGCAGAGAACAATTTGTGCATGAAGCCATTCCCCCTGGAGCTGTGATCTAGTCAGTTTAGAGATTAAGAAACACTGTATCCTTTAGGAATCCTCTATGGCAGGGGTTCCCAAACTGGGGGTCAGGACCCCGAGGGGTCATGAGGTTATTACATGGGGGGGGGGGGGGTCGCGAGCTGTCACCCTCTACCCCAAACCCTGCTTTGCATCCAGCATTTATAATGGTGTTAAATATATAAAAACATTTTTTTAATTTATAAGGGGAGGTCGCACTCAGAAGCTTGCTGTGTGAAAGGGGTCACAAAAGTTTGAGAACCACGGCTCTATGGGAGAACGCCGGGTGCTTGTGGAAAAGCTATCAATAACTTATAGGTGCTACTTTTCCATCCAGGTTTGTTCTTACCCTGTACTCCAGCATGGGACATGACCCTTTAATGTGAAGTACAGTCAGAACTGTAATCCTGGCCCTTAAATATCTCATAGCATTTCTCACAGGAGCTGGGTTATTTTAGTCCCATTGTCCTGGACAAATTTTACCCATTGTATTATATCTACTGTACCTGAATTTTGCCTTGTAGTTTCAGTTGGATAGTCCATAGGAGGAAAGTCAACACAAATGGTTAACAATTTGTACGTATTAACTTCTTGAATCAGGAATGTCCTGGTAGGCTATTCACAGCAAAACAATGACTGCATAAATCTCCCTCCACTGTATGTTATAGACTATATTGCATTTAAATGCAGGGAAATTAATTGCATAAGAAGCTAAGATGACAGGAAAAGCCTATAATAGTTTATCACATTCTGTGGATATTATGAGTGTTATAAATTTAAGTTATACGAATTGTATTTATTCTATAGGCTTCACACATTTATATATATTTTTTTTTTTAAATAGGGCTGATGAGTGTTTCAATAAAATAGAAACCCTGTTGTTTAAAAAGGAAGCAAAGGCATGCAAAGGAGGTGCCTTCAACATAATGGACAACAGCAGATTTCAGATCTCATGAAAATACTCCAGTTACGTGGCTACTAATAGCTAAATTATTAATGCAGCATTGATCAAGGAAGAAGCTTTGGACCATTGGCTATCCTTTTACATTGGCATGTTAATAGCTGGAATTATAGGAGTGTCATTCCGCATGGGGCCTTTCATAACACAAACAGGCTGTCTTTTCAGATTCAACGGAGAGAACATGGACTGAGTTTCTAGTATTGTTTTAGCAAAGCTCAGTTTCCTAATTCTTGAATGCAAGGAATTTACATTTGGAAGTAGAGTGGGATAAATAAGGAGCGAGGGACAGAGACAGTATCCTCTTAGGTATCCGGAGGTGAATCCGATGTTGAATTAATTAGTCTAGGATGAGCTTATGAGGTCTCCCTTTTAAAAAAAAAAACAAAAACAAAAAACTAGAACAACCTGTCACATCAGATAATGTAAAATAATGGGTTATCAAACAGGATCACCTTTCTTTCTCATGTTCATGAATCCGGTCTTAGACAGTGCTACGTATTGTTTCCTGTCGGTGTCACAATAGTAGAGCCATCCTGTTGCGTTGCTGTGAGAGGGTGTGCCCAAGCATTAGCCTTTACAAAAAGGAAACTGCCCCTTTTGAAAATTGCCCTAAAGGACAGAAAATATATTTTAATTAAGAACTTGTTTCCAGATTCACAGTGAAATGTTGCCTGCTCCCCCAGATCCATAGGCTTGTGTTATCTAGGTGCAGAGAGACTTTGTCTTACTCCTTTGTGGACAGATACTTTGCATTTATAAGACTGCCTTCAATCCTGAAATGCTTTTCTTGACATTGTTCATGGTGGGAAGAGAGGGGTGAATTAGAGGAAGTTGTTTCTAACTGACTTCTGTTAACCACTAGAACAATTTACCAAGGACTGCTGTGGATTCTTTATCATGGGCAATTTTTTACATCAAGATTGAATGTTTTTCTAAAAGCTATTCTCTAGGAATAATGTGGGGAAAGTTCTGTGGCCTGTGTTATACAGGAGATCAGGTTAGATCAGTGGTCACCAACCCGTCGATCACAATCAATTGGCTGATCCTAGAGGATCTCCCAGTTGATCATAATCTCTGGCGCTGCAGCGGGGTTGCCGCTAAGGAAGGCTCCCTGCCTACCCCAACCCCGGAGGCGGGGGGGCAGGGGTCTCCGTCTGCACACTGACCCTCTCTGTAAACACCCTCCCTGCAGCTCCCATTGGCTGGGAACAGGGATCTGTGGCCAATGGGAGCTGTGGAGGCGGTGCTTGCAGAGAGAGGCAGTGCACGGAGCCATATGCCCCTCACACTCCCCTCCCAAGGGCCGCAGGGGTGCGTTGGCTCCTTCCCGGAGCGGCGTGTGGGCGGGGTAGGCAAGGAGCCTGCCTTAGCAGCAGCCACACTGCACTGCCAACCTGGACATGCTGGAGATAAGTGCTTCCCAGCAGGAGGCCACATCCCAGCCCTGAGCCCCTTCCTGTACCCCAAGCCCCAGAGCTGGCACCCTGTACCCCCTCCTGCACCCCAACACACTGCCCCAGCCTGGAGCCCCCTCCTGCACCCAAATTCCCTCCCAGAGCTTGCACCCCTCGCCCCCTCCTGCACACCTGCCCCAGGCTCAGCCCAGAGCCCCTTCCCACACTGTGAACCCCTTGGCCCCAGCCCAGAGCCCACACCGCAGCCCAGTGAAAGTGAGTGAAGGTGGGGGACAGTGAGCAATGTGGGGGGGGATGGTGTGAGCAGGGCAGGACTTTGGGGAAGGGGAAGGGTAGATCCTGGGTTGCCCTTACATTCAAAAAGTGATCTTGGACATAAAAAGGTTGGAGACCACTGGGCTAAATGATCACAATGGTCCCTTCTGGCCTTAGAATCTTTGCCCCCTCACATTCAGCACTCAAATATATATGCCTTACCTTTAGCTTTCCCATTCACTTTTTAATTGGTTTGTCTCCCTTTTGAATTGCATGATCTTTGTATGTTTCTAAAGTGACTTAATAAAATAAAATACAATAATCTTTTAAATTTATAGTGGGGCCTTTTCATCCCAAAGCACTTTTACAAATTACATACAGGGGATCACTTCACCCGCCTGTGAAATCTGCAGCTGTCTAAGAAAAAAGCATATATATTTCTCATTTTTGCCAGTGCTCAGATCAGAAGCTGTGAAACTGCCCGGAGGTTATTCCTTGCATGTGGCAGCTCAACAGGAGGGCCAGTATATTACTTGTCTTTCTCCCTCTTTTAGAAAGCAAGATTAATTTTGGTTTCAGAGACTTCCAAGAGAAGGATCTCGCCCAGGAAGAATGATTATTTTTCTTGTGCGTGTGAGGCGGTGGTGGTATTAACTTGCTCTCTGTCCTTTTCATAGTTTTCTTTCTGCATTGTGTTTGGGGCAGGCTTGCAAGACTCAGTTTATCTCTAATTTATGAGTATGTTACGGGGAAAATATTCTTGGCAGTAGCAACAACTGTTGTGGGGCTGCAAATAGTGCACAGGGTTAGCACTGGGACACAAAAGTTCTTTCTTGCTGGGTCTAAGTGGGCTCAACTTGGCAGCGGCTAAGGCCTGGATTTTCAAAGATGCTTAAAAGAGTTAACCAGCCAACTTGTTTAGGCCCCTTTGAAAATGCCAGCTCAAATGTTTATTTTCTGACCGTTCTTTGGGCTTATGTGATGTGAGTTGGAACTGGATTCAAACCATCTGCTTTTTTTTTATGTCCCACAAGCAATCATCAGGTTCACCTCGAGTAGGCAGTCTCGTAGAGAGCCCAAGGATGGAATGGCCTTCAGAATCTGAACTCCTGCCCCTGTGACAGGGATGCTGCCCACTTGTACAGTTGGTGGTGTTGGGAAGGCTTTCACTGCTGCTGCCCATGCTGTACCTGGTGTGTTGGTGGTGAATTTGGGTGGCAATGGCTTTCAGTCCAACACTAAATTTATTTTTAAGAAATCTGGAACATAGCATAACGCCTACTGTGCACTATAAATTTTCACTGTTGTCTGTATACCCTCTAGCAGGAGGAAATATGTATGTGTTAGGAGTAGTGGAGAACCATAGTTGGAGCAAGTCCTTTCCAGATTCTGCTGCATGTAAAGGTAGTTTAGACAAACCTGCTATTTATTTTGAAAGTGTTTTACTCTCTGTCACCTTTTGGGGGATTCCCAGTTTTAGCTGAACTGGCACTGGTGCTAACAATTCTTTGTCAGGTTGAGATTGGGAGAGCAATTATTAAAAATCAGCTTTGGGCAAGCTGTACTTTTTATCTTCTTCTAGTCCTACTTTTTACAGAGCACAGAATAAACAAACATCTAGAGAAGTATGATTTTCTTTCCTGATTAAATTAATGCATTCCCTGTCAGTAAAGGAACATGTGGTGGGTGAGATCCACCCTGCTAAATTTATACCCTGTAATTTTTAGACATTCAGTGGCACTGAACTGGCAGAGTGGTGGGAGCCAATGCTACCTGCTTTGCAATTATATCTGCTGGGTTGGTATTTATGGAAGAGAATAATTAGGGCAATGAGATCACAAATTAGAATTAACTCTTGGTGGCTGGATCCTAAAACTGTTGTTTCATTGGTGTGTTCATCAAGTTTCCTAGATTGTAAACTTACGTAGAAGCCCCAGTCATTCTGATTCTAGGTGCTGCTGCAATACAAATAATAAGTATTTCGTTCATAGGCACCCTGAAATTAGGGGAAATTACAAACTTGTGCAACATGGGGGCCTAGATCTTGATTGAGGGCTTTGGGTGCTGCAGTAAATACAAATGTTAAATAAAAATATCACTCTGACACATATCCCAGTGGAAATAAAATCTATATCTAGTAAAATTTCTATTTTATTAGATATATATATATTTTAACAGAATGTTGACTCTGGGGGGAGTTCTGCAAGTCTTGATCACATGGTGGTCCTTCATTCCTAGACTTATAGAATCCTTTCATGGCTCAAGCCAAGGCTTACACTGCTGTGTAGCTATACCCAATGTCTCCATTGCTCCGATGGGGAGATGATTCCAGCATCTGTTTGAGAACATTAAAACATTTGCACTTCTTTGCATTCTAAACCATCCGCTGCACAACTTTTCTCCATTATTCCTCCCTCTGTTATATTGCAAAACACAGCTTTTGTTGAAAATGCCACAGTCTGAGATCCATATTTTTATATCGCAATGTACTGCATTACTTTCCCGTCAGCTTTGAATCTATTTTAATATACAACATACCTGACTTGCTGTAGTCGTATTTGTTGGGAAGAATTGGTCACCTATGCTATGCAAAAAGTGTAGGCTCCTCATCCCTTCCCCCACCCAAAGAAAAATCCTTGATGACAACCCCACGTTAATTTCCATGTGCACAGACTGAAACCACGTTCCATTGTAATGGAGATGTATAATTTTCCTTCAAATAGGGCTTCTGTTAGAATGACTAAGTGGAGTAGATTAAACTCCTGAGAAAAGAATGAGTCTTCGATTTCAATATAATCCCAGCTATGTATCTTCATAACAGTGCGTTCTTCCCATTGACAAAATGCAAATACCATTCATTTTTCTGTACTGATTTGCATACAGAAATCAGGTGAAATCTAATCCAGGCAACAAATGCTGAGTCACTTTATCTTCTGTGTGTATTTTTTAATGTTACTGTATAAAGCACATCAAAGAACTCCATTTGAGAGAAAAATCATGTTTTAGGAAAGGTGGTTATAAACTTATTTTTTCACTTGAAGTGATTATTTTCTAGTTGTCTGGCAGTGATTACAGGGATTTCCCAACTTTTGAATAAATAACTACTTATCTACTTTTTTCCTATTTACCAGTAACTTGCTCTAGGGATTGCCTTGGGGTCGGGGTGGGGGACCTAACCAGAACTTCAAGAACTTGGAATGTGAATGGAGTGCTTTCTTAGTAGACCTCCAGGAATCTGTGGTCTGAAGAGACTTTACTGTTGCTTTCAGTAGTCCTGCAGCTCTAAAAGGCTTGTGTCCTGTGAGGTCACAGTTGGACTGGACGTATTTGTGAGCAAAGGTCTCCAAAGTGCCTTTGTGAATGTGAAGTGTAGTCCTTGGCATTCTAAAATGTAACTTTTGGCCTCTATACATGATTCACCACATCTTGGATATAGGCAGGTTTTGGGTAGAATGAACGATTAACGGACTGGATCTCAAACCTGCTTTTGCTCTTGAATACAGCTTTTGAACACCTTGATTTTTGTTCATTTAAAAAAAAAAATCTGTGAAACCTGTCATAATTCCCTTGTAATTAGAAAGGAAGATGAACAAAGCTGATTGACTGCACGTTTTCATTGCTGATGAATTTGGCTGATAAGCAAATTGTGGCCCATCTGCCACAAAGTTCATAAGCACAATTTGCTTATCCAGAACAAACAAATGTTGGAGATTTGTGTCTTGATTTTTGCTCACATACTCCTAGTTCTATGCAAACTTGATGGGGCACTTGGTGAGCTGTTAGTGCAGTCCTCAGCACGGCAACATTTGTACTTCTGATTTAAAGGATCAGGTCATATTGATCAGGAACACTCATGGGTGTGGTGTGGGATGTGTGCAAATATATACTTTCCTTTTTTTCTCAGTATTATTAATTTATATTATGATAGGATCCAGTGGCCCTACTCAGAATCTTGGTCCTAAATTCCACTCATCTTGTTTTGAAACCTCCTTTTGCTCTTTCCATCCTGATTTTTTTTTTTTTAATTTTTATTTTGAAGTATGGCACTTGGGAATCATAACAATGCAGGCCATCGGCCAATGCCAGTTCTCCCCTGTCACAGACACTGAAGTTTCTGGCTACTCTCCTCTTTTTAACCTTTTCACTTGCCCCGGTGACCGTATCCATCCTAACTCCTGATCTTTCTCGCTCCAGCTCTCATCCCCTACCTTAAATTTTCACGCTCCTCAGGCTTTTTCGCCTCACAATACAAACATGCTTTAGTAAGTTTCTCCCATATTAAAAACACACCACCCTTTGCCCCACTTGCCTCAACTACTGCCCTTCTCCCTTTAATTTCTGAGCTCCTTGAGCATGCTGTCAGGAGTTCCTCTGCTCCAGTCTCCTAAGAATGGCCATACCAGGTCAGGCCAAAGGTCCTTCTCGCCCAGTATCCTCCTGACAGCGGCCAATGCCAGGTGCCCCAGAGGGAATGAACAGAACAGGTAATCACAAAGTGATCCATTTCCTGCTGCCCCTTCCCAGCCTCTGGCAAACGGAGGCTAGGGACACCATCCCTCTGCATCTTGGCTGTTAGCCACCTATCCTCCATGAACTTATCTAGTTCTTTTTTGAACCCTGTTATAGTCTTGCCCTTCACAACACTGTGGATAACACTACCATCCTTCCTGTCACTCAGGGCATCCTCTATTACTTGGACCTCTCTCTAGGTCCTCACATCCAGGCTATAGCTAAATCTTATGGATTCTTTCTGTGTAACACCCTAAGAGCAAGTCTACACTACAGCACTGCATGGGCTCAGCTGCGCCACTGTAGCGCATCTGGTGAAGATGCACTATGCCAATGGGAGAGCGCTCTCCCTTCGACATAATTACTCCACTTTCGTGAGAAGCGGAAGCTATTTTGGCAGGAGAGCGTCTCCTGCTGACATAGAGCCGGTGTGGACAGCGTGAAACTTGCGTTGCTTGGGGGACAGGGCCTTTTTCACACCCCTCAGTGACATAACTTACATCAGCTTAAGTGGCAGTATAGCCCTGCCCCAAGATATGGCCATTTTTATCCATCCCCACAGCTAAAACTCTCATCATCTCATGTCTTGATTACTGCAACATCCTTCTTCCTTACCTTGACAAATGCAATCTTGCCCCACTGATAACCATTCAGAATACTGCTGCAAAAATAACTTTTCTAGCCCATCGCTTTGACTGTCACTCCTCTCTGAATCCCTCCACTGGCTCCCGCCCTCCTCTGGTGTATCAAACATAAGCTGCTTGTCGTCACTTTCAAGGCCTTTCATGGCTGATCCTCTCTTCCAATATTGAAATGTTGACTCCTGCCTGCAATTAAACCATGAAGCCAGCCTCCATTGCCCGCTTGCTAAATTTTCAAGCGAGCACTTTTCTCCCACACACTTGGGAGGAGCTCCCCCATAACCATCTGCAAAACTACCTCATTAGCCTCCTTCAAAACCCTCCTTCAAGCTTTTCTTTGCTGTGATACTTAAAAAACAAAACAAAAAAAACCCCCCAAACCAAGCAAGCAAACAATGGGACAATGATTAGGCTGCTTGTGTGCTGAGACCCACTGCCTGTCATGCTTTCTGTATCCGTCCGTTGTCCCTTGTATTATACTTAGACCGGGAGCTCTTTGTGCAGGGACTGTCTTTTTGTTCTGTTTGTACAGCACCTAGCACAATGCGGTACTGGTCCATGACTAGGGCTCCAAGGCAGTATTGCAAATCAGAGGAGACATTCTTTACCAAGCGTTCATCTCTTCCTGTTGGTAATGCTCTTGCAGCGTTGCTACACTTGGGGCTTGGCTACACTTGCGAGTTGCAGTGCAATAAAGGAGCCCCGGGCGCACTAGCTCGCTACCCGTCCACACTGGCAAGGCACGTAGAGTGTTCTGACTCTGTGGCTACAGCGCTGCTGGTACTCCACCTCGGCGAGTGGAATAATGTTTGCTGCGCCCCCTCTGGAGCACCGCAGCGCTAGTGTGAACGAGGTGTTGCATTACTGCGCTCTGATCAGCCTTCGGAAGCGTCCCATAATGCCCTTGAGTCAAGTGGCCACTGTTGTCATTGTTTTTGAATCGCTGCAGGAATGCGGATATGCTCTTTGAAAGCTCTGATTCTGACAGCTGGCTGCTTATCTGCCCTGAGACAAAGCAACCATTAGTGTAGAATGCTGTGTTTGTGGGGGGGGGGGGGGGGGGGGGGGGGGAGGAGGGAGGTCTGCTGCTGTCTGAACTTACAAGACAGCATGCTGCCATGCTTTCAGCCCCCCAAAAACCCACTGTGGGAAGAAAAGCACTATAGAAATGCTAACTATTACTAAAACTGTAGCATGAGTCTGCCCACTGTGTAAAAAGGGAGCAGGGGAACATTCCTCTGGCTGTACTGTTTTCTCATGTCAACACTCCTGTCATGTCGCTTGCATTCTCACTGCTCCTCCTCTGCCTCCTCCAACTTTTTCATGTGACTGCACATCCAGTCATTAGTGCTGTTTACGTACAGGAGTTCTGTACAGCAGGAAACCTGTGCCAGACAATCAGGTCACTACTCCACAGGCCTTGTGATATAATGTTCCTTATAATAAACATAGAGTGTTGACTAGTCACAATAATAAAATGCTTCACAGAGTTGATGGAGATTGCAGGAGATTTTTAAATTAAAAGAAATCAGCCAAGAAGTTTGATACAAGTTAAATTGTAATTTAAGTGTGTTTAACTTGTACAGTCTTATAGTTGATGCCTGCCGTGCTTCTGGAATTCCTTTTCAGCATAGTCCCTTTTCAAGTATTTGTTATATCACACAGTGAGCGGAATCTATTGATGTTTTGGTGGCAGTTGCGGGAATAAAGGTATAAGCAAATCACTTTGCTCTGACTGGTCACAACAATAGCTGTGGGATTTTTCTCATGTGACATAATGAAAATGGACAAATCTTATTGGCTGGTGAGTATACTTGTCCTAGGGTTTGTGTGATTAATTGCTATCAATGAAACCTTGGTAATACTTAGGGCACGTCTACACTTAAAATGCGGGATTGGCGCAGTTGCATCACTGTAGCGCTTTAATGAAGACATTCTATGCCAATGGGCGAGAGCTCTACTGTCGGCATAGTTTATCCACCTCCCTGAAAGGCAGTAGCTATGTTGGTGGGAAAAACTCTTCGGCCATCATAGCACAGTCTACACAAGGGGTTAGCTCTGTACAACTACATTGCTTGTGGGTTTTTTGCACCCCTGAGCGATGTAGTTATATAGGTCTGTAGTATAGATTGGACCATAGAAATGAATACAAACTTTAAAGCAAGAAAATCTGGTCAGCAGCAGTTCAAAGGGCCTGCTCCTGCAAGATGCCCAGGGCCTTGCAGGATCGAGCCCCAAAAGAGTATCACACACCATCTTTTTTATAATTGTTTGAGGTAATGGCTCAATCTTTTGCAGTTAAGGAAACATAAAGCTTACTGTTAAAATGTAATTTTTGTACATTTTTAGAAGGGACACTACAATGAAAACAGTTTAACACTCGGTCTCTTTCTGTGTTATCAAAAGCACATAGATGATTCAAACAGAATTTGCCATTCACCAGTCTTACTGTTAGCTCGCTTTTCACTCATCTTCAACACTGAAACCTGTCATTTTCGCTTCCTGGTTGTCAGGAATTTACTCACTGCTGTTGTGGCTTTGGACTCCCAGGACTGCCAGGAATTGGCAGGAGACTGTTTAATAAATTGATATTTATGATTTTGTGCATACACTAATTGGATGCTAAATGTACTTTAGGGATACTATGAGCTTAAAGTAGATAAACTCCAGGTATGCAATTCCTTGTGCAATTATTGATATATTTTTCTTTCCCCTATCCTTTTACTGGATGAGGTGATTATAAAAAAATGAATAATAATAATAAAAAAAAGCTTTAAGGCCAGTGTTCATGCAGGGTTTCTCCCTTCCAATTCTGCAGCATGTTTTTACATGTTTGTTCAAGCTTGAAATTTATACCTACACATACACATCTAAAAAAGATTCTTAAATATTCATGTTTTATAAAAGATAGTCAACAAACAAGACTGTAGATACTTGTTTAGATTGTAAATTTAAAATGTTCCTGTATGCAAGACCTAATGCTGTGTTTTCAGATTCTGTGTTGCGTACTGTTGAGTCAGCAGTTTGTGAAATAGATATATTTGACTGTTTTTCGAACAAGATCGGTGAGTTATGTGAAGCAAGAGGAAGACCAAGGACAGGATAGGCCTATTACTTAATGAGGATGGAAAGACAATAACAGAAAATGCAGCAATGGCCAAAGCGTTAAATGTGTGTTATAGTTAACATCCTTTGATAGGATCTGAGGCTAAAATAGGGAAAGAACAAGTTTAAAATTACTTACACAAGTTAGATGTCTTCAAGTCAGCAGGGCCTGATGAAATACATCTTAGACTACTCGATGAACTGGCTGAAGAGATTTCTGAGCCATTAGTGGTTGTCTGTAAGAACTCATGGAGGATGGGAGAGATCACAAAGGACTGGAAAAGGGCAAATATAGCACCTGTCTATAAAAAGGGGAATAAGAACAACCAGGGGAATTATAGACCACTCAGCTTAACTTTGGTACCTGGAAAGATAATGGAGCAAATAATCAAGGTATAAGCACCTAGACATGAGCGGTGGGTGAGCCCCTGCTTTGGGGAGGCTAGCCTGCCGGCTCCCCACTTCCACTCAAAGCCCCTCCCCCTGCACGCTGAAGCCTCGAACCCCTGGCTCCCCTTAAAAGGAAAAGCCCTGAAGGGTCCCCCAGACTGGAGGAGTCCTGGCCCGCCCGCCCCAGCCACGTCTGGCCGATCCTTTCTGCTGTCATCCCTCTCAACCCACTGCCCTCCCCCCTGAGTGCAGGGCCTGCCCCAATGCCACCAGAGTTGGGCTGGGTCAAGCCTCCTCAGTCTGCTGGCTCTCTGCGTCGTTCCTCGCGTCACTGTGGGCAAGCAGTGGGAACCTTCGGGGTGGGCTGAGTGGAGGAGACGGGGGAGTCTCAGAAGGGGTGGGGCCACCGTGGCTCAGTTGTCTGGCCCCGGGTCGTGTCCCCCCCAAGTTATGTTTCGGTCATCCTTCATCTCAAAGATGGCTGGATTTTGGTGAATGAAGATTGTATTGTGTATGTGGTTTTGTGAAGCACTTTGATTCTTTGAGATGAAAGGCACTGTGTGTAAAATGTTAAATATATTTGTTTTAGTGTTCTGTTGGTATCTTGCCTCTTTCCTAAAGCGTTTTGAGATTCCTTTTTTGTAGAGGGTATAAACACAAAACCAAATTCTACTGAGTTTAGCATGTTTGAATATACAGAGGGAGTTGTTGAATTTTGTGAGTTCAGGCTGCCCTGCTGTTAAGATGCTCATGCTGTGCTGTTTTGTGTTGCTGTGTACTATAGCATATTGCCAACATCACTTTCACACCCTGTCATCAAATTCAGATTTAAGAAGTTAAACTAAAACATTGATTTCTAGCCAAAGAACTTTTTTGAAAGGGATATATTTCAGACGCTGGTAACATGAATGCCATCAAAACAAAATTATGTGGGACAGTTATTCACTTAGGACTTAGCACTTTGATATTCTATAAGGGTGTAAACCAAGCTCTTGGCGCTAACGAGCTGAGAAAGTTGGGGCAGTGTCAGAAAAGGGTAAATCTGCTCTACAACTTAGGAGGACATAAAGTTCACAGATGCTGCAGCTGAACTTCCAAAAGATGAGTCTGTAAGGCAGAGCCCTACCACTTTGAGGTGTTGAATTGTAAGCAGTGAAGTTAAAAAGGAACCATGCTTGGGTAGTGCTCCAGTATTTGGGGTGGTATTGGGGAGTCAATACTACTTCCTTCTGAACTATACCCGTATGTGATTTTGAAGGACAGTGTGCTGCTGGAGATGCCATCTTTTGGAGATATAAAACTGTGCAGACCATTTGTGGTCATTAAAGCCTTCAGATCTTTAGGGGACGTCTACACAGCAAATAAACACATCTGGCTGGTCCAGGTCAGCTGACTCTTGCTGGCAAGGCTAGGGCTGTGTAGACATTTGGGATCTGGGATTCTCCCCCTATGTGGCGTCTCAGAATTCAGGCTCCAGCACAAGTCCAAACATCTACACAGCAATTTTACAGCCCTGTGAGCCTCAGTCAGCTGATCTGGGCCAGCTGCAACTGTGCTGTGGGTCTTTTATGCCAGTGTAGACATACCCTTAATGACATGTAAAGCTCTATGCGGTTTGGGCTCTGGCTGTCTGAAGAAATGGCCTTTCTTCCCTGATAATTCCACTGCAGCTGAAGCTAGTAGAGGAGTTTGAGGAAAAATCCCCTGCTTTTATTATTGGCAGTCAGGATCCCATTGTGCTAAGGTCTGTATAACTGCATAGGAGAAACTATTCCTGCCTCAAATTGCTCACAGTTTGAGGCCCTGTTTCTGCAGGGAACTTGTGTGCCTAACTTTAAGCATGAGTAGCCCCCCTGAACTTGATGGGAATACTTACATGCTTAAAGATGGACACAAGCTTATGAACCTGAATCTAGGTATAGTTTAAAAATTTGTAGCCTGTTATGGTTAGGGCATGTCCTTCTATTTTGGATTTTTATTCTTGGTTGTGCTACTTTTTCTATAGTGCCTACGGGTAAGGGTTAAGAACTTTCGAAAATATGAAGAAATAATTTCAGAATAGAAAAGTCAGTTTGCTTAAAATCACTGAAGAACCTGGAGAGGTTTGAAAAAAATAACGTGGAATGCTGAGCTTGCAGCAAGGGTGGGAGGGCGTTGTGGAACCTTGACCTGTAATCAGCAGGAGGCTTTCCATTATGAGTGACATTTATGGGGGAAATCCATTGCAAATATCACCTAGTTATTCAAATTCCCATTACGCTCAATGGGTAGAAGCCATGCCATACTGTCATTCGTGCTTCACGGGGATAATCTTGCTGTAAGCCCCAGTGTCTCCCATTAGTTGAGGCTGTTAGTGTAACAGAGCTGCACATTTCTTAAGTCTCCAATGACTGCAAGGGATCATGAGCTTTATTCTTCAGGGAGAATAAGGGTTTAACTCCTTTACCCCTCAGTTCTTTTTTATGATAGCCAAAATGCACTATATATAGTTTTTAGGGGTTAAGATCTTAATTATGCGTAACTCTGAAAGACCCAGTAATCTTCTGGCTGCTTGCCATTCTAGTCACAGTTTTTAGTGATGAGTGTATCACCTCTCAGACGGCAATTAAAATCCTGTGGCTGGCTCATGCCAGCTGATTTGGGCTGCGGGGCTTGGGCTATAAGGGGCTGTTTAATTGCGGTGTAGACGTTTGTGCTTAGGCTGGAACCCAGGCTCTAGGACACTGCGAAGTAGAAGGGTCCTGGGGCTTGGGCTGCACCCCGAGCCCAAACATCTGCACCGCAGTTAAACAGCTTCTGAGTCCAAGCACCGTGTGCCTCAGTCATTTTAGTGTAGACATACCCTAAGAGGCAGCTGAGCCCATTGGGTAGGGCACTAGACTGGGACTTGGGAGACCTGTCCTTGACCTGCTCTGTGACCTCGGGCAAATTTTTATTCCTGTGCCTCAGTTTCCCCCCAACCCTTCCCTGTCTTGCCTATTTAGCTGTAAGATCTTTTGGCTGTCTCCTATGTGTATGTACAGTGCCCACCACTGTGGATGTGGGTCTCAGTCAGAGAACCTAATTACTACAGTAACACAAATAAATAAAGTGATAGTGACAGCATACAGCCTGATGCTGGAAGGGAAAGAAATTGAGGGAGTCAATCTTTCTAACTTTCACTTGAGCAATGCAGAAGACCCTTTTGCCATGTTTTCACAGTATTTTCACACTGCAGTAGCCAGGCACCAAAGTCAACAGGGTCTCTCTCCATTGCACAGGATAAGCAGACTTCTTGATAGTAGATCACTTGCCCATATCCTATGAGGTGCTGAGCACAGTTCACTACCATTGCTGTGATTGGAGTTGAGGACACACAGCAACTATCAGGATTATGGCTCTATGTTTGTGCATCTGTCTAGTGCCAGATTTAAGCAGTATTGACTGGTGGCATGTCTTTAAATAGATTTAATTTCTTCATCTTCGAGGCTTGTTAAGTCTAAACTCCTAAGTCAAATTTGCACACACTCTATTTATCTTTTTGCAGCTGAAACAGGAGTTTCTCTCAGTTGTATCGACAGTACAAACACAAATTACATCATCTTAAGACAGGAAGGATAGTCTTGTGGCTAAAGCACAGGACTGGGATTCAGGACTCCTAAATTCTGTTCCTTGCTGTGCTACAGATTTGTGTGTGACCTTGCGAAGTCCCTTATATTCTCTGTGCCGCAGTTTACAAATAAAAATGAGGGTGGCACCTCCCTCCTAGTGGTTTTGTGATGAATTCCTTAAGTGCTTGGAGACCCTCGGATGACAGATGTGCTAGAATTTTGGCATATTTATCCTTGCTATCTTATAAGGAAGAGACCTGGTTGGATAACTTAAAAGTTTAATAGGGGCAATGTCTGACCTCTCCTTTCCATTGATTTCTCTCCTGTTTGTCGCTGCGGATAACATTCCTTCCTACAGTCCTGGCAACCATGTCAGGAGCCAGTTTGGTAATTAAATAAGAAGCCATTTCCCCTCTCCATGCTTTGCCTATTCTGTTTAAAAAGTTTATATTGGTTTGGTGTCACCTATTGCTACTGTGTGGGCTGTTTACAAACAGTCAATGTCCCTCTTTCCCCCCACCACTAAGCAGGCCTCATGAGCTTTGGCCATATGTGTTTTTGTCTGTATCCAAGCAGAAGTAACAGCTGTAGTGGAGACAGCTAAACTCAAGGCTGGGGATTTCAGCAGAAATCCCCAGCTGTGAAGCCCAGCCATGCAGTATTGTGGGGTTTAAAATAGGCCCAGTGGTCGTCAGTTCAATCCTTGTACAAAAAAACTCCCTGTCCCAGTCACTCCTCAGAAAGGAGAAGCAAATCTATTCATTAACATCTTAGTAGCACATTTATTTTAGAAAGATCCTCAAGTGATGTATACAGTGTGAACACACATCTTTGTTCCCAGCTTTGAAATGCAGCCGTCTCTGGGGTGGAGCATGTCAGCTGTTTAACATAGCAATGCTATACGATGATGCTTAGAATAGAAAGTAAAGAAATAGTCATCACCTTATGTTTATGATAGTGCTGATGATATGGTGGGTGCTTTCCAGACACTCAAGAAGGAACAGTCCCTTGCATTGAGGAGCTCCCAGGACAGACATCCAAGTAGGTGGAGGGTAGAGGAAAGGCCACAACACACAGGGAACAAACAACAGATTTAAAAAAAAGAAAAAGGTCAGCAAGATTCAGGCAACTCAGCAGAGATGAGTCTTTAAAATAGATTTAAATGGTGACGAGGGTTATGGCTTAGTGGATGAGCTCAGGAGGTCAGTGTACCTAGGGGGCTATATAGAAGAAAGTCAAGAGGCTGACCAACAGGTGATGAAGTTGGGAATATTTGAACTCGAGTGGGGGCACAATGTCACACTCTACTTGTGAGGATAAGAAGGGAATATGTTGGGTTTTCTGATAAGAAGTAGCCTGATTTTTCTTGCCACTTCACTTACGAATTCTTTATAGCTGAATACGCCCTCTTCAGAAACTAGATTGCTGCAAAAATGGTAAAATTCAGTGCTTTTGTATACGTGTGTTTTGTAAACGTTGATTGGCAGAGTATTTGTCTCCGTGACCTTAAATGTGAGTTGTTGTAAGAGATCTCTGCTTTTGAACTTGTATGGCTAGACTTGATCCATCCTGAGGTCATGGAAATGCTAAAGATCAAATACAGTGGTTCTCCCAGCTGTGGTCATGGGTGGCCAATTGTCTGTGGACAAAAAATTGGGGACAAGAGGGAATTCCTTAAATCTGAGGTTTTACATCTCTCCCTTCTGTGAATGCATTACTTACGAGTTGATATTATATTATACCTGTCCATCTGTCTTCACGAGTAGCCCCCACAACTTCTAATGTTGGATGCATCAGAAATGTAATCATCAGGCAGTTTAAGTGGTGGTGGGTGGGAGAGAGGAATTAAAATTGCTTAGAGATTAGGAGTCTTCAAATAATCACTAGCAAGTGTCCTTTTCTTTGCTTGTGACAGATGGTTTATGTGCTGTTGATGGATCCAGAGAGAGCTAGCCTGTCTCATCCGTCACTTCTCGGAGCCAGTTTGGAAGTACATTGGGATGCTTGTCTTTTGTTCTGCCAATGCCTGTTTGGCAGCAATGCAGACAAAAGCAAATCCAGCTGGAGTCTGGGCTCTACAGGGATTTAGGAGACAGGTTGACAAACAAACAGCTGTAGACAAACTCATTGGGTGGCATCAAATGTAATTATTTAAGAAGAAATGGAAAGGAAAATGAGTTTTTGTTTGTATTTTTACTTTATTTACTTCTATAGTGCTTTTAACAAGGGATTTCAGTGTGCTTTACAAACTTAGAGTAATTCAGGACCCTGAGCAATAGGTGTACTATCTCAATTTTACAGGTGGGTAAACTGATGCAGAGAGGTTAAGTGACTTGTACACAGAGAATCAATGGTAGAGCCAGGAGCAGAACCCACAGGGGTCCTTATGTTCAGTATTCTGCTATGAGCACAAGTGAGCACTGCCTCCCCATTTCGGTATACTGAGTGTTAGGAAGTCTGATGTTTATCAGTGTTGGGAGGAGGAAAGCAAGAGAGGTAACGGGGCCTAATTGGTTAGTTCTCTTGCTCTCCCGTGGACAGTATAGAGCAGTGGTTCTCAACCTGCGGGCTGCTTGCTGCCCAGTCAGCACACAGCTGCGGCCCATGTGACATCCTCATGGCCATACAGGTAGTATATATGTTGTGTGGATGCAGCCCATGTAACACATGGAGAGCTGCATACGCAGCCCACAATGGTAAATAGGCTGAGAACCGCTGGTGTAGAGGCTGTTAGGTGCTTGCATGATGTTGTCCTGAGTCAAATCTGATGAGTTACAATGCATTTATATCAGCACTTTAGTGGAACCAGAACACGCTATTGAGAAATGAAACGGGATGGGGGCACAGAAGGCTCAGGACCCTCCCCGCAGGCCAGCTGTGAGCACAGACCTGGCTGCCTCCACTTCCTCCCCTCATTCATACTTGAGACAGCAGTGCGGGCACTCGAGGTAACAGGCTGGGGCACCTGCATCCCACGCAATGGGGGAGCCCCGCTGGTGTTCCAGTACTGTGAGCTGGGAGGGGAGGCCCCAGCATTCCTCCAGCCCCCTGGCCCAGTCAGGGCAACAGGGGGGAAGGAGGCTGCAACATGGATGCAAGCGTTTTCCACAGGCAGCTGGGGTCCCTCAGTGTTGCACAGTATCCCTGCCTCCCTTGTGCTCTCTGGGCTGTGCATTGCCCTGGCACCAAGGGCCCGTCCCAGCACTTTCAGCTTAGCACATCCCCAGCCCATTATCTACTGTGCAGACTTGGCTGGGAGGGGAGGTAGCAGTTGCTGGGTGTCTGCTCAGAGCTGGCCATGGGGGCCTGATTTCACCTCCTGTTTTTTCATGTCACTTAGTGCATTGTATCCAAGCCTGGTACTATAGGAATCCAATTCAGTCCTCCATGAAGGAAGAGATCTGATTCACTATGATTAAACTGACCCCTGCTGACCCTTGTATGTTAGCAACAAGAAGATGATCAGGGAAAGTGTGGAACCCTTACTGAATGGGGGAGACAACCTAATGACGATGATGTGGAAAAAGCAGAAGGACTCAATGCTTTTTTTCCCCTTGGTCTTCACAGACAAGGTCAGTTCCCAGGCTGCTGCACTGGGCAGCGCAGTATGGGGAGGAGGTGAGCAGCCCTCAGTGGTGAAAGGACAGGTTAAGGACTATTTAGAAAAGCTGGACATGCACAACTCCATGGGTCCGGATCTAATGAATCCAAGGATGCTGAGGGAGTTGGCTGATGTGATTGCAGAGCCATTGGCCATTATCGTTGAAAACTTCTGGTGATTGGGGGAGGTCCCAGACAATTGGAAAAAGACAAATATAGTGCCCATCGTTAAAAAAGGGAAGAAGGAGAATTCTGGGAACTACAGACCGGTCAGCCTCACCTCAGTCCCTGGAAAAACCATGGAGCAGGTCCTCAAGGAATCCATTTTGAAGCACTTGGAGGAGAGGAAGGTGATGAGGAACAGTCAGCATGGATTCACCAAGGGCAAGTCATGCCTGACCAACCTGATTGCCTTCTATGATGACGTAACTGGCTCTGTGGATATGGGGAAAGCGGTGGACGAGATATATATCTTGACTTTAGCAAAGCTTTTGATATGGTCTCTCACAGTATTCTTGCCAGCAAGTTAAAGTATGGATTGGATGAATGGACTATAAGGTGGACAGAAAGCTGGCTAGATCATCGGGCTCAATGGGTAGTGATCAATGGCTCGATGTCTCGTTGGCAGCTGGTATCAAGCAGAGTGCCCCAGGGGTCTGTCCTGAGGCTGGTTTTGTTCAACACTGTCATTAATGATCTGAATGATGGGATGGATTGCAGCCCCAGCAAGTTCACGGATGACACTAAGCTGTGGGGAGAGGGTCCAGAGTGACCTAGACAAATTGGAGGATTGGGCCAAAAGACATCTGATGAGGTTCAACAAGGACAAGTGCAGAGGCCTGCACTTAGGACAGAAGAATCCCATGCACTGTTACAGGCTGGGGACCGACTGGCTAAGCAGCAGTTCTGCAGAAAAGGACCTGGGGATTACAGGTTCTCTGGGGACGAGAAGCTCTATGTATGAGTCAACAGTGTTCCCTCGTTGCCAAGAAGGCGAACGGCATATTGGGCTGCATTAGTAGGAGCGTTGCCAGCAGATCGATGGAGGTGTTTATTCCCCTCTATTCAGCACTGGTGAGGCCACATCTGGAGTATTGCATCCAGTTTTGGGCCCCCCACTACAGAAAGGATGTGGATAAATTGGAGAGAGTCCAGTGGCGGTCAACGAAAATTATTAGGGGGCTGGAGCACGACTTATGAGGAGAGGCTGAGGGACCTGGGTTTATTTAGTCCGCAGAAGAGAAGAGTGAGGGGGGATTTGATAGCAACGTTCAACTACCTGAAGGGGGGTTCCAAAGAGGATGGAGCTAGGCTGTTCTCAGTGGTGATAGATGACAGAACAGGAAGCAATGGTCTCAAGTTGCAGTGGGGGAGCGCTAGGTTGGATATTAGGAAAAACTATTTCACTAGGAGGGTGGTGAAGCACTGGAATGGGTTACCTAGGAAGGTGGTGGAATCTCCATCCTTTGAGGTTTTTAAGGCCTGGCTTGACAAAGCCCTGGCTGGGATGATTTAGTTGGGGTTGGTCCTGCTTTGAGCAGGGGGTTAGACTGGATGACCTCCTGAGGTCTCTTCCAACCCTAATCTTCTCTGATTCTATGAGTCAAAGATGTTGAGCCAATGGACATAGAATCCTAGAATAAAACATAGATAAAACTAAAATAAATAAATAAAAACATCGCTCTGGGAGATTGATTAGATTGAAGCATTGGGTTTGGAATACCTAGACTCCTGAAACACAGGTTAACATCAGTGTTAACTCAGCCCTTCCTCCACGGTGGAAGTCTGAGTGTTTGTCTGTACTGCAAAAAAAGCCCCACTGTGGTGAGTCTCAGATCCTGGGTAAACTGACTTAGGCTCCTGCTACGGGGCTATAAACAGCAGTGTAGGCACTTGTGCTCGGGCTGGGACCAGGCTCCGAAACCCAGTGAGTTTTAGAGCCCGAACCCAAACATCTACGATGCTATTTTTAGCCCCATAGCATGAGCCCTGCGAGCTGTAGTCAGTTGACATGGGTGTTGAAACTTGCTGCCATGGATCTTTTTTTGCAGTGTTACTCATGAAGGCATTCTGCGCCAAAAAATTAAAAATTCTATGCACAATATTTTAAAATTTTGCAAGTTTTATTTGTCAATAAACAAATGCAGAGCTCCAGCATGGCAGTGGGGAGCACAGGTCACTGGCTGCATGAAGGTGGGAGATCACCCTGCTGCCTCCCCACCCCGGGACACGGACTCAGTGGTGAGGTTGCACCTGACCCTGACACAGCACAAGGCCTGGGCCTGCCCCAAAAACATCCTGGGGCCCTGCCTTTCTGCGCCAGGCGCACCAGGTATGGGGAGGCAGATTTAACCAGGCAGATCCAAGTGTGAAGGGGCTCAGTGAGAGGATTCTGTGTGGGACAATCTGGGCGCAGGCAGATTGTGGGGGGGATCTGGATGCACGGAGGCTCATTATGGGGGTTCCAGGTACAGGGCAATGGGACTCTGCAGGGGCTTCCAGTTGAAGGTGATTGAAGCTCAGTGGGGGAGTCTAGGTGCTCGGGGAATGGGCCTTGGTGGGGTGGGGGTCTGGGTGCAGTTGGAGATGAGTGATGTGGATGGCTTAGGGCGGTGCTGAGGGTGGGGCTTGTCAGGGTGGGGGTTTGAATGAAGGGAGCTGAGTGGGAGGGGGTCTGGAGTGCGGGGGGGGGTCTGGAGGCAGCAGGCTCCAGATGCAGGGGTTGAGGTTCAGTGGGGTGGGGTTCGGGTATTGAGTACTAGTGAGGGTTCAGGGTGTACAGGGTGAGGCTTGGCAGGGGTGTCTGACTATGGAAGGTCCGGCTGCATGGAGATTGGGAGATGGGGGAGCAACTCCCCATACAGTGATCCTCTTCTTCCACCCTCCCCCCCCCCCCCCCCCCCCCCCCACAGCTGAGGAGTGATGAGGGCAGGAAGCAGGGCAGGATTTGGGGGGAGGAACCTGGGGGAGGTTTCTGGGGGTGGGTCTGACACAGCCCCAGCCACTCCTTGCAGGGGAAGAGGAAGTCCCGTCCTCTCCTGCCTCCAGCCTAGCTGGGACTAGCAGCTGATCCCAGCTCAGGGTAGGAGCCACTGGGTGGGGTGTCTCCAGCCGTGCAGTTATTTACCTCTCCGCCGGCTGCACTGGGTGCCTGAAATGATGTACCTGCGCTGCTAGGGAGTGGTGCGTGACTGCTCTTGCAGCTTCCCTTTGCTTCCCTGTCAGAAAGTTATTTTTCTGCAGGGAAGCCAGGAAATCTGCAGGCGATATGAATTCTGCGCACATGCAGTGATGCAAAATCCCCCAGGAGTACAATGTAGACATACCCTGAGTTTCACCATATTTACTGTGTGCAGATATTTTGGAAGAGACCTTATAAACTTTGACCTGCTCTAGGTAGATGTTTAAAGGTTTTATTGAACTTCTTGCAGAAGTTTGTCCTGATATCCTTGGCCCAAAATGTCACTTTCTCTAGTTATTGCACTGTACCTTTCACCCCAGAGGTGGCTGCATTTCAGTGGCGCTAGATGTTCTGTAGCTTTTAACGGGTGTTGGAACCTTTGAGGCTAAAGGTACCCTGTCAGAAATACCCATTTCTGTCTGTGATGATAGAAAGTGGAGTGCTCAGAGGTGGCTTGTTTTTTTGGGGAAGTGGGGATTGCTGCTGTATTCTTCAAGTTTTTATTTGCAAGTATTCAATATTTAGATGCCAGCATTTTTGGAAGTAGCTGTTTAAACCAGACTGGTTTCCCTCATCCAATCCCCTTTTAAAATGAAACATGAGGCCTTTTTCATTCAGCCCAGATGGTGTGCTTTTTTTAAAGTGAGCAATGTGTTGCAGTGAAAATGGGCCACTTTTGCTTTTCTTCTTTTTTTTTAACTGAACATATCCATGCATCTAGTGTTTAGTTTGGATTCAGAACGAGAGAGGCTGCAGGGTAAGTATGTAAGCTATTGGAAAGCTTACTCTGCCAGACTGAAGGAATTTCTGCCATTGCCAATAGGCTGCACAAAAGCTGACATCTATATGGACTGTATTTTAAACGCTGGTTCATCCCTGCAGGGAATTAAACTGGGTGATATAATTTGGTCCTTTCTGTGGCACCGCACTCTGAATTATCCAGTAGGCTGTGCCTTGGGTGAAGTGGAGGGCAGTGGGCAAGAGCATCACATTCCCAAGGGTTGAGAAGCAACAACTGGATTGAGGATCTCCTTATGGGCCTTGGGGTTTTTTGAAGTTGATTCAGTAGAAGGGAGTGAAGGGAATTTTTAAAGCCAGTAAGCAAAAAGAGAAACGTAATGTAAACTATTCCACATGTGGAATTGTTTTGACAACTCCGTGTCCACAATTGGATTCTTTAGAGGTGGAGTAATCTGAATAATGAATATCTAGATACATTTAGTATATGATTTAAATGTTTCAGCTCATAACCTCTGACTTTTCTAGCAGTTGATAAGGACCATCTTAGAAAGCAGTTGGTTGGTGGTCTAGGTTTTGGACTGGAATTAAGGAGATCTCTGTTCTAATCCTACCCCTGCAACAAACCTCTTGTATGACTTTAGGCAAATAACTGAATCCCTCAGTATCTCCGTTTCCCCTTTGGTAATACATCCCTTCCTGAAAGGGTGGTTGTGAGGATAAGTTCAGTGAGTGCCATAGAAGAGTCTATAAATATTTTACTGGGCAATGGATGGGATTTGATGGATGTTATCAGAATGTTCTAGTCTATTCAGGAAAGGACAATTATAGTCTATTTATTAAAGTGGGATTGTAAGAATGTTCAAAGGTTTCTCTCTCAATGAGATTTCCTTTAGTTATGTTTCAGAGTAACAGCCGTGTTAGTCTGTATTCGCAAAAAGAAAAGGGGTACTTGTGGCACCTTAGAGACTAACCAATTTATTTGAGCATAAGCTTTCGTGAGCTACAGCTCACTTCATCGGATGCATACTGTGCAAAGTGTAGAAGATCTTTTTATATACACACAAAGCATGAAAAAATACCTCCTCCCACCCCACTCTCCTGCTGGTAATAGCTTATCTAAAGTGATCACTCTCCTTACAATGACAGGTTTCAGAGTAACAGCCGTGTTAGTCTGTATTCGTAAAAAGAAAAGGAGTACTTGTAGCACCTTAGAGACTAACCAGTTTATTTGAGCATGAGCTTTCGTGAGCCACAGCTCACTTCATCGGATGCATAGCATATCGTGGAAACTGCAGAAGACATTATATACACACAGAGACCATGAAACAAAACTTCCTCCCACCTCACTCCCCCGCTGGCAACAGCTTATCTAAAGTGATCCTCAAGTAGAGCCATTTCCAGCACAAATCCAGGTTTTCTCACCCTTCTCCCCCCCCCCCCCCCACACATACAAATTCACTCTCCTGCTGGCAACAGCCCATCCCCCTTTGAAACCCCTCTTTATAATGCGCATGATAATCAAGGTGGGTCACCTCCAGCACTAATCCAGGTTTTCTCACCCCCCCAACACCCCCCCCTTTTTTTTCAAAAACCACACACACAAACTCATTCTCCTGCTGGCAACAGCTCATCTTACAATGTGCACAGCAATAACACACCACACAACACCAATAACACCACACAACAGAACCACTATGTGGTTGCTGGTGAGTATTTGCTTCAGGTTGGGGGGCTGTCTGTAGGCAAGGACTGGCCAACTGTGCCCACATATCTATTCAGGGGACACCATCACAGGGCCTAATAGCATCAGCCACACTATCAGAAGCTCGTTCACCTGCACATCCACCAATGTGATATATGCCATCATGTGCCAGCAATGCCCCTCTGCCATGTACATTGGTCAAACTGGACAGTCTCTACGTAAAAGAATAAATGGACACAAATCAGATGTCAAGAATTATAACATTCATAAACCAGTCGGAGAACACTTCTATCTCTCTGGTCACGCGATTACAGACATGAAAGTTGCTATCTTACAACAAAAAAACTTCAAATCCAGACTCCAGCGAGAAACTGTTAAATTGGAATTCATTTGCAAATTGGATACAATTAACTTAGGCTTGAATAGAGACTGGGAGTGGCTAAGTCATTATGCAAGGTAGCCTATTTCCCCTTGTTTTTTCCTACCCCCCCACCTCCCCCAGACGTTCTTGTTAAACCCTGGATTTGTGCTGGAAATGGCCCACCTTGATTATCATACACATTGTAAGGAGAGTGATCACTTCAGATAAGCTATTACCAGCTGGAGAGTGGGTTTGTGTGTGTGGGGGGGGGGGGGGGGGGGGGGGGGGTGAGAAAACCTGGATTTGTGCTGGTAATGGCCCAACTTGATTATCATACACATTGTAAGGAGAGTGATCACTTCAGATAAGCTATTACCAGCAGGAGAGTTGGGTGGGAGGAGGTATTTTTTCATGCTTTGTGTGTATATAAAAAGATCTTCTACACTTTGCACAGTATGCATCCGATGAAGTGAGCTGTAGCTCACGAAAGCTTTTGCTCAAATAAATTGGTTAGTCTCTAAGGTGCCACAAGTACTCCTTTTCTTTTAGTTATGTTGTAGCTTTGAAATGAGTCTGAGGAATGTGGCCAGTTTATTTTCAGGAAAAATATAAATAAAACTAGCAGCAGATGTTGGGCTTTCAACCCTCTCCTCAACGGGCTCCAGAGTCTGTAAGACCACTGTCTTTTTGTGTCATGTATGTTGGAAATGCATCTGACAAGCT
Source organism: Chelonia mydas (assembly GCF_015237465.2). Lineage (NCBI taxonomy): Eukaryota > Metazoa > Chordata > Testudines > Cheloniidae > Chelonia > Chelonia mydas. The sequence continues at coordinate 53,875,236 of NC_051246.2, forward strand.
TTCTTCCTCTGAAATTCTGTGATCTTTAGAGAGGGAAGATGGGTCTGTGGTCAAGGCAAAAGTCTGGGAGTCGGGAGACCTGGGTTCTGTTCCTAGCTTTCCCACAGACTTCCTGTGACAAGTCACTTGCTCTGATTGTGTCTACACCAGGATTTTAATTTCAAATGGGTGTGCTCCATGTGTGATTTGAGAACGGTTAGATGACATGGTGGCAAAAAACAGATGAAACGTTTCTGTAGCTTCCTCCGATGCTGTCATCCAAGGATCTGCACCTTTTGGGAATGGCAGATCAGAAAATCCTAATGTATACTAGGTTTCTGTGCCTTAATTTCCTCTTCTGTGAAATGAGGATAACACCCTTCACAGTGATTAACAGCTGTAAAACATTTTTGCTCTTTCCATCCCAGGATCTCTTTAGAAATACCTGTCATTGTTATAATTAAATAGCAACTGGCTACCAAAAAAGTGTTCCCTTGATGCGGTGCTGACCTGCAAGGGTGAGCCCTCTCTATAAAATGTATATTTTAAAAATCCTGCTGAATCTTAAACTGCTCGATGCTGTGTAATAAATCTAGGGAGAACACCGATCAACTGTACCTTCACAAGGAGAAAAATAGGTCCAGCTATCTTGTTTCATATTTCTTTACCTAGCTAAAGAAAACCTTAGTTGGTATGATTTGTCATAGGTTCTCTTTGGTTGCAGGGATATGTGTTGTATTATTAGCACATTGGTGGCTGTTTGCTAATAAAGGGTTGCTGTAATATTGACAGATTGTTTTCACTTTCTGCATTATTGCTAGGCAGATACAGATCAGTGATGAGAGAAATGACTTGAACTGGATTAAGGCATGCCACACTTTTTGTGTCTGTGGGTATGTCTGGCAGCGCTTTAACGTGGCTGTGTAGTCGTGGCTCCAGCACTGGGAGAGAGGTCTCCCAGCACTGTAATATAACCACCCCCGTTAGGGCAGTAGCTCCCAGCGCTGTAGCATTATCTACACTGCCACTTTACAGCGCTGAAACTTGCATCACTCAGGGGGGTGTTTTTTCATGCCCTTGAGCAAAGAGAGTTTCAGCGCTGTAAGTGGCGGTGTAGACGAGGCCTATGACAGTGCTCTATGGCTCTGCCCTAGTCATGTGTGTGTTGCTGGCAACAGTTGCCAGCAGTAGCTGCAGTTGAACTGGTGGTCCACACAATTTTTCCCTGAAGGATAGCCCAGGACAAACCATGTTAAATTCTTGTTTAAAACAAATTATTCAGACCTGAACCAGAGTTGAATTGGCTTGTCCCATGCCACTGTCAGAAATGGATGCTTTTTTTGGTTAAGACAAGGCTAGAGCGAACAGGCACTGAGCTGGGGGATTCTTTCCAGCATGTACTAAATAGCAGCATTTCTGCACTGGGAGGTGAGGAGAGTTAAATCTGTTTCACTTGAACAGGAAAGCAACGAAGCAGGGAGTTTGGATGAAATGGAAGGTTTGGATGAAATTGGTAAAAACAGAAAAGGAATTGTCAGCTGTGTGGTCTGCTTGGGTCTGTTCTCAGTGGCGGCTGCTTTTTATATACAGCACTGGAGACAGAGCTACTAGCGGAGCCTGTAGTTAAAGCTGCCCAATCTGTCCCATTATAAGTAGGGCCCTACCAAATTCACTGTCCATTTTGGTCAGTTTCATGGTCATAAGATTTTAAAAATCATAAATATCATGATTTCAGCTATTTAAATCTGAAATTTCATGGTGTTGTAATTGTAGGGGTCCTGACCCAAAAAGGAGTTGTGGGGTGGGGGTCATGAGGTTATTGTAACGGGGGGGAGGGGGTTGCGATACTGCTACCCTTACTTCTGTGCTGCTGCTGACAGCGGCGCTGCCTTCAGAGCTGGGCAGCTGGAGAGCTGCTGCCGACAGCAGCTCAGAAGTAAAGATGGCAAGGTATTGTATTGCCACCCTTACTTCTGTGCTGCTGCTTGTGGAGCGCTGCCTTCAAAGCTGGGCGCCTGGCCAACAGCCGCTGCTCTGTAGCTGCCCAGGTCCGAAAGCAGCGCAGAAGTAAGGGTGGCAATGCCGCAACCCCCCGAAAATAATCTTGTGACCCACCACCCCTGCAACTCCCTTTTGGATCAGGGCCCCCAATTTGACAAATGCTGGTCTCCCCTGTGAAATCTGTATGGTATAGGGTAAAAACATGCAAAAAACCAGATTTCACGGGGTGAGACCAGATTTCATGGCCCTTGACACATTTTTCATAGCTGTGAATTTGGTAGGGCCCTAATTATAAGACTGATTATCGGTCGCTTATAACTTTGCCAATCTTTAACGCTTCAGGCTGAACGGGTGTCTGCTGCAGGCTGAATATTGGTGGGGGGAAGTTTCAACAAAAACAGCTTAGCCATTTGCAAGAATAAAATTCGGGAAAAATGCTAGGGATTTCAGGAAGAGTCTGAGGGTATGTCTACACTACGAAATTAGGTTGAATTTATAGAAGTCAGTTTTTTAGAAATTGTTTTTATATATTTGAGTGTGTGTGTCCCCACAGAAAATGCTCTAAGTGCATTAACTCGGCGGAGTGCTTCCACAGTACCGAGGCAAGCGTTGACTTCCGGAGTGTTGCAGTGTGGGTAGCTATCCCACAGTTCCCGCAGTCTCCGCTGCCCATTGGAATTGTGGGTTGAGATCCCAATGCCTGATGGGGCTAAAACATTGTTGCGGGTGGTTCTGGGTACATATCGTCAGGCCCCCGTTCCCTCCCTCCCTCCATGAAAGCAGGGGCAGACAATCGTTTTGCGCCTTTTTTCTTGAGTTACCTGTGCAGATGCCATACCACGGCAAGCATGGAGCCCGCTCAGGTAACCGTCACCATATGTCTCCTGGGTGCTGGCAGACGTGGTACTGCATTGCTACACAGCAGCAGTTAATTGCCTTTTGGCAGCAGACAGTGCAGTATGACTGGTAGCCGTCATCGACATAGTCCTGGGTGCTCTTTTAATCAGGTGCTTGGGCAAACATGGGAGTGACTCAGCCAGGTCATTTCCCTTGTTTCGTCTCATGGCGATTGAGTCCTACCGGCAGTACACTGTCTTTTTTAATCAGCAGCCAGCAGAAGATGATGGCTAGTCATCATACTGCACCGTCTTCTGCCGAGCACCCAGGAGATGATGACGGCAGGCGGTCGTACTGCACGGTCTGCTGCCAGCAAGATGTATAAAGATAGTTGAAGTGGCTCAAAACAAGAAATAGACCAAATTTGTTTTGTATTCATTTTCTCCTCCCTCCCTCTGTGAAATCAACAGCCTGCCAAACCCAGTTTTGAGTTCTGTCCTTGAGGTTTTGAGTTCTATCCTTGAGGGGGCCATTCAGTTTCTCGCAAAGCCACCCCCTTTGTTGATTTTAATTCCCTGTAAGCCATGTCGTCAGTTGCCCCTCCCCCCATCAGGGCAATGGCAGACAATCGTTCCGCGCCTTTTTCTGTGCAGATGCCATACCACGGCAAGCATGGAACCCGCTGAGATCACTTTGGCAGTTAGGAGCACATTGAACACCTCACGCATTATCCAGCAGTATATGCAGCACTGGAACCTGGCAAAGCGATACTGGGCGAGTAGGCGACGTCAGCGCAGTAACGTGAGTGATGAGGACATGGACACAGACTTCTCTCAAAGCACGGGGCCCTGGCAAAGTGGGCATCATGGTGCTAATGGGCCAGGTCCATGTGGTGGAACGCCGATTCTGGGCTCGGGAAACAAGCACAGACTAGTGGGACTGCATAGTGTTGCAGGTCTGGGACGATTCCCAGTGGCTGCGAAACTTTCGCATGCGTAAGGGCACTTTTATGGAACTTTGTGACTTGCTTTCCCCTGCCCTGAGGCGCAAGAATACCAAGATGAGAGCAGCCCTCACAATTGAGAAGCGAGTGGCGATAGCCCTGTGGAAGCTTGCAATGCCAGACAGCTACCGGTCAGTCGGGAATCAATTTGGAGCGGGCAAATCTACTGTGGGAGCTGCTCTGATGCAAGTAGCCAACGCATTCAAAGATCTGCTGATATCAAGGGTAGTGACCCTGGGAAATGTGCAGGTCATAGTGGATGGCTTTGCTGCAATGGGATTCCCTAACTGTGGTGGGGCCATAGACGGAACCCATATCCCTATCTTGGCACCGGAGCACCAAGCCGGCGAGTACATAAACCGCAAGGGGTACCTTTCAATAGAGCTGCAAGCACTGGTGGATCACAAGGGACGTTTCACCAACATCAACGTGGGATGGCCGGGAAAGATACATGACGCTCGGATCTTCAGGAACTCTGGTCTGTTTCAAAAGCTGCAGGAAGGGACTTTATTCCCAGACCAGAAAATAACCGTTGGGGACTTTAAAATGCCTATCGTTATCCTTGGGGACCCAGCCTACCCCTTAATGCCATGGCTCATGAAGCCATACACAGGCAGCCTGGACAGTAGTCAGGAGCTTTTCAACTACAGGCTGAGCAAGTGCAGAATGGTGGTACAATGTGCATTTGGACGTTTAAAAGTGCGCTGGCGCAGTTTACTGACTCGGTTAGATCCCAGTGAAAGCAATATTCCCACTGTTATTACTGCTTGCTGTGCGCTCCACAATATCTGTGAGAGTAAGGGGGAGACGTTTATGGCAGGGTGGGAGGTTGAGGCAAATCACCTGGCTGCTGGTTTCGCCCAGCTAGACACCAGGCGGTTAGAAGAGCACAGGAGGGCGCGGTGCGCATCAGAGAAGCTTTGAAAACCAGTTTCATGACTGGCCAGGCTACGGTGTGAAAGTTCTGTTTGTTTCTCCTTGATGAAACCCACCACCCCTTGGTTCACTCTACTTCCCTGTAAGCTAACCACCCTCTCCTCCTTCCTTCGATCACCGCTTGCAGAGGCAATAAAGTCATGGTTGCTTCACATTCATGCATTCTTTATTAATTCATCACACAAATAGGGGGATAACTGCCAGGGTAGCCCGGGAGGGGTGGTGGAGGAGAGAAGCACCAGGAGGGGTGGTGGAGGAGGGAAGGACAAGGCCACACAGCACTTCAAAAGTTTAAAACTTTAAAACTTATTGAATGCCAGCCTTCTGTTGCTTGGGCAATCCTCTGGGGTGGAGTGGCTGGGTGGCCCGAGACCCCCCCCCAACCGCGTTCTTGGGCGTCTGAGTGTGGAGGCTATGGAACTTGGGGAGGAGGGCGGTTGGTTACACAGGGGCTGTAGCGGTGGTCTGTGCTCCAGCTGCCTTTCCTGCAGCTCAACCATATGCTGGAGCATATTGGTATGATCCTCCAGCAGCCTCAGCATTGAATCCTGCCTCCTCTCATCACGCTGCCGCCACATTTGAGCTTCAGCCCTCTCTTCAGCCCGCCACCTCTCCTCCCGGTCGTATTGTTGCTTTCCTGCACTCTGACATTGTCTGCCTCCACGCAGTCGTCTGTGCTCTGTCAGTGTGGGAGGACAGCATGAGCTCAGAGAACATTTCATCACGAGTGCGTTTTTTTCGCCTTCTAATCTTCATTAGCCTCTGGGAAGGAGATGATCCTGTGATCATCGAAACACATGCAGCTGGTGGAGAAAAAAAAAGAGGCAGTGGTATTTAAAAAGAAACATTTTCTAGAACAATGGCTACACTCTTTCACGGTAAACCTTGCTGTTAACATTACATACACAGCACATGTGCTTTCGTTCCAAGGTTGCATTTTGCCTCCCCACCACCACGTGGCTAGCCTCTTACCACCCCTGCCCCCCCGTCGGCTAACAGCGGGGATCATTTCTGTTCAGCCACAGGCAAACAGCCCAGCAGGAACGGGCACCTCTGCATGTCCCCTTAAGAAAAGCACCCTGTTTCAACCAGGTGACCATGAATGATATCACTCTCCTGAGGACAACACAGAGAGATACAGAACGGATGTTGTTTGAATGCCAGCAAACATACACTGCAATGCTTCATTCTACAATGATTCCCGAGTACGTGCTCTGGCCTGGTGTGGTAAAGTGTCCTACCATGTTGGATGGAATAAGGCTGCCCTCCCCAGAAACCTTTTGCAAAGGCTTTAGGAGTATATCCAGGAGACCCGCAAATGCCAGGGCAAATTAATCATTAAACATAGTTGCTTTTAAACCAAGTATAGTATTTTAAAAGGTACACTCACCAGAGGTCCCTTCTCTGCCTGGCAGGCCTGGGAGGCAGCCTTGGGTGGGTTTGGGGGGTACTGGCTCCAGGTCCAGGGTGAGAAACAGTTCCTGGCTGTCGGGAAAACCGATTTCTCCGCTTGCTTGCTGTGAGCTATCTACAACTTCATCATCATCATCTTCCTCGTCCCCAAAACCTGCTTCCGTGTTGCCTCCATCTCCATTGAAGGAGTCAAACAACACGGCTGGGGTCGTGGTGGCTGAACCCCCTAAAATGGCATGCAGCTCATCATAGAAGCAGCATGTTTGCCGCTCTGACCCGGAGCGGCCGTTAGCCTCTCTGGTTTTCTGGTAGGCTTGCCTCAGCTCCTTAAGTTTCACGCAGCATTGCTTCGGGTCCCTGTTATGGCCTCTGTCCTTCATGCCCTGGGAGATTTTGACAAATGTTTTAGCATTTCGAAAACTGGAACGGAGTTCTGATAGTACGGATTCCTCTCCCCATACAGCGATCAGATCCCATACCTCCCATTTGGTCCATGCTGGAGCTCTTTTGCGATTCTGGGACTCCATCATGGTCACCTCTGCTGATGAGCTCTGTATGGTCACCTCTGCTGATGAGCTCTGGCCAGCGTGGCAAGCTGCAGTTGACCATGCAAACAGGAATTGAAATTCAAAAGTTCGCGGGCTTTTTCCTGTCTACCTGGCCAATGCATCTAAGTTGAGAGTGCTGTCCAGAGCAGTCACAATAGAGCACTCTGAGATATCTCCCAGAGGCCAATACCATCTAATTGCGTCCACAGTACCCCCAAATTTGACCCGGCAAGGCCGATTTAAGCGCTAATCCCCTTGTCAGAGGTGGATTAATGAAACTGATTTTAAGAGTCCTTTAAGTCGAAAAAAAGGGCTTCATCGTGTGGACAGGTGCAGGTTTACATCGATTTAACACTGCTAAATTCGACCTAAACTCCTAGTGTAGACCAGGGCTGATTTAATGAGAAAGTGAGGTAGGGATGGTGGACAGAGTCAGGGCTTGGCTGGGCAAGGAGCTTGAGGAGGAGCAGGGTAGGGAGGAAGACGGGGATGAAGAGAAGGAAATCCACCATATCCCATCCTGTACTGTCGCTTGTTGTTCCATTTCAGACCTAAAATGCAGCTTTGGAGGACTTGCCTTTCCCCTGGGGTGTGGGAGGGGGAACCCTATCCCTAAATCTTCATTTTTGACCTGCAAGCTAACCACTTTCCTAATAAGGTGTGTGCATACTCCCCATATCATCTTCATTCATTGGAGTTTAGCTCTCTCCGTGATGTTTGCATTTGTGAGCTTCAGTGCATAAAAATGCAAGAGCTTGACTGATATTACTGGTGAGAGTGCCTCATGTTAAATGTAGCGCTAAACTTCTCCAACATGCTTATATCCTGATCTGCAGCATTCCTGCCATTCTAGTACTGAACCCCCTCTCCTTGGCAGACTGCTTTAATGTGCCAACTGCCTTACTAGCATGTGAACAGATGTTTGCCAGGGGACTAGATTAGAAAGCTCACTTTTAATTTTGACTATCAGCACTGTATTTAAAACTGAATTGAAAGGTTAATATTCATTAACTAACATGCCTCCTAGCTTCGAGGTGGTAGGAATATGTTCTGCAGACACAATACTGATCAGACAAAGGTATGGGGATTTGGAGTCCAGTGTGGTGTGTCTCATGAACTTGTTAGACTGGAAATATTAGGAAGGAAGTGAAAGATTAAAGCTAACCCTGCTCTAGTGGGTGGGAGTAAGGGGAGAGGAGGAGAAGATGGTGCTGCTGGAATGTGAGGAAATAGTGAGCCCCTTTCGAAGCATTGTGAAGGGGTAGCCTGTTCGTTGTCTGTGTTTAATCTATCATTGACTGACAGTATTATCATTGGCTCGGCATGTGTTCTTTGTCTACCACAGGAATATGCCTTGTGAAGTTAAAGCAGGTCCTGTATATTGGGTGTTTGGTTTTTTTCCCCCCTTCTGTTACAGAGAGCCAGCTGTTGCCTGGGAATAACTTCACAAATGAATGCAACATTCCTGGAAACTTCATGTGTAGTAACGGACGCTGTATCCCAGGGGCCTGGCAGTGTGATGGGCTGCCAGACTGCTTCGATGAAAGTGACGAGAAGGAATGCCGTGAGTGACCTCTGTGATTATCTTACATGTTTTGTACCATGAGGCTCAGTTAGATAGCATTATTTGCATGTGTTGTGGTCTATGTTCTTCAAGTGATGAAGCATCTGCCTGATTTGTTGTTTGCCTTTTGTTGGTGGCAAATAATGTACCGTTACAGTACCTTTTCATCCTGCTACTAGCCTGATCAGAGCCTTCTCCTCTGCCTCTCTTGCTATTTGGAATAGTTACTGTATCTCACCACCTCAACTCCCCACCTTATTTCAGATATTTGCTGAACACCCCTCTCATGTTCATCTGTGATTCTTAATTTTTTCTCCCTCTGATAGACTGAACTCTAGAAGCAGCTTCAAATGATACACACTAATCTTGCTGGCTTAGTGTTTCTAAGACATCAGACCTGAGTTGCAGCATCCTTTTGCCTAAGCACATTTTGTGGTTCAGGTGCAGCACTGGGCCTCAGTTCCTCATCCTGTAAATTGAAGATAATACTTTCCTTTAGCGATTTAGGTGTTAAGCTCTTAGTAAGACAGTTCGTGCCCCATGTGACTCTGTGGCACCTAGCACAATGGGGCCCTGATTTCGGTTAGAGCCTCTGGGCTCTGCTCGAGGACCGGAGTGGCTTGGATTCTCTTCTGAGCTTAACATGCTCCTTAATTAGCAATGCAGGAGTTGTCACTGGGGGGACATGACACTCCATACTACACCAACCTTCCAAGTGCTCCCAGCCCACAGGTTGCCATACCAAAATCAGCATTTTAAAGCTGGTTGAAAGAAGGCATTTTTAAAACCTAAGTATTTATAGGACATGGTCTAGGAGGTTTTGCTATCTATTGCCTGAAAACTGTCCTTTCCCCCCAGATGCAAATATAGAGACTCCTAATGAAAGAGCACTGGGCTGGAGTTAGCATTCATTTGTTCATGAATTGGTGATAGCCAAACGTGCCTCATCCCATCTCCATTCAAATGCTCTCTCATTATGAAGAATTGGCTGATCCAGTGTGAGGCAGGTGATAATGAACACAGTAACAGACAACAAAATTTAAATAGCTGCAAAACCAAAGTTCATAAAATCATTTTTTTTCCAGACTGATTGGAGTGAGTCATGCTGATCTAAGTTATGCTGCCACTGTGCATTTGGATGTCTGCAGAACTGTCCTCCTTTGGATCTCTTTTCATTTAAATAAGGCCATCCAGTTTGATTGTATTAGCCAAGATTTTTGGCTTTGTCCCTTTAATCTGGCCCAAACAAAGAAGTAATTAGACCATTCTTCCATCTTCCCACACCTTATCTTCCACCTGATCTCTTGCATAAATGTAAAATTAGCATGAAGAAGAGAGATTGGGAGAGCAAGTAATTCATATGCTGCCCTGGCCTGCTGTTGACAGGTCACATAAGCCAAAGTGGAAGGGAGACACTCATAGGTTTAGGGATTCAAATAAATAGATCTTCACACAAGCGGGTTAGGTGACATATCCAGAGAGCTTTAGGGGAGCAGGGTTTTTCCTTATCCTAGTCTGGTGGCTCCTAGTGCAGTGCAAACTGCAGAGATTCTCGCTAAAGAACTGACTCCATCATTTACCCACAAGACGTGACATTTACCTCAGCCCAGCCACAATCCCCTCCTGTGTCCATGGCTGTCCCTGCAATGAGGGCAGACATCTCACATCACTTCTACTGGGTTAGAGGCATCACACCTTTTCACATCTGACACAGAGTCGCCGTCTCTTTTGCTCCCCCACCCCCGCCCCGCTCGAGGGCAGGCGGTACATCATCTGTTGCTTGGGGTTGCTTAAGAAGTGCCTTTGATAAGTTGTGCATGATTATCAGCCAGTACTGATATGGGACCCCAAAAGGGTTGTATGAAAGGAGGAGGGTGGGGAGATGGTGGGCATAGCCTGTGACCAGTGGCAGACCGATGGGAGTTCTTTGTCAGGATCATGGACGGCCCAAAAAACTGTGAGAGAATGAGAATCATAGGACTATGAAATCTTAAGTATAAAAATTACCATATTAGAACAGTTCCATTGCCCATCATGTAAATTATTTTGTCTCTAGCAATGGCCAATAGCAGATGCTTCAAAGAAAGGTGCAAGAAACCCCAGAGAGGACAATTATGGAATAACTGGCAACAGGGGAAGTTTCTTCCCAACTGCCATCAATTAGTGGCTTATTCTCTGAAGCATGAGGGGTTCCTCCCTTTTTTATCCTATCTTAATACAGCTGTAGATGGGTCTTATTACCTCAAAAGCATGTACTCCTGTTCTGATCCTGTTGAGCTCCTGGCCTTAATGATAACATGTGGCAGAAAATTCCACAGGATAACTGGTGTGTGTGTGTGTGTGTGTGTGTGTGTGTGTGTGTGTGTTTTATCATATTTTCAAAGTATTTCAGTAGGTTGGAAGAAAGGCCAGTTCCCAGGGGATACCAACATAATTGCCACTGATTTGGTCCCTTTTCTTGACAGAAAGGATTAGAATTGAATCCTCAATTATCATCATTGACTCTAGAGATGGTGACAGTACTTCCAGGTCAGAGTTGAAACCTCTTAAGAGTCAGCCTTAGCATTTTGGGGTGGGTCTGAAAATCTGCTTATTTTGGTTGGGGAAGGGCATAAAAACATAACTGACTCCTGTCTGCTGTGATCGCTGTCTGCTTTGGTCAGAGCTACCTTAAGGATTGTGGAGCAGAGGGTCAGCAAGATAACTTTGGCATCATTCCCCAAAGCATAATACATGTGATATGAGGAAAATGTTTTTGGGCCTTTACCACTCTCCTCTGTTGCTGCAGAAGCAGAGCCCAGGTTCAAGAACAGTCACCAACATTAAGTGTATATACTCATGCTGTCAGGCAGAGGTGCTGGAACAATTTTTATAGTGGGGGTGCTGAGAGCCATTAAACCAAACTATAAACCCTGTATATAATGGAAACCACTTCAAGCCAGGGGGTGCAGGAGCACCCTCAGCACCCCTACTTCCAGCACCTATGCTCTCAGGGCTTGAATTAATGCCTTTTTAAAGCTAATGTAGTTTGAAGGAGAGCGATCACACTGGAGAACAACAATAGCAGCACTAAATAGATGGATCAGCTAGCTCAAGCTTAAATCAAGCTTAACTCAAGCTAGAGAGGTTGGGAGTTGGGTTGGAGCAACACTTGTTCTCTGAGCTTATCTCTGCAGTGAAGACAAGTTCATCAAGCAAGTAAGTCAGAGTTCTGAAGGACGCTAGGCTCTGGTCACCAAATGGTTTTGCTTACATGCTGATAAATTCTAGGGTCTCTTTATTCTTTTTCTTTGACTAGTTAACTATAGAACCCAGAGTAACCAACAACTTTATAATAATGCAGTTCAGAATATTCCATAACATCCATGTTCCCATGAATGTACTGAATAATTAGCCATCTGCCAGAGAAGTAAGAATTAAAAGGGGGACAAAAAAACTGAATCAGCAAGCTAAAATTTACATGCCTTGCTCCCTCCTTCCATTTCTTTAGTCCCTTTTCTCTCTCCTGCCCTGTGTGACCTCCTCTGTTAATCAGATCACTTTCCACATTTCTGCCTAAGGTTTCCCTTTTTGTTCCCTCTCCTCTAAAAAGCAGCACCTTTCTGTTCATTCTTTCCCCTTCAGCCCATCCTGTGCAGCCCAGCCCTTTGCCATGTCTAACTGTTTCTTGCTCTCTTCCTTCAGTCCTCGCTGGCCTTGGCTGTGATCATTCTGTGGTCCTCTGTTATGTCGGTGATCATATTTAGCACATATGGAGTAAGTCATTGTCACAGCACTTCTATGAGGGAGGAGGGTATTTTCTCATTTAACAGGTGGAGAAACTGAGGGAGAGACAGAAATATGAAGCAATTCACCTACAGGGGGAAACCTTGTCAGAACTTGGGTCTCATACTTAGTTCACTAGATCAGTGTTTCTCAACCTTTTTGATACAAGGGACCGGCTTGCTGCCTTCCTAAACTGTGTCAGGGAGGTTTCAGGGACCAGCACTGGTGCACAGAGCAGTCATTGAGAAACACTGCACTAGGTCATGTTGCCTCTTATTGCTAAGCTGCTGCTCCTTGTGACCAGACATCTCACTAGCTTTTCATTAGTCATTGGCTGAACTGCAGGCTGTTAGCCAGGAAAGGGGTTTGCAATGACCCTTAGCATCCGTGGCTGCCCGAGCAGTTGAAGATCAGTCTCCCTCCTTCTCCTCCTCTTCCCCTGATGATGGAGAATCCCCTGCAGTTTATTTTGCAAAGCTACCAGGCCACTCCTTTACTTGCAGGAAGATGGTGATTTTCAAAGGAAAATTGCCATAACAAACATGTAAAACCAATAATAGGGGTAGCATCCTCCAGGTTGTTTTCAGACCCACATACGCTTCATAATGGTTAGCTGAGATTATTTCTGTGAAGTACAGAATCTCAAAACCTAGGATGAGCTGCAGGAGCTTGGGGCTGTTACCTCTGTGGCTCCCAAAGTCCTCTCTGGCCATGTTAGCAAGAGTGCGTTGCTTGTGCGCTCGCTGCAGGTGTTCTGAGTATAAACAGAGGGCTTCAGTCTCTGGGATTGTCAGTCTGACACTGTTCACCTCATGCACAAATAGGATCCATAAGTGTATATTGGAGGGTTTGGGGGTGTGGAAAAGCTTGGGAGTTGCCCGAAAACAAATGGAACCTAAGGAGAGAAAAAAAAAGGTTAGAAAGATGTTCATTTATTCTAGACTATTTGGAGATAGATACAATGGAAACCCCTAATGTTGATTCTATTTCAATGGAGATATTATTTTAGGGCCAAATCCATGTCCCACTGCTGTCAATGGGAGCCTTGCAGTTAAATTCTGTGGAACCAGGGTGCAGTCCTTCAAGTGGCTGCACGCACACTTACCCGCAAGCCTGCATGTGCCCAGCACTCTGGAGCCAGAATTATCAGTAGCAGTGCCATTTTTTCCAAGACCGTAATTTCTTCTGGAATCTGTATTTCCTGTCCCTTTTTCCCTTTGTTCTTTTTGTTTAAGATTTTGTTCTTTCTAAAATCTAATAAAATGTGAACATTGAAAATGGCTTTTGTCAGCTAACGAGCAACAGCTAGTAGAGGGATTGCATGTTGCTGCCTTTCTGTCAGCTAACGAGCAGCAGATGGTATAGATTTGGAGCATGGCACATCATCTGAGTTAACTGCCTGACATGACAGGAGCCAAAATTAGGGATGTACCAAACACACAAATTGCAGCTTCTCCTTCATTCCTCTTACAAGAGAGCCATTTCTTTTCTGCCAGGTCTGTGTATGGAGCTATTTTTCTGTGAACCAACAGTGACACCCTGTGACAAGTCATTCTAATCTAGGCTGTGTGTGAGGGGTAGAAGGATTTAGAGGTTTTGGTCTGGAAAGTGACTCTGCAAAAATGTCTTTGGGTTCTGTGTGTGAGTGTGTGTGTGTGTTAGTGATTCCAGATCACACATGATTCTGTTTGCAAGTAAAAAATGTTTAATTACCACCACTGCAAATTCAACTGAGGATCTGAAAGTCAAGTTGGGTTTATGCATTGTCACCAATAATAAAGATTCTGCAATTGGAACTTGGTTAACTAAGTTAGATGGATGACAGACGGTGCAGAATAGAGCCCAGACAGCACATGCTTAGCTAAGCGGGCCTCTGCAGGTAGTAAAAAAATGTTGTCATGACTTCTGAACACACTCAGGAAGCAGAGTAAGAGGTGAGTATGAAGATGCCTTTTGAGAGTCGCTTTTCTGATCATTAGCACACTTTACAAGTATGAATTTATTTAAACTGATGTGGGGAATAAAGCACCCTGGTTTTCACATTCCATGTTAGTTTTATACATTTTTCTGTAATTTCTCTACAGGTTAATTCAGTAATTCCATATAATCTGTATATGCACACTTAGCATTTATATAATACTTTGGTCCCATTTGTGGAGAGAAAAGCAGCTGCACAGGCCTCTGGAGAATACCCTGTTGCGGAAGGCCCCCTGGGAAGTGCAGATTCCCCTTGCAAAAAGTCCCCCATAGGTGGGCAGGAAAGATGGCTGGGGCCCTGGGAATTTCCTCGCTTTCCTAACCACACCAGAACAGGAGATGTGCAAGCTGCACTCGCCCCTGTCTCTGCACTGATACATGAATGGATCGGCGGGGCCTTTGTGCATGTGTTGGATTCCTCCCTATGCAGGTGTACATCTGGAGTTACTGCGCTGAAGTAGGTGGATTTCTGTGAGATGGGAACCAGGCCTCAAGTTCGATATGCTGTTGGACAGCAAGCTGGAGTTATAGCTAGAGTTGAATGCTGTCTGTTTTCTGCCCTCTCCATTACATAAATCACAGAATAAAATTATGCCAAAGCAAGAACCTGACTAAACAGCTACTTTCACCCTCTCTACAAAATCTTTTCTTCCTTTTTCCACCTGTCGACACAGTTTGGGGTTGTTTAGAGGTAGCACGAGCCTTTGTCCTTTCCTTCCTCTAGACTTGTTGTAAGAACAGTCAGACCTCAGCAGACAACAAAGCTGTGGGATAAATATCCAGTTTGTCAACTGGCCATGTTAATAATAAAAATAAAATATAAAATTGGGCCTTGTAGAGAAAGCAAATACTGGAATCTCTCTAAGCTATTTAATGACTGCATGTTACCATGATACAATTATTATGGCTGAAGTTATTTTGCTTGGATTTAGCCACCCTGCAGAGTCAGAGGCTAATGAATGGCTTTCATGTTCAGGAACAAAGGGCACAGAATAGCTCAGGCTGCTATCTTTTAAATACTAGGCTTTAGGATAGACATGCAGAGCTCAGTGCACTGGAAGAATTGAGATGCAGCATTTCGCTAATAAGAAATGTCTGCCCAATTCAGTGGTAACATCAGTAAGCCCCAAGGATTGTCTAAATCAGCTGAGATCTTCCTAAAATACAGCAGCAGTCCAAGAACTCCAATCAGACTAATCCTACCCATCTGTAAAGATTACTGACTCTGCACTGTTTAATATATCAATGGCAAAAATTATGCTTCTTGGAACATCAGTTAGCTTTTGATACTTAACGTCAGTCTCTGCTTTATATGTATGTGTACATATGTAAATTATAATACACACACAGGCTGCTGTGGTTAAGGTGGAGCCTTGCATACTTGGAACCATTCTCTGGGCTGCACTGCCTTATTTAAAGATGAGGGCATCTACAGCCTGCTCCATTGTGCTGCACACTAGCTGCAGAGCCCTGGCACTCTTGGCAGGTTGCCAGTGGAGCTGTCGCTTAGGTTAGGTTAGGTTTGGACTCTCACGTTCTAGTTAAGAAACTAGTGCAATCTGAACTCTAGATATACCTAGATTTCCCTCTAGGTACCAGCGGTTGGGAGTCCTACTTCCAAATGCATGTGGTGATCTGATTCACTTCAGCCCACTTGGTGCAAGGAATGTACTGACTGGAGTTGCCCTCCTGTGGATGTTGTATAAACATTAGTCTCAGGAACAGACATGTGCATCTTTCCTTCACAGCGAGTCATAGAACTGTTTGGTGGTTGTCATGAATTGAGTAGTGTGTCTGATTACCCTCCACTGGGTGGAATCAGCACTGCTCAGCTGTTATAAATATACAGGTAAAAGAGTGCGAAAGTGACTTGGCCTAAATCACTTTTAAAAATGAGGCTTAAGCTTCTAAACTATTTAGACACGTTTGAAAATTTGACCCTATACTGCTAACAGCTCAAGAAAATTCTCCCTTACCCCAAAAGTAATAGGGCCTTTGCTTTTGGGAAAGGAGGAGGCAGCTTTCTGGTCTATCCCTGCTATCACAGCAGTTCCGGATGGTCATTGTATGTAGCATAACCACGACAGTGGAGTCTTAGGTGGTCATTGACTTGTTTCATTGCTGAGTGCTGACACTGAAGAGGACATAACCACTGCCCCCAAGGAGCTTACGCATTTCTGAACAACCTAGAAATGGAATCTTGACAGACTGCAGGATTTAAACCAGGTGCATTCCTACTACAGATGAATGCTGACAGGTTACGTGGAATAGATGTGATCTATGGGGTGGGGGAACGCTAAATTTACTGAGGAAGGGTGTGGCAGGTACAAAGGACAAGGTTACATGTCGTGCAGATGAACACAAAAGATGGGTATCATGGACTAGGCATGAGTATAGATGGATTGAAAGGAGGAGGAGGAGATGACTGGCTTTTAGTGTATGGAACATACCAATCCCACTGAAACTAGTGTTTCCTGATTTAGGAATGAATTCATTTTAGAAAACAGAACTACAGTTTAACATAGTTTCCATCCCAAACTACAACCCTCCCTGGGTCTTTCCTAAGGTCTTCAAATCTGGCACACGCTTCTAATAAAACCTGTCACTAGGGGAACTTTTCTTGATTTTTTTTTTTTTTTAAATTTTTAATTGTTTTATTTTTTGCACATGAATGTAGGAGACAGTCAAGCAGTGATGCCAGAATTAAGGAAGAGATTAGCGTGTTTAAGTACTCAAACTTTGAGGGTACATGTTAGCAAAATTTAATATAGGTGCAGTTATAATGGGTGATGTCTTAGTGGCCCAGGCTGAGTGTGTGTAGCCAAATATTAGCTTTTTTAAAAGGTTTATAAGACCAAACAAGACAGCTTTTGATTTTCAGCCGTGCTGACTTTTTTCATAGAGCTGGAATGTGTAGCCGAAAGTGATGAGTTGCTCTAGAAGTTTTAGACCCATTGAAGTGATGATAGCACATGTAAGATGATGGACATATAAGACATTAGCAACTTCTGCTCATTACATTGATGACGTCTAGTTCCACCATCACTACTTCCTCTTGCCCTTCTGCTGTCCCAGGTTTCCTGTGGACCTAGGAAGCATTACAGCAATAAGCTTGAAATGGTAAGTACCATTCCAGATGTGCCTACATGTTCCCAGAACCTTTTGAGAGTGGTTCATGCATTTCTTAAATTGACGGAAACCTGGGGCTGTTTCTGTGTATTGGAAAGGGGGACACAAATGCTGCTGAACCCTTGTCTGCAAGTCATCAATCTGTCATACTGCCGCTGTTTAGCTTATAGCACTTCATTCAGAGCACAGACTTCAGACCTGTAAGAATGTTTAGAAACCGAGTCCTCGTTAACAGCACAATAAATCTTTTGGCTCTAGTCTGTTTGGGCTGTCAAGAGGGCCAGATTTCTCCCTGAACTTTACAGTCCGGTGTCTGTGTGCAGCTCTACCTCCTTGTTCTGTGCACAACAGGCACCAACGTAATCTTTTAAAAGCGAATCAATATATTAACTTTAAAAAGTTCAAGCAGTTGATCAGGGATCTTATCTTGAAGTTCCCTCTCAAGTGCCTGTGATGAAACAAAAGGGCTTCTATCAGAGGAGACCTGGAAGGGGACAAAGAAGCATACTCTATCCCCTGACTACAGGAGAAACTAAAGGCTCTTGTTCAAGTCTGTGGCAAAAACCCCATGGATTTCAAAAGGAGCAGGAGCAGGCTGGTGGAGCCCAGTGATCTTCTTTCTATTGCACTCTGAAAAAGGAGTGAGGGAGTGCTGCTGGAAAACGAAAATCAAAATGCTTGGGGAAGAGGGGTTTTTGAGCAAGTAGTATTTTGGGGACCCGGCTCAGTGGATCCATTTCTTCAGGCTGTAATGCTCTGAGATTAGTCCATTCAGGGGCCTGCAGGCCTGTTCCTACAGCACGGGCTTGGATCTATGTTATATTTTTCCTCGGAAAAATCTGTGGCTTGCCATTTGAAAGAATAGGCCATAAAAGGATCCAGTGATTGGGGTTGGGTATGGAGGGGATGAGTCATGTAACATGAATGCTGTTTTAAGTATGGAAAGTGCAGGGAGCTCAGGCAGATTTATTACCCTCTCCTCTTATCCCATGAGAAGTGGCATCAGCTAGATCCCAGATGGAGAGATGACTTTTAAAGCAGACTTTCCTTCCATTTGGAAGCAGTTTTAAGGTTTAAACACCTGTGTCTGGGAGTGTCATGTGGTTCTGTCCAGCTGTCAGCTAGATTTGATAGAGACAGACAGTTACCTTCTGTTTCTATTCCTTCCTGTTCCATGCTTCCAGCAGATCAGTCTGTGTTTAATGATACTTATGGTAGTATTTCATTAGAACTGTACCTTCTGTCTGACTCTCTCAAAGCACTTTACAGACATTAAGGTATTTACCCTTGTAATGCCCTTGTGAGGTAGGGTAATATCTTCATTTTACAGATGAGCAAACTGAGACCTCCGGCAGGTGAAGAGATTGGCCAAATGTCAGAGTTAGTCTGTGCCAGAGCCAAAAGTAGCTCTCAGCTCTCCTACCTACTAGCCCATGCCTTCAGCACAGGCATGTTGTTACTATTTCATTAGCCTTATATCCCATTCCTACTATTTCATTAGCCTTATATCTCATTCCTACGAGATACTTGTTGTTTGAGTTGCTCCACTTAAATTCAGAGAGCCTCAAAATGGCCCTTTCAGTCCAGCCTGAGTTTGCACCTTTTATTGCAGCTATTAATTAGCCTCCGGTCTAAGTCTCTAAAGCTTTGGTAGCATCAGCTGCCTAGCTGAGGTGGCTGGGGTAGGAGCCTAGGTTTTCAATGGAACTATAGGAGAAATTGAGCTGGAGAGGGAGAATCATGGTGACTTTTAGCAAAAGGTTAAGTTCTGTCTTCCAGTAGATAAGAGCTTCTCTTGATGTCATCTGGCTAGCACAGCCTCTGGAGACTAAAATTTTAGTATGGCTCTTTTAACTGAGTTCTTAGGCAGGGTTCTCTTTCCAAGTGCTGAGCATCAGAATTCTTAAAGGTGAGCATTATTCAGTGATTGAAATAGTGTTCATATCAGTTTGGAGGGTGCTCTAGCCAGGTGTTGATTTTTGTCCCTTGTTACCAGTCCTTGAGCTCTCTGAATATTGAACTAGAATGAACTGTTAGCCTTATCCGCTCATTATAAACGTTTCCTCCTCTTTGTCACCAGATGAAGCATTGGCAGGTACAGCCAAAGCCCCGGTGCTTGAGGACATCAGGGTGTTGCAGCAGTTGCTGCGCATTAAAGCTGAGGAGGTAGTTGAGGGGGCTGATTGCATGGTGGACATCCTTGCACCATCAGGATGTTCCTATATTGCTCTTCCACTTATTAAAACCATTGTGGATACCACCAAGACCCTGTGGCAGACCCCAACCAACAGGCTGTCGTCAGCAGGTACTCGTACAACACCTGTGTGACAAAGATCAAATTTACGGAGCTCCTCCCTTCGGACTCCCGAACCGCGTTCTTGGCCTTGGTGTAGGAGGAGAAGCTTGTCTCCCGCGATTCCCTCCAGGTCGCATTGGACACTGCAGATGCTACCACTAAGGTCATGGCGACTGGGCTCCAAGTCTCGGGGCTACCTTACGAGGTCCAGCAAACCATTCAGAACCTCCCATTTGAGGGTGAGACTGTCTTTTCAGGAGGAAAAAAAATAAGAAGACAAGAGGCTGCACAGCATGAAAGACTCATGAGCCAGCCTCAAGTCATTGGGCCTGCACACTCACGCCACACAGCAGAGACACTTCCAAACCAGAACCTCCTCCGAGATTCCATCAGCAGAACTGACAGGACTGTTTTCAGAGGAGGAACAGGAGTGGCAGGAGGAGGCAACACCCATCTTCAGGCTAGGGCTCTGGCCTTTTGAAGGTGTGGTCAAGAGTGACGCACCAGATCAGAGACTGGATCGATCCCACCTTACCTTTTTCCTTCCGACTATCCCCTTTCTACCGTGCATGGTCCCGTATCACTTTGGACCGCTGGGTGCTCTGCATGGTACAGAGGGGATACTCCATCCAATTCTGTGCCTTCCTGCCCTTCCACCTCCCTTCCCAGTCCCTCTTCAGGGACCATTCTCAGGAGCATCTACTCATTCAGGAGGTGCAGTTGCTTTTATCGCTAAGGGCGGTGAAGGAGGTTCCACTGGAGCACAGGGGCAAGAGTTTCTATTCCCGGTATTTTCTAATTCCGAAGGCCAAAGGCGGCCTCAGGCCTATCCTGAACCTGCGAGAGCTCAACAATTTCGTAAAGAAATTCCGGTTCCGTATGGTCTCCTTGGCCTCCATCATCCCCTCACTAGATCCAGCAGACTGGTATGCCATCCTCGACTTGAAGGACGCATACTTTCACATTGCAATCGTTCAGCCCCACAGGAAGTACCTCAGGTTTGTGGTCAACGGTTCCCATTACCAATTTACTGTCCTCCTGTTCGGCCTGTCAGCAGCACCTTGAGTGTTCACCAAGTGTATGGCAGTTGTCACTGCGTTCTTGCAGCCGCACCAGGTACAGGTGTTCCCGTACTTCGATGACTGGTTGATCAAAGGCCGCTCCAGGAACCAAGTGGAGTCTCAGGTCATATTTATCAGAGCCCCCTTTGAGACCCTGGGTCTACTCCTAAATGAAGCGAAGTTGACTCTGTCCCCCGTCCAGAGGATAGAGTTTATAGGGGCAGTACTGGCCTTGACCCAAGCCAAGGAATACCTGCCACAGGCGACGTTTCAGGCCCTCAACGACATAATCCGAGGCATCATGCAGTTCCCCACCACTACAGCTAGAAAATGCCTGAAACTTCTCGGGCACATGGCAGCCTGTACCTGTGTGGTGCAGCAAGCCAGACTCAGGCTTCAACCACTCCAGTCATGGCTAGCGACAGTGTATCGCCCAGCCCAGGACAGCTTGGACAGGATCGTGACCCTGCCTCACCTGGTCCTTGACTCGCTCGGTGGTGGGTCACTGCTGAGCAAGTGTGCTCAGGGGTCCCCTTTGCTGCCCCACAGCCATCTCTGTCACTGGTGGCAGATGCATCAGACTTGGGCTGGGGAGCTCATCTGGGAGACCGCAGAACTCAAGGCCTCTGGTCGCAAGCAGATCTGCGTCTCCACATCAATGCCAGAGAGCTGAGAGTGGTGCGCCTGGCATGTCAAACATTCTGTCCTTACCTAACTGGACAATGTGTGCATCAGTCAATGGACAATACGACAGCAATGTTCTATATCAACAAACGTTGGGGGTGGGTGCACGTTCCTCTCTCCTGTGCCAAGAAGCCCTCAGGCTGTGGGACTTCTGTGTAGAACATTCAGTTCACCTGCAGGCATCGTACCTCCCCGGGGTACAGAGCAAGCTGGCGGACCACCTCAGCAGGTCGTTCCACAGCCATGAGTGGTCCCTTTGCCCGGACGTCCCAATTTCGATCTTCCAGAGGTGGGAGTTTCCCCTGATAGACCTCTTTGCCACGCGATGCAACAGGAAGTGCCAGCAGTTCTGCTCCTTCCAGAATCACAGCCTGGGCTCCAGTGCTGATGCATTTCTCCTCTGTTGGGGAAGTTCTCTCTGTTACTCCTTTCCACTGATACCGCTCATTCACAAGGTGCTGCTCAAGATCCACAGAGATCGAGCTCGGGTCATACTGATAGCACCGGCCTGGCCCCGTCAGCACTGGTACACTTCCCTCCTAGACATGTCCGTGGGAGCGCTGATTACCTTACCGCTCTCCCTGGACTGTCTCACACAAGATCACGGACGTCTCCAACACCCGAACCTCCAGTCACTTCATCTTACGGTGTAGAAGCTCCATCGTTAAATCCATTGGAGCTTTCCTGTTCAGACCAGATCGGACAGGTCCTCCTTGGCAGTAGGAAACACTCTACGAGAGCTACATATCTTGCCAAGTGGAAGAGATTCTCGATCTGGTCAGCGCAACGCCATTGGCCTCAATGCTGGCTCAGTGCCCACATTCTGGACTACCTCCTCCATCTGAAGCACAAGGAGGTCTCGTTGTTTGTTATACAGGTACACCTAGCTGCCATCTCGGCCTTCCACTCAGGCGTGCAAATACTGCTCGATTTTTTTGCTAACCCCATGCTCAGCCGATTCTAAAAGGGCTCGACAGGTTACACCCTCATGTCCATCAACCGGTCCCTGCCTGAGACCTCAACTTGGTCCTCTCTAGGCTCATGGGTGCCCGCCTTTTGAGCCTTTAGCAACATACTCCCTGCTCTACCTCTCCTAAAGTGTTGCATTCCTGTTGGCGATAACCTCAGCCAGGAGTGTGTCTGAGCTCAGGGCCTTGACATCAGACCCTCCCTACAAGGTGTTCTATAAGGACAAAGTTCAGCTTAGGCCTCACTCTGCTTTTCTCCTGAAGGTCGTCTCGCAGTTTCACATCAACCAGGACATCTTCCTCCCAGTTTTCTACCCTAAACCTCATTCCAGCAGCAGGGAGCAGAGACTCCACTCTCTGGATGTCTGTAGCGCTGGCCTTTTACATCTAGAGAATGAAACCGTTCAGAAAGTCGGTCCAGTTGTTCGTGGCAGTGGTGGACAGGATAAAAGGTCAGTTGGTTTCATCCCAACGCATCTCATCATGGCTTGTGTCTTGTATCCGTGGGTGCTACGATCTGGCAGGTGTTCACTGTACTGCTGATCACTGTACTCTCTACCAGGGGGTGCAGGCTTCATCGACAGCATTCCTGGCTCAAGTTCCCACCCAGGAAATCTGCCGAGCTGTGACGTCGTCCTCCATACACAGTTTTGCCGCGCATTATGCAATTACCCAGCAGGCCAGAGATGATGCGGTCTTTGGAAGAGCAGTACTCCAATCAGTGGACAGCTCTGACCCCCCTCCTGAACTTGGCTTAGGAGTCACCTGATTGGAATGGACATGAAAAAGCACTTGAAGAAAAAACGGTTACTCACTCCTTGTAACTGTTGTTCTTCAAGATGTGGTGTTCGTGCCTATTCCAATACCCATCCTCCTACCCCTCTGCCTGAGTAGCTGGCAAGAAGGAACTGAAGGGGTGGCAGGTCAGCAGGGCTCTATATTGAGTGCCATGAAGGTGCGACTCCAGGGGGTGCCCAGGCTGGCCTGACGGATGCTGCTAAGGGAAAAATCTTCCAGCCATCGTGCACGTACATGCGCACGCACCTGATTGGAATGGACATGAACAACAGTTACGAGAAGTGAGTAACCATTTTTTCTGCTGTCCCCTGTGCTAATCACTAGGCAAAAACAAGGCGGTGAACTGTATTAACTAACACACGTGCTCTGAGCAGAATGTGGATCTACTAGTGCTGCAGTGCCTTAAGGCTGGATCCCATTACACCAGTGTAAATCCAGAGAGACTCCATTGTCTTCAGTGAAGTTACTCTGGAATTACACTGGTGCGACAGAGCTGACTTTGGATTTGTCCCTTAATACTTAAATTAGAGCAAGCAAAAGCTACCATCCCTTTAGCACCACAAGAGCAAAAATGTCTTCCTCTTTCAAAGGAAACTGAGCTCTTTTTTTTGTGGCAATATTAAGGGGCTGTGAGTCTTACTCTTTTAAATTCTTTTCCTTTTACATTTGTGTGCTGTAGGTGAGTGGGGTGTCTGGTATGGGGCAGATGCTGATTTATTCCCACCAGTGTAACTGACTATTGATTCCTTAATTACTCCCTAGAAAAAATACAGAGCCTAAAATAGGTTTCTATTTAAGACATATTTTCTATTG
The DNA here is from genome assembly GCF_015237465.2 of Chelonia mydas. Lineage (NCBI taxonomy): Eukaryota > Metazoa > Chordata > Testudines > Cheloniidae > Chelonia > Chelonia mydas. The sequence continues at coordinate 53,899,008 of NC_051246.2, forward strand.
TGTTCCTCTAGTAATAATTGCTTAAAGATCTGTGTGTGTATCTACACAGTTTGAATGGTTAGACAGGGATCAAAGGGGAGGGAATAAAAACAGATAACCTTGGGAGCTTTCTGAAGGACACTAGACTCTGGTCACCAAAAGGTTTTGCTCACATGCTGGTAAATGGCCCTGTTTTGGACAAAAGCGAATTGAGGTTTGGATAATCACATTTGTATTGTGTGCGTGAATATACAGTGTAACTGACTTTATGTAAGAATGTGGTACTGAGGAATGGTGCCCGGTTGACCGCCTTATTTTCCAGAGAGGCCCTGCCAATGTGGCCCTCATGGGACCACCTTTAAGGCAGAGGACGATGCATTCCCACACCCATACAGTGTGCTGTGACTGCTGGTGGTGGTGATGGTGGCAGTTTTTGGTGATGGTTGGTTGCCACTGGGAAATGGACTGAAACTACCAAACCCACTAATTAACTAGCTGGATGCAACTTTCTGTCACAGCTGAGCTGGTTTGGATTTTGAAGCAGCAATCGAGAGGTGAAAGGCGCTGTATCCCATTGCCAGGCCTGCGTATGCAGTGTCGTTGCCTGAAATTGAGTCGTCTTCCTTGTCTTCCATTTATGCTAATCACTGTGCTTCCGAGCATGGAGTGTGAGTGAAAGAGGGAGCAGTATAACTCTGTCACAGAGTAGTGCTGTGCTGCTGCTTCGCATCCTCGTTGCATCAAGCCATTTGAACTTCCAGTACTGCCCTGGGGCCTGGTTCCCCACGATGCTCCATGGTGACTTCAGTGGAATGTCAGAGCATCAACAGAGGGCCACTGCAAGAGCAGCTGGAGTTAGGGTGAACTGGCAGAGAGGTGATTAAGAATATATCCGTGGCAGTGAAGTGATGCAGCATTTGCACAGGGTACAGAATCAGTTTAGAGAGTAGCTGCTGTTGCACGGAAGGTACCAAGATTTGATTAGTCAAATACATCATTGTTACTGTAGGATTGAGACCTGTGATTGTGAAGCAGCATGCAGCTACTTCGCATGATTGCTACCTGGGGAGGTTCTGAGGCAACAGATTGAATGGAAAGATGGTGATATTGAAATATGTGTTGTTCACTTTCGGCTGCGGATAGCCTCAAAATGTCTGCTGCTTACCTGGCTATGTTGTTAGCCATGTTTCCCTGGCCCCCATCTGAAAATGACTGTGGAGTTAGAGAGCACTTTTTAAAATAATTGCCTTAATTAAAAATAGGAAATCTGCCTGTTCTGTGTCACATACTATCATAGATGCAAAATGCTGGTGACATGGTTCAGGAACTAAAGCTTAGTCAGCAAGTTTTCTTCTTTGAGGTTTTATTTGCGAAGCTCAGTACAACAAGAAGAAACACTAATTGTAATAAATAGGTTTTAAAATAAGCCCTGCAGTTTGGGACTGTTCCAGCCCAGTGGCCACCTAGCAGGTGCCTCTGGCTTCTCAAAAGCCTTTCTCTTTATGACTTCCCAGCAGTGTGCTGTTGACCAATATTTGGATTCTCTCTGCGAGGCTGCTTGGATCTTTTGTACCTAGCCCTTGTTTGTTACTTCTCTCTCTCTCTCTCCCCCCCCCCCCCCCCCCCCCCCCCCACACACCTTGCTTGCTGGTAATTCAGTAGCACATCTGATATCTTGGTTGATCAGTTGCGACATTACACCTACTTAATTATGCAGTACAAAAGCATCGGTGCTTCCAATAATGAGGATCCATTGTAAGGCTGTCCATTCCCAGTCATGTTTTGGGACCCTCTGATTGAGCTGTGGGGCTTGATAATTTTGTTAATCCAACCATGTATAATTAGGCTTGAACGTTATATGTGCCATGTCTCTGTTTGGTTCCACGCTGTAGGGAATTGTTCTTCTCCATGCTGAAAAATCATAAAACAGATTAAACTTTTTAAAAACGGAATGTATTATCTTCTGAGGTTCTCTATTGGTGCCCTAAAGCTAGTAGTAATATGTTCTTTTAATCAATGCTGCAGAATGATGCCTGCAAGCTGTCATTTCTGTGTTGGAATATACAACCCAATTCTATGGAAATAGCTATAAAAGCTATAAAGCAGCTTTGCTTTTTGGTGGCAATTGACCTATGTGCAGTGGGGCAGCATAAAGCTGCCAAAATAGGACTCAACTGGGACTTAACTTGAGCATAGACTTTGTACTAGCTGTCTGCACCGGGTGAATTTCACCCTTCATTAGTGAATCAGCGTGGGGTTTCATTTTAGAGACCAACTTATGCTGTGGTGAAGCGCTCTTCCCAAACTAACTGAATCAGTTACCTTTCTGTTGGATTTTGAGAGACAGGTGGTGCTTTTTGGCAACAGGGGATTTACTCTGTGGTTAATGGTGGCCAAAAGGGGATCTGAAATGCATGTTTCAATGGTGAAAGGATGCACTTGTTCTGTTCTTCCCAGTGTCCATGGTGCTGCAGCTCACTGTCAGTTCTCATTTTACTCTATGTGCATATTCTGTTTCAGCTGATGTGTGTATAAATTAATATAATTTACTGCTCTTGGGTCACATCTGCCATGACACGTTATCAAGTGGGGTCTGGACAAGGGGAAATTCCTCCAATTTCAAGCAAAGGCACATAGATGTGCCAGAAAAATATTGACTGGTTGAATTCCAGCTCATTGCTTTTCTTTGTACTTGATCTAATTATGTAAAAGCAGTCATGCTATTTCTCCTGGAGTGCAAATTTAAATCCCCTGCTTTGGGTGACCTGTGTCAAGAGGGGAAAACTGAAAATAAGTAAGGATCTTTGTACGTCCTGTGTAACTTAGAATATCAGTATGCTGCCTCTTGTGACTCATCAGCCTGTTTTTATTGTCTTCTGGATTTGGTGCTAGTGAGCAGGGGCTGAATGGGAAGGACTGTAGACAGAAGTCCTCCATTTATCTATACAGCAGGTGCAGCATAGGCTACAGCAGTTGAAGCTTTCCCACATTGACCTACCAGTGTATTTGTGTCCTGACTTTAAAGAACCAGATACCTGGTGGATGTGAACAGAGACTGTGCTTGCCATAGGGGTACTTCGGTGGTCCTTGGATTCTGCAGCTGAAGCGTAAAACGCTCAGTGAAGTATGGACTTGTCTCCGAGCATAGGGCTATTAAGATATGTAGCTCTAATGCAATATGGAAAGAGTTCTGAAGACATAAAATATTTTTCAGTTGAGATTTTTCCACTACCAAAGTTAGTGTGTTTAAACATGGCAGTAACTCCAGGATAATTTATCGCCCATTTTCTTCAAAGCAATGGCCTATTATTTCTGAGTGGACCTTGGATTCTGTTCAGGAAAAAATGGTAGTTGGAATACCTGAAGTGATACATCTTAACTTCATAATCCTAACTGAGAACTACTAATACTGTAAAGAGTAAGGGCAGGAACAGCATGACTTGGGTTTGGAAGGATACTAAATCAAGTAATAGTTGCTGTGACTGCTCTTAAAACAGTGTATATAATAATATCTGCTGAGAGACATCAGGGAAGATTTCACTGCAGCTGTGTTGACTTTATCTCTGCAAGAGAGAATCTCCTCCGAATTGATTCCAAAGTCCTGGCTTCTTTGCTCCCTCACCTGTCTTAGTTATTTCCTTTCCTTTTTCCTCCCCACTGTTGCACTCCTTATGCCTCCTTTGCTGTCTTTTTGTAACACTTCTTCATCATCCCCTAAACTGTTTAAACTTTTCCAGTCTGTGAGGCGCAGATTCATTTTGGGCATAAAAGCATTGCCTATCACCATCGCACTCTGATCTCCCGTTCAGGGAGTCCTCATAAAATCCATGTGGTGCAAGTGCATAGATATCAACACGTGATGGTGGGGTTAGAACTGGGGATGTTTTACTCCAAGAAAACAGGCCATTACCATCTGGGCCAAAGGAGAATCTCCATTAGTTGTACAATTTAAGTCTTCTCTCTAAGGCTAGTGACTGGAGGACAATATGTATTCATTATAATCACACACACACACACTTGAACAGGTCTGATTGCATGCAAATACACACTAGTGAGTGAGTGAACTGGATCAGTGATTGGCTGTGACGTATAAGAAACCTTTCAAAGAGGCCAGAATCCACTAATACAGCTTCAGGGAAATGCTAGCTGCATGCCAATGTGAAAAACTGGAAGGGAATGGATAAAGGAGTTTGAGCAAACATGTTAAATCTTCTTCCAGGGGGATGTTTTGGAGGAACATTTGTTCTTTGGTGGTGGTAACCACAGGTGGGAAACTTAGCTTAGAAGTGATTTGTGCCCTAACAAGTGTCCACCCCATTGACCGTGAAAAGATATTTCTTCCCCTGGCTTTTTGATTGTGCATTGATTGTATTCTGTACCAGTTGATTGCTGTCTTCTTCCTTGCAAGTATTTCCGTTGTAGGGTATATCTATAATCTGTACAGCTCTTTGAAATCTTTGGGAAGGAAGGGCAGGATAGAAATATGAAATGTTATGACCTGACTAGAATACGTCTGTACCACTGGCTTCTACTTGATGGAATCAAAGCTGCTCAACTGTGCCATAAACACTGTGATGCTAACAGTTAAATGGAACTTGTCTTGAGCTCATGTGGTAGAAACTGAGGCTTTTTGAGCCCATGGCTCAGAGTTATGTTTTTGCTCTTGCCATCATGATGTGAGTGGCCATGTTATGCAGAAAATTAACAAATGTGAAGTCCTAAGTAGCCTGGGATTTATTACAATATCGTTCTTAAATCTGGTTTGCTGTGTACATTTTGACACTGAGTATTCATTATTTACTGTTATGCCGATGCTGTCAAAATATAGACAGACATGGTCCCTGCCCTACAGTGTTTACAATCAAAGAAAAGCCACATGATAGAGGAGTAAGGGATACCATGCAATCATTGTATTACACACACACAAACTTTAATTGAACCCTTAAGGTTGCAAAGTCAAGCACTCAAAAGTTAGGAAATGCCAGAGTTAAGGTTGCCTGTTCAGCCTTAATTCAGACCGCTTGCATTATGATACGGTCTTTAATTATATGATCACATACTGTTTTTTCCACTGGACCACTGTCTCATTGAGTGCACTAGTGATCAGCTATTCAGTATTTTGCTTTATCTTCATTAATCAAGTATATCCCCAGGCCTTATGTACTGCACGTTATTCAAACCATGCTCTGAAGACAGAATTATTCGTTTCTTCACGGGCATCTCTTTGATTCTCATCACTACAGTATCTCTGAGAGTTGTACAGACAACCTTAATTGTGGCAATTCTTAACTTTTTAGTAGTTAACTTTACAACCTTAATAATCTTTTATCAAAATTTTGTGTGTGATTTCCTAAGGTGTTTTTGTTAATCAAAAAAAAAATCCATCACATGACATCATATTGACACCCACTTGGGTCATCAGCAGGATTAAAATCTTTAGAGCCATCACACGGACCTCTGCCACTTGCGCTAATGGAGTAACTGATAGGGAATGACAACCTACTGCGAGACCAGAACTGTAGTGGGCTATCACAGATTCTCTGTGTGGACACATACTTTCCCAGTGGGTTTCAGATATTTTCTGACAGCAGAGGGATGGTGAGACTCAGAAATTTTGGGTTATATTCCAGGCTGTGGAGGGGATCATGCTCTAAGTGTGGCCCCTTTCTCTCCATTCCTTCTAACCTGTCCCCCCTCTGGACTGCCTATCTCAATTTTCCCCTTCTGCCCCCAGTCTCTTTGCCCAGCTTGCCCTCATTCCCCACTTCCTGCTCCTCATCTGATTGTTCTCTCCCTGACCCTGGCCTCTAGCACCCCCTTCAACCCCTCCCCTTGGTTCTCTGTCCCCCATCCCCACAGAATCCCAGTCCCAATCTCTCTACCCAGGCTCCTTGTCCAATATTGCTGTCCTCCTCACACCCCAGTTTCTTGTCCCACTCTTTACTCAGCCAGTCCCTGTCTCCTCCCACACCCTGACTACCAATTTTCCTCCCCTCCCTCTCTCCCTCCTGCCACCCTCCAGTCCCAGTCTTCCTCCTCACAACCCTCTGGCTCTTGTCTCTTCTGCATTTGAATCAGGCATCTCCCTCCTCCACGTTGCCCAAGCCCAGTAGGCAATTCGTCCTGGGCACCTGAGAGACAGGCTCACTGCTCTCCTTTCAGGTCTATAGACCCAGCATGGTCCTCAGCAGTCCAGAGCTCCATTTGCCGGGAAAGTCCAGGTCCGAGTCTGCTCTATGCAGACAGAATCTTCGGGGGTTTTAGCTGCAGAACTCGAATAGGTCTCCACAGTTTGAACATGCTCGGTAATTTTTTTTTTTTCCTCAAAGCCTTATAACTTGGCCACATTTGATCAGATTTTCACAAGGATAGCAAAAAAGTATCCCTGACACAAAGGTCCTCCATCCCCTACCAAATTTCATGTCCCTGTTCTAGAGCTTTTCTAAGAGAAGTTGCTAGAATTTTTTAACATGGGCAGAAGCACATATTTTCCCCCTAACCTTGTTCTCAGAAACAGCTGACCTGTTTTGGCTTAAAAAACGAAAAAAAAAAAACCAAAAAACACAAAACCCCCACCCTCAAAATAAAATAAGAAAAAAATCAGCCGAGGCAGATACCCTGCATGGAAAATTTTGTCCTTTAAATGACTTAATCTTGACAAAATTATAAGAACTGAAAGCAGCGTTTTGTAATGGGGAGTGTCTGGTCAGCCCTGCGTTTAGATCCTTCTGTTAGGAAGATGTTTTAATCTTCTGCAAATTGTTTCCCTAATTCTGGCTTTCTTTGTGTTTCTTGTCTTGCAGCAAAAGCCAAATCCAAATGTGGCTCCACGTTCTTCCCCTGTGCTAGTGGGATCCATTGTATCATTGGCCGCTTCCGGTGCAATGGCTTTGAGGACTGTCCAGATGGCAGTGATGAAGAAAATTGTAGTAAGTGCCAAGTCTACCTGCACATGGAGAAACCTCTTGTTTGTTTCAACAAATCAATACTGCACAAGAAGAAGACGTTCAGTTCTTTAACCCTGATTTAGATGCACACTCTCTGTTTACTACCTAAATTGTCTTGTGGTTTTTTTGCTTTGTAACTGAAGGGCCTCTCAGTAGCAACAGGAGATTTATAGTGTTAATAACCGTCAGAAACCTGCCTCATCAGAAAGTGTAAACTCTACTTCTGAGGACATTCTGCGCCAAAAAAATTAAAATTCGGCACCAAATTTTTTGAAATTCTGCAAAATTCTCCAGATTTTATATGTTAAATAAATGTGGCGGCTCCAGCATGGCATTGGGGCGCACAGGCCACTGGCTGCACAAAGGTGGGAGATCACTGTGCACGGACTCAGCAGTGAGGCTTCATCCAACCCTGACACAGCGCAAGGTTCGGGCCTGCCCCAGAAGCACCCCAGGGTCCTGTCCCTCTGTGTGGGCAGGCAAGCTTAGCAAGGCAGGATCCAAGTGTGGAGGGGCTTCATGTGGGGGAATCCTGGTGTGGGTTGACAGGGTTGGGGGGGGTAGTCTGGGTGCGGGCGGCTCAGTGAGGGATCTGGATGCACAGGGGCTGGTTGGGGGGTTCTGGATGCAATGGTAATGGGAGGCTGTAGGGGGGTCCAGGTGAAGGTGGTAGGGGCTCAGCAGCTGGAGGGGGGGGGTCTGGGTCACAGGTCCTGCCTAGAAAGTCTTTATATTCTTAGTTACTAAAGCATTATTGTTTGCAGTTGATCCACATTAAACACTGAAACATAACCAGCCACTCTTTGTACCCTCCAAACACTCACTACTGAGCTTTGTCTTTTTTTATAAACCAACCCAGGTCAGCCTGCTGCTACTTGCCAAGGGTATGTTCCCTAGTTTTATTACTGGTACCCTTGCTAAACTTGACAGTTCTGTTATAATCAGGCAGTGGATGGTGGGGTAGGGCTCCGCATTCATGTTTATCGAGCTTTAACTTTCTTTAGATAAGAGAGTTTCACTGAATAGAAAAGAGTGGATCAAAGTAAGAAATTGCTCCCTGTATCTCTCTCTCAGGGTGACTTCCATGGTCTAGGCATTGCTTATCTTCTCTCATTCCTCTCTTTGTCATCTTTGTCTCCTCTCCTGCTCTGCTGGCCCCTGGATTACACACCTGCTGACTTCACTAACACAGCCCTGCAGAGCCAATTTGGCTGTGGTAGAGCTTGTCTACCTTGTGCATCATCTGACTGCTGACTCTTTATTACTGGTGGGGATGGAAGGACAAAGAGCCTGGCTGGACATTCAGATCCTGGGAGCTGGCTGTTAGAAAAACAATATAGTTATTTGATTTGAAAGAGTGAAATTCACCCCGTATGGAAAATCAGCACAAAGCCTATACGTCACTTAAGTGTGACTTAAAAGCTTGAAATGGGACTTGTGTGCCATGGGTGAATTTCCCCCAAATTGGGCAAGCTTGCTATGAAAGTGACAGAAAAATAATTTATCTTCCTTTCTCCCCATCAGTGGGTTTCAGGGAAGTCACAACAGAAAGTTAGTTTTAATACATTTTGACTTGTGTTAAAACCTTTGCGCATGGCTGAATTAGACCCTTTTGTATCAGTAACTACAGCAAGGATATAGCATAGCAGTAAGGAAAGATTATAGTCAATCAGGCAACTCTGCTGCTATTAACCAGAGTTGGTAAATACGCTGATGAGCTCTGGGTCTGCAGATGGCAGCTTTCAGCAAGCACTTGCTCACTCTTGCCAGAGCACGCTGGATTTTTTTTCCCTTAATGACATTTAAAGGTCAGGAGGAGGACAACAGACAGCAGCTTTCTCAGATAACAAAAGGAGCAATTTGAACCGTGATACATCACTGTCCACTGCACGGGGGGACATTCCCTTTTCATCTCTGTGCTCCCCCCCACACTGAGGTGTCTCTATGGTAGCACCAACATCTCTGACCTTTCTTTAAGATGCCATCTGTTGATGGCCTGTAGTGACTGCGTTGGGCCCTGGGAGAATGCGGTGAGGAGATGGCACCCCCAGAGAGAGAATGAAGTTAGAGGATTAAAGTCTAAGGAAATGATTTGTGATCTTTGGGTTATTCTTGAACAAACGGGGGTAGAAGGAGCTTTGGATCAAGGTGCCTTGAATAATAAATCCTTTGAGGTGGTGGAATGAGAAGTTAAAGATTGCACGTTTTTAAAATACATCAGCTCAACACATATGTAATCGGTTATGAATTACATAATTTCCTGTGTGCAGGCAATATATAGCTGTGAGTGTGCCTTACAAATGATCATAGTGATCCTTTGATCTTCTACCCTTCCCCAGATGTGGCTAAAGATAATACCTTCAATATGCTTAAACTACGCCTCTACCTTCTGCTCAGGTTTCAGAGGGGTAGCCGTGTTAGTCTGTATCAGTAAAAACAACGAGGAGTCCTTGTGGCACCTTTAGAGACTAACACATTTATTTGGGCATAAGCTTTTGGGATATAACTCGCTTCATCAGATGCACGGAGCGGAAAATACAGTAAGCAGGTACAAATATACAGCGCATGAAAAGATGGGAGTTACCTTACCAAGTGGGGAGGTCAGTGCTAACGAGGCCAATTCCCAACAGTTGACAAGAAGGGGTGAATATCAACAAAGGGAAAATTACTTTTTGCAGTGCTAATAAGGCCAATTCAATCAAATGTGACTGAATGTGACTACAAAAAGTAATTTTCCCTCTGTTGATATTCACCCCTTCTTGTCAACTGTTGGGAATTGGCCTCGTTAGCACTGACCTCCCCACTTGGTAAGGTAACTCCCATCTTTTCATGCGCTGTATATTTGTACCTGCTTACTGTCTTTTCCACTCCGTGCATCTGATGAAGTGGGTTATGTCCCACGAAAGCTTATGCCCAAATAAATTTGTTAGTCTCTAAGGTGCCACAAGGACTCCTCGTTGTTTTTACTTTCTGCTCAGTTTCTCTGGGAGCAATGGTACTATAGACCCTGGTGTCCACTATGAAATCTACACGCCATGCATTTAGCTTAAAGGCAATGCAGAGTTGGCATTTTCGTTATAAATGAACATTGTAGGGTTACAGGGTTGTGTATATATATGTAATTTGCTAAGGTGTGTGTGGTGTGTGTCTTATCTACAGGTGATTGTATGAACAGAGGTCTTTAAACTATGTTTCATTTCAAAGATTCAGAAGATGTACTGTTTGGGAGGCTCTTTTGGTTAGTTTTAAAGAAGGAAAAAAAAAAAGCAGGCAAGTAATCTTCTGGTAAGTGTGGCAGTTCCACACTTGGAAGCAAACAAGGCTTATAAAAGGGCATTGTCAACTTCTTTTTAAAGTTTAACTTTGAATATTGCATTCAGTTTGAATCACCTCCGTTTCCAGAAACTGGAGGGATTTCAGAAAAGAGCGACAAAAATGATTAAGGGGCTGGAGGGATTGACTTATGAGGAGATATTAAAAGAGTTAAATAATGTCTAGCTTGGCGAAGCAATGAGTAAGAAGGAAGGTATGGTTACATATGCTGTGTATGAAGGGTGCAAAGTGTGATACTAAGGGTATAGCTAGGAGTAGAACGATGAAATTAAGGAAGTGGAAACTTTGGCAGATTTCCCTGATATTTATCCTGACAGTGAGATGTATTAGAGTGTGGAATAGTCTCCTAAGGGAAGTGGTGGAAATCTTTCAGCTTGAGACTTTTCAAATGAGACTGGACAGAACAGTAAATGTGCTGTAACTAACAATGCTAGGTTAGAAGGAGAAAGTGGATGATGAAATTTTTCTGCTTCTGTGAATCTACTTAAATTATAAAATCTTTTACCATATAGAGCCTTTTTGTTGGGTGTTTGTACAGCACCTGGCACACTGGAGTCCTTGCCTATGACTGGTTCTCCTAAGCACTATCACAATATAAATATTACATACACAAAAACTTAAAAGAACATTATTAAGGTTACAAAGTCAAGCTCTGAAAAGTTAGGAAATTTCAGAATTAAGATTGCCTGTGCAACCCTAATTCGGTCCCCTCATACATATGCATTATGAGACATGCTCTCTGCTCTCAGTTCTAGGGTCAGACCAAGACCCGTCATGGCCCAGAGCAGCTGGGAACTGTAATTGCATGGAAAGTCCTGCTCACCCCAAGTCTAGAGCATGCCCATTCTTGATGGAATCTTTGGGGAATTAAGCTGTGAAGCTCCAGTAAGTCTCTACTGAGCACTGGCGAATTGCAGTTTCTCAGAGGCTTATAACTTGGCTATGTTTTCAGAGAGATGACAAAAGGCACATCTTTGATACAAAGGTCACCACCTGCTAAGTTTCAAGTCCCTGTTGCACAGCCTGAGGTTCTAGAGCCTTTATAAGAAAAGGTTGCCTGAATTGTTTTAACATGGGCAAAATATTTTCCCGTAGTCTCGTTCTCGGAAATGGCTGAACCGTTTTGGCTAAAAATTTCCCCACACACAAAAATAGAGCCTGAGGCATAAGAAACATCCTGGCATAAGAAACATCTGCTCAAATGGTTAAAGTTGGGCAAAGTTTTAGACGTGCCTGTTTTGCTTATAATGGGAAGTGTTGGGCAACCTTAATAATAGGCGAACAGCCCTGCCTAAAATAGGAGTAATGTTTAAACATCTAAGAGTGAGTAATACAGTTTGAAGAGAAGGCCTATCACAGCTGTGGTAGCTCTCTGATAATTCTAATGAATATTACATGAATTGAAACTTCCAACTCCCATCATTTAGAAGTACTCAGTTTACTTGACTGTCATGTTACTCCCACAGGCTCAGCAAACAGACCAAATGTTGAGTTGTGACCCATCTTTGTAGGAGCCCTTAGGGAGTAGTTCTCTGTCTGGGTGAGAACTAGTTTCTAATGAAAGATCACACTTTTGTTTTCACAGCAGCAAATCCCTTGCTGTGCTCTACTGCCCGATTCCACTGTAAGAACGGCCTTTGCATCGATAAAAGCTTTGTATGCGACAGTCAAAATAACTGCCAGGACAACAGTGATGAAGAAAGCTGTGAAAGCCCTCAAGGTAGGCACAGGATTTTTTGATTGCACTCTGAAGGGTTAAGCAAAGCCTAACTACTGAGGACCAGATTTAGAAGAAAATATGACACTCCTGGCTTAGCCAGTGTTGCAAATAACAGCTCTGTCTTCCCCATGCAAATAATCTTATGGCGATGTTTGTTTGTTGCAACTCTCCAGTTTGTGTGTAGTTCATTATCTGAGCTTTCAAAAGCCTCCAGTAGCACCTTTCGTCGGAGGATATCCGAGCTTGCAAGGCCTGATCCAATTGACATTGAAGTCAGGAGGAGTCTTTTTACAGTGGGAGCTGGATTGGGCCTAAAGAGAGAGATAAGAGAACCTCTGAGCATTCTTCCCATTTCACGGATGGGTAAACCTGTCTACACATAACACTAGAGACTCTCATTGCACAATCACATTCCATTTTGCAAGACACTTTTCATGGTAGGACATGTTTTTTTCTCACTCTTAAGAAGGCTGAACCTTTTTTGCTCAGACTTTCAAGGGAAAAACAATTCACCTTCAGGTGGAGAGACCAAGCCTGAAAAATTTCAGGCTAAAAAAAGTAAAAGTTTCAAAAATTATAGCTAGCTGAAAATGGAGAGGGTGGAAGTTAGAAGGGAAAATCTAACTCTGGTCTGCTGCTCCTGCTGTTCATGACTCAGCTGAAATATTATAGGAAGGTAATGAGACTGTGTGTTCTGGGAGTGTTGTTTTTTATTATTTGTTCAGTAGTTTGCCACTTGTTTTAGCATTATAGGGTCAATAAACTGTGATCATATGGGCATATCAGTGTCCAAAACGGGGGACTTGTAACTGGAAGTCCTGCATTCTGTTCCCACCACACAGAATAACTCAGTATGACCTGGACGCAGCTTTGTGCCTCCTTCCCATCTGTGCACAGGAATGCCAGTGTAAGGAAAAAGCACTATTGTAACAATATCACCAAACTTTTTTTTAAAGCATGTTTCTTCCTATCTCCCTTTCCTTCTTTACCTACGAAAAACTCTTTCCTTTTGTTTAAGATTTGAGCATGAAAAGGGTCCCATTGACACTTGTGGCACAGAGAGGGTTCAGTGAGCGGGCAACCTGCAAACACACCTTTGATCAGAGAGAAACCTGAGAGAGGCGGGTGTTGAATCTTCCTGCTGGACTAGTGAAACATTGTGGTCTAATTCTCCTCTTGGGGACGGGAGGAGAAAAGACTTGAGGCATAGTCACTTGTGTGCTGCTTCTGTGATAATGCAGCTGTTAGTGTGCCAAGGGGTGTGTTATTTTTCACCATAGGCGGGGCTTAAATTTTCAGAGATTATTTCCCGGAGTCCCCCATGTGCGTCTCCTTCCTCCCCCCGCTCCCCATCATTTGGGGCTTTGGGCTTCAGTTGCAGGGTGGGGGTCTCGGGGCTTCCACCCTGCGAGGCGGGGAGGGCATCGGGGCTCCTGCAGGTTTGAAAATATTTACCAACACTCTGGCAGGCCTACAGCGGACTAATAAGGTTAATTTGTGTGGGGGTTATTGTGCCGTTGGAGGTTTAAAGCAGCAGCATTCTTTCCACACTTGGGATGGCTGCTTTCTCTGCAGATTTATTGGCTGGATTGTCTTCAGGTTGTGTGTGTTGTCATGACAATCTGCTTTTGGAAGTGAGGGGTTGGACCCAGGAGAAGAAAAGAGCCATATTTCATGAGGATGTTACTTTGTCTTTATCTTTGCTCCTCTGGAAAAGTCAGATTAAGGGGAGGGTTAAACAAAGTCATTCTGTCTTATTCTGTACAAAACTGAGCCCCCATAGAGAGAAATCATACTCTCACTCTACACTGTGATTTCACTGTGACCAGAATAGCAATAGGAATAATGTAATGCACTACAAAACGATTAGGTGCTTTCACAATTCCAAAGAGCAATGGAATCAGAGCACAGAACTGGGAGTAAGGAATTCCTGTATTCAAATCTGGACTCTGACAGATTTCTGGGGCATCGGACAAATCAGTGTAGCTCTGTTTCTGCATCTGTAAATGACACAATGCTTGCTTACCTGCCTGTCACAGATGTGAAGGTATAAAGTGTGTAATGGGCCAAGTATTCTACGAGAACATAAATGAAGAGTCACTGTCTCCAAGTTGGTTTCAGAGTAGCAGCCGTGTTAGTCTGCATGCTTACAGACAGTCCCCCAACCTGAAGCAAATACTCACCAGCAACCACACACCACACAACAGAACCACTAACCCAGGAACCTATCCTTGCAACAAAGCCCGTTGCCAACTGTGTCCACATATCTATTCAGGGGACACCATCATAGGGCCTAATCACATCAGCCACACTATCAGAGGCTCGTTCACCTGCACATCTGCCAATGTGATATGTGCCAGCAGTGCCCCTCTGCCATACATTGGTCAAACTGGACAGTCTCTACATAAAAGAATAAATGGACACAAATCAGATGTCAAGAATTATAACATTCAAAAACCAGTTGGAGAACACTTCAGTCTCTCTGGTCACTCGATTACAGACCTAAAAATTGCAATTCTTCAACAAAAAAACTTCAAAAACAGACTCCAACGAGAGACTGCTGAATTGGAATTAATTTGCAAACTGGATACAATTAACTTAGTCTTGAATAGAGACTGGGAGTGGATGGGTCATTACACAAAGTAAAACTATTTTCCCATGTTTATTCCCCCCCTCCACCCCCCACCGTTCCTCAAACGTTCTTGTCAACTGCTGGAAATGGCCCACCTTGATTATCACTACAAAAGGTTCCTCCCCCCTCCCCCCCCAGCTCTCCTGCTGGTAATAGCTAACTTTAAGTGATCAGTCTTGTTACAATGTGTATGGTAACACCCATTGTTTCATGTTCTCTATGTATATAAATCTCCCCACCCCACTGTTTATAAATCTATAAATTTTCCACTGAATGCATCTGATGAAGTGAGCTGTAGCTCACGAAAGCTTATGCTCAAATAAATTTGTTAGTTTCTAAGGTGCCACAAGTACTCCTTTTCTTTTTGTCTCCAAATTCACTCTTATGTTTACACTAGACATTAAATTACACTAGACTAGATTAAATTAATATGAATTAATTATTTAAAGTACTCAGAACATTTGTAAAAGCTAGTTTGGGCACTCTGTACATTTGCTCTGAAAGTAAAGAACAGATATCTGTAGCCAGGATCAATGGCGCATGGAGTGTCCACAGTAGCCTTTATGAACTTGTGAAGTACCTTGATTTAAATTACAAACAACTACCTTGTGTATGGGGGGGAAGAAACCTGTAGTGAAGACGAGCCCCAGGGGTGAAATTCTTCATTCTGCAAAGGGCCAACATAAAGCTTATGCATAGTCCCAGTTAAACTTCTTTTTTTTTTTTTAGGATTTAAGGGAGACTTAAATGGAGACTCCTGCTGGCCCTCTGCACATTTCACCCTACACATGAGTTTTGTTGCACACCATGGTATACCCTTTTTATGTACCTCATGCATCTCCCAGAAGCAGCGGCATGTCCCCCCTACGGCTCCTACGCAGAGGCGTGGCCAGGCAACTCTGCGCGCTGCCCCATCCACAAGCGCTGCCCCTGCAGCTCCCATTGGCCACGGTTATACCTTTGTGCAGCCATATGTACTTCCTTTAAATGAATACATGATAGACAAGAAATCAGACTATTTTTTGAAATGTTAAGGTTGTAAACTACTAAAGTTTGCCCTGGCTGCAGTATTCATGCATGGAAGATTTAGACTTAACCAGGAGTGTCCAACATGCTCAGGTTTTCTCTACGCACATGTCTCCTGGTGAGCAATTCTCATGAGTCATTTTGAATCATGTATCAGAGTCTTATTTCCCCTGGTAGTCTGTATAAGGGGAATAACCATCTTTCATTTCTAAGGCAGTCCTTTCATTGTACAGGAGATCTGATTAGCATGATGTGTATTGTGGAATTGTGCTACAAAAGTATACTGTAGAAATTTTCTCCCAGTAACCTTGTCATAATATTGAATGTATTGTACTTATATTATACACTGAAGGTGATGTTTGTAGTACAGTGCATGAGATTGTCCTTGTGTACTGCTTCCCATCTGAGCAAGTTATTGAGATTAGTAAACCTAATTAAGCCTCATAACAACTCTAGGTCCCACCCCAGCAGGTAGGTATCATCCCAGGGGTGGGCAGACTATGGCCCGGGTCCGCATCCAACCTTCCAGACATTTTTAATCCGGCCCTCAAGCTCCTGCAGGGGAGTGGGATCTGGGGCTTGCTCTGCTTCGGCGTTCCAGCCAGGTGTCGGGGGCTTGCCCCGATCTGCGCGGCTCCTGGAAGCAACAGCATATGCTCTCCCCCCCAACTCACCGGGCTCCTACCCTTAGGGGCAGCCAAGGGGCTCCGCATGCTGCCCTGCCCCAAGCGCCACCTCTGGAGCTCCCATTTGCCAGGAACCGTGGCCCCTGCCCCATACCTGATCCCCCTCCCGCCCTCCGAACCCCTTGGTCTCAGCCTGGAGCACCCTCCTGCACCCCAGAGCCCCACCCCCAGCTGGAGCCCTCACCCAGTCCTGCACTCCAATCCCCAATTTTGTGAGCATTCATGACCCGCCATACAATTTCCGTACCCAGATGTGGCCCTCTGGCCAAAAACTTTACCCACTCCTGTATTATCCCATTTAACAGATTGGGAAACAGAGGCACAAAGAACTTGAGTGAATTGCTCAAGACCACAATTTGTGGCAGTCAGGAGTAGGGGTCAGCCTATACTTCATAGGGATGTTGTGAGACTTAATGGCTGTTTGTCTCAGGACACCTCAAAGCATTTTACAATGTGCTATAGAAGTATGAATTATCATGTTACCTTCCTTTCTGCCTGCTCTTTGGCTATCCTGACACTTTCCTTAACTTAACTCCTCCCCTTATGAACTTCAAAGTCCTGTCATTGCTGAAAAAATTCAAGTATGTCCATTGAACTGTCGAATACTCTTCTCCGTGATGGAGTAAAGGCCCTTTCACTGTGGGATGGTCGCTGTCAGTGAAATGTAACCAATCCCTTTGTGAACACCTTGTTGCTCTAGTACTGGCATAGAGGACTTCAAAATGAACCATCATTGGTAAGTAACAACTTTTTTAGGTCTTTGTATGCAGTTTGAAGTGAACCTAAAGGTGTGGGGTTGCCAAGTTTTAATTTTCACCTTGATGGTGGGTGGATGTGTGTGAGGGGGAGGGGAGGGAAGGGAGAGAGAAACCCCTAGATTCCGTTGTAGAAACAGGACAATGGTTAATTTGTCTTTCTGTAGGCAAGTGTTTTTCCCCCTCTGTAAATGAATGCTGCACATTTATAAGGCTTTCAAATCTTGGATGAAGCAACAGTTTAAAATATCTAAAACATTTTGGTTTAAAAGCAAGTCAAATGGTTTTGTACTCATTCATGACAGTAATTATTTGCAGATCTTGTAGCTGCCATGGTAATCTTTAGAGCTGTTCCTTTAATCTCCACCTATTAATGCTTCTCTCTGTGGCATCTCTGTATATTTCAGTACTGTAGTAGGCTGGGTGAATCTCTGACCAGGTTACTAGAGGTTGCTCTTGTTCTGGAGTGAAGTATTAGTCTTGATGTGTCTGAATCGTAGATGGAATTAGAATGAGCATCCAATCAATCTCTCTACAGCTAATACAGAATTGCTCTTTATAGGATATTATTCCGGTAGTTTGTTTCAGGCTAGTTTTAACAATTCGAAGCACTGGGACTCCATCTATCCCACTGCCAAAAATATGTCACTCGCAGGAAATTTTCTTGGATATTATGCCTAAAGTTTCCTTTTCTTAATTTTCTCCTATTACTCTAAGATCTATCCCATATATCAAACTAATAAACGGTCACCACCATTTATAACATCTGTTGGGTGGACACTCCTGGAGCCTTAACATTCTACCTGCCTTGCAGGAGATTTTCTGTTTAAAAAAAAGACTTCCCGCAGAGCAGGCAGGCTAGTCAGGCTCTAGATCTGCATGTTCAAATTATGCAGTTATTCCCTTCGTCAACTATTATTTTCACATGTTCTTCCTTTCTTTATAACTGCTCGAATGTTTGTGTTTTTTTCTTTCTGGTATCTTGGCCCTTTCTAAATCAATTTTGTCCTCCTCCCTGGACCTCCCTTTTCCCTTGATATGTTTAAAAGCCTTTCTTATTCCCTCTAACCCCTTTGGCTAATACAAACTCATTTTTGCTTTTATGCTGCTCTTATCTCTTCCTGCAAGCCTGAACTAACTCTGAATGATGCTTTAGCAGCATATAGTGCTGGTAATATCCCCACAACTCTAGCCATGCTCTTATTAGTTTAATGATAGCACTGTTGCTCAATTACAGGCTGGGTGGTCTGAAAGTCTCATTAATTGTTGGTTCAGAGAGCCTACTACCATATATTCAGGTCATTCTGCTTACATCATACATTTGTTGGTGTTACAAGTTGCTACTTATCCAGCAAAGTTCTGCTCAGATTCAACATCTAGTTTGCAGTGAAAGCACTTCTGTCGTAAACAAATTTTCTAGCTGTTTAAGACTAAAAGGGCTCCAGTGACTTACCCAAATTTGTAGTAGGTTAGCAGCAAAGCTGCAATAATAATCAGGGATCCTTGTTCTATCCAATAGATGACACAACCTGTCAAAGATGGGACATAACAGAATCATACGTTTATGCTCGAAATTTATTTGGACACATAATCCCATCATGGCCACATATCGATAGGTACGTGCTTAAGCTTGTCTATTTCCAGAGTATTTCATTTGGGATCTTAAACACTTCATTTTGTGAAATAAATATTTGGAAGCATATCAACTGACTCTTTACTAAAGAGGGTGAGATGTATCTGCTTCCCACTGCCAAAAGCCTACTGAGTGCCAAAAATTGAAATCTGACCCAGCTGCCAAAATCCCTAGTGAAATCTTCCCACCCTGTGGTTGTGCACTGTCGATACAAAAATCTGCAGCACACTGAAAACTGAAAATTTTGGAGCTGTGTGAAATAGACTGAGTTCAGGCTCAGTAATACAAGGAAATGTATAATGACCACTGAAGAACTAGGTGCCACAGGATTTGTGGGGCCTTGCTTGCCATCCCTTAGGGAAATGTGGGTGCATCCTAAAGGTTAACTTGTTCTTCAGAAATGTCTTGGAGCCAGGGAATAAGTCATCCCAGGCAGTGGGGGGATTTTGCAGGATTCCAAGAAAGGAAATTCAGGGGGAAATCCCCACAGGTTCCCCAAATATTTCTTTCCCCTTCAGTTTTTACACTGTCACAAGCACAGAGATCAATCCTGAGACACTTGGTACCATAAATATTCCCGCTGACCTGAGTGGCTCACAGTAGTAAGCTCTAGGTCCAGCTGTGAGACTTTGCAGGATCAGGCTCAAGCTCAGAGTGGATGCCAGAGCTGTCTGCCAAATGGAGCAGACATACCTTGATTTGCAATGAAATACCCTAATATTTAATTTATTAAAGGCAAATAGCTCCCAGCACATCCCGCCCCATGTCAAGCCTGTAACTGATCCTCCACACGTGGCAAATGGAAAACCTTCTTAAATTCCCAATTCTGTAGTA
This sequence comes from Chelonia mydas, assembly GCF_015237465.2. Lineage (NCBI taxonomy): Eukaryota > Metazoa > Chordata > Testudines > Cheloniidae > Chelonia > Chelonia mydas. Next base: position 53,918,553 of record NC_051246.2, read on the forward strand.
TCGCTTAGTCTTCCCAAAGCCTTGCAGCCTGAATCTGGCTGCTTCTAGCTGTGTACATTTCCTTTTATTGAGTCTGTCTTTGACTCATTATTTACATAGGCTGTAAACTGAAACTTAACTTACAATTACTGTTCGTTGGATTAGTCTAAATGCAACCTACATCTGGAACTTAATAGTCAAAGGCAGACTAAATAAAAATCAGAAACTTAAGAATAGATACAAATAAAATGTTACTGAATGCTTAATTAAATAAAGGCTGCACTCATGCATGTTTAGTAGTTTCAAAACCCTTGCTTATAACAGCTGGTGCAGGAAAATTGCTTTCTCAAAGTTATGTCCGCTGTGAATAATTTTCTGGGTAATTTCATTCTCTTCCTCCCCACAAATTGACTTATTTGAGGGGATTCTTATGGGGGTAAAAAACAAATTCCTTTGCGCAGGAACTAACAAGATAAGATATGCTGTACAAGGCAGCACTAGAAGGCATTTCAGATGATTCCTTTGATGAGTTCCTCTGTGAATTTATTATTTTGACACAGTGCAGGTCCCCGTGGCTGCACCCCAGAGCTAGTCCATGGTTTCTAAAACTGATTATTTAGCCACTTGGTTTGGACATCAGATAATTGCAGGTTCTTTATTATCAATTATCCAGTCTTACTCAATCAGAAGAGAGAGAACTTGTGAGTGTTGGCCTGAGAAAAGCTCTGATTTGTAATTACATGAAGGGGTGTGTGTTTGGAATCACATCAGAGTGTCTCTGTGTGCTGCTATGTCTTGCAGTTCCCGCACCGTACAAAGGTGTGAGATTATTTTGTTACCATAAGAACAAGCATGCACACACTGAATAATCCTTCTGCCTTTGTCAGTTAACCCAGCCAGTGTCTGCTGTGACCTTTAACATTCTGATAGAATGTTAGCCTGAGCCTGGTGTGATGCCTTTTATCTGGAACATATCAGTAGTCAAGTGGCTATCTGAGGGCATCAGAGGTTCAAAATAGAAATAAAGGTCTCAGTAAGGTGGTTTATGGGTAGGGTCCTTGGTTTTCAGTTTTTATTTAATTTTTCCTGGCAATTTATTGATGTTTGTTACTACAGCAACAAAATCCATGCAAAAAATTAATAATTTTTCTGAGTAAATATCAGGGTTTATTTTGGTGGACGGAAAGATGGGGAGGAAAGTAATTCAGTCGAATAATGCTTTGAATTCTGTTAATCAATGTGGTTTGCTGCAGAACTAAAACAGAACTCAAAACACTGTGCCACCTCTGAGTTTAAGAAAACAATATATCTCTATTCCCCAAATAAAACTTTTCATTTGAATAAACAGTTTACTGTTGTAGACTTAGAACTATTAGCCTATGAATATTAACATTTAATAATGGGGCCCCACCATTTGCAGTGCAAACATGCAACTTCATCCTTTTCTCCTGGTTTTTTTTTTAAACTTCCAGATACTTCCTTGTGTTCTGAAATGTATTCTGGTACAGGTTTTCGTTATCTTTCCATTTTAGGTGTGTCAGATCTTTAAACTGTTCTCTGCTAACAGCATTAAATGTGTACATGGTAGGTGACGTTATTGACGTGTTTCAGAGTGGTAGCTGTGTTAGTCTTGTATGAGCAAAAACAAGGAGGAGTCCTTGTGGCAGCTGAGAGACTAATAGGTTTATTTGGGCATAAGCTTTTGTGGGCTAGAACCCACTTCATCAGATGTGACATGAACGGTGACCATATAGATCATTGTTGCAACCAGGGTCCTATGGTTGCACCACGTCTTCTGCAGAGGAGGTCAAGTGAGGTGTCTGTGACATGCTGTCTGTCTGTGTGTATCATTTTTGTATTTGAAGTTATGAATATTGGCTATGTACTTGTATCTCAATGTGTTTGATTCTAAGTAGCCTCAGATCAGCTTCTTGAGAAAGGATTATTCTCAGTAAGTGCCCAATCAAGAAACACTTAACTGACAACGGACTTTGGGAGATGCCAGTCCACATCTGAGCTTTCCTGGGAACGTTCAAACTAATATGTAAACAATGGCGTAGGCTGAATCATTCATGGACATGTGACTTGCCCAGGTGGCTACAAACTCCGTCTTGTTGCTGTGATTTTGCATAGGAGAACAAAGGGGTTTCCACCCACAAGAGAGAGACTATAGAAGGCCCTGGAAACCCCTCCATTTTTTCTTCAGCTGGCTAAGAGATGGCCTCTCCACCCCCAAGAGATGCCAGAAAGAAACTGGAACAAAGGACAGTAACTATGGGGGTGTGAAGTGATTGCTGGACCCAAACTAGGAAGGAGTCCAGTCTGTGAAAGAAGCTTATTGGAATGTCTCTAAGGGTGAGACTTACTTGGATGCAATTTTTTAATGTATTAGGCTTAGACTTGTGTGTTTTGTTTCATTTTGCTTGGTAACTTACTTTGTTCCGTCTGTTATTACTTGGAATCCCTTAAATCCTACTTTTTATACTTAATAAAATCACTTCTGCTTATTATTGAACCCAGAGTTAGTGACTAATACCTGGGGGAGCAAACAGCTGTGCATATCTCTCTTATCAGTGTCATAGAGGGCAGACAATTTATGAGTTAACCCTGTATAAGCTTTATACAGAGTAAAATGGATTTATTTGGGATTTAGGCTCCCAGAATGACTGAATACTGGGTGGTGGGAAAGTCCCTGTTAACTGAGAAGCTCCTGGGCTAAGTGATTCTTAGTTTCTGTCAACTGCAGTAGGGGTGTGGCCCAACCTCTTCATCTGTGCTGTAGCCGACTCAGCAAGACAGGAGTGGAGGGAAGCCTTCTCTGGCAGGGGGGTTCTCGGTGGTGTCCCAGCACATCTAGTGGCAGTCTTGAGGGAGTTTCTGTGACCCAGCCTGTCACAGGTGGGTGTGAGCTTCATCAGTACATTCAGATACACACGCACTTCAGAGCTTGTATGTGTGCCTGTTTGTTTATTGTGTGTATCTTCTAAAGTAATACATAACTGTACTTCAACAAGCCGCTCTGCATATACACACAGGCAGGTATTATCAAAATTAAGGCTAAGATTATGTGACGGTGATCACGGCTGTGACTTCCAGTGACCTCCATGACATTCGGGAATCTGCAGCAGCCCAGCCTCTGTGGGCTGTGGGGGCCCCTCCCGTTGGCAACGGGACCCCCGCAACTGACTGGCTGTCGGTAGCGACCCCTGAGCTGCCCGGCTGCTGCTGCTGGCAGGGGCTCCCCCCCCTACAGCGACGCAGCTCCCAGCTGCTGGTGGCAGAGGGACCCTGGAGCTACTCAGCCGCTGGCAGGGGCCTCCCTACAGCTCCCCTGCTGCCATGAGCAGCTGGCTCCCCACACAGCTCCCAGATGGTGGCAGCAGAGGGACCCCAGAGCTGCTCAGTGCCCGGGGGACCCCGCACAGCTCCCCAGACTCGGCTGCTGGCGGGCTCCCCGCTGCTCCCAGCTCCACAGGGTCAGGGGGGACCCCCTAGCTCCAGCCCTGCAGGGTTGGGTTGGGGGGGAATGTCTCCCAGCCACTGGGCAATGGGGTCCATGCAGCTCCCAGCCGGTGTGGGGGTGCTGGATCCTCCTCTCCCCATTTTGTCAGGGATGTTTTTAGTAAAAGTCAGGGGCAGGTCCCTGCTTCCGAGACTTTTTGTTTATTGCCTGTCCCTGACTTTTACTAAAAATATCCATGACAAAATCATAGCCTTAATTATTATACATAAATCTGATGCAATGTATTGCATTTTCCTAATGAAATAAGTTATTTTTTTATATATTTGAATGATACAAAAGTAGGGTGAAAATTGGAAAAAAATGAATAATACTTTTTGTAAAATCCGGGGATTTTTGGGTAAAAATCGGTTTAAACTGAAAACGAAGGAGCTTACTTATGGGATATACAGCTTTTTCACCAAGCTCACCTGTTTAAATCCAGTTCTGGTGAGTGGAAACTGAAAGCAATTTTCATTGGATGATGGCTCATTTGGTGTAAAATCTGTTCTTAGAGTAGTGTCCCTGTGGGTGCCCCACTCTAGGTGCGCTTATGTCTCCTGCGTCTTCATTTGAAGATTTTTCATAGCAGCGTCCGTTCGGCCTGTGCATGTGTGTTACTCCACCTCATGCTGTATGCTGTTGCTATATAGCAGGGGTGTCCAGACTCACTGACCCTCCAAGCCACATAGGATAATCTTCAGAAGTTTGAGAGCCGGGAACGCTTGCTGGGACTCAGGATTTCAGCCTCGGAGAAGGTGTCTGCTGGGACTTGGGGCTTCAACCCTGCAGTGGGCTGGTGGGACTAGGGGCTTCTGCACCGGAGGAGGTGCCTGCTGGGGTGTGGGCCTGAAACGCAGGCAGGTGTCTCCTGTGGGGCAGAATTGCCAAGCCCTCGCAGGCACCTCCTTGTGCTGAAGCCCCAAGCCCCCCTCCCTGCTGGGCAGAAGCCCCTAGCCCCATCAGCCCCACCGCAGGGCAGAAGCTTCAAACGTTCACCCCCCCACACACCCCCATCTGGTAGGTGGAGGGGGTGGGTGGACTCTGAGAGCCTAACTTTAACCATAGAGGGTCGCAGTTTGGCCACCCCTGCTATATAGCACTGACTAATTGTCCTCGGTTCTTCTTAACCTCCCTGGCTTGAGATGGAGACTGAGCTAGTTGTCTGAGTTGAGGGTTTTTTTGCCTCCAGTGTGCCTTCTTAGCTTTTGTAGTTAGTGTATTATAGTACTTAGTAATGGTTTATATATCTGTGTGTGTGTATATTTATTTATTTAGAGAGAGAGTGCGCTAGCAAGCAGGTACTTCTCTCCCCCACACTTCGACAGGAGGGTGGTTTTTTTGTTTGTTCAAGAGGAGACATCACAAAAATAGCTGCAATCTTTGCCAGCAGTTTTAGCTGAGAGAACAAGGGTAAATGAACTACCGTTGAATTCCTCTGGGGGTGGGAAGGTTCCGCTGCTGCTGTCCCTGCTGGACTTGTTCTGTAGACCGATTTAATTCCTCAGGCTGTTAGTTCAGGCCTTTTCCCAGCACTGAATATACCGAAAATGAAATATTGTCAATGGCTTTTAATCTATGCAATGTTGAAAATGATTTGCATTAGTGCATTATGGAACTTTTTCTCAGGTGCAGTGATCGATTTTGCAGTCAGGGCTGAAATAATGGTACTATTTTTGTAACTGGCTTAAGGACAGGAAATAGTAACCCCGTACCCAATTAGGTATTGATACTTCTCCTTTAGATTAATGGGTAATCATGGGAGCTGGGGATTCAGATTGTAAATGGTATATTTCTTATCGGGCAGAAGTAAAATATAAATTCGAACAATTCTTTCTAGGTATTTTAACTGCATCTCTTTAGTGACACTTTATACATAATTACAGTTTGAAGATATGATTACATGAATATAGTATTTCCTATATGTAATTCCAGTTTCCAGAACCAGGTGGTCAGATGTCAAAGGCTTGTCTTCCTATGGTTTAAAATAAAAGAATTTTTCCCATCATGCTCATGATTCATTAAGTTCTCTCTTGCACTGTCCTAGATAAAATGATCCCGGTGAGGTGCGCTTTCAGGATCTTCAACAGTGTGAAGGTGTTTGAAATGTATGAGAGTCACGGCTCATTAAACTGCAGTAACTTTTCTTGGGGATCGTTATAATTTGATTGTGAAAATGACTCCTGCAGGAGAGCAGTAAGCGCATGCCTCAGTCTTTATATTATCATTGGAATGAGTCCAGCTATTGAAGGCACAAATAAGGTTAATTCTGATTTGCTGTAGAACAGAGCTGATTCCAGGAAGGCAGAACAGAGCATCTTGATCCAGATGATCCCTGTAGATTTATGAGAGCACAGTGTTTGCATATAAATAAATTGTGGTTGCTTTTCTGCAAGTCTTCATCGTCAGTGCTTCAAAAATCCACTTGCTGTTGGCAAGAGGGGTTGTCCATGGGGGTAGCTCAGCCATCATTTTCAAGGCTCCATTTAAAAAAAAAAAAAAAAAAAAAAGTACTTCTCTTATGATTACTAAGATAATGCTTCAAAAGTGAGCCATGTGTGAATCAATTTGGTGTCTTGCTGAGTCCAGACAGAGAGCTCCATTTCTTTTGCTGCTGTTCATATTTTGATCACACAGCAGCAGAGTGAAATTTTACGCACTTGATTTTACTACTGATTATCAGAACCCAGTGGGCAGCGGTACAGCTGTCAAGAATCCTGTCAAATTTAGTCTGCTGATAGGGATCCAAAAAGTGAAAGCTGGGGAAGGAGTTTACTCCTGGTTTAAACTCAGCGTTGTTCTGGTTCAATTAAAGTTGTGATTTGATACAGATTTTAATTAAATGCACATGTGGGGAAACTTCTAAAGCTGGCTTATCAATTTAACTTGTGTCTGTAAATTTACAGGCACAAGTTGAGTTGATAGAACCAATTTTAAATTGATATATTGTCCACAGCTTGCACCAGTTTAACTAAACTGATTTAAATTAAAGCTGGTGCAGCTTCTGTGTAGACAGGCCCTTAGAGTAGTGGAGTTGTGCTGCTTTAACTGTATTGGTAGAGTTAAAGTGCTATGGCTCCCTGGTATGGATGCAGTTCTACTGTTATAAAGTTTCCTTGTGTCAGCAGAGCTTATTCCCATAAGGGAATGGGGGGAAATGAGCTATACTGTTGCTACTGTGTTGTTTGACTACATGCAGGAAGTGGCAGGATGTATTGGTGTAACTATTTTGGTTAAAAACAAACAAAACCTCACTCTCCTAACCCAAGATAATTATACCAGTATGCAAAATGTATGTTGACCAGTCTTTAAATGGTGAATTACCTCTTCACTCCCCCTGCACCTTCTGAATTCTCCTCTGAGTCAGGTTAGCAGTAATCAGAGTAACAGCCGTGTTAGTCTGTATTCGCAAAAAGAAAAGGAGTACTTGTGGCACCTTAGAGACTAACCAATTTATTTGAGCATGAGCTTTCGTGAGCTACAGCTCACTTCATCGGATGCAAGTTGTTGCATCCGATGAAGTGAGCTGTAGCTCACGAAAGCTTGTGCTCAAATAAATTGGTTAGTCTCTAAGGTGCCACAAGTACTCCTTTTCTATTAGCAATAATGTTTAGCTTTCTTCAGCCGACGCAAATAGGATTTTGGGATTTGTCTTCTTACATGCAGGTCATTCTTAAGTTACTATACCAACGTTTTCTGTTCTGAGGAGCATACATCACTGCAGGGGTGATTCTAAAACCAGAGCCAGTTACTAATTGAAGTGCCAGGGAAAGGTATTTCATACAGCCTCATCTAAAACTAGCAGATGTAACTCGATAACCAAAGAAATTATTAACAACAACAACAACAGAAAGTTTGATCCCAGACTTAAGTTCTGCCAAGGTTCATCCCCATTCAAGTATTTACAGCAAAGCTATAAATCTGTCAAAGATGGGGCTTATCAAATCTTAGCTCTCTTTGCCTCTTCCATTTAATTTGGGCTGCTCCTGCTATGCATTTGGGACCTCTTTCTCTCTCACACACACAGAGAAGCAGCACACTAGACTTTCCCAATGGCTACTGAACATAATGGATAAGGAGCTCTGAGTCCTTGGATCTGTGTGGTGTTCCCTGGCTTGCAAAGGCAATTCATACTCCCATGTCACGTTACCAGGGAGTCTATGCTAATTTGATATAAAGAATTGTATTTAAAAAACAAAATACATATTTATGAGGGATGTTAAAAACATAAAGCAATTATATGGCTTGCAATTAAATAAACATCAACATGAAATGGGAATTAGAAACTAAATAATTAATTTTCCATTTATTTGGAGTCTATAAACAGTAAAACCTGGAGAGCAAAGAGGGAGGACTGTAGGTGGCTTAAAGAAGTAGTGCTTTTTGTCTCGAGATCTGTGGTCAAACAAGACTGAGGTCACAATGTATGTATTGTATTTTTCTGCTTGGGGAAGGGCTGGGTGGGTGCGAGGCAGTATGTGCGGAAATCCTCATTATGCAGTGGCCCTACTGTTGTTTGGAGTGTATTTGCTCAAAATGGGCCAAGAACTGGAATAGCAGCATATGATAGCAACGTAGTCTAGAGCACTGAGCATAAAAAAGTCTAGGACCTCCTGGGATCTACACTTGTTTCTGCCACTCATATTAAACTACATACTTCTAGGGTATTGGGAGGATTTCAAATTGCTTTACAATCATATTTGAAAATAAAATGTTCCTTGCCATTATTAATTTTGCATATTGCATTGACATGCACCTACAGATCTGTGTCGGGCCTAGGTCTGGATTAGAAGAGGAGGATGTAGTTCAGAAATGAGCTCTGGAGGAGAAGTTTGAACAGTCGCTGCCCATGTTATCCCCAGCTTATGGCAGTGCCATCAGCACGTTATCTCAATGAACACAAAACACGTTTCTAAAAAAGGCGGACATATACTAAGGGATTTGAGATTGTGCCTTTGGCAGATGTTAGTGAGCCTGTGAGTCTATGAATGCACTGAGCTCTGCTGAACCTATGGAGAATCAAACTTGTTTATACCAGATTGTTCAACTTTATTCATAGACTGTTGTTTCCTTGAACCTTATAGATGCTGAGTAACTAGTTAACATTAGCCTCTTTTTAGAGGTTGTCCAGGAGACCAGTGCCAGGCCTTCCTGAAACACATGTTGTGGGAAAACCTGTTGGAGTAGCTTGCAGTTTCACGCCTAGGCTCATCCTGACCTGTTTCGATGGAGAGGTCTGGAGCTGTCCGTTTTCTCTAGAGAACCCCTCTCTGAGCCCATGAGAATTTGACCACTTAAGGCTGCCAGTGTTTGTGTCCCCGTTAACTGTCATAGAGGGCCAGACTATTTCTGAAATAAATGCATTGGCTGAAGCTAAAGGGCTTCAGAGATAGAGGGCTGTACCTGGAATTGAATGGGGAGCCAGTGTAATGTATAGGGCACCAGATATGCTAGAAGCCCCAGAACTAGGGGTGCTGCAGGAAAAAGATAGAGGGCTCCCTGTAGGTGAAGAGAGAGAACTGCAGAGACTCGCCCGTAGGCAAGTTTAATTTGCTTATTTTTCACTCACTCCAGGATAGTTTTGTGAAGTGGCATTATTGGGAATTTCTGTCGTCCATAAGAAGGTTTATTAAATTCCAATCCAGAGTGTCCAACTCCATTGGAAGTTGATTCCGACATCCCATTGGAGCTGATTCAGTTTGGAGCAGAGTTGGTGGATTGGACTGAAGGACCAGAGCTAACCGCAGTGGACCAGAGCAGTTTATAGCAGACTGTGCAACCTGATAGGGAGACCCTGCACCAATCTGACCACTACAGAATTAGGCTGGATTTGGAGCTGTAGGTAAAGTTTTGCTTGAAGCAAGAATTTTGAGTTTCCAGCAAGCCAGCCAGTGAGTAACAGACTCTGGGTTCTGCTATACCTTGCATATGGGTTTTTTGTTTTTTCTTAATTTCATTTTAGTACTTGATATTTGTCTTTTTCCAAATAGAGTTGTATTTCCAAGGTCTCTTGTGTCTGCCTGATGAGTGGGGAAAGGAACACTATAAAAGAGGACGTGAGCTTTATGTTCAAGTAGTTAGAATGCGTATATAAATTAAGGTTCTAGGTGGGGGCTCAAGCCAAACATTCTCTTTATTTTGAAAAGGTCCCCTTCTTGTAACCCAGACAGCCCATTTTACTGCTATCGCACAGTAGAAGGGTCACGACATTGTGTCCTTTGACCTGTACCAACTAGAAGACAGTCTGCTTTCTGGTGGATAACTGCAGTATCCTCTAGGCCTATGTTTTCAAGTCCAGCTTCTTGCCCATTGCATAGAACTCATCAAGAGAAACAACTGACTGATGTAACACCTGCGCAAGACAGTGTTGGAAACTTCCCCTCTTTCAGTCTTTCCTTACTCCTGGTGTCAGCTTATGAATTCTAGACAGGAGATGATTAGACAGTGACACTGTGAGATTGATCTTTAGCTGTGTTTGGTAATTACATGAAAATGTCCAGAGAAGTTTCCCAGCCAAACTGGATATAATTCAAGATTCTTTAAATAAGGGAATTCTTTTGGTAGAGGTGCTTGAGAAAACACACTGATGTGTTATCGCCAGCATCTGCGGTGGAGCAAGAACGCAGCACGATGCCTTTGCAAGCTGTTGTGAGGGGTAATGTAGCCTAACAAAGGAAACCAAGCAACATGGAAAATCCTGTGCATTTATAGTAATTAATTTCCCAGAGAAAACCAAGGAAGACTTTTGCCCTATTTGTTACTTTTCTACCAGTGCCCTGACAATGTTCCTCCTTCACGGAAAGTTTACTGTATATTTTGGGGAGAAGGGGATATTGTAAGGTGTAAATAATGAAGGAAAACAGTCCCAGGATACTTTGAATATATTGTTTGATAAATTTCCCTGCTGCATGTTCATTACGTATTCACGGATTAGTACTTGAACAACTGTTGAGTCAGCGAAATAGCTCAAAAACTGCATGTCTGAATAAATGAACTGACAAGTCTATCTGTCTGTTTAGGTTCTCCCATTATCACTGAAGTATCTGAGCATGCACCTCCCAAGTAATGAAAAATAGACACAATAATCTCTGCCTTTTTTCCTTCCCAGCATGTAGCAGAAACAGCGTGATTAATTTATAAAGTTTTTGGCTTCTGCATATTTTAAAAATTAATAGAAGGAAAATTGAGTCGAAGGCTTGCCTCGCTTACTTTTGTTACTATTTCATTCCTAGTTTCACTCCACTTCTTTTTTCTTATAATAAGCCATGGTGTGTCTCTTCCTCATACCTTCATTGACTGTTTCCTATCTTATTTCATTTTCTTTCCTAGTTCCTGTATTATGCTCTCTTCACCTATTTTTTCTCTTTCCTGGAAATACTAAAACAGGCCCTCTATATGCACAGTGCTCAAAGCAGCTACTTCCAGAGTTTGTTCTGTATGCAGCTAAACTAGGGCTCTCCTACTCCTACATCTTTACTCCTACAGTTAAGTAGTATCACTAAGGAGGTAAGTGGTCTGGGTTAAAAAAAAAAAATGCATGTGGCAGAATCTATTTATTTTTCCCCAAATAACAGATGTGGAGAACACTCAAATCAAATCACCCCATACAACTTCCTGTTAGCCGCCATGGTCTCTCGACTCTTGTCTGAATGCCACCTGGTGGCTGGACACTAGAAGTCATGCCCAATTATCTGAACTCATAGCCACTGGCTGGAATTGGGCTGTGTGTGTATCCTTTATCTCCTCTCAGCAGAGACTCAAATTTCAAGACCTTAAAGCTGCTGCTTGCAAATCCTGATCAGGTGAGCCTAAGGATCTCTCTCTCACCCAGCCGTGCTAAATCTGTCTCAGCAGGAGTTTCCTCTCTGCATACTTTACTGCATGATCTCTGCACCGTATGTTTTACTATCTTGATTTACTATATGTGTCATGGGTGATTCCAGCATTGCTGGTGATTCTGTATATGTGGTTAACTTGGTGGGAATAGCTTCCTGATGCTTTTGACATTAGGGTTGTGTTTTGGCAGCAGTGTCTTCCTGTATGACACCAGAACCAAACAAAGATAGGGGAGAAGAGGGCCTTGAAAGGAGTTACTGAATTAAAACATCTGCTGGCAGTGGAAGTTTGAACAGGTAATAGCATAGCGATCTAGTTCTGGAATGTAATCTGGGATTTACCACCACCTCTTCCTTTGCAAACAGCAGGTAGCACATGTCAAAGCAGTTCAGTTTAATACAGGAGACTGAACTTTCAGTCTTTGGCCTAGATCATCCCCTTCTGCAGGAAGACCCCTGGGCTGACCCCTCAGGGGAGAAAATCTGAGTAAAAGTTGCAAGGTCTTTCCCCTAAACTGGTGGGGCCGTGTCTCGGTACCAGCCCTAGCCCCTGGTGATTTCCCCTTTTCCAGTTCCCTAGCTGCACAGCTCCACCGGAGAGAGAGCTGCCACGGTCTCCAGATGCCACTGGAACTACACCCCCAAGATGTCTTGTCCTGTCCTAGGGAATTGCCAAGGGACTGGAGGGAAGACAGAGTGCATTCTTTCCCTCCAGCTTTGTCATTTGTCCTCTGTCATTCCGAGTTTTCATCCCCTCCACCCAGACTCTACAAAGAAGCATCTAGAGGGATAGGAAGTGGTGCCACAAACAGCTGAACCTCCCTTCTGTATAGGGCTGTGGGAGATCTGCATAGTGTGTCCCTTCTCTGCATGGATCTAGGGGTACGAATGAAGTTACTACTGGTGGGACTTTGAAAGGACCTATTAAATATCAGTGGGACGTCTGTGATTCTATGACTTGTGTCCCTAAACCATTTAGGGTAAGATTTTTAGAAGTGCCTGTGTTTTTCAAAAAGTAAAAACAAGACAGAAAATTCAGGGTTGCAGATGGAAGAATTAATGCAAACTGGATGCAAGGTTTCTAAACGTTATACAATGCAAACAGAAGACATGTAAAGTTTTTTGTTTTTTTTTTTTTTTTAAGGTTTGATGTCCTGTTTTGAAGGAGGCTTGTTTAAGTAGCAGCCACTCAGTTTTTCATGTTTTAATTCCTGAGGATATACAGAATCATAAAAATTAGGGCTGGGAACGACTTGTGAAATCTCTAGTCCATTTCCTGTCAATTCAGCATCATTCCCCATAGGATACTATTCTCTAGTGCTTTGCCCAAGCTAAATGGCAGTGCCTCAGGTAATGGGGATTCCACTAAATCCCTTGGGAGATTATTCTACCTTCTAAGAGATGTTATTAATAAGTTTCCATATTCTGACATCTCATTTTCCTCTAAAATTTATACAGCTTTGGACTGATTTAAATATTTCCTTTCCTCCTTGGAGTCTGTGCTTCTTAGAGTTCTGTAGTACTGGCCATTTACGTCAAGTATGTTAGAGCAAGTCTTTACGTACATCTCCTTTCTGTTCTGTATGCGGATCGGAATTCCCTAAGTCTGACCCCACCGACCTCCCCCAGCCTAGATGAGAGTGGGTTTATCTGATCACTTGTGGGCAAAGATTGATGCAGAGATTAAAGAGCACATTTCACTGCACCAGTCTCCAGTGTGCTTTCTCTGTTTCTGTAACAATACTGTGTATCTACCATGTCCATTTAATTTGTGCCCTACATTAAATAAAAACTCCATCCTTATTCTGCACCATTAAACCACCCCTAAATTGTGTTTTTATGGGGGTTGCCAGAGCCAGTCACTGTCCAGAGGTTTTATTAAACCTTACTGAATTACTTGCCCTTGTAGGAAGGTCCTAATTGATCTAAAAAGATGATGGTGGTAGTGCCAAATGTATCTTGACAATGGTTAATTTTCCGGGTACGCTATCAAGGTAAAATTAGTATTTTTTTGAAAATGATCCCTCCTTGTGTCACTAGTAACATTAGATTATTGCAACAGAGATTTTTGAAACACTGTATTTGCTTCTACTATTTTGTATGTGACTCATTCAAGATAGCGAAGCCTGGACTAGTCAGTATCCCTCCTCTGCTTCTCATCACCTCTGTACTAGCACAGTGCTGTTTTGTTTCATTTCACAAGATTCCAGGGAGATGTTTAAGTTGAATATGTTTTAATTTAATAACACTATTCATTTTAAACGACCACTCTTCACCCCTAGATCTTAAATCACTTTTCCATTCATGGATGGAGACACTGGGGCACAGAGATGTCACTTACTTTAGGTCATGCATCAGGTCAGTGACAGAGCAAGGTCTCGTGATTCCTGTTCCAGTCCCCTGTCTGCTGGCCCACCTTGAATTTATGAAACTTTCTGTTGTTACTGGTTCTTGTAATTCTTAAACTCTAACCCTCTCTCACAGAGTCTACTTCAATGTTTGTGCGTTTTCAGTGATTAAACTGATGCTTGCAGCATGTGGTCTTTAGGGTCCTGTCCTGTCCTGCCCCACAAAAAACTCTGGAAGCAAGTTCAACAAACTTGAGGAAGCAGGCAGCCCGTGGTTACCAACATTTATATCAGTGGGGCTTGGGTGCATGGATTTAACTTAATTATGAATGCTGGCCACATTGAGAGATGATTTGATACAATAACTTTTTTGCCTGTATGTGGCCTTTCCTTGTTGGAATTGGAAGAACTCCATCCTGTGGCTAGACACTGTGTATGAGAGGCTTGTGTTACCTGTGCAGGCTGTGAAAGCCGCTCAAGGCATTTATTTCCCTCAGCACTTTCAAACCCGCTTGAAAGATTTCAGGAAGTTAAACCTGTGTCTTAGTTCCCAGGTATTAGGCAGATGTTCAGGGAACAGATTGGGTGGGGGGGCGGGGAAGGGGGTGTAACATTTTTTCCAAAGACACTTTTTTGGTGCATTTGTCATGGCTTTAAATCATGTTTTATCACTGCTTGTAATGTGCTTAAAGTGTGTTTGCTTACTGACTTGACTCAGTCCTGTTTCAAGCACAGATTTAGCTAACATCAATTTTGTGAGCCCGTCTGTATAAGAAAGTAAAGTGCAGCTTGACCCTGATGTTTATGCTGCTGCCTCCCAGTTTCCATTTGCAGAGCCGTCACATGCAGGGGAACAGTTTCAAGCCGAGAGTCACTACAAAAAAAAAAAGTGCGTTCTATTGAGTATCTTGATTTGCTTATAAAAGATGCTGGGTTGTTTTTTTTTTTTGTTTTTGTTTTTTTTGTTTTTTTTTAAGTGTTTGCCCCCCCAAAAAAAAAAAATACAAGTGGCCATGCTTGGCAGGAAAATGCATATTCAGAGCCATGAAAATGCCAGATGTTACCTGGCTTCCGTATCACCTGCACATTGTCTTTTGGGCTTGCACTCAGGGTTTCCCACCTGCCCCAGTTTTTGTGCAGTATTCCCATAAGCCTTGCTTGTCGGAGGCCGGAAAACCTCCTGAATATCATTTTAGACTGATTTTGTATTGTTGAGACCTGGAGTGTCGCATTGTGAGGTGAGGTGGTAACAAGCTTGCCTGGGAAGACAAACTGTAAAAGCAGTTGGTTTATTCTCCTTACCCTGCTCAGTAAGAAGCAACTGCTGGGGGTACAGAGAAGCTCTGCCTGCAGAAGAGCGTGGGTGATTCCTGTGGTAGGGACTGAGGGAACACAGTGAGGATTTGTGAGTATTGGTGGTGGATTTTTTATGTTGCTTTATGTATATCCCTACCATTATAAATCTGCAGGAAGCCACGGAGGCTACGCTTGCCTCAGGTTGGAGGGGAGGAGCTCTGTCCTGGTGCTGGGAATGTGGTCCAGGTCATGTTCCTCCCCACCCCCATGAGTGGTGGTATTTCCTTTTCTTCTGTCCTTGCCTCAGTTCCCTGCATTCTTTGCTTCATGTGGATACAGTAACACTTGAAAAAGAGTCTACCAATAATTTTTTAAGGTTATCATTATCACTAGAATAAGCACATTGAAATGGTGAGCCCAACCTTATTTACACTAAGTGTAAAGAGACAGCAGGATTTGCTGAGATTATTTTTAAAGAAAATATTTTGTTTGGCCAAAATGTTCTAAATCCATTGGAGTTTCCCTTTTTTCTGCATATATTACTCATTAAAACTCACATCCACTGATTTCCAATGTCAAAGTGTATTCATTTATTCACTTGCTCATTCATCCGCTCAGTCTCCCATTCATTCACTGGTAGTTTTTAAGCAGAGCAGAAGTTCCTCCCTGTCACTAACCTATTCAGTGAAAACCTTTCATTTGCCCCTCAACAAGAGTGCCTTGAAGTAGCTGGCACTTATTAGGTGGCCTTCATTTGCTGAATGATGGAGGCCTCGAGTGAACTGAGAGACTATATTAACTACCTAAGCGTGCAGCGAGCAGAGGTTGCCTGGATTGGTAAATTTGAAACCACTCAGTTCTCTCCTTTCTCTCTTTCATTAGAGAAAATATTCTCGGTTCTTCACATTGATTCAAGTCTTAAATTGTTCTGATGGGTGTGTGTGAAGAATATCTTTCTGTGACACGCACAGATACACTTTTGCATTAGTGGACACACAAGCTTTGAAAGCTCTAAAAGGTGACATTTTTGGGTCACCCTTCACTGCAGCAGTTTTGCATGTTTTTTGGTGACGGTGGTGGGGGTGAGGGGAAGGGCTGCTGTTTCAGTTCGGGTGCCTTTGCCATATATCCTTTGATGCAACCCTTAAAGTATTCATAAACAAACGAGGGAGCTGCACTGGGGATGAGGGGCAGATGAGAGAGCACAGCTTTCCCTACCCAGGGATAGCAGGGCATGCTCCCTGTTTTTAGCAGAGGGCTAGCTACATGTCCCAATCTCTTCCTACTACTAATTTGATGTCCCCTTTTCCCAAGTAATTCCAAATGGCCTATATCCCATGGACTGTATGACACTGATTCCCTAAACTATGCATGACAAGACTGCCCAACTCAAAGATAATGGCACCTTGAAGTGTAATCTAAATATAACTAGAGTAGACAGCAGCTTCCCATATATTTAATAATAAAGTGTAGTTTATGGGGACTAAACGTCCTGGCACGCAGCTCAATTAGGTTCAAGATGAACTGTAGTTGTATATGATTAGTTTGTAATTCATCAAAAATATAATTAAGACTGATAGGTTCTTTGTTTTAGTATAAATTAACTTTGCCAGAGAGAGAGAGTGCCAACATGTCTCTTTTCATATGAAATACCTTAAAACAGAAAACTAATGGCAAAACCAAAGACTTCTTTGTGGCTGATTTTTCCCTTCTATTCTCAGACTTTGGCATAAGATATTCCACTACATAGGCCATGAAATATCCCACTTTATAACACAGAGCCTGGATATTGCAGGAGTGGGTGGGTGAGATTCTGTGGCCTGCGTTGTGCAGGAGGTCAGACTAGATGATCATAATGGTCCCTTCTGACCTCAGTATCTATGAATGTATGAATCATTGAGACACGCAGGGCCTATTACTCTGTGTTAAAGAGAAGCACAGCAGTAAGCCATGTTGTAAACACCATGGTCTCATTTGGTTTTTAGTTGCTTCTTGGACATCCTTTCCCTTAGACCTAGAGGAGGCATTCCCCATCACACTTCCTTGGTTGAGCATCTACGCATTCATACCTTTCAAGGATGGGCCTCTTATCTTTGAACCACTTATAGATATTGTACTAAATGAATTAATTTACAGTGGAGAGCCTTTCCCTGGTTCCCAGGTTTGTTTGAAATGAGGAACAATGTGATTCCTTGAAAATTAGGGTCCCTCCCCCGATCCCCTTTTGCTGTTCTCTGTGGCTAGAGCGCGCACTATCAATTGACCGGTAGACATTGTGAGAAGAGCAGGCATAGCTAGTGGGCATATCTGGTTCTTTCTCCATCCATCAGAGTCTAGCTCAAGGTAGTGCAACATGCCATTGCAGCTATTGCACTTGGCTCACTTTTAGCGTATTGTAACTAAACACATTTTAAAATCCAGTACTTCATTCAATTTTGCTCCCTCCCCTCTTAAATACGTAGTCACTTGAGATGTTTCATCTCCAGTTGTTTTCCCAAGTTCTATAGCTCAAACAATAAGAGTAAATGGGACAGAACAGCCTGTTCATAGAAGTCCTGAAGGCTAGCTAAGAAGCCCAAGAGCTCAGATGTAAAAATGATACTGATTTCAGCAAACAACCCTTTCCATAGTAATTCTTGTGTTCCCTCTGGATAGCTTTCTGGAAGAGTTGTGTCTGAGGGAATTATAGCAGCATACGCACTAGGGCATAGGATTGAGGGACAAGGATTCCAGGCTTCGATAATAACTTCCACTGTGGCTTTGGGCAAGTCATTTAACCCCTTTGTGACTGTTTTAAAGAAACAGGGAGGGTGCCTGCCTACTTCATGGTGGCTGTGATTAGGAGAGTTAATCAGTTAATGTTTGCCAAGCATTCTGAAGATGTAAAGTGACATTTGAGTTCTAAGTAATATAGTTAATCTGTCATTTGCATGGGCGTCATGGTAGATCTGTGGATCAATAAAACACTTACAGGGTGGATGAGTATCATTAGTGATTAGACAACACTCCATTTATACACACACATTTCTGTACAACCTTTCATTACACACACTTTCCTGTTTGTACAGCTTTTATATAGGAATCATTGAAAAAGCAGCCATTTCTGGGGTGAAACATCTGTTTAGATGCAGCTGGTTAGAACAGGATGTGAAGCATGCATTACTGAATTTAAACTACAGGAGGAATATGTCAGCACAGTGTCGTTATCCAGACTGGTATTGGGCCAGGGCACTGTGGCTATCAGCCCAACTTGGAAAAAGTGCCATAACAACTCTAACAAGTGGTCAAGACCTTGGTTTACAATTTCATTCCTTGCTTGCAATGCTTTATCTCACATAATTCTGTAAATGGCTTTTTTTAAAAACTTGAACACCTGGGCAGTTGGCATGAGAATAACAGAGTCTAGCTCAAGCAGTGCACCTTCAAAATCTGGAATAAAATAAAAGTATGCTGTTAAAACAAACAGCTGCGTTGCTTTGATTTATAATTAATCTGTAAAGTCTTAGTCTTGTCAGTATAAAACAAACAGAACCTGACTATCTGACAGTGGCATCTGCTACTTGAGATGAAGGGTCCTGCATTGTATTGTTTGCATTCCACTGAAACATGATAGCTTACTCTTGCATAATTGCTGGCTTTCTGGGGCTCTTATGAAGAAAAAATGCTGTGGTGATAAGCTATCCTACCTTAAATAAATGATTTAATTCTTGAAAATAGCAGTAAATGTGTTCAGGAGCTCAGGTTCTGGCAATATTTTTAAAATTGCTTTGTCATCTCGCAAAATATATGTAGCTTGTTTGCACTTTGTGTTTAGATAAGTGCGGGATTTGTGTAGAGCCTCTGAAGTGATATTTGGGAATGTCGTGTGATTCTTCACCTCCAAAGAATGAAGTTGATGCTTGTCAGTTGTAAATGCCTGTGGTACACTGTGATAACAAAAGAGAAGAATTTGTATCTGTGTACACACATACCTGGAACATCCTTCCATGGGTGGAGGGAAATCGCTGTGATGCTTACTTCAGGTAGGCGCCCTATTGGATAAGCAATATGACAAGTCTTGTTAAAGTACCCTATGTAATCTTTTCAGAAAGTGTATTTTCTTAGAATGGATCTAATCAGACTTTTAAAATAAATACTTTGTGTGGGAGGAAGTGGAGTGGGTTGCTAGGGGTGGGGAGGAATAGAGAATGGATAAATAACCAACACACATCTAATGGGTAGGAATTCACATTGTGGTTTCTATGACAACACATAGATGAACCAAATCTGTGGTCTTCAGAATGCTGGGTGAATAGAGTGAATTCTCAGTTACTGCCATAGATATGCAGACATAACTGACGCTGTAGCAGGACAGTATTGTTTGTGGGTGACCACCTGGTTGTAAATAGGGCGGTGAGGACAAGCTATAGAAGTGCATTAAGATTTGCATCTGGAGAGCAGTACAATCTATTGTGGGTTACAATATCTGTTGCATGGTGTCAAAATGCAGGATCAGAATTTTTCTTTTAATCTGATAGGTCTGGTGGTTTTATGGAGAGAGACCCATAAGGTGGTCTTGTAGGCTATGTATGCAGGCTTGTTCAGTCCTCTTATGAAAACGAATCCCTTCTGACTTTTGACAGCAACAGGAACTGAAATTTCAATGATACTTTGAATGGACACCTGATCCAAGATCTGAATTAAAGACACATTTCTCTTTTAAAAGGATCTTTAGTAGGGCTGTCAAGCGATTAAAAAACTAATCGCGTGATTAATTGCACTGTTAAACAATAATAGAATACCATTTATTTAAATATTTTTGGATGTTTTCTACATTTTCAAATATATTGATTTCAATTACAATACAAACACAAAGTGTACAGTGCTCACTTTATATTTATTTTTTATTACCAATATTTGTGCTATAAAAAACAAATGAAATAGTATTTTTCAATTCACCTCGTACGAGTGTTGTAATACAATCTCTTTATCATGAAAGTTAAACTTACAGATGTAGAATTATGTATCAAAATTAACTGCATTCAAAGATAAAACAATGTAAAACTTTTGAGCCTACAAGTCCACTCAGTCCTACTTCTAGTTCAGTCAGTAACTCAGACAAAAAGTTTGTTTACATTTGCAAGAAATAGTGCTGCCCTTTTCTTGTTTACAATGTCACCTGAAAGTGAGAATGGGTTTTCACATGGCACTGTTGTAGCCAGCGTCACAAGATATTTACATGCCAGATGCATTAAAGATTCATAGGTCCCTTCATGCTTCAACCACCATTCCGAAGGACATTGTGTACATGCTAATAAGGGGTTCTGCTCGATAACGATCCAAAGCAGTGCAAACCAACGCATGTTCACTTTCCTCGTCTGAGTCAGATGCCACCAGCAGAAGGTTGACTTTCTTTTTTTGGTGGTTCGGGTTCTGTAGTTTTGACATTGGAATGTTGCTCTTTTAAGACTTCTGAAAGCATGTTCCACATGTCATCCCTCTCAGATTTTGGAAGACACTTCAGATTCTTAAACCTTGGGTCGAGTTCTGTAGCTGTTTTTTAGAAATCTCACATTGGTACCTTCTTTGTGTTTTGTCAAATCTGCAGTGAAAGCATTCTTAAAACGAACAACGTGCTGGGTCATCATCCGAGACTGGTTGCTATAACTTGAAATATATGGTTGAATGTATGGAGTTACGTAACAAAAAAAAATCTACATATGTAAGTTGCACTTTCCCGTTAAAGAGATTGCATTATGGTATTGTATGAGGTGAATTAAAAAATACGATTTTCTTTTGTTTATCATTTTTCAAGTGCAAATACTTGTAATAAAAATAATATAAAGTGAGCACTGTACGCTTTGTATTCTGTGTTGTAATTGAAATCAATATATTTGAAAATGTAGAAAAAAATCCAAAAATATTTAATACATTTCAGTTGGTATTTTATTGTTTAACAGTGCCATTAAAAATGTGATTAATCACACTTTAATTTTTTTGAGTTAATCACGTGAGTTAACTGCTATGACAGCCTTAATCTTTAGCCTTGTTTAGGGCCTTGGTTCTCAACAAGGGAGCTCACAAATAGGTGTCAGGAGGTCCTTCTGGGAGGAGGGCTCTGGCTCGGGGGGGATGGGTGCTCTCTATGGAAAAGGTTGAAAACTGCTGGTTCAGATAAACAAGTCTTTACTCTGTGCATGTGTGTGCGCATGCACGCAGCTCAAATTAAATTTAAGTGGAGGCAAGTAATACGTGCACATGGAGAATAGTGCCTCTTAGCATCGTGTTCTCAGGTTGCTTCAACTTATTCAACAAACTTACTATATATAGCTAGCAATGACTATATAATGGTTTTAATATTGAAATCTGTCAGTGCTTTTCCAGTCTCTCCATCCATTAAGCCTTTATACAGAGTGTGAAGAGGTTAGCTTTAAGCTTTGAACAAAATGCAGTAACTTAATGATTGTTTTCAGCTCAGTGTAATCTCTGTAACCTCTTCTTTTAATGTCAGCGTTTGATTTAAACATTACACTGCCATCCTGAGGGATATTGCAAATCCTCTCCCTTCCAGTCCCCCGAATTCACCCAAATGAGTCATGCTAGATTTGCCTATGCAATGAGCTGCTGCTTCAGCACTGACCTGTCACAGGAACCTCAGCAGTCTTCCCGAAGCAGCATCACGAGAGATGAACTTTATGTGAAATGATGTACATTAATATTAAATACTCAGTGATGATTGTTCCTGTGATTAGTTGACCATTGGCTCGCCATTATGCTGATCTCTGAAAAAATGGATGTTGTGAGAGGATCTCCACCCTGACTTCATCTGTAAGTGGATTCTTTTCCCTCATTTTGGTCATATGTTATCCATTGACTTCTGCAATGCAGCCTGTTTTATGGATCTTGCAGTCAGTGCTTCATGCCCTGTCCTCGCCAATGAAATGATTACATTGACTGTTGTAACTATGCAAAATATTTCTCACATTTCAGCACAACGTTGCAAATAGGCCTTTCTCACCACACGCCGCAAATTGGGAATGCCTGTTTTCCACTGCAAATCAACCCATTCTGAAGCAAAACCCAGAGCTATTCCAAACACAAGGTGCCTTTGAAATTTGAATGAGACCTTTCACAGGATGAAGCTCAAATTGGAAATTTCATATTTGAATATCAAAATTTTGCATGTTTTTCTGTGAAAATAGACATTTAGTCTGTCTCGCAGAGGATTGAAATTTGAGGCGTGTGAAATAACTTGAACCAAAGCTGAATCATTTTATGCAAAATATTTCCCCAGCATTGTGCAGCTATAGTGCCATTAAAGGAGCAATCTTGGGCGCTGTGATTGGATCTAGCCATCTAATACATTGTGGGGACTCCTGACATAGGTAAAATACTACTATTGTACCATGTCTTTTTAACACATTAGAACAGGGGTCTCATACACGTGGGCCACATGCGGCCCGCAGAGTTATTTCCTGCGGCCCACCATAGATGCCAACTCCACCCGCAGCCAAGCTCGCCTCCCCGCTCCTCTGCCTGCCTCCCAGCGCTTTCTGCCGCCTAACAGCTGTTTGGCAGCACTTAGGACTTTCCAGGAAGGAGTGGGAGGAGCAGGGACGTGGTGCGCTTAGGGGAGGAGGCAGAGAATAGTCAGGGCCAGGGTGGGGATTTGGGGAAGGGGTTGGAATAGGGGCAGGGAGGGGGTGGATTTGGCGCGGGGACTTTGGGGAAAGGGTTGGAAAAGGGGCGGGGAAGGGGTAGGAAGAGGCGGGGCAGGGTCGCATGGACTAGACGAGCAGTCTGAGGTATGAAGTTCAGTGTGTGTGATTCTTTGCTGTGAGTAGTTGGGAAGAATGTTTGTTAAAAGTGGCAACGTATTTTGTATGAATAGTTACTTTAAAAAGTTCCTAACATTACAGCTATGTTGATAGACTGTTAGTGTAGATCATCATCCATGTTACTGACCGCATAAGGAATAGTTAGAGGTGTTTATATTTTATTAAAACTCCTCTTCGCATTACAGTTTTTAAAAAGTTAATACATTGACTTTTAATAGCATACTATATTACTCTTCTTTTTTTTTCATTTTTGGCTATACTTTTGCATCATTGTATGAAAAGGTTTCAGTGATGCGGCCCTCGGGCCAACATACTAGTCCTCATGCGGACCTCCTGGTGATTTGAGTTTGAAATCCCTGCATTAGAATAAAGCACACATGAATGTAGGTGTATTGATACCAGTGGTCTTATGTAAGTGATCTGTAGACTGCATTTTCAGGGTGTCAGAGCAAAGGGAGGGTAGTTCAGCTCTGCAGTCATGAAGAACTCTGGAATAATACTGTTGATTGACTGTCAGCATTACATGACAGATCACCATCACTTCACTGTGTGACACTGTCTCTTCCTCCACCACCATTATTACACTTAAAGATGGGGAGATCTGTAGGCTCTATCTCCAAAATGATGCGGCAGACTGTTGCATGCTGAGGTGACTTAAACAAAATGTTGTATAATTGAATGTGTACTTCATGTAGCTGTTTGCTAAACCTCTTACATATATTTAGTGCTTGTGAGAGGTACCACTGATGATCTTTGGAAATGATGTAATCTGTTTATGGGCAGCTTGCTACCAATTTAAGAATCTATCATGCCCGCTTCCATTTCATATCCCCCTGAGCCATCAAGTAAGTCCCTCAGTAGTGTTCTGGATCATTAATATTGGTTCCCCTGGTATGCTGTTGGATATTGAGCTGTAGCTGTTGGGTCAGCTGTTTGTGTTTTAATGCCCACTGTTTCCAAGGGAAGATGTTTCTATATCTTATTGGGTTTTTATTTACCAGGATTTAGAGGGAGGCTGATGTGCTTTCCTGAATGGATCATGCATGTCAAGGAAACCTGCTGTCCATGGATAATTTGTAGGCATTGTTATTAACATTGAATATACTGTCAAATGTTTATTTTCATAGACTGATTTCAACATCATATCAGATGACATTCAGCTTGTAGTATCTGAATCCTTTTGGGACCATCAATTCTTTGTGTGCGCCCTTTGGGATTAGGTACCCATACAAACTGTATGGGTTTTGTTGTTTTTGCTTGCCATGCTTTTTTAAAAAGGCAAGAATGCTGTCATCTAAAGCACTGATGGGTTTTTTTTAGGCATTTTGTGCTTGTGACAGGTGGTGGTTTTTCCAGCCCTGAAGAATGAAGTCCTCTGCCCATAGCTACTTTATGGGTTGGAGCAATGCAGGTTTCCTCCATTCTGTCCTGAATGTGTATCAAATGTAAGAGAGGTGATCAGTCTCTGAGGACTTGTTTAGAAGAACAGTTAATGTGTGGGAAGCTGGGGTGTAAATCTACTAGATTACCGCACACTAACTGACTGTGCGGGGGGGTGGGGGAGGAAGGCTCTCTAGCATGCTTTGATCTAATTCGCTTGAAACACTAGCAAGAATTGCATTTGTGACCTCTCCTCTAGTAAGTGCATTGAAACCACCAACCCATTTCACTTAGGCGAGCACACATCAGTTGGATGGTAATTTTTTAGTCACTACTGACTTTGCGTGGTATAGAACTAGTGACCTAGACTTGAGAGGCCTCAAATCCTGTGAGGTACAAGATGTAACATATCACTTCACGTATTTGTCCCTAGTTTTCTAGGCCATGAATACCTCAAAATTTAACACGTGTACTTTGTAATCATCCTACTTTAAAGAAAGTGAGAATCCCAGCTGCTTGTGCCATCACTCTATTGCTATTGACATAGACTCCAGAGCAGAGCATCAGCAATAAATTCTTAAGCTGCTTTGTTTTACTGATATTATAATGGTTCTAATGATGCCTCTGTTGCAGAGCCTTTGTGTGGCGAATGAGTGCTATTCTTAGGGTTGCACAGAGCCAGGCCTTATGAATATGACTTCCACAGAAGGCAGTGAGCTAGTGAGAGGAGGTGCCTGACATCTAGTGTGCTTTGACAAGGTGCTTCAAATGGCTTGCCCGATGTGCCTCGTTGTTGAAGTGTTTTAGTGTTCATAAAAGAAGATTCCTGCTGGAAATAAATAACTTAGTGTAGCAGCAGATGCTTATCTTTTGAAACTTACGACTCAGTTACATGTACAGGGGCTCTCTGTCCTCATGCTTTATGGAATAAGATCACAACCACCAGGGGTCAGGAAGAAATTGAAAGTCAAAGATCATAGGAAGGCTGGGTCAATGGCCAGCGTACTACCGTAGGACTTGAATCAATTCCCTGCTCTGCCATGGATATCCTGTGTAACCATGGGCAAGTCACTTAATCTCTCTGTTCCTTAGTCTTTCTATAGAATGCAAATTATAATTTCCTAACTCCCAGGGTGTTGGGATTAATACATTAAATATTTGTAAGGTACTTAAATAAAGGGGGCCATATAAATACCTTAAATGGATAGATTCCCTGACCATGGTGGCCCATGGCAAAAATGGTTCATTGTGGGGTTAATTTTACATCTTCTGAAGAGCTTAGCTGTGGCTGCTGTCATTGAGAAGAAACACCAGGCTTGTTGGCTCCATGGTCTCACCCAGTCCTCCTGGAGCTGGAGCTGTGTGAAAGGTGCAATAGCTAGGGCCCTACCAAATTCATGGTTCATTTTGGTCAATTTCACGGTCATAGGATTTTAAAAATCATAAATTGCATGCATATTTACATCTGAAATTTCACGGTGTTGTAACTGTGGGGGTCCCGACCCAAAAGTGGGTCAGAGGGGGGGTTGCAAGGCTATTGTAGGTGGGTCATGGTATTGCCACCGTTACTTCTGTGCTGCTGGCGATGCCTTCGTAGCTGGGCTCCCACCCAGCAGCCATGGAACTATCTGCAGCCGGGGGAGGTTCCTGGAAATAGGTCTGACCTGGCCCGGGAAGCAGCCGCTGCAGGGGGAGAGGAAGTCCCATCCCTCCCCAGCCTGTCCGGGACTAGCATCTGGAGACGGGCACATAAGAGCCCCCAGCCCTGCCTCTCCCCTACACTACCCAGATTTCACGGGTGACCGCAGATTTCACAGGGGAGGTCAGATTTCACTGTCTGTGATTTCTTTTTCATGGTCATGAATTTGGTAGTGCCCTAGCAATAGTCTATAAAATAACTAAGGACAGAGAGAGGGGGCAATGAAATACACAAGTAGAAGCCGGTACACACCTATAAACGAATCAAGCTTTTCTCTTATTGGGGGAGGGCCCTGGAAGTTGGGGCGAGAGGAGGGAAGAGTTTTTTTTCTTCATTTGGTATCTGCCCATCTCCCAAGTATTTAAAGTGATGGGTGGAGGGACATGTAAGTATCTCGATAGATAGAGATCACCATTTATGGTGGTAGGGGAAAAAGGTGGTGTTCCTACCCTGAATCCTCCTCTCCTAGGGGGAACCATCTCTGAGCAGATGTGTTTCTATTGGGGTCCCACAAGGATCAGTTCATGGCCCTACGCTATTTAACATTTTTATCAAAGGTTTTTGGGGGGGGGGGGGGAAGAGACTTATAATCATCCCTGATAAAGTTGATTGATGAGACACAGATTGGGGAAGTGGTAAATAATGAAGTGATCTAGGTCATTAATATGGAGCAGCCTACCTCGCTTGATAAGTTGGGCACAAACAAATGAAATGCGTTTCGGTATGGCCAAATGTAAAATATGTAGGTCATACTTAGAGGGTAGGGGTTGTTGTATCCTGGGAGCAGTGACTCTGAAAAAGATTTGGGAATCATGATGAATAGTCAGCTGAAAATGTGCTCCCAGTGTGATGCTAATATCATCTTTGGATGCATAAACAGGGGAATCTCGAGTAGGAGTAGAGAGGTTATTTTACCTCTACATTTGGCACTGGTGTGATCATTGCTGGCACACTGTGTCCAGTTCTGGTGTCTACAGTTCATAAATAATGATAAATTGGAGAGGGTCCTGAGAAGGGCCATGAAAATGATTAATTAAAAGATTGGAAAACATTCCTTATATAGTGGTAGATTCAAGGAGCTCAATGTATTTAGCATAACATAGAAAAGGTTAAGAGGTGACTTGATCAGTCTATAAATGACTAGAGTGGTACATATTTAATAATGGGGTCTTCAGTCTAGCAGACAAAGATGTAATGAGATCCAATGGCTAGAAGTTGAGGCTAAACAAATTCAGACTAGAAATAAAGTGTGTAACTTACCACTAGAACCGTCCACCAAGGATCATGGTGGATTCTCCATCCCTTGCAATTTTTAAATTAAGATTGGATTTTTTTTTTAAATTTTATTTTCTAAGATACACTCGACTTCAAATAAGAATTATTTTGGGGAATTCTAAGGCCTGGGTTATGCAGGAGGTCAGACTAGATGATCACAATGGTCCCTTCTGGCTTTATAATCTATGAAGAGCAGGAAAGCAAGCCAGTCTACTGGTCAGCATCAAAGTGCTGCCTTCAAGTATCAAAGCAAAGTTAACTTGATTCTAGGGCTGTCAATTAATTGCAGTTAACTCATGCGATTACAAATTTTTTTTTCACAATTAAAAAAGTAATTGCAGTTTTAATCACACTGTTAAATAAAGAATACCATTTGAAATGTATTCAATATTTTTGGATCTTTTTCTACATTTTCAAATATTGATTTCAATTACAACACAGAATACAAAGTATACAGTGCTCACTTTGTTATTTTTATTACAAATATTTTCACTGTAAAAATGATAAAAGAAATAGTATTTTTCAGTTCACTTCAGACAAGTACTTTGTGCAATGTCTTTATCATGAAAGTGCAGCTTACAACTGTAGATTTTTTTTGTCACATAACTGCATTCAAAAACAAAACCATGTAAAGCTTTAGAGCCTACAGGTCCACGCAGTCCTACTTCTTGTTCAGCCAAGTGCTAAGAGAAACAAGTTTTTTTACATTTACTGTTGATAATGCTGCCCGCTTCTTATGTCACCTGAAAATGAGAACGGGCATTTGCATGGCACTTTTGTAGCCAGCATTGCAAGGTATTTACATGCCAAATATGTCAAACTTTCATATGCTTCGGCCACCGTTCCAGAGGACATGCTTCCATGCTGATATACGGTCATTTAAAAAAAAGGGTCAATTAAATTTGTGACTGAACACCTTGGGGGAGAATTGTGTCTCTCCTGTTCTGTTTTACCTGCATTCTGTCATAAATTTCATGTAATAGCAGTCTCAGATGATGACCCAGCACATGTTCATTTTAAGAATACTTTCATTGCAGATTTGACAAAACATAAAGAAGGTACCAAAGAGAGATTTCTAAAAATAGCTATAGCACTTGACCCAAGGTTTAAGAATCTGAAGTGCCTTCCAAAATCTGAGAGGGATGAGGTGTGGAGCATGCTTTCAGAAATCTTAAAAGAGCAACACTCCAATGCGGAAACTACAGAACCCGAACCACCAAAAAAAGAAAATCAGCCTTCTCCTGGGGGCATCTGACTCAGATGATGAAAATGAACATGCATCAGTCCACACTGCTGTGGATCATTATCGAGTAGAACCGGTTATCAGTATGGACACATTGTCCCCTGAAATGGTGGTTGAAGCATGAAGGGACATATGAATCTTTAGTGCATCTGGCACATAAATATCTTGCGATGCCAGCTACAACCGTGTCATGTGAACGCCTGTTCTCACTTTCAGGTGACATTGTAAACAAGAAGTGGGCAGCATTATCTCCTGCAAATGTAAATAAACTTGTTTGTGTGAGCGATTGGCTGAATAAGAAGTAGGATTGCATGGACTTGTATGTTCTAAAGTTTTACATTGTTTTATTTTTGAATGCAGGGGATTTTTGTACATAATTCTACATTTGTAAGTTCAACTTTTATGATAAAGAGATTGTACTATAGTACTTGTATTAGGTGAATTAAAATATACTATTTTTTTGTTTTTTACAGTGCAAATATTTGTAAGCAAAAATAAATACCAAGTGAGCACTGTACACTTTATATTCTGTGTTGTAATTGAAATTAATACATTTGAAAACGTAGAAAGCATCGAAAAATATTTAAATAAATGGTATTTGATTATTGTTTAACAGCGCAATTAAAACTGCAATTAATCGTGAAGTTTTTAATTGCTTGACAGCCCTACTTGATTCATTTCACTATTGCAGGAGTAAGGCTTCTCTCTTAAAGTAGGTAAATTTTATGTCATAGCCACTTTCACACAATTCTATCACTTATTTTTACAAGATTGTTGCCTTGGTTTCTCATCAAATTCATACAACACCTGAACATGGACCCAATTTTTAGAGAACTGCAGTTGGATGCAAAGCTCAGCATACTTGTGTACAGATCTGTTTATACACTAAGCTTCCAAACTGCTGGCAAAGAATGACAAGAGATGAAAGTCAACTTTAATCATCTGATCAAGAGCTTTTAAGAGACTTACTATTTGATTTGTGGTGGTTTCTGAAGGCAACATAAATCTTTTTTTAAATTGAGGCATTGAAATGATTTGTTGGCAAATGTATTTGTCCTCTGCAGCCCTGAGACTTGAATTCATATCTCCCATCCTACAACTCTTTATACTTATTACCAACATGGCTTTTTTTAACATACATATAAAAATCAGTTCCTCTGTGTCCTCAGGGACTCTGATAAGCTTTAGGGGAAGGGGGAATCATTGCTATAATTTAAGCTTGAAAGAGAAGCTATAATTTCCGGCAATTTAAAAAAGCAAACTGTTATAAGTAATAAGTTGACTGCGTGTTGAAGAAGGCAAAATCTCCTAGTCCTTGCATTTGGGATAATGTTGTTTGCACTCTGATGTGGATCCAGACCCTGCACATGGTTACATAGTCAGCAAAAGATCATATAATCTCTATTTTTAACAGAGCATTTTATATCTTCTATGCATGGATCAGGATGCAGAGAAGAAATGCATTGTCTAGATAGAGCTTCTGGTGAATGAGAAAGCAAACTTCATTTAAGTTGGAAAAAAATACAAAGTCAGTTTCCATGCTGAAAATTGCATGCATTTGTATAAAAGCTATTTAAAATGAGCCACAGATAACCTTTAAGGTCATCTTATAATGTGAGCATTAGCTTGTTGTGTTTTGATACCAAGTGGAGCAGAAACTGTGCTATTGCTAGTCTCCATAGAGACACTGTTCAATGAGAAGTTGATGGGTTACATAGTAGGGGGGTTGTTTCTCCTTTCGATGTGTTGGGTGAGGGAAAGAGTTAATATGCACAGTTCCTCTGTGCATACAGATGAGACAAGACCTTTCAGTGTGATGTAACGTTTCTGTGGATGGGAACCTACTGCATATTTTGTGATGTATAGTAACTCCTCACTTAACGTCATCCTGGTTAATGTTGTTTTGTTGTTAGGTCGCTGACCTATTAGAGAACATATTCATTTAAAGTCCTACAGTGTTCCCTTATAACGTTGTTTGGCTCCCCCGCTCCACCTGCCTGGTGCTCTGGTTGAGGTGTGGGGTCTTGCCCCGTTCTGTCCGCCTGGCATTCCAGCAGGGGAGTGGGCAAGTCCCTGCGCCATGAACCTGCTCCCTGTCAGGAGCGCTGGGCAGGCAGAATGGGGAAAGCCCCTGACCCCACTCACCGGCTGGAATGCCAGGCACGCGGAGCAGGGCAAGCCCCCACGTCCTGACACTGGTCTCTGGCT
Source organism: Chelonia mydas (assembly GCF_015237465.2). Taxonomy (NCBI): domain Eukaryota; kingdom Metazoa; phylum Chordata; order Testudines; family Cheloniidae; genus Chelonia; species Chelonia mydas. The sequence goes on from NC_051246.2 coordinate 53,949,132, forward strand.
GGCAGAGCGGGGCAAGCCCCTGCACCCTGACCCCACTACGTCCCTGCCTCAACCAAGCTTCACAACAATCATTGGTGAGTACAGTATTAAATTGTTTCCTTAAAATTTTTTAAAACTTACACTGTATATGTATATAATGTCTTTTGTCTGGTGAAAAAAATTTTCCTGGAACCTAACCCCCCATTTACATTCATTCTTATGGGGAAATTGGATTCGCTTAACATCATTTTGCTTCAAGTTTCATTTTTAAAGAACGTAACTAGGATGTTAAGTGAGGCGTCACTGTAACTCAAAATGTGGTGCTCTCTCTCATTTAGTTAATTTGCTAGGGAAAAGAGCTTGTATAAGAGGAAGTATAGAAGGTGCAGTCAAGTTGTTGAGACCCTCCCCAAAGAAATCAAAACTACAGTGCCCAGAATGCAAAACAGTGAATCAATGGTGGTTCAGTGCAGAAGATAAATAGATTTTCCTGCACTCTTTACATGTTCCTTTACTTTTGTCTCATCCATGCTGGTATGTTGTTCTCATAAAGTGAGGGAGACTGAGACAGCTCTTTTTGTCTAGTAAGATCTGATGTTAGTTTTTATCCTGTTTTCCACCCTGATTTATCTAGTCAGTTGAAATGAGTCTCTTGGGTAGAAGGAGGGGAGTTAATATCGTTGACCTGATTAAGAACAAAGAACAGCCAAACTGGGTCAGACCAATGGTCCATCTAGCCCAGTATCCTGTCTTCCGACAGTGGCCAATGTCAAGTGCTTCAGAGGGAATGAACGGAACAGGTAATAATCAAGTGATCCATCCCCTGTTGCCCATTCCCAGCTTCTGGCAAACAGACTAGGGACACCATCCCTGCCCATCCAGTCTAAAAGCCACTGATGGACATATCCTCCATGAATTTATATAGTTTTTTTTTGAACCCTGTTAGTGTCTTGGCCTTCACAACATCCCCTGGCAAGAAGTTCCACAAGTTGACTGTGCATTGTGTGAAGAAGTACTTCCTTTTGTTTGTTTTAAACTTGCCACCTATTAATTTCATTTGGTGACCCCTAGCTCTTGTGTTATGAGGAGTAAATAACACTTCCTTATTTACTTTCTCCACACCAGTCATGTCCACCCTTAACTGTCTCTTTTCCAAGATGAAAAGTCCCAATCTTATTAATTTCTCCTCATATGGAAGCTGGTCCACACCCCTAATAATTTTTGTCACCCTTTTCTGTACTTTTTCCAATTCCAATCTATCTTTTTTTTGAGATGGGCGACCAGTTCTACACGTAGTATTCAAGATGTGAACGTACCATAGATTTATATAGAGGCATTATGATATTTTCTGTCTTATTATCTATCCCTTTCTTAATGATCCCCAACATTCTTTTAGCCTTTTTGACTGCCGCTGTACATTTAGTGGATGTTTTCAGAGAACTATCCACAATGACTCCAAGATCTCTTTCTTGAGTGGTAACAGCTAATTTAGACGCCATCATTTTATATATGTATAGTTGGGATTATGTTTTCCAATGTGCATTACTTTGCATTTATCAACATTGAATTTCATCTGCCATGTTGTTGCCCAGTCACTCAGTTTTGTGAGATCCCTTCGTAACTCTTCACAGTCGGCTTTCAACTTAACTATCCTGAGTAGTTTTTTATCATCTGCACGTTTTGCCACCACTATATTTCAGTTTTATGCTGGTGCCACACCAGTGATTTTAACAGAAATTAAACAGTGTAAATCTGGAACAACATACTGATGAATAAGCCAGTTAGTTTTAAACTATTTATATTTGAATTATTCTGATATAATATACTAAATCCATGTGAAAAATCATTTCCAGCTAAGGGCCAAAGTCCCTTCTGAACTGAGGGGTGTGTGGTGGTGGAGGGGGGAGGCGGTTGGAGCTGTTTTTAGTTCCCAAATTCTCAGGCATCCCTGGCTCATCTGTGATATAAATTAGAGTAGCCTAAAAGCTGTTCTAATTTATGACAGAGGACTACATCCAAAGGTCTACATCCAAAACTTATGCTGGTATGGTAATGTCACTTAGGAGCATGGTGTTTTTTTCTTTTTTAACAACATTTTTCACTGGCAAAAGTAGTAGTGTAGATGAACTTATACTGAAGGTATAAGTTCATCTGAAGGAGAGAAGTCCTTTTGTCGGTATAGCTTATTTGGGTACCAGTATAATCTATACTGGTCAAAGGACTCTTTTATTAGTATAAGCTGCACCTCCCCTAGGAGGTTTTGTCAGTTTAGCTATACGAGCAAACCCTTTCTAGTGTAGACAAGGCCTGCAATCCCTGAGGGACCATACACCATCTGAGAATTGGTGAATGGGAGTGGGGTTCTGTTTTGTCCCTGACATACCATCAATCGCCCCAGGCAGCAGGGAGTTAACATTGGAGCTGACTACTAGCTTGACTCCTTCACTGGGGGAATTCTCAGCTGGCCAGTTACAGACAGATTACATCCTCCATGTGCCTCTCAGGTCGCACAGAGGAGATGGAACCAGGGCTGAGAACCTTGCCGAAGATTTCTGTGACGTAAACTCTGTTAAAACGAAAGAGTTCAATCTGAAAACATATCCTTTGGTGCTAGAACTGTATACTCATAAGTGTCTTGCCTTCTTCAGGTAAGACCTCAGAGGTAGTTTTGTGCTGGGATCATGTTTATCTAACCCTTCAAGGGATTTAAAAATATTGGTAAATGCCTTTTTGTCTTTAATATTAAAACATGAGATAGTGTTTTTGGTTCTCTTTTATTATAATCAGGAAGCTTGTCTTCACTTCCCTGCCATTTTTTTCTTTCTTTCAGCTGCTAACTGTGAATAGTAATTGGGTTTTTCAGAGAGAAGAGGATATGTATATGCCCTATTTTTGTTGTCTGGTTTGACCCTCAAAATTTGGTATCTTTAAATGTCACTTAGCTCACAGTGTGGGCTGTTACCTTTTTTTAATGCCTGAAAAGCCAGCCAATTTGAATGTATCCAGCACCATTAGATGTCCCCCTTTCAAACTTATGAGTTTAAGTGCTCGGAAAATGCAAAGTTTATGTTTTAAAAAGATAAACGCTCATTCTGGTCTCTGCAGGAGTATATCTCCGGAGCAGAGGACTTAGTTTGCCTTAAGAAGCAGCTTCAGGGTACAGTATCTAGACTCACTGGAACCCCACATAGAAAGTATGGTCCAGTGGACAGGGCACTGGATGTGGACTGAGGTGTCCCGAGTTCAGTGGTCAGCTCAGCTTTCCTGTGTGATTTTTGGACAAGTCACTCTGGGCATTTCTACACTACTAACTTAAGGTAAGCTGTGGGGAGCTCTCGTGGAGGCGGAGTTATTATGCCAGTGTAGCAGGGCACTTACATCAGCAGGAGCAAGGCTGTAGTGTAGACACTGACATAATTAGGTCGATATAAGCTGCCTTACATCAACCTAACTGTAGTGTAGACTCGACCTTAATTTACTCTGTGCCTCTGTTCCCTATGTATAAAACCAGGATAATACTTCCCTACCTCACAGGAGTGTTGAGCATAAAATCCTGTATGTGGGGTGTTATTTACAGCTATTTACACCCCTCAGCTATTTACACTCATGAGGACCATAAAAGTGTCTAGTTGGAATGATTTGGGGTTAATACAGCCCTTCATTCTTCTAAGGTGGATCATTTCAGTACCATGGAGTCTTTTGGGGGGTAGAAGGATGTCTTTCAATTGAGAGCTTATCAAGTACTCATATATGCAAGATCCTCTGAAACAGGGGTCTTTCAGATAAGAACAACGTGGTGTGGTCAACTCCACACAGACACTATTGATGGTGCTGTTCATAAGAACAGATAATTGCTCCTTTGTCCGTAGCTAAAATTCACATTTTGTGCCATGTGCCAGTTGTCTTTGTGGTCATGACTCTTCACCCCAGAGATGGATGCATGACAGTGAGTGCTGCCTGCATATTACTTGGGAAGCACTTTGGGATCCTTAGGAATGAAAGCTGCTTTATTATTTATTTAAGCACCAGCCATGTACTTGATGTTGAACAGGGCACAGATAAAAAGAGAGTCTCTGCCCATGCAGCATAAAATGTGAGACAAAGTCACTGGGAGACCCAGAGAAGAGTGTAAGAGTGTTAATGTAATATGCATGAGATGTGGTGGTGTTTTGGATTGGTACACATTGGCGAGAAGGGTATTAATCTAAATATAAATGTAATTGCTAAATCTGAGCCATGAGAATTTGCTTGTAATGTAATTTTAGACCCTTCAGAATACTGTTTTTATAGAACACATTGTTGGAAATAAACACAACTGTATCAACTGAAAATCCTAAAAGCTAACAAATTTGGAATGAACGTAAAATCTGTTGAGATTACAGGATTCTGCAAAATAAACTCCCATGTTTTGATCTTTAAATATAATATGTCTGTATATTGTTTTCATTCATTTCCAGCAAAATATGAAAAGATACACTTCCCAGTCCTTTTTCATATTTACACCTTGTCAATTGACATGAGTGCGGGTGAGTGTGTTGCTGCATATTAATGCCAGAAAATAATCCACTTGCTGGTTTGCTTCCGTGCTGTGCGTGAATATGGATGAAGGGAAGTTTAGTCAACTGCATCTCCCATCTTCTGCGTTACTGTTGGTTTTATACACATATGGAAATAAATTTAATAATCAAAAGACTAGAATAGGACTAATAATCAGAGACTAGACTAGGACTGTCTCTCTCCTGACTGCCTAAAGAGGAAGCATCCCACTTTGTAAGCACAGTTAGGTACAATATCATGAATAACATCTTACATTTGTTTGACATCTTTCATCCCCAGGAATGCCCAAATGCTTTACAAACTATGTATACACAACACTAGCTTTCTAGCCACAGTTGAGATAGGAGACGAGCAACCAGAGAGGAATGGGACACTACCACCAATGTGGGAGGAAGAACTTTGACTAAGGACATTGGGACAAACCCTATTAATATAAAATATGCCATTGAATCTGTAATGTCCAGGAAGAGGAGACTGGACCTTGGGTTTTAATTATCTCATCCAAAGTAAGCCACATGATGCTGAATTTCTCAGCCTTTGAGGTTGAAGTGCCGAGTTGATGGTGTCCTGATTTAAGCTTATGGTTCCAGTGAGTCTAGATGTTTCATACTTAATCCCCCAAACCACCCCCTCTGATGTAGTTTTCTTATTACCCTGATTCATATTGGAAATTTTTTTTAATCAAATATGGTGGCCCAACAAGAGAAGAAAGTCTCCTGCTTAAGATAATTGGGTTAAAGGCTATGAGGAAGCAAGCAATCAGCTTTTCTGAATCTAATGCCATTTTTATCCAAGCTATTCTTGGTTTGCGTAAAGTGGATTGTGTAACCAACAAGAGGCATCATTGTCTGGTGGCTTGCAGAAGACTTCAGTTGGCCTAAGAAGTAACTTCTGTCAGTCTTCGCTCCTCCAGTAATGATGACTTTTTGTTGAATTTGTTCATACATTTGAGTCAATTGGCTTAATTTTACAAAATGCAGGATCTTTAATCTGTATTCAGGGTGTTGATATTCTGTCTCATCTGAAAGACTTGTAGAGATGGGTGGAGGGGACATGGGCTTTTACAGATTTAATCTCTTGTACACTTTGTGGTGATCTAAGATAGAGGCTCCTACATGCTAGGAAGATACTTTTTTAACTGAACCGTTAAGAACATAAGAACGGCCATACTGGGTCAGACCAAAAGTTCATGTAGCCCAGTATCCTGTCTTCTGACAGTGGCCAATGCCAGGTGCCTCAGAGGAAATGAACAGAACAGGTAATCATCAAGTGATCCATTCCCTGTCACCCATTCCCAGCTTCTGGCAAACCAGAGGCTAGGGATTCCATCCCTGCCCATCCTGGCTAATAGCCATTGATGGACCTATCCTCCATGAATTTATATAGTTCTTTTTTGAACCCTGTTATAGTTTTGGCCTTCACAACATCCTCTGGCAAAGAGTTCCACAGGTTGACTGTGCATTGTGTGAAGAAATACTTCCTTTTGTTTTGGTTTAAACCTGAACTAAAACTGTTCACGTTGATTAGTTGGTTCAACAGGTCCTCCTTGCAGTTTGATATACCTGGGCATTCAAAAATGATACTATGTCTGACACCTCAAATAACTATTTAATATTAAAAGCATAGTTCTAAGCAGCAACTGGGAGTCACCAAATTTTTCCCCTCATAATCTGACTGCAGTTTCCAAGCTTCGGCATAAAATGAAATAATTTTATATATAAAAAGTGAATCATCTAAGCACTATCTTTTATTAACATAGAGTGATAAGGTTCTCCGTTCAGTGCCGGCCATTAAACTACTTCTGTTCAGTTACTTGGGTAACATGAGAACGATTTTCCTTAGTTCACAAACTTCATTACTGATCATTCTAAAAGTTATTGATAAATCCTGCTCAAATAAATGTGATGGCAACACCATCTCTACTGCTTTTAATCAGCAAAGCAAGCTTTGGTCAAGCTGAAAATCCAATAAAAAGGGGTCAGAAAGCTTCAAGGGGCAGTGGGGGAAGCATATTACCTTAAAATGCATTATTTTCTAAGTAGAAAAGGCCAAATGGGAAAAAAAACGAGAGGTTGAAACAACTATTAAAATTTATATTAGTCAAGGAACAATAAACCAGCTGTCCCTTTATTGCATTTCTGCATGGCAGGTACACTTCCAAATGACTGGTGATTTACCAGATGAGATTTGATACTGAGCCCTACAATAATGAGTTCAGCAAAAATTGAAACAATGTAGTAATCACCCAGAGGTTTAATGTGGGACTGTGACAGCATTTTTTGCTTAACTGCTTTATTGCCGTGTCATTTGCCACAGTCCTGTATTTTTCAGTGTTCTGTCTAGATACATGTTCTAAGCTCTTAGGATTGCACTTCTGTTTAAAATTCTAGTTTTTCAATAATAAAAACGATGTTCATTTGCAGTCGGTTGTCGCAAGATGAAAGGCTAGTGAACTGTCTCACCTAGCTCCACCACTGCAGTCTTGGGAATACAGACTTCCAACCCTGTTGGAGCATGTTTATAACGAACTCAAGGCAACTGATCATGCAAGTGTGAGTAAATTAAAGCATTTTAGTCTAGTGTCTAGAATAGTGGTTTTCAACCTGGGGGTCCGCAGACTCTGCGTAAGATTTCCAAAGGGCACCGCACCTCCATTTGAAATTTTAGGGGGTTTACAAATGAAAAAAAGGTTGAAAACCATTATTCTAGAAAGCTAAGCTTGCTTTCCAGGAGTCTTTCTGACTTTCTTCAGAGGGTTATGAATATAGTAAGAGAGAAATAGATTCTAATATACAAGGGACCCGTTGTCAGAGGGAAAAGTCTGGCTGGGAAATGAACACAAAAGGCCAACTTTTGCCTGTGATGTTTCACTCCATATTCTTTATGGGAAATATGCTTATGGTGTGGATATGACAGAACTAAGATGTACTTTATGGAAGATAACTCATGTAAGGTGTCATAAATATAAAGGGAAGGGTAACCACCTTTGTGTCCACAGTGCTATAAAATCCCTCCTGGCCAGAGGCAAAATCCTTTCACCTGTAAAGGGTTAAGAAGCTACGGTAACCCTGCTGGCACCTGATCCAAAATGGCCAATGAGGGGACAAGGTTCTTTCAAATCTGGAGCGGGGAGCAGGACAAAGGGTTTGGTCTGTCTGTGTGATGCTTTTGCCGGGAACAGATCAGGAATGTAGCCTCACAACTCCTGTTAAGTTAGTAAGTAATCTAGCTAGAAATGCGTTAGATTTCCTTTTGTTTAGTGACTGGTAAAATAAGCGGGCTCTTTCCCTATTCTTTGTTTAAATGCTTGGTGGTGGCAGCATACAGTTCAAGGACAAGGAAAAGTTTGTACCTTGGGGAAGTTTTTACCCAAAGCTGATAAGAATAAGCTTAGGGGGTCTTTCATGCAGGTCCCCACATTTGTACCCTAGAGTTCAGAGTGGGGAAGGAACCTTGACATAAGGTATCATTGGAAAGGTTATGATTTACTGAATGTGTTTATCAAATTTGTATGCATGTATCATTTTTGTATCTGAAGCTGGGAATATTGACCATGTCTCTCTTTCAAATGTGTGACGTTGGATGGTTTATTGAAGAAAGGCACATAAGCACAAGGATTACCTCAGGAACTGTGTGCAATAGAAACCTCTCAGAGATAGCTCTACACAATGGGAACTGTTTGACCCAGGTCACAGCAAAAAAGCTTTCCAGCAAGTGGGGGAAAAATAAAAAAGAGGGACAATGACAACATGAGGGGTCCTCACTCTCCCTACAACAACACACCTGAAAACACCTCAGGAACAAAGACTGAACTGTGAGAAGTGATGGTCCCAGGCTAAGAAAACCTGGGAAAGCCAAGGCAACCTGTGCCTTAAGAATCTGCCAGCCAGTTTATCAGGGTGAGAATTTGTTAATTTGTATCCTGCCTACCTAGTGTGTTAAACTCAGTCTGCTGTTTTTGTTTATTTACTAAGGTAATCTGCTTTGCTCTGTTTGCTATCCCTTTTAACCACTTAAAATTCACCTTTTGTAGTTAATTAACTTATTTTTTTGTTTATAATAAACCCCAGTTTATGTGATTTCTAACTGGGGGAGGGGCAACAAGAAGTCATGCACATCTCTGTTCATGTTGAGGAAGAGGGCAGATTTTTCTGTACAATGCAAGACCGTTTTATTTTGTGTATCTCCCAAAAGGGGTGTGCATGTCAGTGCTGGGGGAGTCCTCTCACACAGAGCTGACTTCAGTCTGTGTCTGCGGCGTGGTGTGGCCCTACCTCTGTGTGTGTGTGTGTGTGTGTGCGCGTGCGCGCGCGCGCTGCAAGAGGCCAGAGAACATAATTCAGCAAAGCAGGGAGAGGGAACCCTGGCTGGTTAGGCAAGAGAGGCTCAGTGAAATCCCAGTACATCAGGTGGCACCCCAGAAGGGGGGTCCAACCCATCACGGTGCCGTTAAAGAAATTCCCTGCATTGGGCACCCCATAGAGGTCATCCTTATACTGTCTGGCAAGCAAGAGAGTGTGTCTTCTGCATCACCCTTAGACAAATGCAACATGCTCTGTTCTTCGTGGCTGAACTGCTGTAATAGCTCAGTGAGGAGTAGCTGTATCTGTAGCCCTACCATTTACTTGTCCTCATTCCTTTTGGCCCCACTGCTTACCCATCCCTAGGAGAAAAGCTTAAGGCATACAATTGTTCATGTCCTTTATGTGGGAGGGATGCCTAAGAGGCGAGGAAGGCTCCTTACAACTCCACTTTCTCCATCCCTTTCCCCCACATGCTTGCACAAATGTCAGGCACATTTTGTCACAAAGAGAGCAGTGAAGAAAGAAGTTTGGGTGAAGTGTACAGAACAGGTCTAAAATGGGACATAGCTGAATGGAGTCTTGATGTAGGCAAAGCAGGGCTGTGTAGAACATTCGTATACATGGGAAGTTTTTTAGTAAAAGAAAACACTTTTGAGTAACGTCTTGTAGACTGCCCTGGTATCTAGAGCAAAACTGCAGCAAGATCAGTTTTATGCCTCAGCTTAAATACTTTTCGACTAACAGCCCTTGGATGTCCTGATCGGATCCAGAAGAGAGGAGTCAGCTTCTCTTCAGTTGGCAAGATAGGCTTTGACAAAGCTCAGTCAGCCCTTGGTAGTCATGTGCATTGGGCCCGAGTTGTTTTGTAGCTCTGGTGAATTGAAAATAATTGTATGGAGTGTAGGCTTGCAAGGTCAGGATCAGATTCTGATGGAAACTATTTTATTTCGGTAGCACAGTGTATTAAAAATTCATTGGCATTGGTCAGAAAATGAAACGTCTGCTCGTCAGTGTAAGCTCCACCAAACGCCTGGAGCTAGCCTCCAGTATTAGTTCCAAATAACAATCAACTCAATGATATTTCTAGATGTGGTGGGGAGGGGATCTTGTTTGACAAATCTTAATGTCGCTCATTCTGAGAATGAGAACAAATGTCTGGGGGGTTTAAATCCCTATTGCATGAAAGAGCATTGTAGCCTTTAAAGGGGTAAAAGTGGCTGACCTAGGAGAAGCAATATTCAGGTCAGCAAAATGTTCAGGGCCTGATTTTTATATTATTTATACCAGTTTAAATTAGGAGTTTGATGTCAGTGGAGTTAAGCTGTTTGTAAGTGAGATTAGAATCACACTTTTAGTGACTTTTGTATGGGAGACTGCTGACTAGTATGGTGGATATTATTAGTGAGCTTGTCTGTGTGTTTGTGGGGGGGAATTCCAAGAGCCAGCCCTGCCAACCGAACTCTGGTTCCCCATGCCTGCTGCCATTCTGCTTTCAAGTCTGAACTCATAAACCTATATAACCAGAATGCTGTAGGACAAAATCAGAGTACTCCTTGGGGAAGAGTGTTTAAAGAATCAACTGCTAACCTCAGTTATGAAAGTTAAGCCTGAAGCCAGAGAGAACGGTAAAAATTTATAGAATATAAAAAGTGAATGTTACTTTAACAAAAATCAACCCAATATTGATGGAATTGGCTTAGGTTCTCAGCTTTCCTTTCACAAGTCCCAATTCTGTCTGGCTTTTCTCAGACTTGCTTTATCAGTGTTCTCTTCACTCCCTGCATTCAGGTTTCAGTACAGCTGGTTGACAGATGAGGGGGAATTACATCTGTTTTTCTTTGAACACACTGTATTAATTAAAATGCCTCCCACGGGGCTTGCACTTCTCTATAAGTAGCACATATTTCATTAACATTTGCTTTTTAAAACCAACAGGATCATAAACTTAAGACTGCTTTAGCCTATATGCTTTTCAAATTCAGTATGCATAATACAGCTCAGAGGCAGAGCAGTAAATATGGGCACGTGATTTTGGGCACATGACAAATGTGTGTGGTGTTTTTTTAAATAGGGGGGAGGGGGGTAAATAATGGGCTTAGGTTTTACCAGCAAAGTTGACTGGCAAGAGCAGACCAAAGAATTAAAGCTATAATTAAAAAGGAACCAAGTTATAAAAGAGTGGATTTGAAGTGGGTTCTGATATTATCTGAGTGCAAGAGGCTGGGCTGCCATGATTTTTCTTGCTGTGGTGCATTCAGTTACATATTACCTGCAGTCAAGTGGCTTTCTTTAGGACAAACCTTGGCTTTCAGTGGAGGGGAGTCCTTGAGCTTCAGAATCCCACCTATGAAGCTGGAAGAAAATGTCCTTTAGGACAGGAATTCCCTTGATGGACAGGTGGAAGCAGGTCTTTTAAAGCAGACATTTATTTTTATAAAGGGCTTTATTTTTATAGCAGGAGAAGCTTGGAATTCAGTAGGAGGAAACAGATTGATGCCATAAGAACAAGGGAGGAGGAGGAGGAGGTTGCCAGTGCTAGTTGGTTTGCAGTAACTCATTAAGAGAGGAATTTTTAGGGACCTAGTGAGAGAGCGCTTCAGAAACCTGCATTGAGTTGTAGGCTAGGACCTAGGCAAGGTGCCAACTGTCCTTACCAGCGTCCAACAGATCTTTGTTAATATTGATATAACTAATCGTTTTCACAGTTAACTAAACCTGAACAGTCTACGGAGGAGGAATGAAACAGAAACATGTCCCAACTAGAAAGGGGGAGTTTGTGTACAGGGTTTCAAACATTTACCTTACTCTTACTAGCCCAAGTACTAAGCCTATAGTGAATGCTTACAGACTTTTGACTGCAGCATTTCTCTGCATGCATTGGTAGAGTAGTATACTTAACTAAATTTCATGACGTTTTTGTCTGTTGGATGTTGCACTGAAAATCCTTTCCCCTTTATTTAAAAGTAATTTTGGAAGTATTGGCCCTGGGCTATGTAATTGTGTTTATCTTGACTCAGCCCGCACTTAAAACTGCCGTGCAATGTAAATGCTTGTTTTATCAGGATGTATAATTCATGAAATTAAATACATTATATTAATTCCAGTTAGCAGAGAAACAAACAGAACAAACAGTGAGTGAAGACAGAGTTAGACTCAGGATTTCAGCCAAGAAGCTACCTTAATGAGAAGTCTAAAGGAGTGTTCACAGCTAATGTATGCCATTATTTAAGAACATGTGGATAGCAGCTAACACTGAAAGTGATCGTATGACAGAAATGCAGACCTTGTTAGTTTTGAAGGGTTAATGGCATGGAGGTGTCAAGTAAATGTCCTAAAAATGGAACCTTGGCTTGAGCTGTTGTTCAGCAGACCCGTGTTCAACCAATGTGCATCCTCGAGCAAGGGACTTCCAGCTATTCCCACTCTCCCAGCTGGTAATATTGAGAGACAGTGGGGTGAACCCAGACTCCAGTGGTGAGAGTAACTGTCTTACTGCTCAGCTATCCCTGCCTGCTGGCCAGATAGGTGTACCTGAGATGGTCACCCACGGAAGGGAAAGATGTGATGAGGACAGCTATCTTGAGGCGGAGGGGAGAAAAGAACTGGGGATTGGAATTCTAAAATGGTGACCTGAGAGTAAAGGTAAGGACTCTGTGGTAGGAATTGGGGTGGGGATTTGACTAGTTTAGGGCCATGGGTCCAATGAAGACCCATGCTGTGTCTAGCGCAGTGGTTTTCAATCTTTTTTCATTTGTGGGACCCTAAAATATTTCAAATGGAGGTGTTGATCCCTTTAGAAATCTTAGACATAGTCTGCGGACCGCAAACCACTGTTCTATGGTAACGACAACCTTTTGCGGACCCCTTAGATATGGTCCATGGACCCCAGGTTGAAAACCAGTAGCCTAGGGATCCACTGCAAGTGAAGCCAAAAAAAAGGTTTTGTAAAAACACTTAGTGAAGAACAAGGTAGAATCTAAGTGTTATAGAAGTGCTGTGTTATGAACGTTCTGTTTGGAGTCTGAGAAAGATGTGGTGATGGAAGACAGGGTGGGTAGCGTGTTAAATCATCATCAGTTTCTCTACCTGTCATAGTATTCTCAAACTGATTTCAGTTATCCTCCTAGGCGCAGTCTATTGTGAGCCTTAGCCCTGGTCTACACTAGGACTTTAGGTCGAATTTAGCAGCGTTAAATCGATGTAAACCTGCACCCGTCCACACGATGAAGCCCTTCATTTCGACTTAAAGGGCTCTTAAAATCGATTTCCTTACTCCACTCCTGACAAGTGGATTAGCGCTTAAATTGGCCTTGCCGGGTCGAATTTGGGGTACTGTGGACACAATTCGATGGTATTGGCCTCCGGGAGCTATCCCAGAGTGCTCCATTGTGACCGCTCTGGACAGCACTCTCAACTGAGCTGCACTGGCCAGATAGACAGGAAAAGAACCGCGAACTTTTGAATCTCATTTCCTGTTTGGCCAGCGTGGCAAGCTGCAGGTGACCATGCAGAGCTCATCAGCAGAGGTGACCATGCAGAGCTCATCAGCAGAGGTGACCATGAAGGAGTCCCAGAATCGCAAAAGAGCTCCAGCATGGACTGAATGGGAGGTACGGGATCTGATCGCTGTGTGGGGAGAGGAATCCGTGCTATCAAAATTCCGTTCCAGTTTTCGAAATGCCAAAAACTTTGTCAAAATCTCCCAGGGCATGAAGGACAGAGGCCATAACAGGGACCCGAAGCAGTGCCGCGTGAAACTTAAGGAGCTGAGGCAAGCCTACCAGAAAACCAGAGAGGCCAACGGCTGCTCCAGGTCAGAGCCCCAAACATGCCGCTTCTATGATGAGCTGCATGCCATTTTAGGGGGTTCAGCCACCACTACCCCAGCTGTGTTGTTTGACTCCTTCAATGGAGATGGAGGCAACATGGAAGCAGGTTTTGGGGACGAAGAAGATGATGATGATGATGATGAAGTTGTAGATAGCTCACAGCAAGCAAGCAGAGAAACCGGTTTTCCCGACAGCCAGGAAATGTTTCTCACCCTGGACCTGGAGCCAGTACCCCCCGAACTCACCCAAGGCTGCCTCCTGGACCCGGCAGGTGGAGAAGGGACCTCCGGTGAGTGTACCTTTTAAAATACTATACATGGTTTAAAAACAAGCATGTGAAAGGATTAATTTGCCCTGGCATTCGCGGCTCTCCTGGATGTACTCCCAAAGCCTTTGCAAAAGGTTTCTGGGGAGGGCAGCCTTATTGCATCCTTCATGGTAGGACACTTTACCACTCCAAGTCAGTAACACGTACTCGGGAATCATTGTAGAATGAAGCATTGCAGTGTATGTTTGCTGGCGTTCAAACAACATCCGTTCTTTATCTCTCTGTGTTATCCTCAGGAGAGTGAGAGATCATTCATGGTCACCTGGTTGAAATAGGGTGCTTTTCTTAAGGGGACACTCAGAGGTGCCCGTTCCTGCTGGGCTGTTTGCCTGTGGCTGAACAGAAATGTTCCCTGCTGTTAGCCCTGGGGAGCTGGGAGGGTGGAGGGGCTAGCCACACGGTGGGGGGGAGGCAAAATGCGACCTTGTAACGAAAGCACATGTGCTATGTATGTAATGTTAACAGCAAGGTTTACCCTGAAAGAGTGTAGCCACTGTTTTATAAAATGTCTTTTTAAATACCGCTGTCCCTTTTTTTTCTCCACCAGCTGCATGTGTTTCAGTGATCACAGGATCTTCTCCTTCCCAGAGGCTAGTGAAGATTAGAAAGAAAAAAAACGCACTCGTAATGAAATGTTCTCTGAGCTCATGCTGTCCTCCCACACTGACAGAGCACAGACGCATGCGTGGAGGCAAATAATGTCAGAGTGCAGGAAAGCACAGAATGACCGGGAGGAGAGGCGGCGGGCTGAAGAGAATAAGTGGCGGGCTGAAGAGAGTAAGTGGCAGGCTGAAGACAGGGCTGAAGCTCAAATGTGGCGGCAGCGTGATGAGAGGAGGCAGGATTCAATGCTGAGGCTGCTGGAGGATCAAACCAATATGCTCCAGCGTATGGTTGAGCTGCAGGAAAGGCAGCTGGAGCACAGACCGCCGCTACAGCCCCTGTGTAACCAAGCGCCCTCCTCCCCAAGTTCCAAAGCCTCCTCACCCAGACGCCCAAGAATGCGGTGGGGGGGCCTCCGGCCACCCAGTCACTCCACCCCAGAGGATTGCCCAAGCAACAGAAGGCTGGCATTCAACAAATTTTAAAGTTGTAAACTTTTAAAGTGCTGTGTGGCATTTTCCTTCCCTCCTCCACCACCCCTCCTGGGCTACCTTGGTAGTCATCCCCCTATTTGTGTGATGAATGAATAAAGAATGCATGAATGTGAAGCAACAATGACTTTATTGCCTCTGCAAGCGGTGATCGAAGGGAGGAGGAGAGGATGGTTAGCTTACAGGGAAGTAGAGTGAACCAAGGGGCGGGGGGTTTCATCAAGGAGAAACAAACAGAACTTTCACACCCTAACCTGGCCAGTCATGAAACTGGTTTTCAATGCTTCTCTGATATGCACCGCACCCTCCTGTGCTCTTCTAACCGCCCTGGTGTCTGGCTGCGCGTAACCAGCAGCCAGGCGATTTGCCTCAACCTCCCACCCCGCCATAAACGTCTCCCCCTTACTCTCACAGATATTGTGGAGCGCACAGCAAGCAGTAATAACAGTGGGAATATTGGTTTCGCTGAGGTCTAACCGAGTCAGTAAACTGCGCCAGCGTGCCTTTAAATGTCCAGATGCACATTCTACCACAATTCTGCACTTGCTCAGCCTGTAGTTGAACAGCTCCTGACTACTGTCCAGGCTGCCTGTGTACGGCTTCATGAGCCATGGCATTAAGGGGTAGGCTGGGTCCCCTAGGATAACTATAGGCATTTCAACATCCCCAACAGTTATTTTCTGGTCTGGGAATAAAGTCCCTTCCTGCAGCTTTTGAAACAGACCAGAGTTCCTGAAGATGCGAGCGTCATGTACCTTTCCCATCCATCCCACGTTGATGTTGGTGAAACATCCCTTGTGATCCACCAGAGCTTGCAGCACTATTGAAAAGTACCCGTTGCGGTTTATGTACTCGCCGGCTTGTTGATCCGGTGCCAAGATAGGGATATGGGTTCCGTCTATGGCCCCACCACAGTTAGGGAATCCCATTGCAGCAAAGCCATCCACTATGACCTGCACATTTCCCAGGGTCACTACCCTTGATATCAGCAGATCTTTGATTGCGCGGGCTACTTGCATCACAGCAGCTCCCACAGTAGATTTGCCCACTCCAAATTGATTCCCAACTGACCAGTAGATGTCTGGCGTTGCAAGCTTCCACAGGGCTATCGCCACTCGCTTCTCAACTGTGAGGGCTGCTCTCATCTTGGTATTCATGCGCTTCAGGGCAGGGGAAAGCAAGTCACAAAGTTCCATGAAAGTGCCCTTACGCATGCGAAAGTTTCGCAGCCACTGGGAATTGTCCCAGACCCGCAACACTATGCGGTCCCACCAGTCTGTGCTTATTTCCCGAGCCCAGAATCGGCGTTCCACAGCATGAACCTGCCCCATTAGCACCATGATGCATGCATTGGCAGGGCCCATGCTTTCAGAGAAATCTGTGTCCATGTCCTGATCACTCATGTGACTGCGCTGACGTCGCCTCCTCGCCCGGTATCGCTCTGCCAGGTTCTGGTGCTGCATATACTGCTGGATAATGCGTGTGGTGTTTAATGTGCTCCTAATTGCCAAAGTGATCTGAGCAGCCTCCATGCTTGCCTTGGTATGACATCCGCACAGAAAAAAGGCGCGGAACGATTGTCTGCCGTTGCTCTGACGGAGGGAGGGGCGACTGACGACATGGCTTACAGGGTTGGCTTACAGGGAATTAAAATCAACAAAGGGGGTGGCTTTACGTCAATGAGTATTTCAGGCAGGACTTCACGGAGGGTTCCAATAAGAAATGGTGCACCTAAGTAATTGTTCTTATTGGAACAAGCAGGTTGGTCTGGCCTCTGATTGATACGTGGCTAGATTTACCTCGCTGCACCTTCTCTGTGAGTGACTGCAGTGTGACCTAGAGGAATGAGTCCCCCTAGACGGGAGAGGGGGGAAGCAAATGAGTACAAAACAGATCTGGTCTATTTCTTGTTTTGATCCACTCCATCTATCTTTTACATTTTTGGCTGGCAGCAGACGGTGCAGAAGGACTGCAAGCCATCCACATCTCAGGGCTGCTCGGGAGAAGATGGTACAATACGACTGCAAGCCATCCACATCTCATGGCCGCTCGGCAGAAGATGGTGCAGTAGGACTGCAAGCCATCCACATCTCTTGCCTGCCCAGCAGAAGATGGTACAATAGGACTGCTAGCAATCCGTATCACCTGCCTGCTCACCATAAGATGGTTCAATAAGACTGACTGCAGGACTAAAGAGAATGACCTGGTCAAGTCACTTCTAATGTAGTCCCTGCGCCCATGTCTGCCCAGGCGCTCCTGGCCGACGTGGCCAGGAGCACCTCGGACATGACGATGACGGCTACCAGTCCTATTGTACCGTCTGCTGCCACAAGGCAAGGGGTTGCTGCTGCTGTGTAGCAATGCAGTACCACGTCTGCCAGCGCCCAGGAGACATACGGTGACAGTGAGCTGAGTGGGCTCCATGCTTGCCGTGGTATGGCGTCTGCACAGGTAACTCAAGAAAAAAGGCGCGAAACGATTGTCTGCTGCTGCTTTCACGGAGGGAGGGAGGGAGGGAACGGGGGCCTGATGATATGTACCCAGAACCACCCGCGACAATGTTTTAGCCCCATCAGGCATTGGGATCTCAACCCAGAATTCCAATGGGCAGCGGAGACTACGGGAACTGTGGGATAGCTACCCACAGTGCAACACTCCGGAAGTTGACGCTAGCCTCAGTACTGTGGAAGCACTCCGCCGAGTTAATGCACTTAATGCACTTAGAGCATTTTCTGTGGGGCACACACACACTCGAATATATAAAACCGATTTCTAAAAAACCGACTTCTATAAATTCGACCTAATTTCGTAGTGTAGACATACCCTTAAAAGCTTCATGATGTCATTCCAGGGTACAGCGAGCCCTTCCTTTGATCCAGTTCTGAAAGTCGCTTTCAAAGACATGGGGATCTCCTCAGTCTGTGAAACCCAATTTATTGGAAAACTCCCTTCAGGAGACTGTAAACTATAAAAAAGCCATTATGTTTTGTGCTCTGTAGGTTTGTATCTAAACAGAGTATAAGACCCCGGTGTAGTTCTAAAGATTCACAGGAATATCTTGCATTGAATGTGGGGAGAAGGTTGCTGTACTGGAGACTTTTAGTTGTGATTTGCTCTTGATACGATATTTACATTTTAAAAATCAATCAGTCCATATGGCCACTATTGCTTCTGCCTAACTAGAGTTGGCAGCTGTAGTTGTATAGTTGAACACTTGGCAAGTGTATTTCTGAATGACCCTGGCCTTCCTGGAGTTCTGTCCAGAGCCAGCATCACAATAACCGTTTGAGAAGTGCCGTAACCCATAGGGATTCATGGCCTGAAATCTCAGTGAGGTAACAGAATGAATGTATAAACATAAAGGAAACAACCTGCCTGGTACAGGGACTGGATATCAGTAAGGCCCTACCAGTTTCACAGCCATGAAAAATATGTCACAGACTCTGAAATAAGCCCTTCCCCATGAAATCTGATCTGCCTGTGCTGCTGGGAATGCCCCATCCCAGGCTCCTAGCTGCTAGGCCGAGCGAGGCTGGAGAGGGACAGGATTTGTCGTTCCCCCCTGCACAGCCACTTTTGATGGGGAGACCAGACCTACCTCCAGAGGCAGGGCAGAAGTGAAGGTGCTACGACTTCTGCCCAGGCTCAAGGCTTCCACACCTCGGGGCTTCTGCCACTCATGGCTCATGCCAGGGCTCGGGGCTTCTGCTCCCCACAGCTCCTGCTGCAGCACAGGGTGCCTATTTTTCGGGTGGTGGGGGGATGCAAACTGACCAGGGCTCATGCGTTAATCTGCCACTGGTTGGGGCTAGGAGCTCCGGGCAGGGGTGCTCCCAGCAGCACAGGGTGATCAGACACACCTGCACCTCTGGGAACCTCCTCCTGCTGCAGGAAGCTCCAGAGCTGCTGGTTTCACAGCCTCCTCCTGCTGCAGGAAGCTGGGCTTTGAAGGCACCACAGACATGAGGGTGTCAATCCCTCGACCCCCCACTACAACAGTTTTGCGACATGGCTCCCAATCCTCTTTTGGGTTGGGACCCCCCATGATTACAACACTGTGAAATTTCAGATGTAAACGTCTGAAATCGTGAAATTGACCAATTTTAAAACTCTCTGCCCATGAAATTGACCAAAACGGACTGTGAATTTGGTAGGGCCACAGATATCACTGATGTGGGTCTGACGTTGCTGACAGCCAAGCCCAGAACTCCTTTTATTCTCGGTTTTGGGGAGAGAACACCTTGACATTGCCCCCCAGGCTTTTTGTTGTCACCCAAGTCCCTTATGTGAAAAGGCACCTTTTCAGAGAGACTACCATGGGAGTTGCTAATTCCTAAGAAAATGCCCATGCTACCTGTCTGAAAGGAAACATTCCAAAATTAGTCTCCTCCTGCTCCCTTGCACTCATTCAGAACACCAAAATAAACTCTCTCCCAGCTCCCCTCTCTCTTCTGGTTGGTTTCATACTGGCTCCTCCATGCCCCAGCCCCGACTACCTCATGAAATGTGCTTCTGTCTCTTGGCTCCTGTGCAGAGGCAGCCTCCTAGACTCAATGGCTGAAAGAGATGGTTCTTGTCAGAAGAGCAGGTCAAAAATGGGAGGTGTCAAATGAACTTTAGGATGCTCAACGTCTTTGAAAATCATGCCACATTTTTACTGAGATAGATTGAAATAACTATTTCAGAGCCAAACAGGGTTACATATTCTCCCTGTTCCCTATGTTAATGGTAAATGAATATTCTTTAATGTAGCATTTTCTTTTCTTAGATAAAAGTTATTCTGTAATTGACCTGTTCCTTATTTATTTGCAAATAATATTCAAACATGCAGGAGGACATAGCATCATGCTACAGAGAATGTGTTGTTCAACCAATAGGGGATAAGCTCCTGCATTCAGCATCTTGCCAAATGGGAATTTAGGTGAGATTGAGGTCAACTCAGTAACTTTCCTTAGTTCCAAGGGGAAGCAAGTTCATTTAAATTGCAGCACTAATTAAATCTGCAGATCTGCTTAACCAATTTGATATTTAATTAAGGCAGAAGAGTGGTATTGGAATAGTGAAAGTGAGTGGCACAGTCAGCCTTGCTGGAATATGAAGTTTTCTAGTTCGTTTAAATTCATTTTTTCTGATTCTTCCCCTCCCCCCCCCCCCCAAAAAAAATGTTTCTGGGCATATACACATAAATTATTAGAAAATATGCAGTAGAATTATACTGATACATATGGCTTCCTAAAGGGTGTTCAAAATGTTTTGATCCTTGCCACAGAAAACAGACTATTTTGATGTAATCAGAGGAGTTCAGAGCACTTCACACCAAACCATGTATTCCATATGTGTAATATGCACATGTGCTATAGTATTGTCAGCCACTAAAAGAACACTGAAAGATGGCATATAATAGACATTTAATTTAAATGGTCTTAGTTTGTAAAGCACGTTGGGATTATAGAGGCACTATTTCAATGTAGGTTGCCATAATAAAAAGCATGCTTTTGAATTTTCAACGTTTCTTTCCCTTTTTAAATTGGACAGTACAAAAAACAAATAAGGATTTTACTCGATGGATTGCAAATTACCCAGGAGACTGAATTGTTGCTGTCAGACACTACACCTAGCCTAATCTATTCAGTACCTCCTAGTTAATACTACACATAGCTCATAGGCTCAATAACCCTTAGACTACTGATATAGAACAAATACCACCCACTCATTTGTGTTACTGATGAGGAATCGCTAATCATACCTTCTTACCTGCAGTTGTACTCAGTACCTTTTTTGCACCCTCTGCCTCTTGGCTTCAATGAGTGTTCTTTTTATTATCTTTTTAATTACTCCCCGATCCATCCCTGGGAATGTACAATTTGCTTTGTTCTCAGGAACATTAAAATGAGCAATTCCCTTTCGCCATTAAAGGTCCATCTTCATTGTAATAACCATTTTAGGGATCCTGGCTATGACGGGATCCCTAACATGGTGAAAACACAGTTCTGTCTTACAGGCGAGTCCCATCTGCACTAAATTTTTATCATATATCCCAGTAGCATTGCTGTGTCCAAGGCTCTAGCATCATTCAGTCACAAAATTTCATAGGATAGGTCCAATATAGAAGGTAGGTAAAATTTTGTGTTAAATGTCTGGGGACAACCATGATATGATTCCCTAACATGAGGGCTATATTGCCAACAAACCTTTCAGAGCTGTCCTATATCTGAAGGCATGGCTTACATTATCCTTAAACCCTTTGTGTTTTGGGGCCTCCATTCTTCACCTGTTTTAATCAAAAGAAAAGGTGGCAGTGATAGCTTCCCCTTCTCATCAAATGAGTGGTAGCTTGAGTCTCAGTGGTAATTTTATGACAGAAGCGTGTGTTATCTTAGATATTTGTCCTTGTTGTGCTTTCCTTGGATGAGGTACTTTGGTTCTCTGGAGCATATGGGTTAAGCCAAGGAAAAGTGATTTTAATAACCTGAGCTCATCCCCACTGAATGGTGGTGGTTTTCTCATATCAATAAACAGATGCTAGGCTGTTGAGAAGAACTTCATTTTTAAAGTAAGACTTCAGAGAAGGCAATGGTCTTCTTTATTGCTGCTTTTGTTCTCCATGTCCCACCAGTTCCGTATAGTGCAGCCTTGCAAAATTGTCATGAAAAATCTACCAATTCGGCTACATTTTCTCTCCATGGGGATAATGGAAAAATGAATATTTTACTTGCCAGCCCTACAACCACCACTACCTTTCCTGTCAAAAATGTCCTGGCTGACTAGACTCTTACAAGGCTGCTGTAATGCATCTTTGGCAGAAGGAAACTTTTTAGAGTGATAAAACCAAGAAAATGGTGCCCAAAATTTAAGATGAGGCTTTATGGCAAAGATGGATTGACTTGCTTTTTGTGAGAAATTATTTTATTGGGACTAAAAGCTTATGTTGCTGTCATTGGCAGATGTTAAGGGCATAGGTTTAGATCAAATACCCTTTATATTGAGCCAGTTCATATGTGTCCATGTGGCATGAACTCATGAGAGAGCCTCTTACTGCTTGGGTTGTTGGAGACATGCTGGGTATGCACTGGGCCTCTTCGTTGGAGCATAAATTGTATGCTGGAAACTGCTAGCCAAGGTTACAGAGATCAGCTATGAATAACTATTATGTGGTTCAGGAAACAGTTTTTGATGTAGAGAATGAATTTCTCTGTCTTTCAGGGATTGGTGGGGGAGAGCTTTACTTCATCACTTTAACCTCCTTCCCTCTCTCTGATCTCTAAAACCTCTTCTGACTGTGTTACTTAGCCTTTTTTTTTATTTTTCTAGTTATCCACCCTCTCTCTCATTTATGAGCTCTGTACAGATCTTAGGCTTTGCACTGCAGTCCTTGCCCCTAATCTTGTTGAGACAGCTTTGATAACTGTTACATGAAGAGAGGAGGTGTTGCTGGGGACAGCAGTATTGAAATGGAAGTCATGTTGAAATACACCGACCCTGTCACCTGGTCCTACTGTTCAGATTCTGGGAACCAGGTAGTCTTATGGAGACCACGTCCCTGGTCTTGTATCTTCTTGGATATAGATTTCATTTCTAGACAAGACATGTGAAAGGCACCCAGGCATTTGTCTTGGATGCAGGCCTGGCATTACAGCTTTCATGTGAGCCTTTGACATTTTTTTCTGAAAATGGCCTCTCTCCAGACTGATACAAAAAATGAAATCGCTTGAAAATTGTCTTCAAAGTAGTTCCTCTTCCCCACGGCCCCCAACCACAGAGATATAGCCAGCACTGACCCATCCATAGTGTAAAAGATTAATATGGAAACATTGTGATGGTATTTACTCAAAACCATCTCATGCATTTTTACACAGGGAGAACGATTTAACGAGACTTTCACACAATTATATATTCATGGATCTTGAGGGATGTAAAGGGGGTGGGTTGCCACCTACCAATGGGTGATACAGTACTTGAGATTTTGTCTTCCTGTTTAGTACATGATTCTACCACCAGCATAAACAATTTCCTTAGAAATGATGTTTAGATCTGATATTCTGATTCTAATCTGATTTTCATGATTTTTATTTTTTTATTTTCTTGGCCTATTGCCTGACAGCTTTGCTTATCCAAAGAATTCAGAATTGCAAATGAAAAGTTCAAATCAAGCTAAAAATAATAAAATTATAGCTGCTTCTGATTTCCATATCATCTCCCCAGGGTTTCTGCATTCTTGTGTCAGCTTCCGCACAGCAGGAGATCTAGATGTTTTACAATATAGTATAAACTTGTGTTGTATAGCATCAATCATACAAACCACATCTCAAAACTCAATACAAAATCACACACAGTAACAGAGGCAGAGCTGGTAGCACCACCTACAGTTAACTTTGCCCAACGCTTCTCATTTGTTTACAACTGTATGAAAGCTAAAGTTGCTTAAAACTTTGCTAGACTTTGACCCTTGGGACTGAAATTGGCTGTGCCAGGTATCTGACTTTTTATTTGAAAGTTTCATCAAAAGCAGGTCCATCATTTCTCAGACTAAGGTTAGGGGAAAATATGTTGTTTTGTCCAGGTTTAAAAAGAAAATTCTTTCAACCATTTTGATGCAAAGCTCTACGTTTTCTATGCTTTGGGGCAGGGACTTGAAATTGGTCAGGGAGGTTGCTTTGGTATCAGGGTTGTGCCTTTTGCTGTTCCCTTGAAAAAACATCCCCCTTTGGCCAAGTTATAAACCATTGACACATTTCAGTTGGTACATACTCAGTAGAGACTTTCTAGAGTTTGGTAGCTAAATGTTTAGAAGATTCTGTTGGACTGAACATGCTCCAATTGGGAATCACAAAGACAGAACAGAAATTTCTATGTAGTTGCTCCTCCTGGTTGCTGCGGTGCCAGGCCAGGAACTGAGATCAGGAAGACTGTGTCTCATAAGAACGGCTATACTGGGTCAGCCCAATGGCCCATCTAGCCCAGTATCCTGTCTTCCGACAGTGGCCTGTGCCAGGTGCTTCAGAGGGATAAACAGAACAGGGCAATTATTGAGTGATCCATCTCCTGGCATCCAGTCCTAGCTTCTGACAGTTGGAGGCTTAGGGGTTGCATTCCTGACCATGTTGGCTAATAGTCATTGATGGGCCAATCCTCCATGAATTTGTCCAGTTTTTTTTTTGAACTCCGTTATAGTTTTGGCCTTCACAACATCCCCTGGCCACAAGTTCCACAGGTTGACTGTATGTTGTGTGACGAATAATTCCTTTACTTTGTTTTTGACATTTTGCATATTAATTTCATCAGGTGATCCTGGCTCTAGTGTTTTGTAAAGGGGTAAATAACACTTTCTTATTCACTTTTTCCACACCATTCATGATTTTATTTGTGATCTCCTGTGCTGTCTCTGCTCCTCATGCTGGATCTAGACATTATGCTCTAGGAATTATTTTGGAGAACTTCTGTGGCCTGTGTTATACAGGGAGTTCAGACTAGATGATCAGAGTGGTCTCTTTTGGCCTTTGTGATCACAGGCAGCATAGAAGAGAAAGCTGCCTCAGTTGAATGCAGTGGGGACAAGAGCAGGACCTTCTTGGGAGGGACAGGGGCGTGGAGGGAGTACACTGGGATAAGAGTCTGAAGCACGGACACTAGGACTGAGACTGCGGGGTAGGTGAATACCATGTGACTAGCTGGACAAAGAGATTGAGTCAGAGCCAAAATGGGAAGGGAGTCAGTAAGGTGGGGAAGAAGACTGATGATGGAGGTAGAGCCGGAGTGGGAGGAGAACTGAGACTGGAACAAGGGCCTAGGAGAGACTGGGATGAAGAGTTGGGATGTGGAAAGAGACCGGGTTAGGACTGAGACAGGGACAAGTTGTAAGGGATAAGGACGGAAGAGTCTGTGACCACTAAAACCCACTCCCCTCTAGAATCTAAAATAAAACCCAAGATTCCTGAGTCTTGCCATTCTTCTGCTGTCAGCAAATACTGTGAAACCCCCTACCAAAGTGTCTCATTGTCCTGTACTGCTGGTCCTCACCTACTATTGCTATCAGGTACTCCATTAGCTCAGGTGGCAGAGATCTGTGCATTGGATCTCTAAAGGTTCCAGCCCTGCTGATGAAAAGAACATTGTGAAGGTTGCAAAGTCAAGCTCTCAAAAGTTGAGAAATGCCAGAATTAAGGTCACCCTTGTAATCTTAATTTGCCCCCCTTTGTGTATAGATTATGTTACGGTCTTTAATTACATGATTACACACTTTTTCACTCCAGGACCCCTGTCTCATTTGGTACACAAGATGGATGGTGTTTTAGGGATGAGTCAGGGTTGTGTTGTGAAGCAGGCTGTTGTCTATAGGACCACTTCCTCGTTTTGTTATAGAGGTTGGAAGGCATATAGTCAGGCCTGCAGGAAGAGAAAGGATAAGGAGCAAGCAAGGGCCATAGGGAAACCAGGGCCAACATTTTCAAAAGAAGAGTGATTTAGAGTGACCCAAATTTGGGGTGCCCAACTTGAAACTCCTTACAAGGAAGCTGATTTTCAAAATGTGAGTGCTCAGCAGTTTCTGAAAAATCAGGACCTTCTTATAAAAGGTCTTGAGCTGAGGGATCAAAAGCATTAGTCACCTCTGAAGGCTTAGGCACAGGTCTGTGGAATGAGCTGGGACACCTTTAAAGAAAAAGGGCAGCTTTCAGCTGGATCCAGAAATAAGTGTGGCATCACTAGAGGTGTTTGAGCTTAGGAGGGTGACATCATGTTTCTGAATGTATTGGGTAGATGGTGGACGGCGGCAGGCAAATATCTTGAAACAAACAAATGGGACTAACAAATACTGTACTTTTTACAGTAAATATAGTATTTATGAGCACAATGTTCTATTTTAAATGGTGAAATTTACAACACTGTATGTCCCATATTACCATAAGCGATTAAGAGAACATTTTGGTGTACAGCACAGTCTGAGGTAAAGCACTACGCTTGCAATGACTTGGTGTGAAAAAAATCAATTTTCAATTAAGCTTGAAAGACAAAATGCAAAATTAACTAACTTGCAATTAATTTCAGTAGTAATTATGTAAAAATTCCAGGCATGTAGAAGTCGAGGAGTGTGGCATAATTAGTTGTGGGGGGGATTTTTTTTTTTTTTATTTTTTTTACTGCTGTAATTACAGTGATGAATATGCATGAGACTCTTTGGGAGGTAAAGCACAGCAAGCAATTGTATTTAATTAAACTTTTAGCTGTCATAGCTATGGAGGCGGCTCTTTGTTTTAATCCCATCAAAACTATTATAGAAGTCCCAGAAAAGAAGCTGTGCACCAAAGTATGAAAATGGCATTTTATGATCCATTTTTCTTAGCAGAGATCTCCAGGGTTATCTCTCATTTCCTGAGCCCTGGATAACTATTACAATTTAGTTTGCCAGCTCTTGAAACTTTCATGCAAGACTTGATCAAAGCAAACTGCACCTTTTATTGCTGGGGTATTTAAAATGTTTTGAAGAGAAGAGTAGGTCCAGAGTGGTGTTTTGTAGATGAGAACAAGATTTGTGAACAGTCCTGGTCTTACCAGTGTAAGTCAAGAATAACTCCATTGTAGTCAGTGTGTGAGGTCAGAATGAGGCCCTGAGTCTCCAGAACTCTTTGTTGGAAAGCTTATCAGTACAAAACATGCAGGAGTTTGTCTAAATGATTAAAATGAGCTAAATTGGAAAGGGAGAGAGAACAAAGTCACAAAAGCGCTCCAATTCCAAATGTTTCCTATGTTCTACGTAGCCAGAAACCCATGTGATTCTGATTCTCCTTTCCTGATGTGCATGTCCAACCAATTTTTAAAATAACATTTAGATGAAAGGCAAATGCTTTTATGCTGTAAGCCACATTTCCAGACTCATGCTGCCACTTGGATATATGGATTTTACACAGCATATGAAAAATACCATGAAATGTTCTGGGGGTTTTAGTGCTTAGACACTAGAGGGTAATTAACAAATTGCGTCAGAAAATGTTTTTTGTTTTGTACATGATGGATGTTACAGTATCCCACATCAGTGTGTGGAGAGAAAAGGGCATGTGCTCTGATAGTCTGAGCATAGGACTGGGAGCTAGGAGCTCCTGAGTTCTAATCTCATCTGATACTGCTTTGGTCTTGGGCAAGTCACTTTACTTATCTGTTTCAAATGGGGATAATATTTACCTACATTGCTATTAAATATTTACCTACCTTGCTGTTATTAAAGTCATTTGTTAGTTCCTCTAAATTCTTAGCTATTTTATAGTCCTTTTCTTCTAACACAGTTATGCACATATGTAGGAATGGAAGTAAATCTGTCATATGTGTTTCTACTTAAACATGTTTGAAATAGCATAGAACTTTAAAATCTAAGAAGCCGTTTGTTACTGATCTGTCTGTCTTACGCACATCCATGGGCAGCCACAAACATTCCCTTGTGAACCCCACAAAGGGCAGCCGGCTACTGTCAAGCATAGAAATCAATATCCTTTTAACTTCTTAAATTCCATAGACGTCCAATTTTCATTTAAATACAGTAATACGTGATTTCACCTATTCGCCCTTTTCTTTGTCAATTATATCCATAAATTCTTCTTACATATATTCCCTCCTAAACTTAAACCTATGCCCTTTAGTTCTGCTCTGTCCAATAACCTTAAAATAAGTCATCAAGCTTAATTTTATAATAACCTGTAACTATTTAAAATACTTCAATCATGTCACCTATTAATCATCTTTTCTCAAGGCAAAATAAATCCCACTTTTGTCACTCTCTTGATATTTAAGCCCCTTTTTTCCATTCATTGACTTTGTTTCTCTGTGCTGTACTCTCTCCAACCTAATTCTGTCTTACTTCAAATAAGCTGACAAAAACTGGACACTATTTCAACTGTGGTCTCACCAGGGCTTTATAAAACAGTAGTACAATATGTTTAGACTTGTGTAACTCTGTGCACGTTTTATAAGCCAGCATCCTATTAACCCTCTTTACTGCTGCTTAACAGGATCAAGAATTTGTCAGTATAAGATCACTTTTCTCTGACCTATTAGCTAATGCAGTGCTTTTTAAACTATGCTTAGCTGTACTAATTATTTGTCTGCAGCCTCTCAGTGCGGAATAAAAAGCATAAGTAGGCTACCAAAATCTCTTCATTTGTCCTCATATACAGTAATTATCTTGACATAGTGATTAGCAATCACGATTCCTGCCTCTGAATATTGTTTTTGAAGTACTCTGTTCTTTTTCTGCATTGTGCACAAGTACTTCTTCTTCCTAGAATAACATACAATTTTATAAAAAGAAAAGGAGGACTTGTGGCACCTTAGAGTCTAACACATTTATTTGAGCATAAGCTTTCGTGAGCTACCGCTCACTTCATCGCATGCATCCAGTGGAAAACCGATGTAGCTCACGAAAGCTTATGCTCAAATAAATTGGTTAGTCTCTAAGGTGCCACAAGTCCTCCTTTTCTATCTGCGGATACAGACTAACACGGCTGCTACTCTGAAACCATACAATGTTATAGGACGAGTTCAGTCAATCAGCAGTGGTCAAAAGGGAAATAAACATTTCCATGATTTCTCTGCAATAAACAACAAGCTCTCCAGCTTTAGTGAGAGCAAATCCGGCATGTCCACTTCCACCTGCCATTATTCATGCCTGATTGAAAAAAAAAAAATCTTGTGCCAAATGCAACAGTTTCCTTCGTTCCTCCACGAAAGCAATTTTTTGCTTAATTTATTTATGTGAAAACTTGCTGAAGTGAGACCAAATCTTTTTAGAATATGTATGTCAAAGGGGAATGAAGATTCTGGATAGACTCCCAGATACTGAATATCTTGATTTACTGTCTGAAATGCTAGGAAATGCCATCTACAAAAGAGATCCAAAATTTCTTTGCACAGTACTGAAAGAGATGATCTCTTTATTCCTTTATGCACCCATGATTTGCTTGTAAGGATTTAGAATTTATGGATTTGCCAATGGGATATGAACTTTTCACTGAAATGGGCATTAGAGCAAGATCATGCAACAAGTGACATCAAATCCAAACAGGACCTGAATATGGACGTCCTTGTTAGATGTAGAGGTCTTTTGTCACTGGTGGTGGGGACTAGTGTGAGACTAGTGCGGGTGTGTCAAAATTATTTGGAGGAGAGGGGCAAATTCTGTGTCTAACTACAGTCTGTGGGCTAGCATATACATTCTGAACTTCATCCCCCTCCCCAGGGTGCAGTGGGCTACGCAAATGCATTGTGGTGACTGTACCTAGCCCATAGGTCACATGTATGACACCCCTAGAATAATAGCTCGGGACTGCTGTTAATTAATAGAGCTTTTCACATCTTGAAGGGGTTCAAATCCAGCCCAGGTTGGTGATGACTGAAAGTTTGAGCTGTTTTGGTGGGCTGTAATAAATGAATTTGGGAACTGGATTGAGGCCACCAATGGACAGTAGTCCATGTTGTCAGCCTTGTTGGTAGTTTCAGCAGGAAGACTGAGGACTGAATGGGTCATGAAGACAGAACAGTCCTTTCCCCCCAAGAGCCATTACCACCCAGAACGAGACTGAGGCAGCCAGTATTGGCATGTGGATATGTAGGAGTTCAGTCTCCAGTGGACTTCATCTGGGACTTTGCCTCACACCTTTCACCAAAAGTAAAGTTATACCGTCAATGGGGTCTTGGTCCAAGACTGGGGCTCCAAGGTGCTACGATAATGCAAATAATAATAGTAAACTTTATTGAGTTTTAATCAATGAAAAAAGGAACCCGAAAGTTGTCTGAACCTGGCCTGCATTCGGTCCCATTTCTCTATTAGTGGAAAGACCTGTAGATTGACATTTTTCTGGCATTTAGCAAAATGATAGCAATGACAACTTTCTCTAATATTCTATCAATATTAGTTGTACACATGTACTAGTGATAAGTTAATGGCACTCCATTTCACAACTAGCAGATAATCCATGCCGTATTTGCATTTATATAGTAATAGCAGAGCTTATCCTCTGAGATTCAGTTAACAGGTGACAGGTCTGCTGCTCCATGCAATGTTGGGCATGTACATCATGGGAGGGCAGGTAAAAGCGGTGTGTCATAGAGATTACTGTGATCCATCCATGTGTTGCCATAGCAGAGTGCTCCAGACCAAGATTGGTGGGTATCGTGTATTATCTATACCATTCCGGTAGATACATGCACGTATGTATACAATCTGTGCCACTTAATCAGATCCCTTGAGCACTTGATTAAAGTCAGTGATACTTAATTACAATGGCTGGTGCTCAATGGGGACAGCAATTGGAGGATTTAGTGCCTTTTCAGTCTTCTGTGTGTCCCCATCACAAAATTTTTTTTTTTTTCAGTTTCCTTTTCTGGTAGCCCCTTTCCAATCGTCCAGTGCGGGATACAGAAAGAAAGCACATAAACTGCTCAAACAGTGCCTGTTCCTGGCTACTAGCTTGCTTCTTCCAGGGAAATCGTGGATGCTGGTCTGCCACATCACACATATGATAGCTGCCCCTGTCTCTGTTGCAGTAAATATAGCCTTCTCATTCCATGAGCCTGCTCAGCATCATGGTGGGCCCTGCACTCTCTGGAGAGAAGGTCATGAGATTTAAAAACCCAAATCCCACTCTATGGGAAGCACATACCCAAGCATATTCCCAAGCCATATTCACATTATGAACTGAACCCCAAGATTACTCAAGTTGATTGTTGAATTGCTGTGAACCCATGATGTGTATAGTGCTGTTGAGGACAAAGAAGTCTAGGTGCAGTATATAACCCAACTATAGTTTATGCTTCTGCAGCAAAACAACTTGGAGGCCCCTTGAACAAGAGTTCAGTTAAACTGTTGCTGCTATTGTGAGAAGAGAAACCAAAGGAGTCTAGGGAAAGGTGTTGGCCATGTGAATCCTGCCTGAAATGTTTTTGTTTAATTGTAGCGAACAATTACAACAAAACAAAAATGTTTTGCTCACAAAAATACTTTGGACACGTCTGTTTAAGGAGAGAAACTCATCATGCACACAGTAATGCATGCTGTTGCTGCAATAAGGACCAGGTAAAGGTGTAACCTCAGCAGACGCTCCCAGTCATGACTGATTATGAACTGTCCTCCTTCAGAGACACTGAAAAAACAACTCTCCTCCCCAAAACCCCACAGTTAGTCAAGTT
Organism: Chelonia mydas; assembly: GCF_015237465.2. Taxonomy (NCBI): domain Eukaryota; kingdom Metazoa; phylum Chordata; order Testudines; family Cheloniidae; genus Chelonia; species Chelonia mydas. The sequence goes on from NC_051246.2 coordinate 53,980,393, forward strand.
TTTTCTCCCCATCGCTGCATGTTCAACTACTGCAAGTGAACATGGCTATTGTAGCAAAAACCTGGGACCAGAATTTTTCCTGGAAGGGCCAAATGACTATCAAGTGAATTGAATAGATTCACTTATCTCAGGTGCACAAAATATGCCAGCATATTTCAGATCTTGGCAATGAAATTGCAACCAAGTGATTAGTCTGTGGTCTCTTCACTAATAAAAAATAAATGTCTTTACAAAGAAACAAATATTTCATTGTAAAAATCCTACTCAGGATAAGGAAAGAGGTAGCTTTAACTTTGATGTAACTAGACAAGATGTATAGCCTTCATGAGTGCAGAGGAAAGCATAAAAATGAGACCCCAGCGTACCCTAAAAACTCACCGTAAGACAAATAAAATGAATCAAAAATATTTTATTTTTTAAAAAAACTCATGACTGGTTTAAAATCTCATGGCTTTTCAGAGCCCAATTTATTATTTTCAGCTATCTGGGGTTGGCAATACTGTTGCCTTCACTAGGATTTTACAAAACAGCTATTTTGTGTTAACAATCTCGTTGCAAAAGATGCACCTATTTGTACTATTGAAGACACAGCATATGGGGAAAGAAGGGCTTCCTGGCTAAATTATCAGCGCTGGACCTCAGGACACCTGGATTCTTTTTCTGGCTCTGCCACAAATTTTATATGTGACTTTAGGCAACTCACTTAATTGGCTGTCTCCCTTGCTTTTTCCATCTGTAAAATGAAAATAATGTTCACCAGCTTCACAGGAGGTTTGTGGCCATTCATCTTTGCAAAGCACTTGGATATCCTCTGAAGGAAGGTGCTGTGTCAGTGCAAAGTATTATACTCTTCCACTTCCTGTCTCTGGGGCAGATGATGATAACCTTGAACTACTGGTTACAGTAGCAGTGGTGAAACTAACAAGAATGTTTCAGGTACCAGCTGCCTGGGCTCCCAAGATCTGTGGTGCCAGGACAGCATAGGGTCCATGGCAGCCCTGCCATATGGACTGGGCTTCCAGACTCCTAGGCCAACTGCCTGGCAACTGCCTCCTCAGGAGCATGGTGAAGCTGCAGTGGACCCTGGAAGCCCTGAGTTCTCCAGGCTGAAGGAAGTCTGTATGGTGGGGCTGCCCCAGAGCCGCAGACCCTGGCAATCATGGGATGCCCAGCAGCCTACCTGGAAGCAAGGCCAGGTTCCATCAGGACCCCACCTTTGGTTAAACTAAAGTTTATCAAACCCTTGATGTTTCCATGAGATGCTTTGGGTTCGCCAAATTGGCATTTTCCAATGATGCTGTTTTGTCAGAGAATATCTGATCAGGTATTAATTTGTGTTACAGCACCTAGTAAAAAATAATGTGTTTGAATGAGCTCCAGGGGAAGTTTCAAGGAGGCAGAATGCATAGCAACCTGATGAGGAATTTGAACAGTGTGTAAAGTTAAACACCCCTAACACTTGTAAAAATTTCCAAGGATTCTTTTAAAAAATCACAAGTGCTAGGGACCTCTTTGTGACAGATATGGCAATTTCCGGCAATATTCTGGACACACTTTACTGAAAAAAGTTAAACTTTATTGAATTACGTTTAGGTTTCTTAGGAGTTCATTGTATTAAAATAGAAATGTTTGTGTTTCAACTGTTTCTTTAACGCTCATGGCACTCCCAAATTCGGTCTCCTCCCTAAAGACTTTACATACAATCCCACAATAACAATATGAACTTTTAAAGTTGTATGCTTTCCAGGAAATCTCTGGGGGAAGGGGGGGATGCAAAGGTAAACCTTCCAGTTATGCAAAAGCTCAGCCTTCTGAAGCTTCACTCTGAATAGGGGACCTTTTCTCTGGTAATCAACTGTTATGTGAGGACAGATCAAAGATCCAAGCTGTATAAGAAGTGACTCTCAGATTCCTGGGGGTTCTTGTTCTGAGGCAAAGTGGTTATGAACTTGTGTCCGCAGAAAAACCCCTTGGTGACATCTGAAGGACTGTTCACTTGCCAGGGCCCTTTTTGGGGTTGGGTTGATCTCTAGTAAGCTTAACATTCATGTAGGTTCTTCTATTGTTTCCATGTGTTTTCTCTGTAATGCTTTAACCCTAAGAATAAATGTGCTTGCTTAGAAAGAGCTGTGTGGTACCTTATAATTGTGGACAATTATGCTGCTTATAGCCTCCAAGGAAGCCCCCTGCTGAGGCAATCTGCCATGCTGGGGAATTCACAGTATCGACAGGGAATGCAGCTTAGAAATACTGTGGTCAGGTGGGAGAGAGCTGTGTCTCCACCGCAGAGAGGTGATGGCGACAGAGCCAGAAGCCTAAGAGTGGGTGTCTTTGCTGGACCACAGAAGGGGAATACAAGTGCAGTTGCCCTGAACTGTGACCCTCTGTTTCACATCTCCTCTGACAGATGACACTTCTGTACTCCCTGCAGCCATAATGGAAAATCAGTTCAGAGGGAAGTGTGTCACATACTGACTCATCTGCACCTGAAGCTTTCCCAACACTGGCCAAACTTAATATGTAGGCTCTGACAAGATAGCACAGATTGAGAGGCTACTACTGCTGGTCATTGTGGAGATAATAGTCATATAGCTAAAACTTTTGGACTCCTTCACGCTTAAAAATAATCCAGATTAATCATAGGAAATAGCGAAGAAGAAAAATTGCAAGTGAAAACCACAGTGTCTTTTCCAGAGAGTCACAAACTTTAAAACATTTTCTACATCAGTCATGTTCTCTAGTTATCAAGTGCGATGCTTCTGCCATTCAGTGCTAAAAATTGTCGTCTTCCTGGTTTCAGGCCTTCTTTGGGCTGTGAGATAGCCCATTTGTGTGCACCAATATCTGAGAGACTTTGTTGTGGAAATTGTGCTTTGTTCTTTTATGTTCTGTTATATTAACACAAGGGCATGTTAATGTTTTAAAGGCTGTGCAGAACACCCTTTTCTCTGATCATGGAGGGTTTGCTAACACAGGGCTATCTTAAAGCTTAAGGACAGATTTAGTAGATTTTGTATGTATTCCTTTTTCTTTTAAAATACAAATTGATGTGAGATTTTTTTAAAAAAACACCTGACTGTGATATTTACTCATGCATAATTTAACACCCAAATAGAATAAACTCTCTCATATGATGCCAACTGGTTATTAGGATTAACTCTCACATGGGGATAACATACCTTGCCTAGCAGTACATTAAAATACATAAATTAGTCTTCATCGCGGTAGGCATGAATATGGAATGACCACACATAGTCAAAGGAGAAGGATGTTTATTTCTTGATGTTGACAGTAATGTAAGGTCTGGTTTTAAACATACTGAGCTTGCTTTGCCTTTGTGGTGAATGCAGGAGCTGAATTTTGCGCAGGCATCACTACATAAGCATCGCTGAGTGCACCAGTTGGATTGCCAGAAGCTTTGTTACTGGTGGTGATTCTCATGCTGAGCTTTCAGGGCTATCAGCCAGGAAAAAAACCCATCATTTTACTTGCAAACTGAGCACATCTGATATGAAATCAGAGCAACTTAATGAATATGGAACCTCATGATGCCATGTGGAAACAGGTACGTTTCCACATAGAACTGTATCTAAACTCCATCTGGGCTTGACTCAGGAATCAGGCCAACTCTATCTGGTTGCCCTGGTCTGCCGCCCTCCCTGCCTAGCCCTTCGCTCTTCCTGGGCTGTACACCAGAGGACCCAGGACCCTTGTTGGAATAGTATTTGTCATTGATTTGCACCACTAAATCCCTGATCCAGGAAAGCTTTCTGCCTGCAGAAATCAGCAGTACGGAGACAGCAACTATGTCCCTCAATATCTTAACCTGTGAAGGACTGAGATCAAATATGACTGACTGGACCACTTGGGGGATGGACTAGATGACCTATTAGGCCTTGTCTCTTTCCAGTTCCTATTTTGATTTTTACCCATGATTCTGGTGTACTAAGGGTTTCTAAATTATCAGAACAGTATCTTTAGAGAGGGAAACCATTCAGGCTGCTTATCTGACAGGATGTATTCCTCTTCACATTTCTAGACAGAAATAGGGTTCATAAAAGTAGTATACCAGTTGCAGAAGATAGACTTTGTGCTAGCAATTTTTCATGGGGACTGTTTCTTAACACACAGTCCTTGAATGATTAGACGACATTTAAAAGCTGATTAAAAATACACTCCAGTATATCTAAATCACACGTACGCTAGCAGTATTTCTAGCCAAGTACAGCTGACTCTGCAGGCTCAGTAAACCCTTCCATTGTAACTCTTTGAGCCTTATTATCCCTCTTATGTACCAACTGTCCATATTGCTAACACAACATCTGGGAAGTACTTAATTTGCAATTTCTAGCTAATGCAATGTATGTCTACTCCTCAACCACTCCCAGCCCAAAATAAAACAAGTAAATGTGTGATTTAAAGTAAACTGTGTTATTCCTGCACAATAGCTGGTTCCATCTAAACTGTATACGTTTATATAGCCTCATGGATTTAGACCATCCAGAGTAATTCAAGCATCTGTGCTTTTGAGACTTGCACTTGATGAAAACAGGTGAAGAGTGCACAATTTCTCATCTTCCCTCAAGCTCTTGAGTACTTTACCTTTTTTATTGGAATGTTTGTTGTTGTTTTTTTAATTCTGTTTTGTTTAGAAACCTGCCCCCTACCCCCAAGATGTACAATGATTACAAGGAAAATTAGCTAAAACGCCAACTTTCCACAGGGGTTTAGATTGTAAGCTAGCAGCATCACAGATCTGGTGACTTTCTTCCCTTTTGCTTTAAATCCACTCTTTTGCTGATTTGGGCAAGTTGTTTCTTTATTTGCTCTCTCAATTTGTCTTATTCTACTTAAGACCCTTTAAATTAGATGAGACAAAGCACTGAAAATTATATTGTGGGGAGTGTGATTGGGTCAGCCCTTACTGAAAATGCCAAGGTCAGGGCAGGCTGCAAAAGGGAGAGCAGACACTCCCAAAACTGGTGGTTAACACTGAAATTGACTCACCAGCCAGTCACAAACTAGGCTCCTGATCCCACACACAGGTTATCAAAAAGTTAAAAAAGAAATCACACAGCTCCCTTTACTGCATTCCAGTTCTCTGGCTCCCAATCAGCACATAGGTACAGTACAGTAAGCAGTTATTTAAAACTCTGCTCACTATACAGAATGTTCTTCTGACCCCAAAAGGCCACCCACATTACCAGGTCAATATTAGGCTGGATCTTACCCAAAATACCACACTACCAGACAATCCTTTAGTGTCTAACACTAAAGGTTTATTATAAAGATAGAAAAAGAAAAGAGCTGTTAAATGATAAGGCACTCCGATATACAGAGAGACTTCAAAGTCCATATATCAAGTTCTTAGCAGTTTGCTGTCTTGAAAGTCCCTCTGGAACACATCCACAGCTTGGATCGGATGGGTCATTCAGTCCTTTGTTCAGAGCTTCATTTGTAGAAAAGTTATTCCAGAGGTAAGCAGGAATGAAGACAAAATGGAGATGATGCAGCTGCCCTTTATATCCCTTTTTGCCACGTGGCTTGTACTTCCTGTGTCCCAAACACAAGCTTCACAGCACATGGCATGGAAAAGCCTTAGAGTTCTCTGTCCATAGGCATGCCCCTACGTGCCTTGCTGACTCATACTGTGTAGCCCCTACCTTCTCTCAATGGGTCAGGTGTTTAGCTGATGATCCTTGATGGGCCATTGAACAGGCTAAGCAGTGCTGATGCCAGTTGTCTGGGGGTGTCACCCAGAAATACAGCAGAAGTTTGGAAGTACAGGTATACCATACATATCTATAATATCACATTACAAAGGTGATAGAAATATATAAACAAGATTATCATACTTGGCAGATCATAACATTTACACAAAAAGAACAGGAGTACTTGTGGCACCTTAGAGACTGAGCTTGAATTAATATGCAAACTAGATACCATTAACTTGGGTTTGAATAGAGACTGGAGTGGCTGGGTCATTACACATATTGAATCTCTTTCCTTAAGTATCCTCACACCTTCTTGTCAACTGTGTAAATGGGCCATCTTGATTATCACTACAAAAGTTTTTTTCTCCTGCTGATAATAGCTCATCTTAACTAATTAGCCTCTCACAGTTTGTATGGTAACTTCCAGCTTATCTGTATATGTGTGTGAACTATATGTTCCATTCTGTGCATCCGATGAAGTGGGCTGTAGCCCAAGAAAGCTTATGCTCTAATAAATTTGTTAGTCTCTAAGGTGACACAAGTACTGCTGTTCTTTTTGCGGTTACAGACTAACACGGCTGCTACTCTGAAACATTTACACAGATATCTTACATGGCATATCTGATCAGATTGCTTGTAATTTTATAATATTGGTACCAACAATATCATTAGTATCTCCCATATTCCATACAGCGTCACAGGGAGTAAAACTCTTACACAGCATCTTGCCCTGGCAGATAGCAGGGAGCAAAATACAACCTCCAAGCGCTTATGTACCTCAAAGTTCTATTACTCTCATTAACTTTTTCAAAAGAGAAGATGATGTACTTGCACATCAGTTTGCCTCTGCTCCCCAAAGGAATTCAGTAAAAAATCCATGTGAATGTTCTGTCTTTATTTGTTCAAAGGAACAGAGCTGCCGCTTATGTGGGAGACTCAACTAGGGACCACCTGGGTTTTGTGGGCTGAATGCAGAACTTTTTTTCTTTCCATTAACACATTCCTCCCTTCAAATCCCCATGTTTTTTCCCCTTGTCTTTTAGAATTATCTAATCACTCCTCCTTCATGGAAATCTCTCTTCTATGGCACCATTTTGCTCCCTTCTGACTCATGTAGGGGCATTTCTTATACAGTTGAGATCCAGCTATATCCTGGGGTTGGTGCAAACCCTTTTGGTTAATTCCTTTTCTCCTTTGCATCTTAGTTTTCATGAGTGCAGAATACTCTTTAACACTCATTCTTCAAAATGGGGTACAGATCAGCCCTCCAGATAAACAGCTCTGTGTTACAGTGCTGTTTTTGTCATCTCCACTGCAATTGGAGAACGCTGGCTGTGGCTTGATCCAGACAACACATAGGTAATGTCTGTAGGTTGGGGTCAGCTGCCAGCAGTGTTGTAGAACGTATATTTATAACACAGATGCACAACTTAGGTGTGATGTTAGACCCTAGGATGCAACTTGCTATGACCAAGAGCATTTTCAGGTCCTACAAAAAGAGTACCGCTTTTTCTCTCTGAGCCAGAGACTGTGCCCCATTTACCAAGTCTGTGTCACTGTCAGGTTAGAAAGCAGCAGAGCATTTTGAGACCACCTGTTGTAAAGCTGATGTAAGTAACTTGTTGGTAAAAATGTTGGAAACTCCCCGAGAGCTTTGGTGGTAGGAGTCATTTTGTAAATTTCTCTAGTGCAGACAAGACTTTTTAGTAGAGGGAATGTACAAGAATCCATGTCCAAGGCAGCTTCCTTGATTTCAACATGCACAGCAATTTTTGAAGAGAAAAGAAAGAGACGGGAACAGAAGCAACTAAACTCCTCCAGGTTACCAGAGGAGAGCATTATTAGGAGAACGTTCTTCCTCTTTTTTGTGCAGCATTTCCATTCTGCCAGTATTAATCAGATCACCAGCCACTGGAATATCAGATGTCCAGGAAGTGCTGCTCATGTTCACGGTAGGACGGTCCTCCCTGTTTTTCAGTAACACTTTAATTTCCTCTTTGGCCTTCATCCAGTTGCAAAACCTGGGCCCTTGTTTCCATGCTTGATAGCAGATTCTGGCTTTGTAAGCTTTTACATCACCCTCAAGTTAATTTTAGAACTTTGGTTGCCATGGTTGCAGCTAAGTATTTTTTAATTCTCTACTTGTTTGCTGAGTTTGCTGCTCTGCCCTTTTTTCTTTTAACATTTAAAATTGGGATGCAAGGAGTGCGTTGAACAGTTATCCAGCCTTGTCTAAGATAAAAAGGAGGGCATGTGAGAGGTGAGACTCTTGAACTTCAATCTGATGAGTCAACATCTGCTCATTCAGTACTACCCAGCAGCTGCAGAAACTGTCACAAGCTCTGTTCGTGTATTGCACAGTCAGGGCAAGAGGGTTTTAAATCTTTTGTAGGTAAAATGCTAGCACAGAATACTGGACTGGGTAAAGAGCTTCTTGTCTCTTTCTCCTGATCCCCTCCTCTTTTTAAGCGCATGAGGGCATAAATCCCTGTTCTGACATCCGCTTTGCTGGAAATATAGGGGAAAGTATACTGCACAGACCTTCAGTTAAAATCCTAGGGCACCTTCTGACCTGAATTAGACCTTCTTAAAGAAAAACAATGTAGTGACATTATGGTACCACACTGACCAGACCTGTTAATACTTTCAATTTCTGTATTCAGGTTTTTGTTTTTAAATAGGCCGCCCCAGAATAACGAGCCATTTGACGGTGCAATCCACATGTGATCTGTTTTAATGGAACATGAAACGATATAAAGATGAGAAATTTGGGAGGTTGGGCCCTTAATCCTTAAATGAAGCGTGTAGGCGCTACTGCCGTACAAATAATAAATAATGAGCTAACAGTCTGCGTGTCTGTGTTTGAATTTCGTCTGTTTGAATTTCGTCTCCTCTAACTTTCTGAGGCTGCAGCCCCACTTGTGAATGGTTTGGAATTTAAATGTGTTGCTACAGTGGTGTCTTTGTTGGAGATGGACCGTGACTTGTGTTCATTAAGGCTACAGATGTCGGCTCAGATTTCATGTTTCAAAAGCTTTCTCCCTGATGAAGTGTGAAAAAGCCAAGCTCGAGCAGAGGCTTGTGAAAGATAGAATAATAGCCCTTCGACCCAGCGTCTGACAGGCTTAATGCTGTTACTCTTAGATCTTTTTTAAAACTTTGAGAGAGCGAATTTATTCCCAGTCAATAAAATAGTTCTCTGAGCACAACTCGTAATGTTTTCCTGTTCAGCCTCTTCTAAATTATTTATGAAGTTTCTTACACTCGGAAGCTTCTAGTTTGCACATTTAGCAATTCCCAGGTAATAAGGTTTAATAGGCATTAGCGGCATTGATGAACTGTTTATACATTGACAGGTTTGAAAGTAGCAGCTGTGTTAGTCTGTATTCGCAAAAAGAAAAGTGGTACTTGTGGCACCTTTAGAGACTAACCAATTTATTTGAGCATAAGCTTTCGTGAGCTACAGCTCACTTCATCGGATGGAAAATACTGAATGCATGGCTGAAGTGAGCTGTAGCTCACGAAAGCTTATGCTCAAATAAATTGGTTAGTCTCTAAGGTGCCACAAGTACTCCTTTTCTTTTTGATTATTCATTGTGCCAACAGAATACCTAGATCTTGTTAACAAAAAAATATGAATTTGAGTTAAATCAGTCTGCCCTGTCTTTTTCTGTCAGATACAAGAAACAGCAGAGCAGACATTGCTTTGTAAACTCGCTTGGGTAGTACATGTCTGTTTTTTTCACTGGAAAAGATGACTGCATTACCAAGAAACTTAGTTCAGCGACTTCTGCAGTGTGTAAACATTTACCAAAAGTTATTAGAGCAGAACTAAAGAGTTATATATTTTTCTAAACCACTATCGTGCATCCAGCCAAGATGTTGCCAGACTCCTTATTTCTGCCTCTCTGCCTATCAGATTGTGCTCTGTGTGTATGTTCCTAAAAATTCACAAAGCAGACGCTGCCGGCCATCCCACTGTTCTGGATATAGCAGTTGTGTGATAACAGAAACGGACATGTATGGGAAGCAGCATTGCACCTACAGTCTCTCACTGGAAAGCTTTTCCCTCAAATTAAAGGCTTTGGTAAGACAACACGTTCATTAAATTAAAAAACAAACAAACAAGGGAGTTAGGTGCATGCTTTCTGAGAGGATGGTCTCCTGGGTAAATGGTCTCCTGAGTAAGGTATTCTAGATGGAGAGATCTATCATAAGCCTCTCCAGAAATACTTTTGAAATATGCATGCATATATATACGATAGCATTTTTTCTTCTGCACATGTTTTTGGACAAAAGAAGTAGTAAATCCCCATCAGAAATTTCTTGCCCGTATTATATGATGCATCTTAGTAGGAAGAAAACATGCTATAATATCTTCCATAGCACAGCTATGAAAAGGTCTTTTTTTTTTTTTTTTTTTTTTTAATTTTAAGAGGTATAGTCTTCCTCTCTGGCAAATTGTTCTGAAAATTGACCTTTAAGTGATGCTTATTGTTTCTAATCTTTGTTTGAACAGGAAGCTTTGCCTTTTCAAAGAGTGCAAACCAAACAGTACTGACATGGCGGGATCACGTGATAGGATTCCCTCGTCTTTTGCATTCTGGATTTATCAACTTGGCCCGCTACAGCCATACATCAGGAAGATTAGATTTAAGATTATTCTGTTTGGAAATGGAGAAAGAACACGAGTAAATTTCCATCGTGTTAGGTCTTCTCAAGCTAACAGAAAAAAGTTAAACTATTGACTCTTTACAATCATGGGACCCATTGTTGTCCACCACAGGACATGAGAATAGGGCCTCTTGACAGTGGCTGTTGCTTTTCAAACTGAACCCTGATCCCCCCAAGTGGAGTAGGCAGTAAGCAGTGCATACCTGTTCCTGCAAAGGGAGAAAGATTCTGAAGTTTTCTGTAAGATTTTTTGGAGGGAAGGCAGGGGAGGGATGGATGCCTTTTTCTGAAGCATCAGGCATTGGCCAGTGCTCAAGACCGAGTTCCTGACTAAATAAACCAGATCTGGTATGTATAGCTCTTAGATTACTGTGGTTGTAGCAGCTTTCATGGAAGTACAGTGAACTGGATGGGAACACCGGAAATTTAATCACAATTAATCGCACTTATAAAAATACAATATCAATTGAAATTTTTTTTCTACATTTTCAGTATTGATTTCAGTTACAACACAGAATACAAAGAGCACAGTGCTCACTTTATATTATTATTTTTATTACAAATATTTGCACTGTCAAATGATAAACAAAAGAAATAGTATTTTTCAATTCACCTCATACAAGTACTGAAGTGCAATCTCTTTATCATGAAGGTGTAACTTACAAATGCAGATTTTTCTTGGTTACATAACTGCATTCAAAAACAAAACAGTGTAAAACTTTAGAGCCTACAAGTCCACTCAGTCTGTCGTCTTATTCTGCCAATTTGTAAGACAGAGAAGTTTGTTGACATTTACGGGAGATACTGCTGCCTGCTTCTTATTTACAATGTCACCTGAAAGTGAGAACAGGCGTCCACACGGCACTTTTATAGCTGGTGTTGCAAGGTATTTGCATGCCAGATATGCTAAAGATTTGTATGCCCCTTCCATGCTTCGGCCACCATCCCAGAGGACATGCTTCCATGCTGATGTTGCTCGTTAAAAAAATAATGCATCAATTAAATTTGTTACTGTACTCCTTGCCGGGAGAATTATATGTCTCCTGCTCTGTTTTACCCACATTCTGCATATATTTCATGTTATAGCAGTCTCAGATGATGACCCAGCACATGTTCATTTTAAGAACACTTTCACAGCAGATTTGACAAAATGCAAAGAAGGTACCGATGTGAGATTTCTAAAAATAGCTACAGAACTCGACCCAAGGTTTAAGAATCTGAAGTGCCGTCCAAAATCTGAGAGGGATGAGGTGTGGAGCATCTTTCAGAAGTCTTAAAAGAGCAACACTTGGATGCGAAAACTACAGAACCCAAACCACCAAAAAAGAAAATAAGCCTTCTGCCGGTGGCATCTAACTCGAATGATGAAATGAACATGCGTCAGTCCACACTCTTTGGATCGTTAGCAGGCAGAACCCGTCATTAGCATGGAAGCATGTCCTCTGGAATGTTGGTTGAAGCATGAAGGGACAAATGAATCTTCAGCACATCTGACACGTAAATATCTTACTATGCCAGCTACAAGAGTGTCATGCGAACGCCTGTTCTCACTTTCAGAATTATAAACAAGAAGCACACCGCATCGTCTCTTTCAAATTGTAACCAACCTTGTTTGTCTGAGTGATTGGCTGACCAAGAAGTAGGACTGGGTGGACTTGTAGGCTCTAAAGTTTTACATTGTTTTATTTTTGAATGCAGTTTATTTTGTACATAATTCTACATTTGTAAGTTCAACTTTCATGATAAAGAGATTGCACTACAGTACTTGTATGAGGTGAATTGAAAAATACGTTTTTTTTGTTTTTTACAGTGCAAATATTTGTAATAAAAAAATATAAAGTAAGCACTGTACACTTTGTATTGTGTTGTAATTTAAATTAATATATTTGAAAATATAGTAAACATCCAAAAATATTTAAAATAAATGGTATTCTGTTTAACAGCACGATTAAACGCAATTAATTTTTTGAATCACGCAATTAATCGCAATTTTTTTAATCGCTTGACAGCCCTATTAAAAACTATCATATCCCTACTTCCATCCTCCCATGTCTTCTCTTCTCCAGACTAAACAAACCCAGTTTTTTCAATCTTTCCTCAGAGGTAGTGTTTTCTAGATCTTTATTTTTGTTACTCTTCTCTGGACTTTCTCCAGTTTGTCCACATCTTTCCTGAAATATGGTGTCCAGAACTGGACACAGTACTCCAGTTGAGGCCTAATCAGCACTGAGTAGCGCAGAAGAATTACTTGTTGTGTCTTGCTTACAACATTCCTGCAAATACATCCAAAAATTATGTTTGCTTTTTTGCAACAGAGTTACACTGTTCACTCATATTTAGCTTGTGATCCACTATGACCTCCCCCCCACCCCATCTCTTTCCGCAGTACTCCTTCCTAGGCAGTTATTTCCCATTTTGTATGTGTGTAACTGATTGTTCATGTTAGTTTAAAGTTTATGTATCCATTTAGGATGCCTGTTCGCAGAGAAGTTGACATATAATGCACTGCACCCATTTTTCTCCTTTTATTAAAGGTATTGGACTACCCTACTTCAAAGCAATCCCCTGGTAACTAATTATTCTCATTTCTGCACTGATGTCCTCTTCTCACCCAACTTCCACAAATGGCCAATTGAGCGGAATGAAATTTGAATGGTAAATGGTTACAAAAACACTGGAACCTCATAATGCATGTGGCTTCCTCACACGTAGACACCACAAGATGATAATATTTGGCCTTCAATCTGGGATTATAATTTCCTTAAATCTGTTGCAAATAAATATAAATATTTGGGACATAAAAATCATCTGGATTATCCATGATCTAGAAATAAGCATAAAAAACAGATTGTTGTAATTATCTTTATTAACCTCGAAACTAAAGAAATGTAGAAGGACTTTTTCATTGAAGAATGACAATGCTGGCTGACAGAGGAAGACCAAGTTCGAGTTGAGGCATGTTAACTAATTATCACTGTTCTCCCCACTCTGGCCCATCCTTATGTAATGTGACATGAACTCAGCCATTCAGGGGGTGAATTCTGGAGCGGATTATAGGAAAAGCATCAATATGTGATGAGTTGTAAACACATGTACTAATGCAGGTTAATTCCTTTGCTCCTTCTTTCTGCTTTGCTTTCTTGCTTGATCTTGCTTCGAGATTCTTCACACGTACCATCTCAAGTTAGTTTTACTGAAGTAACTGAGAACCAACATTGGTTGGTAATTTAGAGGTTTCTAAAGCTTTCAGTCTAGCACATTTGTGTGGAGAGGCATAAAGTGTAGACGGGCCACAACATTGGCAGCATTAGTAAAGATGTTCATTGAAGTCTGAAAATGGATATCATGGAAACTTGGAATGATACCATGGCAGGACTTGGATTGTTATTGCCCACAGAGGAATTTTCTGGTTTGTGGTAATAATGATCTTGTCAGTGAACCAGATTTATTTGCTTTAAGAGGAATAGTTCTTCAAATTCCGATAATGGCAGGTAATTATGTTCCCTAATCTCAGGCATTCTCTTTTTGGGCCGGGGAAGGGGGGGAAGAATCCATTATTTAACACTGAGATATTTGAAAGTAAAGAATGGGACATTTTAAATTCCATTCCCTGAGTAATGGGAAATTATTTTAAATGTTGCTGTCAAGTGTGTGTTTTGCATTTATCATCAAAGTGAATTACCAATATGAAATTTGAAACACCAAGAGAAATAGGCCAAATATCCTGAGGCTGAGATCCAAGGAGAGCTCTCTTGAGATTTCATAAAGCACTTCAAATCTTTGTGAAATTGTATATATATCTTTGGTTTGGTTTGTTTCACTGCTAGTGAAACCATAATTGGCAAAGTTTGGAACACTAGGTGGCCAGCAGTTTTGCTAGTGTAGGCAGATAAATGGAACAAGAATTGTCTGTCAGCGTTTGCTATCCTGAAGCTCTATAGCCAGGAATGCGGGGGTTGGATGGATGGCTTTTCTGTATTTCTCCCCTTTACCCTAGCCTCTTATTTTTGCTTGAGGTAGAGGGATGCTTTTGTCTTGTACTTCAGTGGCATTTAATTATTGCTGTATAAAAAGAGGTGTCCTCTAAAAGATGACAGTCTTAACTCTTCAAAAAATATTACTGAAAGGCAGCATGTTCTTGTGGTTAGGACACTTGTCTCCATTCCTGACTCTGCTGCTGACCTTGGACAAGTCACTTCACCTCTTTGAGCCTCTGTTTCCTTCCCACCTGTGTGTGTTTGGATTGTAAGCTCTTCAGAACAGGGATGGTCTCTTAGGATGCGTTTCTATAGTGCCCAGAACAATGGAGCCCCAAGCAAGACTGGTGCCTCTAGGCACCACTGTAATACAAATATCAATCACTTTTAGGGTGACCATACGTCCCGTTTTGGCTGGGACAGTCCCTTTTTTAAGCCCTGTCACGTCCGTCCCGACTTGTTTGGCAGAAGTGGCCATTTGTCCCGTTTGCTCTTGCCAACTTGACCAGGGACAGAGAAAATGGTTACTATTTGTAAAGCATCACGTAAACTTACAGTGCTATGGAAGGTGGTGGTTGTTGTTGTTTTTTAAACAACAATTGGCCTTTTCCATCTCTAATCTGTCTGATTCAGTTCACACTGTTTGTTCAATATACTTTCAAAGTACTGTACCTACATGTCTGTGCAAAATCTTTACCTTATCCCTGAAAAATCTGCTGTATTGGTTAGGTGCAGGTGTGGAGCTGATAACAAAAGCATGTGCACTGTAACAAGGTGAATGATTCCAAGACAGTCTCCAATGTATAGTGTATTTCCTCTTTCCAGTAGGTTTGCTATCTCCTTCTAGTGCATGAGCACATCTGTGCATCCGAGGGGGTCTGTCAGCCAATATCTGTTTTGTGCATGCATGTTTTAATAAGCTAGTTTTCCACAGTTCTAAGGAAGGAAGATAATGCATTTGGAAGCCAGACAGGCAGCATATCACATGGTACATTAGCAGAAAACGCAGCTGATGACAAGCACCAAATTCTTTGCGGCGGAAAATCTCAAGCTTTCCCCCTCTTTTTCTGTGTCTTGCAGAAACTGGCAGTGGCCAAGAGTATGTGACCTCAGAGAACCAGCTGCTCTATTATCCCAGCATCACCTATGCTATAATTGGCAGCTCGGTTATCTTTGTGCTGGTGGCAGCCTTCCTCGCCTTGGTTTTGCACCACCAACGAAAACGCAACAACCTCATGAGCCTGCCTGTGCATCGGCTGCAGCACCCTGTCCTCCTGTCCCGGCTGGTGGTCCTTGATCATCCACATCATTGCAGCGTCACCTACAATGTCAACAATGGAATTCAGTACATGTCCAACCAGACCTGCCATAGGCCACTGGATCTGGATTCTCCACCATCCTATTCAGAGGCTGTGTTAGACCAAAGGTATGTATGGGAATTAAGTCTCCCCAAAGGTATGCTAGCAATTGCAATTCCTAGACTCTGTGGATCACCATGCTTTCTGTGTGTTTTTCATTATAGCATTTATGCTCATTGTTTGATTTGACAGGGTACAGATATTCCCTATGTTCTAATACTATAATTGTACTATATTATAACGCCCTATAATTAGGTTTGGAAGGATTAGATTATATTGGTAAATATTGTTTTCACCGTACACACACAAACTGACAAAAATTATCGAAATTTACAGATAGGCAAAGTAAAAATGTACTGCTAGAGAACTTATTAGAGTTTGATTTAAGTATATTTACTTCGTATATTTTAACATGTGATGTTGACCATTTGTTTTTTAATGGTTATAAAGCTTCAACTCTTTGAATCTCATTGTCTGCTGTTATTAAATAATTGTCTGACCCCTCCATTGTTTGTTCCCCCCACATCAATTTCCCCCAACTGTGAAAATTTAAATAGAAATTTTTAAAAAATACTTAAACATAAACATTGATATTATTCATCAGAATTCTCTTAAAATTAAATTCTGCCAATCCTACCTGTAACTATTGATTGTTCACTTACATGGGAACAAATTCAGCCAGTCTCTTCTATGTGCACAGGAAAAAGGTTCCCCCTCCCAGCTTCACCTTAACCTGTAGAATTAATAGTTCAGAAGTCTCTCTGCACCCAGTGGCATGAAAGAGATTTAAGGATTCAAGGGGCATCACCTGAGTACGCTTCTCTTTTGTGGTCACTCCTGCTCTTGACACAAGTAATCAGTACCCCCGGGCTCTTTGGGGTTCTACAGGGATGACTGGAATATGGAAGAAAACTATCACTTCAGCAATGTTCTTCATGCCAATCTGGGAGCGAAGTATGAAAACCCTGAGTTTGCTCCATAATAAATATCAGATGCTCAGAGTTTAAATACACAGTGCCAGCTCCTGTAGCACTCCAAATGAAGTCAAGGAGTCTCCCTTGATTAAGGGCTGCAGGATTTGTCCAAAGGTCAATTGTCATCTTAGCCAAAATGAAATCTAAAAAATTGTATCTCACAAGGTCTTCAGTGCTAGAGGCATTAAGTGTGATAACCGAGATACATGGCACTAGTCTGCTTCCAAAGGTATTAGACAAGTGAGACTTCTACACTTCTTTAGAAATTCAAAAATAAAATATGTATATGTGACGGGTTCAGTCACAGAGATCCCCTTGGGACTGTCATCTGACGTGCTGAAATGACCTCTGAGCCAGTTTTCCCTGCCAACTTGACACTTCCAGAACCCTGTCTTGTTGAGGCAGACACACTAGTCTGTTGCAACACAGACCCAGGGTCTGGGCCACGCCCACAAAGCTGCAGGCTTTAAGCTCTGCAGGTTACCTGACTCCAGCACCCAGACACCCAGCCCCAATGGGATCCAAACCCCAAATGAATCTGTTTTACTCTGTATAAAGCCTATACATGGTAAACTCATAAATTGTCAGCCCTCTATAATACTAATAGAGAGATATGCAAAGCTGTTTGCTCCCCCAGATATTAATCACTTATTCTGGGTTAATTAATAAACAAACGTGATTTTATTAAGTATAAAAAGTAGTATTTAAGTGGTTTCAAGTAATAACAGACAGAATAAAGTAAGTCACCAAGCAAAATAAAGCAAAAACACGCAAGTCAAAGCCTAATACATTAAGAAAACTGATTGCAGGTAATATCTCACCCTCAGAGATATTCCAATAAGCTTTCACGGACTAGACTCCTTCCTAGTCTGGGCCCAGTCTTTTCCCTGGTACAGTCCTTGTTAATTCCAGCAGACATCTTAGGTGGTAAACAGGGGCTTTCTCATGACTGGCCCCCCTCTCTGTCCTGCTCCACCCCTCTTTATGGCCTTGGCACAAGGCGGGAATCTTCTGTATCTCTGGGTCCCCACCCCTCCTTGTAGGTGGAAAAGTACCAGATTTAAGATGGATTTCATCCTGCCTCCATTCTTCCTGGGCTGGCGTACACATACACAGGAAGGTTTGCAAGTAAACGGAGCCATTTACAGCTCATTGATTCTGAAGCACCCTTAATGGCTTCCACTTAACATGTTTACATCAGTTACACAAGTTTATATCTTATTCTCCTAACTTCAGACAGAGAAATAATACATGCAAACATATGGGATGACCACACTCAGTAGATCATAAGCTTTGTAATGACACCTTACAAGAGACCTTTTGCATGAAGCATATTCCAGTTACATCATATTCACAGTCATAAGCATATTTTTATAAAGCATATGGCGTGCAACATCACAATATATATCTGTGAACCCCGCAAAAGCATGTGGATTCAAGTATGCTGTTTCTTTCCAACAAGCCTGTAGCCCTTTCTGAATAGTACTTTTTGCCTATTTTTTCCATAGTAACACCATTCACTTTATTTGTAGAGACCAAGATACACAGCCCCAGATTTTTCACCTCTGTTTGTAAATTTATAAATGATTTTGTTGTATATATCTCCCTTTGTCCTGAAGTATCCCTAAACGCTCTTTTAAACTGTAATTGTTATACAGAAAGCTCTTCACCCCATTGCTGAGTTGAAGCCATCTTTGGCGTGAACCATGGCAGCTGGTTAACAGTGCACAGTATATAACCATTTAGGGCAGGAAGTGATTACCCTGTGAAAAATGAAACAACAGAGAAAATTTAGGGAGGCAGATTGTAACTACGCCATTGGAACTTGACCAGGACACGAGTTTAACATCCCTGCTATTGGTGGTGCCTAGGCCTTGGGCTGGCCCCTCTGCACAGGGATGAATTTCCACGTTTGCAAAACACTTTGAGATCCTCAGATATTGCTGTAGAACTGTTGTTTTATCTCTTTTTTTTTTTTTCTTATGTTGGGATGGAAACTCATAACCTGTTAGAACAAAAGTCTGGAGCTCGTTATACTTCCCCTTGTGCCATTGTCTTCAGTAACCGTGTTACTCTTGTATTTGCAGCAGACCACCTTGGTTTGATCTTCCTCCACCCCCTTACTGCTCAGATTCTGAATCCCCCAGCCTGACAGATCTCCCTCCTTACCAATCTCGGACAGGAAGCTTGGTGAGCACAGACACCCCAATGGCAGGAAGCCCCTTGAGCACAGGCAGCAGTCGGACAAGAGGTGTCAGTAACAGTATGGACCATCGCAGGAGTCTTCGTGAGAGAACACCTGAGCAAAATGACTCTCTGATCAATCCTGTTGCTGAAAGAGAAATGTGACCAGAGTATTGAAAAGGGTATATGGGTTAGTCTGCTGTGGCTTGTTACCGTCAGAGATGGGCCTGAGCTGTGAAGTTCAGAATGGGATTTGATTTGACTCCAAGTCCAAACTTCCCCAAGTTTCACAGGTGCTCTGTTTTGGTGTTTGGGCTTATCATAGGCAAAGACCAGAGCCATGAGTTGTAGATCCAGGTTCACATCTGAACTGCCCAGAGTTGGTAGAAGAGGGGTTAAGTCTGGGATTCCGGTTCAGATCTGTTGAATACTTAAGACTTTGTGATTTAATGTATTTCAGGGTGTACTTTACTGTATATGTATATATGTGCTTGTGTAATATGTATAGGTATTCCACACAAAAAACTGTTAAAACATTCAGGTTACCAAGTCAAGCACTCAGAATATAGGAAATGATGGAATTCAGGTTGCCTGGGAAACCTTAATTTGACCCCCTTTTGTGTGTGTGCGTTAAGGTACAATCTTTAATTACATGGTCACACACTAATTTTTTCTGCAGGATCCCTGCCTCTTGGCATGCACAGGATGGATTGTGGTCCATTAGTGAGCAGCTATTCAATATTTTGTTTTAGCCTCATTGTTCAATTTGTGGTTCTAGGCCTTATTTATTGCACACTACTCAAACCCTGCTGTGCAGACAGAATTATTAATTTCCTCATGGTTTTTCTGTGGCATTTATCATTATAGCGTCTAAGAAGCTTCACAAATATTAATGAAGTTATTTTCACAACAACTTTGAGATGAAGTGGTGGTATCCCCATTTTACAGATGGGAAATGAGGCATGGAGAGATTAAGGTTAAAAGTGTCCACTAATTTGGGATGCCCAATTTGAGACACCTTGGACCTGATTTTTAGAGCACTTAACGTTCTATAGCACTTTATATGTTCAAACATACCTCCCATTGTCTTCAGTTGCAGCTGTGAGTGCTCAGCACTTCTGCAGGTCAGACCCCAGGGTCTCAAGTCTGGCACCCAGATACTGAGGAACACACAGTAAGTGGCCACCTCTGAAAAGTTTGGTTTAAGTGACTTGCCCAGTGTCACATAGGAACTCGGTTGCAAAGGGAGATAGAATTTCAGTTTTCCAGGGCAGCTTTCAGCTGCTGTAACCATAAGACTATCCTTTCTCTTCTGCGGTCACCTGCTTCATCCACGACACACCTTCCAGCTTCTGCAGTAAATGAGGCAGGACTAGTCGCTTTTACTACACAACCCTGATTTATCCCCAGAGCAAGTGCATCCTGTGCACTGATTGAAGCAGGGGTCCTGGGGAAAACATAGTGTGTGATCATGTAGGTTAAGACTGTACCGTAATGGAGATGCCCAAAGACTCCAAACTAAAGTTGTGCACATAACCTTAATTCTGGCATGCGCTAACTTTTGAGTACTTGATTAGCAAGCTTAATGTTTTTATGTAATTTTTTGTGTGGAATTTCATAGGTTTTTTTAAAAAGCAAACTGAAGAAACAAATTCTAATATGTAGCATCATATTAACAGCTAGCATAGGTCATCAGCAGAGCTGGAACCTTTAGATCTGCACAGACTTCTGCCACTTGAGCTAATGGAGTAACTGATAGCTGTAGTAAGTTGTCATCCTAGCAGGGGATGTGATACACTTTGCAACTTGGTTTCAAAGATATTTGCTGACCGCAGAGGGATGGTGAGGCTCAGGAACCATGAGTTTCATTCCAAGCTCTTAAGGGGAGTGTCCTCTAGTGGCCACAAACCCCTCTGCCAATTCCTCTCATGCAGTGTCTTTTGTCCCATAGTCTCCAACCTGACCCTGTTCTGTCTTTTCTCCACCCCAGCTCCTAATCCCAGTTGCATTCTCGTCACCTAGCCAATGCCAGTTTCCACTCCTCAGGCTTCTCGTGGCCAAACAGTCCTAGTCTCCTTATCCTTGCTGTCAGTCCTGCTGTCTGTCAGCATCCCTCCTCTCGCTCCCCCCCGCCCCCCCCCCGGTTCCTGGCTGCTCATCCAGTTTCTCTTCACCCTGCCAAAGATCCTCCTCCATCTTAGCCTTTCCTCACCTAATACATGGCTCTTTGTCCCAGACTTTCCCCTCTCCCTGGTTTCTTGTCTGTCTGTTTGCCCTGCCAGTCCCATTTTTTCCCCCCACACTTCAGGTCCTCATCAGATCTGTTTCCCCCCCCCCCCTTCGCCTCAGCTCCCTGTCTCCCTCCCTCCCTGTCTCCCTCCCTCCCTGATCCAGTTTGGTTCTTGTCCTCTCTGCGTTTGAGTCAGGTGGCTCCCTCCTCCACACTGCCTGAGGTCCAGGAGGGGTTCACTGATCGTGTAGAAGAGACTAGCTCCCTGCTCGCAGTTCCAATGCCCAGCCCCCTCTTCCCCTCTCTGCTCCCTACCTGCAGCAGCCAGGTCCTGCTTCTCCCATACCCCTCAATCCTTGGACTGGAGCATGCTCAATGTGAACAAAATTTTTGGAAATTTTAACTTTGAAGCTATGACAAGTCTCTGAGTAAACTGAGGTTTTCACATTTGGATGGTTTTTTCAACAGGAAAAGCAAAAGGCACATCCCTTACATGAAAGCCACTTTCTGACAAGTTTCAAAACCCTGCTCCAACACATGAGGGCACTAAAACTTCTCAACCAAGTGGTTGTAAGAATTGTTTTAACGTGGCAAAACAATATATTTTCCCTAATTTTGTTCTCTGAAACTGCTGGACCATTTTGGCTAAAACATTAAAAACAAAATTCAGCCACTGGCAGATACCTGGCATGAAAAATTTCAGCCCAAATGGCTAAAGTTTGGAAAAACAAAATCAACTGAAGACAGGGTCTTATAATGAAAAGTATCAGGCGACCATAATAGGCATACTGCCAGCACTGCCTGTAAAATATATATCCATGCATACACACATGGCTTTTTACATAACATAAAATGGGTATGTGTGCATATTATGTAACGTATTTCACTGGCATACATATCTGGTATCTTTGGAAACAAGACTTAAATTTCATACTAAAAAATATTGGTGTCATGTGGAAAACCATTTATTTTCTACGTTTGCTCTTATTCATAGTTTCCCTGCCTGAAATTTAAGTTTCTGCATAAAAACAAAAGCACAGTGGAATTACACAAGGCATTAATTCAGCCCAGTATTTCTTTCTTCCATTTTATGTTCTCATTCTTGGAGTATTTCCATCTGAAATGTTTGGACCATAAGTGAAAGAGTGTTTAAATGCCATTGTGAAAAGCTGTGTTGTAGGTACAGGGAGTCAGTGTGAAAGGAAGAAAGCTAAGCTGTCCCTATTGCTGCTACTTTAAATGCCACTATATTCCTATGGTTTATTTTTATATACAGTAGAGATGACAGTGCCCTTTCTCATATCCAGACAGAAATTAGCCCTGAAATATAGTCATATCCGTTTCTTCATATAGAGCCTGATACACCATTGCCTTACTCCAGATTTATGCCAGTGCACATAGGCATAAAATAGGAATAATAGAGGTGAAACAACGTAAGGTTTTCAGAGCATAGCTCCAAACTGATCTTGGGCAAACTCATATAGTTTATGGTCCCATATGAATGAGCATTTGTCAGCGTTCCATTTACCTATGTGTTTCATAGGCGTCAGTTCTCTTCTTATCACTGTAGTAGCTTGGAGCCAAAAATTTTGGTGAATTCTACAAATATAGGTGGATTTAAAAGTGAGATGGTGCAGTAGAAAGCATCACTGATATCTCTGCTTGCCCCTTAAGTTAATTATCAGCAGCATTTCCATATGGTCCCTGCGCAGCCCATCTTTCTTGGGGCACTCAGGACTGTTGGTTACTATGTTACCCGCTGTCTGTGTGCAAGAGAGACTTGCTGGTGCTAAACTGGGTGTCACTCCAATCTGTTAGCCACCCCAAACAATCTCCCCAGAAGCTCTGCCAGCCTTTACTTCACCTCACGGGTTAACATTAGGTGCACCCCAAACCCCATTGAAGAGTGTTCCCCTCTCGTATCCAGCCCCCATCACTGGGCACTCACAGAAATTACCATGTTCAGTGTCTTCAAAGAGACAGTGTACAAACCAGCCTGTTTGATTTAGCTGAGGAGATGCATTTTATTTAATGTACAGCTTGAGGTGAATTTATAATATGACAAAGGATAAGTTTATTAACAAAGACCAGAGATTTAATTGATACTGAGTAAAGATAGTGGAAACAGAATTGGTTACAAGTAAAAGCATAACACGCTTCCAAGAAACTAAATATAACGTTAGCAGTCTAGACTCCTTTGTCTACAATGGTTTCATTCTCACCCTCAAAGACTTTCTAGAGCGCTTGCTGATTTTTCAGTCAAATCGGGATCCAGATTTTTCATTAATCACCTGTCCTCCACAAAGGCTGTTCCTTAGTGGAATGGATAACACGGTGTCCTTTTGCTTCTCCTTATATTCCCCAAAGTCCAATGTCTTCATTTCTAGAGTCAGGATGACACCCCTGGGGTTCAGACCCTGGTTTGTTCTCAAGATGCTGATGTCATGCTGCTCTCTCACCCTCCTGTTTGTTTACCTGAGATGCAAAGGTGTAACGCCCATTCTGTTTGGCTTATCCTGCTTAATTTGTATAGAAGACCTAGACAGACATGGTAAAACAACATTTCTTTGTCTAGGAAAGATTTGTTTATCAATCCTGCCTGGTTACAGAGTTTAAACATATTTTCAATACATACAACTTTTTAAATATCACCCATACATACATCACAGAATGACCATAAGATATAAGCTTTCATTTGATTTCTCCCATGACCTTCCTTACAGATAAATACGATGACAGCATTGTGTTAAATGTAGTGAATTTGTGAGGCCTGATAGGAGTTGCTGTTACAGAACAGTGAACCCTTTGAGAGGCTCTAAGGGCATTGAGGGGCTCTAAGGGTCACACCATCCTGAACTGTAAAGCAGAGGAATGCTGCTTAAATATTAACTACTTGTACAGCACACAAACATAGGGCCAGATTCACCTTTAGTAGAAGCTCATGCAATGTAGTTATGCCCTCCTGCACAAGGCTGAGTGGGCAGTTAAGCATGCTGTCCTTATAGCTCACTAGAGAGCTAAATATTATCTTTGGCAGGTAGCTAATATCCAGTCCTTATTTTACAAATAAGTAAATGGAGGCACAAAACTGAGTTGGCAAAATTGGAGATTAAATTCAGTTCCTATGTCCCAGACCGGTTCTGTAACCATGAGACTCTGCTGCCTTTCCTTTGAACAGCCTTTTACTAAAGTGCTACATAATAGAGCATCTGAATTAATCTGTGTGTTTCCTATCCCCATTCGTATCACTAGCATTTGAAATGTTACTCCAAATTTCTAAAAATCATTACTCAAATGTTCATACGTTTTCCACCACATAATTGTAATATTTTTTAAAAGTCCCCTAAAGCACTGGGTGAAATTCAGCCATAGGGCTTAAGTGGGACTTACATGCTACATATCCCTTGTGCAGGCCTTCTTCATGGGCTGAATTTCACCATGCGTGAATAGGTTCTCCCAGACATCAGAAGCATGTGCAAACAGCTATGCCTTGGAAGCACTGTCTCCCATTGCCAGGGCACATGTACCAAGTGAACATCATGTCATCTGCTCCTTCATCCCACTTATCAGTCACTGTCATATGTAAGTAAGATATTCTTTCAGGGTATGTATATTCATGTACATTTGAATTGAAGTTGATCCATTTGGACTTTTTAAAAAAAAAATTGCATTCTAGGGGTGTGTGTTTGCTTCCCTTCCAGCTAAGGGTGTATTTATCTCTGTATAGGAAAGAAGTGTTTTAAAAGTGGGGATTGGGCATTGAAATTGGGTTGTAAAAGGAGATTGTGCCTTTCCAGTTCAATGGTGGAATTTTTTGGTAACAAGACACATTAGACTAAGCTGTGTGTAGCAGTTTGTGCATTGTTGCACTTTTGGTTATTTATCAAATTCTTGAAGGATACAGTGCTAGGAATACATCTCTTCTCCATCTTGGTGGTTCTTTATTTGTGGAAATGTAGCGTTACTCTCTACAGTATGGGAACTTACTCCCTTATGGGAACTAATGAACTTTGAGGAGTCCTGAAACATCAGCACTTCATTCTAGGAAACAACACTAAGAAGTGAAGTAAGAAGTTTTGCCATTACACATTTTCATAGTGCTAAGAATGAGTTTGCTAACCACCCCTTATTTAGAAAATGCTATAGTATTTCACAGGAATTATCTGTAACGTGACACCTTCCAGAATTGTTACTACAGTGCATAATTTTGTGATCTTTTTAGAAGGGGTGGTAGCAACTTTTGCATTGATGAAATTGAAATCTGAAGCTCCTTGATCAGTTCAGCATGCAAAGTTGAAGTTGAAAACAATTGTATGCAGTACCATGGGAAAGAAATTTTTCTCTCCATGCCCAATAAAACTGGACTTTACTATGATGATCTACTTTTCAGCTATTCTTGACTCTAAACCTTGGTATCCATACTCAAGGAGCTTTTGGTTACATGTTGCACCAGAACAAATGAATTCCTCTTTAAGGGCTTGGCTACACTTACATTTTATAGTTCTCTAACTTGCTGGCTTAGGGGTGTGAAAAATCACCCCCCTGAGTGCAACAAGTCAGAGCGCTAATGTAAACAGGCTCCGAGCCCCAGCGCTCGGAGCTAATCCCATCGTGGAGGTGGATTACCAGGAGCACTGGGAGACCTCTCTTCCAGCGCTTGCATGTGCCCACACTCGCACTTCAAAGCACTGCCATGGGAGCGCTCCCGTGACAGTGCTTTGAAGTTTCCAGTGTAGCCATGCCCTTAGGCCTGATCTTGCATGACTGAAGACTATCGGGGTTTTGCTATGAGCCCAAATCTGATCATTTTACTTGCATTAAGTAGATCCATTGATATGTGGAACTAGTCTCAATGGGTCTACTCAGAGCAATTAGAGTATTAGAATAATGTTAAAATAATATTAGAATAATTTATTTCCGTGGAACCACTTGAGGAGTAGAGGATCAGAATGGGCCCAATGGAAGCAGGGTTTGGGCTTGGAGGGCATGTATTTCAGAAGTTCTGAGCATCAACAAGCCCCATTGAAGTCACTGGGTGCTGCAGATATAGCATCTTGAAATTTAGCCCATGATTGAATATGTTTATAATAATCTGAAGTAAGATATAAAACAAATTAACCTCTGGTGTGGTGCTAATGGAAAACTAGAGTAGTGTTTTTAAAACGGTGCCTATGAATAACTTTCTCCATTCTTATCTATGCTGAAACACACAACAGCACTGATTGCATCGGGATTCTAAATAGCTGGCCTAGTTCTTTGTCTCCTTCTCAGTCAGATCAGTTTTATTTACAACATTGTACTTAGATACAGCAAATGGGGCCCTTGTGGTGGATTTACAAGTTGGGTGGGTGAAAGAAGGAGAGCATTTCCATTTGAATTAATACTGCAGCATGATAATCTTGGGCTCTTTAGTTTTAGACATCTTAGAAAAGACAAATGGCTTCAGCAGATAAGGAAAAACTATTACTGATGGAAAGAGCAGAGGGACATTTTTTATTCTGAATGCAATTATTAATGAATATTTAAATATAAATAAAGGAGGAACTAATGCTGTAATTTTAAAGGGATGATCATATGGCAAACACTTAATTTTTAACTAATGCCAGACAGAAGCTGTATTGCAGGTACTGCCCTTGAGTAAATTAGGAGAACTATCCTTTTTTAATTTTCTTTGTGAAACGGAATCTTGCTGCATATTTTACCATTGTAAATGATTTCTGAATATAATGCTAGGCCCAGATCATGCAATCCGTAGGTGACTTACAGTGAAGCTTCGCAGAGGTGTGAGGATCATACATCTGATTGCAGGGTTTTGGCCTTAGTTTCCATCCTATTCTCCCTGTTTTTGATCTTGCTTTTCCCTCTGTAATCAAGATTTTACATGAGAACCTACAAAAAAAAGTTGCAGATTGAAACCACACCTAGTTTGTTACTCTAAACTGGAAATTTTAAAATGTATTCTACATTCTTAAATAAAGTTGGAGTTTCACTTGTCAACTGTGTAAAAACTCTGACCAGTTTGTCCCCCATAGTGTGGAGTCTGTCATTCTTGATTGTATTCTGTCAGATGTAGCCTACTTATTCATTCTCATTTCATGTTCTCTTATGTTACTCTTGTTAAACATTGTTAACTCTGTTAAACACGTTTGTTGTTAAATGTTGACCTTTCTAAACGTTTTTGTAAAAGAACATTTTAAAAAGTAATATAGTTTATATATATATACACATATATATATATATATATACACACATATATATATATATGAGAACGTTTTGTTTATTTTTGTCTTTCTACATCGACTTTTTGATATATGCTTCATTTTACAACAGGGCATCTGAAGCAAGTCATAGTTTTGTCATTATTATTTATTATTGTTTGTATTGTAGTAACACCCCAGAGGCCACAGTCAAGATCAGTGCCTCATTGTGTTAGGTGGCTATAGAAACACATAGCAAAAGACTGCTATCAGAGGGGTAGCCGTGTTAGTCTGTATCCACACAAACAACAAGGAGTCTGGTGGCACCTTAAAGACTAACAGATTTATTTGGGCATAAGATTTCATGGGTAAGAATCCCACTTCTTCAGATGCATGAAGTGAAAATTACAGATACTGGCATAGATATACTGGCACACAGAGAGAAGGGAGTTACCTTACAAGTGGAGAACCAGTGTTGACCAGGCCAATTCAGTCAGGGTGGATGGGTTCCACACCCAATAATTGATGAGGGGGTGTCAATACCAGGAGAGGGACAATTGCTTTTGTAGTGAGCCAGACACTCCCAGTTCCTATTCAAGCCCAAATTAATGGTGTAAAGTTTGCAAATGAATTGTAGCTCTGCAGTTTCTCTTTGAAGTCTGTTTTTGAAATTTTTTGTTGTTGATGGATTGCTACTTTTAAATCTGTTATTGAATGTCCAGGGAGATTGAAGTGTTCTCCTACTGGCTTTTGTATGTTACCATTCCTGATGTCTGATTTGTGTCCATTTATCCTTTTACGTAGAGACTGTCCAGTCTGGCCAATGTACATGGCAGAGGGGCATTGCTGGCACATGATGGCATATATCACATTAGTAGATGTGCAGGTGAATGAGCCCCTTGTGGTGTGGCTGATGTGGTTGGGTCCTATGATGGTGTCGCTAAAGTAGATATGGGGACAGAGTAGGCAACGGGGTGTGTTACAGGGATTGGTTTCTGGGTTAGTGTTTCTGTGATGTGGTGTGTAGTTGCTGGGGAGTATTTGCTTCAGGTTGGGGGACTGTCTGTAAGTGAGGACTTGCTTTCCTCCCAAGGTCTATGAGAGTGAGGGGTTGTTTTCCAGGATAGGTTGTAGATTGTTTATGATGTGCTAGAAAGGTTTTAGCTGGGGGCTATACGTGATAGCCAGTGGTGTTCTGTTATTTTCCCTGTTGGGCCTGTCCTATAGTAGGTGACTTCTGGGTACCCGTCTTGCTCTGTCAGTCTGTTTCCTCACTTACCCAGGTGGGTATTGTAGATTTAAGAATGCTTGATAAAGATCTTGTAGGTGTTTTTCTCTGTCTGAGGGATTGGAGCAAATGCGGTTATATCTTAGACTGTAGACAATGGCTCGTGTGATGTTGTCCTGGATAGAAGCTGGAGGCATGTAGGTAAGTATAGCCATCAGTAGGTTTCCGGTATAGGATGGTGTTCATGTGACCATCACTTATGTGCACTGTAGTGTCCAGGAAGTGGGTCTCTTGTGTGGACTGGTCCAGGCTGAGGTTGATGGTGGGGTGGAAATTGTTGAAATCCAGGTAGAATTCTTCAAGGGCCTCCTTCCTATAGGTCCATATGATGAAGATGTCATCAATGTAGCGCAAGTAGAGGAGGGGTAGGGGACAGGAGCTGAGGAAGCGTTGTTCTAAGTCAGCCATAAAAATGTTGGCATACTGTGGGACTATGCAGGTACCCATAACAGTGCTGCTGACTTGGAGGTATAAGTTGTACCCAAATCTGAAATGGTTGTGGGTGAGGACAAAGTCACAAAGCTCAGCCACCAGGTGTGCCGTGGCGTCGTTAGGGATACTGTTCCTGACAGCTTGTAGTCCATCCTCATGTGGAATGTTGGTGTAAAGAGCTTCTACATCCATGCTGGCCAGGATGGTGTTTTCAGGAAGATCACCAATGCATTGTAGTTTCCTTAGGAAGTTGGTGGTGTCTTGAAGATAGCTAGGAGTGCTGGTAGCATAGGGTCTGAGGAGAGAGTCCAAATAGCCAGATAATCCTGCTGCAAGAGTGCCAATGCTTGAGATGATGGGGCATCCAGGATTTCCAGGTTTATGGATCTTGGGTAGCACATAGAATACCCCTGGTCAGGGCTCTAGGGGTGTGTGTGTGTAGATTTGTTCCTGTGCTGTAGCAGGGAGTTTCTTTTGGTACTCATCAGTGGGATCGGAGGATAGTGACCTGCAGAATGGGGTGTTGGAGAGTTGCCTAGCAGCCTCCTGTTCATAATCCGACCTGTTCATGATGACTACAGCACCTCCTTTGTCAGCCCCATTGATTATAATGTCAGAGTTGTTTTGGAAGCTGGTGATGGTGTTGCATTCTGTACGGCTGAGGTTATGGGGCAAATGATGCTGTTTGTTCACAATTTCAGCCTGCGCATGTCTGAGGAAGCAGTCTATGTAGAAGTCCAGTCTGTCATTTTGACCGTCAGGAGGAGTCCATGCAGAATTCTTCTTCTTGTAGTGTCGGTAGGAGGGTTCCTGTGGGTCAGTGCACTGACTTAGCACCATTAATTTGGGCTTGAATAGGAATTGGGAATGGCTGCCTCACTACAAAAGCAATTTTCCCTCTCTTGGTATTGACACCCCCTCATCAATTATTGGGTGTGGAACACATCCACCCTGACTGAATTGGCCAACACTGTTTCTCCACTTGTAAGGTAACTCCCTTCTCTTTGTGTGCCAGTATATCTATGCCAGTATCTGTAATTTTCACTCCATGCATCTGAAGAAGTGGGATTCTTACCCACAAAAGCTTATGCCCAAATAAATGTTAGCTTTTAAGGTGCCACCAGACTCCTCATTTTTATAGCAAAAGACTGTCCCTTTTAATTGTCTCTCCTCTTTCTCTCTTATTAAAGGCAGAATTTTTAAACACTCTTTATCCAGTTCTGTTTACAAATAAACAAAGCTACACTGATTGTCCAAGAACTTAGATTATACGTAGTCTTTTTTCTGGTGAATTGCAGCAAGGGGGCTAGGTCTATGCTGGCTGATTCAGTTCTCTCAGGGCTTGTACACAGTAGCGCTTACGTCTGGATAGCCAAAGTAGCCCGGGGGCATGGAAAAGCCACCCCCCTGAGCGACGTAAGTTACACCAACCTAAGCATGGGTGCGGACAGCACTATGTGGGCAGGAGATGCTGTCCCGCTGACATACCTACCGCTGCTCAGGGAGGGGGGTAACTATGCCGTCTCCCATCGGCACAGAGCGTCTGCCCTAGCAGCACTGCCTTGGCGCAGATACATCGGTACGGCTGCGCCGCTGAAGCGCTTCTAGTGTAGACTAGCCCTCTGGGGAAAGCTTATCTAGGTACAGGCCACTACGTAAGCATCTAGCAGTTATATTGGACTCCTGCCTTTTCTGCAAATGTCACCTTGGCCTATCACAGCTGAATCTCATTTTTATCATTATCCTCATTAACTAGGTCCTCTTTTATTCCCACCCAAATAGCTGGACGAAAAGCTTTACTCTGGACTGTTACATGACTCCAAAATTAAACAACTGGGTTCAGGGTTCAAAATCCCTCCCCAACCGCAATAATACAGGCAAAATGGTCTGACGTTGCCATGGTATATCATCAGAGCCTTAGAGCTGGCTGACTCACTCGCATCCCAGCGAGAGCAGAGCTTGAGGTATGTCGATCTGGAAGACAGCCACTTACGAAAACAAAAGGCATACTCTCTAGCTGAGCTGTCTGGTTAATCATTTTTATTCTTGCTGCTTCAAATTTATTTAAACATCTTAATTTTTATGCCTTAAAGTGTAAACACGTTGTTCAGCAACAATCTCTGCAGGTGGTGTCTTTTCATATTGATTGTATGCAGCTTCCTGGTCATTCAGCTTAGATTATCGGTCAGTCAGAGAGGTGAAAAGTCCTCCTAGATATGATGCACTACAGTCCAGAAAGGTGGTTTATTGAGTATATGTAATTGAAGTAAAGGCATCTTGGTAGGAAAATTCACAGCCCTTTATTAAGAGTCCTCTTCAAAACAAAGCCCAGGGGGTGTGTGTGTTTTATTGCATTCAGTGCTTGGGAAAAGTGCGGGATTGGCATCCTTAGAGAGTGAAAATCCCCTGTTTATCCACACAGCTCAGCCTGGACAGCAGCAGTGAAAGCTGCTCCACCCATCCTCACCAATGTCCCTTACACCTGACCTGGAGGACTGTTACATTAATTTAGCTGGAATAAATGGACCAAAGGTGTTACCGTAACCCAGTCCCCATCCAACATTAAACAGTGTTAAACAAGGTTTGGGGTATGGTATACAGGAGACCTCAGCCTGTTTAGTACCATGGCAAACACAGTGTTAAAAATCCTTTTAGCCTTTTATTAAAGAGAAAGACAAGAAGGAAAAAGAATTAAAGCCTTTTAAATGTAAATTATTAGGTAAAGCTTTCATTTTAGCAACATCCCTTTTTCTCTTTAGCTGGAGAGCTTTTAGAAGAAAAAACTCCCGTGTTTTACAATCTCTTAGATGGTATCAAAGATGGTAATAACTGTCCTTGTGGTGGGAGAAAAAGAGATTGGCTAAGATGGGCTAGAGCTGTTGTTGTTTAAATCCAATCCTATTTCGTTGCAGGTTGTGTTTGGGATTCAGCTGGAGCTGGTGGAAGTGGTGGTGTCATCTGGGTCCCTCTCTCTGGCCCAGCCTGGTCAGGACATCTCTCAGGATCAGGATGAGAAAGGCCCGGGGTCTCAGGAGATGGTGGGGGTGGCTGCTCACTCCAGGAGCCAATTGTGCTCCCCAAAGACTCTTTAAGGACCCGCAAACAGAATGGCTGGTGGAATAGCCTATCCCATCATTATTTTGTCCACCAATTAGACCTAGTTTCTGACCCACCAATATTGGTTCCCTGATTTTTGGTTCCATGCTGAAATACCAGGAATGATCTTAACACAATTCTTGAATTATATCAGTAGGTCTTTTTGTTTGGATTAATTCAGTCTCTCTCTCCTTTTCATACCTTATCCCATCAACATTTGTTGTTACAGGTTACTGTGACATTTTGTGCACTCTCTTGAACTTTTTACAGTTGAGCTTGCAATTAGGGTAAATTTGTAGGCCCAATTATTGCAATAGGACCACCATTAGGAAGGAAAGGATAGATAGTGCAATTTCTGTTGCTCATTCAATCCTTGGCACTTTTGCTGAGATGGACGAAAAGGGGTCAGTTAGGGCTACTTGTATTGGTGCTCTTCTAGGATGTGGACATCTAGTTTCTGAAAATAGGTCTGAGACAGCTGACGTTTCTCACATTTGACCCAAGAGCCATTGTAGGGGTAACTTCTTTTACTAGCAACTAACCTAAGGTGGATTCCAAGCAGTGACCTTGAGCCATAGAACTCCATATCCCTTTGCGTGATACTGCAACCTATAAATCCTTCCTACGTGTGACTGATCTCTAAAAATAAAGTTACAGCAGCCTGTTACTCCATGTAATAACAGCATGTTATAGTCCCTTTCCACCCAAAATGGCTCTTTTGAGATGCCACATCATTCTTTATCCAGTGAATGAATTGTCTGTTGTGAATACCTGCTGTTTCCTTGACCCAAACAAACACATTGCAGTTAGAGTGATGAAGAAAGATGCTGCTTTATTTGACAGCATAGATTTTTCTACCAGTTTGTTTGTGACGTAGATAGCCTAGAAAATGCTGTTTGTCTAACAAAGCATCTCAAATATTCCCTGCTTCTATAGACATGGAAAAAAAATTCTAAGGCTGCTTAACTGATATTGGTATAATTCTTCAGTGGTTTTGGACTAACCATGCATGGAGGTATACGAATGGTACAGAGACTTTTCACAGACTGCAGATTAATTTATGTGCTCCTGTTGTTGCTGAACTCTTGATATGCAGTGTAATAACGTGTGTGTTTGTCTAATATATTCCGGAGAGAATTGTGTTTCCTTTTGCAGCTCTTCCTGTGTGCTGCTGTTCCTTGTTGTAGTTCACAATATAGATACAGAACTGTAGCCACCAGCTGAGACAATAGAGATCCAGTTCACAATGGGAAAGAAATTAAATAAGGAAGATAAACTGGATATTGGGACTGCTGCCTCTCCCATATAGTGGCCTATTTGGGAGCAGTTTATCCTGTCTTTAATTAGTCTTCCCTTTCTAGCTTTTGTAATTCTACTTGTTTATAACCAGGAGTGAATTCTATAGCACTGGCAATGTTTCATGCATTCACACGCTAGGTAAATGCTGTCAGTATTTTGGGTGTTCTATGGCAGGTTTTGTTTATACCATTATACTGCAAAGTCAAGCAGTGCACTTCTCTGTGTTTACTAACAAGCAGGGTGGGGGAATTAGTGTAACCAGTGAATTATCCCAAATGGATTTGGATAATGCCGTGCTTTGGAAATAATGGAGTCAACTCAAACATTCTCTTTCTAAGGTGTTCTGTTAGATATCCAGATAGGATATATATCATACAACGGTACGCTAATTAAATTCACACCTGAATTTGTATGTGGGAAATCGCCAGTCTGCTCGACCATATTTATGTAACTGATCTTAGGTCTTGCTGGAAAAAGTGTTCATTCATTGTTTTGCTTGGTGATTGTTTATGCTCCTAAAAATTTCTTTCATATGCCAGTTTCTTTTCTTCAACTTTTCTCCATATAAATATTTAGTAAAAGACAAACAGTGTTACTGTTACCCAACCTGGATCTTTGCATGATGTAGCATCAGGTTTTTTGCATCACATTTGTGTTCTGGTGAAACTTTAGGAACCGCCAGCCTCCACAATAAGAAAAAGATGCACAAAGGAAAAGAAAATGAAGGAAGTTCGCAAAAAGAAATCTTAAAGGATGGAAAAACTAATGCAAAGGACTGATAATTAATTCTTTGCTGGGCTGACTCCCACCTTCCCAACTATGCTCCGCTCCCTAGCTTGTTCTACTATGTTCTACAGTATGACGTTCCCCATCACCACATGGTCTACTCCTTCCTGCACTTAACTATAATCTGCAGCATTGAGGGCCCCCCCTACTCCATTTTTCCCCATTTCTTCCATGCGTTGCCTTCCTGCCCAGGCCTGTGCTTTAGGATTACAGAAACACTGTTGCTTTCCCAAGTTTTCTGTGCTAATCAGATAGGCTAGCACTGCAATATTTATTACAGGAGTTCTGAAACTCCAGGTAGTTAACACCATGCTTGTTTTTTTGATCGTATGTTGTAACCAGGACAAAACAATAAGTGAACAATAAGTGATTTCATTAGGAAGAGGGTGCTGTTAGGAACAAACTTTGAATGAAATATCATTATTCATAGACTGTAGAGCCAGAAGGGGCCATTATGCATATCTAGTCCAACCTCCTACATCAGACAGGCTACAGAGATCAGCTGGTGATTCTTGCATCAAACCCAACAATTTGTGGGAACGACAAATGTATCTTTTAGAAAGACATGAAATATTGATTTTAAAACTTCCAGTGGATGGAGAATTTACCACATCCCTTTGTAATCTGTTTCAAAAGTGGATTACTCGCAGTTAAAAATGTGCATTGTGTTTCCAGTTTGAACTTTGCCTGGAATTTCCAGCCAGTGGATGTTATGCCTTTGTTGGCTAGAGTAGAGCATCCTCTAGTATCCAACATCTTCCCCCTTTGTAAGAAATACCAATACCACAATCTTGAAAGTAATTCAGGATTGCCTTATTTTGCAAATGGGGAAACTGAAGCACGGAGAGAACTGTGCCCAAGGTCACACAGCAACCCATTGTCAGATCTGGGAACAGAGCTCAGATTCCCAGGCCGGTTCCTTATTCACTGGATGGCACTGCCTCACTCATATACCCATTCATAACAAAGGTCCACTAGTGTCTGGGGAGGTGGCTTATTTATGATGCCTGCCAGTTAAGAACAAAGGAAGAGCAAAGTCCGGACCTATAGGTGATTCTTTTTCAAATTCTCGTTTTTTCTTTAAAGATGGTAGAGATTAAGGCACTGGCAGAACAATAGCGAGGCTGAGGCAGATTTGCCTATTGTTTACCTTTGCCTAATTTCTCCCTATTTGTCTGTTTTAGCTTTAGGGCTTATCTACACTTTGGAAATTTACCTTATTAGCTATTCTGGAATAACTGCCCATGTGGGGATTCTTATTCCGAAATGAGTGTCCAGAGAGCAAGTTATTCTGGAATACCTATTCTGGTAAATGTCAAAGTGTATACAAGCGTGTATAGTAAGGACCTTAATATTTGGAAAGTGGTAAACTTTTAAGTAATGATGATGTATGGGCGGGGCTGCAATGGAAGTGCATAAAGGGGTAGGGTTGGGTTACTGGGACTGCAGGAACAACTATCAGATTTTTAAAGAGAAGATTTTTTGCTTACACCACTAAAGAAAAGGAGGAGAAAATGTAACTTTGACCCTGATCATAGTAGCCCAAAATGTCAGGGAACTCCAGGGGAAAAAGGCAACATGACCACTTTCATGCTGTCAGCTGAAAATGAGCTCATGGCAGCTCTTTAAAGCATGGCATGATTAAAATGTCCCTGCCTACCACATAAATGAGTATCAGGAACAAGATGACTAAAAGGTGGGGAAGAGATTGGATTGAAATTATTTTTGGATGTTTTTTCTTCTTCCTTTGAAAATTCAGGTGAAGTTAATTAGCTGGAATGGCAGCAGCATCTGATCTGAAGCAGGCTTCCTTTCATCTCACCTCTGCTTTTAGAATATGTACATTCTTCTCTCCACTCTAGGGAAGAAGAAGAAAAGTGGGGCGGGGATGGGGGGGAACCTGCACACTCAGGTCCCGCAATCTCCAGATGAATGAAATACTTCGTAAGATCTGAGGCCATTAAAGATCGCAAGTGGAGAATTAATAAGAATTTAGGAACTAATTTCCCAAAATGAAGATGGCCGGAGGAAGGAAACTCCATGGCCTGCAGAAGAAGAAACATTAAAAATTAATGAAACCAATTATTTTAATACTGTCCAAAATATGTTCTGTTTAAAAAGTAAGTAGACACAAGAATTTGGTGATCTGATGGGTGTTTCCCCTAATGTCCTCTGACAGTCTCAGTCACTGAAGTGCTCATATTAACCCCTCAGTTCATTACTCAAGCTTAAATCACAACCATTAATCATTATTAAGAACAGCCTGCCATCAGGCCAATGGCATTTTTATATTAATCTAATAAAGTAAGTAGAGAAGAGCTCAGTTTCCAAAATGGACTAGGTGTAATCTACATCGTGTAGAGGAATACGTTCTTTGGACGACAGCATTAGTGTGTGATAGGATTAGTATAATGGGGTGTATGCCTTCATTGCAAAAAATAGGTGTGATTTAACAATGAGACATCTCTCTCACTGTAAAATCCTAGTGGGGAAAAGACACTGGTAGCTCTTACCTCACTGTAGCTAGTCAAGGTCAAAGACCCTGGGTTTCCCTTGACATCAAGATTAAAACTACTTATGCCTTGTCTCCACTAAGATTTTTACAGAGAGAGCTATCCCCCATGTAGACACACCCCTCTTTTACAGTGAAGACATAGGCTAAACTAAGATGGATCCTATTCATTTGGATGGGAGACTTCCAAATAAAGTCCAGCATGCTGCAGGAAATTACGCTGGGTTTTCATTAAGTCACATTCTTCTGTTGGGGTGGATGCTGAACCAAGGCTCCAGCATGGTGTCAGAGGGCAATATGCAGAGAAAAGTGACAACTTTCAGATGAGATGCAAGTGGGAGAGTTTTACTTTTGTTAATGGGAGGGGAGATGACTGAGGGGAAAGGTATTTGGGTCCTCAGTCCCTTGTGATAGAATTCTCATAAGGAATATAGTTCTCGGCATCCTAAGGCTACAGGCACTACGGTGGTACAGCTATGCCGCTGTGGTGCCATAGTGTAGATGTTTCCTATAGCAATGGAAGGTTTGTTTCTGTTGCTGTAGGTAATCCACCTCCCCAAGAGGCAGTAGCTAGGGCCCTGGAAGAATTCTGCTGTTGACTACACCAGGGGTTGCCATAGCTACGGCTCTCTAGGTATGTCTACATTGCAATAAAAGACCCATGGTCAGCTGACTTGGGCTTGTGGGGCTCGGGCTGTGGGGCTATAAAATTGCAGTGTAGATGGTTGGGCTCAGGCTGGAGCCCAAGCCTAAACCTCTTCACTGCAATTTTATAGCCCCGTGACCTGAGTCAGCTACCTGGGTCAGCCACAGCTGTGCTATGTGTCTTTTATCAGCGTGTAGACGTACTTTCAGGTAGACGAGGTCTAAGTGTTAAATTCTAGGCCCCTATTGCCCCTGTGTCCAATGGGGTACCAATGTTACAGAGATCAAGAGGTTGAATTCACTGTTGAGATCTAGTCAGATGTCTTCAGATGCTTGTCAGGGAGTATAAAGTGGTGAAGTTATGTGGCTTTTCTTTGTTTGTTTTTTGGGTGTGGAGAAACTCTTTATAATTCGCACAGAACATTGTTTTTTTCAGGACTCCGGAAAGGGTGCTAAGGTAAAAATGACTAACCACCTAAATGTTTTCCAAGGATTTTTAGTGGGCAAAAGACCCAAAGAAAGGGTGGGGAGACCTAAGACTACCGCTGAGCAAAATTTTTTGGATGAAACTTTTTTTTTTATGCCAAAGAATTCAGATTTGGGTCAATCAAAATATTTAATGAATTCATCTGAATTTGTATAACTGTTTGGGTTGAAAAGGAACAAAAAAATCCCAAAGAAATCATAAAGTTTCATTTGGACATTTTTGAGACAAAGCATTTTGACTTTTCAGAAATGACTTTTTGTTGTGAATTTTATTTCCCCTTTTTTTTAAAATAAAGAAAAAGTTTTTTTAAACAAAAACCCTGTTGAAAATGAAACTGGGCTGAAATGAAACTTTTCACCAAAAAAAAAAAAAAAGGGGGGGGGGGGAGGGATGAGGCCCTGAAACTGAAAAATCAGTTATTGGTGGAGCTACCTGTGACTGCTTCCAGCAGTGTGGTGTTTCCTAGAATGAGGGCTTTTACACATGGCCCATGCTACTGTAGGCGGCATAGATTAACTGGGGATGGTATTTGACCCTGAGTGACAATCCAAGAATGCCTCCTTTTCAGAGCCCTTAATCATATCCTGGGACTCAAATCCACTTAGAAAAAAGCGCACCCCCCCTCCCCCGACATCTTTAACCAGCAAATCCCAGCAAAGGCTTGATGAGGTGGGGGTGGCAGTCAGGTTCCTTCCCAACAGAGTTTTGAGCTGGTCCAGGGCTAGTGAATGCACTCTTCCCTTCCCCTCTCCTTCCTC
This sequence comes from Chelonia mydas, assembly GCF_015237465.2. Lineage (NCBI taxonomy): Eukaryota > Metazoa > Chordata > Testudines > Cheloniidae > Chelonia > Chelonia mydas. Next base: position 54,019,004 of record NC_051246.2, read on the forward strand.
AGTATAGCCAGTTTCACAGTCAACAACCCGTTAAGATAAATGGAGCAGTTGTTGTTTGAGGCTGGCTGATACTCAGGCAGACATCGGTCAATCAGTTATGCTGACTTCTAATTTCCAAGGCTTTTTTTGCAACCACAAAAAGAAAGTTTGCAACCATTTATGAAAGTTTATATTCTGACATCATCACATGACTCCAGGAACCAAGTCCCTAGGCAGAGGCCTATGTCTTAATCCTAGAATTTAGTAAAATGTATGTTTTAGTTGCCACACATTTAAAAACCAAATTAATTAGCAAATCAGTGTGTGCTATTCCTGCTCTGCGCTACCTAGTGGACTTCTACCCCATCTCATATAAGTTCTTATGCTGCACCCATCACAACAGGCACCGTACATATCAAAGTGAGTGCACGCAGTTCTGCTTCTTTCTCTCTCCTCTTTCTATTTCAAGATGGGTTTATTTTCCATCCTGTGCCATGCATGGGGCCAGAGCTGATTAATGGTCCTTCCTCTGGCTTGTTGAGAAATGACTCTCGGATCCCTTCCAAGATCGCTGATTTGCTGTCATGTCCCACAAATCTGGCACTCCTTGGTGGAGACATGAAAAATGTCTCTTTGCCTTCCATGTGGCTGCAGTGCTCTGGGTGAAAAACGCATGCTTTTCATGCCTGCTTACTCCTTGCCTTTGTGCAGTCTCCTGATAAGCTGTGTCTGCCAGAACCCTCTCCTTAATCAAATGCACAGCTGGCCTGCGAACTGCTAGCCTAAAGCCCTCTCTACTGCTGAGCTCATCACCATCTGGACACCATGGAGAAGTGGGGGGAGGAGTTAAGTTGGATGAGTGGGGGTGGGGAGTGGGGGGAGAAATAATGTCCAATTTCTTTCCTGAAAGCTAGTTTCCAATGCAGAGAACCTAAATAAATAAATAAACCCACCAAGCATAGCCCAGTTACTTAAGAGCTCTTTAAAATGCATGAAGCTTTCACTCCTTTTGGGCTATAAGTAAACTAGTGTTTTCCAATTAAAGCAGGAAGGAAAAAGGAGAGGACTCGGAGAACTGCACTGAGGGCGGGAGTTAGACACACAATTTCTGAGAAGAGGCAAATAACGGCACTTTTTCATCCCCTAATTGGATATATTAGTTCCAAAGCTTTTAATTTTTGTCTCTTGAATGACTTTACGAAAATATCCAGAGCAACACTTCTAGCCAAGCATAGTGGTTTGATTACAACAAAAGAGATAGTAATTTTTTTGTTTTTTTCTTTTAAAGGAATCCTGTCCCCTGGGTTGATGAGGCTCAATGGCTTGTCCCTAAACAGAGACAGCAATGTTTGTTTTTAATTTCACTGTAAAATGTTTTAATTGAACTGATACTTAAGCCATGTCTACACCAGCGGAACTTGTAATGGCACAGCTGTAGTGATGCAGCTGTACGCTGTAAGATCACTCGTGTAGCCGCTCTGTGCCAACAGGAGAGAGCTCTCCCATCGACAGAATAAAACCACCTCAATCGGCAGCAGTAGCTATGTCAGTGGGAGACGCCTTTCCGCCAACATAGCGCTGTGCACAAGAGCACTTATGCTGGTGAAACTTGTTTTTTCACACCCCCGAGCGACATAAATTTTGCTGACATACGTAGTAGTGTAGACATGGCCTTAGTCCCCTGCAACGCTGAATCCCCAGACAGACTAGCTTGTACATGGGAAAGTGAAATTATCTGAAAACTGCAGTGAAACCAACCTGCTGTTTCTGCGGTACAAGGTGAGAGAAATACAAAATAACACATAGCATATATGTTGTAAAGTCCCTGATTAGATTTTTAAATGTCTTCTACTGCTAAATCTAAGGTGGAGTTAGGAGAAAACACAGGAAAGGGGGGAAATCTACTCTTGGTTGTCTCAGAATCTCTTTTAAAGAAGATTAAGCAATAAATACAATCTATGCCTACAATTTTATGTCCATGTGAGTGCAGGGGTCAATCAGACTGTGCACATCTTGTTGCAGGATCGGAGCCTCAGGAATTCATGAGAGAAAAACATGACTCTTTTTTTTATTTCCCCCCAAAAAACCTTCAAACAAATTAAAAAAAAAAAAAATCCCAAAAAGTCCGCTTCAACAGGAGTGCTACTAATACTTCGCCTTTTGCTAGCACTCCCCTCTGGCAGGCTCAGCATGCTCTACAAACATTTTAAAATTCAGACTCACCAATCCTTGTGAAGAAGGGAAGTTTTATTTTACATTTTATTTCAAGTTGGGGAGAAATGTGCTAGCATCTGTCCCACGGGGATCCATTTTCACAGTGTACAGATCATGGGACTTGGGGTTGGATATTGTCCCTGCACCTCCACTAATTGGATTAATCGTTGTTCTTTTTGCCTAATAAAGAGGTTCTGGAAGGGAGCAGGGGGTTCTGCTATTGGGGAAATTGGGGTGCTGCTGTCACATTTAAAAAATTGAAATCACCCCAAGTCACGTTCCTCCCAGTGCTATGCCAGCTGTTAGGTACTGCTGTTAACACTTCCAGATGCTACAGACGGCTCAAGTCACCCAGTGTGTACTGAACATATTCTAGTGTGTGGGGGGTACAGTTGCAGAGCAGGCACCCAGTTTCAGTGAATCGCCTGGCAACCGTAGCAGAGAACGCAGAGGCATTTTTAGAAATGCCTTTCACGAGCGTCCTGCATCTACAACTCTCTCCTACAATCACTGCACAGAGGGTTTTGGTGAAAAGTGAGATAATCCTGTTCTAGAGATGGGCCTGAGCCATGACATTTATATTGATCTTAATATCTCCAAAGCTGGGGGTGGGGGGGGTCAGATCTGGGATTTTGGTTTGGATCCCTCTGGCTACTGCTCTGCTATTTCCATTTAAAATAATGTTGCTTTTCTGGCTATTGAGGTCTGAGCCCCAGCCTCATCACTGTGAAAGCTGAGCACTTCTTCCCCATCTTTTGTTGCACAACCCACCCCACCCCACCCCCACATTTTTATGATGAACAAAATCCTTCCTCATTTCTGCTCTGCCTGCCTGTGATCTGTGTGAGTGAATCGGGGTGGGGACGGGGCAAGGTGAGTGTGCACTCCAGCTCCAGAATGTTTTGGAGCCCGTGGCTGTGGCTGTCGGAATCCTCTGCTGCCTCCTCTCCCCATGTGGTCAGCTTGCCAGCCCTGAATCCTTGCTGCATCCTTCTCTCTTGTAATTATGATTGTTATGATTACTGGGAACATTGCTCACCAGGACCGGCTCTAGGCACCAGCAAAGCAAGCACGTGCTTGGGACGGCACAATTCCAGGGGCGGCATCATTCCGGCCACCCTTTTTTTTTTTTTTTTCGCTTGGGCAGTTGTGCTCTCGGAGCTTGGGGCGGCAAAAAGCCAACGCCGGCCCTGTTTCTCACAGCAGAAATCAATAGGAGTAGTGGGTGCCTTGGCGGCCCAGCTTGGTGCAGCTCGTTTTTGTGCTGATACAACTGTGGGAGCTGCCAAATCTCACAGAGAATCTGTTGTGTCACTTTGTGCCTCTAACTAGGTTTACTGAATTATAAATATGCATGATAGGATACAGCAGCCTTCTCAATCTCTCTGCATAAGCATAGACTCATAGACAAATAGGGCTGGAAGGGACCTCAAAAAGGTCATCTAGTCCAGTCTTGCACTGAGGCAAGACCAAGTAAACTAGACCTTCCTTGACAGGTGTTTGTCCAACCTGTTCTTAAAAACTGCCAGTGATGGGGTTTCCACAACCTCCTTTGGAAGCTTTTTCCATAGCTTAACTACCCTTATAGTCAAGAAGTTTTTCCTAATAGCTACCTAAATTGCCCTTGTTGCAGATTAACCCCATTACTACTTCTCCTACCATTTAGTGAACAAGGCGAGCAATTGATCATCATCCTCTTGATAACGGACCTCAATATATTGGAAGTCTATTGTTAAGCCCCCTCAGTCTTCTTTTCTAAAGAGTAAATGTGCCCAGTTTTTTTAACCTTTCCTTATAGGTCAGGTTTTCTAAACCTTCTAACATTTTTCTTGCCCTCCTCTGGATAATCTTCAATTTGTCTGCATCATTCTTAAAGTATGGTGCCCAGAACTGGGCATAGTACTCCAACTGAGGCCTCACTAGTGCTGAGTAGAGCAGGACAATTACCTCCCAGGTCTTACCATCCGACTCTCCTGTTAATACACACCAGTATGATATTAGTCTTTTTCTCATTTGTGTCCCATTGTTGATTCACATTCCATTTGGGATCCACTAGAACCCCCAGACCCGTTTCACCAGTACTCCTGCCTGGTCAGTTATCCCTCTTCAAGTATATGCTCAAACTGCAATCTCTTTGGGGAGGGGAGAACAGAAACTACAATAACTTACTGGTGGCAGGAACCTCTGTGTGGAGTATCATGTAGCATTTTACAATTAACTAAGCCTCAAGACTTGTTTGGGAGCTGGCTAAAGAATTATTTTTCCTGTTTCACAGTAGGGGCATCTTAGGTGACATGACTTGGCCAAGATCACAGTACAGGGTAGGAAGAGAAACCACAAGTCCTGACTTCTGGGCCACTCTTCTAACCACTAAGTCTCCCTGAGGGAGACCTTCAAAAGCACCTTAGAGATTTAGAATCACAAGTTGGGAACTTGTACTTCTAAATCCCTTAGGTGCTTTTGAAAATTCCCTCCACTATCAATCTTTGCCATCTCTGAACATGATAATCAGCCATGGCAGATGCTCATAGTGAAAAATAGCTGTAAATTACTCAAGATTAGTAGGTATGTGTGAATGCTGAATAAACACACAATTTGCAATAGCTCTGAGGCCAAAAGCTGTGTCTTCAAGCCCCAGGCATATGTGAGGTCCTAGTCTTAAAATATATAATTAATTGCACTATTGCCTTCTACTGTATGGAATCTAATTTGTATTTTATAGGCTCTATATTGCAAAAAGCAAATGGAGAGTTGTCTTTAGCTCTGTGATAAAGGCCTGGGTTTTTAGAGCTGGAGGATCAAAGTTCTATACCCACTGTTGCCAGGATGTTCTACATGGCAGTGGTATGCAATGTAGTGAGAGATGTGAAATCCTAGGTGACCATGAATTTGTTACATAGTATTTTTTAACCTTTTTGAAACAATTGGTTGCTGAGACCTGTCCCAGGTGATTACACTGGAGATAATCATATGCATAGGGCTGTGGGATTTGCCACACTGGATGGACTATTTGGTCACCAATTCTGATCCTCAGGCTGATCATCATTTGGGACTCTTTTCATTTGCCCTGGCTTCCATTCCTCTCTGGGTGCCTGGGTGTATTTGGCATAATGGTGTTTAAACTTACTTAGCTTAGGCATGTCCCTATAGCTCTGAAGGGTTTCTGTGGTCCTCCAGGGCCATAGAAAAGGGAACAGGCTAGACAAGCCAATTTAAAGGACTAGTCTAGCCTGCTTGGCTTTCTTCTTTATTGCTCTTTGAAGGAGTGTAAGCATCCTGCAGGATTGGAGAATGGAAGACAAGCCTGGCTTGTTGTGCAGAGCAGGGCACTCGAGACAGGAGGCGTGGGGAGAAGATAAGGATGGGCCTGGGGAGGGCGGTGTGACTGGGGCCAGAGCATTAAGAAAGAGACAAGAGCCCTGAGGGGAGCAGAGGAGAAGATTGCGGGGTGGTAAGCGGGGATAAAAGGAATTGGGTGGAGGACACGTCGTTTGGGTCTGCAATCAATAATTCAAGGGAATCTGCAGGTTTGCTCTTCTGGGGTGAAAGTTCTGGTTTTTAAATTACAGTGTTTCTGCTTTAACTGATGGCACTGACCTTTGCAATGACGAGAGCTAGCTGATGTGCATTGTCAATCGCACATCCTTCAGCGCATGGCCTGCTTTGTTCAGGGCTCAGGGTGTCACTGAGGCTGGGGGACAGGAGAGTTGCTTGTCTTGGGGGGCTTGTCAGAGTGGAAAGAGGCCACAGGGCTTCCCAGGCCATGGAAATAGCTGATTTTCAGGAGTGATCCTAAAGAAGAGATTTCTCTGTGTGTGTGAAATGAGAGAGAAACTAGCTTTTATTGGGTTTAAACGTAAAAACACTCTGGGGCTGATTCATCGGTGCCTGTCGCACCTGTGCACTAGTTAGGCAGGATCGTAGGGTAGATGTAAGGCTGGGCGCTGGGGGATATCCCCAGCTCAGGGGGCCCATGCACTGCCTCTGAAACAGCCCTGGGTGCAGGAGACATTTACACAGCCTGGGCTGGGAATTGAGTGTAGGTGGGTTAGATGAGGAAGAGAATGGGAGGGGGTCTGGGCAGGGCAGATCTGAGCCCTGGCTTTTCCCCATAGGGACTACTGAGGGGCAACCTTAGTCTGCATCAGAGATGGCACTGGGATCTCCAAAGTTTCTCTGTCCCTGTGCAGGTGCTGGGATGAATCTGTCCCTAATAGTGATAGTAATTGAGACAACAGGTGGAGAGAAGAGTGAAAAGAATGAGCATAGCATTTTTAAATGCCTTTTTTAAAGGACAGAGAAAGGGGAAGATGGATTGAGCCTTGAGGAAAAGAAGGATGGTATTGTGGTTAAGGCACTAGACTGGGACTTGAGCAATATTCATTTCCCAGCCCTGCCACAGAATGCCTGTGTGACCTTGGGCAAAATCACTTAATTGTTGTGCCTTAATCTCCTCTCTAAAATGGAGATAATACTTCCCTACCTCATGGGGGTGTTGTCAGGATATATCCATTAATGATTGTGTGGTGCTCAAATAATAGTGGTGGAACTTGACCAGATAGACCCGAGTATGGCTTTGGAGACACTAGAAAAGCAAAAGTGGAAACAGTGTACTAAATATCAACTCTTGGAAGTGGTGCTTTTAGCTGTAGTATCAGAGTGGACAGAGCAGCCCTAAATAAAGGCATTTGAACCATTCTGTTTCATAGACTATAGAGATGGAAAGAACACACATTCAGTCCTTCCTCCCTGGGCTAACGCAGGATTGCTCCTGGCACTACATTTGCTGTCAAGTCTAGTGTGACTGACCCAACCAATGCCAGCTTCCAGTATTCCCCTTGGGCATTTCTTTTGTGGTTAAACAGACCTCCTAAGTGTTTGGAAATTATTCTTATATTCTCCCTAAACTTTACTGAAGTTGATGCCTTCAGCTTTGCAGCCCAGGAGAAAGAAGTCTCCCCAGATTAATTTACCACCAGCTCTGGGCATTTTCTCACCTGGTCTCTGACATATAGACAAGTGTCTGCATCAAAGGAAGGCTATTCAGACATGGTAAGATTTAGCCATTGACCTTTTGCAAAGTACTGGAAGAAAATGATGGTGGGGGAGGGAGGGAAATCAAAGTGTCTCTACATCAAAGGGAGAGAGAGAATCTGTGGTTAACGTAGGTAGATATGGGTAATCCAGTGCGAGAGAAGGTATCTGAATTTGCAGAAAGTCCTGACATCCCCTCGTCCAGAGCCCTATCAATCTTGCCGTGGAATGTGACAGGCAAGGAAAGCCGAAGAGCAGGTGAAAGATTCTGAAATCAAAAGACTTTGAAAGCTGGATCAGAGGGAGAAGCACAATTTTTCCATCTGCTTTGAATTTATTGCTGCTAATATGGAAGCAGACTCTGGTTTGAATGAATGTGTTAGACCAAAGGGGCCAGTCAACATCTCCATCATTTTCAGGAGAGGATAACAAAGGCTCGCTTTCTTATTTAACTCCTTCTCTACCAAACAGGTACAAATCAACAAGTTAAAAATTGGGAGCAGAGGAAAAATTGTTCAGCTTTTTTCTTTTAAAAACCAAAAACCTAAAAGTTTGGACCCCCAGTTCTGCCCAGCCCCACCATCATCCCCTCTTAAGTATACTTACTCCTCTAGGACAAAAAATTTGACTGGACCCCAGACTGCATTTTTAAAGCAACTGGTGCCTCTGTGGCCAAGGCACATGTAAATACCTAGCTCCAAATCTAGGAATTAGTTGGACTATCTGACTACACTGCATATAAAAGACTTATGGCTGTAGCTGGGGTCTCTGTATCAGAATCTCAGCTCATTAGGAGACAGTGGGTGGCTCAGGGGATTCTGGGCCCAGATTGTCTAGGTTGCTGATTTGAATCCAGCTTCGTTATGTGTAGCGATCAAATGTAACCGCTTGATGTTTTTTTCAGTGACCTGTGTGAAATAAGTTGATGACTCTCAGTCCAGTTTCTAATGGCCAGGTATCTATGAAAAACAAACAGAACAAAACAAATCAAGCTTCAGAGAAGAGGTCAAGCATTGAATGAGCCAAGTCTGCTGAACTGCCTTCTGACCCAAAAGAAGTGATGGTCCTGCCAGCTCAGGGTTGAGGCACGTTGCAGGGTGACGGTGGTGTATGGGAAGCTTGTGTGACACAATGTGCCTGCTTCCTTAAAGACACTGCTTTCATTGGCAGTGGATCAAGCTCAGGGCCTTCAGCTCCGAAACCACAAGCCCCTGGTTGCCGGCTGAACGAAAGAGTAGCAGGCTCTTATCCTCAGTCTGTGTCAGTCACTAGAGGGTGACATGAAAACACACATTCACTTGGTATCTTATATGCTCATTCTGGGCCTTTGCAGTCTCATATGGGCTGCTGTTTTGTATTGAATTCCTGACCATATAGAGACCCCACAGGTCTTCAGCAAAGATTCAACCCAGGATCCTCAGCATGACTTCTTGCTCTTTGTTCTATAAGCATTTACATCCAATACCCTCTTAGAAGTTGCTCCTTTAGTGCAGAGGATTGTGCACCAAAACCTCCCGATGCCCCTGGTGACTGTATAGTCTGGGTTTCTTACACTTGCATTGCCGCTGCATGTGTTGCATATGTTCTGCTCAGACAGGACTGCAGACTACGGGGCTGTGGATACAGCACTCAGACTGACTTTAAAGAAGTAAAGAAAAAAAAATCTCCAAATGTATTAGTTTTATATATCTATATCTATATAAACTGCTAGTCATTATGTGGATAAATTACATAGAGGCCCCAAATCCCCTTCAGGTTTGATGCTGTCACTGTCAGCAGAAGTTATATGAAACACTACTGCTCTTTTCTCTCCATATATTAGAACTTCTCTCTCCCCCAACCTCCCCGCTATGTTTCCTAAGCAACGGGAACGGCATGCTTAGGAAGCAGATAAGGAAGGCGATCAAGCCAATGAGGTTTTGTCAGAACTGATTTTAGGTCTCATGCTGCTCATGAGTATTAAGGAAAAGATCCCTCAGTGTTGAAATCAGAAGCCTTGTTATTTTTAATAACGTTTTTTTTTTCTTTTTGGTGTTCCCCAGGAATCGCTGCCAGTTGCACTAAATGCTGGAGCCGTCACATTCTATTTTCCTTGGCTACTTCTAATAGCATTGCGGACATGGCGGCCAAAGACTAGAGCCGTAGCGAGCTGCTCTCTGGGGTTATGAACCCTGCTCAGAGCTGAACCAGTTACAGTTCTAGGCTGCTGCTTGTCCAAGAGGCTGAAGCGAAGTCTGTGACCGAGCAGAAAATTCCAGCTCTTCAGAGGAGGGGAGCCTGCAAGAGGGAATGTTGGCATGAGAGTGGAGTGGATGAATCAGTGAATCTAAGAACCTGTTTTTTGCTGGCCAGAGACTGTGTTGGAACTAGAGAGGTTTGAGGGCTCACGCTGCAAAATTAGACTCCAGATCTAGGTTTTGAACATTTCAAAGTTTGGATCCAGGTTTTTGTTCAGCCAGTTACAGGAATAGAGGCCGACTGCAAAAATCAGTTCTGGATTTGGGTTTGGGTGCACTCAGATCTGGGGGCTTGTGTGGGCCTAGTGAACCCCTTTCAGAAAAATGTGCTTAAACAGAGCTCATGCTAACATATTATAGATGAGTGGAGTGGGAGGTCTAGAGGGGGCACAGGCTGGGTCTTTATGCAGCACTCATTATCACAGGATTTCCAACCTGGCCAAAACCTGGCAGTACTACATGTCTTACAAGGATCCAGTTCTTGTGAAATTTCAAGAACCAGGATTCTTCTCTGGAACATTTGAGGGTCACTGCTTATTACTCCAGACAGAATTTCAAGTGGTTTTGGTTTATTATTATTATTATTATTTTATTATATAAAATTAATAATCTGTCACCATATTTTCTTCTCTAGTCCTTTGTCATCTTGGTGCTCAGATACTATAGTGCCCTAGAAATACCTAACACTGGTCCAGGACTGGGGCTGCTAGGTGCTACTGCAGAACAAATAATAAGTAATAGCAGGCAGATAGTTGGAACAGATAGTTGGGACTGAAAAGTGAGAAATAAAAAATGAAACCACCCTTTTAAGCTTCATTCAAAAATAAAGCCACATGTTGGGATCAGACTGAGGCATATCAAGATTTCTCTGGTGAAACGAATTAAACTCGGAGAGCAAGGTTAGCTCTCTGCTCCTTACTCACCACAAGAGGCCAGTTCATTGATCTTACATTCTTCTGAAAAATTATGAAGTATTTCCCCATCTTTTTCTTCTTCTTCAGTTATTTGTCTACCTGAGTACCAGGATAAGCAGTCATAGGGAATCCATCCAGCTCAACAGAGTAACACTATCTAGAAGCACTTTTGCAGCCAGTTTGGTTGCTTATGATGTAGCATACCAAGTAGAAGAGATGTCCCAGAAGAGGATGACAGATGCTATGGCCATTGGTTTTGTAATGGTTAGGAGTATGCTTTTAAGTAGGAAGCGTTGGGAACTAAAGGAACAATCAGCTTTCCAGGACATTTGATCTACTGGGAACGTTTAGGCCAGGAAATTTACAGTGTTGATAATGTAACAGGATTAAAGCTCATTGCTCCTGATTCCATCAGGATCAGCACAGTTTAGTTGCCAGCTATTAGCTAGAGTGCAAAGCCCTTACGTGGCAGTTCATTTTCTTATTTGGAGGTCTTACTGTTCACTTCCTGTGTTCTTGCCAAATTTCAAATATTGACTGACTATTGGCAATTTAAAGCACTGTCATTCCTTGAAACCCCATCCTTGGACTGATCTTCACCTAACCGCTCTCTAATCCATGCTAGGCAATAAGAGCGGAGTCACCAGCCATTGCAGAACTCAATGGAGGAAGTCTACCCTCCCAGGATTTGGGATAAAATTTGTGGTCCTGTTTTAATTCAAGCTGGTCCCTCTGATAAACTACAGATATTTGTGCCCTGGAATAAACATTGGTGGAGTGTCTAGACTAGCGTTTACAGCAGGGTTAGTTAATGCAGGTTACTTTGCAATCAATTAACTCTTGCTAAAACAGGACCACAAACTCTAGTCTATGCAGCCCCCAGCCCCAAAGTCTGCCATCTGCTGTCACTGAGGCCTGCTGGCTGATATTTTAAATCTCATTCCTTTATAGCGAAGAGCATAACAAGAGCTCCTCTCCCTTGCTCTTCTTTTAATGCTCCTAGTGATGAATAGGAAGAAAAGCTGCGGTAATCAGAGCATTATTGATGCTGTCACTCCCTTAATAACAGCTCCTGCCAGGTGACTGGAATACCACACTGTCTGCAGTAATGTCATGTAGACACACAAAGCTGGGATTAACATCAAAGAGCTCCAGCACTGGGCTCTGGTGGCAGACTTGCCCTTCAAAGCTTTCTTCAAACTGGTAGCAAATGTGCTAACAAGGCATGAAACAGCTTCTGCGACCAAAAAAACCCAAAACAAACAATCAAGCTGTGGAAGATGTTTTGGGTTTTTTAAAGCAGACACGCTTATTCACCCACTGCCTGTAATGTTGAGAGCTGTAAAAAGAACCATCTGCTTTGTAGAGCAGTTGGAGATCTCCTGCTGGAACATGCTATATAAGAGCTAAGCGTTATGATGATTTATTATTATTAGTGCTATCAGAGGTGCCATTTTATGGTCATAAAAGATCCCGTGAAAAATCAGCCTGAGCTGAGCTAAATTAGGTCTCCCTTATCCTCTCCATGGGCCAGCCCCACCTGAGGGCAATATCATTTACACATTACAACAGGAACAAAGCTATACTGCTGTGTTATAACAGGGTACATGTAGGAGTGAAGACAGGTGCCAAGGTACAAAACGGCTATGGTGACTTCCCTGGTGCAGCCCAGCTAACAGGCAGAGATTTCTTATTAGGTTTTCCCCACCCCCACATTTCTGCTTCGTCCCCTTTTCATGTTCATACAGGTCTGAGCTAAGCATCGCTCCATACATGGGCACAGACGATGCTTATGACTGCAAACTCCGCTGAAGCCCCATGCCCAAACAGCACAGGAGAAGACCCTTAATTGAACAATATCCCCTTTAAAGGTATAAAGAGGCCACACTGCCCATATTGCATACAGTCCTACAGTAAACATGTAGAGGCTTGACAGCCTCGCAGAAAATAAAACAACCCAGTGAACAGGGACCCAGCTGTGAAAACAAGACTTCACATCAGTAGGGTTTACATCCATCTCTAGGGTCGATTCATTCAGAGGTGCCAAAAATTCCTTCTAGCTATGCACAGACTTGTACAGACATGCACAGTTGGCTTGGATAGAGAGATGCATAAGAATAGGGGACATTGATGTACCTGAAATCTCCCCTAGACCCCTTGAATTCAGCTCCCTACTGGCCAGATCTACAAACTGAGAGGCCAGTTTTAAGGGCCCTGGGCCATCTCAGTGGGGAGCCAAGTCCTGGGTGGGACCTTCCTCTGATAAAAGCAAGCAGGGTTTCACCTGGCATATTTCAGACTGAGACAGGACAGCAGGGGGCTCTTAAGAGATGTTAAAGACATGAGCTGCTCTTTCATCGTGGCCTGTGTTCACAACAAACACATCTTCTTGTAAAGGGCTCAGTTTTTGTATGAGTGAGACATAAAGGCAAACTTTTAAAGTGGGCCAGAGAGAGGGACAACATGCTCTAAGCTATACATACCAAAAGAACACACATTTCCTTTGAAGAGGATTATAATAAAGCTTCAGATTTTAGTCTGGGACAAGACTTGTTATGTTTTGAAAGCTGTCTTGTGCTGTGCTCGAAGGGCCAGATTTTAGGCTTTAAGCGCCTAACTCCCATTGAAATAAAACTAAACTAAAATAAAAATCTGGCCCTAAGGCACAGCAAACATTGATAAATTCTGCAAAAAGCCATTTTCTTGGTAGCTGGCAAAAATAATTTCAGGCTGCCAGATAAGTAAATGGGAGGGCACTAACATACGTAACAGGATCCTATAGTGCTAATGCCTCTTCTCAGCTAAATAACAATACCTTGTATTCCTCTCAGCACCTGTGCCTAAAGACCTCAAGAGGATTGACTAACATGAATCACTTAATTGTCCCTGCTCCCCTATGAGGTAGGTAAGTTTCAGTATTACACCCATTGTACAGAAAGGTAAATTGAGCACAGAGAGGTTAAGTGACTGGATGGCAAAGCTGAGGATACAACTCAGGAATCTTGACTCACTGTCCCGTCACTAAGATGATGCTGTCTCCCCAGAATTCCTATTAATAGAGATAGCTGCATGTGTGTTCAGTCTTATGTTAAGAATAGCTACCATCTGTGCCCAGCATATTTAACTTGAAGTGATTGCTTCCAAAACTTTCCCCCTCTGCTGAGAACTATCAATGAATTGAATTCATTACCTGAAAGTCCAGTTCATTTTCAATCAACGGCAAACTTCATAGCTCCTGTGATTGCTTATACAGAGAGAAGGTGATATTGGTATAATTGTTACCTTAATATAAATTTCTTGACATAAAGGAATCATTCTTAAACCCATCAAGTAACAGACAGGAAACCTTCACAACCTCTGGATGGCAGTCAGGGTACAGTATGATATACAGTCGTGGGGAAAGGAGAAATATTAGCCAAAGATGCCAGGGCATACTGCTGCTCTTCCAAAAAGTGCCTTGGGATCTGGGAAGCAGATAGGTCTTTGAGGCTGATTTTTGAGAAGTGGTGAGCATCTGACGTTCCAGCCAAAGTCCATGAAAGCTGTGGTTGCTCAACACCTTTGAATATCAGGCTTTCTTTACAACGTGTCATCAGAAAGATGCATGCACATTCACTTAATGTTAATCTAAGGATGGATGAAGGACTGAGTGGGCGCTGCAGATGTAAATTGTCTAGGTAGCTGAAACCTCATCCTGGAAAAACTAAGCTATCCCTACTTCACGTTACAAACAGGAGGCAGAAGACAAAGTTATTTCAAGTATAGCAACAACAGGGTGCTTTGGCATTTTACAGACAGATACAAAGACAGGGTCTTTGCCCCAGAGAACTTACAGTGCTGAGAGAGAGAGAGAGTGCAGAAACACAGGAGAGGAGCAGTGTGATTAGAATGGTGCAGCTCAGGTCATCCACAGCTTTTGCTTAGATTTTTTTATTTTAAGGAGTAAAGCTTTTTCATTGTCAGTTTAATATTTGTCTGAGGAGAGGAGCAAGGAAAAAAGGCAGAAACACGTGCAGCTTCCATTCTTCTGAAAGGGTCTGTGCTTTATTAGGAGCTATAGCACCACACCCAGACCAGTGCAGTTTTGTGGGTGCCTGCTTTATTTTGTTAAGAATTTCTCATCTGGCAAACAACACCAAATTGAAAAATGCGGTAACAGGAAAGCAATGGGTAGAAACTGTAAATTGGAATGTTCACAATGGTGCTGTCTTACATGGGTGTGTTAGTGGCATGTGATGTTTACCATCTGTCCCCTGGAAAAGAAAAACATCCTGAGAAACAGGATGTACATTCGCCACACTCCTCCCTCTCAGTAAAAGTAAAAATGAGGAGATCTGGGCTGATTTAAAATACATTACTGAGATTAACATTCCTGGGTTTCTTTGATTTCAGTGTGACCCTCTGATTATTTATCTGTTACCACATCTCTGTTTTAATAAAGCATACTTTCCTCCTGGTAATATCTAGGTCAGACTTTCATGGTTCTCCCTGCACCACCACCTGCCTGGATTAGCAGACCACAAAGTAACAGCGGCCATTATTGCTGCTGGGGCCAAAATAATTAAGAGCTATCTCCCTACTAGGTGGAGAAGGGTATCCAAAACGATGCAGGAATATTCCTGGGGAAAAGGCACTAATTTCCTAGGACCCTGACCCTGTCATCAGCTCCTTCCAGGCAGAACCCTGCTTCCACGTGGAGCACATTGCAGGATCGACATCTAGCTGCTTGCTTAGCAAGCCTTACTGCCGTGCATAGGGTTAAGTTCAGGGCAGATGAAGGAATTTACCTCTAAGTTTGTTGGCAAGGCACTCTTCTCTGGAGCAATGAGTGAGGATAATTCATTAGGATGAGGTGCGTATTTCAGACTACGTCAATTTGCTGTCAGGGCAGGTGGCAGGCAGTGATGTACCACCGTCCTTATCCTTTAGGTTTCCATATCCGTACCAATAATTTATGACATGGCCCAAAGTCTCAAAGCAACATTGGGATTTATTATTTCTTTTGAAAAAGCTCACTCCACGGCCCAGATCTTATATGCAAAGTTTCATCCTGCATCTTATTTTGCATTGCTGAGTTATAACCCCCTAAATTACCAACAGAAGCCCTGGCAAATTCTTGCTAACAGCATTAATGGATGCTATTATAAGTCTACTGCTCGCTGGCACTGAACCTTCGCATCTCATCTCCATAAAGGGTCGCTGTCAACTTGAAAAATTGCATTTCTGTCTGAAAAAGCGATACTTTTGTTACAAATAATACCTCAGAGACAGTAACTGAAAGAGATAAGGCTAGGGTGGAATGTATTTAATACTATTCAGTTTGTTTACTTTGTGCTTTTGGTAGCACTTTGTGTCATGTCTGTTTCACTGTTATGCTGATGCACAGTTGTGCTTCCTGTCTCCTGTGCTAGCAAGATGACTTCCTTCCTGCACTGCTCTAGGGAGGATCTCATGCACTCTGTGTCCCAGGCCCTGTACCAATAACAGCAGCAAAGCTGAAGCTGAAAAGGCAGCAAGCAGGTGGAAATGTGCCCAGAGAGGAGGTGGAGTGGGAGGACAGGTGTGCTAGGCATGTTGCTCTTGAGTTGCTTTAAGAGATCTTTGTAATATTGCAGAAGAGCAGAAAAACCCTTAGAATATTATTGTACAGACCTTTTGTAAATGTCTGTGCATGCTGTTATTTAAAGGGGCTATATCAGGAATTTGCATTGTTTGAAACTGTCATTTTAAAAGATTTCAAATTGTCAGTGTATAACACTGTTGCTTTCTCTTGGGATGCCAAAGCTGTCCCTGCCAGGATCTGCGTCTAAACACAGAAGGAAGGATTCACACTTGGCATGAATCCTTTTCCATTAAAAAGGCAAATGACTGGCGAAGTGTTCTACTGACAGGCATTGGCTCCCTCCAGTTCTGCCAGCCTCCCCAGGAATCTGCTCAAGTGCCTCAGCCCACAAATGTGCTTGCACATGACAGGCATTTTGCGAACCAGTGAATAATCTCCCCTTCACCCCTCTTTTTATGCCAAAGTAAGTGGCTCTGTTTGGGCTGTGGCAGGCACCTGATTCATCCCAGCCTCTCATCGCCCCAGCCCCAGACTGTGCCTTTCTACAGACATACTGGGATGGTGGCTCAAATTAGAAGGCCAAGTTCGCCATCTTCTGGGGAAAACATGCAAGCTCCCTGAGAGACAAGGTGGGTGAGGTAATCTCTTTTAGTTAGTGGCCCAAGTTCTGTTGGTTAAAGAGAGAAATTTTCAAGCTACACAGAGCTCTTATTCAGGTCACTGCAAACAAGCTACCTGGACAGTTGGCACAAACGTATTCATTCATTCCTACCATTCATTCCCTGTCTCCTGTTCAGGGCTGGTTTAACCCATCACTGGGCCATAGGCAAACATACACCTCTAGGTCCCTCTACTGGCCAGCTAAACTAGCTGCTCCCAAGCAGGATGGATCCAGGTATATTAACCCTGTCCTGGCCAGTGTTCTATTAACCCAAGCATGTCTGGTTCCTGCTGCACAGCTGTTGCTTAGTTAATCCTCTCCTACCCAGGTCAGTGACTAGCTCCTGATGCACAGACACTGCCTTATTGACCCCCTTGTGTCTGCCCTGCCCAGGGCTTCCAGCCACTCCCCTCCCAGCTGGCTGCCCCATACGGGCACTCACTGCAGCTCTCTGTCCAATAGCAGTTCTTGAGGCTGTCACTGAGCGAGTCCGGTGTGCAGAGCAAAGGGGACAAGGTCTGCTGGAAGGGGAAACTCTGGTGCAGGAGCCAGCCCCATGGCAGCCGTGAGGAGGAACAGTGCTGACCAGCGTTCCCTCTAATTTTTCCCACCACGTGCGGAATGAATTTTGTTACGTGCACCAATATGGAGGTGATGGGTGACACATCACCTCTATATCGGTGCACATAACAAAATTCATGTGGCAGGGCTGGGGCTGAGGCGTTCAGAGTGTGGGAGGGTGCTCGGGGCTGGGGCAGAGGGTTGGGGTGTGCGGGGGGGTGAGGACTCCAGCTGGCGGTGCAGGCTCTGGGCTGGGGCCAAAGATGAGGGGCTCCGGGCTGGGGCAGAGGGTTTGGGTGCAGGCTGTGGCTGGGGGTGCAGGCTCTGGGGTGGGGCTGGGGCTGAGGAGTTTGGGGTGCAGGCTGCCCTGGGGCTACGCTGGGGAGAGAGGACTCCCCTAAGCTCTCTCTCCCCACAGCAGCACCTGGGCTGGAGGGGAGAGGTGCCTCTCCCTGCCGCGGCAGGTCCGGGGCTGGGGGACAGGCATCTCTCCCCGCTGCAGCCCTGAGCACCGGCAAGGCACTTAATAGGCTGCTGTGTGGCCAGGCAGCTTAGAGGGAACTTATGTGCTGACTGCCCCATTGTTCACTTAAATTTCACCTGGCTGCTCCTCCATCATGACAGATGGGCAGCTGGGCCAAATTTGAGTGTGTGGCAGTGCTGGTGCCCAGGGTCACAGCACCATTCAGGTTGCTCCCCCACCCCAAATTTGGGCCGCAGGCACATGCCTCCTTTGCCTATGCATTAATCTGACCCTGCTTCTGTTAGCATGTTCATGAGAGAGGTGTGATCTGAGGACAAAACCAGGCATTAAAGTCTGCTGTATTCTGGTGCTAGCTCTGGCGCTGCTATGCTCTGTAAACCTGGGCAAGCTGCAGACCCTCTCTGTGCGTGTATCCATCAAATGTGGGTTACCATCCTTACCTATCTATCTCATGGGCACAACATATCCATGGGTGTAAAACTCAGTATTCTTATTATGCACCAGTGCATCATTAATGTATTTCAGCAGCAGCTTCAGAAATGTCAGTGGGTATATGTGTACTTTGTCAGCCCAAGAAATGAAGAGTTACGAGAAGATGCTGCTGTGGCCACAGACCAAAGCAGGCGCCCCCTACATTTAAAGTGGCAATGACTGGAGGTGATAACTAGCAAGTGCACCTCTTTAGAGCACACGGAAAATCAGGAAATCCACAGTTGCTCGGCCCACCTAGTGATTATTTATTAATGGACTAATTAATTAGTTTTACTAGTGTATTATTCATTGATAAATATTCAGGCCATGATTTTAAGAAATGGATGCAGACAGTTAGGCTCCCAAATTGGCACCTAAGTAAGTGCCCTGATGTTCAAGGGCTGAGCACTTGGCATCACCCATTGTCTTTCAAATCATATTGGAAAAATCTGTTACTTGTCTCTAGCTTTTAATTTGTCTCTGCGGTTTGGGAGGAAGTATGGTCTAATGTGTAGTGCGTGGGACGTCAGACGTGCCGGCTTCATTGCCAGCTCTCTCACTGACTCCTTGTGTGGCCTTGGGCAACATTCCTTATGGCTTAATTTCAGACATGCCAAACCCGTGAAAAAAACACAGAAATTGGGCTTGTTTTTGGCTTAATTGGCTTGTGAGTTGCTTGCTGGTTAGTTTTTGGCTTATTGCTTGATTGGCTTGTAGCTTGTTGCTTTTTTTTTTTTTTTTTTGATCGGCTCCCAGCAAGCAGAGGGAAGGGGGGCGCAAGTAGGGGCAAGGCGGGGAGAGAGTCAGGGGTGCACAGTGGGCCCACCACAATCCCAGACTGCACGCCGGGGGATCTAGTCACATACAGCGTTGGGGTTCGTAGGCCTTGTTTTGGCCTTGTTTTGAAATGGGATTAGCTTGATTATTGGCTTATTGTGAAAGACGGGGTGCTTATTTACTGTGTGAAAGTTGGCAATTGTGCTCAATTTACTCATATGTGTAACTGGGACAATAATTCCCAATGTGCGTGCCTCTGAGATGTGTTTGTGAGGCTTAATTCATTGGTATTTTTTAAGTGATTGGCAATACCTGAATCAGTGCTATCATCACCCTATTAGTGCTAGGGTACAACATTTTAGGATGCAGCAGTAAGGGGACATATAGTATTGCCTTGTACTGGTACAGAGCTTGCTAGCATGGTGACATCTCTGATGTGCTTATTGGAAAGCAGAAAACCTATAGAAGCTTAAATTATATAACCTTAATCAAGTTACATCTAGTATGTGACAGCTCTTCAATAAGCAAGGCCCAAGCGGCGCTGGTATTAACCTTCTATATAAAAAGAAATCCGCCAACCACCTACCCAAAAGCTGCCCAGAAAGAAGAAGAAATGCACAGAGGTTAGTGTAATCACTATACCATTGTAATGAAAGTTTCTAATGCCAGCAAAGGTGCTGCGGTTGAAGGCAGTGGCACTTGTAGACAAGCTGGAAGCTAATCAGTCAGTCATTGGCATGGTGTTCAGAGCCAACCACCATGCAGAGCACAATCTGGCTCTCTTGGTAGTGAGAGTGCTTTCGTCTGAATGAGTTCTCTTCGGAAGGAGCTATTGTCCTCAAACGAGAGGACTGAAAAATCAGCGAGTCTCCCTCTTATAATAAAGGCCCCACACTACTTCAGTAACGTGAACGAACATGTTTAAGTGTCCTCATCAGGAACCCAAAAATCTATGCTGAGGGAGCTTACATCTTGAAAGGCAGTGTGATCAAGGGGTTGGAAAAGAGACTTCTGAGCCGGGACTTGGGTTCTAGTCCCCGCACTGCTAATGATTCATTAAGACCTTAGGCAAGTCACTTTACTATTCTATGCCTTAGTTAAGCCACCTGTATATTATTTCCCTGAATTAATTAGGGATTGTAAGGACTAAGACCCTTTTCTACATGCTAAAGAAGTGCAGACTGTCATTAATTAAAGACGGGCCTGAGCTGCGGTGTTCAGATCCAGAGTTTCTATTGGGCACATTATAGAACAAGGAGCCTACATGAAGCGTGGATCTAGATCTTGGGTCTCAGCTATTCTCTTTCCCCACAAAACAGCGTGAGGGAGTTTGAATGAGATTTTGCCTCAGGCCTATCTTTAATTACATCCACGAGATGGGAGAGGGCAGGAAAGATGAGACTCATTTGATCTGGAGCTTCACTCCAAAAGGAGGAAAGAGACAGCTAGAGGATAAGCTCTGTCTGAGTAAGAAAGGAACAAACCTGAACTCGCCACCCAACCAATACAGAGGGCAGGTGGCACAGCGAGACTGAGGGAACGTGTCTGGAGAGACGCGAATGTATTCAGAATAAACCTGAAGTCAATCAAGTAACAGTTTATTTTTTTCTTTTATTAAAAAGATTCATTTTACATGAAGATGTAACTTGGCCTTTTGGGGGTATAGACACCAGCTGTGGTACACACAGTTGCTATTGATTCTTTATCATCTAAATTTCTCTTCACACCTTTTTTTGTTCTGCAGGGAAGACAAAGCCTAAGACTATTAAACCCAACATAAGTGAGCTAAACCCACCCTCTTTTCTTTTCAGCCAGAAGGAGGAAATTACTTGCTACTAAAGATGTTCCAACCCAGTTACTTACAGTGAGCTGCTCAGACTAGTCATTTTGCAAATAGTAATATGGAGTCAATCAGAAGGGAATGCACTGCAGAATAATTGTCCTATTTCAAAACATTATCCTATAATAACAATCTGTAGCCTAGCTATGCCTCATTGAGAGGGAGAGAGAGATATGTACAGCATGCACCTCAGTACACACAGCTTCGAGAGAGAAGCACGCTTGTCGTCTGGTAACGCTGGAAGCCAGCCCATCAGCTAGCCTCAGTCTTTTCCTCCCTAATCTCAGGGCAGGGAAACAGCGTTCGCTCCACTGGCTGCTGCTATTTCCCATTACAACCCTTGCGATTAAGTCAGGCTCTGAGTCCTTAAATCCTTCTCTGAATGGGAGACCAGTTTTTGTTCAACAACATTAGTAAAATGCTTTTGGCACCAGAGCAAGTGCACCTTGAAGCATCTGCTTTTGGAAAGCTGTGTTATTACCTCCCCCTTCCCCACCCCCCAACAAAAAAAAAATCAAACCATTTTTAAATTTTGATTGGTAGAGAGAGAGAGAGAGATACCAGTCTGTAAGATATCAGAGCTCTATTTGTAATAGAGGAGAGTTCCTTTCCAGGTACAAATGGCAGGTGAAATTCACATCCCAGGCATTCATTTGTTTGCTACAGCAGAGAGTTGATCTCGGATCCTTCCCAGACCATCTAACATAGTGTCTAGGGTTTCTTTATTCAGCTCCACAGTCACTGAAGAGATCACAGGGCTATCCCCACACAAGGCAGCATCTTCCTGAATCTGAAGTAGAAATGTGGTTTGCACTCACATGAGACATCCACATATACATCCCCCTCCCCCACAATGTCTCCATTCGAATCAGAATTGATTGGAGATGGACTAAAAATAGCTGACCTACACCACAATTTCCCCTCCTGAAGGACCACAGCGTGCTCCCCAAATTGTGTACATCACCAGTGACATGCAGCTTCCTCTGTGGGAGAAGGCGACAATGAGTAAAGGGGAGGTTCTGACCAAGGATACCAGGGCAAAACCCTCTCTTACTAGAAATATCAATGGGCTCTTTAGAGTCCACACAGAATACACAGCTACCAGATTTTTCTCTCCCTGCCGAATATCTCCTCCAGAAGAGACCGCCCATCCCAACTCACTTTAATGGCTCTTGAAGAATGAGGGGTTGAGTAGACCCTCCTGGGATTTAAACTTTTATGTCCAGGGAGTCTAGCTATTTCCACCCCATCTCAGCGGATTGACATATCAGTGAGTGAGGTCTCTTCAAAGGCTACTGTGAGCCAAACACTATCTCCAGAATAATCTACTAAAGAGAGGGTGGGCTAAAGAGTGAATAACTGTCTTGGAGGAAGGGCAGATGGCACCTTATGATTTGCTAGGCTAATGCTGTCCCCATATTTCAGAGAACGCATGTTGTCCTCAGGCCCAGCAAGCTGGCTCCTCGTAACAGCAGAGCACCCTCCCATACTGCAAAGAGTCTGTCACGGTTTCCCCTCTAGACCTCATACATGCGGGTTCCAAGTATACTGCTCTCTTGCATTATTTCTGTTTGTGCCCATCTAGCAGCACGAGTAGCTTGTCACTAAACTCTTCTGTGCTGCCACAGAGAGTTCAGGTGCAAGAGAGTCAGTCACCTAGACACTATAACCCATGGAGGGTTGGAATCGATTAGCATTACCTTCAACTGTAGCAGGCATGTGGGGACTGCCATTCTGCCAATGCTGTCCGAGGACGTCTTGATGTCCACTCTCCAGTCCATATCAACCAGGTGAGGCAGGGAGACTGTAGGATTGAAAGTTACATGTTAGTTA
This sequence comes from Chelonia mydas, assembly GCF_015237465.2. NCBI lineage: Eukaryota > Metazoa > Chordata > Testudines > Cheloniidae > Chelonia > Chelonia mydas. Next base: position 54,041,572 of record NC_051246.2, read on the forward strand.
AATTAATGACTTGGGCTTGTCCACATGCAGTGATTCCAGCCTTTGCAATGGGAGCCAGCGAACTGTTGCAGATCCCATTTCCATGCCGGAAAATTGCACTGAAACAAACCAAAGGCTTCTAATTTCAACAGAGGCACTTGGCACCTTCTGGTTCCCAATCAGCCCTCTGCTCTGCACACGCATAAGCGGCTGGCAGCTGGACACCCCCTCCCGTGGCAATGAAACAGCACACAAGGTTATCCCAGCACCCCACGCAAGGGTGGTAGCATGCAAGACAACCCTAGAAAGAGTGTAAAACAACTGGGGGAGGGGAGCAATAAGGTTCACTAACTCCCCTCTCCAAAGGCATCCCTCTTGCCTTATTGAACTGGCTTGCTGCCTGCAGCTTACAACCAGAATTTGAGCATGCCCTGATTTGAGCCCTACAGTGTGTCTCAAAGATAAATCATGTAGGAATGATCTGAAAACTAAACAATGTAAAGTACATGATTTCCACCCCCATGCCTGCTAGCAAAGGAACTCCAGGGTGCAGTGTATGTGCAAGGGGACATCCACCTCCCTGCGCCTGGCTAATTCATTAAAAGCACTGAGACACTTCCACTTGATGGATGACTAATGGACCTTATTTCTATTGGACTAGAGCTAACGAATTCAACAGCAATTCAATGCAAGACTCATGTACGTGCTTAAGAGGCCCCAAACACTATAAACCATTCAAGAGAATAAGGCTCTTTGAACTTGGCTGACAGTTCAATCATTTGTATATCTGTATACCCTAGGAGAGCAAAGGGTTACATCATCTCATCTGACGGAGTGCCCACAGCCTAGCTGTGTCTTTCAAGGTTATTAAGAGGTCAGAGGCTGTGCAAGCTTAAAAGCATCAATACTAAAGCAAGTCTGCCAAGGCAGCAGGATGATCACATGACTCACTGTGTGTCCAAACTGGAGAAGCTACTGATACATGAAAAGCCTTGGAAAATAACTACAAACTGCATTCCAAAGCAAACTGTTTTCCCATCCCACAAAAATATAAATAAATAAATAAATTTCCCATTCACCACCTGGAGGAAACTGAGACCTTTCAAGGAAAAGCAAAGAGAGACCCCAAAACAGCCAGGTGGTCAGGGGACTCACCTGCAATGGGAGAGCCAAGTTCAAGCACTGACTCAGCCCAGTGTGGAGTCTGCTCTTGCCATCTGTCCCCAGAGCTGAACCCCAGGACGCAGTGCAGCCTTGGGTGGCAAGCGCTTGTCTTTGGAAGCCATGCCCAGTTACAGTCCAGTGTTTGGCAGCATTCACAACACAATGTAAGATGCATCTGTTTAGTCTTGTCTTTTAATTGGCAAGGGAGTCACTGCCGGTAGATTTGGAGGCCCAGGAAACTGTCCTAATTTTTATGAGCATGTCAATCGACCATTCAGAATGTTTGTTGTTCCAATCATCATATCTGCCCCTCTGTAATGCATAATCCACCATTTCCCAGAAAATAATCTCTCTTTCCAACAGGATATTCCACCATGTTCAGCAGTTAGTACTAGGTTAAAATAACGGCCAGAAGCCCTAGAGCAGGGATTCCTGAACGTGGTCCAAGGGCCACCAGCAGCCAGGAGAGCCATTGCTGATAGGCCATGGAGAGTTGGTTGGGCACATGGCGCTAGCTCATCTCATTTCCTAGATCATATTGCAATGTGAAGATATGTGCAAAAGCACGGTTAGGACAATATTTAGTGTAAGCAATTGCTGTAATTGCCAGTGATGTTATGCAACCATGGAACAACCTCTCCCCACGATTTGTATTTTATCAAGATGTTTAAAAACCCCTTCCCTAACGATTTTCTTACAGCAGTGTTTTCCCAGAGTGTTCGGGAAAACACTCCACTGCCCTCCACCCCTACCCCATTGGGAGGGGCAAGGAGGGCCCACACTGGCCTCGAGTTGTTCTCTAGATTGTCAGCTTGCTTTTGAAAGAAAACTCTTTCAAATAAAAGCTTTAAAAAAACAGTGTAGCAAGTGTAATCAATGCAGACATCTGCTTGAGTTTGCAGACAGCCTGAAAAAATGTCTCTGAGGCGTGAACTGTCCAGGCACTTAAAAGGGGGCTAATTCAGATGCCAGTGACGATGTTTTAATTGTCAGCATTGTTAACTGTTCACTAAACACCAAAGCATGTGAGAAGGCCGAGGAATTGTACTATAAAGATCTATGCTAGTGTTTTCTATACCATGTGGGAGTGGGGGGCTAGAGAGCAAGGACAGTTTGGGATGGCACTGAAGATGTATACACTGAAATACATAAGCCCTTGACAATCCATGGGAAGGTTGCAGGGTGGGGACAACATTGGTTTCGTTTCCTGAAGGGGGGCTCAGTTTTCAAAGAAGTTTGGCAAACACCATTTTAGTATACCTCAGAGTTTTACATTTAAAGGTCTCGCTAATCATTTTGGAAATATTCATAGCCTTAAAATGCAACCTGCTACTTACTCTGACTTGATTGTGCTTCACTCCTCCAGACAGAGCTGTGAAAGGGAAGAGAAAAAAAAAAATGATCAGGGCTTTAAAAGAGATTACAGCAGCAGTGCAGAACAGGGATGGTGAGTAGGGTGGCTCCTTTCTGAAGGATCAGTCAGAAAAAATGGGTGGAGATATGAGACTACCCATAGCAGGTGGCAACTTTATTGTACCAACTGGAAGAGTTGATGGGGTGAAGAAACTAGAACAAAGGGGAAGGTTGGCCCGGGGTATTCAAGACAAAATTGATTTGCCATCAGAAACTCAGTGCAATTTACTGATGACCTGTACATTTATCTTCAGGCTCCACAGCACAAGCTTTAATCTTTAAATTTTCTCCCTTACCTGTGAGACAGTCTGATAGGTGGTAATAATGGGCCATTAGTGAAGGCACTAGTCTGGGATTTAAGTGACAGAGGTTCAATTCCCTGCTCTACCACATGCTTCCTTGGGCTAGTCACTTGGGCCCAGATCACAAAAGGATGTAGGTGTTGCAATACCTTTTAGATGCCTAGAAAACCACAGGAACAACACTGCAATCCGCAACACCTGAGTTAGGTGCCATGGGGCCCATAAAATGAATGGGGGAGAGAGAGAGAGATGCCTTTGAACTAGATCCACAAAAGCCAGTGCATTAGATGGGGAGCCACCTAAGCCCCACCCCTCTCACAGAGATAGGCACTATATATGGGCTGCAGGGAGGCACCTATCTTTGCTAGTGATCTGCAACCAGGAACCCCTCTGCTGGAATCATATGACTTAAGTGCCTAAGTCATTTCTTGTGAAAATGAGTTAGGTGCTTGACTCTGTCCACATAAAACAGCTGAAGGAGGATGGAAAGGTGGTACTACCCCCCCTTACAATTTATCCCAGGTGAGTGCTCTCACCAGAGTCATGTGGGAGACCCAAGTTCAATTCCACCCCTCTGCTTGAAGGACACAAAGGATTTTAACAGAGGTCTCCCACCTCTCAGGAGAATGCTCTAACCACTGAGCTATAGGATATTCTAACACAGGGCTCCCTCAGTCTCTCCTGTTGAAGCTGTTCCACTGTGTATAAATAAAAGTGACTGGAGCAGGGGAACTAGAACCTGGATCTCCCACCCAGAACTACAGAGTCACGCATTCTCTCTCTCTCTCTTGCCAACCCAATGACTCAGAGCTTGAGAAAATCCCATAGATCAGTGGTTAAGAGTGCACGGATTGCTCTGGGGCTTAGATGGAAGTCTGGATGCCTAGAAGGAAGAAGCAGTGCATGTGCTCAGAGGCACAAACTCAGGCCCTGCGGGAAGTGTTACCCTGAAAATTTAGGCTGAGTTTACCCAAGTGAGTTTAGATGCCTACATGATTTGGCGAGAGTTTTGTGGATCACAGTGAAGACTGAAACTGGGGTTTAGGCACCTTAATACCTTTGTGGATCTGGGTCTTTATTTGTCTCAGTCTCAGTCCCCTCTGTAACGCCGGGAAAGTAGTACTTGCTCTCAGGGGTGTTGTGAGGATAAATACATTAAAGATTGAGGTGCTCAGACACCATGGTAATGGAGGCTAGATAACTACCATCGACAGAGGGAGGGCTTGTCCCCTACCGCCATGTTTCTCAATCTTTTTGATACCAGGGTCCGGCTTGAAGCCTTCCTAAATTGTATCAGGGAGATCTCAGGGACCTGTTGTTGAAAAAACCCTGCCTTAACCCTTCCTAAACTCTTGGGGAAAACCTTAGCACGCATTCCAGGGGATAATCTACCATTCTATTGCAGGAAGTACCGTATTACATTACATCCCTCCCCCGCCCCATGGTGCTCAATGACTGTGGCAAAGGCTCACACCATTACCCCTTAGAATGCTGAGGTGTTCCAGACTGCCAGCCATGTGAATACTTGGTATGTCTAACACCCTCTTGCTTTACATCCAAATGAAAATCAAATGGCAAGCACTTACACATTTTCCAAAATTATCTTGGTCAGGAGGTTTTTTAGACTCTGGTGGAAGTTCTCTGGGAAAAGAGAGAGAATTTCTTCCGCAGATGACAGGCCCCGATACACAATGTGCCTGGTGAGGTTGTGCAAGCAGCAGACCAGCTGCAGGAAAGGAACAGATAATGGAAAAGAAGCTGAAGTGATGAAGGGTACCACATACTGCACGGGGAATGACTTAATGACTTCAGATGGGGTGCAGGGCAGTGTACGTTCATAGGCCAAGCTCCAGCAATCAGATGCACGCTGGCAGGCCCTCATGGAGCCAACTGCAAAATCAGTCATATAATTTCATTTTATGTAAGGAATGACAGCCCTTGATACGTGCTGCTCACAATCCACTGTACTCCAACCTGCACTCTCCAAACACAGACAACTCCAGCTACCTGTTCAAGATTCTGGGTCATGTCACCCAACTAAGTACTAAGCCCTTTACTAAGTACTATAATTATAACTACTGCCCCAGGGCTTTCAAAAACAGACAGGGCCCAGTCTTCAGTGGTGCTGAGCCTCTGGAGAGCCCTCTGACTTCAATCTGAGAAAGTCAGGTCCTAATTGCTCATATTACTACTTTACAGAAGAAACTACATTTAAGGATGAACTGGACACATGAAGTTACAGAAACTGGAAGCAGAATATGCTTATTGGGTTACCTTGCCCATCCCACTGCTGATGAAGGTTTGCGTCCTATAGTATTCCTACCTATATTTTGTACTGGTTGTTCAGCCTTGGGAAAACGGAAAATCAATGGGACTTGATCTCCGAAGTCACTTAAGCAATTTTGAATATTTTAACCCTAAATCTTGAAAAAAAATACGCTCGTTAGCATGATTTAGGCCCAAATCTTGCATGGTGTTCTATAGGACACAGGTGTCTGTGCCAGCTGATCCGGATGTAGGACTGGGGTTTTAGCCATGGGCAGCAACTCAGTTTGAACAGAGCAAGTTTTAAAGCCATATTTTCACTCAACTCATAGAATGAAACACAATGTATTAAAAACCTTGGCTAGGTAAATGGAGGAGGGAAAAAAACCTGTTTGGATTGTACCCAGTGCTTTCTTAACTTACTGCATGAAATAATTCAGAGTGGCTTTTAAAGGCACTTAATGTTTGTTCGTACACTGCCACAATTGCTTCATTATATTTAAGCACTTTAGATCTTTAAGGGGCTTTGCTAACATTGACCCGATTCATGACCCCTGCGGGAAGTTAGATGAATATATATTGAATTTGTATCCATTTTGACTGAGCAGAATTTCCCATTTTGTGCTCAAGTATCTGTGAGAACGTCCTGTCCTCACAGGCCAACACAGAGCCCCAGTGGAGTTCTGAGCCAGCCTGACTGCAGCACTGAGGACTTTGTACTGCCTCATTAGCCATCTCAGTGAAAGCAAATTATTAACTAACTGCTTTTAGTTTCAAAATCTGCTTCTCACCAGTGTTTGGCTGCTTGTGAAGAGAGGAGCCAGAGGGAAAAGCACCTGTTACATGCAGGCCCTGTCAATAAGACTGTATTGTCATTGCTCTTACTTGAGCTGCTTCTTCTGATGTCACAGACAGATTGGAACAGGTGCTGTCAATCAATCTGCTTGAGCCTCTTGTTGAGCTAGAAAAGCACTCTTGGCATAGTTGTCTAACTACGTCCTTTGAGGAAGCCTGGAAAATAATGAGCGCGGGGTTCAGAAACCATTGTTTATATGCAGAGAAACCAGCGAGTACTTCTATAGTGTTTTATAACTGCAAAGCACTGAACTAATAACTACTTACGCTTCAAAACTCCCCTGTGCAACAGGTTGGCATTATACTAATTTTGCAGACAGAGAAGTGACTTGCCTGAGGCCACATAGGGAGTTGGTGGCAGGAGCAGAATTGGAATTTAGGAGCACCAGGCTCCGAATCCTGTGTTCAGATCATACTGTGTTGCTGAATTATTTATGTGTGTTTTCAAAAATGGAATCTCCCCCTCCCCCCTTTTTTTTAATCCTTAAAAGAGCGACAAATTAAATCAGTCCTACAAATCCTGTTACAATGCTACCTGACCACACCAACCAGGAAGAAAATACTGCTTGAAAGGATGGGGGCAGGGGTGTCATTTATTAATACAGAAGCTTTCATTTTTCATTCTTCTGGTTCTGTCCTTAAGAGGCGACAGGGCTTGTAGAGCTCATTTATGTGCATGGAATTGATCCACCATGAGGAGACAGCATTTTTTGAATGCATCACCAATTTAAAACCTCCTCTCCCTTGTCTCCAAAGTTTGCATAAATGACTACATACAGTTCATCTCTATAAGCAGCAGCTTCCAAAGTGTTGAGCCCAGGAAGAGAAACACCATTTAAGGCTCAAATACTTTTCATTCTCTCTTTTTATTAGTCACATTTAGCTGGCATATTTCTTCCTAAACTGCTTTACAAGCTCTATCCAGGGATCAGTGAAATGCAGCCACCTCTTGGGCAGAATTCAGCAGTTGTTTAACAGTACAGGGATTTTAAAAAGCAAACATCATCATGCTAACTTAGTACATTTGTGTCTTTTTTTTTTTTTTTACCTTCAATAAGATCTGCAGAGCTGCAAACTGCTCTTCTCTCACTGCAGCCATCTTTACTCTACCATGTGACTCTATCATGTGACTGCAGACACTAGAAATCGCAAGAGGTCAGTTTAAGTCATATGATTAGAGCTTCAGTTGCCTGGCATTCTGGAAGTTGTAGTTGTAGCTGCAGCCTGATGGAGAATAAAAATATTGGTGATTATTTTCATCTGAAGCCATTTAAAAAATGTAATGGCTCAAACAGATAGTTCCTGGCATGGTTTTTTAACAGGATATTGCTGAAGGCGTACGGGTAGCTTTACTTACATGAATAATTCCTAGTGAAGTCACTGAGACTGCTCACATGAGTAAAATTACTCATGTGAGTGTTTGCAGAACGGAGGCCTCGCTTTGTAAAGGGGCACTGTCAATTTAAATTTGGCTCAAGGTTTGGCTGTTGTAGAAACAAGCCATTGTGAAGCCCAACACCAACAAAAATATTTCCACAAATGTAAAAACAAAAGCCAAAACCTCCAACAAAAGCAATTGTTTAAGTAAATAAACATTCCCTTGCTGAATTTCACACCCAAATTTTACAGCACTAAAGGCTGAAAAATGAAACTTATTCTAAATTACCAAAACTCAGAGGATTCATTGATTCTCATTGTCCATTTTGCACAGAGACTGTTTTCTGCTTCCGTATCCCTGGCAGATCCCATACCTTTCTCTAAAACTATGCTACTGTATGTGATCGCAAATGTCCCTGAGCTAAAGCTCTGTATAGGAGTTTGTACTTGCTCTGTGTCCTTCATTCAAGAATCTCAAAGTTGTATAGAAACGTTAACTTTATGTAAGCACTGTAGCACCCCTGTGAGGTATGTGAGATGCACTGTCCCTTTGTGTTGTTTTTATTACTGTAGCCAATTTACAGCTGAGTAATCCTACTTAGATTGTAAGCACTATCTTTTTGTTCTGTGTTCGTACAGCGCCTAGCACAACGGGGTCCGGGTCCATGACTAGGCTCCTAGGCACTATGATAATATACATAATAATTAAATAATACTAATATTAATAAATATAGGGGCAGGGAAAGGTTAAATGATTTGCTCCTGGTCACATGGTGAGCTAGTGACCCTGTTGGGAGTGGACTGATGCACTGGGGGCTAGGAACACTTGTGCACAGGGGCTCGGGAAGGATTCAGAAGTTTTCCCACAATATGTCATGAACTAATTCCTAAAGCGGTTCAATTTAGTGGGGTGCTAAGGCCCCTGGGATATGTCCCTCAAAAATCCTAGTGCCGAGCCTGTATAATCGCAGCTACACGGGTATGAGTTGTGTGCAACTCTGCAGTGCGACTGCTTGGAGGCGGGGTCAGCAAGCACGGCTCTGCGTGCATGTGAGCCACCAGTTGGGTACACTCCACAGTGCAGACATACCCTAAGACCTAATAGTCCTGACTTCAAGTCCTCTGATCTAATCACTAGCCTACACTCCCTCCCAAAGCTCCAAGTATCTTCTCTATATGGGTATTTTCCACTGAATGCATCCGATGAAGTGAGCTGTAGCTCACGAAAGCTTATGCTCAAATAAATTTGTTAGTCTGTATTCGCAAAAAGAACAGGAGTACTTGTGGCACCTTAGAGACTAACACGGCTGCTACTCAGAAACTTCTCTATAGTGGATGCATAGTCTGGAGAAAGATGATCTAAGGGTTTGATCCTGGGAGGTGCTGAGTACCCATTATCTTCAGCTGCTGGAAGCTGAAAGCATAGGGTTTACCACTGTATTACTGCAATGGTATGGACCTTTATTCTAGGATACTGTTATATTTTCCCCTGAGAAGGGAAATTTACATAAATCCTCTTTCAGTGAAAGAAACAGTCTCCTTTTGTCCCGTGTAATTCACCACACATCAAGTACTTTGCATTTTGCACAATCCAAGGACCTTCCCCAACCCCACGTCTCTGCCACACCACTGGCATCTCAATTTTCATTTGCATTGCTCCTCTGCAAATGAAAGAATAAATTGAAGCAGTGTAAATGTGCAAGTGTTATTTGCAGCATGATTGACAGCGCTTGGCGAGGGGAAAGGGCTTCTGCTTGCAGAGGAACTGATTTCACTTTCACATGCTGGGAACCCTTCAAGGGCAGAAGAATCTGAAGGGAGAGGAGTTTATTTTCTATCATTTTTCATGAGCAACCGGAAATGAGACTCTGGGGGGAGCTATTTCAGGGTATGAGTTTACCAGCTGTGGCCTCTTGAAATTAATGAATATGATCGATCAGCTTAGAGAGGCACAATATGTTTGTGCTGCTGTTACCATTAAATTAACCTATTATAGGTAGTATATTATGTAAAGCTGCCTTACAGATCCATTCCAATGGAGGCACTCTCTCTGGAGTACTGACATGCTGTTGTGTAGGATGGAATGGGAGACAGACGTGACCTGATTGTTCAGCCAGGTAGTCCCATTACACAGCCCAGTTCATAGATCTACGCTGATCAGCCAGGGAACACAAGCTGTGATCAGATTATGGGAACTGCCACATCAGCTGTCCTTCCCCAAGGTGATATACTTGAGCTATTCTGGGAAAAAGTCTGGCCCTAGGGTTGCCAGGTGCCTGTTTTTTTTTTTTTTACCAGAACGCTGACCGGGCCGTTAAAAGTCCGGTTGGCGCTGGGCTGACAGGCACCCTACCTGGCTCCCAGAAGTGGCGACATGTCCCTCAGCTCCTAAGCGGAGGGATGGCCATGGGGGGCTCTGTGTGCTGTCCTCGCCCGGCTTTGAGCGCCGGCTCCGTAGCTCCCGTTGGTCGCGAGGCGGCACCTGTGGGCGGAGGCAGTATGCAGAGCCGCCTGGATGCACCTCTGCCTAGGAGCAGAGGGACATGTCGCGGCTTGCGGGGAGCTGCCCGAGGTGAGTGCTGCCCGCAGCCCAAAACCCTGACCCACTTGTCTAAGGAGTTAATTACACAAAGTGACCTGCCAGTCGAACAAACAGGAAGAGAGGTGGAGAGATGGAAAGGAGGGGTTTAGATGACTATCCTGAGCATCAAGGAGTCTGTGGCAAGAGAGAACATTTACTTGTGAGTCAGATATTCGGAACAAAGATATTGCCTGCCAGTAAACACAGCTGGAATTCTATTGCATTCGTGCTCCAACTGCTACTATGCACGCGCCTCCTACTGTCAAAATTTCCTCACTGTAGGGGCCTTCTAATGATGGGGGAACAATGACATGTTTGATTTAATATAAAAATTGAATTAGTGGATAGCTCAGAAGTGGTCAAAAGCAGATAACGGTGCTCAGGAAATATGCTGTATGTGGGGTAAGTGGCCTTTTTTTATTTGTAGTTTTTCCCTTCTCCTTCTTGGCAGCCTCAAGGAACAAGAGCCAGAACCAGATTTTCCCGTGTAATGGTTGGGGCAGAACCATGTTTAAACCATTGTGTCTCATCATTTTGCAGAAGGATGGTTCCAGTGGTTGGGATGCTAGCCTGGGACTTGGGAGACTGGGAGCAGGGATTTCCTCTCTTCCACTGACTTCCTCTGTGATCTTGGGCAAGTCCCTTAGCTTTTCTGAGCCTCAGTTCCCCATCTGTGCAATGTGGATGATAGAACTTCTCTACCTCCCGGGGGGATTGTGAGGTTAAATTCATGAATGAATGTGAGTCTCTCTGATACTATGGTAATAGGCTTTAAATAGATTCTGTAAGCTGGTGCTTCCTGAATTCAGGACCTCCCCAGAGAGTGCAGAATTTCTGAGTTGCTTGTTCCCTTGTATCCCCTACATGGTGAATCCCCCATGCTGCAATGAACTCCGTTTGAGCTCCCCATTGACATCAGTGGGGTTTCATGTGGGCACAGAGGTCCACTGACAAGTTCATTGGTCAGGGCCTAGATAAGTGTAGGCAGAGGCATGGGGTAGCAACTATTAAATTTCAAGGTGGAGTTTTCTGGTGAGAAGTGGAAGGTTGTTCTTCATTAGGCCTTCCACTTAACTCTCACAGCAGGTACAGTTAGATACTGCCTAATATCTTATCAGGCTGGGCCACATTTCATATGTGAGCATAATGGTTGTGCCCACATGGACCCCAGTGAAGTAAAAAAATCCTAGTTATTAGTGCAATATGGGCAAGGGCATGTGTAAGCTAACATCCATATGGGATTACCCTGCTCTCATGGTTTATGTATCATGCTCTCAGCTGGACCATGAAGGAATTAAGCCTTTCCATTGAGTGGAGGGGAACAACTCAACGTGTAGGGAAGACTGCCTCTTGCAAAGGAAAAAAACGGATTTGTGCCCCTTTTTGCTTCTTCATAATGGACGAAAAAGGCCTGAAAGCCTGTTGTAAAAAAACCAACAAACCAAAACCAAACCACGCCTCCAAGAAACAAAAAACCTAAACAAACCAACCTTTCAATCCTTCTTTATTCATCATAAAGAAGCAAAAACAAAGGACGAAATCTAGTTTTTAAAAATTTTGGGCCAGCCACCTTTAACCTTTGTCAGGTTCTAGAGAGAAGCCCATAGCTCTGGCTTGTTTTGGAAGATGCAGCTGACAGCTGGGCCTCAGTAACAGAAACTCATAAGACATTAAGGGTTTGGTTGGGAGACTCCAGGAAATGAGTTAAGCTCCTGTGTACTATGGAGCCTGTGTTTGGGAGCAGTGGTCCCTTCTTTATATACTTCTTGCTTGAAGGCAGGCCTGTGCTATTGAGCTACATCCTGCTTGTGTGGTTAATTTCTCTGTTGCTTTGGAAAAATGACCCCTGAAGACCTGATTTTGGTCTTAAAGAGAAAGAGACATCTTTGTTTAAGCTGCTTTCATATTGCTTGCTTCTTTTAAAGGGTGAGCATTTTGTTAGCAATAAATGGTGTGACAGGCGGGCAGAATTGTAGAAAAGACATGTTTATTGGTGGCCAACTTATATTGCTGAGTTCCAGGTGTCATGCCAAAATGGATCCATCTTGAAACCTAGCCATCTTTCTCTAGTCCCACTTATGTTTCAATACTGGGCAGCCCCTCTTACAAACCCATTTTGAAAATACAGTCTAGTGTGGGCAAGGGCATGCCTGCCTTGGGGAAGAGATTTTGGTACACTCTGCGTAGGCCAAAGACAACAGTAAAGGGAGGATAAATTTCAGCTTCTCTGTGTCCTGGCCCTGACTCAGTTGGCTCTGGTTAAAAGTTGGCTTTTAACAAAACCTGATTTCTCTGTTTGTTCCACGTAAGCGGCCACATGGGCAGTCATCCAGCCTCTCCAGAGACTACAACAGCCCTCTGTGACTGTTGTGACTACGGACATAGAGTCCTAGCAGCCCAGGGAGGGCGCATGCATAAGGAGTGCAAGACCAAGATACAAGCAGCTTTAAGACCGTTAACATCTAGAGAAGCATCTCCGTTCAACTTTAAATATTATCAAAAACTACCTCAGCTATGCCCTAGACCAGAGGTGGGCAAACTATGGCCTGTGGGCCACATCTGGCCCGCAGAATCGTCCTGCCCAGCCCTTGAGCTCCCGGCCCAGGAGGCTAGCCCCCGGCCCCTCCCCCACTGTCCTTCTCCCCCCCCAAGTGACGCCGCCATACGGGCAGCCCAGCTTGCACACGCCCACCTCCCAGGCTTTCCAATAAGCCAGTCCTGCTGCTCTGAGCGGCCTGGTAAGGGGGTGGGGGGGTGGTTGGATAAGGGGCAGAGGTCCCGGGGGGCAGTCAGGGGATAGGGAGCAGTTGGATGGGGTGGAGGTTCTGGGAGGGGGTGGTAAGGGGATGGGGAGCAGGGGGGGCATTGGATAGGGGTTGGGGTCCCGGGGGGTAGATAGGGGTTGGGACAGTCAGGGGACGGGAACAGCAGGGGTTGGATAGGCGTGGGAGTCTCGGAGGGCCTGTCGGGGGTGGGGATAGGGGTTGGGGCAGTCCAGGGACGGGGGGGTGGGGTGGTGGTGGTTGGATAAGGGGTGGGGTCCTGGGGGGGCGGTTAGGGTCAGGAGGTCCTGGGACGGCGCGGCGAGGGGACAAGGAGAAGGGGGGTTTGGATGGGCTGGGGGTTCTGACGGGGGCAGTCAGGGGGTGGGAAGTGGGAGGGGGCGGATGGGGGCAGGGGCCAGGCTGTTTGGGGAGGCACAGCCTTCCCCACCCAGCCCTCCATATGGTTTCGCAACCCCGATGTGGCCCTCGGGCCAAAAAGTTTGCCCACCCCTGCCCTAGACAGAGAGGAAAGACAGTAGCCAGGGCCCTGGCACCTGACTAACAAAAGCTACTGCTAGAACTGTGTATGTTCTCATTGATCTCACCAGTCATGAGAATGTACATATCGAGAAGCAAATATAGGTTTATGGCATTTAAAGAACAGAAGCAAAACATTGGTTGCAAAATGGACAGAGAGGAAAATGACTAAAGGAAGAAACAGGATGTCAAAATTGCTTATTAGTGTGTGTGAGTCTTTTCTAGGATTTCGAAAGACTTTGACTTGAACAGCAAATGTAGCTGGTTTATTTAAAAGTTTATTACAGATAATAATTATAAGTTTTGGGAAACCAAAATAGCAATCTCAACAAGTCCATGTATAGGGTCCTAAACAGTCTCTAGGTCACATGTCTGAATGCTCTCTGCCTGCTTCTTAGTTGCACTCAAGCATATTAAACATAAGCTAGTATGCAACATAAAGATGCACCCCAGCCCTCAATTCTGCAATGATGGCAGATATTAGTGGTTCTGTGAATGGACCCAGCAGTCCACCCGCGCAGAGATCATTGCAGGATTGGGGCTCTAGTGTGTAATTTATCTTGCATTCAAACACATACCTTTCTCCAGTGCTTTCAGTTGATAGTGATTTTTTTAAGTTAACAGTGCTGTTGAAAACACAGCACAAGTGAATAGCTTAAATATCAAATGATCTTCTTCTTTATTTGTATTGCTGTTGTGCCGAGGAGCCCCAATCACAGACCAGGGCTCCGTGGTGCTAGGTGCTGTACAAACACAGAACAAAAAGACAGCTCCTACCCTAAAGAGCTTCCAGCCTATACACTTTTTAACTGAAGATAAAATTCACCAGAAAAGGTAACAATTAGGGTTTTTGCTATTATCCCCTAATATGCAAGTAAGAAAACCAGTCAAGCCTGTCAGATGGGTTTACAAAAAATGATTGTTTGTTAATCACTGGCAGTCACTGGGCCAGATCCTCAGCTGGTATAAACTGGCAGTTTGTCAATGGAGCTCTGCTGATGTTCACAAGATGACAGTGTGGTGCAGTGTGTTTGGTGCTGTACAAATGAAGAGATGGTTCCTGCCTTGAGGAGGTTATAATCAAGAACCTGATCTTTTTTTGATTCAGGAGCTCCAGCATTGGGCTTTTCTGTTAGTGCAATAGCTAGAGCACCAGACTGCGAGTCACCTGAGTTGGGTTCTATCCCCAGCCCGACCATAGACTGGCTGTGTGATGTAAGGCACAAATTTTCTGCTTCAGGTTCCTCATAGGTAACTGCTTCTGCTTATCCACCTTTGTGCAGCACTGTACAATCTATAGCTGGAAAGCCCAATACAAGTGCTAAGTATTATTGCTGTTTATTATTAAATGAACCATGAAGAATATAAAAATATTGAAAAGCAATACAAATAAGACTACTTGACAGTTGCCTTTGAATGTGTATTGATTTTAAGATCCTTGTGGGCATGAAAACAAGGCTTTTGCATTTAGCACCTTGACACAGAATTTTTGTTATTGTAATGCAGACTCATCGATTGGTGTTGAATGATTCAGGAAAGCTTCCCTATTGATTACTGTTGCTGACAGATAATTCTTGCCTTGAGGACTTGTCTACATGAGACTTCACACCCTCAAAAAAAAAAAATTCCCACGGTTGTTGCTTTTGGTACAACTCCACTGATTATTGCCATGGTGGGAGTGCTAGTGTAGACATGTCACTAGCATTTTAAACACTGTGGACCTGATTTTCCATTGCCCTGTACCTTGTGTGGTCATTTACACAGTGCAGAATGAGTGAAAAATGCTACTGAGTCTGAAAGGTAGAATTTTGTTCCTACTTTGCACTGGTGTAAATAACTAAACGAGATGCAGGGCAATGGAGAATTGGGCTCTGTGTTGACTATACCAGCTTTGATTTAGAGTTTGGGCCCCATCTCTAGTCATTAAATATATCTCATCCTAACAACCTTTCTACTCTTCTTGTTGAGTACACAGAGAAAGGCCCGGATTGTAGTTTTGTTTAGTTTCACACCCTGGTTTGTCCTCTTCATCCTTACAAAATCTTCTGTCATCTTTAAAATGGCTAAGTTTTCCCTCTTGCTCTGGCGTCTCAGCTGAAGCACCTGGTGCCTTTTAAGATTCACTTGCTGACATTTGAGGCTCTCGTGATGGGAGTGCTAATGTCTCTGAGGACACCATCTGTCAAGGCTGATTCCTCACTTCGGCACTTTGAGTGCAGAAGATGGGGTCCCACAAGGATTTGAAAAATTAATACTTCCCATGCCAGGCTTGTATTAAACTCCCAAGGTTACAGCTTTTCTCTGACCTTGGCTTGGTAAACACTGCCACCACCCAAATCCAAAACCCCTCTTTTGGAAGGGACACTTGGGAAAACCCAGGCAGGCACACTTGGGAATTCCTTCCTGTGGGGTACCCTCAAGCCCTTTCAACCTCCCTCTGGGGAAGAGCTGAGAAAGAAAACAAAGGAAACTAGCTGTTGCCACCATCTAATTAAACAACATGTGCACAAACCTCTTAGGACACCAAATACCCAATCCTGGTCTTAAAAAAGTTAAATTTTATTAAAAACAAAAGAAAGAAAATACATCTGGAACTTAGGCTTTTGCTAGATTTTAAAAGAGCAATTCCAAAAATGAAGGACCCAAAATAGCTTTCTTGGGGGTTCAGCTTAAAGGTTCCAAGCAAACAAAAGCACCTGGGGTTAGCACAGAGGAGTTCACTAGCCCTAAGAAATAAACAGAAATAAACCTAATCGCATCTTTCTAAACATTCCTGATTTACTTACACATTTGGGAGTTCCAAATAAGTAGTTCTAACTGTGATCTGATGATCTATGATCATACCTGGCTTAAAGCTTCTCATAGCATAACTGCTCCCTGTTCCCCTCTTTCCCGGAGAACAACAACAGAGACAAAGGGAAAGTTTTTTCCCATTTTAAAAAGTTCTAGCCTTCCCGTTGGCTCTTTCAGTCAGGTGCCAACTCCCTTTCCTTCACCTGGGGAACTTTTTTAACCCTTTACAGGTAAAGCAAGCAGAGAACAGCCACCAAGAGGGACTTTATAGCTAACTGGCTGGCTAGGTGTCCTACCTCCTACCTCCCCCCCTTCATTTATCACACCATCACTGACAGATGTGACCTGTAAGATACCAGCAGTGCTCCCAGATCCAATACGTGTCCATGTTCTATATAACACTTCAGATATTTATTTCTATTATAATTGGAAGTGATCGTCTTAATGTCAGCATGAAGAGGACACTCAAAGTTAATGGCTTGAATAATGCAATGTCCCTTCCCCCAACATGTTGAACTCTCTTAAATGACCCCTTAAAATTTGATTGACAGGTCAGGCCACTCCCAACTGGATGATGAATATGACTAAATTGCAAGGTGTCCCAGAGAAACAGGCTACTATATTTCAGCAGGACGTGTCAGGCTACTGCCTTAGACTAATACCCAGGTGTTATAACCTTTATCCATGATCTTATCCTATGTTAACAAACATTAATTAATGCTCATAACACTCCTGTGAGAACATTAGGTTTAACAAATCTCAGATCAATAAAAAGGTTTCAATTTTTTCGAAATGTGAATTAAAGCAGGTTTTGTTTGCATTTCAACATTTTTCCCTATAGTGTTTGCAACTCAGACATTGCAGCAGAGCTAGTGTTGGAGAGGCAGAAGAGACAAGAGACTAGGGACAGAAACGAAACCGACCTAATCTCTCTTTATTTTCCTAGTGGAGAGAAAAGCACAAAGTAAACAAGCAGCATAACTAAGGTCATCTCTACACTACAAAATTATGTTGACCTAATTTATGTCCGCATACAGCCATCACAGTTGTTAAATCACTTGTGTGTGTGCACACTTGGCTCCTTGTGTTGGCAGTGTGTGTCCTCATGAGAAGCGCTAGTATCAATTGTACCATCAGTGTGGAGCAGGGGTGGGCAAACTACGGCCCGCGGGCCGGATCTGGTCCACCAGGGCTTTGAATCTGGCCTGCGGGATTGCTCCCCGTAATGCTGCAGGCCCTGCGCCACTCTCAGAAGCAGCTGGCATCACGTCCCTGCGGCCCTTGGGCGGGCAGAGGGCTCTGCGTTGCCCTTGCCTCCAGGCACCGCCCCCTGCAGCTCCCATTGGCCGGGAATGGGGAATCGTGGCCAATGGGAGCTTCGGGGGAGGTACCTGGAGGCATGGCAAGGGCAGCACATGGAACCCAGTGCCCGCCCCTCTCCCAGGGGCCATTCAGGGATGTGGTTCCGGCCACTTCCTGGAGTGTCGTGGCATGGGGCCCAGGCAGGCATGCAGGGAGCCTGCCCTGGCCCTGGTGCATGCCACTGCCACCCCGGAGACGCTTTAGGTAAGCGGCGCTGGGCTGGAGCCCGAATCCCTCCTGCACCCCTCCCCCCAGTTCCCTGCCCTAAGCCCCCTGTCTGCACCTCGCACCCCTCCTACACCCCAACTCCCTGCCCTGAGCCACCTGCTGCACCCTGCACCCCCATGCACCCCAACTCCCTGCCCTGAGCCCCCTGTTGCACCCTGCACCCCTCCTGCACCCCAACCCCCTGCCCTGAGCTCCCTCCCGCAGTCCGCACCCCTCCTGCACCCCTGCCCTGAGCCCCTGCAGCACTCCAAACCCCTCCTGCACCCCAACCCCCTTCCCTGAGCCCCCTCATACACCCCGTACCCCTCCTTTGCCCCAATCCCTTGCCCTGAGCCCGTTCCTGCACACTGCACCCTCTCTCACACCCTGTACTCCCTCCTGCACCCCAATCCCCTGCCCCGGCCCTGCATACAATTTCCCCACCCAGATGTGGCCCTCGGCTCAAAAAGTTTGCCCACCCCTGGCGTGGAGCATTGTGGGACGGCTCCTGAAAGCCAGTAACGGTCGACGTAAGCAATGCAGGGTCTACACTGACACTCATTGACCTAACTACATTGACCATGACTCTGCGGCACGTGGGGAAGTAGTGTTACTCAATCGGCGCAGAGAGGCATTTACGTCGGCAGCAGCCAAATTTAAGTGAAGACACTTCCACAGTGCAGTCGATGCAAGGCAGCTTACCTTGACTTAACTCTGTAGTGTACACCAGCCCTTAGTAAACAAGGTCAGGTTAAACAGTGAGAGAGCGGCAAACCCAAGTTCTGACTCCCAGTTCCCTACTCTGATCAATTAAGATTACTGCCAGACTGTAAGGAACGGGTTTATACTTAAAAATTAGATCCCTCTAGCTGCATAGTTCAGGGCTGCGAAAAATTTCACAACCTGAGCACTATAGTTAGGTCAACCTAACCTCTGGTGTAGATGCAGCTAGGTCAAAGGAAGAATTCCTCTGCCAACCCATCTATTAGATGGACTAACTATATCGACGGAAAAACCCCTTCTGTCAAAGTAGGACATCTACGCTATGGTGCTACACGAACCGGCTGCAGTATCATAGCTGTACCACTGTAGTGTAGACACGGCCTATGTTACAAGTTAGAAAGTTCCATGGCTCAGAGATGTTGAACAAACTCAGCATTGGTCTCTCTCTCAGATGATGTTACTATATTTGGAGATTTTAAGGCCAGCAAAGACCATTGTGATCACTTAGTCAGATCCTGACATGCAGTAGTTTAGGTTATTGTACTAGGAAATGACTGAGTTATGTTAACAATGACTGTCAGCCATAGGTCCTCTGTGACTGGTATTCAAAACAGTTTAACAGTAAGTCTCAATCATGCCTTCTGCAATGGTATTGGAAATGGTTCCTTTTCCCATCTATACTATCAGTTAATTTGTCATCAAGGCCAGTTGAGGAAAGCCCATTCTGGAACCCATTGTTGGCAAGAGGTCAGTTTTCCAGTGTAGATGGAGCCAAAGGGACATTCTACTCTCCCCAGAGCCATGGATTACAACCTTCAGTATAAGAACTGAATGAAACAGCAAGAGGCTGTGAGGAGTATAGTGAATTCTATGACAACAAACTGGTTTTAGAGACATTGCACTAAGTACACCCAGCAATTAAATGTTCTGTTTTCATTACAAAGGCTTGCCATGCCACAGCCTTTTGCATTCACCTCCAGCCACTGGATATATGTGGCATGGCCTATAGGCATTTTGAAAGCCCACTATTAGTCTGCTGATTCTGTTGCATACTTTCGTCTCTCCCAACCCACCGACCCCAATTATTTATTATCCTCTGTGCCTCCTTCTTTAACCACTAGGTGTCACTGGGCCTCACAACAAAAGTCCATTGACATGCTGGTTCTTCCTAAGTAATGGGAAATGATCCATGTGGATAAACAGGAGCCAGAGAATGAATCTGCACGGTATTCCCTAAAGCAATCTTTGGAATAGTTGCATTTTAGTATCAATAGCTGGTAAATTCATCTGGCAGTGCAGAGCACATGTTGAATTGGGTGGTTCCTGGGCCAGTTTTCAATCACTTCATCTGGTTTTGTTTGTTTTTGTAATAAATGTAGCTCTGGTGAAAGGTGCTATCAAGGGCAATAGCAGTGCAAGCTTCCCCCACACTTAAACAAATGTGCTAAAATCCTAACCTTGAGGGACCAATCGGGGAGAGTAGGTAATTCAGTGTCTGAGTTCATTTTATCCTTGACTTCCCCTCTCAGAGTGCCCCCAAGGCAGTAAGTTAACACCTGACATTGCAATGGTTTTGTGACTGGGGATCAGAACACAGAGTACAACCTGCTTACTTTGCATTGGCCCCCAAACAGCCAACATAAAATCTCTCCGTTGCTACTGACCTAACCTAGATTTAAACAGGTAATCTGAATGCTCAGGTGAAATGATCCATATCCCATTAACAATCAACTCCTTGCGTCATCCAATCCCTTGTTGTTGCTGCTATTTTTTAATGATTTAAAATTATTATTACTTAAGGCTTAATCTTGCACCTCTTTGAGGCAAGGACTGTCTTTTTGCTCTGAGTTTGTATAGTGACTAGCACAATGAAGTTCTGTGACTGGGGCTCCTAGACTCTACAGTAATACAAATAATAAACTAAATGGTAAAGCTTCCATTAATTTCTTTTTAAAAAACTTTTATTTTCATTGATTTTATCTAAAATATAAACACAAAACAAAATGTATGTAAATACACGCACAAGATGGAAACACCATATACATTACAAAATTCAATGCTCATTATTTATAAAACCTGGAAAAACAAAACATAACCAAACAAAAAATCCTGAACCCACAGAGGTCATGCAGGGCATTGATTATTTAAGTGACTAAATAGCTAAATAAGTGAGAACATAACCTATGAGTATCGGGGACTATTATATACTAAATTGTAAAAGTATGCAATAGTTTCATATGTGACCAGACATCCTCATTTTTTCCCCAAGCGTTTCTATTAGATGGAGTCATTTTTTCCATTAATGCAGTAGTAAAGTGCTTACTATGCCAGTCTGTTTATGAGGGAGGAACGGCAGAGTTCCATTTTCTCAAAATAACTCTTCTGGGTACTAAAATAGTTACTGCAATCCATTTCTCAATGTTAATTGGTAATACCAGCTCATCCAGCACCCCTAAAATACACAAGTTTGGAGAAGGAAAGATAGCAACACTTAAAGTTTTTGAGAGAGCACTGAATATGGTGTTCCTGAACACATGCACTTTTAGGTATAGAGGATGTGTGACAGGTTGGCATGTGGTTGTTTGCATCTCCACCATTGTGTTGTCAATCTAGCCTTGAACAAATGTTGGGGAGTCCAGTAGTATCTGGAAGAACAAGTCTCTTTCACATTAAGCCAGGTATCCTCCCAAGTTTCTGTTGTCATAATAAGGCCAAGTTCTTTCCCCCATCTTTCTTTGAGACTGAGATTGAGAGGATAATGCAAAGCATTAAGCCACCTACACATAATTCCTACAAAGTGACTTTTGTTTCCATATTTCTTAACCTGTTCTTTTAGAGGAGAGAAAGTTGAAACAGACCAGTTGTCTCCATCCTTGCATGAATCCTTGAGCATAGCCTCTGAAAGAAGGAACTGTGAGACAGCAGTAGCTGATATTTCTTACACATGTAATTGAAGGAGACCAGTCTACCATCTTATAATATATCTTTAATTTTTTGTTAACCCTTTTTCTATCCAAATTGTTTTAAGCATGGAGTTGGCCTTGACCCTGACACATGGGTTACCCCACAGTGCTACGAGAAGAAAATTAGTAAGATTGGATGCTGTAACAGGCTTAACATGTTGCAGGGAGCCCCATGTAGATACAAAGATTAGATTGGATTTTCCCTTAAGAGTGTGAGTAACCTCTTAAGGTATATAAAAGAAGGGAGGGAACCAAATGACATAGCTAAACTTTTTTCAATCTCATAACCAGGCTGGTGTATATTCAGAGCAACTGGAGGGGTACCACGTTACGATAGGATGCATTTGGAATTCTAGATAATATAGATACATATCTGGTGACCCCATACTTCCAGTTGCCAGGATTTTTTAAGGGTCTTGTGTGACAAGAGAGGCTGTTTTTTATCCCATAAAAATTAAATGATAAACCTATTTATGTGAGCAAAGAGCAAGGGAGGGACTTTGGAAGGCAATAGGCTAATGATACAAGTCATTCTTGGGCAGATATTCATTTTGGCTATTTCTATTCTCCCCAATAAGGACAGAAGGAGGAGACACAACCCCTCTTCGTCTTTGGAAATTTCTTTTAATAGATAGTCCATATTTATAGAAACAATTTTGGAAAGATAGGCCAAATGTTGACACCTAAATAAGTTAGTTCCTTGCCTATTTGAAATGGAAAATGCTGAAATTGAGAAGAATCTGGTCTTTGGGATATACCCATTGCTTGTGTTTTATTCTAGTTAATGTGAAAACTAGAGATCTTTCCAAAAATATCAACTACATTCAGTAATGATGGATTCCATTAACTTCTGTGATGCTGGATCAGGCATTTAATCACAGCAGAAACCAAACAAAAGCTATTTCTTTCCCCAATTGTTTTGGTTGAATTGAAACACACACAAAAAGATGTGAATAGATATGAAAAGCCAGGCACACCCTGTACACTTGGAAAGTTTCCACAACAGCTCCTTAAATCAGGAGAACAGGGCTTTGAAAGGCTCAGAACCTAGAATATAAATGATCTCTGCTCTATCACGTTCTCCCGCTGAGCTTTACCCCATCACGACTACTGGCTTAAATTAGCATGCCATTGTAAAGGAAAATGTCAAGATAAAAACAAAGTATCTTAAAAATAAATTCCTTCCTTGTGTTACTAACAGTCTCATAGATTATTATCAGAGAGTCCTTTAAAATCTAATTAACTTTTCATTATTTATCTCATATTTTCTCTTTGAACTTCATTGGTCATACATGATGAAACTCGATTGGCCATAGACCAACCCCTAAACAATGGGAATTAGAAAGAAATTTTCCTTGTGAGCAGGTTATTCCATAACTACCTTCTGTAGTTTCTTACACCTTCCTCTAAAGCAGTGGTTCTCACAGCTGGTCCGCCGCTTGTTCAGGGAAAGCCCCTGGCGGGCTGGGCCAGTTTGTTTACCTGCCGCATCTGCAGGTTCGGCCGATCGTGGCTCTCACTGGCTGCAGTTTGCCACTCCAGGCCAATGGGGGCTGCGGGAAGCAGCATGGGCCGAGGGATGTGGGAACCACAGCCAGTGGGAGCCGCGATCGGTTGAACCTGCGGACGTGGCAGAGAAACAAACCAGCCCGGCCTGCCAGGGGCTTTCCCTGAACAAGTGGCGGACCGGCTTTGAGAACCACTGCTCTAAAGCATTTGGTACTGAACGCTGTCAGAGACAGAATGCTGGACTGCAGGGGCCACTAGTTTGATCCACTATGGTAATTCCTCTACTCAAGTTTTCCCGGGGCATCTTGGGAATTGGTACGGCACCTCCCATGGACAGGCCCACTATGTATATAGGATATAACTAAGCAGGAGACAGGGGAGCTAAAGTGAAATCTTCTCCTCTAGCTGAGGCCTGGTTTACACTTAAAACTTAGATTGACCTAGCTATGTCGCTTAGGGTGTGAAAAATTCACATCCCAAACCACAGTAGTTAAGCCAACCTACCCCCACAGTGTAGACATGACTAGGCTGATGGAAGAATTCTTCCATTGACCTAGTTCCCATCACTCAGGAAGATGGATTACTTACATCAGTGGAAAAAAACTTCCCATCGATAGAGGAAGACAGCTGTGCCCAAAGGGAGACATGACCTGAATCATCGTGAACCTAGCTGGTCTCAACTGGACTTCGCTCTTGCATAGATCAGTGTATTCTGAACAGTTACAGCATGGAGATTCTACAGCTGGCACCAGCCCTGGATCAAGAGCCTGTTCAGTCCAGTGTGAAAGAGTAAAGAGATTTTTATTTGCACATTTCTCCTAACCTCAGAACATTGACAACTAATTAACTCTATTAAGACTTCAGTCCACGTTTCCTTGAAACATTAAGCAACAAACAGATTTAATCCATCTAAATCTCTGCTGGCCATCTACCAACAGAACAAGTATGAAATATGATACTAGATGAAATAATTCTCTCTCTCTTAAAGGAAGTGTTCAAGTGGACTACACAAGATGCATAGATGGACTCTTCATCCCCAACCTGCACAGTCCATTACATAGTAAAATGAATCCTATTCAACAACATTTTTTTACCACACTGTTTTCTCCAGAAGGGGTACCCATAACCATGGTGCATGAATTCATTATCCATCATGGTCCCCATTCCCTAAACAGTGATTTGGATGTAAATGTAATGAGTTTATTCTGAACACATTGTGGCCCTGATATTAGATTTTCTTTGGCAAAAGTTTTGCATGCATTAGCAGTATGTTAAGCAGGCACATTTAGATTAGGGTTTACAGTGAATGCTTCTCTGCAGGAAGTACTGGCACGGAATGTCCCATAAACAGCTAACATAGCAGGGTTGGTGTCATGATGTGTCAGGCACTCAGTGCTCTTTGCTTTGGAAAGGTCAGAGTGCAGCATGACAAGATAAGGGCTTTAGAATGTGCATTAGCCCTCAGAAAACTCCCATGGTATGCGCATTATTAGGCAGATGGGGAAACTGAGGTACAGTCTGAAATTATTTGACTCTCCCAAGGTCACACAGCAAGTTGGTGGCAGACCTGGGAATAATACTGAGGTCTTCTGTCTCCGAGGCCTGCACTTTAAACTCAAGACCATGCTTTCAGTAAACAGGTTTGTACCTGGCTTAGGCTGGGAATTAAATGTTTCATTACAGTATAGTGCCTGGTAGCCTCAGTTGTCCATTTTACTACTCCCCCATGTTAAGCAGCACAACTAGAAATCTTGACTCAGGTGAAGAATAGAATGGGGATAGCCAGGGAGGCTGCAAGTCAAGACCGAGGTGCATTTTCTGAGCTGTGTGGAGCCCCAAACTGTAACAGCTGCACATACTGAGGCTCAAGAATGGGACGTGGAGTAATGGGCAGGGGGTGGGGGGAGGAAGAACTCTAATAGAAGTGGATGCTCCTGCAGGTGAGGAGTGAAATACAGTGGTAGAGGAGCCTGGAGCCCAGGTCTGACATAACGGGGCACTGCCAGCAGCAGCGTTTGTGGCTCTGTTCAGTAGCATCAGTATCTCACTTTCAAAGGCATAACACTCACCCTTAAATTATTAAGTAGCCATAGTTCTTAGATTAAAATTAGCTGTGTCATTGATCACATTGGGGTTGGATGGGTTAAAATGATCACAGGCCAGGTTGCCCTCAGAATAGCTTGTGGGCATTTGCTGTCAGGAGCACACTGAAAATTTCCTCATGGTACACACAACTGCACCACATTCACCCTGCAGTGGCAGTTTGGCTCTTGTCCTGAGGGGCTGGGCCTTGCTCCCTGCTCCGGAAATAGCACCCTGGAGCGTGGAGTCGCATGACAGAGGGGCCACCGGGCCAAATTTCAGTGAACAGCGTTGTGAGCTGGTGAATTCGGTCACAATATCACTTGGTTTGGGGCCCTCTCAAACAGGGGACCCATGGCAAACTCCCTCTTTTGCCCCCCATCTGGGTGGCCTGTCCCACAATTGGTGCCCCTGCCAATAATACACACCATACATCTGCAGGCACCATTGTTTACAGTCTTTTCCAGTCAGCCCTACTGTGCAGAAAGGAACACGTGACAAAAAATTCTTTTGGGAGATTCAGCATTTAATGGAGGTGCCTCGGGAATGCATCCATATCTTGATCTTTCAGTCTGATCCTTTGATATGCCAAGGAGAGCACCTAGGCACCGGTCTGTTTGTGTTTTTTTTTCTCTGGCTGGCTGGTACATCAGTCAAACAAGTTGACGTCATCCCTAGATCTCACAATGGGAATATTGTACATTGACTGCACGCACAAATCCTCATTCAGCAACAGGAATCATGCCTCATGGTACCAGGGCTTGAATTGAAGGCACAATGAGGAGTGGCACAGCCTTAAAAACGGCATTGTTAGACCTAAAAATTGTCTCCACACCCCCAAAATTACAGTTGTTGTTTACCCTCCATACTCCCCCAAACATATCTCCCATTCCCCTGATACATTTTATTACAACCATGCTAGAATCTTCTAGTTGGGTAGAGCCATCCCTCATCTTCATTCCAAAACATCCAAGACAATCCTTATTATCTTGAGTCTGTCTTAGAGGAGTCTCAAATTTATCCTGCATCTCTTGATGCAGTGCTGCGAAGGAGCATCCCAGCCTGCATCTTCATGTGGTCATGTTGAGTTAGTATGAGGGATATAATGTTGTGATGTAACTTCATCATACCATGATACAAACATCACAGTGTTGCAGCATGGGCTTTATTGTATTTCCCAAGTCCCAACAACATAACATTCACCCTCCAATGAATAAGAACCTAGATTTGTTGTGTTACATCAGTTCTGTGTCACTGACTACAGTGGGCAGAATTTATTCCGGTATCTTTGGACACAGCCTGCATCAGATAGGTGTTTAGGTGCAAGTACTTTTGTCCTGCAGGAGAAATGCCTAACGACAAAAACCTTAAGGCCTGAGTCAAAACTGCAGATTCAGGTTGTTGGGATCCCAGGTATACATGTTTTCATCATGCCATCTATCTACACTTGATAGCTTTGTAGTTGTAATATATAGGGAAATAGTATTGTCTAGCAGTGGGTTGAGCCTGGGACTGACTGTCAGAAGCTCCAAAATTCTAATACTTGTATTGCCATAGTTTGATCTTGGACAAATCACTGATTACCTGATTTTAAGAGTAGTTGAGTACATCCAGCTCCTATCAAACTCTGAAAAGCAGGCCAGTACCCTTGTTGCCTCAGTTTTCCCCTCTATAAAATGGGGATAATACTTTACCTCAAAGGCAAGTTGTGATTTTTATTTAAATCATTTTAATACAGCACCCCAGATGTGTGACATATTACTGCTCTAAACATATGGTCGATTTAAAGTGATATCAGCGAAGAAAACCTATTATTGAAATACCTTTTATCATGTGGGATCCCCACGGATTTAATAAAATATACTTATAGAGTAAACACTTCACCCATCACTGAAATGTAGCCACTTCTAAAGTGGAATATATCAGCTGATTAACAAGTGCACAGAGTTACTATATAATAGTTTTGGATAAGAAGCAAAGAAGAATCTCTTGTCTAAGGAGAATTTAGCATTTAATCCCTATTTGTACCAAAGGTGTCATAGGATCTTTAAGCAGTCAAGACCCTGTTTGTAACATTTCACTGAGAAACAGATGATTCAAAACCCCTACTTAAAATAATTTGAAAAACAAAACCCACAAAAAACAGTCCCCTAGAGAGAAATAATGGCTGCAGTGAGAAAGATGCTGGTGAGATTGACCCAGATCTTTAAAGGTATTTAAGTGCCTACCTCCCATTGATTTAAAATGGAACTTAGGAGCCTAAATACCTTTGAGAACCCTGACTTTAATATTTTCCCTGTATGGCACTTCAAAAGGAACAAATAAGCATTTGACATGCTGGTCAATGGAAGGTCTTTGTTTACATTAACAGGTTACATTAACAGTATATGGAGGAAGTGGTTTGTTAGTGAAGCACAGAGAAATATGCTGCATTTTTACCTACTGATGCAAGGACACTTTCCCTCCCCAAAGCAGAAGTTCAGATAATTCTTTAAGGATCAGCAGAAATTCTGGTTTCATTCAACTTTGGAAGGCAAAGTCTGTAATTAAAAAAAATTCCTTCCTTCCTGGAACAGGAAATGTAAAAATAAGGATAGTGTATTTCCAACTTCTACTAAGGGAGGTGAGAATATAGCCACTTCTTTTTGCCACAAGACTGTATGTATATCTTATTTCTTGAAAGAGAGAGATTTCAAATGTGCATGTCCCCATATAATAATAAATATGGTGAACTAAACAGTTTCAAATATAAATATGCTTATATGTGTTTCTTTTTACAGTAGCATATGGACAAGATATGAAGGCATACAGAACTTCCATCCATCCTGATTTCCAAGGCAGCTGCAGCATGCACTACTGGACTAGACATGGGTCTGAGAACAAGGGATTCCTGTGTTCTGACTAGGGTTGCCAACTGTCTAATCGCGCAAACCCAAACACCCTTGCCCTGCCCCTTCTCCAAGGCCTCACCCCCTGCTCACTCCATCCCCCCTCCCTCCGTTGCTTACTCTCCCCCACCCTC
The DNA here is from genome assembly GCF_015237465.2 of Chelonia mydas. Lineage (NCBI taxonomy): Eukaryota > Metazoa > Chordata > Testudines > Cheloniidae > Chelonia > Chelonia mydas. The sequence goes on from NC_051246.2 coordinate 54,069,471, forward strand.
ACTCACTTTCACCAGGCTAGGTCATAGGGTTGGGGTGCAGGAGGCAGGGCTGGATTAATGCAGGGGCTTTAGGGGCTGCAGCCCAGGGCCTCGGGCTAAGGGGGGCCCGCAGGCCGGATGTGGCTGGCTGCTTCTTTTCATCTGGCCCGCGGCAAGTCTCCACGCCGCAGGCCGGACACTGGTCCCTTGGCGCCCCTGCACTGGCTGGAGCCTTGAGTGCCGACTTCACGGTGTGCCCCTGCAGCCCCTAGGCCAGGGACTTTCAGGGAATCTCTGCGCACTGCTCTCACCCCCAGCGCAGGCTCCGCAGCTCCCATTGGCTGGGTACTGCAGCCAATGGGAGCTGTGGGGGTGGTGTCTGCAGGCACCACGCAGAGCGGCCTGGCCCTCTGCCTAGGGGCCGGACATCCCAGCCACCTCGGGGAGCAGATCCTGCCTTAGCCCTGCTGCGCCGCTGACCAGGAGCTGCCCGAGGTAAGTGCCTCCTCGCCGGAGTCTGCACCCCCTCCCACACCCCAATACCCTATCCCAACACGGAGCCCCTTTCCACACCCAAACTCCCTCCCAGAACCTGCTCCCCAAACCTCCTGCTGCACCCCAACCCCCTGTCCTATTCCTGGCCCCATCCCAGAGCCCACTCCCCCCAGCTGGAACTGCACCCCCTCCCACATCCCAACCCTCTGCCCCACTCCCCCACTCCAAAACCCCAGGGGCCCCACAAAATCTAATTGTCCCAGGCCCACAGGAGAGTTAATACGGCCCTAGTCTGAGGGGGTGTTGGGTGCGGGTTCTGGGAGGGAGTTTGGGTGTGGGGTGCAGGCTCTGGGCTGGGGCAGTGGGTTGGAGTCCAGGAGGAGGGGTGCAAGTTCTGGCTGGGTGGCGCTTACCTAGGGAGGCTCCCGAAAGCCACCGGCACATCCCTCTGGCAGCAGCTCCTAGGCGGGAGGGACAAGGGGTCTTTGCATGCTGCCCCTGCCCGCAGGCACCTCCCCCGCAGCTCCCATTGGCCACAGTTCCTGGCCAATGGGAGCTGCGGAGTCAGCATTCAGGGCGGGGGCAGCGTGCAGATACCCTCTACTCCCACCCCCAGGGGCCATAGGGACGTGCCAGCCGCTTCCGGGAGCGGCGTGGAGCCAGGGTAGGCAAGGGGCCTGCCTTAACCCCGCTGTGCTGCCAGACATTTAGCGCCTAAAATCTCCCGGTTTTGCTTCAGTAGCCTCTGGGAGATAGAGCCTGATTCCGGGAGAGACTCAGCGAAACTGGGAGTTCTGACCTTGGCTTGGACATTGACTTTCCCTGTCCTCTTGGTCAACTCACTTAAAGCTACATTTTTAAAAAGTGGGTGCCTCCGTTTTTGGGTGTCCAACATGTGCCTCATTTTCAGAAGCATTGCACACCCAGAAATCTAGTTTGCAGTCAGCAGGAACTGCAAGCATTCTGACAATCAGAACTCAAGCATCTCAGATTGAGCATCCAAAATCTAAGGCCACTGAAAATCAGAGGACACCTTGTAAAACATAGACCTTAACCTTTCTGCCTTGGTTTGCCCACCAGTACAACAGTGACAATAATCCCTATCTGACAGAGAGGTTATGAAAGTTAATGGAAAGCATTATAAGTCCTAAATTTAGCAAAATATATATAAACCCTCCTGCAGATGAGGACGTAGAATTCCACCTATTTGGGCAACAGTCCCTTGCAAAACACTTCCCAAATCTTGGCTAATAGGAATAGACTCCAATACAAGCAGCCCCTGCTCTGCATCTCCTGCCACAGGAGCCAGAGGAGAAAATTCTTCAGGCTGGACTTTGGGGGGCAGTCAGAGGATAAAAGAAAGGAGTCAGTTATGTTTGAGGGGAATGGAGGTGGAGAAAAAGTGTTTCACAGGTCCTCCCAAAACTACTAAGGCCAGCTCTGCTCCCTGCCAGTGCTGGATAGTTCTCTCCTGAACATTTGCTAGGGCTTTCTTCGGCCTGTATTCAGCTACTTCTGGAAATATGATCTGTACGATAAGCTGGAACTGAGTCAGTGCCCCTAGACTAGGGGACAGGATACAGGAGGACTTTATTACAACTTGGTTTCCTGGAGGGAAGTCCAGTCAAAGAGGTGGCTTGCATTCTCCCCGGGGCTATTGTTCATTCAAACTTGGACGCTGGCCTTTTCTGTTTATTTATCCAGACTGAGCATCTCCTTGCCTGCCAGTCCTTCTGTATACAGTAAACAATGGCGGCTTATTGTAATGGTAATAAATGCAGCAACAGCTATGACATTCCTCCTCTTCCTAGGATCATCTGATAATCTGAGTTCCCTCTTCCTGCTTGTTGCCAGGCTCAGGGAAGAACAAAATAATATGTATATTATAGAATTTCATTCCTTGTCTGAACAACTATATATAGGCACTTTCACCAGTAGAAAAAGCTGTGGTTAACTTGAAATTTTGTTTGTTTTTGTTCAAAGTCCCATTTTCACTTGCTCCTGCCTTTCTCAAAGATTCTCCTTTGGGGTTGGAATTTGCCATGCTTGCCTCTGTGATTTGTGTTTGTGTTTCTGAAAGAAACGTTTGAGGAAGATCTTTTCGATTGTTTTTGAGATACAAGTGTGAGTATGAGGTACAGTAACTCCTCGCTTAACATTGTAGTTATGTTCCTGAAAAATGTGACTTTAAGTGAAACGGTGTTAAGCAAATCCAATTTCCCCATAAGAATTAATGTAAATAGGGAGGATTAGATTCCAGAGAAATTTTTTCACCAGACAAAAGTCTATAATATATATACACACAGTATAAGTTTTAAACAAACAATTTAATACTGTACACAGCAATGATGATTGTGAAGCTTGGTTGAGGTGGTGAAGTCAGAGGGTGGAAGAGGGTGGGATATTTCTCAGGAATGCCTTACTGCTAAATGATGAACTAGCACTCCGCTGAGCCCTCATAACATATTGTTGCTAATGTAGCCTCACACTCTACAAGACAGCATGAATGGAGGGAGGGGAGACAGCATGGCAGAGAGAGGCACACACCGCATATGAGAGAGATGGACGTGCATTGCCCCTTTAAGTATGCAGTAGTACATTGCCTTTTTTAAGTAGATCAGCAAGGGGAGACAGCAGCTGCTGCCAGCAACCTCCCTCCATCCTGAGCCCTCTTGTGTCCCGTTCCCCTGGCTCTATGGAGATGGGATAAGCAGGGGGCAGGAGCGGGGGACACCCTGACATTAGTCCCCTTCTTCCCCCCCTCCCTTTGCACAGCAAGCAGGAGGCTCTGGGGAGCAGCTCCAAGGCAGAGAGCAGGAGCAGCACATGACAGTGAGGGGAGGGACAGCTGAACTGCCCCGCAATTGATAAGCCTGCAGGGTGGCACCGGGAACTTAGGGGAGCTGATGGGGGGCTGCTGGCCCACCCCGATTCCAAGCCCCCATCAACTAGCTCCAATGGGCTGCTCTTCCTGTAAGCAGTGGATAAAGCAGGCGGCTGCCAAACAACGTTATAAGGGAGCACTGAGCAACTTTAAACGAGCATGTTCTCTAATTGATCAGCAACGTAACAACGAAACACCATTAACCGAGATGACTTTAAGTGAAGAATTACTGTACAGGGAAGAGACACGGTGGGCCAGATCCTGAGCTGGTGTAAATCAGTGTAGCTCCATTGGCTTTTGTGCTCAGTGATGTAAATGGAGTTGCAACGATTTATACCAGCTTGGGACCAGGCCCTTTCCCCTTCTCCCCCACTTAAAAAAGGAAAAGAAAAAAAATCTGACTCTCTTTTTGACACCATGCAGATAACTCCAAATTGGCTGAGCTTTGCAGTGCCAACCTGTGAATGACAGTTTCCCTCAGCAAGGTGGCTGCACTTTGCAAAGTTTTAAAGAACAAGGATAGAGAAATAACAGGGACAGACGTCTGAAAATATTTCACCTGGCCTGCACAGTAAGTAGAAAGTGCTGATGTGGCCAGCCCTTATACATACACAGCTCAGAAAGCATATACAATTAAATAGCAATTAATCCCTCCTTAAGAGTCCATTTTGCCATGATGCCTACAGAACCCAACCTGCTGATAACAGGTAGGGAAGTGATAAGTGGTGCCTGTTCCTCTTTCCCTCTTTCCTACTATCCATCCTCCCTACCCCTTTCCCTTTATAAAAAATCTGATACAGGTAGTTAACTAAAGCTGTACTAATTCCTCACCATTTTCATTTGTTTGTATGTTGTAGCCTCGTCTTCTACCCTTGGTCTGGTTGCATCTTTAGACTGAAAGCCCTTCAGGGCAAGGGTTTTCTCTTTCCTATGTTTGCACTGTGATCTCAGTCCCGCTGTGACCAGTCCCGTACTATACATATTTAATGATAAGAAGCATAATGGCTGAGATGGAAGTGCTGGGCTTTCCCCTATTTTCAGTTGCTTGTAAGGATTTTTTAATAAAGGGGATATGGTGTGCAAGGGCCCCTCACACATATGTACATTAAAATGCCACACGCCCTCCCAATCCCCATATATATGTACACACACTGTAACTCCTTCCCCAACCCACTTTAATCTTGTGGTTTCTTTGAGTATTATTTCCCTCCCTCCTTCTCCATTTTCCTCCAAACCAAAGAAATTCCATAAAACAAACATACACAAAATCCAACCCAAAATCCCCTACGCTAATGCAACAATTATCAGGAAACACTTAGCTGAGAACGAACTCTCACCTTACCTTAACTTTGTCCCCTTTGTGCTTATGTATCATTATATGGTCTTTAATTTGCAACATGTTGTGTATTATACTGAATGTTTTTGGCTTCAAGCTTCTAGGATCCGTTCCTTCAGGACGCTGTGGATTATTTTCTCAAAGCTTCTGCAAGAAAGGGTTTGTGTACATGGGGAAATTGCCCAGCAGAACTGTACCAGTGTAATTATACCACTATAGCGGTACAATGGTAACTCCCTGTGTGGACACACTATTCTGGAATAAAAGTTACTTTTTTGGTACAGTTTAAATTGTTTCCAGTGTGACATGAGCTATACTGAAAAAAAACTCTCATGTGTGCATGTGGGGGCAGTTGTACTGGTGTAGCTATAGTGGTATAATATTATTGCTATAGTTCCTCTGGTCAGTTTTCCCATTTAGACAAGCCTTAAGCTGCTGAGGTTTTCCTCTCTCTCATCCCAGTCACTCCCTGGTGAGGAAGAGTTGAGAGTTCTGAAAACCGCTGAAGAGCAGACTAGGGAAAGTACAACCATAATTCCTTTTTAGTTTCAAAAAGTACAGTGGCTATGGATGTCTGTAGCAATCACAGAGCCCCTTTGGGCCCGATTTACAGATGTGAGTGCCTGAGTCACAGTGCTCAGTTTTGTATGTGCATGTTAGGCTGTAAGTGACTACAGAAAGACAGAAAGGAGTAATGGCACTGCTAGCTAATCGGCAAGAATTTCTATGCTGCTAAATCTGGTGCAGTTGACCTGGTGTTAGCAACCATAATTTAGGCAGCGCCTAAGCTAAGGAGCAGAAGTTGTGCTTCTGACTTACCTAGTGGATGTTTTATCCCAGTGTTGGGGTGGTAATTTCAGATAGCTGGTTACGTTTTATTGTGCTTCCTCCCAGTAAAGAAGACCTAATTATTTCTGCGAGGCAAGGCAAATTTGTCAAGGTGGGATGCAAGCTGTGCTGCTTGTGCAAGGAGATAACACAATGGGAAACTTGCTTAGAGTGGGAAATGAGCGTCTGCTAGTCACCCTGCTGGTGGTGTGAAGCCCAGATAGGCTCATGGCTGTCTCCCATTCCTCGCTGAACAGAAATCCGTCAGAGGCACGGTGATCATTTCCAGTATGACACACGATTTGTTATTGTCTCAGACTAAACCAAAGTTTTCATGCTGCTCAGCTCGGGAGGCGACCATGCCTGTGTACTACATCTTCACCACCTTGCCAGCCTCAACGGGCCCTGAAAATAGCATTAAACAAAGACCAGTGGTTTCTTCTTCTAATTTCAATGACTAAGCCTTGGGTTCCAGATGATGGCAATCTACCCCCAATGGCAAAATAACCATGTTCAATATGCTTGCATTTCAGGAACATAGAGATCCATTTCACACACAAAAGCATAGCAGCCGTTGCATGGTCAGAAAGGCCTGTGCAGACTTGTGAAGGGAAATGCAAATGACCACTGTGAGGCATGGAGTGAGTAAGGGAAGGTATCTTAAGAGCTGTTCCTAAATGATGGGGCTGCTCTAAAGAACTCTGTATAACACCTAGTGTGCTTTGACATTCATTCACTAATCAGAGTCATCCCGCTCCCAGTGAGTCACTTGTTCCGCTCCCCTGGAGACTCGTCTCATATTGTATCCAAAACCACTTGATTGGTTCATATCGTTTTAAAAAGAATGGACAAAACGTAGTGACCAAAAGTTTTTGCCATCTGAGAGCTGATCCATGAAACGAGTTAACAAGCCACAGTACAGTTGCCAGTTGACTGGTGTCTACATCACAAAAAACCACCCCGCTGCAGTATGCACTTGGCAGTCTCTGTGGAGCAGCATCGCCTTGGCTGGATCCTAAACAACGCTCTTGCTCATAGAGGTGATCCCTCTGTGTCTGGGTCGAGGCACATTGGCAGGCACACAGTGGAGAAGGCTGCACAGCTGTTGAGTGTGCCTTTTCTTGAGCCTCCTTTAATCAGCCCTGAATTAATTAAAAAGATCAATTAAGAAAAAAAAATTAAAAAGAAAAAAATCAAGTGCAAAAGGCCAAGAACTCCATAGTGCCATTTCCAAATATGCAAGATACAAGAAAAGAGGATGGGATGGCACTTTTTCAGTGGTTCTCAAACTTATTTGATCGCACCCCTTTCTTTGTGTCGGTAGTTTATGCCCCCCTGCCATACAAGTTCATATTCCAGTTAAAGGAAAATCAAGCTGCAACTCTCACTAAATATTAAAAACAGTAAGGCATTGGTTCAAACAGAGCCAACGATCCATTGTAATAAGAGCAAAAGCAAAACTGCGATTGTGGTCAATGCTTCCAAATTAAATGTGCACACTGCGTCTTAGCAAACGGATTAATGTACAGATGGCAACGACTTTTGTATAATGCTCTGCAAGTTAAACAGAAATCTGTCAAAATGCACAGCACCATCTGAGGACTTGATATGTCTGGATGAATCAGCATTGCCAGTTATTCATTGCTATGGGTAAAATGTGCACTGTACATTTTTTTTTCCCTCCTAAAGCTTCTCATGTCTCCCCAGAATACATTCTGTGTCTCTTCCCCCGCCCCAGTTTGAGAACCTCTGCTTTACATCATCGTGTTAGGGCCTGGCCTGGGTAAAAGTGCTTTATGAGCCGCTGTAAACAATTATCAGCCACTGATGAAGAGGCACTGGGAAGGGTTTGGATGCTACATGTCAGCTTTATGGGACAGTGCGGGTAAGAGACAGTGTGTGTATGGGGGTGGGCCACTCATAGAGTGAGGACAGAAGGCCTGTGTAGGTGCAGTCACACTTAGAACAAGGTACAGGTCTCTGTGTTCTTGCTCTACAGTCTGGTGTGGAGTGGAGCTATGGCAACCAGCCTTGAAAGAGGCATGTCTACATGGAGCAGCTCCTGTCCAGGGCTGGATTTAGGGACAGCTGACCCAGATGACCCCCTGGGGTGCTGGGCTCGGGGGGGTGCCGGGATTGGGGTGCTCTTTTTATTGTTAGCAACAAAAGGGAACATAGAATATTTGAAGTAAAATGTTTCAGGTATTTTGTATGTGGATCCATTTTTCACGAATCTCCTAGAATGTTCTGGGCCTTCGTAGAATCTCGTGAAAACTTCCAGACTTTCTGAGAACTACATTTTCCTTGAACCTCCTAGAATGTGGTCAGCCATGCCCTTGTGGGTATTTAAGTGGCAGTGCATCACCAGTGAGTCAGTGAGATATAAGGATGAACTGAAATGAAATGAGAGCCCAGCTGTGATACTGTGACAACAGCACAAACATGAAAAGAAGAAACAGTGGGATCCTTGCCCTGAATCCAATAGCTTTCTTCATGCCTTGTCGCTGCCATTCCTTCAATCGGTTGTGTCAGATGCAGCATCATCTTCTTTAGATTCAGTATCCTCTTCGGAGTACTGCAAAGGACATGCTTCCTGTTTTCACCATCAGATGCAAGATCCTTATAGGTTTCAGAGTAGCAGCCGTGTTAGTCTGTATACGCAAAAAGAACAGGAGTACTTGTGGCACCTTAGAGACTAACAAATTTATTTGAGCATAAGCTTTCGTGAGCTACAGCGCACTTCATCGGATCCTTGTAGACAATGGTACAAATCTGACTGTGAGGCTGGTAAGTGATACTCACTATTTTATCACTTGAAAATGCCATTGGCCAGTCTTTGGATCTCTCTGATGCTGTGCTTCAGTTCGCAAGAGCAAAGGCAACAAAAACGACCTTTTTAACTAAAAGACGAGGGTTAACATTCTAAGGCTGTCATCTACTCTAACGCTATTTAATACTGGTCTACCCAATGTTGGTGCACAGTTCAATTTCTTGATGTTAGTACATTTCAGGTTTCAGAGTTATTCTTAAAATTAAAAAGTTTCTATAAGCTTAGAGGAAGCAAAATTTTTTATTTGCTTATACATGGCATGAATAATTACAGATTTACAGATCCTAGCATGCATTTCGTGCACTGAAGTTGTGAAATGGGCTACAAATGCAATAAAAATTAAGGTAATTAAAAGTTTTAACAAATGGTGTGTGTGTGTGTGTGTGTGTGTGTGTGAGAGAGAGAGAGAGAGAGATCATTTGGTCTAGGGCCAGCCCTGCTCCTGTCAGTTTGGTATCCAAGTGCCATGAACTTGTCCTTAATTCACAAATGGCCCAATCATCTTTTCCACTTCTGAGAGAAAAGTGGACCCAGGTCAGGCTTCTCTTGCACTGGGGAAGCAGAAGGGGAAATGCTCTCCTTTATGTTGCCCCACAATCTAGATACCCCACTACAGGAGCACCTTTGGAATAGAAACGGGAATAGCCAGACTGGACCAGATCCGAGTGTCTTCTCTCCTTCCGTGGTCAGCACCAGATGCCTCAGAGGAAGATATAAGAACCTCACAGTAGACTGATGTGGCTTAATCTGCTTCCTACAGTAGATCTCATCCTGATCTCTATTAGTTAAAGAAGCTCTGAAGCATGAGGTTTAATATCCCTTCCAAAATTATTGTTAGTATTAACTATTGTAACTGTGAATATTCTTCTTATACATATAGATGTCCAGTCCTTTTCTGAATCTTGTTAACTTCCCAACAACTTTCTGTGGCAATGAGTTTCGTTTCATAGTCTAATTTAATATTGTAGGTCCCTTCCCCACGCTATCTCATGGGAATTCCCAGTTTACTGTGATTTGATATTACATGGTGTCTTCCGCTGCTGAATGGAAAGAATGAACAATTTGTGGCTGTGAATGTTTGTCCATGTTCTTAGCTTTACAGGTTTCAGAGTAGCAGCCGTGTTAGTCTGTATTCGCAAAAAGAAAAGGAGTACTTGTGGCACCTTAATCTGATGAAGTGATCTGTAGCTCACCAAAGCTTATGCTCAAATAAATTTGTTAGTCTCTAAGGTGCCACAAGTCCTCATTTTCTTTTAGCTTTACAGTATCATTTCCAGCAAAGGTCTGCATGAGGACAATGCATTGCATTGGCTTTTTTCTTTTTATTATGATTTCTGGTGTAACTGTAGAATATTGTACACAAACACTTCTTTAGTCCTTTTCTCTCTTTAGATTTTCCTTCCCAGAGGGCTAGTCTATTTGCCTTCTCTCTTACAGGTTTGCTTCAGACATGCCAAACAGTGTCCTAAAGTGGAGAAGGCCTTAGAACCACAGAAGTTAGAGATGGAAAATCTCTCAACCTAAGATCGGTTAGCCCACACACACCATCAACCTATGCAGAATTGTGCCTAGATACACTAGCGTTATGCTCAATCTCATTTTAATTGTCCCAAGCAATAGGGCTTTCAGAGTGACTATTCTACCACGTAACAGATTTCATAGCCAAAACACTTTTAATGGTACTCATCCTACATTTTATTTTGCTTAATTTCAGTCCCTTATACCATTACCCCTAATTATACACCCTTGTGCCTCCCTAAATAGTCTTCCTTTCTCCTTGGTGTTTTACACCTCAGATAGTTGTAGACTCTTATCTTGTCCCCCTACCACACCTTGGCACATTTAGATCTTAGGTTTTTACTCATTGGGCAGAGTCTCCAAAACCTTGATAATTTTTGTTGCTGTTCTATGAGCAACCCCATGCTTTCTGATAATGGGGTGCCTAGAATTGAATGCAGTGTTTCAGATCTGTTTGCACCAGGGCTATACAGAAAGGCACCATTATCTCTGGTTTCAGAGTAGCAGCCGTGTTAGTCTGTATCCACAAAAAGAAAAGGAGTACTTGTGACGCCTTCGAGACTAACAAATTTATTAGAGCATAAGCTTTCGTGAGCTACAGCTCACTTCATCGGATGCATTCAGTGGAAAATATAGTGGGGAGATTTTATATACACAGAGAACATGAAACAGTGGTGTTACCATACAGATTGTAACAAGAGTGATCAGGAAAGGTGAGCTATTACCAGCAGGAGAGTGGGGGGGGGGGGGGCGGGGGGAACCTTTTGTAGTGATAATCAAGGTGGGCCATTTCCAGCAGTTTACAAGAACAGTAGGAGGGAAATAAACAAGGGGAACTAGTTTTACTTTGTGTAATGACACATCCACTCCCAGTCATTACACAAAGTAAAACTATTTCTCCTTATTTCCCCTCCTACTGTTCTTGTAAACTGCTGGAAATGGCCCACCTTGATTATCACTACAAAAGGTTCCCCTCCCCCCCCACCTTCCCCTCTCCTGCTGGTAATATGACAGGTTTCAAAGTAACAGCCCTGTTAGTCTGTATTCGCAAAAAGGTGCCACAAGTACTCCTTTTCTTTTTGCTGGTAATAGCTCACCTTTCCTGATCACACTTGTTACGGTCTGTATGGTAACATCCATTGTTTCATGTTCTCTGTGTATATAAAATCTCCCCACTATATTTTCCACTGTATGCATCCGATGAAGTGAGCTGTAGCTCATGAAAGCTTATGCTCTAATAAATTTGTTAGTCTCTAAGGTGCCACAAGTACCATTATCTCTGTCTCTGTGACTTATGCAGCTCAAAATTGCATAGGTCTGTTTTGCTGTCATCTCACATCAGAATCATGCCTAATACCCTGTCCACTCTCCAGCTACTTTCGGTTGTGTTCAGCATTACCACTTCTCAGAATCCTCCCTCCCCCTGAATATCTGTGATTCAGAGAATCTGTAATACAGCCACACTTTTCCATGTGGAATCACATTTTGTTTCCTGAATCACATTTTGTACTAGAGTTTTGACTTGCCAAGCTAACAGGATAATGCTCTTTGCATGCACAAACACAGTCAGCCCTTTCAGAGGGCTCTTAGGAGTTGAACACTACCTCTCCCTTTTGCCAGAAATCACCTTTAAGCAGCAGTAAGTATTGTTACATATATCTAAGAGGTGAGTAACTGAGGCATAAAGTGGTGATATGATTTGCACAAGGTCACACAGCAAATCAGTGTCTGAGCCAGGAACAATATTCAGAATTCCTGACTCCTTATTCATGCTCTCTAGCTATTAGCTCTGTAGGCAGAGCGACAATGTGGTCTAACTTCTGGGAAGTGTGTGATACAGAAAACAGGTAGGATCAAATATCCATGATAAAGTTACACAGTGTGCTGCATCCACATGGATTCAATCTTTCACCCGACTGAAAATATAAAATATATTATAAGCCAAACCAATAAAAGGTCATGTTTTTTAGTGACACCTCTTGTGGTTTTGCCCTCTTTAGAACAGCGTGTGTGAGAGCAGGACATCTGAGTGGGAGAGGGCTGCAGTCCTATAGCAATCTCGCTGTGGGGAGGATGTGCAGTAAAAAAACCCAAGGTATTTCTGCAGTAATTTCATGCATAGCTGTTCAATATGTAAATGGCTGTGATAACATCTTTGGTGATGCTGATTTGCAGTGTTCTTCAATTCTTTTAATGATGCTTTAATCGGACCCTATAGGGAGTAAACTCCTCTGTCCCACAGTCTGTTTGTATTATGCTGTTTGATCAGGTGCTAAGTATTGTCGTTTTTTAGATGATTGCTTTTCTGAGTGGTGTAAGGAGTTTCCATCAGGATCAATCTTCCTCTACTTTTTCATGACTAGAAGAAAAGGAGTAGTAGTGGTACCTTAGAGACTAACCAATTTATTTGTCTCTAAGGTGCCACTAGTACTCCTTTTCTTTTTGCGAATACAGACTAACACGGCTGCTACTCTGAAATTTTTCATGACTGAAAGGCATAATGAAGCTGCTAAAATCATCTTCCTTGCCCGTTAATCTGACCACAGCACCTCACTCTTTGAATCCTTCCACTGGCTCTCCCTGACACCCCCTATTAAGTGTACATTTCCTGTCCTCCCCTTCAAGGTCCTTCACATCTCTAACCCGCCCTTCTTGTCTCATATCACATGGCCATCTCACTGCCTCTACTCCACTAACAAAGTCAGGCCCCTGGGACTGGATTAAGTCAATTGTGGATCCCAAGCACACTATGACAAAGGGGTCCCTTTTGGCCCCACCCCCGACTTGTAATGGAAGTCATAGGGTGCCCTCCCACCTTTCCTGGAGAGGCCTGGACAGCAGTAATGGGGCCCTTTTCCTCCCCAGGAGTGGCAGCCGGGACTCTCTTCGACCCCCTCTCCTCCAGAGAGGCAGAGCTGGCAGCAGAGGGTGTCCTCAGTACTTAACACAGTGTATCTGCTTTTGTGGGTGGAATAGGCTCACCTCACTTTTCTCCTCCTGACACACACAGTGTCCCCTGCTGGGATGGGGTTGGCAGGAACTCCCTTGAGAAGTGGATCTTGGAGTTAGCACCCCATTGAAATTTACTACACTCCCCTGCTTCAAATCCCTCAGAACCCATTTCTGTCATGACAACTGATAGGAAATTCATTAATTTTGGCTTGGTTAAAGGGCAGATGAGGAATAAGTGACACTTTATCTACTTGGAATAGTTAACAAGTATACAGATATATAAAAACTGTATCTTTGTATGTCACATGTTTTCTTCGGGGCAGGAACACAGGGGAACATGTCCTTTGTTCAGCCTGATTGGAGCTTTTAGGCACTTATTCAGTAGTAATACATCCTGTTTATATAGCCTATAGCAGCATTTCTCAAACTGGGGTTCATGAAGGTACTCCAGGGGGTCCATAGGCCCCACTGATCAACTCCTCCCCCTCCTTGGCATGCAGGAGGCACTGGGAGGGTAAGGGAGGAGGGGGTGGAAAGAGGTGGGGAAGAGGAGGGGCAGGAGTGGAGCAGGTCGGGAAGAGGTGGGGTGGGGCCTTGGGGGAAGGGGTAGAGTCAGGGTGGGGCCTGGGGCTGAGTGGGGAACTTGGGGGTCCACACATTTTTAAAAAAATCAAAATGGAGGTCGTCGGGTTGCTAAAGTTTGAGAATGCTAGCCTATAGAATAACAGTGAGGCTCCTTAGAGGGAAAAATACAGCTGCATGATTTTAGCTGTACACTCTGATTTGTCTCTAAGGTACAGAAATGTGGGTTACATTAATTTGTTACACATATTTAGCACCACTTATTTAAAGGTCTTGATGGGCATTAAGTTAGACTCACAACACTCCTGTGAGAGAGGCATTAATTATACCTTTTTATAGGTAAAACGGAGGCATAGAGCTAGTATGACAGTTTAAGGGGGAGGGATAGCTCAGTGGTTTAAGCATTGGCCTGCTAAACCCAGGGTTGTAAATTCAATCCTTGAGGGGGCCATTTGGGATCTGGGGCAAAAATTGGGGATTGGTCCTGCTTTGAGCAGGGGGTTGGGCTAGATGACCTCCTGAGGTCCCTTCCAACCCTGGTATTCTATTATTCTAAGTAGCAGCCCTGTTAGTCTGTATTCCCGAAAAGAAAAGGAGTACTTGTGGCACCTTAGAGACTAATGCATCCGATGAAGCTAATGCTGTAGCTCAGGAAAGCTTATGCTCAAATGAATTTAGGTTTCAGAGTAGCAGCTGTGTTAGTCTGTATTCACAAAAAGAAAAGGAGGACTTGTGGCACCTTAGAGACTAACCAATTTATCTGAGCATAAGCTTTGTTAGTCTCTGAGGTGCCACAAGTCCTCCTTTTCATAGAGCTATTAGAAGCCCATTCCTGAAGTCAATGGCCCCAAGGATGCAGGTGGCATAGACATTTGTGCACTGGGCCCCTGCTAGCTTAGCCCATTGCAGGCTCAGGGCTCAGGCCAGCTGCATAGTTGTGAAGAGAAGGCACTAAAGGCAGTAGTCCCAACATCCAGCCCTGTGTGTTGGTCACAAGTGTGCAGCTCAGGTACACAGGTTACTTACCAGAAGCAGAACTCTCCTAATGCGTTAGCAACAAAGGGAGGCGTTGTGTGTGTGGTTTTGTTTGTTTGTTTGACAAACTTTGGGCTTGGTCCTGCAAACACGTAAGCACCCGAGTAACCTGAATCGCCTGGGTAGCTCCACCGGAGCCCGTGGGACTGTTTCTGTGCGGAAAAGCGACCCCTGCGTGTGTTTGCAGGGTCGGGGCTCTGTGGCTTTTGGGAGGCGCTGCAGGACTCCGGCTGCTGCACGTGAGCCGCATTTCAGCGGCGCCCTGCCCGGTACCGACTGAAGAGCACTACCGCTAAGCAGAACAAACTGCGGGGAAACCTGCCGCCACCAGAAAACCGCAGAGAAAGCTGGAGAACAACACAACCCACCTATCGCGCGCTGGCTTTCCATTTCTGAGGCTGTCCAGCTGAGCAATGTCCCACAGGAGCCTCAGTGGCTCCAGCTCTCTCCGTAATTAGAGTCCCCGGCGAATTCCTGCTCGCCTTCCCCCGGGTGTGCTCGCCATTTGGGCTCAGACCCTGCCAGGCTCTCAGATGCGGACTCCGTGGAAAGCTGGGAGAGGAGCGCTGCTTTTGAAGTGAAATTCGTTGTTCTGTTGAAAGCATCCAAGATCTGATCATATTAAGGACCCGCCTCCTGCCCCCCTCTTAAAGTCACAAAGCCATAATATTTTGCCTTTCAGTTTCCCCCTCGCGGCGTGCTCTGCTTATCTAAACTCCCACCTGGGAGGCTGGATGCGATTTCAGCACATTGCTGCCAATTAAATGCAGCATTTCAAAATTGTTTGTATTTAGCAACACAAAGTCAGTGACCAGCTCCTTGGCAGGCCAGGCAGGCGCTGTTAAGGGTGAGCTTTAACTGTGCAGACTCACACAGCCCGTGCACGGTGCCCCTCATTCAAATCTTTGGTCCCCTCCCTCCCCTTCAAGTTTCCTCTGATCGGCTTTGTTACACTTGAATGTCTAGCATTAGCTGTGCCGGAGGCAGAGGTGCTCCAGCAGGAAGAGGCATGTGAAACTGTTGCATCTTTTTCTCTCTCTTCTTTTTCTTTCAAGGCCAAAGAACTTAAACTTCCTGAAATAGTTGAATAGAAGCTGAGCGGACTTTTCTTCTTTCCCCAGGAGCTGGAAACTGACTAACAGTTCAAGCAAGGCTCCAAAGCAGAGAGAGAGAGCAGCGGCACACTTCCTCCAGGGGACTCCCTGGACTTTCCCCTCTCCCCCATTTGTCTCTCCTGGGAGGAGCCAGCAAAAGGCACATTGTAAAAATAAAAACTGGACCGGAGCCAGCAAGTTGTAAAATTCTAAGTGGTATTGGCCAGATCGCGGCGGATAAAATAGAAACTCCTTCACTCCCTGATGTGAAAAGTCTCAGGAGAGAGCTGAAACATTTCTAGCAGCGGTCATCTCTTATTTCCTTCTCCAAAAGCCGCGATGCAGCCCTAACTTAACATAAAAAGGGGGTGAGTGTAAAATACACTTTCATTTTTGTCTTTACACTGGCAATCTAAGGTGGTGGGGGAATGCATTGTAATTTATCGTAATGCAAAGAGAGGAGGGGAGATCTCTGAGGAGCTACAGCAGCAAATGGCAATCGTGGATTTCGGATCACAGTGTCAGCGTTTGTCTTGCTTGAACAGGAGATAATCGCAAGGTTGTTGCCGTTAAAACGGTCTCTGGTGTGTTAACAAGATGTTTATCTTGAGAGAGTTTGCAGAAAAGAAGTTTGGGTTGTGTCTGACCTTCTATAAGAGCCATGTGCTTTATATTTTAGGCTGACACTTTCAGCTCTTTGGGTTGTTTTTGTCCATTTGTTAATGATTACTGAGGCATGGGATGCACTGACAGCGAGAGGCTGCTTGATTCAAAACAAAACAAAAAATGAGCAAGGTTTCCATTAACATAAACAAATAAAAATAGAATCTCCGGGCTTTTGATGTCTTTGAAGAGCGAGTCATCTTGAAAACAAAATGCCTCATTCTATCCCTTCCCCTCAGGAGATACAGTAATTCTGAAATTGGGGGTGGGAAAAAGAAATTTTTCTCTAGCTTTTTCGGTTTGCTAAATGAATTTAATTATAATGTAGCCTGTTTCAAAGAGACTGCAGCCATGAAACTGGCAGAAAGCCTGATTATCACTACAAAAGTTGTTTGTTTTTTTCTGCTGCTGGTAATAGTTCACCTTAACTGATTACTCTTGTTATAGTTGGTATGGCAACACCCATTTTTTCATGTTCTCTCTGTGTGTGTGTATGTATGTATATATGTGTGTGTGTGTGTATGTATATGTGTGTGTGTCTGTATCTATATAAAATCTTCCTACTGTATTTTCCACTGCATGCATCTGATGAAGTGGGTTTTAGCCCACGAAAGCTTACGCTCAAATACATTTGTTAGTCTCTTAGGTGCCACAAGTACGCCTTTTCTTTTTGTCCTAAAAGGCAGAGAAGAGAGATCCATCCTCTTTAACACCCCCTCCCTCCCATCTTTTCTCAGTACTTGTGTGAAGTTCATTTGTCTGGCTGTTTTGTGAATGAAAGTGGAACCTTTCTTCTTCCCTAATAATTGCTCAGGGTCTCTGTTCACTGGGAGATTTTTGTAACTGGCTGTTTTTAGTAGACAAAATGTTAATATTTTCACCAGAGTTCCTATTAGTGGAAAGAATCCCAACACCCTTCTTTCCCCAGTTCTCTGAAATGTCCCAGCACTTGCAACTCTTGTCACTTGCCTGGGCTGGGCAGAAATGTAAATGTACATAATGCAGGTTTTGGGGGTAATGCAGTTTATAACTGCCTATACTTTTTTTATTATTTATTTATTTATTTTTGCTGGCCTTCTAATCATATGAGCCCTGTCCCTCGATTTTGTGCATTTTTGTTTGTCAGCAACAAATTCTGAGCATATTTGTAGACAACACTATAATTCTGTGGTATGAAAGGTTTCAGTTATGCTGAACTCACCAGTGTCTGTGGTTCAACACATAATATCTGTTTACAGTGCGTGTGTGTATGTTTAGAGTATATAGACAGTTATGACTTCAGCTAGGTTGCATAAATTCAGCACAGAAATTGATCCACAATCTTTCTTTTCCTATCATAGAAGCCACAGAGAAACTTTATCATAGGCCACAGTGGTATAAACTACTTCTTGGTTAGTTTCATGTCTTCATTGTTCTAATATTTATTCAAGATTTTTCCCTAAAAATCCCCAGACATTCTAATATCTTTACAAATATAAGTCAAATTCTGCTCTCTTTACCCATGTGAGTAACTTCATTAGCCTTGTCTATGTTCAAAAATGACCTGTGACTGACAATGTGTGTGAGCAGTCGGTGCAGCACTGAACATAATCTGTCCTGGTCTGCAGTTGCAGTTAAACCATTTCAACACCAATTCAGCTGTACCTGTCATCAGTACTGGAAACTTCTCATAATACAGACAGTGTTACTGACTTCTGTGTGAGCAGAATTTGTTCCACAACATGTCAGTGCAGCCATCTCTGGGGTGGAACGCACCAATCATTTAAAGGAGTACACAAGAACAATAGGCCATTGAAATTGTTTGGGACTGTCAGGAAGAAATACTTTTATCCAAGTGTTTTGGCAGGGGGAATTTAGTTAAGCAGAATGCATTTACCTGTGCTGGAATTTCCCCAGGACAAGGTGGTTAAACCTTCCTTAAACCTTCGATGTCACCTGAAAAGTGACATGGGCTCAGTTTTGAAAACCTCATTAATTTATTTCTCTCTTCCCCAAACCACTGAGTTTTTCCAGTGCCTTGATTTTGTGTATTAAAGCCCCCTTTTGGGGTAGTGTTGGCGGCAGGTTTTAGGGGCTGGATCTCTTTTTCATCTTTTCTTCCACCCCAGACTTTTCTTTCGTCCTACCTCTTTCGGATGAGCCATGTGCTTGTCTTTACTTATTGCATCTGCCATTTAAAATCAGAAGGAATAGCTTGGCCTTATTAAAATTAGTGTGCTGGGGCTAGGGAAATCTTACCCATTTCCTGTCCTGACTACTGTAAATGAGGATTCCAGGTGAAGTTTTTATAGGCTCATTTGTATGAGACTATTAAAATGCTTGTGTGGTGAAACATATTTTTCAGATGTTAATATAGTTTTACTGTTCCTTTTTATTAGGAGGGAACTATGTAAAATGTCAAATGTTTGGGTTTTCCCCATAACAAACAAGTATATATTTTCCCTGTTTTATTACACTCACCACAATGTTATCCTGGATGTCTGGAGCAAAGTATATCTTGGACAATAACTATAAGGATCCCAGTAATAAATATTTAACAGATCCCTGGTCACTTACAATTTCATGGTTGGTTTCAGAGTAGCAGCTGTGTTAGTCTGTATTTGCAAAAAGAAAAGGAGTACTTGTGGCACCTTAGAGGCTAACAAATTTATTTGAGCATAAGCTTTCGTGAGCTACAGCTCACTTCATCGGATGCATTCCTGGTTGTCGCTATGTTGCTCCCCCTGGCTGCTTGGAACCTCAATAACAGCAGGGATAGAACTATGATCTTCTGCTTTGTGAGCACAGGACCCTATTATGTGAACTAAAGGAAAATCTCCATTAGCTGTCGCAGTGTAGGGCAACAGGGCACACAGTTCCACGATTTTAATTCATTTCCATTAGAGTCCAGTGGTATGTGCAGCCACATGCCAGCTCTTCCATTATACATCATATGGTATGTACATTTGAGGATCTAAAATATGGCAGTAGATTTTGAGATGGAAATAGAGATTTAATTAGATCTTTATTTCTTTTAATCCAGTAAGGAAGAATATCTAAAAGCACTTTTATTCATAGTGTTTGGGCTCAGTTTCCCTGATTAACACCATTCATAAATTTTAAGACCATTATTATCTAGTCTGACCTCTTGCATAATGCAAGCCATAGAACCTCACCCAGTAATTCCTGCATCAAACCCATAGCTTCTGATTGAGCTGTAGCGCGACTCTTAGAAAGGTATTCATAATTTCTTCTCCCAGTGAATGTGTCTAAGAACATAGGAATGTCCATACTGGGTCAGACCAAAGGTCCATCCAGCCCAGTATCCTGTCTGCAGACAGTGGCCAATGTCAGGTGCCCCAGAAGGAGTGAACCTAACAGGTAATGATCAAGTGATCTCTCTCCTGCCATCCATCTCCACCCTCTGACAAACAGAGGCTAAGGACACCATTCCTTACCCATCCTGCCCAATAGCCATTAATGGACTTAACCTCCATGAATTTATCTAGTTCTCTTTTAAACCCTGTTATAGTCCAAGCCTTCAAACCTCCTCAGGCAAGGAGTTCCACAGGTTGACTGTGCGCTGTGTGAAGAAGTCTAGGGTACTACATTTTATATGAAGAAGGTAAATCAGGTTCTCCATTTACTTTCTCATAATACAAGAAAAAGGGGACTTCAGTTGTAATGCTTTTTTGTTACACAACCCATAATTAACATGTGTCACTCACTGCCACAGGATGTCATTGCAGCCAAGATTTTGGTAGGATTGAAAAAGGGACTAGATTTGTATATAGCTAGGCAATAATGCGTTTGCGGTATGTTCAGGTTACAAACCAATCACTAATTGATGGGGTTAGGAAGAAACTTCCCCAGAGGCAGATTATTCCATAATCGTACAGTGTGGGAGTTTCTGGCACCTTTGTTTGAAGTGGCTGGTTCTGGCCACTGTCAGAGACAAGACGCTCGGCTAGATGGATTTGATCCAGTATGGCAATCCCTGTATTCCTAGTCTTCTGCCCATCAATTATGAAAACTTTCAGTTCAGAATGGTTTAACTTGGGACACTGTGGTGGAATTCTTAAAAGAACTGTTGGTACATCAACAGTCAACAAAGCCCATTAGAAAACCTTCTATCGCTCTGTAAAAGCAAATAAAGAACTGGAATGTGGCTATTTACAGTGTAGTTGACAGCTAGCATGGATATCATAATTGCACCCACCCTTCAAGATAAAGCCTCCTCTAAACAGTTTTGTGTAACCAATTCATGGATTATACAGTGTCAGTTCAGATGAGTTCCAAGACTCACAAGGTTGATTTTCAAAACTGAAGGGCCCAGTAATAAAAAGCTGTGTTGCCGTCACTCACAACATTGGGTGTTTTTCTCGAAGTCCCAGCTCCCAGGGACCCTCAGCTTCCATTTAAAAAAAAAAAAAAGTTTCTAGCTCCTATAGTTGTAAGGAACAATAGTTTGAAAACAAGAACCAAGTCTATCTCACAGGCTCAGAAACCAGACGGCAAGTAATAGAACTCAAAATCGATTAATTTTTTAAAACCTTTTGGTTTTTAAGTCAGTCACATGATTCTTGGGGGGCTTAACTCATGATTTTTGAACATTTAGGATTGTCAATGCTGTTAACCACATAAGCATGGTGGTGTTGTCTACACTAGATGTATTGTCTTCACATTTACCACTGGTGAGAGTGCAAGTGTAGATTTTACACACTAAGCAGCCATGTGCTGTGATCCTGTTCTAGTGTTTGTCTAATGGAGGAAAACGGTCTACTACTGATGCAAGCTGAGAGGTTATCTTTAGTTCAGATGGTAGAGGTCTGTGTTGAAAGTCTTCACTTCAAACAACCCCTGTTGAAAAGCCGTAGGGAGGGTTGTTCTGTAAACAGGGCTTGTACAGCCACTGGCCACATTTTCTAACCCAGGGATAAACAGATGGTGAAAACACCGGTGGCTGATCTGTTCAGGTTCTCCCACTGTTGTTACTACCAGTGGAGCTGCAAAGGTGGGAAATGTTAAGGAAGTGTCCAGTGCAGAAAAGGTTTAATTTTGCCAGATCACTTCTACTTATTGTATGGATGGACCTAAAAGATTTGTGGTTATTTAAATTGGACTAAGTCATGTCTAAAGAGATCTTGCATTTGCTCTAATTAGCATCTCATAGACAATAACATGTCATTAAATTTAACCTGACATGACTTGCTTGCTTTAACCTGTGATGTGGGATTTGTTTTAATTGAATGTGAGCAGTTGATATGTTGAGCAGCTACATTTTTCTTTTTCTTTTTAAAAAAAATCATGTTGCCAGATTTCTTCATAGGCAGAGCAAAGCTCTTCTAATCTTCACAAACTGTTCTGTGTGGCTAGGACAGTACGCTTTGTCTGAATGAATACATTTACATGCTTCCTGGAGTTTTGCTGCAGATGTTACTAGTATCATTGGAGAGAGACTGAAAACAGGATACAGCAGTTGAAAGTTCATGTTGGTTTTTGACTTTGAATACGTAAATGTGCTAGTTATTCCTCAGGCCGGCCAACACCCCAGTCATGCAAAACATGTAGGTCCTGTCTACACTAGGAAGTGTTGTTGCTTACTCGTGGTGCATGAAAAATCCACCCTCTGGAGAGACATAGCTATGCTGACCTAACCCCTGGTATAGACAGCGCTAGACTGAGAGCGGAATTCTTCCGTTGATCTAGCGACCACCTCTCAGGGAGGAGGATTCGTACGCCGACAGGAGAACACCTCCCATCAGTGTGGAGAGTATCTACGGTGATGTGAGACAGTGGCACAGCTGCAGCGCTGCAGCGGTGCCACATTTGAAGTGTAGACAAGCCCTATGTCTTCACGGCCAAAAAAAAAAGTGTGACTTTGCAGGGGAATAGCTGGAGTTAGCAATCTCACGGTAAAATTCAAGCGGAGACAAGGTATAAAACAGTTCCCTCTATGGGTTTTCAGCAAGGTTTGAAGTGAAGACCTTCAGCACAGACCTCTACCATTTGAGTTAAAGTTCCATGTAAAGTTAAACCCCTTAGCGGTAGGCCATTATCCTTTACTGTACAAGCTCTGGAGAGGGACCATGGCACAGCTTTTGTCAGTGTGTTAAATCTACACTAGTACTCCTACCAGTGGTAAATTTTAAGAAAATAAACCTACTGTAGAGAAGGCCTTACTTCTATGGGTAGTAGAATTGCCAGCCCCAAGCATTCAAAAATCATGAATCAGGCCCTCAAAAAGCATGAGGTTAACTTGCTGAAATGAGTAACGGTCAACACCACCAGGGGTTTATCTTGACTAGCTACACTGTGATGGGAGAACCTCAGATGACTGGATGCTGCTAAGCTTGCAGCTTGGCAAAGCTATGAGCAGTGGAGGCACTAAAGCTCTCTGTCTGCAGACTCAGACAGCATTGGTTTGGGTCATGTTTGGAAGGTTACATTAGCCCTAATAGCTAGAACAGGGGTTCTGAAACTGGGGGTCGGGACCCCAAAAGGGGTCGCGAGCTGTAAGCCTCCACCCCAAACCCCGCTTTGCCTCCAGCATTTATAATGGTGTTAAATATATTTTCAAGTGTTTTAATTTATAAGGGGGGGTCGCACCCAGAGGCTTGCTATGTGAAAGAGGTCACCAGTACAAAAGTTTGAGAACCACTGAGCTCAAATGTTCTTTTTAAATGAAATCTTTAAATTTCGCAAAAAAGGATGGTTTAGCACTCCATGTTTCTGTATTCCACCCCTGACCAGGAAAAGGTTTTTTCTTGTCCCTGGCAAATGGTGTGTAGTTTTCTTAAGGCCTGGTACTGGATCTGTATTTATTTCCGTTTTAAAATTTGATTGTATCCTTTTGCCTCAGGCTGTAATCCGTTTTGTATTGTGGTTGTTGGTTAGTGAGAAATCTAGTTTGTCTTAATCCAGATTAAATCAATTCACTTCTCTTAAAGTCTGTAATTCAAAAGTGCTTATAATTTCAGGCAGATCTGCTATGTGACTATACGAATGAGTTGTTCTTCTCTAGCACTTTCCACCCAAGCCTTTTAAAATGGTTCTACAAACATTTTAAGCCTCTTGACACCCATAAAAGGTAGGCATTATTTCCCCCATTTTTCAAATGGAGAAACTGAAGCACAGGAGTTAAGTAACTTGCCAAAGATCAGACAGGAAATCTGTGGTAGAGACAGGAATAGAACCTAGTTCTCTTGGTTACTAATCCAGTGAAAAGAAAAGGAGTACTTGTGGCACCTTAGAGACTAACCAATTTATTTGAGCATAAGCTTTCAGTGACTTAATTACAACATCATTCTTTCCCTGTATGCTCTGGAGCATGATCTGATCTCTTTGGCTCAAAACTAAGCTAACTGGTCATAAAGAAACTCAGCTTTTTATTTTCTTAGAATTTTCATAAGGAATTTTAGTGCTCATAGTACATGTGTGACAAACACCTATTTAACACCATAGGTTCCAAAGAGGCCTCTGTGGTGTCAGAAATAGAGTGGGCCTTTTCAAACTGTGGTGGGCTGCAGGCAAAGGTTTTCTTATGCTTCAGTTCTCAGACTGTTCCCACCACCCCCACCAAGTGTCTTGCTTGGAGTTTCAGGTGTGATTCAGCCTCAACAGCTCAAAGCAAAAGTCACTGGAAACCACTGAGTTTTTTGGTAACCTTTGCATGGTTTTGCTGTCAAATCATAACTGGGCCCAGGTTTGAGAGAACTTTCACTGAACTTGTTTAGAGGCTATAATGAAATCTATCACCGTGGAAGTTTCCTGGCAAACACCGGAGAGATGGTTGCATCCAGTGGATAGGGCCCTGGGTTGGGAGACTTGGGCTCCATTGCTACCTCTGCTGCTCACTCATCTGAGAGAGTCACTCTAGGGCTCTGTAATTGCATTCCCTCATCTGTAAAATGATATCATGAGTCTTGCCCTCCTTTGTAAAACACTTTGGGATCCTTGTGGAGTGCTAAGGATGAACATGTCACAAAACTGTCTGGATCCCTCGGGAGGGATGATTTACCGAAATGAGAGGGGCTGCAAAGCACAATATAGAATCATAGAGTATCAGGGCTGGAAGGGACCTCAGGAGGGTCATCTAGTCCAACTCCTGCTCAAAGCAGGACCAAACCCCAATTTTTGCCCCAGATCCCTAAATGGCCCGCTCAAGGATTGAACTCCCAACCCTGGGTTTAGCATGCTAATGCTCAAACCACTGAGCTATCCCAGGACTCATATGAGGGGTTCAAGTACATTCCAAGACTGTGTTTTGAACTTTGTTACAACTCCCATCCACAGTCGCATCATTGCTTTTAGATCGGGGTGAGATGGTGGGGGAGATAAGCAGAGGTACATGTTTTCCTCTGTGTTATAATTTGGAGATGTCATCAGCTTTGAGTTAGTTGAGCTTCCGGGCTTTAGTCCAGCTAAACCTGGCCTTCTTTCACATTCTTTAATAATTAATTTTTGGTATTTAATTATAGTACATGTGTCTTGTCTGGGTCATGAAGCCTGTGCTTTGTGTTTCCTGCATTCTTCTCTGTCTTTTGCTCTGAAGTCCAGCTGGCCTAGTGTGGCACGTAGGGTTTTAGTCTTCTGTATTCCCCTAGCTGGGAGCCTGAGACTTCTCAGATTTTTGGATCTGAGGAATGGTGAAGCAGCAAGTTCAGCCTTCTTGTTGGGGGCAGCAGAGGGGAAGAGCTGGAGGCAGGGAATCCTGGTTGTATCACCCCTCCTACTTGCCGCTGTGAAACTGCATGCAGCAGCAGTTGCTCTGGCACTTTGGAAGGGAATTGCCTTTGTACATGTTCTTGACCAAAGGTAGGGACCTACAACAACATGCATTAAAAGGGGAGTCTGATATTGTCATTTTGTAGGTCTTGAACTTGGATATTTTCTTATATAATTGTTTGTTTTACTACTGCTGTACCCCTGGCAAGACACTAACTTCACAAGCACCTAAACCAGTTCTTGTATACAATCCAGTTCTCTCTCCCCTCCCCCAGTAGTTTTGTTTTTCAGCATACAGATAATTTTATGAGCATGTTTGTTTTAAGCAAATGATGACTAGAAGCTTCAGTCCTCACCTTCCAATTTGCTTGTGTTACTTTTTGGGGGCTTTTATTGCTGTCAAATAACTTTCTAGGTGAAATCAGAACTAACCCGGAGGATGAGATGTCAGTTATGTGGGTGGGGTGGTGTTAGTACAGTACAAGTATTTTCAAACGAAACATAGTGGCAAGTGTGACTTGTGAACAGGGCTTATCATCTGGCTATCCTTTTTTTTTTTCCTTTTATTTTAAATTTGAGAGGGAAGTGACAGCATTTTTTTGAGGGGCAGGTTTTAAATTTTATTTTGTTTATATTAGAGTAAAAATGTTTGTTAGCTTAGGTTTGGTATCAAAGCCCACACTTAAAAAGCTGATTTTGACAGACTGAAAACAGTGAATCTCTTTCTAACAATAATGATTTGTTACAGCAGCAGTTGCCTGTTTTCATTATGTTGTTTCATTCAGGGTCTACACTAGCAAAATATCTACTTGCAACTTGGGTTAGCTGAGGTGCAATGGAGTGGTGGCATTAGCTCCAACACCTCAATGGGGAAGGTGATGTTCATACTCGTCCAGCTGAAGTTTTCTGCTTTGCAAATTGGTTTTCAACCAGCATTGCAAACGTGAGCCATTGACATATGACTTTGCAGTGGTTCAGCAACACCGGCAAATAGTGCTGGTAAGATGGCAGCTGGCCATGAGGAAAGTTTTCTTCCCTCTCATGTTTAATCCTATTCTGATTTTGTGGAATAGAAACAGGATCAACCCTAACATAGTCCTTTACTTACAGTGTAATGTCTTTAACTAAATTCATTAATTCCTTGAACTAGAGTTTCTGCTCACAGAATTTACACGCTTTACTGGTTTTACCAGCAAAGTTGGTGACTAAGGGTATGCCTACACTGGCAGAGTTACATTGCTGGCAGTTACAGTGCCACTCAGAGAGTGCTGAAGGGAAACCGCTGTTGTGTGGTCACGCTGTCAGCTGTCTGCGCAATAGCGTGTTCACACTTGCGGCACTTGCATCGGTATTTGGAGCGGTGCACTCTGGGCAGCTATCCCACAGAGCATCTCTTCCTCTTCTGCTGCTAAGAGTTGTGGGAAGGCAGAGGGGGGTCATGGGGCATCCTGGATCCTGTCCCAATGCCCCATGATGCATTGCTTCTCATCCCAGCAATCTCTGTGCTTCCGTCCGCATTTGGTGCCATCTTTCAACTGTTCGTATACGGCGTGCTCTGCCTCTTCGGTCTGCAGGAATGGATCGCGCACTGTTGACCAATATGCTGCTCGCTCTCACTAACACGTCACATGTGGCAGAGAAGTTTTCCTTAAACTACAAAGGCAAGAGGAGTTCCACATTGATCTCACCACACGTAGTAGCTACGACATGAGATTGCTTGTGGCATTCATGGAGGTGCTGACCACAGTGGAATGCTGCTTTAGGGCTTGGGAAACAAGCACCGAGTGGTGGGATCACATCGTGATGCACGTCTGGGATGACGAGCAGTGGCTGCAGAACTTTCGGATGAGGAAAGCCACATTCATGGGAATGTGTGATGAGCTTGCCCTAGCCCTGCGGTGCAAGGACACGAGAATGAGAGCTGCTCTATCATTGGAGAAGCGCATGGCAATTGCACTGTGGAAGCTCGCTACTCCAGACTGGTACCAATTGGTCACTAACCAGATTGGAGTGGGAAAGTCGACCATTGGACTCATGTTGATGGAAGCGTTCAGGGCCATTAATCGCATCCTGCTCTGAAAGACAGTAACTCTGGGCAATGTACCTGACATTGTGGGTGGCTTTGCACAAATGGGCTTCCCTAACTGAGGAGGGGCAATAGATGGCATGCTTATTCCAATTCTGGCACCAGACCACCTAGCACATTAATCAGAAGGGGTATTTCTCGATGGTTCTCCAGGCGCACGTGGATCACTGTGGGCACTTCACGGACATTAACGCTGGCTGGTCCGGAAAGGTGCATGGCACCTTGGAACAGTGGCCTGTTCAGGAAGCTGCAAGCAGGGACTTTCTTTCCAGACCAGAAGATTACTGTAGGGAAAGTCGAAATGCCCATTGTGGTGATGGGAGTCCCCGCCTACCCCTTAATGCTGTGGCTTATGAAGCCATACAGAGGGCACCTTGACAGCAGCAAGGAGCTGTTCAACAACAGGCTGAGGAAGTGCAGAATGACCATTGAGTGTGCATTGGGTCATTTAAAGGCCCGCTGGTGCTGCCTCTATGGGAAGCTGGACCTGGCCGATGACAATATTCCTATGCTTATAGCTGCATGCTGTACGCTCCAAAATATTTGGGAAGGGAAGGGTGAAAGCTTCACTCAGGGCTGGACGGCTGAGGCTTAGCACCAGGAGGCTGAATTTGAGCCTCAGCGGTCCAGCCCTGAGTGAAGCTTTCACCCTTCCCTTCCCAAATAGTATGGAGCGTACAGCTGAATTAGCCAGAGACCAGGACTATTAGAGGGGAGCAGCGTGGGGCCATAAGGATCAGGGATGCCTTGAGGCAGCAATTTGAAGCTGAAAGCCACTAATATTTGTTGCTATGCTCAGGAGTGCAGTGCTTGTAATGCTAGGAGGTGTCTGTGATTGGTGCAGATGATGCACTATGAAGGTTTAAGAAAATTGCCTGTTGCTTTGCAGGTCTCTGTTTGCTTTCAATTCATGGAATAAAGACTGCTTTCGAACCAAAACAATTATTTCATTAAAAAACAACAACCGGAGGGGAGAGAAGCACAAAAAAACACATCAGCTCTGTGGGGGATGGGGGAAGGGAAGGTCCCAGGAGGAGGTGAGGTCCCAGGACGGTTAAAGATTTGTGTATGTTCAGGTATCATATGCAACCTTGTCCTTTTGGAGTATAGTGCAGTGGGTATTGTACTTCAGCAGAGCTAAACTGCAGAGGGACAGGTATTGAGTGCAGTGGGTACTGGGAGTCTGCAGGGCTGGACTGTGACTGGGCAGGAGTGGAAGGCAGCTGGGACAGACTGGAGCAAGAAGGTTGATAAGAGTGTGTTGGCGGAGTCTGGGGGGGCTTCAATTCTTGTTTTTTGGCTGCGGAGTGCATCACGATATCATGCAGAAAATCCTCTTTAGTTCTTGGTGGCCGCTTTCTAATTCTGCGCAGCCGTTCAGCCAGTGATAAGAAAGAGGGAGGCTGGGCTCCCAAGGTTATATCTGTGAAGCCAAAATGCCACATTTTACAGAAGCAGTATCATTTGCAACACACAGACCACTGAATCAAAACACAGCTACTATTCACATACCTGTTACTAACTGGCTGACCCCAGGCAAGCACGCATGGGCCACAAGACCCCCAAAATGGTGAATAACCGCAGGGGCAGGGGAAATCAGTGGTCTAGGACCGTACTGTACACTGGGCATGTTGCTCTTGGAGAGAGCCAGCACTGTGGGGGGACAGGGGGGCGGGCGGCAGTTTATAATCATTATTGTCCCCACATTTTCCACAGGCTGTGTTCATTATGGAAGATATCTCGCTGCTGAGGGTGAGCAGGGAATCAAGGGAGGGTCTTCTCCAAGACTGCAGCTTCTGCCCTGGCCCTTATGCGGCTCACTTGTGTGCAGCAATGGTGTCTGTGTTTCTTCCCCCCCCCCCCCCCCCCCCCCCCACCAAGTGATGGCAGAGTGGCACGGGAAAGTTATCCTTAATGGAACAAGAAACAAAGCAGCTCTGCCAAAGAACCTGCCCAGTATCTCCATGAGAGTTTCCTGGAGATCTCTGAGGCAGATTCCTGTGAAGTGAGGGAGTCAATCAATACCCTGTTCCGCCGCTCAGACTAGGCATGTGGTGGTATGCACATCATACAGACACAAGCCTGCTTTCTGCAACCCTTCTGCCCCCAACAACTCGCTTCAGCAATTTCCAAAATCAAAGCCACTTACCGCGGCCTCCTCTCCTGTTTGTGCTATGTCGAGCTCCGATCCCTGTGACTGGTTAGTCTCCTCCGGGTTAGAAAAGAGCTCCTGACTGCAGGCATCTCTGACCTCTGAGTCGTCCTCTGCCTCTGGGTAACCCTCCCCCTCCACATTCCTTCTCCAGGCTCGGTCCACTCTGGACTGGCATGCGAGCCACCGAAGTATCCACAGTGGCTTTCGCAGTGGAGGTGGGGTCGCCACCGAGTATCGTGTCCAGCTCTTTGTAGAACCAGCAGCTCATGGGCGCAGCACCAGAACTGCGGTTTGCCTCCCGCCTTGTGACAGGCGTTCTGCAGCTCTTTCACTTTGACCCTGCACTGCAGTGTGTCCCGGTCGTGGCCCCTTTCTGTCATGCATCATGAAATTTGTCTGTAGGTATCATAATTCCTGCGGCTGGAGCGCAGCTGGGACTGGACAGCCTCCTCTCCCGAAATGCTCCAGCAACTTGGCATTGCTCCAAGCGGGGGATCGCCTGGTGCGTGAAGCAGGCATGGTCACCTGGAAAGATGCATTGAGATCACTGCACGCGTCACCGAGCAAACAGGAAGGGTACTTTTAAAATTCCCAAGGAATTTAAGGAGTGGGACTCACGGTTGGTCACCTGAGGGCAGGGCAGTAGAGTTCAAACCGATGACCAGAGAGTCAAGAAGAGGCATTGTGGGACACCTCCTGGAGGCCAATCGCAGCGCTGTAATCGACCAGTCTATAGTGTCGGTGCTGTAGCCCGGCACAGATAGCTGTACACCTCTCATCCGGGTGATTTTTTACAGTGTTGCAACTGTGTACTTTCTGCACACTAAGTGGCTTGGCAGTGTGTACACCTCAGGAGTTACAATGCAGAAACTTGCCAGGGTAGACAAGGCCTAACTGGAACTTTAGGAATAAAGAGATAAAGTTCTAATATGCATGCATAAGCTGTTGTCTCTTAATGCTG
Source organism: Chelonia mydas (assembly GCF_015237465.2). Taxonomy (NCBI): domain Eukaryota; kingdom Metazoa; phylum Chordata; order Testudines; family Cheloniidae; genus Chelonia; species Chelonia mydas. The sequence goes on from NC_051246.2 coordinate 54,099,575, forward strand.
AGAATTTGACAATCTTATCAGAGGAGTGCATTCAAATTTGTAGTGTGACCCTGCAAACCCTACTCTCGTCCTTGGACTGTGAGCTCTTAGGAGATGGGCTGTGTTTGTTCAGTGTTTGGAAATACCTAGTCTATACTGAGCACTAAAGTAAATAAATAATGAGTAATCCTTATTCCCAGAAGAAGTCCTATTGAAGTCAATAGGACTGCTTACATGAATAAAGGTTTGCAGGATTAGATCCTTGCCTTGCTTTCTATGAGGCTGATCCAAAGCCCTTTGAAGTCAATGGTTAGATTCCCATTACTTTCAATGGGCTTTGGATCAGGTCCTGAAGTCGCTATGGACCAGATTTTAAAAGGTATTTAGGTGCTGAAAGAAAGAGATAGGTACATAGTGGGGTTTTCAAAGGCACCCAGGTGCCTAACTCCCATAGGCACTTATGTGCTGTTGAAAATCCCTGTCTTTGTGTCTTTATGCACCTAAATACCTTGGGTCAATGGTCCTAATTCAAAGCCCCTGGAAGTCAGTGGGAAGACTCCTATTGACTTTGATCAGGCCGTACGGGACATACAAAACAAGCTAGTTTTGAAGTTTCACCTATCCTTGAATTAGCTAAAATAATTTCTGATCAGAACCTGTTGTTTTCGAGTGGGTTTTGTTAACTGTGTGAATTTTTTGGGGAAGGGTGGGCCTGGGGATTAAAACCGTAATTGACTTGGTTTAAATTCATTTTTTCCTTCTCTCACTTTACCCCTCCAAAAATCAGACTCACATGACGTTTTCTTGAGGAAACTGAGCAACTGGAAAAACAAATGGAAATTGGATTGCAGCCTTAAGGGTAGCGGGCACTATCTGCGCTCACTTTAAAAAAACCACAACTGAGCCCTGGTCGACACTGCAGACTAATGTCGGTATAACTACATTGCTCAGGGGCATGGAAAACCCCGCAGTTATTCCAGTCTAACTCCCTGTGTAGACAATGCTGTGTTGATGGGAGGGCTTCTCCTGTCGAAATAGCTGCCGCCTCTCAGGGAGGTGAAGTACCTGTTGGGAGCTAAGCTAAGCAAAGCAGCTGCACCGGAGCAGCGCTGTAAGTGTAGACAAGTCCTTATGTTCATGCGCATGCCAGCGTAGTTTTGATGAACTGAAGTGCACTGAGATAGAATTTTGTGGAATATCTGCATTTGTCAGTGTGGCCCTGGAGTAAATAATTTAAAGAAATGTGTTTCAGAAAGAATCGTGACTGGATCGTATCAGCTGAACACACATCATTTCATTGATCATGTGTTTTGTTAAATATTTACTGGGCTTGAAAAAGAAGCAGCTAACAAAATTCCAGCCTGGTTCTTTCTGCACCTTTTTGTATCTATTTAGGTTGGCTGAGTGGGGTGGAGCTGTGTTTTTCTAAGGGAAGCCATTCATGGAATTGTAAAGTTGGCACAGTGGGAAATCACTTTTGAAATGATTATTTTTTTCCTATATTTTTATGCAAGAGACCTAAAAGTTTCTGGTATATGGTGTTTTTTCCAGTTGCATTAATTTTAAATTCCATTTTAAGTGTGTCTTACAATAATATCTGGATTGCTTTGGTGCTAACTCTTGAGTCTAAATGTAACCCCCCCCCCCCCCACCATTCTCTGCAGCTAGATTTGAGGAGGGCTGTGAAGGTTTTGCTGGATGAAGAATGCTCATTTGATTTTCCTTCTGCATCTGGTTTACAGTTGCTTTTTGGCTCGTGGCAGCTTGGTGCGAATTTACTTTTGGTCTTGACAAATACAAGTGGTGCCCGTTATCCTATTGCAAGCCTTTCAGTCCCTTGTGCTACTGCATTGCCTGCTTCCACTGGCAGCCATCCGACACCCACGCTGCCTTTCCAAAGGAACTTGATTCCAGTGCATATTGACCCCTGCTGCCCTGGATCTGCAGGAAAAAATACCAGGGAAAAGTAAAAATAATCCAAGACACAAATGGTCTGTTCTCTTGTTATTTAAATATTTGTTGCTGTGGTTTTTTTTTAATCAACCCTGTATCGTCTAGAAGATGCATATTCTTGAAGAAGCGCTGCCAACTTTCTCCCTTTGTCACCCCTTCCTCGGTATTCCTGAAGTTCCAATAAGGAACAAGTCTTTTTGCTAATCTTTCTTCTCTTCCAGGCAGCCAGATGTATTTTGCCTGTTGCAGGGACACCTTTGGCTAAAATCTTTTTATAATTAATTCTTTGGTGGTATTCATAACAAACAGGAGACGAACAATTATAAACTAGCGTTGGTCTCTTAATTTGACTGGGGGTGAGGCTATTTCTTACCTAATTTTTGGAAATAGCTTCCAACAGACATGTGTGTCTGTATATGTGTTTCCTCTTGCCCTATTTGGAATCTCTAATGAAAATGTTTTCTGAAATGTAACATATCACAGATGGATAACATTGCTTCATTGTCAGGTTATGCATATTCCCCAGTTTAGAAAGCTGGTGCCCAACCATCATGCGTTGTTTGTGCACTTACCCCACAGAGTTTTGTAGTCTTTATCTTGAGTGTGTATCAGCTACAGATCTGCTTTGTTTTGGTTTCAAAGGCTTTTTGTCAGACAGATATTAAGTTTATAACTAGGGACTAGTGAATCAGTTTGGGTGTGGACCTGTGGGATTGAGGTGGGGAGAAGACAACAATCAAACATCTCCTTGAACTTTGATAAGCTTCATATCTGAAAAACATCCAACATAATTAAGTAGATGGGGTGGAGGATTGTGTTGCCAAAGAAGACAATAACTGAATTGGCATGAAGAGGGGGCTACTCTGTTGCATCTAGAGGTGTTTCACAGCACTGAACCATGTGCTTGTACTGGGATAGTTTGCACTGCTGCCGCCCGGTGCTATATGTGGCCTACAGTTCCTGAACTTGTGTCTCCAGAGCTTGACACCTTTCATGAGCACTAATAAAAGGCAGTATTGCCTAGCAACTAGAGCACTAGACTGGGACTTGGGAGGCTTAGGCTCTATTTCCAGCTCTGCCTTGGCCTGCTGGATGACCTTGGGCAAGTTCCTTTACTTCTCTATGCCTCAGTTTCCCACCTGTAAAATGGGGAAATTATACTTTTGTATACCTCCTTTTGTAAACCACTTTGAGATCTATAGGTGAAAAGTGCTATATATGAGCTGGGTGGCATTATTATAGTCACATGAAACATTTTACAGGCATGGAGAGGAAAAAGCGTGGACAGGACTCGGTGAAGAGCAGTTGGAGGGGGGCATACGTTTTGCTGAAATATTTTTTATCTAATTCGTTCTTTAATCGTTTTTATAGCAAACAGAGGAAAAAGAGTTATAAACTTGTCATACTCAGCATTTTGTTACGCACTATGGCATTCCTGGTAGCCAAAATAGCTGGAATATCATGAAGACTCCTTCCAAGACTATAACTATATTAATGCCTCTCTAACCACAAAGAGAGTCTCTCTCAGCACAAGCTGTAAATTATACATTACGGAACTCTCAAAATGGACACAGCCAACAACTAACAAGATTTGCCTGTATAGAAGAGAAAGAGTTTATAAGGAAGCCTTGTTTTGTGGACCTTTTGTCGGGGAGTGGGGTGCGGGTCTCATTACTGTAGAAGGAAAATTTGGTCTCCATCAAGCCTAGGAAATGCGTCTGTTTGGCAGATACTGCAGAATAGTGATGGGAAGTTCAGGATCTGGTTTGGATGCTTAGCAAAATGTTGTTAAAATGAATTGGGTCTGCAAAATTTAAACTTGCTCTATCAACAGAATTTTGTCTTGTGAGCATTCTCTTTTCTCCTGCTTTTTGGTGGTCTGAAAATAATAAGAGTAGGCTGTAGGATGGGGGAAATGGGCTTCTACAGTTTTTGACACTTCAATTTGGAGCCAGAAAACACACTGGCTAATTGTGTTTTGATGCCCTCCAGTGACTGGTGCACATATAGGATAATAGCCTACTATTCTTACTAGCTAACACTTGCTGCTTTAACTTAAATGGAAGAGGCTTGTGTCTTTGGTTTCTGAAGCAATGGAAAGACTCCCAATGACTTAATTGGTTTTGGATCAGGCCTTTAGTGCTGAAGGTCTCAGGTTCAGTTCCTGGTGATGACCTGTAGTTAGGATTGTTGCACAGGCATTGAAGATGAGCATGAAAATATGATCGAGGGGTGGGTATTCATCTTTTATACACAGACCAGAACATGCAGTATCTGTCTGGGTGACTTACAGAAGCTTAAGGAAAACAACATGTAAATTTCAATGAGCAAGAGTGAGTAAGAGCCATTCAAGAAATTTGTTGCAAGGTTCTTCAGCTGTAGCTGTGGAATTTGCTGCAGAACCCATCTCATCCTACAGATTTATGCTCCAGAATCTAAGCTTTCATTTTAAGAAAAGTTTTAGCCCTCTTAATTTCAATTAAGAATATGAACCTAATGCAATGCAGTCATCACAGTTAGGAAAACCTGTGTGCGTTGTTTAAAGACTGGCACAGGTGTCTTAACTATGGTTATGTATACTGTCTTGTGACATAATGTGGCAATGCCTGGACCTGGTGTAAAATGTTTATACTGCACTGCATCAGCACTGAAAAATGCATACACACATCTTGTATGTATATCCTGAAGTAATAACTCTGAGAGGTGTGAACTGCCCCTTATTCATTTCAATGGGTTTTTTTTAACTCTGAAACCTAAAGATGATACATGTCAACACTTAACTATCTCACGGCTGATCTTTTAGGCAGAAACATCCAGCTAACTTACTTATTCCAAAACTTTGTTCTAAACATTAAATCTTTGTTTCCAAAAGAGTTGACTTCCCCGTACCCAGCTACCCAAACTTTCTTCCTTGGCAACTGCTACGTTGTGGCAGGACATTTTAAATACCAAAATCCGTAGCACACTTAAATGGCAGGACAGTGTAAAACACATGGAATTTAATATGACACAGATGTGATGCTGTCCTGATCGTATTATTCATTTTCATACTTAACTTATAAAACGTCCATATTTTTAATTGCAATGAAGTGGATGCAGAATCTCCACTCTACTACCCCAAAGGGCCATTGAGCATCTGTGTAGAATTTAGGCTCATTTTGCAGCAGATTACCTGGGGTTTTGCATCATTTAAAGGTGCAGTGCTGAGAAAAAAAATGAATTGGAACATCACTGCTGCATGTGCCACAGAGCTCTTATCCAAACTGTATTGAACCTGTACAAAGGATCTGGGTGAAGCTTTGGACAGAGGCATATAGACTTTAAGTTCTTTGGGGTGATGACTATTTATTAGGTTTCAGAGTCACAGCCGTGTTAGTCTGTATCCGTAAAAAGAAAAGGAGTACTTGTGGCACCTTAGAGACTAACCAATTTATTAGACCTTGGCTCACGAAAGCTTATGCTCTAATAAATTTGTTCGTCTCTAAGGTGCCACAAGTCCTCCTGTTCTTTTTACGACTATTTATTAGTGTCTCGTACAGCACTGAGAACATTCTTGGTGCTTAACAAGAATGAGGTTCAAGTCTTGTTATTTTCTTTAAGCTGATTCACCAATCTATAGTCATAACACAGTGTCCTGATACCTTGTAGTGAACGGCATCTCTGCAAAAAAAAAAAAAAAAAAAAAAGCAATAGTGAGGAGGGTCACAGCAACCATGCCTAAGTTAGTCAGGTTCTTTAGCTGTCATAGATTCTGGGGCTTCCTTGAAGTCTGAGACAAGCTCCTGTGGACAAACAAGTCTTAGAGCAGTAGGTCAGAACCTGGCAGATGGATATGAAGGGTGGGGGCGGGAAGGTGAGGTCAGCCTAAAACAGGACTAGTTTGGTGGGGAAAAAATGTGGCTGTCACCTATGAAAGGGTTAATTTGAAAACTGCTAGAAATGGGTTCATGTCTTCGGGGAATGACCAGTCAATGGGAATTTGTTGTGTTGGTGCAGTGTTTCTACATTGGATTTTCACTGGCTGATTCTATCGTCTTTTGCAATCCTGTTGGAGGCATAGTGGAAAAGAGAAGTTCCTGCCTTCCGTCTGTGCAGCTTAGCTAAGCATAGCTGTTTGTTTCCCCCCTAAACTGCTTGAAAACTTCTGTAGTATTTTGAGAGATGGTACTTTAGAAGGAGATATGGAGGAGGTGCAGTAGAGAGGCTTCAAAAGTTTTGGCTAAGTGTCCGAATTTTGGAGAGTTTATCCAAATTCCACCTAACCTCTGGTCCTTCTGCAGTTTACCCAGGGCTACTTAGTTATCTCTTGGAAGATTGCAATTGGGAGGGAAGTGCTTCTACATTTTATACTTGGTCTATCAGTTGCACCTGGCTGTGTGGAGTAAAAACTCCAGGCCCCTTTTTGATACATCATTGATTCCGAAACCACTTTTGCAGGATCCCCCTGTTTTGCCCCATGCAATGGATGGATGTTTGAGTAACCTTCACTTCCTCCCCACCATGTCCTCATGCCCCAGAAAAGTTACAGATGACATTGTCTCTTCATCTTCATCTTGTTTCTTTCTTCTGTTCTCTGTGTCTTCCCCTCCATGCTGCCTGGGATGGGAATAGGGAGGCACTAGTGGCTCCAGATTGAAGTGACTCTCACAGAAGTATTTAGGCACTTGTGCTCTCACAGCAGAGCTAAATTAAATGGGAGGAGAGAAGAGATGCTTGGGCCATTGGGTTGCTACCAAATTCACATGGCTTATTCCCATGGCTTCCTGCTGTTAGGTACTGCTGCAGGGGCAGGATGGGAAGGTGGGCTGCTTTTAAAGAGCTACCCGCCACTTGTCCTAAGTGTAAACCCCCATATTTTGCCCCTCTGCTGAGACTGCTAGCAAGGGGCCACACTGGCATAATCATTTGTGCACTAGGAAGTGGGTGGGATCCTACTAAATCATTTCATTTAGACAACCAAAAAGACATGACATAATAATAATTTTCAGAAACAACACTGAGTCCTTGTGGCACCTTATAGACTAACAAATTTATTTGGGCATAAGCTTTCATGGGCTAAAACCCACTTAATTAGATGCATGGAGTGAAAAATACAGTAAGCAGTATATGTATTACACTCCATGCATCTGATGAAGTGGGTTTTAGCCCACAAAAGCTTATGTCCAAATAAATTTGTTAGCCTCCAAGGTGCCACAAGGACTCCTCGTTGTTTTTGCTGATACAGACTAACATGGCTACCACTCTAAAACCTAATAAATTTCAGTCACTCGCCACTGACCTGAGCAGATATGAACACCCAATGCACAGATATAAGGGAGGGGTAGATTAGGGGTTACGTAGGTGTCCTTGTTCCCCTCCTGTGCCCTACACCCTTCCTTCTCTTCATCAGTCTTCAGAACTATTTTGTTTCCTGAATGCTATCTTGGAAAACACCTATTTTAAGGCATTTCATACTGTGCATGCTTGTTTAGGCCCAGCAATTACAAATCAACTCTTTGCTTTTGTTACAGGCTGAACCCTTGGATTTGAAGGAAGGAGGCCCAATGTATGCCAGCGAGATCACAACATTCATACCCTCCTTAGTTTGACCTTCAAGAGGAGAAGACTTCTGACCCCTTGACACCTTTCAGTCCATCTGAATCTATGACTGGGGGTTCCACCCTAGCCCCACCCTTTGCTGTCCCATTCCAGAAAATGGGTTCATTTCGAAGGCCCAGGCCTCGCTTCATGAGCTCCCCAGTGCTCAGTGACTTGCCACGTTTTCAAGCAGCACGACAGGCTTTGCAGCTTAGCTCCAACTCTGCGTGGAACAGGTGAGGCCCTGCCAGTAACAGGCCTTAGGTAGCTCTGTTTGTAAAGATCTTTAGGTATTGACCTCAAGGGACTGATCCAAGGTATTTCAGATTTTTTTTCAGCTTAATCAGTCTGCTAGTGAGGATGAATGAGTTTTGGGTGCTCCTCAGATTTTGTCTGCATTGGGAAACTGACTCATTGTTGATACAGGTTGGTTCTAGCTTTCTTCAATTGTCCTTTCTTTAATGGTGTTGAGAGACTGTGCTCATCTCCACTAACAATTAAACCACTGTACACACTAGCTCAGGGGAACCCACTTATGACAGTGTCAGTAGAATGTCTATTTCCTCACACAGAAAGGACATTTTTTTGCATATTATGATGTCTTTCCCCTAATGTTGCCTGATCAGGCTCCTGTGACCAGCTGATAAAGTTGTCTACTGATGGCATGAATCTGTGATGACGTCTACTAGCATTCCTGATTTAACAATCAAGTCCTTCCCACAATGTATAGAAAGTCGATGTCGTCAAACCCTGAACAGTATAAAGACCTCTTTTTAAGATTTTTGTCTACACTAGTCACGAAGTTGTTGGTTAGAACACCCAGCAGCATCTTTTGGGGACACAGCAGCTTTTTCCGAGTATTTTACAAGCATTGACTGTGATGCATTGAACCAGGACTCTAGCTTGGTCTGGATGAACTGGTGCTGTCTACAGAACTCACTCCAATGTGGACAAGAACCCAGAAATATTTCAGATGCACTGGTTTAGCTAGTCATCTACCCCAGGAGCAATGCTGGGTGCTGTGGGTTAGGTGCTGCAGGAATGCAGAAGCACTGGTACAGCCATGATTGTAAGACATATAGTATGTGGATGTGCCACAGCCCAGAACTTTTGTGCATTTTGTGTAATGGTTTTCCCTTTAATCACTGTAGATACATTTGTCTCCCCTGAAGTACATAGACAAACAAGAGCAGTGATTTCCAGGGTAGCAAAAGTGGAATTATATAAGTGCAGTTAACCTCCCCGCCCCATTATGTCCACTCAGCTGTTGGCAGCTAGCTCACATTGCTCGGTGTGTTAAATCATCCTGACGTGTGTTATTTATGGATGGTGTACTGTCTTACTTCTCTTTGGCAGTGTTCAAACAGCAGTGATAAATGTGTTCAAAGGGGGAGGCTTGCAAAACAATGAACTTTACACCCTCAACGAAAACATCAGGTATGTTGCCAAGTTGTATGCAAAGAGCCATTTTGGTGTCAACCAGGTGGTGAGGTGGGGTGGAATTTTGTGGGGGAAGGGGAAAGGTTGTGTTCAACTTCCTCTTCTTTTGCCCCTGGAGGGTGGGAGATGTGTATCTAAGGTTTGGAATCGGCTATTCTGGCCTGCATGGATGCACGTAGCTTTGATCAGAGCAGGTTTTGCGTTGATTTGGGTAAAGGGGATTTTTTTCCCTTCTTCGGGAGTTTATCTTCTTTGTTGGATACTAATGCAGTGTTGCCAACTCTTACAGTTTTGTCATTAGCCACATGATATTTGGTGTTTTTCCTAAAGCTCCAGATCCCCAAGTCATGTGATTAGTGAAGACTCTGCTTTCATGAAATAAATGAATAAATAAATAAATAAATAAGCTACTAGCCCTAATGGTGGTGAAGAAAAGCTTGAAAATATGAACCCTAATGGTCCAAAATTAGAAGGTTCTTTTTATTTGCCTAACATTTGTTATTTTTAAAAGCTCATGATTTTTAGGCAAATCTCATGGATGTTTGAATGCTTATGGTTGTCAGGGCTGATTCAACTAAGACCTCCCAGTCAAGGGTGACTTAAAAACCCACTCTACCTTAGGCTACTTGAATCTTGGCTGAAAACGGATTTCAGCAACAAGTCTGCAAAATGGTTTACTTTCTTATGGTGAGCAGACCAAACTATTTTCAATATTGTTGAGTCAGTGAGATTGAATCTTGGTTCTGCTTTGATTCTGTGGTAGAATCCATTCACCCTTTCACTTTCTGGCCTTTCCTGCATTGAGAAATTTTCTTATTTCAAAACCTGCTGAATGCAGCTTCAAAACCAGTTCAGTGAAAAAGGCCCTGGCTGCTTGAATCCAGGCCTACAATACAACTCCCAACTGTTTTTACTATCAGTTTTGCTAAACTGGTTTGAAAGTGGGTTCAGATTGTTAGGAAAACTTCCCCAGTGTAGCTAGGCTGGGAAAACTTCCCCAGTGTGTTTCAATCTGGTCTACGTGAGAACTTTAAACGGACTTCAGTACTGGTTCAGAGGGATCTGCAGCTTGAAAACTGTTTTCAGCAACAGATGAATTTCCTAGTGTAGATAGGACCGTAGGGTAGGTGAGTCCCAGCCTCACAAAGACTGATTTCCTGTTGGCTTTTTACCAAAAGACGCGTGTTAAAGATACTTTCCTGGGGCTGACACCCACAGACATTGCTAGTATGTGGTGTTTTTCCTTCCATCATCTATCTCATTACATACACATGTAGTCAGTTTGAATGTTGTCACAGAAGGGGAAATTGACACCTTTTATATAAAAGATTAACCATGTGGCATTATTGCAGTTCTCTTGTACACTAGGTTCAGACGGCTGTTCCAACTGAAGCCCTTATTTTCTGCAGCCTAACCAACCCTTTCCCTACTTTCAAAATAAAACCTAAAGGCCATGAAACTCTTCCCACTGTATCTCAGCCCAAAGGTCAAAGCTTCATAAAATTCCATTCAGCCACTTTTAAGATCCTCTGAGTAACAAAACAGTACCTTCCATGCCTTTAATTACCTCTTATAGGTGCTGCACTGGAGTCAGAAGTCCCCAGATTTAGTGCCCCATAAGGGGAGCTGAATTTGATCTACAAGAAGAAATATAGTTTAGAAATAAATGTCTTAATGATTTCAAAATAGTGTAGTCTGTGGTGCATTTGGTTTCTCTTGCTGAAATTAATACAGACTGTAAAGAGCTTGTTAAAGAGCAGGATTTTTTTGGGTGAAATTTAGAAATATTCCCACTACCTTTAAATGCACAGTGTGTTCCTTCAGATAGAGAGACACTTCTAGAGCTGGGAGCACAATCATGAAATAAACACACTTACCTTAATTTAATGTTCTGAGTGCTCCCAGTGTTGGTTACATTTCAAAGTGTCAGTTCTTAAAGAAATAGCCTCCCAAATTCATTAGGTAGTGTATTAATTTCAACCTATGGAGCAAAGGATATGGATTTGCACACACGCAGATCTGTACTCAGCACCTGTGATTCTAAATCTTTCTTCTGGCAAACTGTCAATAGATGTGCACACTAGCCTGACACCTGGCTAGTTCTTACGTGCCATGAGATTGAGTCAGTGTGTTTTCCTGGTTTGTATTACTTGGTTCATGTTACCCACTGAACTCGCCCAATGCAAGATGTTTTTTAAAAGAAAAAACAAAAACACTAACAGCATCCCACTGATTCTCCACGGAGCTTGTTTACGTGATATGGGGGAGAAATGAGAGGGTTTTAAATTGGGTAGCAAAGATGGGACTGGGGGACAAGAGAGTGGTAACATTCTGCTCTGAATCGCTGCCACAGAGCTTCCCATCTCCCCGTCATTTGAGATTGCTTCACTAGCTCCTTTTTTGTTTTTCTGTACTGAAGAGGTGAGGAGCTCAGCAAGAGGAAAGCTTGGTCTATACTTAGGTCGACATAGTAGAAGCCAGACCCCTGACCTGCATAGTTACACCAAGCTTAGTCCCAGTGCAGATGCAGCTATGTTGATGCTTCCCGTGATGTAAGTATCTTTGTTTGGGGAGGCAGTGTTCCTGTGCCAATGGGAAAAAACCTTCTGTTGGTATAGACCGCATCTATGCTACGGTGCTATGCTGGCATAGCTAGGCCAATATAGCCTCCATACCACAGACACATCCAGGGTGTCAGAATGCTGCAGAGAGGTGGAATTTCAGGAAGCAGGAAATGAGCTGGCCATAGTTAGGCCATGTCTACACTACAGGCCCTATAGCAAAGAAGCTACGGTCCCGCAAGTGTGCAGCTATAGTGCCATAGTATAGAAGGAAGGAGTTTTTCCATAGCTGTAAGTAATCTACTTCTCCGAGAGGTGGTAGTTACGTCAACAGAAGAATTCTTGAGCCTCATCTACTCTGGGGCTGAGGTCAGCTTAACTATGGTGCTCAGGGTGTGAGTTTTTCACACTGCTGAGGTATGTAGCTAGGTCTATCTAAGTATAGCTCACGTGTTAGTGTGAGGCAGTTACAATTCCCCCAGCGCAGCAGGTGCCAAAATGTATTGGTTCATGTCTCACCTTCTTAAAATGTTGTGAAGTGAATGGCTGGAACACCAGCCTCACGTACCACCAGTGCTATTTGTACCACAATTTGGGACCCCGTGCCTACAGCCTTCAGTTGCAAGGGAAAGGGATTTTCACCAGTGCTTCACTCTCTGGGTCCTCAGATTCTCTCAGCGTCCACTGACTAAATATCCTGGTTTTTTTTCACATCGGTGATCTGGCGGAAGCCAGTTTCAGAGCACTTCTGAAAATCAGGCCCCAAAAGACTAACCTTCTTATAGTTGCTGTCCCCTAGAGAAAGAACTTAACAGTGAGTCTGAGTCTCTCCTATTCCAGCTCTGTCCACCCTCTAAGGAAAGTTTCTGCTGGTAAACAGGGATGTTTAATTTTAGTGATGTGCGATGCAATTACTCCTGCAAAATGCCTGAACTTGCCAAATTAAACTGGCTGACAAAATACAGTCCTGTTCCAGTTGCTCCTGATGCAGCATTATGGTGGTGTTTTCTCCCCGTCATTGAGCCCATATAGCATATCCCCCCGTACCCCCCACATCCCTTTTGCATTAGTGAGAGATAGGTACATATGCTGAAAACTGTATAGACCTTTGTTATAGTCCAAAAGGCCCCCGTGTGTATACATATATGCAGAGATCTGAGGGGAAATAGCTACACATGTATGTTCCTATGCAGAGACCTTTATACGTCCTCAGAGGATTGCAGCACCAAAAGATAATTTTATGTAAGAAATATTTTATCATGAAAATCGACTTTTTCTGAAGACTGCAAAAATAGTGGTAATATTGTCTCGTGCTTTGAACATGAACCTGGGAGTCAAACATCTCCCTAACTCAAATATTAGTTCCACTAGAGACTTTCTATATGACCTCTCATGAATGGTGTGGAGAAAGTAAATAAGGAAGTGTTATTTATCCTTCCCATAACACACAAACCAGAGGTCATCCAGTGAAATTAATAGGTAGCAGGTTTAAAACTAGCATAAGGAAGTATTTCTTCACACAATGCACAGTCAGCCTATGAAACTCATTACCAGGGCATGCTGTAAAGGCCAAAAGTATAACTGAGTTCAAAAAAGGATAAGCGTATGGAGGATAGGTTCATCAATGGCTATTAGCTAAGATGGTCAGGGACACAACCCATGCTGTGGGTGTCTCTAAACCTCTGACTGCCAGACGCCGGGACTCGATGACATGGGCTGGATCACTCGGTCATTGTCCTGTTCTGTTCATTCCCTCGGAAGCACCTGGCATTGGCCACTATCAGAAGACAGGATACTGGGCTCAATATGACCATTCTTATGTTCTTACCTTATGCATAGTCTCCTCTCGGTGCCTCAGTATCCCCATCTGTAAAATAGGCATTACAGTACTAATTTTCTGGGCATGCTGCAACCCCTCCTCCATGTTTGGTTTGAGAATCTATTTAGTCAAAAATTTAGCACTTAAAAAAACCCCAACAATGTTCTCTCAATTTTAATAACTTCCCCCCCAAACTGGAAATATTCTGGGGTTTTTTTTTTTTTTAAAGGGAGGATAACAACTTTCTCTCACTTTATTTCCCCTGTACCCTCCATTCTCCAAATGAAGACTGGGCGGGGGGAAATCCCCTAAATTTGAATTGAAACAAATTTTTGCGTAGAAATTTTGTCAAGTGGTTTAAAACAAAACAGGTAAAATGTTGACTACAATGGAAACGGCTTATTGTTTAAAAAAAAAATCTTTCTTGGGGTAGGGAGCCATGTTTTTTCAGCCACCTCTAGTTGTAAGGCCTTTGTATACAGGACTTTAGGGATGAGGATGGATTCCTCCTTAGTCTGTACATAACCTCCATTGGCATTATAGGAGGCATGCAGAGACATGAAGGGAATCTAGCTTTGACCAGAATCACACACTCCTTTCTTCATGGTGTTCCACTTACACATATCAGGATGTCTTTGGTATGACTATGGAGGAGATAACAGTGTAAATTTATGTACAAGCGGAGGAGTTATTTCAGAAAAATTCTGTGGGAGGCAAATTTCTGTCAGAATATAGAACATTATATGTGATTATATTATACCCTACAAAGTCCAGGGAAGGGGGGAGCGGGGGAGGACAAAAAGTGGAAGACATAATGGTGTGCCATAGACCTATGTAAAGTCTGGGGGTGGGAGGGATAAATCCACATTGAGGGGGCAACTGCCTCCGCCCCATAGCGAATGACACCCTTTCTTGTGAGAAATGACCTGTAACCAGTTTATAATGCATGTTCCATTTCTTTTCAGACGTTTGCTGAAAAGTGAACTTGGATCCTTCATCACAGATTATTTCCAGGTTAGACGTGTTCCTTAACAGATAACTAAACATTGCTCTGTTTTCTTTGTTTTAGTTTGCTTTTGAAAACTTTTTCATATGTAGAAAAATAAATAGAATCGCTTCTTACAAGTAGGTAGCCTGCATTCAGTGTTCTCTGCCACGCAGGTTCATGGAATCAAATACTGTATTTGGATTTTTTTTACTAAGGGCTGCATTGTCTGATGTTCAATAATATTTGTTGTTATGCATGGTAAAATAAAGATGGCCAGCTCCCATGCCTCTGTGTGATGTGATCACCTGCTGGGATCAGGAAGGAAATGCCTCTCCTGAGCAATCTAATAGAGAACTGGGTGCACTGATGTTTCTTTTTGCCTTGGGTTGGCAGGGGTCTTTAGTGGTTAGAGCATAGGACTGTGGGGCAGGGGTGGAACTGGGTCCAGGAAAAAAAGTGATCTACTCCTGGTTCTGTCAATAACTTGATGTATGGCTTTGAGTAAATCACTTCCCCTCTGTAAACTAGGGCTGATACCCACCTTTTATAAAGTGCTTTGAGAACCCTTTGAGATAAGTGCAAAGCATGGACTGGATAAACTAATGTGGTATGGTAATTCCTATGTTTCCAATACAGATGCTCAGTTTCTCACAGCGTAACTTTAAAAAAACCCCAAATATTTAGAAATAGTGGATGAAAGTTTCCCCCTCTAGAGGGGGGGAAAAACCCTAGCCTATCAGCAGGAATTTAGTCTGATCACTGTCTTGGGATCCCAGAAACGTAATTCCAGTTTGTGGAGAAGCAAAAATCTAAAGCCTGGAGAAGAGGTAATTAGTCACAAATCTGCATACATGTAACATCCTTTAACTAATAATGTCATCATCTGTGGTCAGACATAACCACATGAAAGTGTGTTTGAGATGAGTGCAGGGGCATGCTGATGGTTTCAGTACTGCAATCATTCAGTGGTGCTATTTAAAAAAGAGCAGGACTGCTGAGAACAACAGGGATTTCCGTGTTGGTTTTATTCTCTACCAGTAAAAGAGAAGAAAAAATTGCACCACTTCCTGAGGTGGCTGAAGTTGCTTGTGTACTGTGTCAGTAGTAAAAAAAAAAACTGACTGATGGTGTTTCCTTTCAGTATTAGATTGCATGACTTAAAAACCGTGCTGTTGAGTGAAAAATAAACTCCCGTGTTGCGGGCAGCTATGTTTCACCTCTTCAGACCCTGTCTTCAAAACTCATTTATTGGAAGGAGAAAGCTTTTGCTTCACTTAATGGTAGGACATTTCCTAGAATGTGAGCCATTTCCTAGAATGTGAGCCAAGAGTCAGTGAGCTGCAGTGAGACAGTAATGTAGTGAGTCTCTATTACAAAGAGTTTGGTCTGAGTGGAAGTCCACTATTACTGTAACTGGCTTTGAGGTTGGGGTTTTTTTTTAATCATTTCAAACCATTATATTTGTTTAGATTTGTGAAGGACTCCAGAAGGGCCTACACAGGTGGTCAGATATTATGGACGGGGCTGATAAAAAAAGTTCAACACAAGACAAAACGTATACTTAGGGTACGTCTACAACTGCGATAAAAGACCTGTGTCATGGCCATGGCTGGCCCAGGTGAGCTGACTTGGGCTCGGAGGGCTATAAAATTGCACGGTTGGCGTTTGGGAGCCCAGGCTGTGAGAACCTGTGGTCCCACCCAAACCTGTACACTGCAATTTTATAGGCCCACAGTCTAAGCCCTCTGAATCAGCTAACCCAAGCTCTGAGACTCAGTGCTGCAGGTTTTTGATCACAGTGTGGACATACCCTATGGGGCATGAGACTGAACAAAAACAAGTGTGAAGCAATGCATGCTAGAAGGAGCAATCTAAAGTGCTAGTATATAAGCACTGATTGGCTCTGAATGTTCCATGTTCTGGACTATACTGAAAGAGGCAAGTTTTGTTTTTTAACTCTGAATAAGATGTGCTTACATTTAGAAAAGTCCTGGAGGACTTGATGGCTAGAATCATTGGTCATAGATTCAAATGCTGTCTAGGGCAAATGGATACCTGTGACACAAACTGATGCTTGCTCGACCTCTCCACAGTACAACCAATGATAGAATAGGCCAGATAGACTAAAATCCCCTCTCATCCGTATTGGCTGGGCCTCCAGTTCAGGGTCAAGTCATATTAGTAAGTGAAACCTTGCCTTGTTTTGTGGATAATATGGGGATTCTTTCACCAAAGTTGTCAATCAGTAACACTGGGACTCGGATAGAATTGTAAAATATATCACCTTGATAGAACAGTAGAGTAATGATATTATTATATTACTGGCCCCACAGACCACAATCAGGATCAGGATTGGGATCCATATATGCTCAGCATTGTACAAATACAGAAGACGTGATGGTCCATGCTCCAAAGAGCTGGCAGTGCAAGGGCTAGACTACACTTGAGTTAATTTTAGCTTGTTGGGAGGCGGGTGGGGGTTGCACTAGTGTAACTACATTCATGCAGCGGCACCAGTCCAAACATGATGAATGTTTTGTCATTGAAGTCAACAGGACCAGAGTTTTACCTCTAGTATAGTCAAGTGCTAAAAATGTGATTTGCCCCAGTCTGGCTCACGCTGATGCAAAAAAGCCTCAGTGCAGGCATTCCATAAGAGGACAAGCAATATGAGATGTAGACTAAAGAAGGAAGCAGTTTATCTTTCCCTGGTGTGTTTGTGAAATTAGACTTACAGTGCACATCATTGACTATAAAAAGTTGACACACCTTTCCATTGATCGCTGTTCAGGAAATAGCAAGGCAGTGGAATGGGGCAGTCTGTGTGTGTTACTAACCAAACTATTTTGTTGCTATTTCTCTATCAGAGAAGAACTCTTTTCTTATTAGGTTCTCTAAAGTTCTCTTTTTTTGTTTTCCACCTTCCTTTGCATGGGTCACTTACTGGTTTAAGCAAGAGTAAATGGTGAATTCTCTGTAACTTGAAGCCTTTAAATTAAGATTTGCGGACCTCAGTAACTCAGCCGGGGGTTATGGGCCTGTTACAGGTGTGGGTGGGAGATTCTGTGGCCTGTGATGTGCAGGAGGTCAGACTAGATGATCATGATGGTCCTTCTGCTCTTAACGTCTATGAGGTTAAAATGTACAACCCGCCATCCTCTATCCCAAGGATAGATCTGTTTTCCCCTCAAGATGATGTGCTCAATTTTAAATACTCTAATGGCAAGCAGGACAATTACAGTAACTCCTCGCTTAACGTTGTAGTTATATTCCTGAAAAATGTGACTTTAAGCTAAATGATTTTAAGTGACTCCAATTTCCCCATAAGAATTAATGTAAATGGGGGGGGGGGGAGGGGGTAGGTTCCAAGGAAAATTTTTTCAACAGACTAAAAAATATTTTATTTATATATATATACACACACACACACACACACACACACACACACACACACACACACACACACACACACACAGAGACAGTATAAGTTTTAAACAGTTTAATACTGTACACAGCAATGATGATTGTGAAGCTTGGTTGAGGTGGTGAAGTTAGAGGGTGGAAGAGGGTGGGGTATTTCCCAGGGAATGTCTTACTGCTAAAAGATGAACTAGCATTTGGCTGCGCTGTTGTTAATGTAGCCGCACACTCTATAAGACAGCACAAATGGAGAGAGGGGAGACAGCATGGCAGACAAAGACACACACCCTGTGTGTGTGAGAGAGAGAGATGCACATTGTCCTTTTAAGTACGCTGACCACACTTGAAGTACATTGCCTTTTTAAGTAGATCAGGAAGTTGAGACCGCAGCTGCGGCCAGCAAGCTCCCAACTCCTGAACCCTGTTGTGTCCCGTCCGCCCTGCTCTATGGAGAAATGGTAAGCGGGGGGCAGGAGCAGGCGGGAGGGGACACCCTGACATTAGCTCCCCTTTTCTCCCCCGCCCCACCTGCACAGCAAGCAGGAGGCTCAGGGAGCAGCTCCAAGGCAGAGGGCAGGAGCAGCACATGGCAGTGGGGGGAGGGACAGCTGAACTGCCGGCAATTGATAGCCTGCTGGGCGGCTGCAGCACAGGGAACTTAGGGGAACGGGGAGCTGATAGGGGGGCTGCTGGTCCAACCTGGTTGCAAGCCCCCATGAGCTAGCTGCAATGGGTTGCTCTTTCTGCAAGCAGTGGACAAAGCAGGCGGCTGCCAAACAACGTTATAAGGGAGCACTGCGCAACTTTAAAGGAGCATGTTCCCTAATTGATCAGCAACGAAACAATGTTAACCGGGACGACGTTAAGTGAGGAGTTACTGTACTTGAATCTTCCAAAGTTTGAAAATTATAAAGCTCCTTTAATATTTTTGTCCTGTAACATTACAGAGTACACTACTCTATTAGTAAGTGCTAAGAATTTTCAAATCACATTTTCCATAGATTGAGTACTGGCTCTTACATTATTTTTTAAAGAATTGTTTCAACCACTGAAGGTTAAGAACTTTTCCATGGAACATAGTTCAGATGCTAAGACAAAGCTAACTTTGTGAGTCACTTGAATTGGTTGCTCAGAAGTAATTTTCACCAGCACTCATGGAAATTTCCAGTTCTTACACTGCATGGAATCATCAAGAACGGAATGAGCTATTAGGTATCTTCATATTTCTTAGATTGTCCTAATGAAGTCTAGGGAGATTTTATCTTCAAAATCCCCATGGCCCCAGTGTTATCAAGTCTGTCTTGTAGTTAAACAAAACCATAGTATAACAGACTAATGCACCCACTCATATAAAGATCTCTGTGGAAATTCAAATGTTTGATTCTGAAGGAGGTTTGTGTTACTAATCTGCTGCCTTAGTAACTTTAGAGGAGATATAAGCCATGTTACTGAAAGTGACTTTTGAGCTTTTAAAGACCAAATAACCAGCGCCCAGTATATTCTACTGCTTCTGATTTTCTGCAGGATCTACCCTGTGCTAAATGTTTCTGAATCCACATTTTCAGTTATAATCTAGCCCTCATACACATGATGAAAGCCTTTAAAAATGTAAACCTATTGCAGATTGACATATTGATACATTATGTACCTGAGTCTGCAGGCAGCCTGAAATGATAGCTTTGGCTGGGGTGAACTGCTCCTTCTCACATTCCAGTGGGTTGTTAACACTCAAATCCAGAGATGGAAAATGTAAATGTTAAGTATTTATCTGCTGACTGCTTTTGCCAGAATACCCAGCTAATGTGCTTACCCCAAACTGACTCCTGAGGTGTGGAAACCCAAGCTGTTCCTTGCCCAGCTGCCAAAACCTCCATCTTCCTCCAACACCTACATGCAGTACAAAACTGTGGTGTACTGAAAGCATAGAGACAACATAAAATATATTGACTTTGATATCAAAATCAGTAATAGGATTCTGTACTGATTGTGTTCTCATATTTAATTTAATCAAAACCTCAATTTCTTAAAATTGAAATGAAGCTGCTGCTGAATTTTCAAGACTGTGGCACCAGAGAGTTGCAGAATCCAGAGACCTTGACCCAGAGTTTAGGTCCAGTTTGCTGAGACATATACAGAGCTTTGCAAATAATCAATATATGGGATAGCTAAATCCCACTAGGGTGTCCAGATTTTCAAAGAAAATAGACAAATTCATGCTAGAGTTGTGCTTAAAAAAAACAAGTCTCCTCTTCTATTCCTCCCCCCCCCCTCCCCCCAGTTCTTGGAAGAAGAAGAAGAAGATGATTTTAGCCCAAATGTTCTGTAGCTCAAATCCTCTTTTTTGCCTGCTGATGGCCATGGCCCCTCTACCCTATTCTATTCTATGATTCTATACCCCACATCCAGCCTATTGGGTTAAAACTGAATAAGGCTAAAGCCTTGAGGAGCTGAGCCAGAGGACTAATAAAATTTCCCCTGCACCTGGCACTTTCCTGGCACTTGGGGGACAGCTCCACCAGAGACTCCTTAGGATTGGTCCAGTCCTCTGAACTTGGAAGGGCTTAATAGGCAGAGCAGCCCTAATGGGCTGTGTGTAGGATATGATTCTACTAGAGGGCCCAGTCCTGCATGGTGTAGGTGACTGTGGAAGGTGTTCACCACCTCGCAGGGCTGGCCCAAAGCTCCTTTGTGGAACTGACTGATTCACCAGCAGGGACTCTGAATTTTAGTTGTTACCATTACAATTTACATGAAACTGTGGGCCCTGCTTAGTCACTTTACTCTGAATTGCAACCGCATGTGGGCAGGAGTGTTGTCTGGTTTCCCTGTAGTTGCAGTAACACTGAAACAATGTGGGCTGGATTCTTACAGTAACACCCTCTTTGTGAATGGCTGTAACTCTGCCTGGCACGCACTCTGTCCTATTCACTCACACTCAGGCCTGGTTCAAAACATGTCAAAATGTTAGGTTAACATAGCTACAGCACTCAGGGATCTGAAAAATTCACACCTCTGAGCATCATAGCTATGCCAATCTAACTCCTGATGTAGATGCAGCTATGCTGACCGAAAAATGCTTCCGTTGACTTAGCTACTGTCGCTTGGGGAAGTGGAGTTCCTACAGCGATGGAACAACCCACTGTAGGAAACGTCCACGCTAGGGTGCTGCAGTGGCATGGTTATGGCGCCGTAGCTGTGCTCGTAGTGCAGCCGTGGCCTCAGTCACTTTCTCGCTTTGTGTGCCCGTAAAGCTTTCCTCTGATTTCTTTACGTTAAAAGTAGTTTAAGGCTTGACCAAGCCACCTAGATCGGAACTGCTTTGTATTTTTGAGGCATTGTGACATACAAAGGTGAAAAATGTGACAGAATACACCCCTGTATTCACACCCTACACACTATTGTAATAATCTTTGTACAAGGTTTGCCTTGTAAGGTATCGTTTGAAAACTCATAATTTGCTGGTCAGTATTGTCCTGGTAAAATATGTGTGGCGACATTGTATGTGAAGTTACAAGATTTCCCTGTATGGTGTTGTTAACACATGTTCCAAACCCCACTGCCCTGCCAAGCAGAAGTCAGATCTGTCCTAAACAAAGGAAGGAATGTGAGCTTGCCTTAATTTGCATTTAAGCAGTAAACAGAGTCAGGCAGGAAGTGAAAACAAAGGAAGTTCAAATGGGTGAAAAAACCTGCAGGGAACATCCTTCCACATAGAGTCTTTGTCTCCTGGGTCTCAGCTGGAAATGTTTTTTCAAGAGGGGGACTGAAACAGTAAAAAGAAGGGACAAACACCCCAAGGCACCCCACTCCCTCTCCCTGCCCAAATCATTCTGTGCATCTAAGACCAAAGGAAACAGCTGTTGGACTTTGGTCCCCTAAAGAGTTTGAATAGTAACCTTGCTGGAAGCAAGTGGTGAGAAAGTTTACTTTGCAGCTAAGATAGTTTCTTACGTAGATACTAGTAAGCATTTTACCTTTATTTTTCTTGCACCCATTTCTGACTTTTATACCTCGTTACTTGTACTCACTTAAAATCTCTTTCTTTGTACTTAATAAACTTGTTTAACTTTTTATCTAATCCAGTGTGTTGAAGCTGGAGGTCTGGGTACACAGTTTAAAATAAGAAGATGGCATATTATTTCCTTATAGGAATAACAGACTTAATATATTTGTACTATTCAGGAGAGAGCTGGGCAGTACAGGATATACATTTCTGGGGGAAGGTCTGGGACTAGGAGTGTGTTAGCGTCACCCTGCAGCATAACCCAGGCTGGTGAGAGCCAGGGTGCAGCTGTGCAGTTACACACAGACACTCTGGTGTGGCTTACATGCTGGAAGGTTGTTTGTGAGTGGCCCAGGTGGGAGCATCTACTACTGCAAGGCATTATAAGGTTCCCAGGGTTGCAGGGCAGGGGTGACACAGCTCCCAAATAGTCTGGATTGTGCCCTGCTATGTCACAGGTCTCTCTTGTGCTTCTGAATATTGTGGTTTATTCTGTCTGTTGGGCCAAAATAAACTCCCATATCCATCCACCTAGCTAAATTTTGGGGAATTTCAGGGATGAACTCTGCAGCTAAGGCCCAACTGCGGTTTTAAAGCAACTCCTACAAGTTGGAAGATGTGCATCTATAATCTGGAGCTGTACAGAACTGGCAATGTCTTTCTGAACAATTCTGGGCACACAATTTTAGATGACATTTGTGTCCCTCAAATGTCAGTTTCCTTGCAAAATTTGATGCAAGAGCTACATGTTCAAAGCAAGACCTGTGCAAATTGATCAGAGATGGAGCTTGTATTGAGCTAAAGAAATTATGAAATACGATGTAAAAAAATTCAGTGAAACAGGCCCAATTTTTTGAGTTTGATATGGAAATGAGACTTTCATTTTGAACAGTTGTTGGTCCTTGGTAAGTATATTTTTTAGAAATATAGGACATCTCTAGTGCTGAAATGTGAAGGGAAAAGAATCCTGAAGTTGTTTCTGATTTTGTGTGTGTGTGTGGCCAGAGGCATATCCATCTTCCAGATAAGATGTGAAACTGCTTGTGATGGCTAAAGATTCCCTTGATGCTTTTCGTAAGAGTTGGGTGTTAACTGTAGCATCCTAGCCAATTTCCAGCTCAGGTAATTGCATTCTGCCTACTTAAAATTCACCCTCCAGATACAACTGGAGAAGTTTGCTTCATTTTCCTCTAGAAGAAAAAACTTCCATGCTTTGTCACTAAGTCAAAGAAGGTGTCACCCACCAAGTGACTTCATTTTACTGATGGACATGTGACTCCCTTTGGGAACTTTCTAGTCCAACAATGTCCATACAGAGTAGACAGGACTCAGTGTTTGAGGCTTTTTCCAAAAGAGCCCCCCTGCCACACGCCTGCTCCCTCCACACACATGTGCGTGCGTGCTCTCTCTCTCTTTCTCAGCCACTGGAAAATATATTGTGCTCATCTTCCTCGAGGAGAAAAACCTGAGTTGACTCGGCTGGGATTCTTGGCCCTCTCCGATGCTCCTTCCAGCCATAGACCTGTAACAAAGATATTGTGATTTTATATGCATTATAAAAACATAGGAGTTCTTATCCTATCAGACGTCATAAATCCATTTGTTTGTATCTGCTATCAAACACACACCTTCCCTAACTTACTTGGGCCACGTTTGCTAACTGTTTGGGGGTTAATCCAGGGCCTTGTTCCTTTCCAGTCCATCTCCTCTTCCCACAGTGAAGTAGTAATACAATGTTTGTGGCACCCATCACTAGACCTACAGCAACTTGTCATGCCATGACTGTAAGGTTAAGATTTCACTATGGGATCCAGGAGAAAGTTGACTCAGAAGGGGAATAATCTCTTACCCAAGCATACAATTCTCCTGTAATAGCAAAGGGAAGAAGGTGGGCAACGTAACTCCCTTTCATATAGATGTGTGTCCTTCAAGCTTGCTTGGTGTGTGAGGCTTTATCTTCTCCTGCTTGTAACTGTATCAGTTTATTTTTCCCTAGGCTATATCCCTCTATGTTGCCTATAGCAACCAGGGATAAAGCAGTAATGAGACATGTAATCTAGATAAGGTCTGGTGCAAACCTTTGCTTCATTCTGTGTTTGTGAGAGTGTATTCATTCCTCAGCAAACTACACTGTTGGATTTTTTTAAAATGCAAATGTATCTGGCTGAGTGCTTGATCTTGCGAGGAGGAAGCTTAAATTTAATCTGTTTCCAATCTTGGTGTCTTTTGGCAGTAAAGCAAAGCAGCTCCTGGACTAATGAACAGAAAAACCTGTTCTGCTAAATGAATCCAAAATCTGTAGAGAGATGAGGTGCGTGAGGTAATATCTTTTATTGGACCAACTTCTGTGTCACTTCACCTTGAGTTGTCCCTTAGAATATGTGCTAACTACCTATACTTAACTATCTGTTCAATCTTGTATTTAGCTGTGATACTCTCAGTACCTTTCCCAGACCTATAGAAGAGCTCTGTGCAGGAGCGATGGAAGCTCCCTTCCCCCAGAAGCCCCACTGTGGCCCTGCCTCCCCCTTGCCGCCCCTTCCCCTGGGAGCTCCGCCCTTGTATCGCCACTCCCTCCCCCCCCCCCCCCCCCGAGACCTTGCCTCCACTCGCTCCTCACTGCCCCTCCCCCCCCGTTCCTCGCCCTTATGGTTGGTAAAAAGTGATGGGTCCATGGCCCTGTGCTTCCCCTGCCCATTCCAGTGCCCCTGGCTCTGTGTGACTCGAAAGCTTGTGTGTCTGTCACCAACAGAAGTTGGTACAATAAAAGATATTACCTCACCCACCTTGTCTCTCTCAGATTTTGGGCCCAACATAGCTACAACTGCATCCAAAATCTTTAGTGATGTACCCAGACAAGTGAATGTGTCTCTCAAAGGACCTGTCTTCACCCTTGGGAAACTTTGAGACAATTAAAGCTTCACCAGCATTTGCAATATAGGAAGCCTGAAGCTTTGTAGACACAAGGTTCGTCTCCACTATAGAGCAGGTTGGAAAATAGGGGGTGGGATTTTCTGCAGAAACGTTAGACGTTTTGTCAAAAAAACAAAATCAGAAAGTTGAAATTTTTCACAGAAAGCAGATCCTGTTTGCAAAAACCTTAGTTTAGTAGGGCCATGTCTACAGTACAAATGTACATTGACATAACTACATCGCTCAGGGATTTGAAAAATCCACACCTCTGAGCAGCAAACTTATACTGACCTAGCCCTCAGTGTAGATGCTGCCATGTCGACAGGCGGGCTTCTCCCATCAACATAGCTGCTGCCTCTCATGGAGGTGAATTAACTATGCTGATGGGAGAGGCTTTCCTGTCGGTGTAATAACGTCTTCACTGAAGTGGTTTAAGTGTAGACCTGTCCTCACAAACCCAAAATTTTCCACTGGAAAAAAGTTTTAGCGGAAAATGCTTGACTAACCCTATTTAGCAACCTTTGGAGCTGCAGCATGGATGGGGTGACATGTGGCGCTGGCATTTGAAGCACTGTGTTATCTGACCCTGCTAAAAAGCATATTGTAACTGCATTTCCAAATCATGCAAAAACCTTTGACCTTTGCAGGGCTATAGTGTGATGCAGAAACACAGTGCCATCTATGATGTATGCCCAAACCATAAATTGTTTCTGTGGACTAAAGTGCTGTTATCTAGTCCCCTAACACCATAGGATCCACACTGATCTGGGTAGCTCTGCTTGTTTGTTCCAGGGATGTGAAATTTCCTATGTGCAGGGGCTAGTATGTGGGGAATGGAGCCCTAAGGGCCTATGCATTTGAATTCCTTAATTTGCTTGCAAATGAGGCACAAATGAGTTAACCTTAGTTAAAAGGTTGTGGATGCCAACAGGAAAAAGCAATGTGCTGGCAAGTCTGTGATTGCAGAATAGCTGTTCTTGGCATTGTGAGAATGGCTTCCAGTTTGACAGCTTGAATTTCTGATCTCTGATGACATCGTTGGCCCTTTCTGTTCCACCAATTCCCCCAGTGTTGGAAACTTTGGTAAAGTACTGGAATAATTAAACCTGCTTTGAACAGGGTCAGATAACACGGTTTTAGAATGGCAGCAATAGCCAGCACTCCATCCACATTACAGCTCCCATATATGCTGTTCAGTCCAAATGTCTTAACCATCTCTAAAAAAGAAAAGGAGTACTTGTGGCACCTTAGAGACTAACCAATTTATTTGAGCATAAGCTTTCGTGAGCTACAGCTCACTTCATCGGATGCATCCTGTGGAAAATACAGAAGATGTTCTTATACATACAAACCATGAAAAAATGGGTGTTTACCACTACAAAAGGTTTTCTCTCCCCCCACCCCACTCTTCTGCTGGTAATAGAGAAAACCTTTTGTAGTGGTAAACACCCATTTTTTCATGGTTTGTATGTATAAGAACATCTTCTGTATTTTCCACAGGATGCATCCGATGAAGTGAGCTGTAGCTCACGAAAGCTTATGCTCAAATAAATTGGTTAGTCTCTAAGGTGCCACAAGTACTCCTTTTCTTTTTGCGAATACAGACTAACACGGCTGTTACTCTGAAACTTAACCATCTCTGGCTCCATCATATGTATATTCCTTGAAACAAATTCTGTCTTGACTTGCCTTCCATGCAACATCATTGACTTGAAGGCAGATTTTGGCCCTTTATGTATATTTGGGGAACCCTTCTAGTGGGTGAATTGTGTATTGGACGGCCCCAAATCAAGTTACTGGAGCTGTTCTCTTTCTTAAAGGCTCTTTGCCAAGATTTCAGACTAAAGTAAAGATGCCAGGGGAAGAAGGTCACTTTTTAATCTCAGGTATTTCTAGGGCACCTATCAATGTAGCATGTAAGTGCTAAGCTTTAATTGCAGAAGATTCCAGGGCAGAAGGAGCCTCTTGCTGTTTTGAATTCAATGACTGATTTGCCTAACTGAGAACTTGGGGTCTTGCTGACCTTGGCAATATTGAGGGGTCAGATTTTACTCACACACACACTCACCTACATGGATAAATTCTTAAGTCTAGTGCATGCAGATAGAATGTCTCTTACACCAACAATCACACTAATATTCAGGTTACTCCCAGTCCCAAAGGACCTGTCACCTACCCCAGGTCAATTGCACTTTAGATCTTATACCAAAGACAACACTTGTAGCCAATCCTATAATAAACTAACTAAAGATTTGTTAGCTAAGAAAAATAAATTAGTTATTTACAAGGTTAAAGAAGATAAACATATACACACACACGCAAGTTACAGTCTTGGATTTCAAAAGATGGTAGAAGCTTCTATAATGGGCAAGCTCTATATGTCCTTTAGGGCTACCCAGGCAAAGCACTGGGGATCCTTTGCTTATGCTTAGTAATCCTTGCTTCTCAGAGTCCAAGCAGCAGCGTTCAAGCTGATGGGATGAGTCCTTTTCCTCTTCATGGGTGTATGTGTGTGGGGGCAATCAACAAAGTCCTTTGTCCTCCGATGTTCCACGATGCTTTGTCTGCTGTCTGTGGGCCTACCTTTGTTGGGCAGGAGATAACACCTCCTGTGGCAAACTCGCGTTTCACACTTGGTAATGCTTCTTTTCTGACTGTTCATTTACAGTGCAAACACTTAAATATTGTCTTATAACATGGGATACAGATATTATCAGTGAGATAAATGCATACAGCAACCTACATGCATTTCATGAAGTCTAAATGCTAAACACAGTTTTATAAATCTAATACCAGTTTTAACAATACTAGCACACAGGTGAGTCAGACTGGTTTCCAGCTATGTATTGGTCAGTGTTCAGTTGAGGCCTTGGGACCTTGGCATGAGCTGGCACCGGGTCTGCCAGTATCATGGATGCAACAACATTCAAAGTGGCAGCATAGGCATGGTTATGTGCTATGGAGGCCTGGGACTCCTGCTGGTCTAAAGGCTGCTTCTGTGTTACAGAATATTGTTTGGTTTCAGAGTAGCAGCCGTGTTAGTCTGTATTCGCAAAAAGAACAGGAGTACTTGTGGCACCTTAGAGACTAACAAATTTATTTGAGCATAAGCTTTCATGAACTACAGCTCACTTCCCCGTTGGTTAAAGGAAAATAGGGGACGAAGATTGTGACTCCTACACAATTACCTGTTCAGAGTAGGCGAGTCTCGGAGATATTACAATGAAAAGAAACAACAACCTGGTAGATACCACACTTTGCACTGTGGGAGAGAGAGATACCCCCTGAATATCCATTTCGCTCTCATGGTACAGCATTTCCCATGAGCAGGAGGCACATTCCCTATTGATGCAATGCCTGTGGTGGGGTCCAACCTTTCTGAGATAGGAATATGTATGTTACCCGTCTCTAGCTCTTCCATGCAAGAATCTCAGATCATTTCACAATAACTGATTTTCTTCCCACAACAGTGGTAGCAGGTCGGTAAGTGTTATTAACCCTTTTTACGGATGGGGAAACTGAGCCACAGACAGTCTAAGGGTGGATTTACAAAGGCATTTAGGCACTTAAAGATGCAGCTAGGTGCTTACTGGGATTTACAGAAGTGCCTGAGCAGATTAGGCGCCTTTGTAAATTCTATCAGGTGCCGAGCTGCATCTTTACGTGCCTAAATACTTGGATAAATCTGCCCTAAATGGCTTGTTCCAAGGGCACATGGGAAGGCTGTGGCAGTCCCCGGAAGAGACCTACCTGATTCTCCTGACTCCCAGTCTTGTGGCCTAAAACAAGCTCATCCTTCAGTTCACCTGGAAGTCCAGTTGTTTTGTGAAATGGTCCATGTAGCTGCTGCACCCTGTTGTGCTGGAAAAAATAGTTGTAGGCTAGGTAGGGGTTAATACCCTGCGTGAGATTCTTAACGTGGCGAAGTCCAGGGTTAGGGCGGGGGGTGCTCTGACTGAATTTTGGACACCTGCATGTCAAGCAAATAACAGCAATAAAACTCTGTCTTCAGTTCATTTTAATTCTTGGGAAAAGCAAATGCATGTCTCTCTCTTCTCTCTTGGCAGAACCAGCTCCTTGCGAAGGGCTTGCTGTTTATAGAGGAGAAGGTTAAGCTGTGCGAAGGCAAGTACAGAGAGACAGTTTTGGAATGGGGTCCTGGAGGGCCCTTGTGAGTCAGCTTTTGATGTTTGGACAGCTGAGATGCATCTGTCATAAGCCCATCATCTCCGAATGATTCATATGACGGGAAATTCTACGGCCCCTTATATGCAACTGAGATCACATGCACTGACTAAGCCCAGTTCAGGCTAGCATACAGCTGAACGGGTTTAACACATCCATGGAACTCCTCTGGGAACTACATTGTACTCCAGCCTGTATGTTACTTGAGGGATGTTGGATCTTGTTGAGTCAAAAGCATGACTGAGGCTTTTCCATCAGCCTCTTTCTTCACCAGGAAGGCTCACACATGGTTCTGCAGTGTAATTTAAACCCAGTTTCCAAATGGTGCCAATCCTTGATATGAATCCTGCTTCCTTGCTTTAAAACAGTGGTAAGCCCCGACAGGCTTTTGCCTTATTTCTTAAGATGCTTTGAAACTGTGCAGAAAGGCCTGGACTCATGATCTTGTGACCATAACCTTGGTACCACTAGTATCATAGCTTTGTTCTGTTGAAAGCCCTCAACAAATGTACTAGAATGAGTGTGTGTTTCGCTGGGATGGGGATGAAACCCCATCAGGCCTCAGATTCTCCATATGTGAAGAGCTAGTGGTCATTCAGACTATGGCCCCACAGTGTCATGCTCCAGTTGCTTCTGAAGGTCTGGTGGGGGGAGAACAGTGGGACAGCGGCTGTTATGGTTGATCTTTGGTAATAAGTCACTTTTATTAGGTTTGCCTAATCAACTTGTGCAGCTCTGTCTCATGAAAACTAGATTGCCATTTGCTGACCCAGTTTTGTAGCCTCTGATCCAAGCCAGCTTCCCCATTGACCCGCTTTTTCTGGGTCATTAAATGCCAATTAAGGCACACACTCTTGCACCGCTGGATTTCTTAGCACTGCTTTCTTTGAAGCTGATATCTCAACCCATGTGTTGCCAGTGAGCAGCTCGGTAATCCCAGTGTGCAGGAGCCGCAGGATTTGTTAACCTCCTCCTTACAGGGGCCACCTTCCATTTGGCTTACTGCCCACTTGTTTGGTGCAGTCCTGTACAGGAGAATATGGGAGGAATGGAGTGTGCACACTATATCTAAGGTCTTGCACACACGACCACTTATGTCAGTATAACTCACTCCGCTAAGGGATGTGAATAAGCCACCTCCTGAATGATGTAAGTTACACCAACCTAGATGCTGGTGTGGACAGCACTATGTTGGTGGGAGAGCTTCTCCTGATGACATTGCTACTTGCGGAGGTGGTTTTATTATGTCCAGGGGAGAAGTCTCTTCCATTGGTGTAGGGTGTCTTTACCAGACGAGCTTCAGCTGCATTGGTGCGGCTGCGCGGCCGTAGCACTGCTAGTGTAGACTAGCCCCAAGGATGCGCTCCACTCAGTATCCTAAACAGGGGTCTCTATCTTGCTGTTACCAACCCCTCAGCTTTCTAAAGAACAAACACTGACCAGTTAACAAAACTCTAAAACAAACAAACAGACAAAAAAACCCTTGTAAAACTGTCCCAATTTGTGATTCAGATTAAAACATACAGGTCTTGTTGGCAGTGGGTTTGTGAGTCATCCATCATCATGCTAAAATGAAACAAAGGTGTCAGCATGTGGCTGCTGATTGCTTGGGAAAGATGTTCCAGCTAGACAGACAAGGGCCTTCCTGCTGCCCTTTCATTTGTCTGAAGTGGCATTGTAAACACGGTGCTTATAGGGTCACAGTGATGCAGTTAGGAGCCAGATGATTCATGGAATTTCCAAGCATTGATTTTTTTTCTTCCTCGTTCTTTCATGAACGTATTGCTTTGTTCCAGAGATCTGGCTTGCGGTCACTTTAACAAGAGCCACGTGTGCCCACTTCCCAGTTAGCTTTGACTTCCAAAAAGGGAGCTCCTTTCCCAGCTCTGAGTCGAAGTAATGCCAGTGCTGCAAAGAGCAGCAATGTTTTTAGCACATGTTTTTCTTAATCAAAACTTCTGCTCTTAATACAGCACTTCAAATTTCTGTAGGATTTATGACCTCTTGCACAAATACACCACTTCCCCATCCTAAAGATTACCTTTCTTTTTATTTCCATCCCCACTCACTGCAACAGCTCAGGCCTGAGACAGGTAGGAGCGGGATCCTAAGACCTATCCAGAAAGGACCATCATGATCATCTAATCTGATCTCCTGCAAATCACAGGCCACAGACCCTCACCCACCCACTCCTGTATTAGGCCCAAAACTTTTGGCTGAATTACTGGTGTCCTCAAATCCTAATTTAAAGACTTTAAGTTATAGAGAATCTACTGTTTACTCTAGTTCAAACCTGCAAGTGACCTGTGCCCCATGCTGACAGGGAGGCAAACATCCCGTCACCCCTACCTCCGGAGTCTGCCAATCTGACCTGGGGGGAAATTCCTTCCCGACCCCAAACATGGCTATTAGACCCTGAGCATGTGGGCAAGACCCACCAGATAGACACCTGGGACAGAATTCTCTGTAATAACTTAGAGCCCTCACCGTCTAGCATCCCATCTCTGGCCGTTGCAGATTTTTGCTAATAGCAGTCACACATGGCCCGCATGCCATTGTAGGCAATTCATCATACTATCCCTTTTATCAAACTTGAAAAAAGTTAGGTTTTTTGCCCCAACTACTCCTCTTGGAAAGCTGATTCAAAACTTCACTCTTCTGATAGTTAGAACCCTTTGGTCATGTCTACACTGCCACTTATGTCAGCAAAACTTATGTTGCCCTGAGCGACATAAATTTTGCTGGCATAAAAGCTTACGTGCACAGCGCTATGCTGGCAGGAGGGCTTCTCCCGCTGACACAGCTACTGCTGCTCGTTTAGGTAGTTTAATTATGTCGACAGGGGAGCTCTCTCCCATTGGCATAGGGCGGCTACATGAGCGATCTTACAGTAGTGCAGCTGCATCAGTACAGCTGTGCCGCTGTAAGTTTGGTAGTGTAGACATGACCTATGTCTAGTTTCAAGCTAAAACTTATTGATGGCCAGTTTATATACCTTTGTTCTTATGCCAACATTGGCCCTTAACTTAAGCAACTCCTCTCCCTCCCTGGTGTTTCCCTCTGATGTATTAATAGAGAGCAATCATATCTTCCCTCAGCCTCCTTTTTGTTAGGCTAAACAAGCCTAACTTCTTAAGTCTCCTCTCATTAAGCAAGTTCTCCATTCCTCAGATCATCCTAGTAGCCCTTCTCTACACCCGTTCCAGTTTGAATTAATCTTTCTTAAACACGGCAGACCAGAGCTGCACACAGTATTCCAGGTGAGGTCTCACCACTACCTTATATAATGGTAATAACACTTCTCTATCTCTACTGGAAATACCTTATCTAATGCATCCTAGGATTACATTGGTCTTTTTCATGGTTTCATCACATTGGTGGCTTATACACCCAGGTCTTTCTCCTCCTCTTTTGCTTTCAACTGTTACATCCCCAGCTTATAGCAAAAATTCTTGTGGTAGTCCCTAAATTCACTATTGCAGTATTAAATTTCATCCCATTCCTATTAGTTCAGTTTTCAAGGTTGTCCAAATCTTCTTGTATGATAGTCCTGACCTCCTCTGTACTGGCAATACCTCTCAACTTTGTGTCATCCACAAATTTTATGAGCACATTTCTACTTTTTGTGCCAAAGTCATTTAATGTAAATGTTAAATAAGATTGGTCCCAAGACTGATCATTGAGTAACTCTACTAGTAACCTCCCTCCAGCCTGATAGTTCACCTTTCATCATGACCTTGTAGTCTCCCCTTAAACCAGTTTCCTCCCACTTTTTGATTGTCATTTTAATCCCCATTTTCTTCAGTTTAACTAACAATTTCCCATGTGGAACTGTACTGAAATCTTTACTGCATTTCCTTTATCTAAAAAATCCATTATCTTCTCAAAGAAGGAGATCAAGGTGATGTGGCATGATGTACTTTTTGTAAAAACATTTAGTATTTTATCCCAATTACTGTTTACCTCTATGTCCTTAACTACTCTGTCTTTCAAAATTTGTTCTAAGACCTTGCAAACAATTGAGGTAAAAATAATGGGCCTGTAGTTTGCCAGATCACCTTTTTTCCCTGTTCTTAAATAAAGATACTATGTTTGCAATTCTCCAGGCATAGGGTACTACCCGCATGTTTACAGATGCATTACAAATTCTTGCTATTGGGTTTGCAGTTTCATGTGCCAGTTCCTTTAATATTCTTGGATGGAGATTATCTGGGTCCTCCGATTTGGTCCTATTAAACTGTTTGAGAATGGCTTCCGCCTTGGATGTGGTAATTTCTACTTTCATATCCTTGTTCGCATTAGCCACCCTGACACAGCCCCCACGCTCCTCATTACCCTTATTGAAAACTAAAGCAAAGTATTTGGTTAGGTTGGGCCATACCTACATTATCTTTAATCTCCATCCACTTCAGTGCTTAGCGGGGTCCCACTTCTCTCTTCCCTGTCATTACAGACAGTGTGAATAAAGCATGGCTCTGTCAGTGGATGATGGATGATTTTTTTGGTGTATTCTTGCAGTTGGGGTTAAAAAGCAGACATAGGACCTGATCCTGTAACCTGTTGAAGTCAATGGGGCCTTTACTCTGGGGAGGTAAAGCTTGCAGACTCAGGCCCTACGGTTGCACATTCTCTTTCTGATGGCTTATATCACAAGTAAGGTGTGCTACAGTCATGCTAGGGGAAACAGTTAGTAGTAAACATGAAAACTCAAAGTCTTTGGAATTTTCCTGCATTTTGAAAACATTTCAGTACAGGTAAATAATGTTCTTGTGAGACGCAACTTAAATATAAGTCCCTCTGTGAGGAACTGATAGAGCTGCTACACACAAGTTTAATGCTGAGATTTCAAAGCCGCCTAGCGCAGGGGTTCTCAACCTTTTCCTTTCTGTGGCCCCCCCAACATGCTATAAAAACTCCACGGCCCACCTGTGTCACAACACCTGGTTTTCATAGAATCATAGAATATCAGGGTTGGAAGGGACCTCAGGAGGTCATCTAGTCCAACCCCCTGCTCAAAGCAGGACCAATCCCCAATCAAATCATCCCAGCCAAGGCTTTGTTTTCTGCAGATAAAAGCCAGGGCCGGCGTTAGGGGGTAGCAAGCAAGGCAATTGCCTGGTGCCCCATGGCACAGGGGGCCCTGCAAAGCTAAGTTGCTCAGGTTTTGGCTTCAGCCCCAGGTGGTGGGACTTGGAGCCCCGGGCTTCAGCTCCCCTGGTGGGGCTTTGGCTTTCTGCCCTTGGCCCCAGCGGGTCTAATGCCAGCCCTGCTTGGCGGACCCCCTGAAACCTGCTCATTGCCCCGCAGGGGGCCCGGGACCCCTGGTTGAGAACCACTGGCGTCGGGGATGGGAAACTGGGTGTTCAGATCCACTAGGCAGCTTGGAAATCTCAGCCTTACCTTTTTTTAGAAACACAAGAAGCTTTGTGAATTGAGTTTATTCATGAGTTAGAAAAAAATATTCCGTCTAAATGATCAAATGTACCCATTGCATGACCATTTATACATCACCTTGTGATGAAAGCTACGTGCTTGCCATGTGAGTTCTGGGTTGCATGACTTTCAGTCTACATTTATTTTAAATTTCCAAACTTGTGACAGTTGGGGCTTTTGTTGGGGCTGGCTGGATACAATGGGAACAGTTGAACCTTGTGAGCTGCCAACTTTAAAACTTCTCTGAGTAGAAGAGGCACTCTCATCATTATGGCTTTGTGGCTTGTCACACAGGTGGGTGGGTGGCTGAATTCTGTGACTTCTAGATCTATGTTTGGGGAGGGAGAATCTCAGAGGTAATGTAGCTGGTTAAAGAGGTATCTGTACAGCATTGACTCCCTGACTTCAGCCTCTGGGCTCTCTCCTGTCTGCTTCATTCACGGCTGCTCAGTGGGACCATACTGGAATATCAGCTTAATGTTTATTAGGTGCTTTTTAATTGCAACATACGTGGCCCGTGGAGATAGACCCTATTGCCTAAGGAGCAGTATCACCCTTTTACTTTAATTGGGCTGTTTTACATTTCATGGGGAACTGTGTTCTTAGAGCTGGGAGGGACTCAGCAGTTTCTGATCATAGATTTATGCCCCCTCACCTTTTTGCTGTGAACAAATACAAAGCAAAATTCAGCTAAAGCTGCCAAGACTTTTCTGCTTTGGGGTAGGAGACCCTAAATGAGGCAGGTTTGTGATATTCACCTAGAAAGGTAAAGAGCACTGGGACATTTGAACCTGATTGTAGTGTCCTAATTGCTAAAGGGTTTTTCTCCCTCCAAATTCCTGTGCTTTTAGGTGAGGATCGCATTGATATCCTGTCTGAAATTTGGGATCACTTCTTCACAGAGACCCTTCCCACGCTCCAGGCAATATTCTACCCTGTCCAGGTAAACCTGATTAAAATATAGTCTGGGAGATGGGGAGGGAATGCAAATACAGTACCTGCTTAATGGACCCTTGTGCTTCCCTTCTCTCCCTGCAGCAAATAAGTCTCCATCTCTGCTGGAGGACCAGGTTTAAAAAACTTTAAACCATGGTTTGGGCCAAATGGGCTCTTAGTGACGTTTGTCCTAGTGAACTATGTAAATGGAACTAGTGTGATAAACTAGCTAACCTAAGGGAGAGCACAATGTTTTGAATCCTGTTTGGTCCTGTCCTCTCTAGCTGTTAGGAGCCTGTCTATGGTGGAGTTTAAACAGTGCTTAAGCACTGATACAACAGGACTGTACTTGGGTCTTGTTTAGACTGAGGATTTGTCCCAATTATTGTCATTAGTTCTTTAGTCATTGCAGTAGCTTTAGCTCCATCACTGCAAGTAGTGGCTTTGCCTGTCTGCATCAGGGGATAGCACTGGCACAGCTATTCCAATGACTGGCTGTCACCGGGGCAAATCCTGGGTCTAGACTAGGGGAGAAATTTGTAAAGGCGCGTATGAAAGATTTCTAATTCCCACTGACTTTAATCAGAAGACTTTAACTGTCATTTGTGCCTTTGAAAATGTCTCCCTGGGTCTCAGATGCTTTTGTGGTGAGTGGCCATATATGTACAGTACCTGCGCAGATAAGTGACATCACTCTGGTTTCTCTCTAAGTCCCGTTTACAAGGCTAAGCAGCCAAGTGTAGGATTCCTGAAGGAGGTTCGATTTTAAATCTGTATTATACTTCTTCAATTTGCTTAGACTGTAAACCTTTTGGGGGCAGGGACTGTCTTTTTGTTCTCTGTGTACAGTGCCTAGTGCTATAGGGTCCTGGCTCATGACTTAGGGCTCCTAGGTGCTACGGTAATACAAATAATAATAGTTTTGGTCAGGATTTCCAGCACCAGCAGTCCTAACTGTTGAGGAGCTATTGACAAATAGAATGTTTATAACGTCTCGCCAGTCATGAGGGAGGCGGGGGAAGGAGTGGGTCTGAAAAGGCACCAAAAGCACATCTTCTCTATAGAATGAAATTCTTAGAAATGTTAGGTCTTCCCTTTTGGCCTGTCTCTGCTCCTGGAGAACCAGACTCTAGATACATTTGATTTTTCCTTTTATCGCTTGAAAGTCAGCAGGTGAAATTTGAAGGTTGCCCTTTCCTAATTATTAAAGTTGGCATTTCCTAAAAGCGGCTGAGAGAACTTATCTAAAGAAGATTGCTAACCGTTCCAATATATTTGTTTTACTCTCTCCTGGCTGTACTTGCTGCAGATGCTAGAAGGTATGTGTGTTTGGGGGGTGGGGTACAGATTAAATTGTGCAACTGAGAAGTCTTTTTACTCTTTGTGCTATGTGTGCGCCCTTGTTCATGTGTGCGCATACTCTGGAGACATGGAGTGACCTAATTTAGCAGGGTGAGATGCTGAAACCTGGTTTTTAATGTACTAAACTCCTTGAGGAGAAGAATCTTTCTGTCTATTTTATTGGGAGTTGTTTCTGCTCTCCTTGTATTTGAATAGCTCTCCTGGCTATAGAAAAAGTGATACTATGTTGTTTAGTCGTGACACCCTTTTCCACTAATGGCTCCAGAGAAAATCTCTTTCCTGCTATACGGTGTCTCAATAATGAGAAACTGAACAAAAGTTACTGCAGAACTTTGTGACTTTTTGAAGTAATGATATGAAGGAAATCGAGATCCTTTGTATTTTATTTATGTTTACTCTTTCCTAAGGCATACATCCCAGTAGTATCAGAGTACCTCGTAAACATATCTTTGCATCTTCCTTTTGAGTTAGAGAAGTACTATTCTCATTTTACCGATGAAGAGCTGAGGCACAGAGTGTCTAAGTGACTTGCCACAATCACACAGGAAATTGGTGGTAGATCTGGGGACTGAATCCAGATCACTGAACTCTGAATCCAGTGCCTTAATAACAAGAACAGCCTCCTCTCCCTGCAGTTTTCTTGCAAAGACTAGCTTTCTCCTTTTAGTGATGGCATAAATTCCTCACTCTGGCAATTGCCCCTCCACGCTCCCAACCTGTATAAACTGTATTTATCCACACATGTGGCACTGCAAATTTCCCTCACCAAAGATGATTCTGTTCTGGAGGAATCATGTCTTTGGGTGAGAGGGTTCTGTCAGTCTTCGGACCCATTCAGCCTGTGACTTTTTTTTACTGCAAATGCCATTAAAGGTGTCATTGTGGCTTTTGTGATGGGCACAAGTGTCCACATGGAATGTAACTGAACCCTTCAACCATAAGCTACTGAACCTCCATCATATGGAAGTGACTTCTGGTCACTAACAACTTCAGCTAGGTTTGAACCTGTGACCTAGGTATGACTCTAAGACATCCAGTCCCCTAAATTGCCAACTACATGCAAACAGTTTATACAAGTCACACTGCTCTCACTGAGTTAGTGAGTGACAGCTCTGCTGCGCTTGGGAAGAAAAATGAGATCATATCTTTCTGTTTTCTATGGGATGTTGTTTTTAACTGAGATAGTAAATTAGTTGGATTAAATTGGACGATCGGCATAAATGGAAAAAAAGTGTCATGTTATTGCTGAGATACATTTCACAGCTTTGTGCAGCTCCTCTTTACACGTGGCATTCTCAAACAAGCATTTGGATGTCTTAAAAGAGCACAACACTCATAAAATGGCCAGGCCAATAGGTCTTAAGGTATTTGCATATTGATTTAGCAGTTAATTGCAACATTAACCCCATTCTAAATTTATGGTTAACTGGTGTTCATTCCCTCCAGTCAGAAATTTGCTTGTGTGTGTGTGTGTGTGTGTGTGTTATGGATCCTGAAGCAGAATATAGGGCAGAGTTTAATTCCCTCAGGAGAGAGGGGGAGAGACTCCACACTGGAAAGCATTGGGGAGGGACGGGAAGAAAGTTTGAGCAGTGAAATCTTAGCTGCAGTTAGTTTAATGGTATAGTAGACTGTGTTGAGCGTGTTAGGCATAGCACTAGGTTACTGTGATGCTGGAATGTTGGACTGAGTTCAGTTGTGTTTAAATATGCTGTGAAATATTTCAACATTTTCATCTGTTAAACCTTTACAGGAGCCCTATCATTAATGTTGAAAATGAAAACAGAACCCTCCTTTAACCCAGTCACACTGGAAAGCCAAAGCTGTTGCTTTCCTCACTGTCAGTGGAAAGAATTGGACAGGGCCTGGCTCTGGCCCGAAGTGAATAGTAAACATAATAATTAATTAAATTGTATTTTTGTTTGCAATTTCCAACGCTAAATGTTGGTGTTCAGTGTGGGGTCTGACACAGACTAGAAGCAGATATAGTTTAGGTGCATGCTATACAAATTCATCGCCTCCCAGCATAGCCAATGTGCTTCAAGTCTGACCAGCAACACAACAGTGGCTGTACCAGTCCTGGGCTTCAGACTGCTAATCCTAATCACAACCAAGATAGTGGTTTGGGTTTTGTGAATAAGTGTCATTTTCTACTGAGATCATGGCTCATTCTTTGCATGACTGTCACCAGTCATGGGCTTCAGGAGGTCTGTCACTCATCGATTAGAAATGGGGCAGGAAAGGTGCTCTCTAGATAGGCCACTCAACAGTACAAGGAATCATGAGGCTGAGCAGCTAATGGGTGCTCTACCATAACAGCACACAACAATAATTTGCAAGAGTGTCTTTGTGTGTGTGTGCGCGCACGTTATGCACACGCACATTTCCGAACTGTATTTTTTCAGGGTCAGGAATTGACTATCCGCCAGATTGCCCTGCTCGGCTTCAGAGACTTGGTCTTATTAAAGGTGAAGTTGGAAGAGATTCTTCCTCTCGTCCAAACAAAGCTCCCAGCTTCCATTGTCCAGATGCTGCTGGTTCTCCAGGTAGGGAGTTTCCTTTCTTTTTTCTCCTTCTATCTGTCTCTCACCCATGCATGCACATGTCACAGCTACCAATTCATATTGCCCCTGGAAAGAGGAAAACCAGTCGGGATGATGAGGCTGGGGAAGGAGTTGTGTGTGTTATTTTGGGGAAGATGAACTAAACTGAAAATTAGGCATTGTGGCTTGAGTTTCCGGAGCAAACGGATGGGAGGGGGTCAAGCTGTCCCAATGGGAAGGAAATGAACCAAACTCTGGGGTCTTGGGGCTTTTCCCTTGGTGACTGAGAAGTCCCAGTGCTCTTGCTTCACTTACCCATGTATCTTAGAGCATCTCCAAATGCCTTTCACTTCTGTTTACAATTCTCATACTTGTGACCCACATATACAAGTTCTTCTAGTTCAACAGCTTTACACTGACAGGGGAATGCTCTCTCTCACTCACAAGAGACAATGGAATCTGATGAGCACTGGCTATTAACTCCTAATTCAGGCTTTCTAAGCTAGGGAGGGAGTTGAGCTGGGGTTCAGCTATGCCTGTGAGGGGAAGAGCATTGATGGGAGGAGTACCCTTGGCAGCAGGCAATGGGCTATAGATCTTCCAAGGGTCCCTCTCAAGCAACACAAATGTTCTAAGGGAACCAGCCTACCCATCCAAACCTCAAGGGAACAGGAACAAAATCTTCCATGTATTGATCTGCGAATCCAAGTGTACCAGCTGTGTCATCCCATACAGCCTGATGTGGAAACCATGGAAAATATCCAGATTCCAGACCTTTATGTAGGCTCCTCTGGGTTTTATTTCTCTACAGTTTCCATGAATTTTTTTTTCCTTTAAAAGGAGAGAGACAGAAAAACCAACAGCAATTAAAATTTCTGAGGCACAATCAGTGTGGAAAGTGGCTAAGCTTGTGTTTACCTAAGCACTTTTAGTTTTCCAACCATAATTATTGTAACCCAAGTGGTGCTAACAGGAGCCATCCGAGTGAAGGTTGAATTTCCCTTTTAAAGATTTTAGGAAAAGAAGGTTGGGAGTGTGGAGGGGCAATTGCCAGAGTGAGGAATTTATGCCATCACTAAAAGGAGAAAGGCTTAGCTAGTCTTTGCAAGAAAACGGTAGAAATCTATAATGAGTTTCTATCATCAAACACTTGGGTTAGATAGGTTAGCTTTACAGGGAAAGGAAGGAGAAGAGAGGGGTGGTGACTCACAGTTCCAGTTCAGGGAGGGGCAGCGATTTGCCCAAGTCAATGTAAGGATTTATATTTATAGGGAAATTTACTGGCAGAACTTTACCAGTATAATTATACTACTATAGTTATACTGATATAGTGGACACTCTTATTCTGGAAGACTAGGGTCTTTATGATGCTTTGCAACATAAGCTAAATCAGAAAAAGGCATTTTTCTTGCAGAATAAGTGCGTCCATACATGAAGAGTACCTTTTTCTGGTTTAGATTATGTTGCTAAGTGTCATAAAGGCACTCTTGTTCCAGAATAAGATGTTTACACGTGGACTTATACTGGTATAACTTCAGTGGTATAATTCTGCTATAAATATCCCCATGTATGGGTATGTCTACACTACAAAATTAGGTCGAATTTATAGAAGTCGGTGTTTTAGAAATCGTTTTTATATAGTCGATTGTGTGTGTCCCCACACAAAATGCTCTAAGTGCATTAACTCGGCGGAGTGCTGCCACAGTACCGAGGCTAGTGTTGACTTCCGGAGTGTTACACTGTGGGTAGCTATCCCACAGTTCCCGCAGTCTCTGCTGCCCATTGGAATTCTGGGTTGAGATCCCAATGCCTGATGGGGCAAAAAACATTGTCGCAGGTGGTTCTGGGTACATGTCATCAGGCCCTCCCTCCCTCTCTCCCTCTGTGAAAGCAACGGCAGACAATCATTTCGCGCCTTTTTTCCTGAGTTACCTGTGCAGACTCCATACCACGGCAAGCATGGAGCCCGCTCAGCTCATTGTCATCGTATGTCTCCTGGGTGCTGGCAGACGTGGTACTGCATTGCTACACAGCAGCAGCAACCCATTGCCTTGTGGCAGCAGACGGTGCAAATAGGCCTGAAAAACATCCTCATCGTGTCCGAGGTGCTCCTGGCTGCCTCGGTAAAGTCGGTCAGGAGCGCCTGGGCAGACATGGGCGCAGGGACTAAATTAGGAGTGACTCGACCAGGTCATTCTCTTTAGTCCTGCAGGCAGTCCTATTGTACCATCTTCTGCCGAGCAGCCAAGAGATGTGGATGACTTGCAGTTCTACTGCACCGGCTGCTGCCAGCCAAAGATGTAAAAGATAGATGGAGTGGATCAAAACAAGAAATAGATCAGATTTGTTTTGTATTCATTTGCTTCCCCCTCCCTCCATGAAATCAACGGCCAACAATTGTTTTGGTGAGGTCTGTCAGGGGCACCTTGAAAACTTTAATGAAGATTCAGTCCTGCCTGAAATACCAGAGTGAGGGATAGCTTGGTGGGTTGAGCATTGGCCTACTAAACCCAAGGTTTTGAGTTCAATCCTTGAGGGGGCCATTCTGTGTGACAGTTGTTTTTGTTTCTCCTTGATGTAAAGCCACCCCCTTTGTTGATTTGAATTAGTTTGATCCTCCAGCAGCCTCAGCATTGAATCCTGCCTCCTCTCATCACGCTGCCACCACCTTTCAGCTTCAGCCCTCTCTTCAGCCCACCACTTACTCTCCTCAGCCCGCCACCTGTCCTCCCGGTCATTTTGTGCTTTCCTGCACTCTGACATTGTCTGCCTCCATGCATTCGTCTGTGCTATGTCAGTGTGGGAGGACAGCATGAGCTCAGAGAACATTTCATCACGAGTGGGTTTTTTCTGCCTTCTAATCTTCACTAGCCTCTGGGAAGGAGAAGATCCTATGATCCTTGAAACACATGCAGCTGGTGGAGAGAAAAAAAGGGACAGTGGTATTTAAAAAGACACATTTTATAGAACAATGGGTACACTCTTTCACGGTAAACCTTGCTGTTAACATTACATACATAGCACATGTGCTTTCGTTACAAGGTCGCATTTTGCCTCCCCCCACCACGTGGCTAGCCCCTCCCCCCTTCCCCCTTCCCGTGGCTAACAGCGGGGACCATTTCTGTTCAGCCACAGGCAAACAGCCCAGCAGAAACAGGCATCTCTGCATGTCCCCTTAAGAAAAGCACCCTATTTCAACCAGGTGACCATGAATGCTATCACTCTCTTGAGGATAACACAGAGAGATACAGAACGGATGTTGTTTGAATGCCAGCAAACATACACTGCAATGCTTTGTTCTACAATGATTCCCGAGTACGTGCTACTGGCCTGGAGTGGTAAAGTGTCCTACCATGGTGGACGGAATAAGGCTGCCCTCCCCAGAAACCTTTTGCAAAGGCTTTGGGAGTACATCCAGGAGAGCCGCAAATGCCAGGGCAAATTAATCATTAAACATGCTTGCTTTTAAACCATGTATAGTATTTTAAAAGATACACTCACCAAAGGTCCCTTCTCCGCCTGGCGGGTCCGGGAGGCAGCCTTGGGTGGGTTCGGGGGGTACTGGCTCCAGGTCCAGGGTGAGAAACATTTCCTGGCTGTCGGGAAAACCGGTTTCTCCGCTTGCTTGCTGTGAGCTACCTACAACTTCATCATCATCATCTTCCTCGTCCCCAAAACCTGCTTCCGTGTTGCCTCCATCTCCATTGAAGGAGTCAAACAACACAGCTGGGGTAGTGGTGGCTGAACCCCCTAAAATGGCATGCAGCTCATCATAGAAGCGGCATGTTTGGGGCTCTGACCCAGAGCGGCCGTTTGCCTCTCTGGTTTTCTGGTAGGCTTGCCTCAGCTTCTTAAGTTTCATGCAGCACTGCTTCGGGTCCCTGTTATGGCCTCTGTCCTTCATGCCCTGGGAGATTTTGACAAATGTTTTGGCATTTTGAAAACTGGAACAGAGTTCTGATAGCACGGATTCCTCTCCCCATACAGCGATCAGATCCCGTACCTCCCGTTCAGTCCATGCTGGAGCTCTTTTGTGATTCTGGGACTCCATCATGGTCACTTCTGCTGATGAGCTCTGCATGGTCACCTCTGCTGATGAGCACTGCACTCACCTGCAGCTTGCCACGCTGGCCAAACAGGAAATTGAAATTCAAAAGTTCGCGGGCCTTTTCCTGTCTACCTGGCCAGTGCATCTGAGTTGAGAGTGCTGTCCAGAGCGGTCACAATGGAGCACTCTGGGATAGCTCCCGGAGGCCAGTACCGTCTAATTGCTTCCAC
This sequence comes from Chelonia mydas, assembly GCF_015237465.2. Lineage (NCBI taxonomy): Eukaryota > Metazoa > Chordata > Testudines > Cheloniidae > Chelonia > Chelonia mydas. Next base: position 54,142,965 of record NC_051246.2, read on the forward strand.
AGTACCCCAAATTCGACCCAGCAAGGCCGATTTCAGCGCTAATCCCCTTGTCGGGGATGGAGTGAGGAAATCGATTTTAAGAGCCCTTTAAGTAAAAAAAAAAAAAGGGCTTCGTCGTGTGGGCGGGTGCAGGGTTAAATCGATTTAACGCTGCTAAATTCGACCTCAACTCCTCAACTCAAAATAGTGTAGACCAGAGCTATGTATCTACTGCCTTAGAACTGGAAGTAGATCCCAGGCATTCTGGGGAAGTAAACCCCAGAATATGTGACTGGAAGCTGTGTAGTCGTGTGATGACACATTTGCTTTGATGCTTGAATTGCAGGGTGTCCATGAACCTACAGGCCCCAGCAAGGGCTACGTACTGCTGGAAGAGCTGGTCAAACAGGTGGTCTCTCCATACCTGGGCTTGTGTGAGGATCATAGCTTCCCTGGCGGCACCTGCGCACTCGGTAAGACATGCCACACTGAAGCTGATGTAAATCCTCTTGTTCAGGCACCTCCACTGGTTAATGTAAGGAAATGTGCAGTTGTGCCAGACAGAGATGGGAACTGACAGATGCACAGCTCCATGAGAGAGAGCGAGAGAGAGAATCAAAGGTTAAAATGTCCCCAGGTGGATTCCGATCAATACAGCCCTGGATGTAATTTATGCACATGTGAAAGGCTTTAATCTTTTCCCATGCCACAGTGAGCTGTAATGAAACCCCACAACACTCCCCACTCTCAGGTTGCTCCTGTGGGTGGAATGATTAAAAGCTGCCACCGCATTCATTTATTTCCAGCATCTTGGCTTTTAGATTGCTCACCCCCTTGCCCAACACGAGATCTGATCCCTCCTCCTTCAACACTCACCTCCTCCCTCTTCTACCTGATCCCCTGACTCCACAACCACTTCCAGTTGCCAGTGTTCTCCTGTCCCCCCTCAGTTCCTGGAGTAGCTGATAGATCTGCCATATTCCTAAGGCAATGAGTTTCCAGGTATTGGTTCTCAATGGTTAAGTTTCTCTTACAGAGATTTTCTACTGTCTTTTTGTGTTCACTTCCTGGGGTTTCTGGGCAAGAAAAGCTACCCCAAAGATTGTGAACAAAAAGGGGTGGTTTAGGTCTAGACTACTTAGGTGGCTATCTAGAGCACCACACTCTGAGTGAGGGTATGCTGTGACTCCAGGAGACATTCCTCTAGAAAAGGAATCTCTCCAATGGGTTACCATGCTCTAGAAGCCCAGCTCTGGATCCTGGCTTTCAGGAGAAGGCAGAACTACCAGGAGTGAAAGATCACAATCTGACTTTGTAACCAAAGGGATGGTATAAAAAAGCTCCCCCCCCGTTCAGTTTGTAGCATGTCATAGATGATAGGCCTCATTTTAGAAAAGGGTCACAGTTTCAGGGTAACTACGCCTATATTCCCCCTCTGTGGTTCCTCAACAGCACCCAATTTAGGCTTCCAGCTCCCAGCCATCATCTCTTTTGGTAGAAACCTGTGTCTGACTCTCTCTTGGAATTTTAAGACTGCGCAACTCTGCTCCTTATATTAGACTGTGATATCCGCAGTAAGCCATATTGTCTGAAAAGGCCAGCATCTGTGTTTTGTTTCTCTCTGAGGACTAAGATTGGTGTGTTGCCCTCAGTTATAAGTTACCACACAGCTCCTCTAAGCAAGCACATTTATTCTTAAGGTAAAAGCATTACAGAGAAAACACATAATAACAATACGAATTCCTAAATGCGTGCTAGCTAACCAGAGGTCATCCTCAACTCCAACCTCAGGGTTGGATAGGTTCAAACTCACAACTGGGTTTTCCCTATGGTTACAAGTCCATATACCTCTTAGATCCAGAACCAGAACAAAGTCTGGGCACATCAGCCATTTCTTTGTACAGCTTGGGCCTTTGATCTTGGCCTTCTGTAACAAGTAATCTGGAGACAATGACCCTTTCCTCATGGCATAGCTTCAAAAGGCTGGGTTTTTGCATAAATGGGGTTGGGGAATTTGCATTAACTTCTCCGTAGGACTTCCCCAGGAAATCTACTTAACATTTATTGTCCCCAAAGTCCATACTTGTTTGACCCATTTTCAGTGTAGTACTTTGAACTCCCAGCTCTTGTTTCTGTCACGTCTCCCACTAGAGAAGTTACATACAATCCTGGCCTGTGATAATACGTAAATTTAATAGAGTAAGGCCATTTAAGGATATTGCAGGAAATTTCCAAATCTGTCACAGGAACCTCAATAGGATCTGGAGACACAAAGCCCCTCATCCTCAGTCTCTAGAGCAGGGGAGAAAAGAGAGCCTTGTGGTTATGGCACCTGACTGGGACTTGGCCTCCATCCTGGCTCTATCACAGACTCACTGTGTGACCTTTAGGTGAGTTATTTCTATGGGCCTTTTGTTCCTCCCTTCCTCAATAAAATGGGGATGTTGGACAAATTAGCAAATATTCACTATATTGTTCAATCCTTGTTACATCCATTCATGAAGCTAGAAGTGGTTAATTCACCTGCAGTTCCAAATGCAAACCTGATCATTGTACAGACTGCTTGTCCTAGATGATTAACCCTTACCCCACGAGTGTTGACCTGATGGGTCTGCGTGTCCGGTCGCTTATGGGGATTTGCATACTGCTGGAATAGTTTGAAGTGTAGCCACCTGACTCCTGTAAAAGTTTCTAGCCATCTTGTTTCCTGCCAAATAAAAAAGCAGCTAGTGTCATAAAAACCAGTTAAACCCAATCTGGCCTTGTAAAGTTTGTGCACTTAAAATCATTGTGTTTACTTTGATTTAGTTGCTGTTAACTTGTTTGTTTTTCCCTTTTGCTCCAGCCCCTTCCTTTTCTGAACAGGCAGGGAAAAAGAAGAAGGGAAAACTTGTGTTTTCATTACACAATATTGGCAGTAGAGCAGAACTCTTCCCCAGATTATCTTGGCATTTTAAAAGCACGCACACATTTTGCAAAACCCTCTCCCTAGTCTGCAGGCTCTTCTCTCTCTGGTTCTGGAAGAGCCAAGAGGTAGCAATCTGGGCTCTCAATGTGCAGCATAACAGCTGTGAAATCCAGAGGGGTCCATGTCATTGGGTAGCACTGTAGTAGTCTCTGCGAAATGATTAGTTGGACTCTGGGTCTACTTGCATTCTCAACAGAAGCCAAGGACTGAATAAAAGGGCTGTTGAGCCTGAATTAACCTCTTCTCCCTAGAGCTGGATCTTCCAGGTTAGGATTAGGGAATAAAACTGGGTTGGTTTGTTTGGTTTTTTTGAGGTAAGGAAGTTTGCACGGGCCAGGCCCCTGCTATAGGTAAAGAAAGGACTTCAGCCTCCAGGGTTGTCAATCTGCCTACTGTCACTGTGAATGCGGCTGGATCTTGGCAACAACACTCTGTTAGAGATTAGCCTCCCTTAGTCTTTCAAGTTCTCTTTTGCTGCTCTTGCCTTACCCACTCCCCACCCCCCCCTTCCTGTTTGTCGTTCTGTCCCTTATAACTTAACCACAGCTTGATCCCGGATCCAGCTGCCCCAGAAAACAAGTGTTTGCGTTATAAATGGGGAAGAAGATAAGCCTTCCCACCAGGTGGAACTGCGTGACTGACCCAATATGGAGAGGTTGTCTGGCAGGAATGTCAGTGTTCATCTGGGTATGTATCTAAAGATTCCCTCCAAAAACCTCCCATTCAAGTTCCTATTTCGCTCCTAACAAATAAAACGTGAACTAAAATTCCAGCTCAGCTATTTGTGAGACTTTCCTCAGGGCAGAATCTTGTGTGGCTTCTGAGAGGATGTGAGATACAGCCTTGTTTCTGGTTTGAATCACCTCCTATAAGCCCATGAGTAATGCTGTCCATACTCACAGCCAGCGCTCCCTTCACCTTCTGCACAGCGAGTTGGCTGCACTGGGATTGAGCCCAAACTCATCCTGGCTTTCAGTCCTTGGCTCTAAGCTAGGGTGACTGAGTTTTAGAAATGAAAAACCAGAACACCTTTTACTCTAGAGTCTTGCCCCGCAGGAAAGTTTTGAAGATCAGAAGGGGTAAGGTGAGGGCTCTGGCATCGCATATGTCCGAACTCTGCTTTGCGCTCCAGAGAACCTTCTAGTACTCTCTTCGAGGGGCCAGGGAGGAATTTTCTTCTCTCTTACTCCTCTGAATGACAGCCATACTCAACTGTCTAGGTACATTGCAACTAGCATTGACTGGTTGTTATGGATTTGATGTGATGGCATGCTGCATAATGAGCAATGCGTGCGGCTGAGGAGAGAACAAAGCAAAATGGGCTGAAGTACGTTTGCCACCATTGGTGGCAATATTAGACTTGCTGGACCCTTGGTCTAATCAGGTTTAACAAATTCTGGTGGCAGCCATACTAATTCCTCAGTCTGGCCAAGAGGAGATCAGCCTTGTTTCAACTGAGGGCCACCAAACTCCCTGCCCTCTGTCTATTTTTAGCACCTCTCCACACATCATCTGCCCAGGTGAATCCACTGCTCTCTCTTCCTCTCAGCTGTAATTTGAGGCTACCCATTTCCTGGTACAGACATGGGCAAAGAATTATTCTAGCTTCTTTCATAGTAGGGCAGAGTTAGTTCCTTTCCAGCACTTGTTACGGTGTGATCCCTTCTGGAGTACATGTGTGGCCCTGATTACATTAGTATCTGAGCCCACCACAATCTCTAATATATTTATTTACCTCACAACACCCCTGTGTGGTAGAGAAGAGCTGTTATCCCCCATTTCACAGTCAGGGAACTGAGGCCTAGATCCTCCTTTAGGTGCCACTGACATTTTCAAAACTTCCATTTTAACCCTGCCACCTGACCCTGTAGGTGCCTACATTTCTGCCAGTTGGCACTCCCAAAGCTGCTTATGCCCTAGTTCCCCCTTAATTCTCCATAGTAAAACAAGTTTTGACTACAAAAGATAGATTTTAAGTGATTATAAGTGATAGGCAAAAAGTCACAATTAGTTACCAAAGAAAACAAAATAAGCACACAATCTAAATCTTAAACTTGTAAGACATTAGACAGTATTTAGATCAAGCAGTTTTCTCACCCCACTGGATGTTACAGTTCATAATACACAGGTTTCACCCTTGAAACCTGAGCCAGTCTCCTTTGTTGGAGTCTTCAGTCTTCTGAGTGTCCTTGTTGCTTGCAGCATAGGTGGGGGGAGGAGGAAAGGCAAAGCATACGGCCACAGTGTTCTGTTTTATACTCTTAGTCCATATTCTTGGAGAACATAAGTCCGGGCATATCTGGTGGGCATTGCTGAGTCACCAGGCAAGGTTAATTCCCCTGGTGTGGCCTTGTGCAAGTGAATCATTGTAGCTCCCTTCGTGGACAACGGCTGTTGATGATTGTTTGACATCTGCTTGGGTGTTGGTTATCCCCCTGGTTATTGTCTTTGGGGTGCTAGTATCTGGGTGCTTCCCAAACCCACAGCATATTTTAGTGACAACCATACAACACAATCTCATAACTTCATATGCACTAATGATATACATATTTAGATGGAACAATTTTAGCAGATCAGAACCTTTTAGCGTTTTAGCTAAATTTTAGCATTTTAGCAGATCAGAACCTTTCCCATGATACCTTACAAGGCATGCTTTTTATGCAATATCACAATTATATACTAATGATGAATACGGGGGTTACAGCGCACGCCCCTGCAGTATAGAATGTCACAAGAGGTATCAAGCACGAGCAGGAGAGAGAGGATTTCAGTTGCTCAGGTTCTAAGCTGCCTTAGGTGCCTACTTCCAGGAGAGAGTTCACAGCTGAGGATCCTGCACAGAGAGAGGCCCTTCTCTCTCGACTTGGTGCATCAGGACAGACACTTAGTCATCTAAACCCTGCTCCCCAATATTTCCCTCCTGTATTAGTTTATGTGGCCCCCTGCTCAGTTTGCTGGCTTCTGAGGAGCCCTTTCTCTAGCAGGACTTAGCCCAGCTCTCCCCCTGTATTTTGAGCACCTAAGTGCCTGCTGAGTATTCCACAAGGCAGCAGACCAGGTAGCCATTAGGGGTTGCAGTGCCAAAGTAACCTTTCAGGATCTGTCCTGAGAGACACAGGCCCAGATCCAAAATGGTATTTAGGCTCCTAACTTCCAGTGAAATCAATGATCATATTTCAATGAAAGTTAGGAGCCTAAATGCCTTTGTAGATCTGGCTCAAGTGACTGAGTCCAAGATCACATAGCAAGTCTGTGGCAAAGCCAGGAACTGAACCCTGGTCTCCCAAGTCCTAGGCTAGGGCCCTAACAACTGGACCATCTTTCCTCCCTTAAGTTCATTTAAGATATTCATTTGCCTCTATACTACTTCTGAATGGGCTCTTGTCCCTTCACCAGGCTCCAGTTGGTGTAACTATCTGCTCTGTTGCATTTGGGTTGGAGAGATTTCCTCAGGCCTTACTTGCCAGCTTCACAGAGGTTTTCTAGCTGCCTTTGTTGCTGTCCTTCCAAGCTGGCAGCCGGGAGGGATAATTGAAGGTATGGAATCCAGTTCTAAACAAATGAGAGACATATGAAGCCACTGCAAAATCTAATTTAGAAAAGTGGGGTCATATGCTGGCCCAGTAGAATGCTGCCATTCAGCTCTCTCCTTATCCCAGCTAACTGAAATAAGTAACCTACAGTTTAAACAGCCTCAGTCCTAGAAAGTTCCAGCAGCATGGGAGATCTTATCCCTGTAATTTTTGAAGCTGTCCCTTTCTATTAAAATCCACTTTGCTTGGTTATCAAGTCTGTTGTCATATGCTTCCCATTATGTACTATTGCACTGCAGCTAGCTCATAATACCAACTTGAGCACCACTTTTCATCCCAAAGCATTTTAGACTGCAGGAAGAAATCAGTGAAATGCAGCAATCTGTGGGGTGGAATGCAGCAGTCCGTCTGCATCAGCAGCTGTACAGAACAATTTTTAGCAGGGAGAGTTAGGATTTAACTTCTCCAACTGAAAACACAGGAGAAGGGGTTCAGTCACTGGTGATAGGTAGCCAAATGTCAGTAACTCATGTTTTTGCAAAAGATGCCTTGGGAAGGCTGACAAGCACCTCAGCTTTAATCCTCATATAAAGGACAGCAGCAAAGCACCCTATAGCCATGCTGGGGCACTGATTTAGGGATAACTAAGAGCACCACCCGTTGAATCACTATCACCACTTGTTGCAACTCTTTTTTTTTTTTTTTTAAATCTCCCAATCCAAATTCTGACCAGGTTTGATCCTATTTAGCATGTGAGAGCAGATGTGGGTGGGGACTGGCTGGCTGCCCACATCACAGAAATCGCCAGCAGAGAGGTCGAGGAGAGAAAGGCGAATGTGCTCTCTTTTGAGGCCTGGGGTTGGTCTCAGGCATAGGGGCATCATGGTTCGTGGGGAGGCTTTCATTGATGGACTTGCTCTGGAAGGACTTTAATCCGCAGGGTTGTCAGGCTGGCCTCTTTAAACAGAACGAACATTTACACACACTGAAATCCCAGTTTATTCCTAGAGAAGTAAATTTTAAAGTGAACACAAGAGGCCTATTTGCTTGTGAATTTTCTCCCTGTGTTAAGAGTCCCCTGTTTGTTCTGGCTGTGAGTTTGCCAGATGAACTGTCTTGGGCTTGGGTAGTCTTCAAATCTGCCCTGCTATGATGAAGAAAATAACAGTTATAAAAAATGGAGTGTTTAGAAACAAAGAAAAGAACCAAAATTCCATCTTCTGAGGCAGAACCTGCAACAAAACAATCAGGGAAGTGGGCAGCATTTTCCATAGCTTCAGTTTGATCTCCTGGAGACTAAGTACTAATGCAGTAAACCCTGGGGGTTGAGATGAACCTGCCCCCTAAAAAGCAATTGAGCTACTTTGCCTCCTGGCCCTTGGGGTTTGTCAAGCCTGAGAGGGTTAAAGTCTAGTGGGATTGAAGTCACTGAGCTAAGTAACAGTTGCACTGGCTTCTGTCTCCCACTGTGTCAACCTTTGGGTTTGTTTACTTCAGTCAGAAAAGCAGAAGCTATCACATGATTTCTCTCTATAAATACACTGGGGCGTAAACACCGGGGAGGGAGAAAAGCTATTTAAGGTAAAGGACAATGTTGGCACAAGAATGAATGGCCATGGGCAAACTTAGGCTGGAAATTAGAAGGTTTCTAACCATCGGAGGAGTGAGGTCCTGGAACAGCCTCTCGGTAGGGGTATTGGGGGCAAACAACCTAACTAGTTTTATGATGGCACTTGATACATTTATGAACAGGCTGATATGACGTGGTTACTTGTGATAGCAGGGGACTGGACTCGATGACCAGGGAGCTCCCTTCCAGACCTAAGTGCTATGTTTCACCAGGAAAGATGGAGAGGCAGTGACTGCCAATTACCACTGTGTAACTTAGGTCTTGTCTATGCTAGACTAATTTTCCTATGAAAAAAAATATCCGTCAGTGACCACTCCTCCCTTGGGGAGCAAGAGGGTAAACCAGGCACTCGCAGCCAGCAGCACACTAGCACGGTTAGATGCCCCAGGGCATAGGCACGGAGTTTTGTTTTTCCCCGGGGGCACTCCACCCCTGCTCCGCCCCCTCCCCTGAGGTCCAGCCCTCTTCCTGTCCCCCCGCCCCACCTCCCCCGGAGGCTTCACCCTTGCTCTGCCTCTTCCCTCCGCCGAGGCACCGGCCTCTTCCCACCCTGCTCTAAGCTCTCCCCCGAGGCCCAGTCCACCCACTGCTCCCTGCTCTCTGCCCTCCCCCAAGCTCCTCTCCCAGTCACCAAACAGCTGATTGGTGGCAGCTGCCCGAACAGCTGATCGGCAACTGCTGCTGAACAGCTGTGGCTAGTGGGTGCTGAGCACCCACTATTTTTTTTCCCACAGACTTGGTGCCTGTGACCCAGTGGTTAAAATGCTGTGGCCGGTCTGCAATAGTGTTGCTCATTGTTACTACCATTGGAGCTGCATGTGTGGTGGGAATGGTGAGACATTTTAGGAGAAAAGGGCTAATGTGGACACCCCCTACAACTCTCCCATATACCCAATCCAGCTTGCAGTGGGGCTAGCTGGAGCTGGGTCTGAAATAATGCATTTACTGTGCCTGTAACATGCCTAAAACTGATTCTACCATTCTCTGAAGCCTGAAATGAACCTTTTTGAATGAGTGCATTATTGGCAGCATCGGGGTGAAGTTTTGTCATAGCCTGGCTGCTGCCAATGGTGGAGTTTTGGCTGCTCCCCCATCCTTCCCTGTCACAATATCGAGTTTGTTTTGTGCCTTTCTTACTGATGCAAGCTTCCAAAAATGTTTCATAATCTTCAACGACTAGTGCTTTGCAATTTGTTATTCTGTGTCTCATGCTTTTCACTTTTTGGCTGGACAGATTTTATAGGATCTCAGAACTGCTGCTTAAGAATTGTTCCTTGACTTTCTCTTAGGTCATAGGTAGGAGAGATACAGGGATCCACTTTATCTGCTATTGGAATACAGCCACTTCTAGGGTAGCGAACACCAGCTATTTAACAATGTATAGCAACTCTGCACAATGGTTTAGGGCAGGAGATGAGAAAGAATGCTGTGTTCAGTTAGAACTGCTGGGGGAATTTTGTTATGCAGATTGGAATTACCTGAATGGCAATTAGCAGGGACACAGGAGTTAAAACTCCTAAAAATACCAAAGTCCGTAGTGAATCAGTGCCTCAGAACTTGGTGGGATGCACTGTGGTGCAGGAGGTGACATCTTAGATGTTGAGTTTAAAATTAAGGGACTCTTTTCAGCCTTCTGGGATGTTTTGCAGAGAATGTGGTAGCCTCAAGTCCTGGCTGTTCTGGTCATTCCATTCTGCATACTAGAATTCCCCCAGCAGTTCTGACTGAACACTGAGTTCTTCACTTCCCGTCCTAAACTGTTGGCCATGGCTGGAGATGGGACACTGGGCAGCGTGGGCCAGGACTCTGAGGTGGTGCCAAACATTCTCTGTCTCAGTTGCTTGGCTCGCTGGCTCACATGCTTAGGGTTTTACTGATCACCATATGTGGGGTCAGGGAGGAATTTCCCCCCAAGTCAGATTGGCACTGACCAGGGCGTGGGGTCATCTTCCATTCCAGTGTGTGGGTGTGGGTCACTTGCTAGGATTATCTGGGTATCTCTCATTTAACCATTTCCCTGCAATTGTGGGGGCCTTGGGCACTGCTCTACCTCGGCCCCTCCTATTCTTTGCCTGTGGTACATAACAGTCTAGTTTCCTTGGATGTCATTTGCTTTGGCTAGGGTGAACATACATCCTTTTTTAAGCCCTGTCCCGGATGGCCTGACTTTTTTGGCAAAAGTGGACAAGAGCAAATGGGACAAATGCCCACTTTTGTAAAAAAAAAAAAGTGGGGTACGGAGCAGTGTTCCCTCTAATCTTTCCCACCCATGTGCGGAATGAATTTTGTTAGGTGCATCAATATGGAGGTGATGTGGGGCCGAGGGGTTCGGAGTGTGGGAGGGGGCTCAGGGCTGGGCCAGAAGGTTGGAGGGTGGGGTGAGGGCTCCGCCTGGGGGTGCGGGCTCTGGGGTGGGGCCAGGGATGAGGGGCTCAGGGCTGGGACAGAGGGTTGGGGTGCAGGGGGTGAGGGCTCCAGGTGTGGGTGCAGGCTCTGGAGTGGGGCTGGGGATGAGTGGTTTGGGGTGCAATTTGGCTACGGTAGGGAGAGAGGATTCCCCTTCCCATCTCTCTCTCCCTGCAGCCAAACTGCACCCCAAACCACTCATCCCCAGCCCCACTCCAGAGCCTGCACCCACAGCTGGAGCCCTCCGGGACCCCTGCCCCATCCAACCACCCCTTCTCCTTGTCCCCTGCCTGCCCCCCGCCGCCCCATCCAACTTCCCCTCTCCTTCCTGACTGCCCCAGGAACTCGGAACCCTGCTGGGGGCAGTCAGGGGCAGGGATTCCGGGGGCAGTCAGGGGACAGTGAGAAGGGGTGGTTGGATAGGGCAGAGGTCCCGGGGGCGGGGGGTAGTCAGGAATGAGAGGAGGGGTTGGATGGGGCAGCAGGGGGCAGTCGGGGGCAGGGAGAAGGGGTGGTTGGATGGGTTAGGGGTCTCGGGGGTGCAGTCAGGAATGAGAGGAGGGGTTGAATGGGGTGGCAGGGGCAGTCAGGGGCAGGGGTTCCGGGGGCGGTCAGGGGACAGTGGATGGGGCAGGAGTCCTGGGAGGGGGGAGGTTGTCAGGGGGCAAGAAGCGGGGGGCGGGGGATAGGAGGCAGGGGCTGGGCCATGCCTGGCTGTTCGGGGAGGCCCAGCCTCTCCTAACCGATCCTCCATACAATTTCTAAAAGCCGATGCGGCCCTCAGGCCAAAAAGTTTGCCCGTCCCTGCTTTAGTGTATGGGTGCTGGTGGTGGCCTGTGAAACACAGGAGGTCAGACTAGATGATCTTGTGGTCCCTTCTGGTCTCAGATTCTATGACACTTTGTGTCCCACCCCAGAAGTGGCCACATTGCAGCAGTGAGTGACATGCTTGTTGCACATGTAATCTGTAAAGTGCACGAGGATAGTGCTGGCACCACAGGTGTGTGCAGCTGTGACAAAACAACCTGTGCCCTGCCCCAAAGAGTGGACTGTACAAGTGTAATATGTTTCATATTGTCTTTAGCTGATGGCAGAGCATTTTCTTGCAATACATTTGTTGGGCCAAAAGAATGGCTCCCCAAATCCTCTCTGGGGATTTCTTTCAAGACCGCTGAGGAGGGAAGTTAGGCATTTGTGCCTTGACAGTCTCCCCCAGAGAGCCTGTTTACCACTCGTGTTTATCCCAAGTTAACTCATGGGCTTCAGTGCAGCTACACCTGAATCCCACTGTCGTAAGTAAGAGGAGAGTCAGATCCAGACACTGAAGAAGTGTCTGAGTTGCAAACTCTCTGTCAGTTTTTGTCCCACTTCCCCAGCAGGTGGCATTGGCCTCTGCTGCATGCACTTTCAGGATACCTGAAGGCAAGCTCTTCAATTCAGCAGGATACTATTGGGTTTATCTATGCCCTGCTGATCTCTCCTGCTTCATTTTTATTTTTCAGAGAGACGGTATTCCAGATCTCGTCCCAAGGCAAACCTGCTGAGCTACTCTTCCCATAGCGTGACGGCTCGACAGCCCAGCGAGACGGCCCTGACACCACTGACGGAGCAGGAGGGGGAGGCTTACTTGGAGAAATGTGGCAGCATCCGTCGCCACACTGTCGCCAATGCTCACTCAGATATCCAGCTGCTGGCCATGGCCTCCATGATGCACACAGGGATCGTGATAGAAGAACCAGACAACAGTGACAAATGCCTCCTCCTGCAGCCCAGCTTCAGCCACAGGCAATGCTCCAGTGAGCCCAGTATCGCTGATGGGCCGGAGGGACTGGTAGCAACGGGCAGGCAGGAACCTACGGAACTGAACTGCACATCTGTCAGCTAGAAGGGATGTCCCGTCCAGGAGAGAGGACCATGTGCATTAAACCAGACGATGGGCGGTTGTATTCCTGCTGGGAATGTTGGAGAACATGAGCCTTGGGGATGTATTGTTGTTGGAACAACAGTCTATGTTCTCATGTCTCTTGGGAAAGGTTCCCTAGATTTTTATCTGACTTTCTAGGATCATTGTCAGTGGAGGTACCAGGCTGCTCCCAGCAGAGCATTTAGGACTGCAATGGTTTCAGTGTTAAATGCCACTGTCTCTGTGTTCTGTAGAGCTCCTTCCTGAGCTGCTCAACATCCAAGTTCCACGGCTGTAGCCTCAGGTTCCCTCCCTTTTCCTTTTTGTGAAAGAAATTAATCTGAACGTTTTTCAATCTCATGCCGAACTCCTTGGTCTCATTAAATGGAGCCCTCCTCCAACTCCCAGCAGCAACTGGAGAGGACTGTGCTAAAAGCTCACTTGGTCCTTGCCCTCTGTTGCTAGGATGGTGATGACTGGGGTTGGGTTTTTCTTTTAAATGTATTGTACTCAGGGATTAAACTTTGTGAGTCTTGTGGAGAACTCCGCCCCAGATGCTTTGTGGTTTCTGCGGGTGGGGGTGGGATTTCCTTTCTTCTTTGCTCCCATTGCATACATGGGAGAGATTTCATCTGACTTAGTGAGAAGCCCAAATCAGAGTGAGCTAAAGCTCTGAATGGTTTTTCCTCTGACAGTATTGCCTGTCCATGTTCAGCCCCAGTGTGCACCCCCTTTGAAGTCAGTGGAGTCTTATGGGGAGTAAATGGAGGTAGGATTTGGTCCCACGTGTCCTACTTGGACTTTGGCATCAGGCGTACTGTCAGAAATGCTAGCATTGTCAGGATTCCATCATAAGGAGAAACCTAAACAGGTGGCTTCCAAGAGAAAAGGGGCAATACAGTAACTGAGGGTATGCTCCTGCATTGGAAAGGTGACTTGAAAGTGGCTTTTTGAGCCCAGGCATCCATGGGTCCAACCCTGGAGCTGACATGGGGGAAATCAGCTTTGGAATGGTGCCTGAACTTCTAGCTCTTACAGAATTTATGAAACCAAAGATAACCATCTGGGTGTAGAGACAGGAACTCTAGCTCTGTTGCAAATCCATGCAGTGCTTGTGACCTCTGATGATAGCTGGCTCATCTAAATGTTTCTTTTATCCCTTGCATGTCCTGTCTGCAGCTAGGTTTTAGTGGCTTTTGTTTTATTTGGAAAGCTACAACTGGTCCAGTTCTTAAGCAATGCTAGTGTCTGTCTGACAGTGGCATATAGTGCATTCCACTCTGACTGCTACAGAGGGACCGGTAGGTACTCCAGAAGCTGCTCCCATAAGAGTGGAGTCAACCTGCTCCACAAATCCCCCTAGATATTCTGCTGATGTCTTGCTAAACAGAATTGTAAGTGTAATTACAAGCTGCTTTAAATTTCAGACTCCATTTAAAAAGGCGACACCTCCCCATCATCTCTGAGCGTTGCCTGCCCATGTTCAGCCCCGATGTGCACCCCCTTTGATGTCCCCATGGTCATCAACATGCACATGTAGATAAGATAAATCCATGAGTGGAAAGGTTTTCTCTACCTGCCAGGACCTGATTTCAGGGCTTTGTATTTCTCATGCTATAGGTAATGACTTTGTGTAAGGTCGGCCTTTGCAAGGTGGTGAGCACAGTTCCATTCCCATTCAATGAAAGTGGAGATTGCTGGGCATCTCTCAGGATTGGGTCTCAATTGCCCGGACAGTGTCGGGAGTAGAGATTCTTACGAGGCTGCTGTTAGCATCAGAAATACCAGGGAAGAGCCCTGAGCTCTGGAGCTCTTTGCAGCTCCTGTGGTTGGTAACTGTAGGTCTACGAATGCATTTGACAAGGGCCTGCTCCTGCCCCGGTCAAGCTGACTGGAGTGTCACTGTTGGCTTTAGCAGAAGTGCACTGATTTGGGAGTGCAACCAGCTGTTTGGACTTGATAGACCAGGGTTTTACTTATGTTCAAGCCTCCCAAGGAGGAGCAGCACAGAATTCAGAGTAGCAGCCGTGTTAGTCTGTATTCGCAAAAAGAAAAAGAGTATTAGTGGCACCTTAGAGACTAACAAATTTATTTGAGCATAAGCTTTCGTGAGCTACAGCTCACTTCATCGGATGTGGAGGAGGGGCAAAAGCGGCTTTAAACCACTCTTGCTCTACCTGGATTGTGTGCCTGGGCTATGCCACCCAGTGTAAATGAGAGCAGCCTTGGTGTCTATTCTAATTTATGGCAGCTTACCCAGGCTGCCTAAGGACTGTGACAAAGCCCAGAATATTGCCAATGGCATGTATTACAAAGACTTCCCCTCAGGGTGGATTTGATTTAAATCAAATTGATTTAAATCATGATTTAAATCACTAGTCAGGAAGACTTGATTTAATCATGGATTTCTACATAAAAGTGCATTCTTGTTGGGTGTTATAACCTTAATACGTATGCTTCACAACTCAGAGATAGATGTAGGTTTCGTTTTTAGAAGGCACACACTATACATTTTTAAAGTGATGTATTTTGAAAACTTTTCAGGTTAGTTTTACAGCTATCTCATTTACCAAAGGTAATTGAAGCAGATATTTATGAAGTCACTGGGAGGTGAACTATCTCCAGTTCAACAGGTTAATCATTAACATTTGGAGGATCTTCTTGCCAGGCTGTGTTAGGAGAAGAAATCACCAGATAGACATTTAAATTGTTTTATTTAACTAAACCAACAATATACTGTATTCTGGATTTTTTCCTTCAACAGCAAACATATAATATTTTAACAAAACAAGCATATGAATTTTTGAATTTAGTTAAACTTCCAAGTTTTTTTAAAATCAGGTTTGTTTTTGTTAAAATTGTTTTTAACTAAAATAGTTACATGAAATATTTTTTTTTAAAAAAAAAATTAAATTGACTAGGTCAGTCAGATCAACATGAGAAACTTAAAATACTGGCTTCTGCAGCTAACTCAGTCGTCTTCACCTTCATTTTCCTGTGTTTTCATAATCTGGAAAAGAAAAACAAGCTTTCCTGCTTTTTCAGGTCCCAAACGATTTCTCAATTTGGAATGATTTAGTCTAAAGGAAGAAAATATTCTTTCTACACCGGCAGAAGAAGCTACTGCTGTTAAAAGTGAGATGATCACTTCAACAGTCTCTGAATCCAAGTGATTAAGTCACTTCCACCAGTTCACTGGTGTGACTTTCTTTAAACCATCATCAGCAAACATATATTTCTTGAATGGGTCTTATTCCCAAACTGGGTCTCTTTTACAGCCCACTGCCATTATAGATTTTCCCTTCTAGTGAGAGAATGGTCTGGTAGATCTCAAATCAATGGAGGCTACACTCAGAAAGACTTCTGGAATATGCTGCTCAGACAGTTTCTCTTTTGTTTCTACTCTCTGTCCCTCAGTTCTCACATTTATGTCCAGACTTCTTCTCCTGTCCAGATCTACTCCGCCCCCAACAATCTTCTATTCATTGAACTTTTTGAAACTTTGCACTTTTAGAGAGAGGTAAGGGATTGACTCTGTACACAAATTTGCAGAGGGACAATAAGGTTGAGGTCTGTTATTTCTCACCTATATATGCTATTTATTTATTTTAAAACATTTTTGCTGTTTATTATCTCTGGAGACACAAATTCACAGTTTGAGAACTGCAAAACTAAGCATCTCTGATGGTATCTTCTAGACCAGGGGGTCTCAAACATGCAGTTATTTACTGTGGCCCGCCAAGCTCCCCGCCTGCTGTCCTGTCCTCCCTGTCCCTCCCCCCCCCAGCGTGCCATGTCCCCACTCCTCTGCCTACCTCCTGGCGCTTCCTGCTTAGCCCTTTCCAGGAGGGAGGGGGGAAGAACAGGGAGATGTGCGCTCAGGGGGAGGAGGCAGAGAAGGGGTTGGAATAGGGGCAGGGAGGGGGCGCAGTTGGGGTGGGGACTTTGGGGAAGGGGTTGGAATGGGGGCTGGGAAGGTGTGGAATGGGGGCAGGGCTTTTGTATCTATTTGAAATGTACTAGTCCTGTTGCTATTAAAGCTCAGTTGTCCCTGATCGCACACGAATTGAAGCTGGGTTTGGAAGGACCTTCATATTAGTACTTTTTCTTTAGGTTCCCACCCTTCTCCATCTTAGTGCTGGGGTTAGCTTGCAAGTAAAATCGTCAAAGCCCGCAACACTATACTGAACCTACAGAACAGTGGTTTTTATCCGCGTACTATGTCTAAGATTTTCAAAGGGGTCTGGACGCACCTCCATTTGAAATTTTTTAGGGGCCCACCACTGAAAAAGCTTGAAAACCATTGCTGTAGTCTGAAAACTCTCATTTTATGGATTGCTTGTGTGTTGACAATCTTCTGACTCACTACACATTGTTTTACATTAGCCACGTGTGTCTGCTTTTGCTCATAAAGCTAAAATTTTTATACAGAATTGTTTTTGAACCATGCAGTTCTACCGCAGCCCCAAGGGAACTTGTACTGCCAGCCTCACTGCCTGCCAGCCTGTGTTATCTTTTCAACACATAGGGTGTAGTCCTGACCCTATTGCAGCCATTGACAAAACTCCCATTGACCTCAGTGGAATGAGGTGTTCACCCTCTGGGGTTAGAACAAAACTTACCCTAGTGCAGCAGGCCCTTACAATGGCCCTGCTCTGGACCACCTAAAGCTGACCTGCAAAGGACACAAATTGGCCTTGGACCTTTCTGGTACGAAGAATGCCTAAGGGGTTCATCGTTTATGGGCTGGTGCTGAACAAGACAGAGTCACACCTTCCTGATGCAAGATGCATTGGAAGAGCCAGAGAAGATCAGCTGGTGTAAATAAGCATCGTTCTGTTGAAATGAAGAGTGCTAGCCTGACTCACAAGAGCTTTTTTCATCCAGTCGCTATTCTCCCCTTGAAGGAGTGGAAAGGGCATATCTGGGGCTAGGGTTTGTCAAGAATCCTCCCTCTCCCCACTTTGGGAACATCTAGTGGTTCCATGCAGGGAGGGGCAGGAGGTGGGGTTGGTACCGTACATGGAGTGAAGGGGACATCAGCTGACACAACAGTCTGGCTGAAGGCCAAAGTGGAGTTGGAAAGGGAGGCTGAGGACTGTAAATGGTGGGGAAGGTGATCTGGAGAAGGAAGGGGGACAACCATGATCCTTTTAGCAGCTGTGCCTGGGCTTGAGGCAGTAGCCAGGAGCAAAGCAATGCATATTTTTTTTCATAGACTCTTTCAGCACCTGGTATAGTCACATAGTTGCTGCTTGACAAATGCCAGCTCTTTCTGCTCTTCTCTGGAAGGGCTCCATGGGCCTTATCAGCAGCCCTTAGTTGTCCCAGCTGCAAAGCCCCTCTGGGTAGCCTTCATAAGGAGGTCCAGCTGGGTGTGCGGGCTGACACCTAGGACGTGGGGGAGAGGTGTGTGTGTCCCAGGTGGTGGTGCAGCATGTACATTGCTCCTGCTGCTTGGATGCCACTGTCAGGGGCTCACTAGTAGATTTTTAGCTTTACCATTCACATCCTCATTGCAGCTGCCTCAGAGCAGTATGAGGAAGTGCTGCTCCGTCTTTTGGAGTTGAGCTCCAGCTGTTGCTGCTGCCCGGTGTTGTTGACTCGGTCAGTGTATGTTTGTTTGAAGCTAGAGCCATTTTGGTAATTGCTACTTCCTGTGAAAAACAACCTGTCAGCAGAGTTCAGGAAACTCGTGACAGAGAGTGGAAAACAAGCCCTTTTCTAACACAAAAATGTGTCAGGAAGGACCTGGAGGTGGTGTTAGCTGCCCAAGTCTGACACTTCCATTGTAACTTAACTCAAAGGCACCTGCAGAGCCACATTGCTGCTTTCAAGCAACCAACCCCCCCACTATATCCAGGGACTTTCCTAGAGGGCAGCGTTCCTGCGCCCTCAGGGTTGGCCTAAGCCTGGAGCCCATGAAGTCAATGGAATTTTGACCGTTAATTCAAGAGGAGCAAAATGAAGGCACTGCTGAATGCTTTTGAAAAGCCCACCCCGCTGGGCCCCCTGGGCTGTCCTCAGCCCAGTGCGGATAATCAGATTCTTTGCCTTCATTTGGAAAAGGCAGGGTCTCAAACCATTGTGTGAGGCACCCTTTGAAAGAGTGATGGTTGCATGGCCACCCCCTAATGCATTTCACAGAGCACCTGCCCTCCTCTCTAACAGCCTTGGATTGATGATAGCAAGTGACTAGCTGGCCAAACACTGAGAAAATAATTACTAGGGTTTAGCACATGGAGCTGAGGGGCAGCAGCACCCCTGGCCTGCCAGCAATCTGACAGTCACAGTTTGAGAAGTGGTGCCCTATATTATTTTATGTTCTAAATGCCCTTTGTAAAGCAACTGCCAGCTTCCACCCTAGAGCTGGCTGCATTCCCCTATTAAAGGGTGAAGGGAGAGTGCAGCTGATGTAGACTCCTCAGCTATCACATACCCATGGCACCTGTCTTTAGTGGGTTCACTGGCCTGCGTGGGGTTATTCCCCCATAAAGGGTCAGCATCTACCCTTTGTTGGGCTCACTGCAGCATGTAGCTTCCTCCCCTCCATTTTCACCTATATACGCTGTAATAAATGGGATGGTGTTTTTGGTGAGTGCTGCCCTGCTTGTAATTCCTTCCCTCAGGAGGGTCCTGATTAACGCACTTTGCCTGACCAACTTAGGTCCCACAGCTGTGGCAGCTTGGTTGTACTATAGTGCTCAGCTGGTACTCTGAGGCCTAAGCCAATCCCAGCATTGCAAAGCTGAGTAATATTAGGAGAGTTGAAAATTACTGTCATGATGTGGAGAGTTATTGGCCTTCCATAAAAATTTCAAGTTGGCCTGAGTGATCTGCCTCTGGGGAGGTGATACACAAGCTGAGTCAGCTGAGCAGCTGTATGCTATCTCATCACATAATGATGGAGAAGGAGGAGGGTTAACTATAGCTCAGTTACAGCTGTTGAACTGGTCTCTACCCACAGTCCCTACCTTAAAGGGAAAGAAAAATCCAGCTATAGTACCTTGAATGCTTTCAGATGGAAGGTGGAATGATATCTCTTCCCCCACTCTTGGGAAAGAACTATGGGATTTGGCTAGAACAATCAGAGAGTCTCCTGTTCGTAGAATATCAGGGTTAGAAGGGACCTCAGGAGGTCATCTAGTCCAACCCCCTATTCAAAGCAGGGCCAATCCCCACTTTCTGCCCCAGATCCCTAAATGGCCTTCTCAAGGATTGAACTCACAACCCTGGGTTTAGCAGGCCAATGCTCAAACCACTGAGCTATCCCTCCCCTACTGCCAAGGTTGTAGCTCTAGGCAGTAGGCTTCAGAATTAATTCCCAATGTAGCTCAATGGGCTTCATCTCTGTCCTCCAGTAAGGGGTAGAGACTGTAAATCAGTAACCTGTCCTAGCCAGGCCTTAGGTGAGATGACAATAGTCCCTGGTGCTTTTAAAATTGTAACCCACAGCAGTTCTCTTCAGTACCCATAAGCACTACATCATTATTACTTTTGTAAAATGAAAGCTTAAGTTTGTATAAAGTGACAGGATTCCTAACAACACGGAGAGGCCACTGTACTCGGAACTAAATCCAACACCTGTATGAGTAAACAAACTGATACTATTCCCCTTTGGAAGATGCATTTCATGGCTTACTGTGGAAGTGTATTTGCACTAACAAACTTCAGAGAACAGAATGAAAATTCAAGCTGCTGAAACCTCTGTAGAACGTGAAGGGTTCCTGTGTGCCAGCCTAAGCAGACTTCATTTGAGAGCTGGAGTGATGCTGCCCCCTGCAGGCAGATGTTTCCTGCATCTCTCTGAGCAGAACAAGCCTTTGTTGTTTACTAGAACCTTACCTCACTGGGTGACTGCAATGCACAGTGAGTACAGAGCCAACAGCTGTTTCTGCTGCTCTGCCTAGGAACCTGTAGTTTTAACCCTAATTAAAATAGTTTAATGGCCCATCCTTAATATTCTGGCATTAAAATATGACATCAGTTGAAGAGCTCTCAAGTTATCTAATTGCTTCTCTGCTGAAGGAAGATTATTCCCTACTGATTGGCACAGAGTGCCTGTTGTACACTGTCACATATCCACAGGATTGCTGTTACACCCCCACCTTTGGAAAAGTCTTGAGGAGGAACCAGTGTGCCAGATCCCTGTGCGGGAAGAGTGAGAGCGCTTGGGTAGGCCAGATGGCTTCACTGCCTCCTTATACAGGACCCCTGCTTCACCCTGTAAGCTCTCTCAGTTGGACTTGCTGAACAGATGCCTGGTACATGCTTCAGGGATTAATGCACCTCACCCAGCATTTGCAGTAACTCTCAACGGTATGTTAGTCACCTGGAACACAAACACACAAAGTCCTTAGGTTAGCATAGGGAACTGAAGGTTAAAGTGGTTGTCCATTCTGGTTAGCCCAGAGCCCAGTTATGCTTTGGAGAACGCCTGCAGTCAAGCTCTCTCTCTTAATCTGACCTCCTTAGTCAGGTGACACCCCAGCTTCCAGCAGCCAACTCCTAGCCCCTACCTCACACCTCTCCAGTCCTTTGTTCTGGAGCTGGCATCTTTGTAAAAGATGGCTTCCCTGCTGAGAGGTAGGGAAAACCATCTCCCTCTGGGCCACTGGTTGCTAGGGTCAATGTCCTGCTCATTGGCTTTCCCATTGTTTTCTCAGATTCTCCATTGATATGAGGTCAGTCTCAGCCAGTCCTATTTTAATGACTTGTTCAGACTCAGACAGCTAGGTCACATTCATACCTCTATCTCTTAGGCTATGTCTACACTACCACTCATGTCCCTCAGGGGTGTGAATATTCCACCCCCCCAAGCGACAAATTATGCCAGCAGACATTCTCTTGCTGACATAGCTACTGCTGCTTCATGGGGGTGGTTTAATTATGTTGATGGGAAAGCTCTCTCCATCGGCATAGAGTGGCTACACGAGAGATCTTACAGCAACACAGCTGCATTGGTACAGCCGTGCTGCTGTAAGCTCTCTAGTGCAAACATAGCCGTAGTCTGCTCTGAAAGCAAACAAACAGTTCTTTCTCCCCCCACTGAGGTTCCCATGAAAAATATAGGAGAAACTGAGGCACACATAGGATTCATAAAAGTATGCCAGAGAATTCTCACTTTGTCTCTCACACACCCTCCCACTGAGACAAGAGCTAAGGGAACAAAACAACCACCTTTCTCCAGACAAAGAACAGCCCATCTGTCAAAACTGATGCTCCCCTAAATCTAAATCCATTACTCTGTCCACTCCCTGACCTCTGTAAGACCGCCCCCCAGCCCAAAGGCACAGCCCTTCTCACTTCATTGCCTAAACAGCGGGAGTAGTCTTACAATTCCATTCCTCTTAAAGCATCATCAATAAAATTAACAGTCAAATTGGAGGGCCCACTTCTGCCCTAGTGACACTTGCACAGCCAACATGGAGCTCTGCACATGTGGCTCCCTTTGGCTTCAGTGGAAGTCGAATGCTCAGCACCTGTGAAAAATAGGAACTAAATATCCAAATAAGGATACCCAACAACTGAGGTGCTCAAAAATTATAGTCCACTCTTGCAAACATAGGCATTCATAAACCAATTGAAAACAAGGTGTAACTGGGTACAGAATTTATCCTGCAGGAAGAATGGTTGCTTACCCTATAACAACTGTGGTCATTAGAGATGTGTCATCCACTTGGATTAAACTCTAGGTGCACATGTGCCCCATGCATGCGAGATTGGATTGTTTGGGCCAGCAAACAACTGTGACCTTCATGTCCTTGCATGCCACTTGCCCCTCAAGCTTATAAGAGATAGAGTGTGCCCAACTGTCTTTCAGTTCCTTTGCCAGTACAGAATCCCGGAGTTAAGGGACTGCAGTAGCGGCAGAGAAGGAGAATAGCTTCTGGGATCCAAATGGGCAACACATCTTGAAGAACCAGTTGCTGTAAGGTAAATAAAAACTGTTTGTTGTTTTTAGAGTAATTGTACACATGGCTTCCACTCTAGGTGTCTGGCTAGCAATTGTCTCCCTAAGGAGGTGGCTGTTATAAGTTCTATGTAAATAAAGACTGCAGGACTGCCCTATCAAACAAGGCAGCAGATCTAGTAGCTGCAACCAGCACATGGTACTGAATAGAAGTATACTCTATGTGGCAGCCCTGCAAAGTTCTGATACAGGGACATTCTTCAAGTGTGCCAAGGAGGTTATGTGGACCATAGAAGAGTGTGCTCTAACATAAGAGTGTGGAGCTCGTTTGTTTAGTTCATAGGAGATCTTAATGCACTCTTATGTGTTGAGCATCTCTGCGTCAAAATTGCGTTGTTGCTAAATTTTATGAAGAATGTGAATGACTTGTACAAGGGTTTGTTCTATGGAGGTAGCAGGAGCGTGTCCTTAAGGCACTGAGCATGTGAAGTCTTGCTTCTCCAAGAATCAAATGAGGTTTGGGGAAAAACCCTGGAAGACGCACACATTGACTCAAATGAAAGTCTGAGACCACTCTGGGTAAGAACTTAGGATGAGGACTGAGAATCACTGTGTCTTTGTGTAAGAAGGTCTTGCCATTAATGCCTGAATCTCTTACTCTTAATGCAGAAGTAGCAGCTGCCAAAAATGCTGTCTTGATGGAGAGGTGGTATGAAGGAGCACAATGCTCAAGACTCAAAAGGGGATCCATTAGGACCTGAAGGTCAAACTGCAGAGCCCCGGGAAGGGAAAAATCCCTCACTGGAGGAAATCCATGGATTAGATCTTTCAAGAATGTAAACATTGTTGGATGTGAGAACATAGTGTGACCTTGAATTGGAGGGTGACAGGCAGATATTGCAGCTCAATGATCCCTAATCAAGTTGATTAAGAATCTTGAATGTTTCAAGGACAATAGTCCACGGCTACCCCTCTGATAATACTCCAGAATGTCGTCTCAGAGTTGAAGGTCACCCTGAACAGCCCCAAGAGAAAATCATTTCCATTTGGGTCTGTACATTAGTCTCGCTTGGAATCAGAATGTCTTGTACCTCAGTGAAGCAGCTCCTATCTACAACACTTAATCAGCTAGCACCTATGTTGTCAGATGTAAAGATAAGGAGTCTGATTATAGGATGAAGCCCTGATTCTGTAAAATAACATATGGGACAGCTGGAAGAGCCGAGCTGATAGAGGTTTCAATTCTGAATGGCATGCTGGTGCTATCTATCATAGCAGGGTTTGTCCAGTCTCACTTTTGTGAGGACTCCGGGGATACATCAGTTCTCTTTTCCACTGGATTTGGAATGGCTTTGACAAGGAGCCTGGGCTCCTGCCTCTTCAGGAGCAAAATGGCTTGCACTTCATGTTCAAATTGGTGGGAGAGAGGTCTGTGGTGCAAAGACCCCATCTGAGGAAGATTTGACTGAGGACAGAGTCTTTAAGGGTCCATTCATAACTAATGAAGCATTACCAGATGAGTTGGACTGCCAGGTTGTTCTGAAGATCTTGTTAGCATAGAACTGTGAGATT
Organism: Chelonia mydas; assembly: GCF_015237465.2. Classification (NCBI taxonomy): domain Eukaryota; kingdom Metazoa; phylum Chordata; order Testudines; family Cheloniidae; genus Chelonia; species Chelonia mydas. Next base: position 54,166,869 of record NC_051246.2, read on the forward strand.
GTCCTGGTGTTACATGCATCAATCCTACAGATGAACCACCTCCTGACTGAGAGGGACGAGCTTGCTACACCTTGTCTGTTGAGGAAGTGCATCGCTCTAGCATTGTCTGTCAGGACTCGAATGGTGATCCCTTTGAGCTAAACATGGCTCTGAGTTCTAACAGATTTATCTGCAGATAAGAATCTGTTACGAACCACCAGCCTTGAGTGTGAAGATGGTCTAGGTGTGCTCACAAGTCCTGTTTGGAAGCATCCATTACGAGAATGTGGATGACAAGGCGAATGGGATACCTCAGAAGACTTTTTGTGAATCCTTCCACCAGAGTAGCAAGGATAAAATATGTGGGGGAACTAAAACCTGCAAATTTCTGTTGTGCCTGCCAGGTTGATAAACTGATTTTAACCGTGCTTGAAGAGCTGAAGGCCAAGTCTGGCATCAGGCCTGATGAAAATGCACGTGTCCCAACAACCTGATACTCTCCTTGGATGAAGTGTTCCGATGACGGCATAGATTTCAAATGAGGGGCATCATGTTGCAAAGTCAGTCCCCCTGGAAATAAGTTCTCAGTAAGCTCAAATAGAAAATTGCTTTTATGAATCCTTTTGTTAGAGTGTGAGTGGACGTCGCTTGGTTGATCTTGAGTCCTCGTGAGAAGAGGTGGAGAACCATTCATACTGCATCCAAATCTGTCAGTCATTGCGGTACAGCTAAATGTGGAAGCTCTATCTTGTGTTGAAAGTACCATTCTAGCTGATGCCGATATAGAAAGGTTGTCAACCAACCTCAATGGGCATAGTACCACAGAGTGTGTATCAGGTGGTAGGGCTTATCTGTGGTGTGGGTCAGGCTTTGAAGAAAGTACCAAGATGAAATTAGAACTCTTCAGCTTTCTTTTTGATGATAGCGGGAAAGGTGATCAGTGCCATGTTTGTGTCTTAGAACGGTGTTCCCTTCTGCCACAATCAGCAAAAGGAGACTGACTGACTCATGGATGTTGGACTGATTATTCTCTACCTCTAGGTGGGGTCTGAGGCCTTTTGGTAGCTGCAGAGATGTGGATACTATGCCAGATGCTAGGGGTAGCATCCGGGCTTACTGGAGCACTGGCTAAATGCTGTTTATGAGAAAATGAAAAACCTTTCTACTCAGGATTCTCTGAGTCAGAAGTGCCCTTCAGTGATCACTCAGGTTAGCTTCGTGGGCTTTCTGGGTCCATGTGGAGAAAGATCTACAGCTGGAGCACTCATCAGGAACGTGGCCATCTCCAAGGCAAAAAAGGCATTTAGAATGCCCATCATTCAGGGGCACTGCCACCACACAGTGAGGGCAGGACACAAAGGCTGGAGACTTTGCCTGAGCCAGGCAGTCAATGCATCAGTACAAGAATCCACAGATTTTCCAAATATTATTCATGTTGCCAACCGGCTAAATAAAATGTTAATTACTAAAGTAACTAACATATTAATACTAATAAAGGAGCACTACGGGGAAATAGGTGGACACCACTAAGGTCTGTCTAGCTACCATAGACAGCAAGAAGAATGGGTTGAGCCTGCCCTACCCTTTACACTCTCCTGTGGAAGGGGAGTGAGGACATATATATATAGCATGTCAACACAGCAGCAGGGAGGGTGTTTCTTGATACAGGCACACAAACGCATGCTAGCTCGGCTCGAGCCGTTGTCCACAGTGGCATGGCGAATGGCTCGGGCTAGCCACCAGAGTACAATCCCACCCGACCCACTGTGTACATACTTCAGAAGCTAGCCCAAGCAGTTGACTGTGCTGAGACGCACCCTTCCAGCTGCTGTGTAGCCATGCCTACAGAGTGCAGGTATGGCTCCAGCAGACCCTGCTGACCAAGAGAATCTAATCTCACATACATGCAGTGCATGTGAACCAAGACTGGGATCCATGTGGACAGATACAAGAAGTATCTTTATTAGAGGTGCTAGTAGAAGAAATCCAGCTAGATTTTCTGAGTCTAGGTTGAGGACATTAGGCTGGAGTTTTGAAAGGATTTTGTTTTACTTGCACACTGAGTAGATTTGCCCTGGAGTCAGACACACAACAAACATGGAACCCTTCGATGCCTTTTTTACCAAAAAAATCACTCTTCAGAGCAGACCTGCCCTTTATGCGAAGTCTAAATATGACTGCCTGCCCTACCTCTGGTAGGTTCGCAGCAAACAGTGTTGGAATCCAGGGAGTCAGCCAAGGCTGTTTCCAGCCCTGCCATTGAGTTGGTTTGTGACCTTGGGCAAGTCACTTTTCCTCTTTATGCCTCCATTTTCCAGTCAGTAAACTACAGACACTGAAGTTACCCTCCTGTGCAAAGCACTGAGATCCTGGGATAGAAAGTGCAATGTAAATATTATTAGATATAAGGTTTTTAGTCCTTAAGAGGACCCAAGGGAAGGGTCAGTGAATTCTGTGCATAGTCCCTAAACCCAAAGGTGAGAAGCAGCGGGTAGATGGAGCACAGAAAAATGTGTGGAGGTCGAGGTCTGTAGCTTTAAATGTCTATTTATTCACTTCCTTTTCTGGAAAATTGAAGGAGAAACACAGAACACCAGGGGTTTGAACAACAGAATTCAAAGCTAGTTCAGGTTGGATACCTTTGCTGAGTGAATCACATAGTTTGCTTAAGTTTACGAATTACATTAAGATACTAAAACCATACGTAACATCCACGTTTTCAATGGGATGCCATAGACCCTAGGAGGGCTGATCTTGTTTTAAGGAGAATTAAAGAACAGCTGCCAGCCTGAACTATTTCTCTTATGTAGAAGGATGCAATAGAAACAAACCTGTTGTGTGGGAAACAAACACTAGCAAGCAGGAAAGAAAACAGCCCAAAATAAAAGTGTTGAGCCCTGTCAGGGTTCCCTCCCCACTCTGAACTCAAGGGTACAGATCGGGGGGGAAAGACCCCCTAAACTTATTCTTACCATCTTAGGTTAAAAACTTCCCCAAGGTACAAACTTTGTCTTGTCCTTGAACCCTATGCTGCCACCACCAGGCATGTTAAACAAAGAACAGGGAAAGAGCCCACTTGGAGACGTCTTCCCCCAAAATATCCCCCCAAGCCCTACACCCCTTTCCTGGGGAAGGCTTGATAAAAATCCTCACCAATTTGCATAGGTGAACACAGACCCAAAACCTTGGATCTTGGTAACAATGAAAAATCAATCAGGTTCTTAAAAGAACAACATTAAAGAAAAAAGTAAAAGAATCATCTCTGTAAAATCAGCATGGTAAATACCTTACAGGGTAATCAGATTCAAAACATAGAGAATCCCTCTAGGCAAAACCTTAAGTTACAAAAAGACACAAAAACAGGAATATACATTCCACCCAGCACAGCTTATTTTACCAGCCTTTAAACAAAAGGAAATCTAACGCATTTCTAGCTAGCTTACTTACTAACTTAAGGAGTTATGAAGAGCATTCCTGATCTATTCCCGGCAAAAGCATCACACAGACAGACCAACCCTTTGTTTTTCCCGCCCTGCAGCTTTGCAAGTATCTTGTGTCCTCATTGGTCATTTTGGGTCAGGTGCCAGTGAGGTTATCTTAGCTTCTTAACCCTTTACAGGTGAAAGGGTTTTGCCTCTGGCCAGGAGGGATTTTATAGTTCTGTATACAGAAAGGTGGTTACCCTTCCCTTTACATTTATGACAAGCCCACACATTCTATCCCAGGGTTTGAAAGAATCCACTCCTCTACTTGAGATTGAGGAATGGGATTTATTGGAGGCACTCCAGTGGCGGAAAGCATACATTTCTGCAGAATGTGTATCATGGTTACCAGGTGAGCTGTGCCATAGAGTTCTTTTGGTCACTGGAGTGCACCATCCTGTGCCTCGCGCTGGGTGGAACCACATACTCCAACCATTCAGACTGGGTCTCTGGGCTGCAGCCCCTTGTTTACAGAACCATGTTATTCCAACAGGCCCGACTGGGTTGGGCACCTGTAACAGCAGCTGATTAAAGTGACTCAAAAACAGCATCATCAAAACATAGTAATATTTAATTGCTCAAGGAAACACAGCATTTAGGAAAATGGGTTAACACAGAGTCCTACACACATTTCCTTACTAAGATTAACCTCCCTAGTCATAGCTCAGGTAAACCCAGCTCTGGCTGGGAGAAACAGTCTTCTTACAAGCCTGACAACAGTCACTGACTCACTTGGCAATCCCCCACTCCTTCCCAAGGCCAGCATCTTTAAAGGTTTATAGTTCCATTTAATCCTAGGCTGTCAGGTTTTGGAAGAGGAAACTATGCCAGCCTGTTGGGAGCCAAGCAGGTGGCTTCTTCCCAATCAATGGCCCAGCCTTTGTTATCTTAACTCCTCTGTAGCTGTTCATTGCCAGGTGTCTTATCTTTGCCATTATTTGGTTTTCTATTTGCTTTCCCCTCCACTATTGACTGAATGCTGGCAGTCAGGTAGGTTAGCAGATACCTGTGGGCAAAAGGACATTTATAAAAAACATGTAACTCCTTCTTTCTCCACACTTTGCAAGCATCCAGTTCTCATGGTAGTAAAGAAAAACTACCGAACACAGTCCTGCTGCAGTGTAAGAACTTTCCGAGTCTTCAGACAACTCCAATGCTTCAGCTAATGGCATCTCCAAGCAACAACCAATGAAGTTAAGACTCTTGTCCATTTCTTTTAGTCTATTGAGAAAGCAATAGATCAGTGGGTCTTAACCTTTTTTTCATTTGCCGATCCCTAAAAAATTTAAAATGGAGGAGCGGACCCCTTGGTTTTGTCTGTTCATACAGTTGACTTACGTTCAGTCAGTTTTCAGGCTTAAGTTTTTTTGCAGACCCCTGAGACCTAGTCCACGGACCAGAGGTTAAGAACCACTGCAATAGATGGTTAACAAAGAAATTAACATGGAAGGCATCTTCACTATGCTGGGGAAAGCAGAACAGCAGCAGTTGTAGGCAATAGAGGATTCACATTTTTCAGAGCTAGTGTATTCTCGTAGCAGGGCTTCACTCATTTTTGAGTGAGCAGAAAGTGGGGGAATTTAATGGATTGTCTGCAGCTGTGAACACCCTGTAACTGATGAATCACAAGAGTATTTATGCATATTATTGCTCCAAGCTTTCAAGGGAGAATAGACTGTCATGGCAAACTACCAAAGAATGTTCAAGTAGAGCGTACATCCATATCGCCACAGGCTATTACCTAGCCAGGTCTCAATCTAAGTCGGGTGATACTGGTAATACTCAGATGAGAAACTCACAAGGGTAACTTAAAAACATACAGGAACAGATGTCAAAGCAGTAGGTGGTACGTAAGTACATAAAGTATTGAATTGGATGGCACTTTGCTGAAGGTGTTCATTCAGATGTGGTGGAAACGCCCATCCTCCCACACAGGCCCATTACTTTTCATCCTTCCAATGCACTTCTTCTGTGAAGCCCACAAACTGTGAGCCTATAAAAGCAACAACAATCTAAGGTAGAAGCTGCTGGGTCTCCAGAGTGAGTGTTATGCTATGACTACTGTAAATTCTGCAGAAGAACTGATGCTACACAAGTACACTAGTGGCACTTCCTGACCTTCTGTATGCTGCTCACAGGTTCAGTAACAGGCTAAATAATCACTTTATAATATCTAATCAGTTTAGAAATTATATAGTTCCTTTCATCCAACTCATTTGACAGTTACATGGCAAAGTGGGTCACAGAACAAGAGCTGGAGCCTGCACAGCATCAAACTCCTTGGCATGTGGTAACCTAATAACTAACACCAAAAAGCGGCTAGCTCTGGGGCTTCAGTTAAAGACCGTATTTTGACAGAAAGCAAGTAGGCACCAGCTCCAGCCTCTCCAACAGCTGAGCTGAAGTCACCATATGCTACCCCCTACAGCTCAGAGAGCTGCAGGTTATATTGGTTTATGGATTAGCAAGAATAGCAAACTGGGTAGGGGAGGACTCCATAATTCAAGGTTTGGACAGTAAAAAAAACAAATGAGTTTCTGCTTTAGAAAGCACCTTTGGGCCAAGACTGAGGGCAGAGGCCTGCATATACACAATGTGGGTACATAAACATTATTTGCACACAGGCTAGGGAATATGCACATGTAATTGCCTGTCTCTTTACCCAAAAAATGGCTAGACACAGATGCATGCATCATATTTTACTGCAAAAAAGTGACCATATTTCTCTTCCATCTACCTAAAGGTATATTATTACACACTTTCAAGTATGGGCAAAGGAAATAATGCAACAGATGAAGGTATCTGGAACCCCATTTCTGTAATAAGCAAATTTGACCTCCCCTTTTTATTACAGTTTGACAACGACTGGCTTTCTAGGTATATGATCATTTACAATTACACAGATAATGTCACATTAAATACTACATTCATAGTAATCAGTAAGTTTCTTGTTAACAGTTTCTAAGACTCAAAGACAGATGCATTCTTCCAAAGAGGACAAACTTTAGAACCATTTTAGTATTTTAAAATGTTGAAAGTAGAACACTCTCCCGCATCCATCTCGAAATAAAGCTGAGGACATTTAGCATTCATGCAGAGATTAGGAGCATTGGTCTGAGCAAAGCATAAAGCAAACAGGCTGTGTCCACTTTGAAGTTTGGTGTCAAGGCTCCGCATAATGAACCAATCTCCAGGATCTCTCTGAGCTGGGTCTCTGCAGTTGAAATACTTATCACTAAGCCTAAGACAGGCTCACTTTCGTTTTAGCCCAGGATATTCTGCCTATGGGTTAAAGGTTAATTTCCTAAAGTAGGGCTGACCATAACTTTTTTCATAGCTCAACCCACATCAGAAAAAGGATGCCCAAGGCATGAGAAAAATACACAATTAGTACTGGAAAAGTTTAATGAGTTTATTTTAAAAAAGTTGTTTGAATGAAATAAGCTTGTGCATTAGTTACAAAATATATTAATCTATTGATACTTTAGTGAAATCAGCAGAGTGTGTATTGTGTTCAAATGCAGATCAGAGCGTATCTTCAATAACACTGACTAGAGTACTTGTTGTGTACCAAACCACTAGTGCACATTTGATGAGAAAAAGAATGTCTTCTAGTAAGGCAAACAAAGGCCAACCATTTTGTTTACTACCAGATTTAAATTATTCAATAGGTAGGACCACTTGCTACCTAGCCCAGAGAATGAGTTTTTCCATCTCACAAATGTAATTGCCTGCATATACATCATGTGCTGACAATTTTTAAAGAGTTACTTCCCCCTGCCCTGCAGGGGGACACTGAGCTAAAAAGGAGTCCCATATGCAATACATTATACTCAGAGAATTCTGAGAGCAGTAACCTTGCAAGTATACCCATACATAAAGAATACATAGCTGGGATAAGGGAGAGACAAGAGAGAACAAGTGGGGATGTGTGTGTGGGAGGAAAAATCAAATAAGTATCTTAGATGTCTGTAAACTAATGTAAGTATAGGGAATAAGCAGGAAGAACTAGAAAAGCTAGTTATTGAAAACAGCTATGACATACTTGGCATCATAGACTTGGTGGGATACTACATGACTGGTGTATTGGTACAGAAGGGTACAGATTGCTCAGGAAGGACAGGCAGGTGAAAAAAGGGAGGAGATATTGCTTTGTGTATATATTAAATGTATACACTTGGAAATAGGGTACGGATTTGTTGAAAGTCTCCTGGTAAGGATAAAAAGGATAAAAAACAAGAGTGATGTCATGGCAAAGATTTACTACAGACCATCTAACCAGGAAGAAGGGGTTGGTAAGACTTTTTTTTAAACTAACAAAATCATCCAAAACACAGGACTTGGTGGTGATGGGGGACTTCACTACCCAAACATCTGTCAGGAACATAACACAACAGGGCACAGATTATCCAACAAGTTCTTGGAATGTATTAAGAGATTTTTTTATTTCAGAAGATAGAGAAAACTACTAGGGGAGAAGCTGTTCCAGATTTGATTTTGACAAATATGGAGGAACTGGCTGAGCATTTGAAAGTGGAAAGCAGTTTGGGTGAAAGTGATCATGAAATGGTAGAGTTCGTAATTCTAAAGAATGTTAGGAGGGAAAACAGCACAATAAAGATAATGGATTTTAAGAAGGCAGATTTTAGCAAACTCAGGGAGTTGGTAGGTAAGATCCCATAGGAAGCAAGTCTAAGGGGGAAAATAGGGGACTGGACTAGAAGATCTTTTGAGGTCCCTTCCAGTCCTACAATTTCATTATTCTAAGACTGTTTGACACAGGTAACAGAAATTTGATTTAAAAAATAGAAGAGGAAAGTAATCTAGCTTCTAAACATAAGATTTGATATATATATACACACACACACACACACACACACATATATATATACACACACACACACACACACACAATATTGCAAAAGCACCAAGAGTCACAGAGAAAGAACTGTACACAAAACCTAAATTCAGCACTTCCCTTAAAAAGTTAACAGTTGGAAACTAGGCTAATCATTGCAACTCCACATTTGTTTTAGATTGCTTTATTCCAGAAATTTTCATAAAATCTGTGGCAGTTGTGATCCATAATCCATTCTCCTTTTAAGTATTTTTCAAGATCATTCTTCAACTGTCATAGCATAATGATTTCTTAAAAGAGAAGAAAAACAGACTTCTAGGGGAAAAGGTGAAGCACATACACTATAAAGCTGTATTTTATCACGGAAATTGAACTCTCAAACAATGCCAACCTCAAAGAGAGATTAAATAATATAACATTAACAACTGAGAATGTACGTATCTGGATGGCAACTCAATCCAGCATTTAAATTCTATAAATTTCTTTCCACCAGCTGAAATTACATTCCCACATGTGTGATGTGACAGACAATTCTGGAACTGCACTGGTAGCAAAGATAATTTGGAAAAAAAAATAAGTAGTTGAGTGAGGTCTGCATAGATAAGAACATCAGGTTAGTAAGACGGAATACATTTGGCTCATATTCAACGTATCAGCTCAGAAAGTCTCCCACGTAAGCTTTGTGGTTAAATCAGCTTGGCACTGGCTTAGAATTCCATAGTGCACCCTTTAATAAGTACACAATAGATACAATATCACCAGCAGCTAAAACTGTTAATGTTTCACACTGGCAGAAAAAAAATATGTAACCTGCACCAACTTCTCTATTTCCTATTAGGCTGTGCTATTTTACATTATCCCAATTTAAATAATAAAATCTTACTTATACTACAGGGCTGCCACCACACTGAAGTTCATTTCAAGTCAGAAGTAGACTCGGTTGAGATTTTTAAAAAGCAGACAGCTGTGCCTGGGAATTGACGGGCTTTTGTAAAAACAAATCTTAAGGCTTTTGAAAGCGTAATGAAAATGGAACTCCTAGAGGTGTTAAGTTGGCACTTCAAAGACCCGTACATACAGGACAGGCAGATGGCTTTTTAAAAGGATGCACTGTACAATTTACGTGAAGAGGGGGACAGAGGCAGTAAGAGGTACCTGAATCAGTTAGAAGTTACCCCTCCTTTCTCCCTCTGTCCCCAGAAAGAGAATCTGATTTTATTTCCTACACAATAAAGAGAGGAGGAATGTGAGAAGCAAGTCTGTCCTTGGAAAAGAACGACCGTCTGAAAAGGAAGCGGAGAATTGGTATATGTGTCAGTGACGATGCAACAACAATAAATGCTTTACACATGTATACGACATAGGCCAGGGGTCGGCATCCTTTCAGAAGTGGTGTGCCAAGTCTTCATTTAGTCACTCTAATTTAAGGTTTTGCATGCCAGTAATTCATTTTAACGTTTTTAGAAGGTCTCTTTCTAGAAGTCTATAATATATAAGCTATCGTTGTATGTAAAATAAACAAGGTTTTTAAAATGTTTAAGAAGCTTCATTTAAAATTAAATTAAAATGCAGAGCCCCCCGGACTGGTGGCCAGGACCCGGGCAGCGTGAGTGCCACTGAAGATCAGCTCGCGTGCCGCCTGTGACAGGCGTGCCAGAGCTCGCCTGCCCTGACCTCGGCCCTGTGAAGCACAATCAAAGACTAGCGTTAAGAATGCTTCAACTTTGTCGAAATACGGTTCCTGCTAAACGGTTTGGTAACATGATGGGCAAGAACAGACTTTGTCCCTTAAGCAGCAAACCCCATACGTGCAGAGACTCAATTCAAACAAGTCTGTGCTAACGTTTGTCAGTATTTTCCATGGAGAAGGTGGTCTAGATGTGCAGAGTACAGCCACTCAGCCTGCAAAAGAACGTTCTCTCCCACACTCCGTTCACATTACTGAGTTTAGTAGGCTGGGGTGCCATGAAAACGGAGGTCTTCCAGGGCCTAGGACATTTCTGATCCCCTGCATGTGGGCAAAAACAAACAAAGAAACCTGTTCTCACGCGGTGCTCCGACAATGAAGTTTGTAACAGACCGGGCCTGTGTGTCTTAACTGTCCTCCCTCCCTGTTGTTGGTTCTAAGCAGCCCAACAAGAAGGGAACCGACACTTGGGCTGCCCCGTAGCAATATTTACACAACTAGAGGTGAGGCAAACCCCACTTGCCAGCTTCTCAACTCAGAAAAATGCTCCATGCTGACTGGGGAGATATTCACACATTTATGCATGGCCTGGTTCCATATTTTCTGTATCAGATTGTCTATATGCCTACCACTGGTAGCAGGACAAACCAGGCCTTTTTCTTGTGCTTTAAAAAAAGTAATCTCTGTGTTTATACACAAACCTGAAGATACTGTAGAGTTGAAAATAATTCTATACATTAAAATCCATTATTTTCCAATTAGCAGCAGTGAGTTTGGACTAACCCGCTTCTAATGCGCCAGACTACAACATTAACATGGGATGTAGACAATCAGTCTAGAAAAGCCAAGAAATAGGCACAGGAATCTCCAGGTTTATTTTGTTTTTGTTTTAAGTCAATGTAGTATTTGTGAAAGAGGACACTATAGAAACTAGAATGTGCTTGTTTATTATAAGGACACATAGCAATGCAAGTTCACCAACACTGCCCTATTAGCGGGCTACCATCCTGTTCTTTTCTAGGTGGCGAGGGTGGCTAACCTACTATGCCCCGGAGCTCTCTAGTTCAACAAGCCGCCATCACTTTGGGCACTATATGGACAAATGTCTATTGAGAACTAGTGACAGACGCTCCACCACATTTCACACGGTGCCATTTGACAGGAATGATTTTAGATCTCTGGTAAGTTTGGCACAAGTCAGGTATGACCAAGAGGTAAAAGTTTCCATGATCCCTGAGCCACCTACTATATATCTTCTTCCTCTCTGTCGAACATATCTCACGCTAATATGATCTAGCACCACAAAGAGCATCCTACCAATGCAGAACTTTAACCCATCCAGCACCACCTTAGTTACAGTGGAAGAGTGTCAGCCATGTTTTTACACAATTGCAAACAAGGTGAACAAACATTTTGTGAGGGGGGAAAAAAAAAGTTAGGCCTAAATAAGGCCTAAAAGCCATAGTTTCTATCAGCATTTCTGCTGTGATCTCAGCACATTCAGCAGATATATTTGTTTAGCCTTCGCTGGGGCTGTATTGCATGGGTTTTGCAGAATGCTTTCAGAAGTCCAAGACTGATTCAACACCATCATGCGGATTCCTGTTTGAATGTTCCTGAACATAATTCCCTGGGAGGAAAAAGATAGAGAGAGACCGACAGATATCTAGGGACTGTGGACTAAGTCCTAACCTTACTTCATATTCCAAAAGGAGCATGGTAAATTCAAAGTGCTGGAGTTTCCCTTGCTGCGCATTCCCTGGCTAAGCTATAAAGGCACTAAAATAGTCTGTACTTTTGTTTCCTTCCTCTATTCTTGCCATTTGGATTTAAGTCCATTTAGAAACTGTCTATATTCCGAGGTGAACATCTCCTGAATCTGTAGCACGAAAGCACCTTCCATAGTTGAGCTAGTTCACTCCCACTACAGTATGGGCATTGCATCCCCCTGGGCAGTGGTGTAGTCAAACTGGAACATCATTCTGGTACTATTAAGCAGCAGCTGTGGCAATGAAGTCGATCCACCTCTCTAGATAGCAGGGGAAACCCTCACTCTGAACCGTCTCCCTGTGAGCAGCCTTATGACACCACCCCATGTGGGGCCAGTCTGCTCACCAACCCCGCTCTGCTCAGCCCCTGCTCCCTGCCATGTTCCTGCTTCTCTCAGTGTTTCTGCTGCCTTGCAGCAGCTGGTCACAATAGGAAGTGCTTTGCATGCTCCAGCCACTGGGTGCTTATCCCACGGCTGGCAGCTTCATATCGATTTTAGTTAAAGCAGATGCTAAGCAGTGATGGTGGTAGGAGGTGCAGGGCAGCTCAGATGCTCCCAGGGACAAGAGGCTGCTGGGCCTGGCCAGGAGCCCTGAGCAGCAACAGCAGAGTTTTGGCCCTGGTGCTTCAAGCCTCTGGCTGTGATAGGTGAGAAGGAGAGGGACAGACAAAGGGACAAACCAGCTGAGACTGAAGGGCAGATGGTCAGAGAGCAGGACAAATGGGGGGAAGGTCTATGGGGTAGGAGCACAAGAGGTCAATCAGGAAGACAGAGGAACTTAGGCAGGTACACAGGCACAGAATGGCTCCCACAGGACAAAGGGGCAGACAGGCATATACAAAGTGGTCAGTGGGGGCAGCTGCTAGTTAGCCCTCAAGGAAGGGCAGGGAGTGGGATGGTCTCAGAGCACCAGCTGAAATTGGAGCCAGAAGCGGGAGGTGCCATTTCCCAGGAGCAAACAGGAGAAACTTCCCAGGGATTCTGGGTCCTGCTGCGTTAACTCCCCAGGGAGATGTGATCTGGAGCAGCCTGAACTAGTTGTACCTCTCTCTCATCCTGCCTGTGCCCTGGCACTTAGTCCCCCTATGCTAGACACTGCTAGCCTGAGCCCCAGGTAATCCCCCTGCTTTATCCTCTACCACCCCCACATGACCACCACTCCTCCCACGTGCTTCCCCATCCTCATCCCCTGCTCCCTGCCCCTTTTAGTGGCTTTCCAATACTTTCATATTTAGGACACCTAGGGCATTCCGCTTCAATGCTCCACTTTCTCACAGACTTCTAGAAGTGGAATTTGACCCAACCTCCTCCAGTGTAGGAAGAGAGCTGCTTCAATAAATTCTTACTGAAGAATTTCACCTTTGATAACACAGCAATACTTCCCTCAGTTAGCTTTATACATTAACAGAGAACAGTAAGAAATACTTAATACATGACCCACAAACAGAGGAAAAATCTTGTATACCAAAGGCAGCAAATTCTATTCAGTCAAATCAGCTGTATTAGCCTGCAGAATAGCATTGTTCAACCCAGATAACTGCTCTTATGAAGCTTTTCCCCTCTGGAAAATCCCTTCGTTCATGCCCTTGTCCTTCCAATCTGTTGTGGAAGAACAGCAGTGCGGGGCTCCCTTAGTTAGGGCACACCAGACTATACAGCCCCATCAGTACTGCGAGGTTGAAAGCCCTCTCTCCGTACACTGTTCAAGTCTAAACGTGTTACAACCTCACAGCGCACCAGGAGGGTATCATCTTTTACATAGGTTCTTTGCTTCAAAGCTTGCAGGTGCATGAATGTCACATAACCAAAACCTTTTGGGTTGCGCTGGATTGCTGGTCTCTGGAAGGCTAGAAGCTCAGGTTTGGCTTCCATGACTTCTTCGTGATTCTGCCTTACGTGTCCCTCTGATTGATCCAAAATAGAAAGTCGTATGGTGCCCTGAAATGGCCAAGGCAGATGACTGTCATATTCTCCTTGCATAGTATGGACAAAGAGGGATATAAAGTTAGCACAGCGCTGAGAATTTGGTAACTGGATATGTAGGCGCAAACACAGTTTGTAGCCTGGTTTCCCAGTGTAGAAACCAGAGCTGTGGATCACAACAGGTCTCTCTTCTTCTTGGGCTCTCAGATATGTGCTGAAGTTCTCAATCTTCCAGATGTAAATGCCGTTACATTGTTGTGCCTCCATTTCAGTAATTTTTTCCTCTAGATTTTGGATAGTGCGTTTGAGGTCTCCCACGTGAGCGCTCTGAGTCTCCATTTTAGCAATAAGCTCTCTGATTTGGTGATCTTGTCTTACCAGTCGACCTTCCAACTGCTGAATGGTTTCCTTGAAGTTCTCAACTTCTGGGTTGCAGTCATATGTGGCAGGTGGGACATGTGAGAAGAGAGACGGCTCAAAGGATAGGCCACTGAGGTAGGACATGGGAGTTGTAGTAACACTAATACTCCGGAGAGTCTGAGCCATCATTCTCATGTGAACCTGAGTGAACTCTTGCATATGACGTGCCAACTCATTCCTCTGCATCTAGAATTTAAAAAGACATGGCATCAAACTCTTGAGCAGCAAAAACATTTCCTGCAACTAAGCCACAAAATATTGGGCTTCAAAGACAAACTGCAGTACATAATAGAAATGGCTTTAGCTAACACAGATCAGCTGGAACAAGAACTAAGACAAAAGTCAAGTGACATGTGACAAAGTCAAGTCAAGTCCAACTGAGGGGACTTTGTTTTGGACCAGCTGTAAGATCAGACAACTCAGAAAAATAACCAGTTCAGGTGCCTGTAGAGACAAATAGCGTTTAAGTCAAAATGATTTGTTAAAATCATGATGTAAAAGGTAACAGAATTCCTCCACTACTTTGCATATATTTAATACTGCCACTATCCTGTTTGCAATCAGCAATGTATACCCCACATTGCACAGCAGTAGCGGCACCAGAGCCCCGAATATGACAGTGTATTCAGGAAAGGCAAGGAGAGCAATCGGTTAAAGATGAGAGAAACTTATCATTAAAAGGAAGTACTGTAATTAGAAAACTTGGAACTTCCCCCACAATTTGCACTGTTTCACCAAACATCATGAGTTTGAGGATCATGTGGATTTGAAGTATTTGCCACTTGTTTTCCCTAAACTACAAGAGTTACATACCTGGCATTTAAAAAACTTTCATAAGGCAATGTTACAGAAGAAATTGGTATTTAAGCTTAAAATCAACACAGGTAAGAACAGCAAAATAAAACCACACCAGAAAACTATTAGATTTAGGGTGGATTTTGCTAAAGCACCCGGGCACTTGTCTAATCAAACTCACGTTACCTTCAACAGAAGCTCAGTCAGGTCAATGCTGGCAGCTTTTGAAAGTCAAACTGTAAAAATCAAGCCCGGGAAATTTGTGACATAGATTAGATGAGAGGTACTGAGGAGAGTTCTTTGTATTGATGTGCGTAAAAGAAAGATTTACCTTTTCAGGACATCCAAAGGCACTGTATGTACATGGTACTGGGGCGGTAGGGCAGTCATTATCATAATGATTAGGCATCTAAAACCAAAATGAGAGTTAAGATTAATTTTTTTTAATTAAGATTAATTTTTTAAAGAGTTAAGATTAAGATGAATAGTTTACATTCTCCTCTTCAGATCAAGTCGTCTTTTTCAGAAAAGAAATTATGCCATTCGATCACAGAATATGATGAAAGAATTAGCGACTGTGTGTGTTAAGTGCACAGCAACGT